>NC_138578.1:68810079-70144464 GCF_964289735.1 Phaethon aethereus | reverse complement strand
TCTGTACTGTTCCCGGTGATTGCAGGTAACCTGAGATGAAAGAAAAATAAATGGGTTTCTAGAAGTTCTAGTAATTTTTGCCTAGATTCATCTTATTTTATTTCAGCCATCAAAAAAGATACAGCTCTAATCTAAGGTAGTCATCTAGGCTCATTCTCTAGTCAGTGGAGAGAAATAGCTATCTCCAGAGAGCTATTCATTCCATCTTAAAATGCATGAGATTAATTACCTTTTTCAGTGTCCATCTCTCTTCATTAACTGCAGAGGAGTGTAGACAGCTAATTTAGACTAAGAATGGGATTTATTTTCCCAATCCTTTGTTCTCCAAAATCTAGATGTCTATTGTAAGGATTGGATTACAACAATTCACGGCTTTTTAATTTTTTGTGAGTCTAGAAGGCAACCCAGTCAGGATTTCATGGTTAGCATCTCTACAGGCATCCATCAGCATCCATCGTCAGGGCTTATCTGGTACTTATACAGCTACCTTTGTGACTGCTATTCCAACTTGTGTGCTGAAAGCAGTCAAATCCCTTCCATTATAGAGGCTGACTGGGATCTTGTTATTTGGAACCCATATATTCTTCTGGCATCTCATGTCGCCTGTACCTGTCATGCCTTCTGATTTGAGCTACAGAACTGGTGACAGAAAGCACTTATTTGAAAACAAAGAAGGTGGAGAGGTCATGTGGCTACTCCATCTGCTACCTCCTGCTTCCTCCCTCCCGCCCATTATAGGTGCAGATATTTTCATATAGGCTCTCTGTGCAAACCTCCTTCCATACTTTTTGTGTGTACCAAGAAAATGAAGATTATAAATGCTAATCACCAGCATTTATTTACATTTATCAATGATCTTCTTTTCCTTCCTATAGCAGGTTTCACTTCTGGTGATAAGTCAACACTTCATCTGTTAGTGTTAATTAGCTTGTGTCATGTTCTTCATGGTAATATCACTTATGAAGCACGTTCTTTAGGGAGTCGAGTAAAATGTCAGATGTCAAAAGTTCAGATGAAGACCAATAATCCAAAAGTGATATTCAGCCATTCTTTGATACCTTAAAGTTTCTGCTTAAGCATTTGATTTCTAAAGATAGATACTTAAAGCCCCCAAACCTTCACCTTTATCTAAGCTGGAATTTTAAAATATCAGAGCTTTAGTAGTGTTTAAAGAAAAATGACAGTGAGGCGTGAATGGACTTTCTTAAATCTGGCATATTGTGCTGATAGGGCAAACAGGACAACACAAGAGCAAAATGAGACTGAAATAAATCAAGAGATTCTCTGTGTAGAATGATTAAATTCTCCCCCTTCTCCATCCTTTTCCCTTGCGTGTGTAAGATTGAAATTCAGTATCACACATCAAGATACTAGCAATTTTTTTAATGGAAGGGACATATTGGTAGGCAGAAGGCATACCCATCAGTGTAAAAAAGTGTTATAGCCCTTCTTTTGAAATGATGTCCACTATTATACTTCAGGGCTTAAGCTGTTCTGTTGGTATTAGCAATTGGTGGCCAGGCGGAGAGAGCATGTGCTGTGGCTGGACATTTTCTCTGGGCTAGCATGGAATTTCTTACTTTGTCTGCTTGGATTGTGCAAGTTGAAGATTGAAGTAGAGAGAACTGAAGTAGTGGGAGGGGAGAGAAGGAAAAGAAATAACATATGAATTGAGTATAGAGTATGACACTTCTGTAACAAAAGAAAAAGGGATCATAACCAGGCTGGCAGGAACCTATTACGTGATTCTTCACGTAGCCACATAAGTCTGTGAGAGGCAAATTATCCTTTCCATTATCATTTCCCCTCTCTTGTCCCACGAATCCCACTTATAGTTTGGTTTCAACAAATATGACAACTCTACAGTTTTGATATGCCTGTGAGGAAAATTACCTCCCTAAGTGATGTCAGGCCCAGTCCTCATAACTCCTGCATGTCATTTAAATTTAGTGACTTCAAAATCATGTAGCAACTGACTAGGTAAGTGCTCTGCAGAGGTCACTCATTTGTGCTGTTGTCCTCTGGGGCTTCAACAAAGATTCTCTTTGCACTGCACTCTTCTGGAAAATCATCTCCATATCATCCTCTGTTGTTAGTTCCTATGCTGAACCATATAGTCCATGTGACACACGAGCTGAGAATTAACATATGTGAGACTCTTAAGCAAAACTTCTGTTGCCAAAGGTAAATTCCTGACTTTATGATGGAAGTTATTCTTGCCTAAGTGAATTTAACTACTCACTAGTGCTGAGTTCATGCTAAGGTAATTTGCAAAGTGTCTTTGGAAGGTATCTGAGTAGAAATCTTGTGCCAGTGAAGCTGTCTTTCTCTTTATTCATCTAGACAGGAGTAGAAAGTTCCTTAATTTTGGAGGTCCTCTTAGTATCTGAGATAAATAACCCATGTAGACAAAACATCTTTGAGGCTGCTCTTTACCCTGCTTGCCAACGTAAAGAGCTCTTCATTCTCCACAGCAGCATTTTTAAACGCATTCAGAGGTGACCTTATTTCCAGACTCTTGACCTTATTTCTGAGGTCTGTCATCAAGCCTTAATTAATTTGATAGTCCCAAATAATCCTAAAAAATCTTAAATAAATATAGGTAAAATCTTAGCAAAGCATAAGTAAAAGTCTCAGATAATACAACCCCAGTTTGGCTTTAGTTGTGTGAATAGTAAATAAGATGACTAGAAACTATTGTCAGGAAGAAGGATCAAAATAACAAATGGTTCAGGGCTTTCCATGGGCAAAGATTGAAAGGCGGCTTGATCCAACATAGACCAATAGTTCTGATTTTAAGCATGAAATAGTTTAAAATTAGGAATAGGTGAATTTATTTGTCTTATGCAGTTGAGAACATTTGGTAATATTCACTTACCTCATGCAGGGTAGGAAAATAATTCTGTATTAGAGACAGGATTATAAGGAGTTCTGTGCTTTAAAACGGTATTTGCTTTGAACTAAACTTACATTCAGGAACAGGCTCCATTTTCCATTGGATTCAGTCTTCTGGATCATTGAAATTGGGTTTCTGAACTGAAGTTAGCTGCCTTTCTAGTGAAATGGCCATTCATTAGTGATATTCAAGTTAATATTTGAAGATTTGAGTACAAACATTTCTTTTTCCTTTATTATCCAGACACTCAGGTTTTATACTGCTTCTGTATGTTAATTCTCTGTGTTTTATCTCCAATGCACTATTCTTTATTTATCATTGTATTGTGAGTTTATGATTTTAACTGAAGTTCTTTGTAAGTCTGAGAGCCAGGTTTCTCTGGCAGCTGTTGTTTCCCAGCTTATGACAGCTATCAACACTTCTGTTTGCAAAAACCACTTCTGCAATAGAATTCCCATCAAGTTCATGACTTTAATGATAATTTGTATGACCCCAAGAGTCTTTATATCTCTGCTGTGGGAGCTCTTGGTCTAGCACCTCAGAGTTTTAAGAGCCAGTTTTAAAGCTGGTTTTATTTCCTTTTTTTTTTTAAATTCTATAAATGTTTTGTTTTATTTTTTTATGTTCATTTATGTGTTTTTTTCACTCCATTTAACCATTTTATTTGTTGTTTTCTTTTTCTCTCCCATCAAAGCTCTTGATGTGCAAAAAATAAAAAAAAAATCAGAATGTGATTTTTTTAGATAGTACTCTGAACAGAAATCTGCTTTATGCCTGTTTCAGACTAAATCTACCTCTACTTTGGAGACAATATTTGAGGAAGGGTATAATTTCATCACATAACCTTGAAGGGGGAAATGCACCCTTATCACAAAACATTGAAAGAGAGCCAGGAAATTTTTTAATGTGTGCAATACCTATTTGCTAACAGTTACATTTTATAGAAACATAAAATCATAGAATTATAGAATCATAGAATAGTTTGGGTTGGAAGGTGATCTAGTCCAAGCCCCCTAGAATAAGCAGGGACATCTTCAGCTAGAGCAGTTTGCTCAGGGCCCCGTCCAACCTGGCCTTGAATGTTTCCAGGGATGGGGCATCTACCACCTCTCTGGGCAACCTGTGCCAGGGTTTCACCACCCTCGTTGTGAAAAAATTCTTCCTTACATCTAATCGAAATCTGCCCTTTTTTAGTTTAAAGCCATTACCCCTTGTCCTATCACTACAGGCCCTGCTAAAAAGTTTTTCCCCATCTTTCCTATAGGGTCATTTTCAGTACTGGAAGGCTGCAATAAGGTGTCCCCAGAGCCTTTTCTTCTCCAGGCTGAACAACCCCAATTCTCTCAGCCTTTCTTCATAGGAAAGGTGTTCCATCCCTCTGACCATTTTTGTGGCCCTCCTCTGGGCCCTCTGAGAGCTCCAGAGCTGGACGCAGGACTCCAGGTGGGGTCTCATTTGGGTGGAGTAGAGGGGCAGAATCATCTCCCTTGACCTGCTGGCCACAATTCTTTTGATGCAGCCCATTTCATGACCTCCAAGTAAAGTTAAGATGGAAAATACACCCAGTAATTGCAAGTATGTTGCAGTGTCAGTTGATTAGGGTGTCCCTTTCTTGGTTTGCTTGTATGTTGTCTAATCTATATATCCAATCCATACTTTATATGTGAAATACCTGTATTTAAATTACAAATTAAGAACTGTGTCAGGAAAACTACTGTTGGGAAAAAAAATCGCAGATAAGAAAAGCTATGTTTAAAAGACTATTTTCTCTTGCATAGAGGGTAATAAAGTGACATCTTTGTGTTATGTAATAGAAAGAGTAGAAAGAAGAGAAATTCGTATAATCAGTATCTCCTTAAGAGGAAGCACTGAATGTCAGTGACCATTTCAAAATGAGGAAAGAAGGACCTAGATTCTGAACATGGGTAAGAATTTTCTGCACAAAATAGGCTGAGCTATTCAGCCTTGTCTGGACTAAGAACGCATGACACAAGTGTTTCTGGGATACTTTAACTTAAAAAGATAAAATGGAGGAGTGTATGGATTTCAGAATTCTTGAAGTCCTTCTGTTATCTCTCTGGGATAATCACTCATGAGGTAAAATAACAGAATGTAGTGTGTAGCCCTGATAATCTTTAGAATTTATATATGCTGACATATAACTGGTGTAGCTGTACTGAGTGTGTCACAGTTCTCAGCTATATTACCAACATTGGTAACTCTAATACAGCCAGCGCAACTACTATGCCAATAAAGTTGTAAGATTTGTCTCATAATCCTATATATGGTGCAGGTACTGAACCACTAGAGACTGACATGATCCCATGTATACTGAAACATAACTGATATAGTCCATTCATGAGAATAAATGCTGTCATGAAAGATGTGCTGAGGAGATGGAGAGAAATGGATGTAGAAGAAAAAGGAGGAACAATGTAAATGTCAAAATAACTGTTATTTTTTAAGCAGTGATAAAGCTAGCAGTGATTTTGGTCAAGTCCAGTGACTGAGTCCTTTTGCAGTATGGATAACAGTACTCTGGAGCAGCCGAGTTATTAAGGAGTCTGAAATACTCAAAGTGCCAGAGTGAAGAAATACATGTTAGATAAAAAACGGGGCTGATGAATATATATCAAGAATGTCATAACTTCTAGTTATGAAAACAGGCCCTACTTCATAAACAAATAAAATATATCTTCTTTGCCTTTCTCCTTCTCTTGTAGGTTTATGACGAGATAAATGCAGACAGGTGAGGAAGAAGAGCAGTGTGAGCCATTATCTCTGTAATAGGACATTTCTGTGTGCACTAGGTTTGGATAGACAGGAAAGAAGTTACAGCAGCAATCTCTAATCTGTTATGTCAGAAAACACACTATGTGCTCTCTGAATTTTTTTAGCTGTCTATCAGAAGTGGTGTCAAAAAGCATTGTATCTCTCAGTGCTTCTGCTTTGTCAGAAAACAAAGCAGACTTGTTAGTAAATCATTCTAGCTAGCAGTATTCAGCCCTGTGATGAGAATTGACTTTGTGTCTTTTGATTGGATAGAAAACTTTGCCTCTAACTGAACTGTCATAAGTATATGCTTTAAAGGTTAAAAAGGTTAAAACAATCCCCTGAATTTTCATGGTGCTCCCACTGGAAATGGACAATGAAGAAGTCTACTTTATGTAAAAGGCTTTGTCTTTTTCTATACTGACTCATTGGTTTAGAACAAGATATTTGAATCTCTTTTACTGCACATAAAATTCAAAGTTGTATTCAAGTACATGTAACTATACTTCGATGGCACTATTGAAAGTAACCTAAGTAAGAGAGCCAAAAAGCTAAGCAAGTTAAAAATCAACCACAGAAAGCAGAAAAATATCTATATTGTATAAAAGGGTCTTATATTCCCTCTAATGCCTGACCTAAAATGTATACTTCTTTTTTTAATTATGAAATTAAAAATAAAAACAGGTGCTTTCACCAACTTACTAGCTGCAAGGAGAAAACAGCTACTGGAAACAAAGAAAAATAATTTCATGATTTCCTTTTACAGTAAAGGAAATTATATACCACATAGCTCTGTTTTCCTTAAGCTGAGTGAGGAAAATATAACAAATCATTTAAATGACTGCATTCCACTGTAATGGTCAAGACTAATATCTAAATTATCTGAGGTCTTGCCTATACACAGAAGTTGTGATATATTAACTGCAGTCATAACACTGAAAAAGCTCTTTGGGGATATGTTTAATCTAATGTAACACTGTCCTGGGTTAATACAGTTTATATCTCTTTCCATATGGAGATTAAAATGTTCAGAATGGCATAATTGCATCTGTTTGGTGATGTATGAGAAAAAATATATGGTAAAATCTCTCCTTCTATAAACGACCTCATGAAACTACAAGAATTGTCCCAACTGAACTTTCTAAGATTTTCCTATATTAACAAAGGCTGGATGTATTAAAATCACAGCAATTAGATGTTGATACCATTAATAAAAAGTAAGAAAATAATAATTATACTGTCTTTAATGAGATTACTTCTTCATTTTGTGCCTGGTGTTCTTTTGCTTTAGTTGTTAGGTAGAATAGGAAGATTCAAAGATGTTGAGAGGCATGAATGCAATGAATGGAGTTCGTATTAATGGTTGGAAAGTAGAGTGGAGGTCAGGTGGGAGAAAGGCAGAGAGGTATTACCAAAGGAACAGAAAGGATGTGGATGCAAGCCACAGGTGAAAAATGTGAGCAAAATACAAAAAGAACACCCCAAAAATGTTAGAATTGGGGCAGGATAAAGATGTGCATAAGATGAACATCTGATGGAGCAGAAAGTAAGGTCTTCTGGGAACAGTTCAGAACTAAAAATAACAAGGCAAAGGAAAGGAGAAAGGGAAGCAGAAACAATAAAAAAAAAGGTTAAACCCCAAAACTAAGCAAACTCTCAAAACCCCCAAAGGTGTAAAGCAGAAGCTGCTGCAGAACAGAAAAAAATTTTCCAGGGATGAACAGGTACATATTGTAAAGAGGAAAATGAACAACTAAACTAAAAGGGAGTGCAAAGACCAAAGTGAAGAGGAAAGACAGGTGAGTCAGAAAGGATAGATGCTGTATCAAAGTGAGTTGTTGTTTTTTTTTAAATAATTAGTATGCTTGCATGTTCCTGTGCAGTCCTAATTTGTTCTGTTATGTGAGGTCTATGACCAGCCATATGCAGATCATCAGTGCAATACTTATTCAAAACAAACATTAATTTGCAAAGGTGATTTTCCTTCCTTTCTTTGCCATGCCTGTCCCTCCAAATGCTATTGGTTTTGTGCTACTCAAAAGTCTTAGTCTATTAGGAGCTGAATGGCTCTTCAGCTCCAGTCCTGGACATCAGTATATGGATTAGAGGAATCTGATTCCTGTCACTGATGTTATCTACTCTTGACAGCCTGGGATCTTCAGCCAAGCTTTCATCGTAGCACGTGAAAGGTAAATGCCAGGAAGAGACCTGACTGAAATCAGAAACCGTGCTGTTAGGTTAAGGTGATGACATATCTTGTTACATCCATCTCCTTCATGTAAAACTTACAGTTTTAGGGAAGTGGTAGTGCCATGGATTCTCAAATTCACTCTGTCAGTTTTAAGAGTTCAGTGTTTCTATTACATCATGTGTCTTCATAATTTCAGTTGTCACTTTACATGGAAGTATATCAGATCTAAATGACCTTCTATAGCTGTTTAAGCCTTGCATGTTGTGGGACTGTACTCAGACCATGTTCTTACTCTTTTCTCAAGAAGACTCATAGACCTGTTTAAAACAACTTATTAAAATGCTGGGCTGAGTATATTTATGGCTTTTTAATTGCCATATTAGCCTATAAGAATTTGATGTAATCCTATGCAAGAATTGACCATTAGTCCTCAGTGTAAATGCCAATGACTGGCTCATGTCTGAATATCTTAGGACTTGTCCCCTCTATAGAAGAGCTGTCTTGGAAAGAGCTAGTTAGAGTCAACTGAAGGAAAGCGAATGCTGTCTAATAGTGATATGGTGCAGATGACTGGAGATCCACTTCCACTTCCATTTGTATACTTTTTTTACATTGCTTGCTCAACTTTCTAATGAAATCAAAATTGTTCTTATGTATAATTTATTACTGAGTTTTTACTATTACATCTGTTACAAATGGAACAATAATATGATCAAATCAAAGCTGTAATTAAGGTTCACTTACTAGATCAATGACTCCCATTAGTCACATCAGCAAATGGATTTAGTGGATAACCAATTTTGTTTTGATTATATGGTTGGAGCTGAAAGATACTCCATCATTTTAATCCCCTCTTGATGAAATTTAAGGAAGGACTCCCAGATACAGTGTTTTAAATCATAAGGGTGCTGACCTGGCAAAAGTATCTGTAGATCATAAATTTCCACTAGATTATATTTTATTCTTAGAAATTGAACTAAAGGATTAAAGCTTGCTGAATCCTCCAGAATGGAAAGGTTGTAAAGGAACTGTGGATCCTCCTAGGTCTCTCAAAGACATTGGCATGTAGACTGCTTCTAAAGGCCAATTCAAATGTGTTTCCCCTAAAGACATGATAAGATTGTGGCTTGTCTTCATCCCCAAGAACAAGTGCCACTTGTTAAAAGGTGTATGAGACTGAATACCTGTGTCCTTAGAAGACTAATCACTGGGAAGACAGGTGCTTTTGAAGGACAGAATGTGGGGATTTGAGGATACTGGGTTGTGGAAGGAAAATGAGAACCATTAGAATGAAAGATTTGAGGGACTGGGAGACATTTAAAACATTCACTTTAGGTGCATTTATAATAAAAATCTATAGTCATAGACAGCTATGCAAATGGGATCAAATTAGTTCTGTCACTGGTTTTCCCTTATTTCTGGTAAAAATCCAACAGTTTCGGGAGATCTGTCTGTAGTAGAGAGTCACCATTTTATCCACAGATTTTCTAAACTACATATCAAACACTTTCGCTCCCAGAACATACAAGGTGACAAAGCAGGCTATGGAACTTGGGCAAGTGTCTCCGTTAAATTTTTGGAGGTTGGCCTCTAGCATCCAAGCTGATGGTGCACAAAGAATCTATAAATCTATATCCATCCACTGCATAGTTTCAGTCTGTTTTGCTGAAAACCAAATCCCGTCATACTGAAAGGTCACAGATTAGGAGTGAAGGAGGAATATAGTGAGGGAATGTAGAGTAGTTATCATTCATGACAAGTGATAAGAAGCCAATGAGATAAAATGACCAAACCTTTCCTTTCTTCAATAAGTTCATACCTATTTATGAAAAAAGGATAATCTTCAGGCTAGTTCCAGTTTCATATATTATTTTGATTATTGTCAGTTATAATCCTTACAGTTTTATGAAGGTACCTCATGCTGTGTCCCTTTTCCTAAATCATCAATGCCATGATTGTTATGAGTTAAGTAAGATTAAGGTTACATTATCCAATCAGTATCACATGCTCATTCCTTTGCTTTGTAATTTCATTTAATACATTTTCATTTGGGGCAGATTTTTAGGAAGAACTGGATTGGTAAGTTATTTCTCTAGTTATAGCAAGTGTAGATATGGGATATGTTGATTTGAGCTGTAAATGTGGATACAGTGAATATTAGGAAAGAACAACAGCACTAACTAGAGGAGTTTTTGTATAAAAATTGCAAGAAGGTCAGGAATTGCTTTGGTCAGTTAAAAGTAGTAAAATAGAAACTTATTTACAAATACTTATCAGTTTAGGAAGGGATGCAAGAGAAAATATCCAATCCAATTTAAGGATGACAAGGAGCATGAGGCAAGTAGGATACAACAACCTGTCCAGAGTCAAGATAGGATACCAGTGATAAAAAAATGAAGAAAAATCACATGATAACTTCAGTGACTGGTAATGATCAGCAGCTCAGTTTTATTTCTAAACTGAAGGTGGAATGCTGGAAGGTGGCTGTGACATACAGGATGCACTTGTTTCAGCCTGACCTGCATTTCGTGGAAAGTGCTCAGTGTGTGTCTAAGCTTGCCCAGGCAAATCTGCTATGATGTATTCCACAGAAGGTTTGTGACAAATTCTGGAGGGCTTGTGACTGGGAAAGCATGATACAGCAGTTAAGGACCAACATCTTTGACTGCTTCAGAATTGCTGGTCCAGCTCTTCGTAACAGTGGATTGTCTTCTCAGCAGCAGCTTGAGCTGCTGCAAACATTCAGCTTGCCTGCATGGCCGAAAGAAAGGGATGCTTTTCTCAGCAGAGGAACAGATTATGGCCCCAATTCTGCAATGCTTTTAAAAGGCAAGGACACAGTATATTCCTTGATTAAGCCTGTCTTAGCATGGCTAAGTTTGTGTTCTGTTGTTTTCTACTCTATTCATCTAAAAGAAGGCTGAAGGAGGAAACCAGAGAAGCCAAAGAATAACTAGTAAAAGACTGCATGATACTTTGATGAAGAGTATGCAAATCTAAGTGAGTGTGGGCTCAGGCTGCCTAGGCATGGATTACAGGATCTAAAATAAGTGCACTGCAGAGTTTTATGAGCTGAACAAGGACCTCAGTCCACAGTCAGAGTTTGAAATCGACTGAGAAAGTCACAGAATCACAGAATCATTAAGGTTGGAAAAGACCTTTAAGATCATCAAGTCCAACCGTCAACCCAACACCACCAAGCCCACTAAACCATGTCCTGAAGTGCCGTGTCTACATGTTTTTTGAACACTTCCAGTGATGGTGACTCCACCACCTCCCTGGGCAGCCTGTTCCAATGCTTGACCACTCCTTCTGTAAAGACATTTTTCCTAATATCCAGTCTAAACCTCCCATGATGCAACTTGAGGCCGTTTCTTCTTGTTCTAATGCTAGTTACTTGGGAGAAGAGACCAACACTCACAAGTTAGCAATGTTGGGAAGATTCACCGGTCTTAATATACAAGCACACCAGAGAAAAAAGTGAAAACCTCTCTTTCATATTGGGAAAGGAAATGTTTATAAGTTATACCCCTTGCTTCACAGTAAAGTGCAGTTGCAATTGGCACCCTACCCTCACAGAATTTTTTACTCCATTAAACTGGATGTAACAGAAGTTTCCAGGCAGAGACATACAGTTTGTTTTGTGGGCCTCAGTGCGTTAATGCATTTGATTCAAACACAGTAGGGAAAGTTTCCAGTTCAGAAATGAAAGGGATTTACCTAAACTCATTTAGCTTTTTAGAGACATGAATGTGCTGTCTTGGCACAAAACAATGGCCAAGTGCATCCTGAGAATAATTCCATTAACTCACAGTAGAATTGCACCATAGATTTAATTTGGCCTACTGCTTTTTTCTGTAAATTAATTATTTGTAGTAGAATTGCAAAAATATAGTAACATTTTACAGAGAATATGTTAAGAAAGAAAATATTACATGGATAACTGTTTTGCTTGTGATTTTTAAACATGGTATTGGAGATTTTATTTTCCTAAAATTAATGCGGACTTGAAGAACAAAGAAAAGAAAAATGATACTAAACCACTAATCATTCTAACAGTAATTGCTCTCAGGGTGTGTTTGTCCTTCCTAAAGGCTCAAATGTTAAGTGTGTAGGTGATTTTCAGCATAATCTTAAGAATCATGCTAAAAGTAATTTAGTGTTCCAGAAATCCCTCTTTGCAGAACTTAGGCGACCTGCTCATCAGAATCCATTGATCAATTCACCTATCAATTCCTTTGAGTTGTAAACACTAGTAATGAGCACCAGCATTCACTTGGGAAATCTAAAGGCCATTGCACTCTCTGCCCTGTGCACACTAAATTTCCCTATTGCTAAAATGATTTTGTGGGCCAGTTAATGGTGTTCAGGTTTCCTGGAGCCACCGCTTCATTTTATAGCTTGTGATACTGGAACTTTTGTCATTGAACTTTGTAAGTAGTGATGTATTTATTTATGTTAGTATATGTGACAGCAGTAGTGGTGGTTGTGAATGCATCTTAACTGTCCCTCAATAATTGAAGGGTCAAGGTCTGCGTGAGCAACTGATAATTTGATTTGTTAATGCAGAAAATTTCTGTAAGAACTTAGATTTAGCTGTCTCAAAAAAATGATAGACCAGTGGAAAAATTACTCCCATTATCACTGTATGGAACTTCATGTCTGAGTGAAGGAAGCTAAAAGTTTGTTACTCAATATAAATTTTTAATATATGGTTGCTTTAAATGTAGGATTTCTGGATCGTATAGCAGTATCTGTAGTATGCTTTCAAAAGCCTTGTATACTAGATTAGAATGTGCCCTCACATGTATTTCTATTTCCTTTCTGAAATATAGATTCCCTAAAGGAAAACATCTGAATATCTTCCATATGGCCCAACTTATGAAGCTACAGAATAATTAGTAATTTTCATTATTAAATGAGTTTATCTGCATTCCATGTAAGCATAGTACTTTACATAGATACATAGAGAGCTTACAAGACATATTGTAATATAGTAATATTACATATGAGAGTTGCTTTGATATCGAAAATATTATTTATTCTTATTTCATTAGGTGCCTAAATTTTAATGGCAATATATTCAGATCAAACCAAACCATGCAGCTCATTACCAATTCTATCCAACGATAGTAATAATAATAATAATAATAATAATAATAAAAGCTAGTGAATATGTCAAAGGGAAAAGAATTAAATAAATATTTTCAGAATTAATTAATGGTCCCCTATTACCTCATTCCATCTTTGTTCTATTATGGAAGTTTGTTTTACTTTGTATCTTTCAGTCAACTCTCAAATATTCATCCTGCAGAAGATAACTTTTTCCCATTTCTAATCTAATGACTCTACTTGTCACTTGTGCTGTATCTTCCTATATTGTTCTATAATTCTATTCTATTTTTCCTGTATTATTCTGTTCATTTTAATACTTGAGTTGTATGTTATGTAAAGAAGAAAAAGTTATCAATTGAATATTATCAAAGTTTTTCAGCCATATATACAACAATGTTTTTCATCTTGTGAGCCTATAACACATGGCAGAGGAAATTCGACAGTTACTTCAGTGAGATACCTGAAATTTGACCTGGTACTCAAGCCTTTATTCCTTTCGTCCTTCTTGAGGCTCATGCATTTATTTTGTTTTTCATCTCACATGACGGCTGACTGTTTGCCCACTGGTATCCATGCCTTTGTTCTTGTGAGGCCCCTAGGAGAAAAGCAGTCACATAATTTCACTTGGTACATATCTTTTTTTTACCTGAACTCTTACTGAGATAGAAGACATTGGTTAGAATATAAGAAAAAAAATGCTATTTGTTTCATAGAAAGCTGTATCTGTTCATCATGTGCTATAACACTGTCAAGATAAACATACAGCTATATCTCATGCAGTTATAATCATGACCACTTAATCATACTTCAGCATTGGGCTAGTAAGGCAATTAACACACAAAACTACAGGCAAAATGTTTCTCTTAATCAGAAAATGCACACATTTCAATAAAATAGCTAATTTACACCTTATTCCTGGAATTGTACTCACCAAAGGCACTAGACTGGATAAGTGGTTGTGAGGGACCTGTTTATTTATTTTTATTTTGGGAAAAACAAATGGGAAGACATACCCTGGTATCATGGTATGAATGTCCCACTGTAACTATTATGACCTTAGCAAGAACTGCAGAATCTGATGCTGACTCCCATTATTTAG
The DNA here is from genome assembly GCF_964289735.1 of Phaethon aethereus. Taxonomy (NCBI): domain Eukaryota; kingdom Metazoa; phylum Chordata; class Aves; order Phaethontiformes; family Phaethontidae; genus Phaethon; species Phaethon aethereus. Next base: position 70,130,391 of record NC_138578.1, on the reverse strand, counting down.
CACACATAATTTTCAATCTTGCTATCTTAATTAATATAAGTTGTTTAAAGGGATGATGCCAAAACCAGAAGTATTTTCTGAAGATTATGTTTAGTAAGACTCTAACAGCAAGACTCTAGAAGAATCTTGTAAGATTAGGAACTTGCAGGTGATAAAGCTGAAGCAGGTAATTTCTTCATTTGCCCCCATAAGGAAATGCATCTCAGAGGGATGCTGTTACAGCTCTACCTTTTACTGAAATCTGGTTGTGTTAAATTTTGCACAGAGCTTATCCAGTCAGTTGATAGTTGAACAAAAGTAGTTAATAGCTATTCCATTTGCTAGGAAAGGAAAACCTGAACATGCTGAATATACCCAAATATATTAAAACAAATGCTCAGTTTTCACAGAAGAAGTAATTCAATTATCTGTCATAAGTTATTGCTTATCAGTGAAGTTGCTATATCTCTAGGTGGCAAGTAATAGTTTCTTCTTGAAAAATGAATGTTGGGAACCATCATATACTGTTTAGTAAATGCACAACAGAGCAGCCTTCAAAAGCTGAATTTTCATACTGTTTTAAGGTTATTGCACTACCTTTTAATTTTAGTTTTACTGATGTGTGAACAATTGAATGATTAGCATCTTATTATGATAATTCCCGTCTTCTCTATTTTGTTTCTATCATTAAATCTCAAAGCAATTTGCAGTGGAGGTCAGTATTATTATTACTGCTTCACAGGAAAAGCAGAAATGAAATGACTTGTCCAGCAAACCCAGAGGCTGAATCAGGAAGGGACATGTAAGTGCATGAAATAAAATTAGGCTCTGTTGTCCAGCAGGACATGCTGTCACCCATGCACAATAGAATGGGAAAAAATCCTATTTGTTTCATCTAATTTATGTCATAAAGTAGGTTGTTGCTTAAAAAAAAGCGAAGGTCTGATTCAACAGCACATACTGGATATAGAGCAACTACAAATTGGGCATGATTAAGCACTTCCCTAGATTATATGGTGGTTTTATACACCGATGCTGTACATCTGACATAATCTGCCAGTATTTTAACCTGGATGTTTTAAGAAAGAAACAAATTCCCATTCTAATTTCCTTAGATCAGGTTCTGATTGGACGTTAAAGAAAACTACCCAAATATTTATGAAGTCTTTACTAGCAGACTTGAGTAAATTTCCCTGCTTTGAAAATGTACTTTTTTTAGTTAATTAAGTGAAAGCAAATTCGTCCTTGCTTTTGCTCACCATTGATCTTCCTCTTGCTAAAATATTCAACAGCTCTCTACTAGAGCCGCTCAAAGAACATTGTGCCCCTTTGGCACAGGCTAGTAAACAAGTCCCACAGAGCTTGGAAGATTATCAGCTGCTGAGGAACCAGACGCTTGACTGTGAGCCTGTAGACATACACAGTAGGGTGCATAAAATAAGGTAAAAATAATTGTGCCAATGTGTCTCGTTGAGAAAGTAAAAATTCCTGCAAGTGAGAAAATAAACAAACATATGAGATGGAAAACTGCAGTAGCATCAGTAAGGTGGTTGGTGGATAAGTGCTTGAGAGCACAGTTTTGCTCTTTGTATTTTGCAGAGAGGAGCAAAAGAATTGTGTTGTGGATGTATGACAGAAAAAGAGGAAAAGGATGGGAAGACAAAGTTGTAACAAAGTGTAATTTAAAGTAATAGTAGATAGAGGAGAGAAAGCAGACTTAAGCTGTTGATCCTTAATAGGCATGAATCAACACAAAAATCAGTGGACTGATTTATACCATTTATACCAATTTTTATAGTTAACCTTCTGAACTCTATCCCCAGAGAGAATATAATGACATTAAATCTATCATAAATTGCGAGAGGAAGAGAAATCCTTGAATTAAAAATAGTAAAGAAGTCATGTTAGGTTTTTGCTTTTCACGGCTTATGTAAGAAGATGTGCTCCATTTGCCTCATATGCTGCAAAAGGTGCAAGATTCTCCATGGCAGTGCCTTTGAGCTTCTAAAGTTTGTGTTAGAGTGAGTGGTACTGAGAAGAAGTTGTGGCTGAGATATCAGCTGTTCTGTTGTATACTTTCTTACAGAGGTATGCAGTCAGAAGAGACAGAGTTCAAGATGTTTAAGCTATATAAATACTACTCATAAAAAAGTATTCTCAGGAATGGCAGGGCTTTTGGTAGGTTGTCTCCAGTGAATGGTGGCCTAAGGACAAGATTTGCGTAAAACCTCCGGGTAGGACTGTCAGCACACTCTGATGAGGTATGAAGGCCAAAATAAGGCAGAGGTACACTGAGGAATGGTGTGATACAGAAGGCAATTTCCGGACATATCTGGGGTTTTGTTGACAAATTAAAGCAAGGGATCTGGGCTTGCAAGCATCTTAGGCACCTGCATCAGCAGAAGAGTATCCAACATAGTCACAGAAAAGAGCCAGAGCACATATAGGTCAACTCAATACGTATGTCTGATCATTTCGGTCATGGAAGAAGCCCAGAGCAGAATCACAGAATCACAGAATCACAGAATCACAGAATCACAGAATCACAGAATCACTAGGTTGGAAAGGACCTTCAAGATCATCAAGTCCAACCATTAATCCAGCACCACCATGTCCCCTAAACCATGTCCTGAAGCGCCACATCCACAGGTTTTTGAACACTTCCAGAGATGGCGACTCCACCACCTCCCTGGGCAGCCTGTTCCAAAGTTTGACCACCCTCTCAGTGAAGAAATTTTTCCTAATATCCAGTCTAAACCTCCCCTGGTGCAACTTGAGGCCATTTCCTCTTGTCCTGTCACTAGTTACTTGGGAGAAGAGACCAACACCCTTGTCGCCACAACCCCCTTTCAGGTAGTTGCAGGGAGCGATAAGGTCTCCTCCCAGCCTCCTCTTCTTCAGACTAAACAACCCCAGTTCCCTCAGCCGCTCCTCATAAGACTTGTGCTCCAGACCCCTCACCAGCTTCGTTGCCCTTCTCTGGACACGCTCTAGCACCTCAACATCCTTCTTGTAGTGAGGGGCCCAAAACTGAACACAGGATTCAAGGTGCGGCCTCACCAGTGCCGAGTCCAGGGTTACAATCACTTCCCTACTCCTGCTGGCCACACTATTCCTGATACAGGCCAGGACGCTGTTGGCCTTCTTGGCCACCTGGGCACACTGCCGGCTCATGTTCAGCCGGCTGTCAACCAGCCCCTCCAGGTCCCTTCCTGCCGAGCTGCTCTCCAGCCACTCCTCCCCAAGCCTGTAGTGTTGCATGGGGTTGTTGTGGCCAAAGTGCAGGACCCTGCACTTGGCCTTATTAAACCTCATACAGTTGGCCTCTGCCCATCGATCCAGCCTGTCCAGATCCCTCTGCAGAGCCCTCCTACCCTCCAGCAGATCAACACTCCCACCCAACTTGGTGTCATCTGCAAACTTACTGAGGGAGCACTCAATTCCCTCATCCAGATCATCAGTAAAGATATTGAATAAGACCGGCCCCAGAACCGAGCCCTGGGGAACACCGCTTGTGACCGGCCGCCAGCCGGATTTAACACCATTCACCAAAACTCTCTGGGCTCGGCCATCCAGCCAGTTCCTCACCCAGCAAAGAGTAAACCTGTCTAAGCCACGAGCCGCCAGTTTCTCCAGGAGAATGCTGTGGGAGACGCTGTCAAAGGCTTTACTAAGGTCCAGGTAGACAACGTCCACAGCCTCTCCCTCATCCACTAGGCGGGTTAACTGGTCATAGTAGGAGATCAGGCTGGTCAAGCAGGACCTGCCTTTCATGAACCCATGCTGGCTGGGCCTGAGCCCTTGGTTGTCCTGCAGATGCCCTGTGAGCACTCTCAAGACAAACCGCTCCATAATCTTCCCCGGTACAGAGGTCAGGCTGACAGGCCTGTAGTTCCCAGGATCCTCCTTCCGGCCTTTCTTGTAGATGGGCGTCACATTGGCAAGCCTCCAGTCTTCTGGGACCTCCCCTGTTAACCAGGGACTGCTGATAAATGATGGAGAGTGGCTTGGCAAGCTCCTCCGCCAGCTCTCTCAGCACTCTCGGGTGGATCCCATCAGGCCCCATAGACTTGTGGGTGTCCAGGTGGTTTAACATGTCCTTGACTGCTTCCTCCTGGGTTATGAGGAGTACATTGTGCTCTCCATCCCCATCTTCCAGCTCAGGGGGCTGAATACCCTGTGGATACCTGGACTGGCTATTAAAGACTGAGGCAAAGAAGGCATTAAGTACCTCAGCCTTGTCCTTGTCCTTGGAGACAATGTTCCCTGACATATCCAGTAGGGGATGGAGATTCTCCTTGCCTCTCTTTTTGTTGTTAATATATTTGTAAAAACATTTTTTATTATCCTTTACGACTGTGGCCAGACTGAGCTCTAGCTGGGCTTTTGCCTTTCTAATTTTGTCCCTGCTTGACCTAACGAGATCCTTGTACTCTTCGTGAGTTGCCTGCCCCTTCTGCCAGAGGTGGTAAACTCTCCTCTTTTCCCTGAGTCCCAGCAAAATCTCCCTGTTCAGCCAGGCCGGTCGCCTTCCCCTCCAGCTCTTCTTACGGCACATGGGGACCGCCTGCTCCCACGCCTTTAAGATTTCCTTCTTGAAGATTGTCCAGCCTTCCTGGACCCCTTTGTCCTTCAGGACTGTCTCCCAAGGGACCCTCTCAACCAGTGACCTGAACAGGCCAAAGTCTGCCCTCCGGAAGTCCATGATAGCAGTTTTGCTGACCCCTGTCCTTACTTTGCTCACAACCGAGAATTCTATCATGTCATGGTCGCTAAGCCCAAGACGGCCTCCGACCACCATATCTCTCACCAGTCCTTCTCTGTTTGTAAACAGCAGGTCCAGCAAGACACCTCCCCTGGTGGCCTCACTCACCAGCTGTGTCAGGAAGTTATCCTCCACACACTCCAGGAACCTCCTAGACTGTTTCCTCTCTGCCGTGTTATACTTCCAGCAGATGTCCGGTAGATTGAAGTCGCCCACAAGAACAAGGGCCAGCGAATGCGAGACCTCCGCCAGTCGCTTATAGAATGTCTCATCTGTGTCTTCATCCTGGCTGGGTGGCCTGTAACAGACTCCCAGCAGGATATCTGCCTCATTGGCCTTCCCCCTCATCCTTACCCACAAGCACTCGACTTGGTCTTCACAATCTTCGATTTCTATGCACTCCCTAACATACAGAGCCACCCCACCACCTCTCCTTCCCTGCCTATCCCTTCAGAAGAGCTTATAGCCATCCATTGCAGCACTCCAGTCATGAGAAGCATCCCACCATGTTTCTGCGATGGCAACTACGTCATAGCTGTCGCGCTGCACAATGGCTTCCAGCTCCTCCTCTTTGGTGCCCATGCTGCGTGCATTGGTGTAGATGCACCTGATTTAGATGTAGATGCTATCGATTTCAACTCTGGCACGTTGAACCTACCCCTAGGTTCAACTCTAGTGAGAACAATCAGAAAATAAGTATTATGTGAGGAAACTGTAAAATGAGTAGTCAGGTAAGGTTTGAACAGCTTTCTAGCTCACTTTTCCTTGTGCATACTCACTCTAGAATATCCATTTAGCATATTTTGAGGAATATTCCCACAAGGGTGCCTGGGACTGTGCTTGCTGTTAACCATCAACTATTGCTCCTGTAGCACTGCCTCAATTCTTTCTTTTGTGTCAGGGTGGCTGTACATCTGTAGGAAACAAATCAGACATGAACTATGTGATTCACTTGGTTTTCTTTTTCTTCACTTATTTATCCTCTTTTTGCATGTTGCAGCAAGTTTCTCTCTGCTTTTAGTGTCTACTAAGTCTTTCATTGATCTGAAAGAGAATCAAATACAAATATAAAAAATGAACTTGTGTGACAAGCAAAATTCTCTTGTAAATTTTCTGCTCATTTGCAATAGATTTCGTGTTATTTCTTTTTTTCTACAACATTCTAGAAATCAACGCACAAAATTATTTGGGCTTATTTGGCCTTACTGGGATCACCAGTACATGGTGATATGAACTTACTAAAGTGAGTCCAGCAAAGGTCCACAAAGATGAGTAAGGGGTTGACGCATTTTTTTATATGGGGAGAGGCTGAGAGAGCTGGGACTCTTCAACATGGAGAAGAGAAGGCTCAGAGCGGGATCTTATCAATGTGTATTCCTTCCTGATGCAAGGGAGGGAAGACAAGGGAGACAGGCTTTTCTGAGTATTGCCCACTGACAGGACAAGAACCAACAGGCACAAATGAAAAAAAAAAATGAAATTCCATCTTAAAACAAGAAAGCACTGTAAGGGTGACCAAGCCTTGGTGCAGGTGACCCTGCTTTGAATAGAGAGGTCTGGCTTAGATGATATCAATAGGTTCCTTCCAACCTCAACTATTCTATGAATCTATGATTTCTTGCAGTTCTTTTCCCTGTGTTTTGTGATTATGCTTGCCTGAAAGGCAAACTAAGATTACATAATTATTCTGTAATTATTTGTTAGTGAGAAATCTTTTTACATAATAGTCCTGAAATTTTCTAAGTCTTTTTCCCCTCTCCATTACATCATATTTACAGTTCCATGATAAGCTTCTTTCAGAATATTTCCATATAATCTTTGTAGATTTGTCTTTTATTCAGGGAACTGATGTTAATAACACTCATAATCCTCTAAATGTAGAAATCAGATGTACTTTTTAAATCACAGAAATATAACATTCCAAAAAATCTCTTGAATGCTCTAATAATATTCTTATTTTCAATTTTTGTATCACAGATAATAGTATACAGTTGCCAATCAAGGAATTCTGCAGCTTAATGATTGACAGTAATCCTGATTATTTAAGGGTTTTGCACATTTCCCAGTACATCAGTTCTGTGCGTTTCACAGCATTTCTGGGGGAATAGACAAGGACTCTTGTTGCACCTTTCTTTGATCAGGAGATGAGGATGACTCAGTTTTGTATAGAATTTGAAACAGTATCTCCTGACTTGTAGCAAAACTGAATGGTTCTGGGGTTTCTTTTGGATGTACAATTTTACATATATTTATTGTTTTAGACATATTGTGACTTTTCAGGAACAATCAAGCATATGCTAGAAGAAAAAGGAGATACACCATGTTTACTATGTTTTTTCTAATACTAAATTAGAAGTTAATGAGATGGAATAGTTGAATATTTGAAGTGAAACTGAAATTTTTGAAACTGTTCAGGCTTTTGGAAACATTAATATCTACAATTGCCTCTTGTCTCTCCAAAACAGATCACCTTTGACATCAGTAGTTACACTCCTTCACCTCCAAGGCCTCTTTGTGTGTGGCTTTGAAGAACATTTAAGGTGATTCCAGTTTTACCCCATGACTGAAATACGAGACCTAGCATGAAGTATCCTAGCTCACCTACATAAGTGATCACATGAAACAAAAATTATTTCCATGTATTACATGAATTTTGGTCTTTGGCATAGTAGTTCAAAATAAGAAACAGATGAAAGATCAATGTAAAAGAACTTGACATGTCAAGTAAACACCAATGAAGAGTTATTTTTATTAGCTTTAAAAACTGTCTACTGTAAGACTGTAAGACATGTTTATATGTACCCTATAAATTTGGGATAAATCTTGTCAGTGTTTTCCCTTATTCTTATCAACCAAAGGAAAATAAAATCTGTGATATTATGTGTCAGTTAATTATGTATATTCAAATCCTTCACTCATGTTCCTGTTACCATGACATGGAAACAGAACTCATAGCATGGGTCACTGTCCAGAATGAACAGGCATGAAGGAATTCCTTCCTTTATCTGATTATACAAGTACAGGTTGGATCAGGCTAAGCAGAGCATCAGCAAACTGAACAACAGTGATAGCCATTGATGGGGATAAGGAGAACATGAAAGGATTAAATAGTATATTAAACAATAAAAAGAAAAAGCAACATATGGCTTTGGATAAAGTGAGCAAGAACTTGAGTTGTAGCTTAATTCAGAAAACTGCTTAAAGGTTTTGGAGTCTTGGTGTCTGTTGATTTATCTGAAACAGGTTTCCCACTTGCTTTGAACTCTTCAGAAGAAGTTGGGTTTTCACAGTCATCTTAACGTGCAATGTGGTGCAGTAGAACAGATGCTCTGTTTCAGTGTCCTAAGGCTCAGCATATGGGACTCATGGCTTACTGAATTAAGATAACCAATCGTCAGCTTGTAGAGTGTTTTTCAGGGCTTTCTGATGTGATCTTGGAAGATATATTCTGAGATACAGATCTACTTTTATACTTGAATGTCTAGATCTAAATAAAAGCAGATCTAATCTAAATAAAAGTATCCCATATTTCAGAAACATCTAAAGGATCTAAAGAGTATTTGGAAAAGGAGACTTTGATCTTCACTGAAATTATTTTGTATTAATAATATGTCATAATATACGGATTCTATAAAAATATGCAAGTGTATTGGCATAACTTGGAAATGGAAGCTGTTAAGTGGTGTTTTGCTTTGTGGTTTTTTTTTTTCATTACTGTCAGTAGTCGATCAAAACATAGAATAACTGCAAATTCATGATACAGTTCCATATTAGGTTCAGTTGCACAGGACTCGATGCCAAGACACTCCTGTATGACTCGTACCTGATCATTGAATCAGGTAAAGAAGTGACCAGCAGGTTTCCTTCTGTAGTGAGGCTGTCCTCCTGTCCTTCACAATAACTCTCTGCTAATAGTCATTCTTTTCTTGCTCTTGTTTCTGACATCTCTTTTATTACTGTCCTGAATGCTAGTGCCATGAGAGTGAAGTGTCTGAAACTTTGATTACTCAACAGTTTTGTCAGAATTGAGCAGTATGTGCTCATAGAAATATACAGCATTTTTTATTGCCAATGACTGCTCAGTTATAAATTTACTGAAGAAGAGAGTAAACATTGTCATTGTGCTTTCAGACAGTGTTCTCTCATTTTTTTTTAATCTGCTGTTTGAATGTCTTTATTTTTCGTTTTTGTTTTCCTACCGCAATGAAAGAGAGATTAAATCTTAATAACATTTTAAAAAAGAAATTGATTCAGCAGCAGTCTAGGTGTTTGGGTTTTTTAATCACACTTTATTTTAGACTCTTTATTTGACACTGAATCTGTATATCTATTGAACTCTGATCATTTTGATTCCTACAGCAGTGACTCTCTGTTCCTCTAAATGTATCATTCTGCTTGTAAATACTTTTTCTTTTCTGTCTTGCATTGTCCTGCATTTTATTTTTATTATTAAAGGAAGCTGGGGAAAGTGATAGCGCAAATAGAGCACTATGCTTTGCCAATGAACACTGTGTCAGGACATAACACCAGCTACAGGGCCCTGGACTGCTCGTTCCTCTTCCGCTTTGCTTCATACTATTCACGGAATTTACTGCTTTGTTTCATACTACTCATGGAGCTGTGAGAGAAGTGGATGGAAAGGTGATGCTGGCTCTTCTTTAAAGCCTTTCTGCATGTCAGACATTGTGAAGGTGCAGCATTGCAAACATCCTGTTTCCTGATGGTATTTCTTTAGTTGTACTCTGTTTTTCTTAATATGTTTTTTAAATTTTTTTTCATTTCCAAACTAATACAATGTCTATAGAGTCAAGCATCAGCACTGCAGCAGCCTCTCTGTTAATTTGGCAGTCTCTGTAATAACCAAACTAGATTAAAAACAAAATCAGTAAGAAAAAATTATGAAAAATTTGGCTGTTGAAACCAAAATGCTCTATAGAAAATGACAGTTCTGATGACCAAATTTGGAAAGGTTTTCCAGACCCAGGAGACAAAGATGAGAGGCCCCTTCAACATTCTCTCTTGGAATGCATGAGACAAGGCTGTAACTTCTGTTCTGCTTGGTGGGAAGACAGATTTGAAACTGACTCTGCTACCTTCCCTTAGAGAGATACGAAAATATGCCCTGAAGTGTTATAACCAACCACAAGGTTCCCTTTGTTGTCTTGGTCTCTGATTCTCACCCATAAGCTGTCGATCTGCTTGTGGCTATTCTTCAGAGACAGCTCTTCGCACTCTATCCATTTCTTGATGTAGAGGGCAATGCCTCCACCATTCCTTCCTTGCCTGGCCCTTCTGAACAACCTGTAGCCACCGATAGCCACACAGGTGGGATTTGTCCCATCAAGTTTCCGTAGTGGCCACCAGGTCATAGCTTTCAAGCAGCATGGTGGCTTCCAGCTCCTGTTTGTTGCCCATGCTGCGTGCATTGGTGTAGAGGCACTGCAGCTGGGCTGTCGGCCGTGTCACCCTCTTGAAGGAACTCCCTTTAGTTACTTTGAGGCCTTTCTCTAGTGTAGCAGGCTGAGAGGCCTTGCTAGCACCCCGTTCCTCTAACCTTGCTGTGTCATCCCACAGCTTGTTGTGGGTAAGCCTGATATTATCCCCCTTTCCCTTCGAGTCTAGTTTAAAGCCCTGTCAATAAGCCCTGCAAGCTTGTGAGCAAAGACCCTCTTCTCCCTTTGAGAAAGGTGAATCCCACCTGACACCAGCAAGCCAGGTGCTGTGTAGGCCATCCCATTATCAAAAAACCCAAAATTGTGGCAGTGGCACCGGTCACGGAGCCACGCATTAATAGACCAGGCCCATTTGTTCCTCCCTATGTTGCTGCCCAGAACTAGAAGGAGAGAGGAAAAACCACCTGTGCTCCAGATTCCCTCACCAACCATCCAAAGGCTCTGAAGTCTTTTTTGATTGCTCTTGGACTATGAGTTGCAGCTTCATCTCTACCCACATGGAAGGGTAGCATTTTGAAATATGGAGAAAGCTTATGGTTAAAATAAAAAGCTTTTATGGAGACGTAAACTTCCTACGTACATCAACAGCAAAAGTCCCTCTGACTTGAAGGCTGCCCAGTTACAATCAAGCATCATATCTGAGGGATAAGATATGTCTCCAGGCATAATGGATATGGATAGAGAAAGACCAAATGCATCAATACTTTGAATTAGAATGGAAGAGAGGTGCTAAATATGTTTGTATTTGACACTGTTAACTCTCCTGAAGCAATATTTGTAAAAGCTTTTAAAATATGTTTGCATCAGGTGGGAAAATATGATGCCATCTGTTTACCTCACACAAGCACATACTGGTTTGTGCAAACTAGCTATTATGAATATTATAACTGACTTGAAAAGCAAACACCTGTCTGTTTCTACAAATACCAGTACTGAAGTTTGCACACACTCCCACAAACACAGAGAAGCCATCTGTAAAAGTGAACTCATTATGAACAAGAGCAAATGAAGACAGCATTAAGTCCTGGTCACAGTGTTCATTGTTCCTTATGGATATGAGTGAGTTTGTATTCCATCTTCTTAATTTATAATAACTTCGGTATGATTGCACTGACTTTCAACCTTTCATTTCTCTTGAATATTATGCTTATTTCTCATCATCACAGATGTTCGTAAGATGCACATGGGCAGAAATGCCACTGTGTGAAAATTAGAGGGTGAACAAGCTAAGAAGCCTGATGCTCTGGATGGATAATGCTCTGAAGCCTTTGGCAGCAGGACATCCAGATATGGAGCCCTAACAGCAAATTCAAACTTCATGTTTTTGGCAGCAGACTCACAAAAGAAATGTCTACCTACCTGTCTGGAGATTGTGAGCTGTATATATGTCCTGGTTTCAGCAGGGTAGAGTTAATTTTCTTCACAGAAGCTAGCGTGAGGCTGTGTTTTGAATTTGGGATGAGAAAATGTTGATAAGGTGCTGATGTTTTGAGTTGTTGCTAAGTAGTCAAGGACAGTCCAGCTTCTCGTGCTGGCCGGCCAGCGAGCAGGCTGGGGGTGCACGGGAAGCTGGGAGGGGACACAGCTGGGACAGCTGACCCAGACTGGCCAAAGAGATATTCCATACCATATAACGTCATGCTCAGTATATAAAGCTGGGACAAAGAAGAAGGAAGGGGTGGAGGGACGTTCGGAGTGATGGCGTCTGTCTTCCCAAGAGACCATTACGCGTGGTGCAGCCCTGCTTCCCTGAGGATGGCTGAACACCCGCCTGCCCATGGGGAGTGGTGAATTAATTCCTTGTTTTGCTTTGCTTGTGTGTGCGGCTTTTGCTTTACCCATTAAACTGTCTTTATCTCAGACCATGGGTTTCCTCACTTTTACTCTTCCGATTCTCTTCCCCGTCCCACCGTGGGGAGTGAGCGAGCGGCTGCGTGGGGCTTAGTGGCTGGCTGGGGCTAAACCACGACAATATATGTTTTCCTTAAAATTGCAGCAGGTAGCTAGGGCGGGGAGGTATAAGAAAAGTTATGAGCAAACACTGTGGGTTGAAGAAGAAAAGCAGCAACTATCTTGAAAAGAATGCCAGTTTCTTCAGCTAATAGAGTTCCAAGTTACAAGAAAGTGATTCATCCTGAAAAATAGGGTCTTTTTCTTACTGTTATATGACAGGGCTGACTCCCCCAGTGGAGCCATGCTGGCTGGAAAAGGTCAAATCTACATTCTTTGCTATAGCTCACTGAATATGAGTCCCAAAATTTTAAACCAAAAAAATACTTACCTCTTTGGGGACAAGTTTCTATGTATGCAAAACATGAACTGTCCCTCATTGCCTCTGATTCTTCTGTGAGCCATTCACTCACTGTCAAGAGTAGTTTCTGAAGTAGATTGGTGCAGTTGGATCATTAGAAGGAGCTTGTGGCAAGTAAATAAGAAAAGAACAGTTGTTTAAAACCATCAGATTGCATCATTAGATTTCTCACTGAGTGCTCTGAATACAAGTAGTCCCAGCACTCATGAAATAGAAAGATAAAAAATAGCAGAAAAACCTCCACTCTTTTTATCCCAGGGTATCTTTAGGCTTGAAACAGTTTTCATATATATTCAGATATATTCATAGGTAGAAGCAAATTAATGATTCCTCTGATGCTGTCTCATAGTAATAGTAATAGATAGTAGATAGTAATGTTGAAAGCAAATTGACCAATAGGGACCAATACCACTGTCTTCAGTGGTATTACTAATGGCAGCTGGGTCCAAATGGTTATTTTGTTTGGGTGATTTTTCACTCTTCTTGGTCACTGACCCACATTTTAATCAAAACTGTATTTCCACTGCTCAAAACGTGTTTTTAGTCTACAAATAGTGCAGAGAGTGACTTCCTCTGATCTGTAGCCTCCTCCAGATTCAGCGGGTGATATATTAGGACTTGCTTCAAGGACTCACTTATCATTGAAACAGCAGTATAGTGACTTCATTATTGACCAGAATTCACAAACTCTACCTGTGTGTGTTTTTCCAGTTGTGAATTTGTTCCTGAATGGGAAATGGAATAAACTATACTGGAATACCAATGTAATCATGTCATGTAACTCTATTAATATAGGTAACAATACAAAAATGTCTAATGGAAACATCAAACTTTGTAAAAATGTAGTAACACTATCGCCAAGTTTGTTAAGTGGACCAGATATTAGGCTAAAACAAGAAAGGTGTTTCAAGCCACTAGTAATTTTATGGGATGAGACCAACAGAGAGAGTGAATTCTTTCCCGCTATCCTTGAGGGTACTGTCTTATCCTGGCAATTGCCTTGATTCCTGCTCTAATGGAATCCCCGTGCTTTCTTTATTTTCCTTTTCTATAACACCTTATAACCTACTTTCTTCCCCCGTGTGGATGACCACAATGAAAAAAAATGGGCTCTTGTACAGGGTTTAAGAATATTTGATCCCCTAATGTACTTATACATTTCACATTAGATATTTATATCTCAAATGTGAATCTTCATGGCATTATTTAAGAAAGACCTTTTCATCTTCTCTGAAAAAGTAGTACACTAGATGAAGAGTGCTAGTTTATATTTATAAATGAAACTATCCTAAATTAATCTATTTTTCTAAACAAATTTATACTTTATGGTTCCAGTTATGGTTTTACAAGATACAACAGTTTTAGAGACTAGTAGCCAGTTATTGTCCCTGCCCATGGCTTTGTGTAATTGCTGCAGATTTTTTGGGGTTATGGAACAGAAAACTGTTGTGTTTTATGTAACAAATAAAAGCTTCTTGCATAGGCTTTGCTGCCTATCTGCAAATCTCCTCATTTTCTAAAGTATGGAGCAGATACATCCTTTCATCTTTATCCCTAGACATACTGTTGAGGGGTAATATTTATAAATAAATGTTGTCATTAATAATGCATTAATTAATATAATTTCTGACCTGAGGACACACTGAAAGTGGATTAAATGGCCAAGATGAAAGTGGGAATTGGAGCAGAACACTGTGCTGCTCTTTTTGCTCTGACAGCATGCCTGTGTGCTAGTCTCTGAACCAAGATACTTTACTGGATGGAAAGAGATTTATATTTCATAGAGATATGTAGCTCAATGAATATACACAGGTGCTTGGGTGAATTCTGTTGTAGTTGAGAAATGCAAGTATTCGATGGCACATAAGCACAGAAACGTCTTTGTAGAAAAGGAAAAGTTTAAGAAGATTCTACCTTTTTCTTGTTTTCTATATTTTATCCTGGAAAACAGAAGTTCTCAATCCTTTCAGAAAGCAAAATTCATATGAGATTATGAGTCCAGGGTTCACTGTAGTGACCTCTTCGCCACTTTCCAACAGTTACTCTCCCTGCCTCTTCTTCAGCTTTGTTGGCTTCTGCTGCCCAATTTGGTAACTTTGGTACAGAGACTGGAGCTTACATGTACTTCTTGACCTTCAGCCACTAATTTATCTCCCTCCTATCATCCTTAGCTAGTTCCTGAGCCACTGAAACCACCATACTCAAAGGGAGTCACAGCCCAAAAGTTAAGGGTGCTAAGATTTAAGACTACTGTGGACAAATGCCTGGCTGGGACAAGATATCTTGTTGCAATGCAAGCAGGTGGTAAAACAAAAAAAAAAAAGAAAAAAAGAAAAAAAGGCTATAAGACTGTCAGGAAGACAACTTTGTTGTGGCATAAGCAAAGAGTCACAGAGAAAGCTGATTCCATAGCAAACAACCAAGGAAAGCAGGAAGAGTTAACTACAATATAGTCCCTTTAGTCACATCTTCCAAATGCATGGGAGGATCCGAAGAGGTGCATGAACTCACAATAGACAAAAAATCAGAGAGCTGAGCTGGGGCAAGCTGGAATAGGTCTGTCAGGTCTTGTTTGTCCTCTTTGCCGTGTTCCACCAGCTGGGTACCACTGTGGTACAGGGCAGAAATAGAAGCAGCCAGTTGTGCATAGGAGGGAGAAACGTTTTAAGTTATGGGCATTTCTGTCTCTTCCCCTTCTCCTTTGCTCTTTGGTCACTGCTGACAAAGAGAGTGATAAGGTTTGAAACCCTTATAAAACAAGACTAATTAGAGGGAAGTTGAGGAAACAGAAGTGAACAGGCACTGAATCTTTTGCCTTCCAGTCTTCTGGATCTATTTATAGAAGTACAGACACCAATGTTAAAATTAGAGAGATTAGATTTCATTACGCTGAGAAATTTCTCCCATGAAGATTACATTTGTCATCCTATATAATGCAAACCTGATTTGGACAGTTCCATCTGTAAGTAACACTCCACCGTGCAAACGCTAGGCTATGACTCACTGTGCCACAGAAAACAGGACTGCATTTGTAGAACAACTTTCCACTTTGTCTTACACACTCACGGTTTTTTTTATTTCTTTTATTAAGGAAGGTTCTATCCACCACTGTTCAGAAAATAAGATCTCATCAAGTGCATCATCTTCGTCTTGATAGAATTGATTCGGGAGCTGAATTATATATCTAGTAATTGGAATGACCTAGCAGAGAATGTGCCTGAGTTTATAAATAGGATCTGAACTCAAATAACATATAAGTAGGTAATAAACCAATCTCCAGATTTCCTGGTAAAGTCTCATTATCAGCATCCAACACCTCCTTGATTAGGTTGCTCTCCTGGTATAAAATACAGTTTATTACTTTTCCTTTTAAATAATGAAATATTTTACTGGTGTCAGTCGGAGTTTTGTAACTGAAAGATTTTGGGAGCTGTTGTAGAGACACTGGGATTGTTTTACTATTCTTTTACTTTTTATGTTGTAGCATGGCATCATGACATGGTAAAAGTGGTAATTTTTTTTTAAAGGTTAGCTTTCCAGGTTTCTAATATCAGACTATCTTTATGCAGCGATTTTTTCCTGAAATTCCCAATGGGAATGATGTATTCTTGGTTTTTCACAATTCATTTTGAGTATTATTTGTTTGAAAGTTTACTTAAGATATGTTCTAAAGACTATTTTGAAAATTCAAAAGTTCCCCTTCATGGTTTCTCTACTACTATAATACAGTAGATGAGATTTGAAAATACTTTTTCAAAGATATAGAAAAAGGTTGTAGCCTGGATGAGAGCATAAGGACTAAGAAATGACCAAACATCAATATTCTGCTTGTATTTGCCACTCTGCTTTAGTTGTCTTAGGGAGAGCTTCTGCTGAAAGACAGACCTAGATACATCATTTCAATGCATGCAAAATAAATGACTAGGAAATCTATTGCATGCTTCACTATGGACAACTGTAGAAGCTACAAATTATCAAGATATGTTCTGTGTTTTTTTGTTTGTTTGTTTTGTTTTTCCATTTCCGATTATTTGGGTTTGTTATGGCTATAGATGAGATGTGGGAACAACGGACCAGAGCCCTGAGGGTTATAGAGAGATGCTTGCACTTGTTTGGCTTGCATAATTTGGTCACCTTTTTAGGTTTGAATGGGTTACTTGAGCTGCAGTCAGGAAAAAAATGTCCTCATCTATAAGTAGCAGAATCATCTGGCCATGTCACCACAATCTGTTCTATGCCAGCCTTGGTTATGAGTGATAATTGTTTTTTTCTGCTCTCTCTCTAAAATTAAGTGGAGTAAATTTTGCACAGAGGGAGGTGCTTTGACAGACGTGAATCTCTAGAGCTCTAGACTATCAGCAAAACTGCAGTCTGAAACTACAAACAGTGGCCAAAAATATGTTTCTATGTGTGGTCTAGACAGTTCCAAGGTCAGTTCTGATTTGTATTAACATCTCAATTGAAAAGTGTATCTGGATTAAGGTGGAATATTTGGTTGCAGGCTAGAAATCAGTGTACATGTGCTAATGGTTTCTTCTCTCCTTGCAGTGTAGGAAACAGTGTATTGATACTACACAGTTTCTACCATTTTTTAAATGCTGAATGCCAGAGTTTCAAAAACATGCAGGGTCAGTTCTTATCATGATGTGGCTGATTCAGTGTGACTTAAATTGTCATGTATATCAACATATATATAAAAATACATGCATGATTTCTGTCAGTAATTCCTGTTTATACATTTAAAAGAGCTTTCCATAGAACTTGAACTTCCGAGCATCTCCGTAATTTACAAAGGAAGTCTTAAGTCACTGAATCACTTTTGAAACATTGCAACTTGCTATTACATTGCCATAACCTAAAATCAGTCTGCACTCCTCCAAAAGTTTGTACATGTGGTGAAACAAGAATGTAGTAACTGGGAGTGTGAATTCACTGGTTACCTGCAGCGGGATTTATTTCCTGTATTTTATTTGTCCCTCTAACGCACTGGCAATTTTCCCATGCAGACAGCCTTAGGATTCCACAAGCCGGTTCCTGTTGAAATTTAACCTTTCTGGCTCACCTTGTGTTTTTTCCCCAAAGAAAATAGTTGCCCCGTCTTTAGTCTCAAAAGTGAAAACAGTGTCCTTCAGTGCTTCAGCTGCCAAAAACATTTTGAAGAATAGGCTGCTGTTACTAATACACAGAAGCATTTGAATGCTGTGGTACTATATAGGACCTGTCACAACCCTTAAATCAGCGATCCTTCCCACCACCACTCCTACAGAGGGGCACCTGGATTCAATTAATTTGGATTAAGAGGAAGGAGTATCTACTGTTTCTGGCCTTGCATGACAGATAAAGGGGATAATGGTAGTTTATTTGACTCTTTTTCCCTTCTAGCTGAAGAGTATGGTGTTTTCTCACACGTGTGACTAAGAGCTGTCAAACCATGGCAAGTATTTTATTTATTTACTTGATCTTTTTGGTTTCTAGCTATTAAGTTTAAAAGTCCTTGGGGAGTGGCTGTAGAAAGCAGTGGAGAGGAGGGCTCTGAGCTAACATTTTGCTGCTCTGTTTTGATTTTACCTAATGAGAGAATGCATGCAGTTTAAGACAGATGGCAGTTCTTGACGTATGATGAATAAAACCAACGTTGAGAGGCTTCCTGGGGTTCTGTGTGTGGTCTGTTGTAGTTAGTGATGTGCAGTACATCAAGCTTGTTCTGTTTTAAGGCTATATCACTAGCTGTCTTATAAACTGACGGAAATCTGAGACTGTGTTCATTTTGTTTGCCTATTAATTTTTGAATCTTTTGAACTGAAGAACTTTGTCTTTTCCTTGTTGTTATGGCATTTGATTTTTGACAGGTTTGGGTTCCTTTTTCTCTTTTCCATCCAGAAAAGTTGTGCAAATCTGGCAGTTGTGCAAATAATGTAGGAAGAGCCAATTTTAAATAATACTCCTACTTGTAATATAAATAATCTTTATGTAAAAATTCTAGTTGAGAAATACTTACCGTTAATATCAGCATGATTTTCAACTTTTTCATATTTTAAAGTTTAGCTTTTCCCTAATTAATGCTGTGAATACTCCTGGTATGAGCAGAATTGTCTTCACGCTCTGTAGAGTTGCTAACTTCAAACACAAATCTATTTCTTTTTCAACCTTATATCATCCAGATGTTGCAATATTTTGTTTACCGAGTTGTTTAAAAATATGTCTAAAAGAAAATGAGATGGGCCGTTCCAAATAGGGTGGAAATACCTGAAAAATGACTATAAATTGTAAGATGCACAGTAGATTTACTTCTATCAAACTCTGTAAAAAATTTTTTTTCATGTGTAATGCTTGCCTGATAAACCTTAACTTCACTGTTCCTAATGTGGAAGTTTGAGATTGTAAAAGCATGTATTTTTACTTTCTAAAAACTTATTTCCACTTATTTCTACGGGAACTATTTCTATGGGAACAATTAGGAAACTTCTAAAAAAACTAAAGTGTATTTTATATTCTTAATCCCAAAACATAGTCAGATTGTGCTATCTATTTTGAGTCAAAAAGTGCTGCAGTTTAACACAACCCACATCAGCATTAAGATAAAAGATAGTGGTTAAATATGTCAGATATCCCTGAATTGAACATATAAACCTGGGAAATTTACAGTTAAAATCATATGAGGAATAGACTGAAGAAAATCTTAGTGTAGAAGTACGTTATTAGGATATGCAAACCCCGTTAATTTCTGTACTTTTTACATAGCTTTTGATTAAGATTTTTTTCTGGAGTTCATGGATGACTTTGAAACTTAAACGTAAGTTTGGATTCCCAGGATTTAACGTAACTTGACTATGGGAAAATTTCTCATTTAATTATATTCCTCATGTGTTATCAGCTTTAATTCTATGCAAATGTAATACTTTTGTGGGAAATCATATTTCCTACAAAACAGAGGATTTAATAAATAAACACTAATCCTAAATTAAATCCCAAGAAAATGTTAACCTGAGTTATTTCTAACGAAATAACATCTTTAAATCCTTCTCAAAAGCAGACAAACAACCTTTTTTATTACAAGACTAAATACATCTTCCAAAGCCCTTCTTGTGTTCCTGGTGCTGCTGTTTGTTTAAAGTGCATCAGCTGTAGAGGCATAATTACAAGTTCTGAACAATAGCATTCACGGTAACATGCAGCCCGAAGCCTCGAGTGGCAAATGGGACAAGCAAGCTATTGATAAGAACACTTGATACCTGTTGCCAGCCTCTGCCATATTACTGAATTATCACAACAAACTTGCTGGTGCAAATGATGAGTAGAAGACAGCTTGTGAGTGGCTGGGTCTCCTTTCTGTCTCCATTTTAAAAAAAATTGCTGAGCGTGTTTCTAGTGTTATAATAAGATGAGCAAAAAATTGTTAACAGCTTAGCTTAATTATAGTCTCAAGTCCTCAATTAAACCTGAACATAAGATTTCCAGTATGAGTTAAATCAGCAGTTGTTAATAACATCACTAGAGGGAAAGATGAAACTCTGAGAAAGGGCCTTTTTCTCAAATTAGTCAGAAGATACAGTTGTTATTTAATTTCATGAACTCATTCTGGTCCTGAAAATGAAAGCTTATTTTGGGGAGGTAGTCTAGCAAAAGGGCTGAATCACTGCTTTGAGTAGAGAATATAACTCAGTCATGCCAAATATCATGGATACTATTTCATTTAATTGTGTTTTTCATGTGGGTTATGTGCACATACACAGAATATTCCTGGGCTGGGAAAAGAAAAAACAGGGAAAATTATACTAAAATTGAAGACAAACACAGAAAATGACAGAAGTTGTCTGTTTGGTCCTATTTTAATACATGTAAATGTGACTTCATGGTTTTTATGGGTGTATATGCATCATTACAGGATCATGTATTATTCTCTGTCATCGGTTCTGGCCTCAGTTGGTGCCATTCATCATGTGTATCAGGTCTTCTCCCTCATTAGTACTTTCCATAGCTTCAGTCCCAATCTCTCACCCAAGATCTTTGTCCCCCTTTTTTTCACCTCTGATATGCTATCTTTCTTCGCAGCTGACGAAGGTAGCTACGCTTTTTGATGTTTAGATGGACACACTGCAAATACTGGACAGATTTTGTTTCTGTGCTCTTGTGTCTAGAGCCTGCACCCAGCATGGTAAGGAAACGGAAATTCATACAAACCCCTTGACAGCTGCAGCCACAATTTGTGGATAATCAAGCTCCCCAAGTCCAGCAGGATTTTAATGATCCTATGGAAGTCTTTTCTATGCCCTCCACCCCCCTGCCCTGCCCTGCCACTGACTTAGCTACAGCAAGTAGATGGAGCTTCTGACCCTTTCTGCAGCAGTCTATAGCACGCTGTGAAGAAGTAAAATGTGGCTGAGAGATTCAATTAAATCTGATAAAATGCTCTCAGAGTGAAAAGAATATGCAAAATAAACTTTGCAACACTCTGCAACAAAGCATACAGCTTGTAAGCCTTAAAAGGACAATTATTTGGTTCTGGCCAGTTTGTCAAGACAAGCTCTTTTAGTCTCATCTTGTTTGGGATGAAGATTTCCTTGCACATGCACACGCAAATTACTTGACATAGGCCTTTGGAGCATTAAAATTTCCAGCCTATATAGCTTCAAAGCTCATGATAGCATGAGCAAGTAAAAAATAGGTCTGTCTTTGGGAAATTTGGACAACCTTGTTGGTAAACGTTGTCACAAGCTCTGTCTCTGAGAATAAGGACAGATGTCTTTCCCTTTCCATTACTAAGATTGCTTTCTTAGGCTAATACCATTATCTGAAATAAAATGTTACACAGGAAAAACAAAGGATGTCCATGAAATCAAAAGCTCAGTGTTATACAACAATACACTTCAAATTATTCCTTTTATCCAAGTCTATAGAAATAAGATACGAAGCTTCCTCCAATACAGTAGCTTATTCCTTTACAACTAAGCTCTGCTTTTGGATATATGTGATGCTTTCATTGTTTCACAAGGAACGGTTTGCACTAGTCTTATAACTTCTTTATTAAAAACATTTGAAATTAACATAATGGCAGTAGCAAGAAATGCAGAAGCAGAGGGAAAGCCTTGTTTTTTGAATAAGTGGCATGGGTAGGTTTTTTTGATCTCGGATACCTTTTAGTTACACGGAGTTTCTATGTAAATTTTACGAGCATTTAGAGACCCCAGTCAGCCAGCTGGCTGAAGTGCAAATTCTACTATTAGCCAAAAAAAATGGAAACAGGCCCAGAAGTAGTAGGGTCTTCTGCCTACTGATTCTGTTTCAAGGGATTGTGAATGCTGGCTGGCAGCCAGGGCTGTTGGGGAGTTCCAGGACAAAGGCTGGAGCAGAATACATCCTGCCCACACACAAAAAAATTTCAAGGCTATTTAGCTTATCAGTTTCTAGTTTCTCTCTGCAGCTGGAATCATCTCCTGCAACACGTTCATGAAGCATACCACCCCTCAACACGCATGCTCATTCCAACATTCTGTTTCTTACTGCACTTGCAAGACAATTAAGACTAGGATGTTAATGTGTTACCTGAAACCTTACGTGCTGTTTCTAGCACTAGAGAACTGGCTTTACATCAGATCAAAAAAGATGCAATTTGCCTGCTTATATTCAAGCTTTTGGTTGTACATCTTGATGAACTGGGGCTTCTATTGCTACAGACTGGTCAATCATTTTCATTAAGGAGATTTTTCCAGTCAGTTTTTCATGTGGTCCAAGAGTTCTTTTTTTCATTAATATCTGAACCCTTTCTGGTACACTGAAGCCTGCTGAAAACATTGTGGTTTTTAGAGATAAATTTGCTACTCCCTTAAAAGTAATTTATGGACTCGTATTGGTCTGTAAATTGCGGATTGAAGTCAAATACCCTCAGGAGTCTTTCTGTGATCCTTAGATCTTGTTGAAACAAGTCTTGAGTAGTAGCTTTTCTGAACTTGGGTAAGCCATGTTGGTTTTGTCCCCTCCTCTCCCTGGAAGCCACAAGTACAAAACAATCTTTTATCATATGCAAAATAGGTACATGGCCTTAAATGATGGCTTTTTTACACGTGTGGTGCAGATAACTTGTAAAGAGTTGTGAATTTGTGCTATGTCCTTTGTAGTAATCTTTCCTAAGTACATCATTAATACACTGTAGATAAGGTGTTTCAGACTGCTGGCTATATTTTTTTATCTCATTCTTTATTTTAGGAGGTTTCAGTGTGCCTCTAGCAGCTGTTATGAATCCTTGTTGCATAAACCGATGAGGGAATGTGATCACTTTAACGTGATAGGAGCGGCATCTTCTGCAAGGAAGTTCTCGTTTGGTCTGTAAGATAAACTTCTACATACAACAACTATATTTGCTGGAAAATTGCTGCTATATGTACATAACTTATTCCCCAGCTTGCTTTGCCTGTAGAAGACTTGTACTTTCCATTCTGAATATGGAGGCATAGTTAAGCTAATGTGACATAGCAAGGGCAGAGATTATGAAGCGAGAGAACACAGGTAGAGTGTGGGAAAAGTGAAGGTAGGCAGGCATAGGATTGGGACCTGCTTCTCAGAAGGAGAGGTAAAGAGGATCATGCACATGAAATCCTAATATTTAGGGTAAGGAGTGGTAACACTGATGTGCAAATCTGGGACGAGTACAGCTATGCACTGGCAGAGAGCTGTGAATTCATATGCTAAATGTGCTCTATGGCAGCAGCTTCCACCTTCAGAAACTTGGCTTCTGTACTTGTAAAAAATTATTTCTTTTTTTTGTTTTGAATCTTTTTTACATGCTTTCACAGAATCATTAAGGTCAGAAAAGACCTTTAAGATCATCAAGTCCAAACCATCAACCCAACACCACCGTGCCCACTAAACCATTTCCTGAAGTGCCACGTCCACAAATTTTTTGAACACTTCCAGTGATGGTGATTCCACCACCTTCCTGGGCAGCCTGTTACAAAGTTTGACCACCCTCTCAGTGAAGAAATTTTTCCTAATATCCAGTCTAAACCTCCCCTGGCACAACTTGAGGCCATTTCCTCTCGTCCTATCGCTGGTTACTTGGGAGAAGAGACCAACACCCTCGTCGCCACAATCCCCTTTCAGGTAGTTGTAGAGAGCGATAAGGTCTCCCCTCAGCCTCCTCTTCTCCAGAATAAACAACTCCAGTTCCCTCAGCCGCTCCTCATAAGACTTGTGCTCCAGACCCCTCACCAGCTTCGTTGCCCTTCTCTGGACACGCTCCAGCACCTCAGTGTCCTTCTTGTAGTGAGGGGCCCAAAACTGAACACAGGATTCGAGGTGCGGCCTCACCAGTGCTGAGTCCAGGGGCACGATCACTTCCCTACTCCTGCTGGCCACACTATTCCTGATACAGGCCAGGACGCTGTTGGCCTTCTTGGCCACCTGGGCACACTGCCGGCTCATGTTCACCCGCCTGTCAACCAGCACCCCCAGGTCCCTTTCCGCCGAGCTGCTCTCCAGCCACTCCTCCCCAAGCCTGTAGCATTGCATGGGGTTGTTGTGGCCAAAGTGCAGGACCCTGCACTTGGCCTTATTAAACCTCATACAGTTGACCTCAGCCCATCGATCCAGCCTGTCCAGATCCCTCTGCAGAGCCCTCCTACCCTCCAGCAGATCAACACTCCCACCCAACTTTGTGTCGTCTGCAAACTCACTGACACCAGTAAGCTTTGTTACAATTAATTTCATTTGAGATAGTTTCCTTATTTGAAAAAAAAAAAAAGTTTGCAAAATGATACAGTAGCATTGAGATTTCATGCTAAGGTTTTTATCATGAAATGCAGTATGGAGTACCTTATTATAGAATAAATTGTTCATTAAGTTTTGTAAAACTAAGTAAGAGAGAGCTACAGAGGAAGTGTAGCAGAGGACAGCAGTTTTATGTGTACAAAAAAGAGCAGAAATGTGATAAGTACCTTTTATCTTCAGTCTAATTACTAAGATAGAAGAATACAATCTTGATTGAATACATGCTGAGTTAATTCTTTGGTGTAGAAATCTACCTTCTTTTTTTTGGTGTATTTCTGCAGCTGTGAGTCCATTCAGTTCATTTTCTCATCTTTCTATCAGTAAATGGAAGCCCATGTGACAGATGAGTTTATGTGCTCGTAAAGGCAACCACCTGATGTACTTTTTAAAACCAGGAAGCCATGCTTGTCCCTTGGGCAACTAGTTTCTAACTCTTTTGTCTAATATTTTACACAGCTTATTTCCAGGGTGAAGAACACCCTCCCCAACCACCGTGCATGTGTGTGTGCACACATGCACGTGTGTTTCTTAGTGCATTGGAGAGAAGGAAGATAATTTGAATTTGGTCTAGTATTTTGGGCCACTAAACCTGTCTTCCTTGAAAGACATTATCAGCTATGAATAGCTAAGTACACTCCAGTGTGTGCATTATTAGACTGTTTCCTTCCTCTTTTAGTCAACAGTGGCACTCAGCAAGCTGGAGATACTTGGGGGGAAAAGAACTTAAATATCTTTGAGACCTATGAAGAAGCAGCTAGGAATGGCTTTGTTTTTTTCTGTGGTTTTAAGTAGAAGTGAGACAAGGTTGTGGTAAAGCCGTTTAAAGTTCACAAAAAAAAAAACAAAAAACCCACCCTAAAAAACAAACTCAGAAGAAACCAAATCATATAACTTTGCTAGAGAAAGCAACAGCCAGTCTTCACTAGGTATGCTGCCATTTGTTATACATTTCTTTGGACTTAAACCACTCATTTAGCAGGAAACATTCTACAATCTTAACATTTTGTTTTGAATACAAATGGCTATAAAATATCCTAGAATAATAGAAAAGGGAGGAGAAAATGAAAGAGGCAAATGAAAGTCAAGTTTATTTAATAAATAACACATTCTAAAGCTGAACACATTTTAGCAAAAGCCTGACTGTTGCATATATTGTAATGATAGAATGCTGCTTTCTGCCATAGAGTATCAGCCATTAAACACTTCATCATTCTAATTCAGAATGCCTTTCAATACTTTCAGAAAGTCTTTTTGCTGCCTTTGGATAAATCAATAATTCTTTTGCATTGTCATAAACATAGAATAAAAGCAGTATTATGATTTTTAGAAACACATATACTTTGGAATACTCTTGATAGCTTTAATCCTATCCCGTTTGACAGAAGAGAAGTCTCTAAGGTGATTTAGGGGACAGTTAGATTTACAGTACTTTAAAGAGAGTGTATATAGTCAGAATGGATGTGGAAAGACTCAGCCAAATAAACTGCCTTAAGGTAGTAATTTACTTATACAGACCTGTATAAATTTGGCTGCCTAACAAAATATATGTATCCAATTTGCAGATAATTCCCTCATCTTCTCCAAACTTGGTACATAACTGTAAGGTAAAGACAAATAAGAAGGTGTAAACTCTAATGAGCTCTGGGCCGGTTCCATGTTGATGGGTTGCTATAAAGGAACCTAGGTTCATTAGATCAGTAGGGCTCCAGAGGTCACAGGGAGGAACAAACTGTAAGCCATCGACTGTCTTTTAAGTAGAGAATTGCTTCATGACAAATGGTAGCACACCCAGTGCTGTTGGTATACTCTTCAATTCTGCAAAATGCCTAAGCAACTGAAAAAGAGGCAGGGTA
Organism: Phaethon aethereus; assembly: GCF_964289735.1. Taxonomy (NCBI): domain Eukaryota; kingdom Metazoa; phylum Chordata; class Aves; order Phaethontiformes; family Phaethontidae; genus Phaethon; species Phaethon aethereus. The sequence continues at coordinate 70,104,267 of NC_138578.1, read as the reverse complement.
AGGCAGTGGAAAAAATAAATAAATTACAAACCACGTCTATGAAAGCTTAACAATACTCATGCCAGGAACATCAGCAGAGTAATTTTCATTTCTCTGTTTAATTTTATTATGGGGTTATATCTGAATTTTGCCTTCTGCTGGCCTGCTACCTAAAAATAATTTGTTCATTATTGAATTCTGAGTCTGCTGCAAAGATTGTGCTCAATTAATCCAAACCTGTGGCTGTGTTCTTTCTACTTTCCCCACCTACTCTTTCCTGCTAAATTGTGTTGAAGTACATTCCAGCAAACATAACTTTAATTGCACCATAGAAAACTGAACCTGAAACAGTGAACAAGATATAAGCAATGTACAGCTGATATTAACTTTTTGTCTTATTAAAAGGGAGAAATGATTTACGTTAACAGTAGATAAGTCCTTGCTACAATGGCTATTTTACTACTGACACATTTGAGCACTTCAGCCAGCTAATTGACCTTTATAGTTAAATTAGTAAGCATGAGTGTTATAAATCAGAGAAGTCCTTTTCAGCAGAGTGAAGACTATCAGTGCTTAATATCTACAGAAAGATGAGGGGATAGGAGAGTATCACTTCATCATGGAAAACATGTTTCATGCTGTCACACACAAAAAATTGTCCATGGATTTCTCCAGAACCAAATCAGTTTTATTTGTGAGCAAAGGAGTTAATAAGTTATCTAAGACAGTCTCATTGACTGCCAAAATGCAAAATTCTTATTAAAAAATCAGGATCCTGTATCAGACAATACCTCATGCATGCAGTACAGCAGATGAATGACACTGAACTTGAGCTGCACAAGAGCGAAAAGATAATCAATAGTCCTTACTTCAGGAAAACCTGGGCATACTTATTTATAGGTTACATGCAACTATGGGGAGTTTTTTCAAATAGAATGCAAAATATCTGGCTCATGTTTCTTTTGATGAAAAAAGGGTGTTGTAAGTATGAAAATCTGTGATCTTTAAAATGAAAAATTGTTAGTATATTTGTGGAAAGTACAACCTCTCATTACTAATTAATATATCCCCAAATTATACCATTATTAATTGGAACCAAGTAATTGGGTGTCTGTACCCCAAAAAAACCACCTTGCTTTCTAAAGTCTCAAATAAATCAGAGAAAGGAAACTTTATTATAAATGGGAAAGTCAGATGTAATGAGATTGTGACCTAGTGGAGGATTTGATTTCCTACTGAAACAGTATAGCCCTTTGTTCTGTGAGCTTATTTTTACCCATATAGCTCATTACATTGGGAAAGAAAATAAAATATACATGTCATTTATTTTGCTGGAACAGTATTTGTTCTTAGGTTTCTGTGGACATAGTTACATTGGTGCATCATGACAATAAGATTTTTGTAGGTTGACAGGGATAAGAGTAAGGATTTTCAAAATACTAACATAGAACAAGAATACTAGTCAAGACCGCTAGGCAATTGATAAGCTGATCACATACACAACAGAAATTATATTCAAGGAAACACCTGATTCTGGCCAAAGGTATAAAGCAAAAATAAAATTTTCTGCAGACAACTGATACCTGATCACTCCTGTCATAAAATGAGAATTTTGGTGCCTTTTATCCAGAATTCACAGATCTGGTGGGGGTGTTTTGTTTACATGGATCCTGGATACAAGAAAGAAGACATTAGGAAGTGAATACTGATGGATGCTGAGTACACCTATTTTAATTGTAGTCATATGTGAGATTTAGATACCTCCTTTTTATTGTGTTGGTTCAGACAGAAGGTTTTCCTCTTCAACCCACATTTCTTACATTGCCTTAGTGATTTGCACAATAAAGGCTTTATTCTTAAACTAGAGAAGAACAGGTGATTGTCTATTTGGTAAATATCCCTTGCTTTTATATATAAATAAATATATGAAATATATATATAAAATATATTTTGGTTGACCTTTCAAGAAGTCAGAGACTGGAACTGGGGTTGGTCCTAGTTGTACAGATAGAAAAAAATAATTAGGGTCTAAAAGTAGATAGGCTTCAAGTTCTGACCAGAAGTCTCAAGTGAAAGTCAGTCGTGGAAATAGCTGTTACCTAAAGGTCTGTGATTTTTATTCACAGACAGTGAATTAAACTGTTTGCAGATAGATTTCCCTCAATATTTCTCAATTCATCTTTCTTTCTCCCTGGATCCTGGGACAGGCCGAGAAAGCGATTGAGAATTCTTGCAAACAGCAGAATGGACAACAGTTACATCCTTACTTGACACCAATGCTGCAGGCCCTTTTTTTATAGGCTTGTTGTGTTAAATGACTTCCTACAGATCTGAGGTATTTCCCAACTCTGCCTTTACTTTTTGTGACAATCAACAATTGAAGGAAAAGGGGTAGTAGGTTGTTAACACTCAACTATCACCTACTGTTTGTACAAAAATAAACCACAGTAATATTGAAGATTGATGCTAGAGCTTTGTATTTTAATGGCATGAGTGGAAACAACTAACTGTTATATAAACGTCTTCTGCTCTAGAAGCAAGGTCCCACCTGTCCTGAATGGCACAGCCAATATTTGTGGTTAAACTTTGTAGTTAACTACAGAGATGAACTTCACAGTGAATGCCATAAGGAATTACTAATTGTCTTTAATATTGTGCAACAAATCAGGCACTGGAAGTGCAAGGCAACAGGATATTGAATAGCTCCTTCCTAAATGAGGGCTAAATAATGCAGGATTCCTCTTTAAAAGAGTAGGTGATCATATGATGAGTCTATATGAGAATGTATAAGTAGAAAAGGCAGTGAATTAGATGATATCATGAACTCAATTACAGCATCTGCAAATGTTGAATAGTGACTTTGCAATCTTACTGGCGTTCTGTAGCACAGTGATTTGGGCAATGGTACTATGTATGTGCCATTACTGAAGGCAGGCAATGTGACCTACTAGATAAGGCATTGAGCTCAGCAGGGATGGTCAGAATATAATCCAGGCTCACCACTAACATTGAGTAAATCTGTGCAGCTGTGAATGCTGCTGTTCTTGTAACACACAGCCTAGGGGTTCAGCTGAATATGATCCAGGCTTAGTTTAGTGCATGACAGCTTTGTAGCTAAGGCTTCGTTTTACTGCGAAAATTGTTATAAAGAAATGAGAAAGTATGTGAATTGAAGCTATGTAAGATAAGAAAAGTAAAACCACAAACAGAAGTGCAGTAGCTGGGACAGTAGTAGTCAACAGCCCAAGGATACAAAGGGAAAAATACCGATATGAAAAAGTATAAAACAAGCAAGACAAAGCAGAGCATTAGAAGACAGCAACTCATCAAGAATCAGCCAATTCCAAGAAGTAACAGATCCAACTCTTCCCCAGTGGCCTGACAATGTTCTGGCTCCGAGAGGCTTATCAGCTGTATATGTCCCTGCCTGGGGCATGGTAAGCACATCAATGCTTATGCTACTTGTATGTTAATCCTTGCTATCTACTATGTTAGCCAATAAATGATATCTGAGTAATCTTAAATCGTGTACATGATGTGTGCAAGGTAAAAGATGCCCAAATAGAAGTGACTCTATGCAGCACAGTTATATGCAGTCCCACCCTTTTTTACTCACTGATAGCACTCAGTGGTGCAGTGATATCACCAATCCCTGCTCTCAGCTGGGGCTCTATTTTACTATGGTTCAAATAAAAAATGTTGATGTTTTTAATTGTTCAGGTATTTTGTTGACAACTAGAAAAAATGACTTCTTGTCCTGAACAGATTAATGACTTCCTCAGGCATGACAGGTGAGGTGGTCAGAGATCAACAAGAAGAATCATCATATATGTTGAATGTTTTAAAAAGGAAAGTGGAGAAGGAACTAGAGGCTGTTTTACAAATAACATGCAGGTGGTACACTTATTTTTAGTACATATTTAATATATTTGATAGCCCATGTCATTTTTTGTTGTATTGTGGGGTATATAGTGCAAAAACATGCTCTAGTTAACCATTTTATGCTGTTGAACAACAACATAAAGCAGTATCTGTGCTGAGGAAATAAAAAGGACTTGTGAGTCAGACAACTTTGTGTATAATAAATTCAGCACATTAAATCTGGCAGCTGCAGATCACAAGAAGCAGAATTCCCGCAGAGATACAGAAAGATGCTCCACGTGAGTTTTTGCTGATCTTCTCACCTGGTGATGAAAAGAAATCATTTGGTTCTATTTTAACCCTGAATATTCTCATTTCCATAACAAAATATTGGCAAGTCCTTTATGTAATCTTTATCCTGTGATATTAAGATTACTTATCCACAATGAATGCCTGCCAGGCTGATATGACACTCATAAGATTATGGGCTTCCATGTGATTTCATCATTTTTCATCTTTTATTCTACTTTCTGTTAAAATATTGATTTTTCCTGGATGCTGATATATTCTAAGGATTTACTGAGAAACCAACTGCCGGCATGTTAGTCTTCCTTTTCTATCTCTACGGTGGTTTAAGATGTCTATAACACACCTTAACACATCCAATTTAATCAGTGTAATTTTTATCACTTTAAAATAGAATTTCATGGTGAAACAGAAGAGGTTAAAAAGTTCATGAGAATTTTCATTTGAAAATGAGATTTTGACTTACAAAAGTGTATCAAAGTGCCTGTTTCATACAAAGCTCTGAGTCTGAGGTGCACAAATTCCAAAAAACTGGGTTGGGGTACGTTACCAGCTGAAGTAGTGAAGGTATGCAGCTTCTCGTACTCAAGCAAGAAGAACGAAAACATTCTTTTTCCATATCACTATGAAGAGGGAATCCGCTTGAAGGAATAAGTGAGTTCTAAGGGTTATCAGACCTCATCAGGATAAATAAAGTTTATTAATGTCAGTTAGTCAGACCTTGGTCCCAGTAGACATAATGAAGATCCAGGGCAACTTATTTGACCTCACAAAAGACTAGCCTTCTTTATCTTCCTTAATGAATCTGAAACATAGGATAATTTTATGTTTAGAAACTATTTCAAGGGGCTATCTGCAAAATATAATCTGGATAATAATCCTGATTTTATACTCTTTTCCTAAGCATTTGCATTTTTACCATTGTTGGAGATGAGATAAAAACCTACAAGTTTTCATTGAAATGTCTGTTTTCATTTGCATGCCTGTTCTTTTGTTTTTATGCAATGCAGGACAAAATTCTATGGTCACTTTACAAAAAACCTAATACAGGTACTAGTTTAATTTTTGTTACCAGTTATCATATGTAAGAAAGAACCTAGGTGATTCTAATGTCATGAATTTAATAATTGGCATTTCACAACTGACAATAAGAAAACCAGTTTTATGTGTTAAAGTGATATACAGAATTCAAAGAAAAAGCAAAACAACCACTTTTTTTTTGCCAAGTTTTTGTTTTGAATACTATTGCTCTTCTAGTAAGGTTGTTCCTAAGAAATATGTTAAGATTAATGGCCATGGTATATGAAAATTCTTGCATGGCCTTATCTACACAGTTATCTACTCATACATAGGTCTATCTTTAGTGGAAGGGAGGATTTAAGATATTAAAGTAGCAGAATCATAGTGTGCACTTGATTACTACACAGTTAAGTACTGTCTTGTAAAAGAGTGAAGAGGCCTGAGATAAATAGAAGAGTGTATAGATATTTTGCCTGGAAGAGTTTTTGCAGATAGATATATGTAACCTAAAGCATTCCTTATTTTTTTTTCTCCAGTTGTTCTCAAGACGTTCCTATAGGATTAAAATCTGCCTCAACAAGATGTGAATTAGCATCAGAGGAAGGGTTGAGCTTTCTCCGAGAGAGAGAAATTGCCTTTTGTTATTTGTTCAATTTGATAGATTTATTTTTTTCAGTTGGAGGTCCTGTAATAAAACTGGACAACCATGTGAACTACTGTATTTGGTGGACTACTACACACCTATGATGACATGTAATTGGTCAGGAAGTTTGTGTAGGAGAGCTAATTATTGTAGGCCAAAAAAATATAATGGCTTTATCTGTATACTCTTGTTTCTTCAAATGGGCTGCTAAGGAACATAGTAGAGGCAGTGAAAAACAACATCCCATTGACCTTTTTTCAGAATATTTTGGTATACCTGGAACCAACTGTTATCTTGTCTTCTGCTAAAATCATAATATGCTGTTCACACGCACAATCTTATGTGTACATATTAGTTCTATTAGAATTTTAAGGGCAACCCTGATTTGAATATATTCATTGACTCTTTTCTTAATAGATATATTTCTCTGTATTAATACTCAAGATCTTACATTTGGTTTTTATGAGAAATTATGTACAGATTAATAATTCAATTGGTGACGTTCAAACTATACAAGTTGCCAGATACTTACAAACTATTCCAGTTTATCCACAGCTGGAAAACTATGCGGAAGCATTTTTCCCCAAATTATCTATAGACCAAGAGCTAATTATTGATGATATTCATAAGCAACTGTCATTGTGTACCAAATCAGCAAAACTTAAGTGGCTAACAAATCCACAGAACACCTGCCTTAGTTAGATATTTAAAATTGTACAGTGGACTCAGTTTTACCAAATGAAATTCCTAGGTGGCTTCATTTCTTCTTTGTGAGGCAAAGAACTGCTACCCTCAGAGCAGAGTTGTATGCTTGTTACTTGTCCCTCTCCTACGCCTGTCTGAAATCTACAAGTCAGCCATCCCTGAACCTAAATTCTTTGAAAGACTTAAAATTGACAGCTCTGCTTGGAATACACATACTACTGACAGTGCAGGTTCTACAAAAAAAAATTCTGCCAAGATTGATGCTTCCCAGCCTTAATAGGATAAAACCAAGAACGTTGGATTTACTGGTTCCCTTCAGGAAGTTCAGACCCTTGTGTTCTGCAAGGATGCCCTTCAACCAGCCATTAAGCAAGGTCCAACCCATCTCTGGTTTTGCAGTCATGTTGTTACCTAACAAGGGGTTTAGTATGCACAGTCCCTCTTTGGAAGACTATTCCTGCAGTCAACCAATGACTGTTAATACATAAAGCAAGAGTAAGGCTGGGAAAAAGAGTCTGACTATCCTAGTGTTAATCAGCAGAACTTCATGTCATGTTCATTAGCTTTCCTTTTTTAGGCCCATTTGAAATAGGTGAGGAACTAAGCTACTTGGCAAAGTGTATGTTTAAGATAAGGACTCAAACATTTTAATGCTACCCAGGACCTGAGACATCTTTTCTATACCTATAATTCTTCTTGCTCTTTTGAAGCAAGAAATTATTTTGTTTTACAAGACTTCCTAACCTCTAACCTCTGCACCTAAAAGCACATCTTGAATTCTATGAACTTTGGAGAAAAGAAAGTCTTTGAACACAATACCTGCAAATTGTTACAGAGCCATCTCCGCTGGAGGCAGTAGGAATAACCATGCAAGTAATCATAATGCAGATTCAGTGTTGAAGCTGGTTAAATAAACATGCACAGATGTCCTTCTTAGTAGAAGGAAGCTGAATGATAAATACCATTCTCTGCCTGAAAGAATGTAAGACTATGAAGGGATTGACGATTTAAAAGAAAGGAGAACAGCAAGGAAAGTGTGAGAGAAGCAAAGAAAACACATAATTTTATTTTAAGCCAAGAGCCTATGGTTGCATGTAATTTCAACACAATTTGTTCAACTGGCGCTGATTAATGATTTTCATAATTATTTTAGGCTCACTCACAACAGCTGTAAATACTTTTTTCTTCATAAGAATGTGCACTCTGCACCTGTTTGAATAAGATTAAACTTTATTAGCCTTCTAATAAACTGTGTTAACCTTATCAACCATTTGAAATATATAGCCACACAAATAATTATAACTTCAAATATGATTATACCCTCACATTGAAGCATTAACAGGATCAAAGACATACAGAAATTTGTAAGTGGCTTTAATGCTTCTTTAAGGTTCATGGCACCAGGAACCTCTAGTTTGTAATAGAGGCCAGGTTTCTTTTCCCAGCTAAGGTAGCTGAAATCTTTCTCTGGAAATTTCCTAATTTGTTCCTACAAGAGTTTTGTACCCACAAAATTATTTGGATTTTTCCATTTCCTAAAGGCAAATAACAACAGTAAAGAAGTCATGTAGCACAGCAACCTGCAGTAAGTAGTTTTGATGGTTTGGTGGTTTAAGTTTAATGGAACAAAGATACCTGAACACTCTTAATCTGTAAGAGCTCATGGCATATGGCCACACAAACACCACTGTCAGATTCACCTGAAAAAGATGAATTCCAGAATATACTGAATATTCTCAACATTTTACAATGATTTGGAATATTTGAATAATTTTGAATCCAGACTCAAAACCAGCCAAATATCCATTTAAAATTATTGCTAATACATTGTTTAAGGCTCCAGCCTTTCCTATAAAGGCTGAAGAATCTGAATAAATCAATTAAAATGGAAGGAATTCTCTATTTTACTAATACTGAGCACTTAATCAAGTTCTTTCTAGTTCCATCTTGTAAAAAGATCTGGAGCAGAGTTTATATTATACAATTTATGGTTCACATTGCATGCAAACATGTATCAGAGTTTGGATCTGATTTTTTTTTTTTAGAAAGATGTAGTGCTGGATAGACCGTGGATATATTTCAGCACGGAACTAGTGTTGCTGAGGAAGTGTTACCGTAGTCAACAATCCTTTACATTTTTTCCCCACTTTCTGAATATTTTTTACCTCTACAAATGTATTTATAATATGTCTTTTTTTCCATAAATATTTTGGTTAGTAAGTACAACTTAAACAGCAAATTTCATTTAGTCACTCATTTGCTTGACAAGTTTAATCTTGGTGCAGTAAGTAAATAAATTCTTATACTGTGTTTAATTCTCTTAAACTGTACTTATGCAGTGGGTATTTGATTCTTGCACTGTAACCCCAAATTTCAATATGCTAAATGCTCTCGTTATGAACACTCCTTCAAAAAATTCACAACTTTCATGAAGAAAGGTCTGAAGAGAAAGAGTTACTCTTATGTGATGCATTTACCTCTCTATTCTTTATGCCACCACCTAGCTTTAACTGGTCGTATATCTACTTTCATTTGTTGTCTTTGGTTTTTTTCATGTGTGAATGATAACATTATAGTAAGATGATGAAAACAATACTGCTTTCCTTGTAAGGGTATCAGTTTATTGAACCCATATATTGCCCTACTAACGCAAGGGCACCCCTTGTCTTTCAAAAGCTAGGGCTTTTTCTCATGGCTCCCAGTGTCTTCAGGGAAAGCCTGGGGCAGCAATTTGAACTCTGACCTTCACACTGCTCAAGAACTCCAAATCAATCGACTGGGTGAAAGCGTTACCTGCAAACATGTGTTTACCTGGAGGTAGAAATGACCCATTGAGGCTAAGAAGAGGGATAATGCCAGTGCCTGGTGAGGTGATTTGTAGTGACATAAACTAAACTGGGCAACACTTATTATACATAGACCAGTGTGGCATTTGTTTGGCTTTCACTGTGATGAATCATAGGTCTAGAGAATATCTCAGTAAATCAGTGTTGCCTGTGTAAGATAAAGAAATAATATTCCTCTTCATAGTAAAAGAAAAGGTAACATGTGGCAAACATTTTAGGAAGTCGCTAAAGAATCTCTGAAGCAGCAGTAGAAACTGAATATCACGCCAAGTGTTATTTGCATGTGGTCTGATACATTCCTAGCCTTTAATTGCATGCTGAAATGTCAACCTTCACATGTCTAATTATCTGGAAATATTTAAAACTGATAACTAACCCAGACTTTATAGCAATATAACTGCATTGACTTTAATAGTCTTAATTTTTAGCTTAGGAAGACCAAATTCTAAGTTAATCAATGGTAACGGAAATACCAAAATGATGGTAAGTACACTGATTTGGGGTACTAACACTGGGTCAATAAAAGGAAGAAAATGGTATCGTACCTCACCTTCCTCCACAATATTCCCTGAGCATTTAACCTATGGAAAAAACATTGTAAATTTGCACACTTACACCTTTGGTTTTGTATCACAAGAGCTTCCTGGTTAGCAATATTTAAGTATATGTTCATGTTTAGAAAACTCAAATATAGTCGCTGGTAACCAACTCATAAAAACTGCATTTAATTGATTGTCTAGAGCAAAAGTGAGGGCAATTATAGATAACTTTTTTTAAAGACTGTCTTGAGATCAGTGGTTAAAAAAACTATACGAAAATAGGTGGTAAAAAAAGAGCAATATTAATACTTTGTTATTACTTCTCTTTTGTTGAAGATGACATAAGTAAATTAAATATCTAGAGTGGGAATATGTTTGCAGTAAATTAATGACAGCTTTATTTTACCACTCAGAGTCCAATTCCAGATAAGTGCCAGTCTGAGAGGTGTAGATTAGTTAATGTGGTAGAGGTTAAAAAACCCAGCAGACTGAATCTGTGCAAGGGTGACATGACTGAACGTGACAGAAGAGCTTACTAATATACACAGGTGATTAAATACATTGGAAAGAACCTACTGTTAGTGTTATGTTGTCTCTTGCTACTACGGAAAATATTTTTTTTCCTACGGTTTATGACCTGTAATTTAACTCATTCTTGTTTACCTGAGTTCCCCGAGTCCTTGGATGGAGAAAGAAATTAGGAGGAAAGACACTACTCACTATTTTCTGAATATGGCAGAGTTGATTCAACATGTTAATGGTTTGCACAAGGAAAGGAAGTGGTGAAAATTTCTGGCAGGAGAAACAGATGTATGTAACAAAAATTTTTTAGACAGGAATTTCTGTGCACTGCTAAAACCAAGTCGGTTTTGATATTTCTAAGGGAGGAAAGGATAAAGCTTCTGTAAGAAAGGCTAAGCTGACATAGGTTACAATGCTCTTTTAGAGTTCATAATCTGTTTTTTCCTTTACATTTTAAAAAATGCCTTTGAGGGATTACGAAGCTGCTGAATGCAATGTAAATGTGTGAACGCAGATAATGTGAATGCAAACTGCAAAGTCTGCTACTCTGCTAATTAGAAAACACCTGGAAATAATCTTTGTAAATTGTGATGTGAAATCGTGTTTTAGCACAAATTCTGGTTCCTGAAAAACTTGTATATTGTGAGGTTTGTTTAATCACTCCAAATACTAAAGACAAGACAGAATAAAGAAAAAACTTTTCATTGTAAGTTTCTGCTGCAGTTAGATAGACTCTGTCATTTTTTGTTGTAAACAGAATTCAAAATGAAGTTTAGATATCTTGAGTTGTTTGTATTTACACTATTACTTTCTCCAATTCATAAATGAGATCTTAACTCTGGAGCGACTTGTATATAGATTTAGTCGCTGAAGTCAACAAAATTGACAAATATAAAAGTAAGCGAGTGTGAGTCTTGGCAAAAATGGGACATTACTCTGTAGATTAACATTCATTTGATGTGTTTTGCTTCAGTGTTTTATTGGGGCTTTTAATTGTTCTTTGCAAGATTTCCAATTTTAAAAAAACAATTTATGTTGGCCTACTGTGTCCCTTTTTGAAAGCTGGTAATCAGAAGGGATTTAGCTTCTTTTTTATAGCATTAAGAATCAAATTCCTAGCAGGAAAAAAATATGGATTAGGTAGGTATTGAGATAATCTTTATTCTATCTTTAGCTATCTCTATTCTATTCTAAAACACTGATTTTTTGAAGGTCAGTAATGTCCTTCCAGTAGCTCTGGGAGGTGGCTTACACACAGCATTTGGAGTATTTTCTTGCTTTAAGCACAGTCTAAACAATCTGTCTGTTAGACTAGAAAAGCATTTGGATGTTTCCAGAAGATCTGTAAGCAGTACTGATTTTTTTCCCCTGAACATTTTCCAATGGCAGTGTTGAAAAATTTTTTCTCACACTTTTTTCAAGTGTTTTGTATTTCAAAACAGTTGGAAAAAATATGAGTTTTTTCTCACTCCATTAGTTCTCATCTTCTATGCTAAAATAATGTGGGAAAATACTTTTGCTTCCTGCAGAAATGTGTTAAAACCTAACTAAAAATACATTTTACTAAATATGTGCAGGCAATACAGTATATTTCAAGGTGAAAGTAAAAGGGAAAGGTTTGAGAATTCTAAACATTTAAAAAAGTTAAAATAAAGACTATCTCAATATGTACAAAAGTTCAGTATTTAAAAGAAAATGGTATCTGAAAAAAGTTGTTTTTTTTTTTTAAAATAAATAGTGAGCTGATAAAACAGGATGTATATTTAAAGCAGAGATACAACAGGAAATTATTTTGACCCTAAAATTCAGTGATGAGATTCCCTTTTCTGAAATCCCAAAAGATCATTTTCAATCGTAGAATTGTAAGGAGATTTCAAAAGGCAGGGAACTCATCAGCTGAAGGTCAATGATACACAGCTTCTCCTGCACCTCTTTCTCAAAACCAAATGTGAGATGTCTTTCCAGCTCCATTCATAAATAGGAATTCCCTGATTTTAGCCTTCTTGTATTGGCTTTAAGAACAAACAGTAAGCAACATATACCAAAAGCAATGTTATTACATATATATTGCAATTTGGAATATTCCTTTAAAATAAGTATAACAGGAAAACTTTTCTGCTGATTTGCATAATTATGTTTATTAATAGAGCTATGAATAATTTGCATGCAATATTTTGTGCCTGTGACAATGGCAGAATTTCTGCCCATGTCTTCCTTTTTTTTTGCCAAAATTATGCTGTCTGGGGCTAGACAGAAACGCAGTAACTCTTGAGGGAGAAAGACATGGAGTGTCAGGGAACCTGAACATTCATGACCCTGGAATCAGATGGCCTTATAATTTCTTTTTGAAGAAAAGTCTCTGAGGAAAACTTTGGTAGTGAAATACTTTGCTAAATGGCATAGAAAGAGAAAAGTTGTGCAAGACTCATGCTTCTTATGTCATGATAAATCTGATGAGAACTTGATACTTGAGTTCAGCTCTGTGGAAGGATGACTTGTATTGAGACACATTTTTATTCTGTTACACTTGATTTTTATTTGTTCTCTGTTAGAATGCAAGCCAAAAGATCCTCTCACCTGCTGTAATATGCAGTGCAGGATGTATATCACTAATCTGAAGTGGTCCTAAAAGAGTAAGGACTTTCCAATAACCTAATATATTTGGAGTGACAGAGGGTAGAGGAAAGCTACTGGGTGGCATGGGGAGGGATTTTAGGAAAGCTCTGGAGAGGTGCCTTTCTTCCATAAACGTATTTTTCTTAGGTTAGGCTCTGAACTTTTCCAATAGCAATATTAATGGAGTGCTTTGTGGTTCACCACCTAAGTTGAATGTATTTACTCTTGTATAATTCATAGAACAGACCTGATGTCCTTCTTGCAGCAAAATAAACCTGAACTCTGACACTGTCTTGTCTCTCCCTCTGGTATGTTAACATCTGGAGCGGCTTTGCCATTAGATTATCATCTTCCATTAAGATACAAGTTTTGATTCCATCATGGTCTCAAATTAACTAATTTTACTCATCATATTCATCAAACTCTAAGATCATTATGTTTTTCTTGATCCTTAAAATTGCCTTTGTCTTAATTGTCAGGCTGGAATTTCAAAGCAGGGCTATACAGTCCTTGGTAAAACTTGAACTTTTACCTATGAAATCATTTTATGAGGTCCTGATTCTCCCCATTCTGGTTTAGGTGGGATTTGTTTTAGAACTGCTTTTAAGGACACTTGCTTTCTTTAAATGATGAGACCACTTTCATTTTTTCCCCTGATCTTTATCATTTTTCTTCTCATGTAATGCATGAAAGCTTCAATTTCAGTCTCACTTTCTTAGCATGTCATTATCTTTTTGTAACCTGCCTGTGCATTTCTAAGATCATTTTGCATTGTGTCTGAACCATAATACGTTGATCGCAGCATCCAATAAAGGGGCAGAATTAATGGCAGGTGATGAATTTCGTTAAATAGAAAATTGGAAGAGGTTAAAATGGCTGAAAAGATGCTCCAATTTTAGGCATAGTAATGGGAAAGAAAATAGGATCCTGTGAAAGGAAGTGCAGAACAAAATTAAAACTGGCACATGGGATGTGTGTGGAGGAACATAAATGAATGACACTATACAGGCAAATTAGGCCTGCGTCTTGATATACATTGTAAAAAATGTGGCTTTTTTGAGAGAACAGCTGAAGAAGATTCTGAGAGCTAGAAGGACTATCAGACTGAAGGGCATTTTCAGACTTATTCCTTTCCATAGTGTATTAATGATCATTTATGAGACTTTACTCTAGGGTCTGGTTTTCAACCTAACTTTTGTCCAAATTGTCTGACCCCTAAATCAGAGCCACTGCAGATGGAAAAGACCAATCACCAAAGAAAGTACAGAAACGTGACTAGAAAACTCACCACACTTTTGACACCAATGGGAGAGGATGCAGGATTTTAGCTTGCTACCAGTAGCATCTACTCTATTTCTGATCTTGGTACTTGATTACTTAAGATCTAATAAGATCTTGGCTTTTTTAAACAGGTCATTGCCCGTTTATGACTCTGTGTGAACACTACGTGCAGCACAGGTTGTGGAACATTCAGCAGCTGGTGAGAGAGGCTACATGAATATCATGGTGATCTCAGAGCTATGTCTGGATGCAGCTTGTGCATCTTTGCTTAGTCATTACTTCTGCCTCGTCTAGAAATCATACAAATCCATACCAATGCATTAATCTTTTAGATTCATGTTAAATATCTATGACCTATTGATATTTTTCCTTTTTCCCTGTCCTGTCCTGTTCAATGTAATCTGACATATTAACCTCACTGCTGTGCATGTTCCCCTCACTAGACAAGAGCAGAAAAGAGGAAGGTTGAACGGCAAGTGTTTCTTTGAAGTGAATCAGCCTGTGTTCAGCAGGTAACTTTACTGCTGAAACTTGAACCTTTATTGTATAAATGTCGTAGACAAGGAGGAACATTTACTATTTGTCAGTAGTACCTCTGAGCAAGTACCAAATAGAGGACAGAACATAACATGCATGCTTGTTATGTCAGTGAAGTTCTGCATCTGCCAGGCAATAGTTCTACTATTGTGTAAGTCAAATCAAGATAAAACCTATGGATCTACATAAATCTTCCCTTGAGAGAAAACTGTTATATCAAAAGAAGAGTTGATCAGAACTTTATTAAGCAATGTTGTCTCTGTTCTAGCAAAACACAGGTTCTTTTTTCACTATGGCAACTATTCTGTGTTTTGGTCTTTTGTCGTTTGGGTTTTGTTTTATTTTGTTTTTTAACCCTCAAAAGACTGTAATGAATAACTTTGTACAATGTGTTGCGCTCAGCCTGCTGCTTTTCTACAATAAAACAGCTTTTGAGGACAGGAACCGCTGTGCATCATGAACTTTTAAACAAGGAATGACCTATTTCTTGCTTCTATTCTCTCTGCTACTTCCTTTTTGCTGCCTAGAGCCACAAAAAGAGACTTGGGCAGGGAGGTATTAGGAAACCTTTCCTGAGGTGGAGCAGTCACCTCGCCATTTTATTTGTTGCTTTTCCTGTTAAGGCACAAGGTGAATACTTTCCCTTACTGAAGCCTTGCTTTTACACCAAGAATCCTCTTTCCATTTTCGGCTGCTTAGGTTAAATAGACATTACTTTGTTAAAGGAGTGAAGATGCAAACGAAATGTGTTAACTTCCTTTCATGTCAACGTTTGGTGGTGGTAGGGGCAATCAAATTTACCTTCTGAACTCTGTTATTTCTGATCTATTGTTTGGATAAGGTACTGGGGAAAGGGAAATGAAAATAACATGTCAGAAAAGAGGCTGTGGATGTGAAAGGAGTGGTTCATAAGAACAGGAGTAAGACAGGGTAAAAATTCAAAGGCATGCAAATAAATTAGTACATTTATGAGACTGAAAGGATAAAGCACACATCACAAAACACGACTTGGGGATATGAATACAGATACTGCAGAGAAATAAGTGTAGGTATTTAGATAGGAAAAACTTAGATCAAAGGAAATGTGTTCTGGATCAGATTCTTAGAGCCGGTCTGTGTCTTTGCACTGCTCTGGAGATGGAATCTCACACTCACTCAGCTGCCCTTTACAGCTGGATTGCATTAGCTCTGCAGCACGGAGGAGCCAGGACTTGTGTAGGTCTGGCTCCTTGGCCTTTGAGGGCCAATAATAAGTAAAGTGTTGGCACAAGAAAGTATTTTGCGATTATTTTGGAGGCTAAAGAACTCACAGTTTCAATATAGTTATGCAACCTAAAACAGTTTAGTTGGTCTAAATATTAGCTTATATTTGGAGAAATAAAAAAAAAGGGAAACTCAATGGAACAATTGTTTAATAAGCAATAGAATTGTAGGAAATCTTTGTTGGCCTTCTGCTACCATAATTTATGCCACAGCAGGACATGAAGAAATCAAAATTAACAGCTATGCTCTGTAAATACCCACAAAAACCGAACACTACTTATACAAAAGAAAGTATTTTTCTGTAGCTACCTTTTTTGTTTACATTTATTGCGCTTTGTAAAAAAACCCAAACAACTCACCCACTCACTCACACCCCAGGATCCGCCCTTTGTCAACATAGATGACATAGATTTATTTTTACACTAAATAGATAAATACAGGTCTTTTCAATCAGTATTTTGAAACTCCACTTACCTTTACTTTACAAAATCCTAAACCAGTACATTTGAAAGAAATGTATTGTTGCTATTTTGCTGGTTTTGTAACTCTATTCTGGCAAAAAACTATTTTGAGTGGAAATGTCCTTACCAGTTTAAGTGATTTTCAAAAGAAGAAATGTATCCATTTCTACAGTTTTGAATGAAAGTGATATATAGAGTTGAAAGTAAACTGAAGGTGATACTAAATTAGTATAAATTACAACCAATTATACTTAAGTAAATCAAATTAAACCAAGTCACTCTGATGCAAGTGAACAATGACTAAGATCATAATAACTAAGGTTACACATTGCAAATTTAGAGCAAAAGTTAACAGAAATATTCACCATTTTAGTTTTGCAGAGCATGTATAACTTTCCAGAGAGTTGCATGATGCAAATCATGATTTGAGTCCAGTTCTTAATGGCAAGTATCTATAGTTACATCACTGTAAGCTGTAAAGAATTTTAAAACATTTGTCCAGGAGTGGATCTGGGGGGCAAGGGGCAGAGTGAGAAACAGCAAAGGGAACACCAAGGTCAGAGAAGGAAAACTCTAGATCAAGCTCCTCAAAGCACAGTAATGGACTGTTCCAACATGCAGGAAGTCAAATAAGTGTGGCGGAAGGCACGTGTGGATGGACATGTGTGTGTGGCTTCACCAAGGGCAAATTCTGCCTGACCAACCTAGTGGCCTTCTATGATGGAGTGACCAAATCAGTGGACAGAAGAAGAGCTACCAATGTCATCTCTCTGGATTTCTGTAAGGCCTTTGACATGGTCATCCACAATATTCTTCTCTCTAAATTGGAGAAATATGGATTTAATAAGTGGAATGTTGAGTGGATAAGGAATTGATTGGATGGTCGCATCCAGAGTGTAGTAGTCAATGGTTCAACGTCCAGATGGAGATTGGTGACCAGTGGTGTTCCTCAGGGATCTGTATTAGTGATAGGACAAGAGGAAATGGCCTCAAGTTGTGACAGGGGAGGTTTAGACTAGATATTAGGAAAAATTCCTTTACTGAGTGGTCAAGCATTGGCACAGGCTGCCCAGGGAGGTGGTGGAGTCATCATCACTGGAAGTGTTCAAAAAATGTGTAAATGTGGCACTTCAGGGTATGGTTTAGTGGGCATGGTGGTGTAGGGTTGATGGTTGAACTTGATGACCTTAAAGATCTTTTCCAACCTTAATGATTCTGTTATTCTGTGATTCTGTATTGGGAACAGTACTCTTTAATATCTTCATCAGTGACATAGACAGTAGGATCGAGTGCACCCTCAGCATTTTTTTACAATGAAGTTGATGAAACACTGGCACAGGTTGCCCAGGGAGGTGGTAGATGCCCCACCCCTGGAAACATTCCAGGTCAGGTTGGACAGGGCTCTGAGCAACCTGATCTAGTTGAAGATGTCCCTGCTCATTGCAGGAGGGTTGGACTAGGTGGCCTTAAATGGTCCCTTCTAACCTAAGGATTCTGTGGTTCTATGTTAACAATGCTTCAAACACTGTATCATTAAAAAATAGAGGAAGATAATGCAAACCTCCCACCGTGCTAACTATGTATATAGGTCTGAATTTAAGTATGTGGAGTATTTTTTGCAAGACCATTGAATTTTTCAGCTGCCATAACAATCTGTTTTTCTCCTGTGTAGAGTTTTATTGCTACTCCACAAACAAAACTCAACACATAATTTTTGGTTCAGAAATAACTAGACTTATGCTAAAATATAATTGCTGCTTCTTACATAATGACTATTCTCTGAAGTGTATTCCCTGCAGCTTTGTGCATTTCTTACTCTTTCAGGTGCCTCAAGCTTCTTCCGAAGTATAGAAAACATAAAGCATGTTATAAGAGTGCATTAAAAAAAAAAACAAACCCGTAACAGTTTGGCATATGCTGCTTTTACCATATGACTAACATTTTTACACCAATGTGTAATGTGAAAGTGTCTATCACTAGAAAACTGAAGGGGAAAAAAACCTAGTTTCTTAATTTTTCACTCAGGGTTGACATTTTCAGTAGGATTCTCTAAGGTTTTGTTGCAAGGCAGAACTCTCCCACAGTTATGCTCCACGGCTGAGACTCAGAATAGGACAGAAGAGTGTGTGAAAGGAGTGATATTTTGTCATTTTCAATTCTGCCACAGTTTGCTATCTGGCCTTGGGCAAATCACCTAGTTTCACTGTCTCACTGAATATTTTTATGAGTTGGAATAGTTTCCGTATTGTTTGTACATGCAATAACTAATCCATCAGGTACCAAACTTGAACTTGTGGTACCAAACTTGAACTTGTTTGTGGTATTGTATCCTGTGTCAACTCTCTCTGCTCCATCACCAGACTTTGACTGCAAAAGATATCCTAAAACAGTGCTCCTAATGGCTTCAGTCTCCTGTAGGTTGTCTTTGTCAGAGATAGTCTTTTCAGTTAAGCCATCTCCTCTTCCTCCTGTTATGCATGTCCTCAATCTGGAAACATAAGTCCAAAAAGAGACTAGGAAGACGAACATCAACAAGTACATCAACAGGCTTGACTTTTTCCATATTTTGTACCCCCTCTTTAGATCTGTGCTCTAGGATATAAATTGCTGGAATTTTTCTTTTAACACCCACCAGGGCACCACTTATACAAAGGTCTGGATAGCCTTCAATAGTTTATAAAGCTTTTGGTGGTGCTCAAAATATTCTGCATTTTTGAAGGTGCCATTAGCCAATCAAATCAGGAGAGTGTGTACAAATACATGCACTAAGCCTGCTTGTTCATATTTAAGAGGCATAGTCACTGCAACCAAGATATACTAGAGGTGTCTTTGTATTACTTTTTTGTATTAAGAGTAAATGAGACAAAAAGGAGTGTAAGCCTGTGAGTAGCAGGGCCCTGTAAAGCTCAGTGTAAGAGAGGCTAATTTCTCCTCAGCATTTTGTACACACACACACAGGGCAGCCACAACCTGCTGAATTCCTTGGGGCAAGGGTCTGTCCTTTTTCATTTGTTTGAAATATAATGAATGCTTCCCTGGAAAAATTTCATTGTCTTTCACTGCATGTAATAAATCGTATTATTCCATGTAAGCTTTTCAAAACAACTTTTTAAATTCAGATTTGCTATGAATTTTGATGGAAAATGGTAGAAGTAGTTATTAGTCTGCGAGCGTCAGTTAATACTGCCACAGAAAAGTATAAAATCCACACTAGCAACTTCCTTTTTTTCCCTAACATTTCTAACTTCTGAAACATCTGTTTGAGCTATTTTTCTCCTTCCATCTCAACTGATCTGTTAAAGTGTAGAGAGGTGAGCAAGCAGCTTGAGACTTCAGTTTGAAATATATTAAATAAGAAAAGCTCAAAGGGGAAACATCTGCTGAAGTGAAAATACTGTGTGAGGCTGGAAGGCAGGATTTAAAGACTGAGGAATAGGAGAAAGAAGCTTTCAGATAGTATTTAAAATATTATCTATCTGATTTTTATAGTTCTTTTAGGTTGTTCAGGTTCAGTACCTAGGTCAGACAGGCACACAGTGTTGTCTAGATTCCTTTCCCTGTATTTGTGTCTGTATTACTTCTGACTTGAAAGTAAACATCATCTAAATTGAGTAGCATCCAGTTGGCTTCAGAGCTATCATTCATTTATTGCTGTGGCACAGGAGGGAGAAACCATGAGACAATCTCGTACAAGAAATCAAGCTGCCTACTCTTCTAATCAAATCCGTTACACTTCAGAGCATCTGTACATCAAGCAGTTCCAGAGCATCTTGCCAAGTCACCCACCTGAATCTAAAAAGGGGCTGTGCAAAAGATGGGCATGCTAGTCTCCGTGAATTCCCACAGTCTGTCTGCAGTAGCAAATGTTCACTGAACTTATACAGCGGAAAAAACACTACTGTTTGCTCAGTCCTTGACATATGAAACAAAAGGTTTCTTTTCCACAGTCAGTGCATGACTGCAAGATTATGGATCCTTGTAACATGCGTGGTCTGGAAGAAATTCTATAACAGATCCCCAAGGCAAAGTGTTTTTATTTTTACAAAAAGGAGGAAAAAACCCCGAAACGTAACCCTAAAGCCTCTGAGGCTGGCCCTAGCCAGATGTTTTAACTCGGAGGACTGATCTGTGAAAGATACCATTTTTTTTTGTCGTTGCCAGTAAGGTGACAGCACAGAGACAGCATTTCTGATCAGAGGGCAGAGAGAGTCACAGAATCGGCTGAGAAACCACATGAGAAGAGAAAATTGTGGCTGGAGAGCTAATTCCACTTTCTTTTCACAGGAGTAAACCGGGAGTGTTAACATCCAGATGAATGCATGAGTAGTGTCATAAATAAGAAAATAAAGTCGATTAACTATCTTCAAGACAATAAAATCATCTACCACATTTCTTAGGAAGTCACTCAAATATCTTTAAACCTAAGGTCTCTGAACATAGAAAAAGCAGCCATCTATAGCAGAAGAGGGGTGGAAAATATTTAGGGTCATCTGTAATATCATAGATTGCCTTTAACTTGCTTTTTTCCACCTTTTCTTTGAGAGTTTAAAAACTCCAGTGATTCTTCCTGGCTCATTTAGAGATGAGTCAGGGAGAATAAACCACAAGTGACATAGGCAATGTCAAATTCCAGAAGCAGCAGTACCTGTAGTCTGTGGACCGGGAGGATTTTGCTAGATATTATCAGAAGCCATTAGATTAGCTAAGATTGGCAAGAAGAGAACATGTGTTGCCCACCTGTATTTCTTTTGAAGTGTTGTCTATGGAGGATTGCACATCATTAATTTCTAGAAATTTATGCTCTTTGCAAAAAAATTAAGAAAACTGAAAGTCAATTTATAAAAAATAATACAGACTACCATGACACAATACACATATTCAGAAAAAAAAAGATTGATTTACTGAGTGTCTAAGAACAGAATGAATTCCAGAGTTCAAAATTAGTGGACAATTCCAGTGATTTATAATACTTATAATGCTAGCAGCCAGCTGGTGTTTGTCTCCTGCAGCATAATTACCCAGGCAGGGAGTAGTGACTCTATAGACAAGGGGTGCAGGATGCATGTGAGGAGCTAGGGATGGGGGGCAGATTGCAGGAGAATTTTTGGAAGCACAGCAAGAAACTCAGGGAGGGTATTGCTGTGGCAGGGTGAAGGAGGGGTAGGGAAGTGCAGAGAAAGTCTTGCTCAGGAGCATTGGCTCAGGAAGGTCTGCAGGAAGAGGTTGAGACAGCTGGGAATGGTACAGAGCTGGACTGATGGACCTCTACTTGCAGTCTTCCCACTCTTCATGGTCTCACCTTATTGTGCCACAGTTTGAGACGTCCCACAGTCCAGAGTGTCAGGGACTCTCAGACCATGGAGGAATGGAGGAGTCAACAAGATCATGAAATGTAGCCTGGAGAGAATGTAGGGTATCAATATGGAGAATTACAGGTGAACACTGCACTAGCTCATAGATTCATTGCAGAGATGTGTGAAGTTTACCTATGGCCAAGGGACGGTATTCATTTTGACCCCACTTTTGATTTACGTTCAGAGAGGTTATGTAGAGAGGGGAGCTTGAACCGAGGAGAAGCATTCCCACCTTGCCCAGGATCAACCCTGCAAAGCAACTCTACCTTGGAAACTCATTTCTTTGGCACTAATTACTCTTGTGTTTGACAACAGCAGGAGGAAGTCTGTTACAAGCATTCATGTGCCTTTGCAGCATGAGGAGAGGGTGATATCATGCCTCTGCCCTTTATTAAATCAGCTTCCTTCCTCTTTTTAACCCTTTTCCAGGGATACAGTGCAGGCAGTTCCAGGAACCTGATGCGAGGGAAACCTTATTCCTGTGTGTGGCCTTATGAGATAAGTGGTGAAGTCAGCTAGAAATGTGTTCAGAAGCTATGACAAGCACTTCGCTTAAAGATATTGGAAATGACCTATTTGCTGTGTTCAATTCAGTAATGACTAAATTAGAACATTTATATTAAAGGAACAGAACACACAACCCCCTTAGTAACTCCGCCTTCTGCTACCCATGTGGAAATAAAACAAAAAATTAATAGGGCAGCTATGTAGTAGGCCTAGATTTCTCCTGAACTACTCACTGGAAAATGGGCTAACAGCTTTGTATATCTTGTCACTTCTAAAGTGCCCTTCTTTTTAGAAGTATTAAGCTGTTATTATTTCAGTATGTACAATTTACCACCTTAAAATAAGCAGTCTTCCTTCCTTGGTGTGTGTGTATGCCATCTCTGTCACCAAAGGATGTGCTAATTTTGAGGTGAGCTTGTTGTTTTCATGATTTAAATTCCGTAATATTTTTGTTGCCTGTGTGTTTAGAGTTTCTAGCACTTGTTTCAGTTAGATAATGCTACAGTGCCAGCAGCCATCTGCTTAATTTTACAAAATGTTTGGATTAAAATTTAAGACAAGATTTTTAAGCTCTTCACAAAAATACAGTTACCACTAGACTTCCAGACTGAGGAAGCAGGCTTCATTTATCCCAATCTCCTAAACATATCATTAATATTCGATAATTAATATCATATTATTAATTATCGTTAAAAGTATCTGTATAGAAAGCAGAAATATTTATCTATATAGGAAACAGAGGAGCTACATAAAGCTGTGATATTTATAGAAAACATTATGCTAAAGAATGATTAGCCACAGAAATAATAAAAAAATAAAAATTTAGTTATTTCTCTGTGTTAGTACAAGCAGTTTGATTTTGATTTTGAGAACAGTTGATGTCATTGCTTTGAGAAAAATAGTGACACAATTGCTCTACATGGCAGTTCTTATTTTGCCTTACCTTTTGAGCCCTTGTAAGGCTCAGGGGATTTGTTAGAGAAAAAGATTTGGATTGCCCTCTCTTGCTTCTAGTTGAGAACATTTTGAACCTGATTCAGGCATGAAAGAAATACTAATCAGTCTTTTAGACCGGAGAGAAAATCCCAGGAGTATAGTGTACATGTAAACTCTCCTATAAATATGAATGCCATAACATCTGAGAAAAAAGCTACATGAAGTAGGGAGTTTTTATTTATTTTTCTTCAAATATGAAGATAAAAAAGGATTTTGCCTGAAATATGGAATTTGCATAAACCTCAGAAAAGTGGTTTTATCTTGAGTTGTTGCTGGTGGAATACAGCTATCTTTTGTTTGTGGCTGAAAGGTGATTGTCCTAAACTTCCCTTGTCCCCTCAGAAGGGTTTTGCTTTTCAAGGTAAGGGAAGGTTTTTTCTCTGCACTCACATAAGAGAGGTTTAGTCATATGGGCCAGAGAGGGGAAGTCAATAAGAGACAAAGCAGAATGCTCCTCAGAATATTTTAATATGGCATGTAGATAACTTTACTCTTTCCTTCAGATAAGCAGGATTGTTTATTTTTCTAAAATCAAAGACAATGATATTAACCATAGTAACAGCGTATCTTGCGTCTGTCTCCCGTTCCTCGTAACCGGTAACTTTAATACAAAACCCACGCCGGGACAGTAGCTGCACAGGGGCAGGGAGCACAGGTCTCTGCTTGCCCGCCAGCTGCCGTAGCCTGCCCTGCTCACCACCCGCCTGGCCTTCTGCAAACGTTGGTGCAACTTCAGCAGAAAGGGGCATGCTCTTCTCAGCCAGGCGTATTTATTTGTTGATGAAGGCAGTCTCCCAGGAGGTGAAAAATACAGATTTAAACGTCTGAATCTGAAAAGAAAGTTGAAACTCTGTCTTTTCATGTCCTAGATAAGGCTTGTTTGCCATGTCACTTAACTGGGCAGCACTATAACTGCCACCAGACAGACTCCAGAACTGAGCTCACACCTCTGAAATAAAAGAATCAACTGGGAAAATGGAGAGGAGGGTTTTTGTCTATGACTCAGGCTGTAAACAGAGGGAGTCTTTGAATCTGTGCTCTCAAAAGGGATGATTTTGGTTATCCTCCTGCATAAGAACCGTATCGGCTAACAGCAGGGCTCTCGCTGTGTGCTAGCTATTCGGGATCCTCTTCTGAGATACCCAAGTCCATGCCTCGGGAAGCTCTATTCCTTCTCCTGGAACGTAGCTTTGCTGCTGCACTGGTTTTAAACACAGAAACCCTTTATTGTGTGCAGCCCTAGGTACCTGATAATAGAAAAGGAAGTACTGAGACAAAGAGAACATGAAATATGAAATATTCTAACGCGTGAGAAAACATTCTTGAATTCCAAGTCAAATTATATTTCATCTAATTTACATACAGAAAACAGAAGCACTAATAATATACATGTCAAATTAGTGATGGAAATAGCTATGCAATGAAATGATATAATGATAGTATATAAATGAAGGTGACCGACTAATGAATAATGTGAGAAGGAAAGACTGACAAAGTGTTAATTGATATGTCAGATCAGCAATGTCAATCAGTTGCATGGAGGAAGAGAAATTAGTCAGTGTAAATTATGTAGTGACCATCAAAACATGCCAAAAGCAACTTCACATTCCTCAAAGAAGTTGACAGATAAGATATAAGAACAAATTACAGTAAAAAAAAAAAGTAAACATACCGTATCTGATTTACTGCTTGCTCCAGGTAGCCAGTAATGGTCCACCCAACGATGCCTTTTAATGTCTGCTGTAAGAAAAAATATTTGCGGTGTCCATGTACCACAATAATCCTTAATTCAATCTGTGAAGTATTTACAGCTTCTCTTTAGAGAAAACCAATAAAATCTACAATGTCTGATCCATATCTGCCAACATTGAACAGCTAGTGAGTAGCTGAAATCAGATAAAAAATGTGTGTGTGTGAATCTGAGTTCGGCAGAAGCTGGGGACACCTGGTGCTCTGTAGCAAAAAAAAATATTAAATTGTAACCTTACTTTGTACTTTCTTATAAAGCGTATTACAAAAAATAGAAGACAGTTTCCTGAGCTGAGTTTTTGCTCAGCTTGCATTTTGAAGGGACTTTTGCCCCTTTATTGACAGAACTCTGAAAAAACCACAACCATTACCTTGGGACTAAACAGGCAGGTCAGTGCCATGAAATTGCAGTAGGTCATTTCAGCCAGTGAGAGAGAAAAGGAATCTGTTACATGGCTTTGGTCACAAGGTTTAATCTAGAAGAAAAATGAAATGTTATATATCTTGTTTTTAATTATATATTTTTTGGATCATAGCTGACTGAGAGATTTTCATATTCTTTCTAAACTTAAAACCATTCTATTTTACTGGCTTGAAATACATGCACAAATTCTAATTTTTGGATGACATAAGAAGTTGGATGTTATTTTGTCCACTAGAGGGTACCCAACATATTTCCAATCTTGCTATAGGATGCATCAGAGGCTAACAAAATAATTAAAATCAGGTCAAATTAATTTTAACATATTTTCAAAAAATACTAGTGTTTATGTAATACTTTGTGAAAATGAAATTATTTTTAATTTTCTGGGACAAATAACTGTCTCCAGCTAGACAAATTCTTAGACATATTTTTCATGTTGGACTGTGTCCACACAAGTTTGACTCCTCTTAATGTTATCATGAGAGAGGGGCCATGCTGGACTGAAATATTTAATGATGTTTCTTGTGATGTGGGATTTCTATTCCTTCTGAATTAGAGCCGAAAGTAAGATCCAGTTTTGGAGTTATTCTCCAAAAACTTTTGGTGTAGGATTTTATCTAATTTAAATATCTTGGGTCTGAGTTCAATATTGAATTTGTGATGATCCCTAAGAGGAAACAAAAAAAAAGTCTCAAAGTATTACCAAAAAAATGCTTTGGTAGTATACTTAGTTCTGTATGTAACAATTTTGTTGTTATATCACTCAGTTTTAAGGTGTTTGCTTTTGTTTTTAAAAAAGGGAATTGAAGAGGCTCTTTCCCTCAAACTCAAAGCATTTAACAGGCCTTTTCTCAATCCAAGATAATCACCAGTGCTCTTTTTCAGCACCACTGAAACAAAATCTGTCCTTCCTGTGAAACTTGAGTGGACAAGTTATGCAACTGAAATGCGTTCAAAACTGATTGTTCTTCCTAGTCTGAAGAATTTTGTGTTGAACTAAGGTTAAAAAAATTCAAGCAGGAACTGAAGTATACCTCCTTTAACATTTATGTAGTTACTACTACAATCAACCAAGGAAAAGCGTGAATTTATCAACACTTGAAATCTTTACCAAGGAGGTGCTTAACAGGATGAATCTGTTTTCTTGTTCAACCAGAAGGCAGCCAGCATGATGCAAAAGTTAGTGAATGGGAGTGGAATTCTTCAGTATATGTTCATGAGGTCTATGATCAAAGTGGTACTTTGTGTCTGTAGTGTGCGCTATATATATATGACAATGACTACATGTTTTGCATTGACCTGGAGAAAATAGTTTGTGAGATCCCAGAGAGTACATCACACATTCCACACGTTCTGTTTGGAAGAAAAAGAATAATCACAAACCAAACCTAAACAGGCTTATTTGGAAATATTTAATTCTTCTTTCTTACGTGCAGAAATCCACAGCTGACTCTCCTGCAAAGCTTTGCTCATAGTGTTTACTATAGTAAACTGATTTTAGATGTTCATTTCTTATTTGTATGTATTAAAAGCAGTTGAATTGGAGAACCTCCATCAAATGGCCCTCTAGATTCTGTCAGTTCTCCAGAACAGACGCACTTCTAAAAAATAAGTCCTGTTGAATTATTTTTATTTGGGTTTTACTAGCCTTAATAGTATCATAGAAAACCTGGCTCTTTGGAGTAGAAGCAATAATGAATTTATAGTAGGTTTTCTTTTGCTTCTGCCTTCATTAACTGAAGTTGCTGCGTACTGCTTAAAAGACAGATACTGAGATAAATCACCCTACAAAAATAAAGAAATTTTAAAAAATCTCAACAGTTAAACATCATGTGAAATTCCTCCAAAAACAAGCTCACAGTAAACTGCAAGTTTAGCTCAGATGAGGGTGGCAGAAAATTTCTGTTGAGTTTAAGATACTCAAGTGTTCAAAGTACTTTCTTATCTAAGAAGTTAATGAATTTAGTGGGCATGGTGGTGCTGGGTTGAAACTCCTCACTGGGAAACTCCTCTTTCCAAATTTAATGATTCTATGATGCTATGAAGGAGTCACTACTACTACATTCAGAGTCCACTACTACCAAGGAAACAGCAGCTGAACAGCATCGTGGACATACCTTCCTCACTTTTAGTCTCACAATGTACTGAATAATGTACATACACAGAAAGAAAATTTTCTAAAACCTTTGTAATTAAAGATACAAAATGTTACTTTTGTTGCTTTTAAACTCTCTGTTAGGTCTCCAGAATAAGAAAGATAAAAATGAGAATAGCTATCAGGTATTCCAACAGTGTGAGAGAGAATTGCACACAGATTTTTTGCACATAGACATTTTATGTCTGTTTTATGCCAACATGCATATGCACACATTTTGATGTTCTACTTTCTGAGCATAATGAAGACATCTGAGACCCAAATTATTCCCTGCAAATATTTTGCACTCCATCCCTTCTGGCTACTTGTTAGTGTTCATATTCAAAGAGGATCACATTCCACCACAGCCAAAAATATTAAAACCTTGGTCCTGAGTAGCACTCATCTAGACACATTGCTAGGATTTGAAAAATATAATCTAGTATCTATGTTAGTTGTATTTACTTATTTTTCCAAAATTTGTTAGTCATACTTTAGCAGGTAAATGTATTTTCACTATTTAAATGTACAGGTACATACACAGGAACAGCGGTCCAAAAATTTCTTTTACGTTGGTTCTTAAGGAAAAATAGTTTCTTTCCTCCTTTCTAGGAAGGTTGCAACTATTGGGTTACATTCTGTTCTCCTGCCCATTTATAGATTTGCTAGCCAAGTCTCAGCACTACTGATCTGATACTCACTTCCTGGAAGGAGCAAATTTGCTTTTAATCTAAATACTCTGCGCTTTCACGGATATGCCTGGGATTTCTGCTTTATGCTTTACTAAACCCCACCCAAACTTTCTTTCCCTTCAGGAAGAGTCCTGAAGGGTGTATCCTGTGAGTTTTCCTGACACCTGGCATGCAGCCAGCATAATATTGTTTTTTTACAGATCCATCTAATTTCACCTTTAGCATTTCTTTATTTTCACATTAACCTCTTCCTGTTAATGGAAGTGTTAAATACTATCGCAGTGGTGGGGAGTGATAGTTCATTCAGATTTTTCTTCTTGTAGGAAATTCACTTCCTGCAGTTTAGTACTTCAGTGTACATCCACTAGAATGGCAAACTTTGGTTTGTACTTTAAACCCTGAATCTCATCTATGGGTATAAATCTTAATATGACTTTTTTTGCTACCAAATGCAGGTTCTCTTCCTCATGTTCAAGTGTGGTGGGTTAACCTTGGCTCGCTGCCAGGTTCCCACCAAGCTGGTCTCTCACTCCCCCTTCTTCAGAAGGACAGGGGAGGAAAATATGGTGAAAAAACCTGTGGGCTGAGATAAGGATAGTGAGATTGCTCACCAGTTACCATCACAGGCAAAACAGATTTGACTTTGGGAAGTTTAATTTAATTTATTGCCAATGAAAAATAGAGTAGGATAGTGAGAAACAAAAACCAAACTAAAACCGCCTTCCCTCCACCTCTTCCCCCCTGTTCTTCTCAAGTTTCTTCTTTCCTTCACTGCCAACTCCTCTACCTCCCCTTTCTGGGTGGTGCAGGGTGGATGTGGAATGGGGGTTGCAGTCAGTTCATAACACTTTGTCTCTGATGTTCCTTCCTCTTCACACTCTTCCCCTGCTTCAGCATGGGCTCTCTCCCACAGGATACAGTCCTTCACAAACTGCTCCAACATGGGTCCCTTCCATGAGGTACAGTCCTTCAGCATGGGTCCCCCATGGGCCGCAGGTCCTGCCAGAGAACCTGCTCCTGCACGGACTCCTCTCCACAGGCTTCAACTCTCTTCAGGTTATCTCCACCTGCTGCAGCATGAGGTCCTCCATGGACTGTACTGTGGATATGTGCTCCACTGTGATCTTCACCATGGGCTGTGGAGGAATCTCTGCTCCCATGCCTGGAACATCTCCTCCCCCTCCTTCTTCATTGACCTCCGTGTCTGCAGGGCTGTTTCTCTTACGTTTTTCTTACTCCTCTCTCCCACAGCTGCTGCACAGCATTTTTTGCCCTTTCTTAAATATATATTCACAGAGGCTTCACCAGGGTCTCTGATGAGCTGAGGTTTGGCCAGTGGTGGATCCGTTTTGGAGCCAGCTGGAATGAGATCTGTCCAAGATAAGGGCAACCTTATGTCTCTTCTCACAGAGGCCACCCCTGCAGCCTGCACCCCCACCCCCCACCTTGCCATGCAAACACAATACATTAATTCATACCTTTTTTTACAAACTCATACCGTATTCACCTCAAAATATGTATAGGCCACTCACATGTATATGCAAATTCAAAATTACATATGCTACTATAATTCTCCAAAATGTTGGGTTTCTTCAGGCAGCTCGTGACACAGGGTATGTTTTAAGCTTTCTAGGCTTTCAATAATTGCTGTCATTTGGGACATAAATAATCTGAGTATCAGGTAATTTTGTTCTATTGTACTTTAATTATTATTTTCTCATCATTTTTTTCTGGCCTTTCCCATCTCATCCCAACCCATTTCATCCCGTCTTGTCCCATCCCATGCTTGCCCTAAAGGTTTCTGCTGTGCAGACTTAGTTTAATCTCAGACACTTTCATTCCTCTTGAGCTTTCTGCCTTTCAATCCTGAACTTTGCTTTCTCTGAGTCGCAGAGAAATCTTCTTATCATTCATCTCCTTTGCTGTAACCCTGAGTTCCACCTGAGCCTCCAGTATATTTTTATAAATAAAACAGTGCTTAGCCAAATAGATATAAGGTGACAGAATAAACACGGTGATTCCTGGATATCAAACTTCCCCTTTACTCTGTTTTTTTGCAATTATACCTTGTATAAATTCCTCTGATTTTTTAATTTCAATTTCTAGAGAAAATGTGATTGTTTCTATATGGAAAAAGAGCACTTGACATATTTATGCCCCAGGTCTTGTTATGACTTATGCAAAATAAATGTATTTGATTATATAAAAGAAATGGGAGAGCTTCCAATCCAGTTGCAACGTTTTTACTTGGTGGTGGTTGATGTCAGTCTCTTCTGGGTTTTTATATTTTTGTACTGTCTTGGGTTTTTTGCTTTATTATCTCGTTCATTAAGAATGTTTGAGCAGAGCAAAACAAATTCAGGGATATGTGATCTTCCAAATCTGCTATCTTTGTTTTAACAGAACATCCTTCCAAATTAAAAATATCCTGACTGGTGTATGTCCGTTATCCATGAGATAAGTTTATTTCTTAACTGATGTCATACACAAAGTATGTGCAAATAATACTTGCATGGCTTAGTATGTTGTTGTTTAGACCGGGGGTTTAGATTTAAAGTTTCTCTTGATTTTGTGGTGAAGAAAAATGAGTTTGTTTATTTTTCTGATTACAAATCAATAAATAGGGTCTTAGCCTCATTACTGTTTTCATGAGACTTCTCTCATATGCTGCACATTAACTCAGAGCTGTATAAGATGCCAGAGCATGGAGATGCTCAGCAAATTAAACTTTTACCAGTGAAATGACAGTTCTCCATTTATATTGCATGAATATAAATGTAGAAAACCAACTCCTTAACACTAATTATTAAGAGAGGATAAATGGTCTGAATGTGGAAACAGCCATAGCATAGAAGTAATAGTCAAATGCTCTGGAAGGGTTAATAAAAATAAGCATCCTTTATTTTTCAAAATATTGTGTATGTCTGAAGACATGAATTTCACAAAAGGTGCTAAGTGCTTTACATGCATTAAGATATTCTAATGGGGAAAGTGAACTGTGAAAGAAAAGTTTTCTCTGACATGAATGAAAAATAAGTGTATTCAATTTCACTGATATTTGTAATTTGTTGGAAAACATCATTAAAAACATCTGTTACTTAAAGCAGCATCAGCCTTAACTGGATTCTATTTTTAACCCTCTCCCACTCTGCATTTTTGATTAACTGATTAATTAATTTCACTAGGTATTGATTTCTTTGTGTAGGAACTCATAACATATGATATTACTATACGCTACTACATTTTTAGAAATGTGTTGGTCTTTTATCATTCATAGCTTGCAAAGCAAAATCTGTACATGCACAAGAGGGTTTTGGTCAAGTGGGTTAACACAGATGATCTCTCAGAAGTTTGAGTGCTTAACCCTTGCTAGAGGTCATATGAAGGCTGAGTCAGAAGCCTGAGCTCTTTAACAGAATCCCCACTTACTCTGCCTGCTAATGTAAATGACAAAATAATTATTTTCTCTTTTTCCTACCTAGTGTGACAAGAGATGCAACACGTCCTTTCCTAATTTCTTTTACAGTGGTTGGGACAATGGCTTTTTCCTGGCAGCGTGTTCATAGGTCTGCTGTGAGGAGATCAGTAAGCTAGGGTTCATGAAGAACAGCATCATGTGTTCAAGGCAGGAGACCAAAGAGGTCAGTCCCTGAGGAAGACAAGGTAAAGTAAAACAGTCCATAAAATGAGATGGAGGGGATGTCTGACAGGTTCTGTGCACAGTTTCTTACCTTCACAGAGAGATATTATTACATATCTTTATCTATGCTTTTCTAAGGTTGCATTACTAGTAGCTTCTTTGAATTTTGATGTCTTCATCCTTTTTTTTCCAGTCTTTTTCTACCTTCAAGAAAATCTGCAGTGTTTATGAGTGAATGGATTGTCCAGGTTGTTATGTTCATGGTCATGTCTATGCCCTGCAGGTTTCATTCAGCTACATTTTGCAAGGGCTTTCTGCTTCTTAATGTGCAAGCTCTAACTCAACAGCTTTATTTTCCTCCTGGCTACATTTTCTTCCCTTCGGTTCTACTTGCCCACCTCTTCTCTTTTTGAAACATACTGTCTCATCAGCAGTTCTACTGTTATTAAGGGAGCTAAAATGATGGCCTTAGATTTTTTTTCTGTTCTGTTTTCCATTTGCCCCTCTGCAAAAGACAGCTTTTCTGTTATACCACCAAAACTACTGTTGCGTTTCAGGAGAAGGGCAACATCATCTGATGCAGCTGCTGCCTTCAAGTCTCTTCAGATTAAATCACATTAATTTACTGCAGAATCATTATAAAGCCATTCATGGATGCTTGTATACTCAGAAATCACATTTACCAGCTAACTGAATGGATGAATGAAGAGGAAATTACAACTTTCTTCTCTGAAATCATAGGCCTCTTCCACTTGAACAACAAGAGAATTTCTAGTAGCTGAGGTCTATTAGAAGGCATACATGGGAGCTCCACATCATTTCTACAATGACCTCAAACCATATAAAATACACTGATTCAAAATCTTATTAAAAATCTAATCCTTGGAAGAGATTCTTACAGAAAATTACAAACAGCATCACGTTATCACAAAGAAGAGGGGGTATAGTGAATACCAGCAACAAACAACAGAGGTTAGAGAGGAAGCATTGAGGCAGATTAAAAGAGCCAAATATATGCTATCTCAGTAAAAAGGGATTGCAGGATTGCATGATGGTTGTCTACAGCTATCTGAAGGGCTTCATGAGTAAAAAAAAATTTCTATGTAGTACAGAGGGAGTACATATAAGAACAGTTAGATAAAATAAATAAAAAAAAAAACCCATCAAAATGTAGTTTAAATATTGTGAACCTTTTTCTAGCAGCAAAAGATCCATTGCAATGTCTCAAATGAGATATATACTCTGCAAAAATGTTCAGGAAGCATTTGCTTTCTACTCATAATTTTGAAGTAACATTGAAATGTTTTTACAATGGTTATGTAGGATTTCTTTGAAAACAAAACTGGATAAAACACAAAAAAATTGTAAGGATAGACAACATACTGTGTAGGTTACATGATTTAATAAATCTATTCCACTAATGATTTCCATTGGGCTATGATTTCTTAAGGAATTTGAGTTGTTTTGTAATTTTGCAGCCTGATATTACTTCAGTGGGAAGCCAGCTGAAACATGCAATTAAGAGTTTCACTGGATTTTTGGCTGTGTTTGGACTCAAATAACAAACTGATGAAGAGAAAACTCTGTGAAATGCAAGGTACATATTTAATCCTGCTTTCCTTTCTGGTCAGTCAGAAGAACGTGAAACAATTAGAAGTCCCATTGTTTCAGTGTGATAACCCTCCAGGCCAGGGAGCACATAACTCTTGAAGGACCATTTTACACAAGACCTGAGTTGTCTGCAGTTGTCCTCAGGAACCAAGTAGCTGGTAGAAATCTGTTAAATCATTGATCAAATATTATAAATAAATAATATAAGATGGTTACTACAGTATTTTTTTAAAGACTTTCTTTCATTATCTATAACTGACAATATACAAAGTACATGTACTTAAGTAATGTTAGTGCATAATATCATAGAATCATAGAATCACAGAATCACAGAATCATAGAATAGTTTGGGTTGGAAGGGACCTTTTACAGTTATTAAGTCCAAACCCTCTGCAATGAACAGGGACACTGTCAACTAAACCAGGTTGCTCAGAGCCCTGTCCAACCTGACCTGGAATGTTTCCAGGGATGGGGCATCTACCACCTCTCTGGGCAACTTCTGCCAGTGTTTCACCACCCTCATTGTGAAAAATTCCTTCCTTATATCTAGTGAAATCTGCCCTCTTTTAGTTTAAAACCATTACCCCTTGTCCTATTGCTACAGGCCCTGCTAAAAAGTCTGTTCCCATCTTTCTTAGAAGCCCCCTTGAAGTCCTGGAAGGCTGCAAGAAGGTCTCCCCAGAGCCTTCTCTTCTCCAGGCTGAACAACCCCAACTCTCTCAGCCTGTCCTCACAGGAGAGGTGTTCCATCCCTCTGACCATTTTTGTAGCCCTCCTCTGGACCCTCTCCAACAGGTCCATGTCTTTCCTGTGCTGAGGGTTCCAGAGCTGGACGCAGGACTCCAGGTGGGGTCTCACCAGAGCAGAGCAGAGGGGCAGAATCACCTCCCTCAACCTGCTGGCCACGCTGCTTTGGATGCAGCCCAGGATATGGTTGGCCTTCTGGGCTGTGAGCACACATTGCCAGCTCATGTCCAGCTTTTCATCCACCAGTACCCCCAAGTCCTTCTCGGCAGGGCTGCTCTCAATCCCTCCATCTCCCAGCCTGTATTGATACTGGACCTTGCCGCGACGCAGGTACAGGACCCTGCACTTGGCCTTGTTGAACCTCATGAGGTTCACACGGGCCCATTCCTCGAGCTTGTCCAGGTCCCTCTGGATGGCATCCTGTCCCTCAGGTGTGTCAACCACACCACTCATCTTGGTGTCACCTGCAAATTTGCTAAGCATGCACTCAATCCCACTGTCTATGTCATTGATGAAGGTATTGAAGAGTACCGGTCCCAATACAGACCCCTGAAGGACACAGCTGGTCACCAATCTCCATCTGGACATTGAGCCAATTGACTACTACCCTCTGGATGTGACCATTCAACCAATTCCTTACCCACTGAACAGTCCACCCATCAAATCCATATCTCTCCAATTTAGAGAGAAAGGCATTGTGGGGGACCGTGTCAAAGGCCTTACAGATTTCCAGATAGACAACATCAGTAGCTCTTCCCTTGTCCACTGATATAGTCACTCCATCATAACTTGTATTGCTGTGGCTGACTGAAGGAGTGGCATTCAAAGGTTCATTATACAGCTGTATCACAAAAATAACCATCTCTTTCCAAGGTATAGAATATAATTGTTTTCCAGGATGCAACAGGTAGAACAAAGCCCACAGTGTTCTGGGATGAGGAGGTAATTTTAAAAGCAACACAGGTTGACAGAAATGCAGAAGTCACAGGATAACATTTGTCTAACTAATACAAGAGAGAAGTGAACTGTTGACTCACAACAGTGATAGGGATTGAGAATGAACCCTGTGGCAGCTTGAGAAATTGCTCCTGATCTTTTTCCATACCAAGAGGGTAGAATGGGAAAGTCATAGAAGGGCTAATAGGGAAGGTGAAAAGTTCACTGAATTTGAGGTAGCTGACAGAACAAAATTTGGGATAAGAAAAAACATGCACATACTCCAATCTGGAAAGGAAGAAGAATAATTAAAGCTTAGAATATAGCAGCACCACTTGTGGAACAGCAAGGAGATGTCTCTTAAGTTAGACATAAAACCCACCAGACATAGGTAATTGATACAGAAATATCGTTAAGGAAGCTACTGAAAAAGTACATTTCTTTTATATCTGTGAGTAACTCTATCATAAATCCTGTAGGATTCTTGAGATTCATTAGAAGAGAGGATCTGTAGATCTTTTTAAAGACCATCTGTTTTGGTTCTGGGATCATCACCTTGTCAGGCTGTGAGGAACACTGTGTTCAGTAGAAAATAACAAATACATTATTAAAATTCGTAGGTTGTGTTTTTCCAATTAATAATGCAGATGTCTTACTTTCCTAATTTTAAAATCTGTTTCAGGA
Source organism: Phaethon aethereus (assembly GCF_964289735.1). Taxonomy (NCBI): domain Eukaryota; kingdom Metazoa; phylum Chordata; class Aves; order Phaethontiformes; family Phaethontidae; genus Phaethon; species Phaethon aethereus. The sequence goes on along the minus strand of NC_138578.1, from coordinate 70,068,214 downwards.
AACAATTGAAGTCTTTCATTCCATTTTGAAGATTTTTGTTTCTTTGAAGAATGTTGTCTTGAAGCCAGGAATAGTTTTTCTGCAGATCTAAGCTCTGGTTATTTTTTTTTTCCCCAAACCAGGGACATCTCCCCTCCCCTTTTTGATTTATTATTTGTCTCTCTAGAAATCTGACTTGAACACCTTACAAAACAATATTTACAGAACTGTCATCACTTTGTGATTTATACAGTGCAGGTTATGTGATATGTGCAAAATACATTGACATTATTTCTTTTGTTTTTTTCCAACTGCAGAAACATAAAAGACCTTGATGTTATTGCAAAACATTACTGAAGCAATTATATTTTCTTGCTATTCATTTTCATTAAGGCAGAATAAACATAAAACTTTGAAACTTTTCAAGTCAAAATATGCTTTAAACGTAACAGTTCAATATTTGAATCATACAAAGAAATCTTGGAGGGGCAGTAGGAGATCTCAGCTCATGGTTTGCATATGGGCACAACACATTTCTCGTTAATGTTAATTGGATTTATAAGCCTGCATCAAAGGAAGCATATAGGCTTAAAAGTAATGTTTGGTCATACTCAGATCTCACTCTTCCTTTGGCATTTTGTGCATTTTCCTAGAGTTTTTCTCAAACTCTGTTTTGAACTAAACGTAAGTTTACTGTGGAGCATAATGATGCATGGTTGAATCACTTCATTAAGGTCATAACTTGTCCACTTACACAGAGACACCTGTTCTTTCCTAGCTATATTCTGCATGCTCTGGTACAATTCACCTGCAGGCATTTTTCTGAATTACATTAAGAAATAGATTTCTGTCCGTTTGCCCCAAAACCACTGCCACTCTAGTTTGATCGGGAGCAAAGGAAAACAGATAGGCGGATTCCTCAGCATCTCATAGCCCACCATCCCATCCCCTTCACCCTTCTTCTTTCAATACTGGAGATTGGGGAAAAGATATTGGTAGTTAGTTTTTCTAATGCAATAACACAGTCTTTCTAACACATGTGTCTTCAAACGAATCATGTAAAACAGCAATGAATCTACTTGGGAGTATAGTCAAGGCTCCATTTTATATGCCTCTGTCTATAATTACATGAGCACATTATGAGTCTGCATTAACCAGGATCATAACAATATTTATATCGATATTTATTTATACTCCTTAGGCAAAGAGAAAACCACTGTCATCCTGATCCCAGGAGGAGAATGAAACAATGGCACTCGCTGGTGCTCCCTTTAAACGACCATCAGCAGACAGCTTCCCACCAGCTCTCAGCTGTAGTGTGAGAGAGAGGACGAGAATCCAATTACGGCTTTGCAGCATCGGGCCGTCCTGAAGAGAAGGCTGTAGCCATTACGTGCCCTTCCAGCCTGGAAGTAGGAGTCTGTTTGCAAGGCAAACTCCTTACCTATGGAGGTGGCTGTAGAAGTAACTGCACTTCTGCAGATGCAAACAGCAGCTCTGGTCGTATTGTGTAGGTAACACGGTCTCCACAACAGCTTAGGATTTAATGCAGAATGAAAAATAAGACAAAAAATCACTGTAGAGATACATGCACTGTCTATATTTTTTGGGATTGTAAATCAATTTTAATTGTAAACCTTCTTGTCAACAACCTGACAGCTTACTAAAACTTTCGTAGTTACAAATATATTTCATAGCATTGTTGAGCTTTGTCGTGGTTTAGCCCCAGCCGGCAACTAAGCACCACGCAGCCGCTCGCTCACTCTCCCTCCCACAGCGGGACGGGGGAGAGAATTAGGAAAAACCTCGTGGGTTGAGATAAACACGGTTTAATAGGACAGAAAGAAAGAAGGGAACAATAATGATAATACCAACAAAGGAATGTATAAGAACAAGTGATGCCCAATTCCAATACAGAAATTGCTCACCACCCCGTGATCGACAGCCCGTCCCCGAGCAGCGATTTCCGCCCCCCCGGCCAACTCCAGTTTATGTACTGGGCATGACGTCGTATGGTAGGGAATATCTCTTTGGCCAGTCTGGGTCAGCTGTCCCGGCTGTGTCCCCTCCCAGCTCCCCGTGCACCCCCAGCCTGCTCGCTGGCAGGCCAGCACAAGAAGCTGGACTGTCCTTGACGGCTCAGCAACAACCCAAAACATCAGCACATTATCAACAGTTCCTCATCCCAAATCCAAAACACAGTTTCACACTAGCTTCTGTGAGGAAAACCAGCTCTATCCTGGCTGAAACCAGGACAAGCTTCTATAAAATGGACCTGTAGCATGCATTGAACTCTTCTGCAGAGCTCCTTACACCGTCATAAATTCCACTGGGCAGATTTTTCTTCTCAGATGGTTCTGGCTGTTTAGAACCTCTGTGCGTGACCTCTTACCATTCTGTTAAAATCAGGAAAAACTTTTCCCTCCACAGCGAGTGAACAGCATCCCCAGCAAGCAGTTACACCAGTGTTCTATCTGGGGTTTTTAGGGTTTTGTAAGCCTTTTAAGCAATGTGATAACTTTCTGGTTTATTTGATCTTCCAAAGTATTTCCTGCAAAATATTGTCTTGAAGTACAGAAATCTGTCCAAACAGAGTAAGAATAGAGTATAGATAATGCATTGCATTTGTTGTAGAATGCAGCACAATTGTGTTAAGTAGACACGTTCAAAATCGTTGCTGCACCATGGGGTACTCTATTCCTATGTTGGTGATTAGCAAAGGGATCAGACCTTTTTCCTTTCAGCTGTAGACCCAGTTTTGATTAGTTTATGCTTTCAGCATGTCTGGAGTGTAGTCAATCAAGGACTAAATACAAAGCCACCATTTATTTGATTCAGCCCACATTCTTTATGTACCGTAATCAAATGAATATATGTCATATTTTTTTCTGGCAATCCTGCAAATTGGTAAGCACCTTAACTTCTCTCATTCTGATAACAAATGATTCTTGAATCTTTGATGGCTTTGGGTCTGAGACTTCATTGTAGCTTGTGCTTTAAGAGATGAGTTGGTAGGACCACAGATAAAATTCCCAGCTAGGGTTTGGGCAATTTTCTTGGCAAACTTCAGTGTCATTGGAATTAATAATTCTCAAATCTTGCTGTATTAAATATTCAATTACCAGGAAGGTCTCTATGGAATTTCAATTTTTTTTCTGCACTGGTGAGACTTTCTATTTTTCTTTCTTTACTTATCATCTGAGTTTCAGGACTTTTTTTTTTTTTTTTTTTTAATTCAGATGAAGATGTTCCATGCTAACCTGGCTGTCTGATTCACAGATATGCCTTTTTACCATTCTCTCCCATTCCTCCCTTGGAATTTTATGGAATTTTTGATTTTTTTTTTCACTTACGTTTCAAAAAGAAGTACAATTTAGGATCTGTGCAAAACAGTTTTCACAATTATGACCAGTAGGTGGGAATGAGGTAGGATAGGGCCCTTTATATAAAGGCGAAACACAATGGTAAAGTGAAGATGATACAGATGTGCACCTCAAGATCAAAAAGCAAAAAACTATGATGAAAAGGGTAGAGTTGTTGGTTTTATGTCCATGAAGAATTCTTCCCAAGGTGCACTGGAGCATCGGTTGTAGATTTGCCTATATTTATACTGACAGCTTTAGACACAAGTATGCACGTGAGCATCTGCAGATAAAAGATCCTAGCAGGCACCTGTGAGGTGGAACAAGGTGGTGAGGTGCTCCTGTCATAGTTCCATAGTTAACCTAATAAGAAATAATGTAGAAAATGAAAGGAGTTTTTCAGATATTAGGCAGCAGGCTCTCCCCTCCCCCCCACAGGATTTTGATAACATTTAGTTCCAAAATGCCACAATTTTTGTCTGCAAAACAACCATTGGCAAGATTCTGTCCTTCTGTGCAGAAGATATCTATGGCAAAATGGGTTTTCTTTTTTAAGCTTATTATTAATTTTATTGGTGACATGCTAAAAAAATCTGATTTATGAAATATCATCCCAACATTAGATTCAGCCAGACATGATGTTATTTTTATTTTTAGTTGATGTAAGACCGATAATAATGTATCACTCTCTTCATATGATCATCCAGCTTGTCTTTTGGGGAGGGAGAAGGAATATTTTAAACTACAGAGCATTGTAAGTTCATTCAGCTTCTTTTCTGTTTTTTAAGGATGACAGAAACTTATATATAATTTCATCACATACTTCTGCAGTCAACAACACCTTCAGTGCTGAAAACTGACCTTCATTTCTCTCACAGAACACCATCATAAATCCATTTCACTGTTTGATATGGTTGGTTAAATTACAAATTATTGCCTTAGCTACAGTCTGATTTCAGGCAACACTATGGTCAGCCTAGGTGCCATCACTGGGCATCTCTGTCTCACAGGTGGTCATCACAATAAATCCAGAATGATTAAATACATTGTTTAAAGTTTACAGTCCATTTTTTGCACACTGACCTACCATATAATAATAAGGTAATAAAATGTAGTACAAGTTGAGCTTTAGACCCGTGTCTTTATCATGATATTATTTAATAATATCAAATGTGAACACATGTAAACACTGTAGGAATATGACCTACAGGTCTAGTTCAAGAAAATCTCTCCACGAGTTGGTGCTTTGCTCCTGTCACTGCTGTACTTTCTGCAGCACACATGCTGTTTGGTGTGGGGGGAAGAGGGCTGATGGCATCACAACATGCCATCATCACAAGCCTATTGCTGATGTCATTAAGTATGTTTTGGCTTATTATCATCAGTGTGACTATATCTACTCCCATTTTACATCAATGCTAATAGGTCACAGTTGGTTTCCACACTACTGCACTACTAATATTCTCCACATGAAAAATATAGTTGGAGGGTATTATAGTTGCCATAACAGTTACCATTAATTCTATGAGAGCTACCTTAGTCACTCTCTAGGGACTACAGAATTATCTATTTGGTGAAAGAGAAAGGCAAAACTTGCTGAACTAAAGTATATTTAATTTTTCACAAACTGATAGCCATTTACAAGTTGAAGGAATTTTAGTGCTATCCTGGGTTATTTTTGCAGAGATTAAAATGGAAAATATTTGTTCAAGACATGTAAAGATTTTTTTTCCAAAGATTTCTACATCTGTTTTCCTGGAATTCAGACTGGAATGAACAAAGTTATTCAAACAGACAGACTCCTAGACATTTCACTCTTTGGGCTAGAGAAATAAATAAGCGTACAGCAAACTCTGGTAACACCGACAAGCCTAATGGAAATTTGTACCTCATGTGCATTAGAATGTCAAGCCCTGAAACTCCCTTCCATTTCATCACCAATTGGTGGCATCTTTGAGATTCAGATGGAGGCTGAAACAGCCTTTGGACACTCCAGAGACCTCTGAAGCCGTCTCAGTAGCAATTCATGAGAAGTGAAAATTACCTCCCCCAAAATAAGAATGGAACAGAGACACACTGGTTGTTCAAGAGAGAGCAAGCTGTCTATTAGTCCTTACAGAGTTTTAAGTATTGAGTAGATAAACAGCACAAGAATTTCAGTGACTAGAATTGCTGCTTTGATGCTTTGGAGGGTGCAGAGAATTCAAGGAGTAAATTCAGCATGTGTAGTGACTGTGGACATTCTGTACCCTATCATAAATCTGCTGCTTTGTGCATCTCTGGAAATAAACAAAGCTTTGGCTGAGGAAAAATCTTTAGGAAATTATTTTTAAATCCTTTTTAACCAAAATGACACCGGTTCTAAACTGGTAAGTCATTGGAGGGCTGTATCACATGCTGCGAATTTTGTCTATATATTTGAGAACAATGATGAATTAAGATCCTGAATGGACTCTTCAGGCTATCCTCTATATCTTGAAAATAACTAGGCTGAGAATCTAATGCATTAAAATTAATTCCTTATTAGTGACTGGCCATATGTATGTATGTCCAGATTTTGATGAATTTGAATCAACACCTTTCTTTCAATCTGTCTGTTTTTCATCCATTTCTGTGGTTTCCTGGATCAGAGGTAAACTGATATATTAGTCCAGATTTCCCATTTCATATGACAAATTGTCTTTGGATTTTTTAAATAATCATTTACATTTTAAGAGCCTTTTAAAATCTTGAGTAGAATTTTATGTGACAGTTTCAAAAATAATGGCATAGTTATTGCCTTCTATTAAATTCTGTAGATTTTTAGAATTGTAAGTCTTTTAGATCCATGAGCTTTCCTCTGTTTTTTCTTCATTTTGTGTGTTCCTGGTTTCAATAATGAGAGAAATCTTTCTAGTAGGAGAATCATTTAGGTTATGACTTTGAAGACCTAAATTCTGCTCCCTGCATCATAATTTTCTGCCAGTATGACTTGGGCAAGTCTGGTTTTTTTGAGTTCTTTTGCAGGAAAATTCATTATGTCAACATTATTCTATTTTATAGGCCTATTGCCAGTATATATTCATTTTTCACATTCATTCAGACACCTTGGTATAGAGGCAGTGTGATTATTTAAAACTGAAAATGCTTTTATGTGTCCAAAGTATAATAACTAACTGTACACACGAAAGCGTTTCTTATGGGACTATATGTACTTACCCAGATATCGCAGGATGACTTTGGCATGCAAGGAGACACCCTTGTTCTTGCTCTTTTCTCATTATGTCTTCTCAGAAGTATCCAAACTGGAGGACTTCTGTAGTATTTGCATTGCTTTGGCAGGTAGGACCTGCAAAATCAGACTAAAATCCTACTGAAGGAGGCACTGAACACACAGCTATTGGAAAAGAATATCCTGAGATTATTTTGTCCTTATGTTGTGATTATCTAACACATTTTATAGAGCCTATGTAAATGTTCAGTTAGAGTTTTTACAATCCTATGATATGGTTACAAAGAAGAGTTGAATGGAGAGGTATTGAACTTTTTAAATCAGATTTTTCAGCTGTGTGAACCTTGTATTTCACTGAGTCTTTCGTCACAAGGTCTAAGGACCCTAGTGGCTAGTATTAGCCACTAGGTATTAGCACAGAATCACAGAATCACAGAATCACTAGGTTGGAAAGGACCTTCAAGATCGTCAAGTCCAACCATTAATCCAGCGCCACCATGTCCCCTAAACCATGGCCTGAATCGCCACATCCAAAAAACCAAAAAAACAAAAACAAGTGTTTTTTGAACACTTCCAGAGATGGTGACTCCACCACCTCCCTGGGCAGCCTGTGCCAATGCTTGACCACTCTCTCAGTGAAGAAATTTTTCCTACTATCCAATCTAAACCTCCCCTGGCACAACTTGAGGCCATTTCCTCTCGTCCTATCGCTGGTTACTTGGGAGAAGAGACCAACATCCTTGTGGCCACAACCCCCTTTCAGGTAGTTGCAGAGAGCGATAAGGTCTCCCCTCAGCCTCCTCTTCTCCAGACTGAACAACCTCAGTTCCCTCAGCTGCTCCTCATAAGACTTGTGCTCCAGACCCCTCACCAGCTTCGTTGCCCTTCTCTGGACACGCTCCAGCACCTCAACATCCTTCTTGTAGTGAGGGGCCCAAAACTGAACACAGGATTCAAGGTGCGGCCTCACCAGTGCCAAGTTTAAGGGTACAATCACTTCCCTACTCCTGCTGGCCACACTATTCCTGATACAGGCCAGGACGCTGTTGGCCTTCTTGGCCACCTGGGCACACTGCCGGCTCATACTTAGCACAAATGGTATTAGCATAAAAATCAAGATTTCATGTGCTGACAACCTACCCCTGTGTGAACGATCTTTTCATTTTAAAGCCCCCTGAATTGTGCTGAAGATGAAGCACCTGACAAACTGTTTCCAGGAAATGCAGAAAGGCTTTTGTTGGTTATTTGTTGTTGTTGCTTTTTCCTTAAATTAGTTTTCGTAACGGCTAATGCGTATAATACTTACAGACTTCTCACAAGACATTTTATACATTCTTAAGAACATAATTGAAATATCGCAATCTTGTTTTTAAAATGCTTGGTGGGCACTTTTAAAGCCAGCTATTATACTTGCAATAGAATTTATATTGATCTTGCAGAAAAAAACCCAAGCCTTATGAACTAAAACTTAGGAACTAAACTTTTCTCTATTCTATTCAACACCTGTTCAATAGTCAAAAAGATAATCTCCTAATTATGGGACATTTTAAATATATATATTTTCCTCAATTCCTTACTAAGTCAAACCCAGGAATGTCTGCGCTTCTTTACTGGATGTATGTTACCCACATACTGCTACCATAACCTGTAGCTGGGTAGAAGAACACAGGTGGAAGTTCTTAGTCTTATCCAGACAGAGCAATGCCGTGAGCATTAACCTCTCCCTTTCTAGGTAACAGGTCTCCTTGTCAGGCTACTGGTCTTATTTCTTTGATCAGAAGTTCATGCTAAATCCAAGAAAGCTTTCCAAAAGGTTTGCAAAATCCTACAAAACAAGCTAATAAGTCAGCATTTTGCATCACTGTTTCAGTCAGCTCTAGGACTGAGTATGACTTATTTCAATATCTTTAGTGAAGCTGAATACCCACAGCATTTGTTAGTTCCTAAAATGCTTTCCAAAGGTGGAAATTGCAGGGCATATTTATGAGGGTTGTGCTATGGCCCTCCCTTTTGAGAGGGTGGAAGATATTTCCTTTGTGATGGAAGTTCTGGTACTGTTTGCCAGAGAGGTGATGAATTGGAGAGCTACCTTCACAATATCAAAATTACTTAGACTTGTGCCTCTATTGACACTAGTTTGTACCCATCCATCCCTAGCAAAAGGATTAGAAGGACACAGAGATATATATGGGGATAGGCTTCTTCAACTTCCATTTTCATGTCTCTCTTTAGGACCAAAGTACAATTTGGCCCTTGTAGGGTGATGTAGTGTGTCAAAAAACCTTGCATTCAGAAACACATACTGAAAGTAACGTTCTGTACAAGATGCATTTTTTACCTTCAATTATATGTAGTATCTGGCAAATTTAATATCAAAGTATTTAATATCTGATGATTAAAGAAAAAAATGAAATTGTCAGATCTCTGATCTGTATAGCATATTTAAACAGAAGCTGTGCAAAACCTCTCCCTTTTCGCTTTCCTGTCTCTCCCCAGTAAAAATTCCTCTGTTCCTCAGTGTTTTGGAAGTTCTCCCCATTTGCTTTTTTTATTGTAAATAAACCAGCAGATCTTTGATTAAATAGGCAATGATTTAATGCAAGCAGAAAGAATAAGACATTTTAAAAACAATAAATTAACCCCCAAAAATGCAATCATGTTTTATGTATTAATATCTGGGATATGTTAATTGATGTACTCTCTTGTGGATTTCAAGAACATGCAGATTATTCTAGCTAAAATGAAAGCATGTGTCATTATCTCCAAGAGTTCCCAGAAGCCCAGTAACAGTGCTAAGTGACAGCACAGTGTGAATGTGAAGCAGCTGTGAATAGCTGTTTAATACCATCACTCTAGTCGAACAATGTAACAAGAACTAGCTCAACTCAGAAAATGTCCATTGCATATTCTGTTTGTTCTTCCGAGTCATTAAAAATAACAACAATAATAAAAAATCCCAAACCCCTCACCTATCTTCTTGCACCCTGGCATTGCATGGCCTTTATCATGTGCAGTTTTCCTGTTGCAGAAATAGTTCATCCTGCTCTTTTATGTCTTGCTGACACAAGCATGTATGTGTGCTCCATTATTAAACCAGTTGTCTCACCTGACTGGACTTGAAGTCAGAATTCACTTGTAGCCAAGTGAAAAATATTTCACCTCAAAGGGGAAGACCTGTCCACTTGGCTGTGCGTAAAATATGTGCTGGAATACATGCAGCTTCTGAGACTGCCTAGCTGCCTTTTCTTTGTGCTGCTGTGTTATGTCTATCAAAGTACTGGAAACCTTCCTAAGGTCAAATAAGTGTCACGGAAAGCAGTAAAGATTAAGCTTAGCTTTGACAGACACTTCTTTCTGAACTGGTTCTCAAAGACATTGTCGCTCTAACCTAAAAGCTGTCTTTTGTTGACTGCTTTGTGCCCCTTACATGCTGCTGGTGGTTGTGCTCAATGCAACATGGTGAGAGCAGCAGGATGGAGCTCACCAGGGAACTGAGGAAGGGCCAAGAAGATTGCATAGAGCTAAGAATTGGCCCTCAGATGACTAGAACTGTAGGAAAAGTGAGTGGCTGAGTGAGGGTGATATCACATTGCTTGAGGCATAAGTGGTACTTACCCTCCATTTCCAGAGAGTTTTATATTGTTTTAAGTACCTGAGAAAACACTAGAAATGTTTCAAAGATGGGTAAATTAATGTTTTTGGAGATATACAAATGGTGAATACAGAAACAGCATTATTCCCTTTACCACCAAATTTTACATCTACTTGTTTGGGAAAGGTCAGCCTTTGCCTACCTAATGAGTTCCTGCTCTTGAGTTTACTCAGAGGTTTGCATCAATCTTTACAAGCTGAGTTCTGTGTCCTCTTCATTTCACACAGCACAGAAAAATGAAACGAAGGACAAAATCTTCTTTTCTTTCATACTAAGCTCACTGAAAGGAAAGGAAGAGACATAATATGCGTATTGATTAGTAAATGCTCCTCCAAGACATCTTATGGCAAGAAAACATGGAGGGGTAAATGAAGATCCAAGCATGTCTTTTCCCTTGTTTTAATAAAAAGCTGGAAGTATATTAATCTACTAGCACTGACAGACAGGTGAGCATTTTCCTACATATAAGGACTTGGATGGTTCCTTCTGGTTGCACTGAAAGAATTGTATGCATTTCTGTTCTGTTTTGTGGTTGTCCCACTGCTCTGGATGTGGTGTTTAGGAGCTGGTATGGTCCTGCTGTGACCAGAACTGCAGGGAAAATAAAGCCTAAACCCCAAGTGGTGGTTCCCTGCTTGGCTTTACTTCATCCTGCAACCTGTGTGGAGGATAGATAAGACTCATGCTCTCTCAGTGCTAGTGATAAGATAAGGTTACCTATCTTCTAGTGAAAAACATGTTAAATGGAAGGCAAATATTCTGCACCAAGGTTTGTGTGTGTGTCAAGATTTATACCGTTCCTGGAACTTACAATTCTTATTGGAAAGCAGGTCCTTAGGCATACACAGAAGTAAGGAAGCTCATCCCTATCCTGCTTTGAATAAAGATATGCTGAAGTTCTGGCTGGTACCAGAGAAGATGCATGTTTGGGTCAGTGTGGAACTCAGTTAATTTTAGTTGTGATGAAAAGTCTGATAGTAAAAAACACATGGGGTTTATATGTCTGTCTTCAGCTTTCATGCTATAATTCATGACAGTAGATTTTGAATAATTGTGTGAATATGTGTGAAATCAGAAAACTTCACTTCCCTAAATATTTATTTGAATGAATTTAGGTCATCTTAGGGCCATTTTCATACTTATTCAGTCCGCGGAGCAGCCAGGCACCAGTTCAGTCTCCACTGTAAATTAGAACAATTTCACAGCACATGGTCATTTGGAGGAAATACACTCCCCATTGACAGCCCTACAGGTTTTCTTTTGAGTTAAATAATGTTAAATCTGACCTTGGTTAGCATTGTGTAAAAGAAAAGGCTACAAAGAATGAACGAGTTAAACACTGGGCTTAAATGCTAGTAGTCAGTAGTTTCTACTCTACCTGAAGGGTGGTTAGAAGTGAAGTTCCCCAGGGCCTATTCTGGGACCTAGCTTGTTTAATATCTTTATAAATGACCTGAAACAGAATGCAGCCCCATCAGGTTTGCAGATGACACCAAAACAGAGGATGCAGTTCACATGCTTGAGGGCACGCTGCCTTTGAGGATGTTACTGAGAAGACAGAGTCAGGAGCTTTATGGAGGTGCACAGTAGGGCAACAAGAGACAATGGTCATAAATTGAATTGTGGGGTTCAAGATGGAAATAAGGACAAAAAAATCCACGTAAAAATAACTAACTGTTGGAACAAGTGGCCTGGAAATGCTGTATCCTTGGATACAGCTTTTCAGGACCAGACTAGACAAAGCCCCGAGCCTGGTCTGAATTCAGTGTTTGTCTTGCTTTGAACAGGTCATCCCAGGGTCCTTTCCAGCTGGAATGGTTCTGGGATTCCAGTGGAATTTTACCCAAAGGTTGTTGGTTATATTATATTTCTATAAAGGGAAACCAGCAGTGTTGTGAGCTGTTCTTCACAGTTCTTCACAGTTACTGCTCAGGATGATGCAGAATGAGACCTTCAACCTGAGAAACTGAAACCTACTGATTGTGATTTCCTAACAGATTTCCTGGACGGAATTCTCTGGTGTTAGAAAGGGCCTGTAGGGAGCTGAGGACGCGATCAGCTGTAGCCCCACAGTGAACTGACAGCTTTGGTAAGACGTTTTAATTTATTTTCTTCTTTTTAAAAATTGTATTACAGTTGGGACTGATTGTGGTGAATAGGGACTTTTTGTGAAATAATCTACAAATGGTGACAACTATATGTCTTTAAATTACTGCTTTTGTTAATAAGTGTGGGCAGCTTTTTTGGCCTCTGACAAAGACATGTAACATCTCTGAAATCCTTGTCAGTCAGCGGCCCTTTCTGTGTATTTGCAGAACTGGCTTAATAGTAGAAACCTAAATAATTCCCCTGCAAATTATGACACTGTACCATCATACGGGTAAGCTGTTACTTACAAAAAAAGGCAGAGAAGTTATGTGTTCCCTACTGTGTACCTGCAATTAGAGTTGAGTGAGAAGCAGAACCATGTTGTTTCAAAGAATATTGATTTGATAATATTCATTGCTCTTTCATGTTCCCCGGATAAGAACAATGGAAAGCTCTTTCTGTCCTTGCTAGCCTGAATAATTTAAAAATACTATTGCTTTTCTGTAATAATGAGCATATTTATGCGTGTATCAGATTCTGATAGAGGCTACTTACCATACAGAAGAATAACTTACAATAATTAAGACAAACACGGACGTGAATCTAAACGGAAAATAACAGTGAGAGAGTAAAGTGTTTATTTAATTTAGGTTACCTACCTGCTTAGGAGATAATTTGACTGTGATGTGTGTATCTAGGGGGTGAACTTTTAATAGCTAGGCTACTTAACTAAAGGAACAATTTATGAGTTTGAAGCAGATTGTCTGTTATTCCAAAACCTGCAAAATAAAAAGATATTCTAAAATGTGTTCTGTGTCACAACCAGATCCAAGGAGAGAATGGCTGAGTTTCTGTGGGGTGTGTCATGCTGTCTGACCAGATAGTCAATATATTGCCTTCTATCCTTTTTACTGTACATCAAAACCTGTTCTTTCCAGCTAACAGGTGCTACTTGAGCCAGAGAAATAAATTCAAAAAGAAAGACAGTCTGAACCTCCACAAGATTTTTATAAGCTTAGGCCAAAAATAATTTACAATGTGTTACTTGGCTGACTAATGTATATTATACGAGGGTCTGAGCCTACTTCTGTTGTATCAGTATTCTGACTGAAAAAAATGGTTGTCTCGCACTTTATGAGTGTTCCACTTAAATTTACATCAGAGCTCTTTAGCACTGGGCCTGTGTTGTACAAGATGCTGCTGAAGAGTGTTGGTTCAAGCTAGGATGTGACTTATTCCTCTTTAACACTGGGTTTCAGTATGGCAGCTGATGGAAATGGTGTGCAGATGCTGATGTCAGAAAAATAAAACCGATAATGGTGAGCTCTATGGCAAAAAGTACCTAGTTGTTTTGAGCCATTACTTTCTTGTTTACAACCTCATCCTGCACCACTACTTTGACAGCGAGAGCATGAAAAGGTGTAGGAGAAAAGGAGGTCAGGGTAAATGTGATTATGTACACCTTGGAGCTCAGTTTTATTGCATTTGTGATGTCTCCTGGAGTCTATTGAAGTTATGGAGGATATCATGGTTTTCTGAGGAGTAGCCCAAGCATAAGTCTAGTCTGATAGCTTTGACTGTTTTCCCAGGTGTTTTTTACAGGTTTGGCTTAGATTTTGGATTAAAAATCTACTTTCTGATTTTTCATACCACTGAGAAAGAGGCCTTTATGAAATACATAGTCTCTTTTGAGCTGTATGACTGGTTTGGGTAATTTTGTTGTTGTGAGTTTCTTTTGTTTTGGTTTGTTTTTGGTTTTTTTTTCTCCAGTGAAATTGAAAGAGGGACGATCTTGTGGTTTGGTTGGAACTTCAGTCTGGTATTTCATATCTCTTTGACTCAACTGAAGAAACAGTTTAGATCTTGCTAATACAGAGATGCCTAATAGACTTGACTAGAAAAGGACTTTGAATATAATTAAAATAAGCAATTTTAAGAAGTTATATGGCAAAGAAAAATGTTGTCTGTTCCCATATAGCTATAGGAAAATCAGCTATAGGAAGCAAATAAATTGTATATAGACATGTACCAAGACAGTATTTGATATTATGATATGGGAATTGCATGCACCATGGATGTTTATTATCAGTTTTTTAGTTACACTCTTTTTTTTGCCTGTGTTGCATGGATACAGGGTCTAATATTGGTTTCTGATATAAAACTATAGAGTTGGTGACATTCCACTAAATTTCATCAGGATTTCAAAGGTCCAAACTGTACCGTTTTTCACCTTCTAAAATCTCCTTTTTACATGTCTAAGTGACTTAAGCTGGTAGTATTACGTCAGTGTGAAACTAGGAAAAGTGAGTTTAGCACATAGATGAGTATACATGCATACAGTTGCTGAGACTATAAAAAGGATAGTATAGGAAAATTTTGAATGAATTCATTTTTTTCAGTATTTCTTTATTTTCTTACTAAAGAGACCAAAAATTCAAAGCACAGTTAACAAAAAAACTTGAATGGTCTCTGCAAGATGAGACAGTTAATACTGGAGAGGGTACAAATCCCATCATACATTTATGTGAATAATAAATAAAAGGTAATGACCCATTATCACAAATACACTTTGAGAACAAAGAATGTTTTATTAGGTTTACCTTGTTCTGTCATTATAGCTTTCTTTTGTGAGGGCCATTCAAGCATGTAACTATTGGTGGCTTTATAAAAGGTAATAAAGTTTATTAGTATAATAATGGGCAATGAATAATACTTTAGAAATAGCAAATAGGCTGTAAAAAATAAGATAAGGTCAAAACTGTGTTATCAAAAGCTATTGTGTCTTCTTTAAAAGAAAAGGAGACTCTGTGGTCCAGTCTTTTTATCTAGCACAGTTCTTAATGGCTGAAAAAAAGTAAAAAGCTAGATAAATTAAACCCAATAAAAAAAATAAAGAAAATGACATTTGGATCATTATTCTGTAGGGGTTTGCTGGTGACTGTCTGTTTTTCTGTTTGATGGCTTTTTCTTATATCCTTGAAAGTAGTCTAGAACATTCTATGTTTTATGGGGGCCAGAGAAAGAATATTTTGACACACTGAAAAAGTGTAAGCAGCTTTGTTATGCTTGTATGCTTTCCTCTTGAGTGTTTCATATTCATTCATTTAATTCCTTCCTCATTATGAAGCATGTCCACTGTACTAAATGAACAGCATACTGCACGACTGGATTCTTTAACTCCATTTTTTTCTGTGGTGAGGTGACTTTGAAGTTAGTGTTACCTCCATCCATGGGAGAATTCCATGCTTTTGGAAGAACTGTGAGGTCTCACAAAGACTGGATTATCTCAATTTTTTTTCTCACGGCAT
The DNA here is from genome assembly GCF_964289735.1 of Phaethon aethereus. NCBI lineage: Eukaryota > Metazoa > Chordata > Aves > Phaethontiformes > Phaethontidae > Phaethon > Phaethon aethereus. The sequence continues at coordinate 70,052,614 of NC_138578.1, read as the reverse complement.
GTGGGAACACCTCCATAGAATGAGAGATCTACACTGGCCATAGTTAGCAAATGAGTATAATAGATGCACATTACATTTATCCATCAGTTGCAGCTTGGGGAGACTAATATATGTTTTATTTTTATCAGTTATGAAAAAGTTTTATGTTTGGCTCACGTAACACTTTGGGAAATATCTGCGAAGCATACTGGGAAAGTCTTATACTTTCATGAAAATAGCATTGGCTACCATAGCAACATGCAAGCCAGATGAGTTACCAAGTAGGGGCCAATGGTCATGGATATGATCAGAGTGGTAACTGAAAAGAGAGATAAGGCAAAGAAAGCAGTTTCTAATGGTAATAACAAGTTCATATTCTGTTAATTTGAACTAGATTTCAAAAATAACACCAACCTCCAAGATTTTTTAAAAAAATCTCTCCTGGTCGAAGGAGAGTTATGTAGGAAACAGGAAATCTCACCACTGGGGGGGTGCAGGTAGCAGAAAACGTCTTCACTTCTCTCTGAGACTCACCTTGCTGTCCTGTTTTCAATAGCTTATCTTGCCCTGTATTATGGCATCATACAACTTGCCAGTTTTCACATATGGACTAACTGTACTTAGCACACTTCCTCTCCTCCCCATCATTTCTTCTGAAATGTCATACCTTGGGCACTTATTGCAAAAGGCTAAGTAGTGGATTTCTTGCACTGGTAGGTTTTGCGGTTGTAGTATGGGCTGTCTTATGTGGCATCTAGGATGTGTTGCATCCTTTTAGGATGAAGATGTCTTAATATTTTCCATACTAGTTCAGCTAGCATAATGGTATTGAGAACTGATGGTTCCTGTTGTGTAAGGTACTGTATAAAACTTCATTAACAAAGTAGACCATTTCAGGGCAATGATGGAAGAGCTCAGTGGCAGTACATTTCTTTTTATTACTTTTTTTTTTCTGCTGTGTTCCTCAACAGTGAAAAATAAGTTTGTACTTCAGTTCCCAGCTTGTATAGCAGTATCACATCTGCTCCCCTTACTGGTCTGTTGTATAAATACATTAGGTATCATGAGGCACTCAAATATTGTTGTGTGATAAATACGTGGCTGTCTGGGAGTCTTTTTTGTTGTTTTTCTTAGCAAAACTAGAGGTTGATATCTTTTTAGCTTCCTGAAATACCATTCTGCAGTGCCTTGAGATAGAATAACCAACAGTAGAATAAGCTAGCAAGAGAGACAGATTGACATTTCTATCTGAAGCACCTCAAAGTTGTGGTGGAACGGAGAGTTGACCTCAATAAAGACATAAATGTCTTAGATATGTCCCCATGCTGTGAGCTTTATTTCAACAGGGGAAAAATCAACGAAATCAAAAACTCTGTTGATATATTAAAGCCAAACTAACTTAATCCTACATTTTAATCTCATTTTGATAAGTACTTCTATTAAAAAGGCTGTCCTGGGTTTTCTACTGGTAATGTACAAACTTTCATAAAATATGTATGGAAATGTATAATGAAAACTCAACTAGATTTCAACCTGTTTCATTAGCAGCCCAGCTCTTGGGAACATTTGACCTAGATTTGCCTACTAATAGACAAACTTCATAATGATTCAAGACAAATTTTCATAATGGATGATGTTCAGTTTTGCATTGAGGCCTGAACACCACCTATGTCCTTCTTAAAATGTGTCTTTCCAGACCTAACCAGTATTTGATTCAACTGCTGGCCTCAAGTTGATTCTTTTACAGGGAGCTGAATTTGTTTGATGTGAAGAAAGTTGGTGTTTGGATTATTGTTTGGTTTGGGTTGGGGGTTTTTTGTTTGTTTGTGTTTTGTTTTTTTCTTTCCTATTTGATAAAGATACAGAAACCTGTCCATAGAGTCTACACAGAATTTCTAATAGATGGGGACTGGGAATGAGAAAATCTTGAGCAGATGTTTAGAGGTTCATGTGAACAAGTTTTTTCAGTCAAACCATGTTCCAAAATGGAGACAAAAAAAATATGTTGTGTGGATCTGAATGAATAAGGAATGCACGGAAATGAATGGCAAGGCTGTTTATCACCACGGGAGAGATGCTTGTGCTTGGTGGAAATGCACTCCCAGGTAGAAAATCAGGTAGGTAGACGCACTCTAACTATCTGCAGTACCACCATGGGAAGTAGGTTTAGATGGTAAACGCTTTTGAAATGGCTCATTTAAAATTCTTCTTCTGACTTTCTTGTCTGTGGGAGCAGCACATTGTCTACATGCAGGCTGGCTGACTGGCAGTCAGGGCTAGATTTACTAATAAAAATAAATTATAATGAAAAATGTACGAGTAAGTGGCACAAAACATAGACGTGGGAGAGGGCCTCTGTTGTGTGTACTCGCACCAGAGTGCTGCATAATTACTGCAGTATATGCAAGTGGGGAGTAATTTCAGTACTGGCGTCTTAAAAATGCTTTTAATGGATACCCATGAAAAAAAGTGAGTCCAGATTTAGTGTTTATCTGTCTTCGTGGCTCAAAGACTAGATTCTGATTTGATGTCAGTTTCATGGCAGTGGAACTAAAGAATTTCCTAAAAGGAATGAGTTCCAAATCAGGACTTTTCAAGGAAGGGCTGGAGGAGGGATGGGTGTTGGGATACATACAATGGGGTTCATTCTGTAGATTCTTGGTTTTGGCAAAAAGGGCCTACTGGAGCTATTATTGGGGCAATTTCATGAACCACAGAATCCATGCTTTATTTTAGAGTTTATCATGGGGAACAAACAAGTAAACAAAAACCTATATCCCAAATATTTGTGAGTGCAGGCAGGGAAAGGAATAAAGATTTTAAGAAAAGAAAGTTGCCTGATTCTAAATGAGATTTGGAAATAGCTGGAGAGTTGGTGAGATGGAAAGATATGAAGGCTAGCTTAGAAATGTGATGTACATGATAGAGCTCTAATCCCAAAAGGGGTATCAAAGTGTTCTAACAGTCCAAACAACATAGAAGACTAAGATTATGTGCACATAACTGAAATCTAATGGAAGAAGAGAGATAAGGAGACAAGTGAATAAGTTAAAGAAAAAAAAATATTTCAGTGAAACATCATAGAACTTTTTTTTCATGCGTAGGCTATATCACAGCTAGTGAGTGGGTTTGCACTGGTTGCAGTTTAGTTTGCTGTTGTCTTCATTGTGTTTTCATGGGGGAAAAAAACCACCACCAAACCCAAAAAACTAGCCTACCAGGCAAGCCATTTAAGGTATGGGGCTGTGCTTTCTTGCTCATTCTCAAAATAAAATACCTGTTCTTATATTATAAACCCTCAAGCACATGCTAAGAGCTACTCTCTGCCAAGCTCCAGGTCTTCCTTCAATAAGGACCTGGAAAGTTTTGTTTCTTTTCTTAGGATTCTAAAATAATTGAATAATTCAGGCTGAAAAGGATCCCTGGCAGTCATCTAGCTCTGCTAGAAGCAGATTGATCTAGGTCAAACTTCTCAAGGCTTGTTCATCCTTTTTCTGAGTATGTCCAAGGATGGAGAGTATGCATCCTCTGTGGGCAACCTGGTCCAGTATTTGACCACGCTTCTGGTGGAAAAGTTCTTCCCCACATGTAAATAGAATTTCCTGGTTTCCAGCCTGCTTCCTTTGCATATTTTCCTATCACTGAGTACTTGGAGAAGAATTTGGCTCCATCTTTTCTGTATCGTCCTATTCAGTGTTTGTGGTCAGTTAAGAGCTCCCTTTAGCCGTCTCAAGGCTGAACAAACTCAGTTCTCTCAGCCTCTCCTCATACTTATTGTAGGTCTTAGTCCAGGTTCATGGGGTCTAGATAGATAAGGTGTGACAAGGACTGAGTGCACTACAGCCCAAGCTGCCAGTCTGTCCTGAGTTCAACTTTTCCTAAGTGTAGCAGAGGTAATTTTCAGCCAAAGCTCAAAAGCAGTAAACAGGAACATGAACAGAAGTATATTCCTCAGCCCTCTGCTGTTATGACATTTCCTTGGCACTGTTTAATTTAATAATACAGACATGCCCGAGGTGTGTTCCCAGAAACACAGCTTAAATGTATGTACTGTTATACTGCCAGAACTCAAATATTTGCCATGAACTAACCGTTCAGAAGTAAGCCTAGGTCTGGGACCATTATCAATAGCTAGTTAAGATATCATTACCCAGCTTAGAATAGTGTTTAGTAACAGGAACATGGGCTGTTCTATGCCAGTTGGCCTCAGTGCTAGTGAATGGTCCCACATACAATTAATTTGTTGGCAGGACTGTAACTCTAGACTTGACTCTGCTACAGCAGCTCAAGGTAGCTTCAGTCTAGTGTCAGAAATCTCTTCTGAAACTGCATTGAAAGAGGGTAGTGAACTGGAGCATGTGGGAGTTAAGAGTGAAATTGAATGGGTAAGATCAGAAAAGTATACTTAGAAGAAAAACTTATAAATATTTTTTTAGGCTTCTTTTAATGTCCATTTTTTTTTCCACCAGAAAATTCTTTTTAAACTGGGCAGGAGGCAAGCAAAGGAGACATGGAAACAGTTGATAAAGTAGAAGATTTCACATTCCAAGGGATTTATAGCTTTCAGCTCTTATTTCTTTCCTTGCTATTGGCTTGTTAGCCATTAGGTTACATTGGTTTTGTATGTCAACACAACTTCATGGAAAATCATGCACATGCCAGGCAGAGTAATCTTGATTCTCAAAATGTTCAAGAGAAAAACAATCTATGCCTGATTTGCTTGATTTTCTGACTACATTCAAGTTATACTTAGATATTGAGACTATGTGTAATGGAATGTTCCACAACCCAGGCACTGGTTATGGAACCACCTCACATTCCATTTGTAAAGAATTACAGAAAACACTATGAGAAACAAGAAAATATCAACCACATATCAGAGCTGATTCGGTATTCAGTATTATGATCTGATCTGATCTGATCTGGTTGCTGATCCTGCTTTAAGCAGGAGGTTGGAGTGGAGACCTTCTGAGGTCCCTCCTACCTGAATGATTCTGCGATTATGATAATTATTAGTTCCACCAAAGCTCACACAAATAGTGTAACAAAGGGAAATGGCATATCACTCGGGCTGATTTTGTGAGCTGTCTTCAAGTGCTAAGTGCTCTTAACTCCTACTGATTTTGACAGGAACTGATATAACTCTGAAAGTTGTGGGATAAACATCACAAAGTTCAATCCAGTAGACATTTGAATCACAAAGTACACTTCCTCTAATTTCAGAGTGAGTCTAAAATTGCATTAAGTGTAATGAAGAAGCATCAAACTCTCCAGCTAAGGATTTGCACAGAAGCAGTTCCAGCTGGAGAATGGAGAATGTTGTTCAGACTGATTATGGAAAGTAAGTTACTGGTGGGATGGACATTTAAGTCTCCATGAATCACCAAGCTGGGGAGGCAGTGGGTTAGTGGAGATGATATAGCTATACAAAATGTTCATATCATGGGTAGGGACCATCTCATTACCACGGACAAACTTAAGCTTTTCTGTACTTGCTAGAGCTCGAGACAGAGATTGTGGTAACTGAGAACCAAATTATTTTTTTTGCTACTTCCAGACTTGTTGACAGAACAGATAACATAACCTACCTAGAAGGAATTTACCTTCAAATATCCAGTAACATTTTGACTCAGAGCCATTCACAACCTGAACTACAGGAAACCTATGCAAAAGATCCTGGTTAGTATACATGTCAGAAATAGTAATTTTAATTACTAAAATATATTGATTGCAGGAATAAAATAAAACACAGAGTTCAGTGGCTGGAGGAACATCATATAGAGTTGTTCTCACAGAGACTGTAGGCTGACAGCACTTCATTCAGTGGTGTCATGGTTTGCTCTCCTTCTTCAGGTTCATTATTCTTGTCACTCTTCCTTCTCTTTCCAGTTTTGCTCCTACAAGTATTTGTGCAGCTGCAGAGTGAACTGGATCAGAGAACTGATCAGATTAAAACCATTTTCTTTTTGATGAGTTATTTTTAACCTGGACAGTTTTCTGATTCACTGCTCAGCTGCACAAACAGATCCCGGTACTGAGAGGGCAGTGCTGAGATAAGGTATGAGCAAGTCATCAGAGGGGGGAAAAAGGTGAAGCCATTAAATCTCGGGCACTGTTACAGAAAAAAGCTAGTTGAGTGAACCTGGAAATGTGGTTCCAGGGCAGTTTAAACCAAACTAAAACCGAACTTGTGTGGTCCTAGCTTTTCCTCAAGAGCAAAGCAGTGTGACCTAACTTGTTGCGTGAGCTTATTCTGGTGGCTCATGGTGTAGTCATGCAAGGGAGGAGGAGGAATGCTCTAGAGCAGATGTTATCAGGAAAAGTTCCTGTGGAACCACACCTTTTGTCATCAAAGTGACTTTTACTTTTCATCAGGAGGAGTTGTTACCTGGTGAACTACTGGAGATATCACCTTTCCTATCCAAAGAGTTGACATAGTCCTTATTTAATAGGGGGAAATTCAAAATTCTCTTCTGTCTGAGGCAAATGTAACCTTTGATTAGATAGATTCAGATCAGTAAGAGGTATTTAGACTTCTGAACAAACCGCTCATCTCCTCAGCACATTGGTCCAGTTTGTCATCAGGAGAATTAGAACGCATAAAAAATGTATGTGCAATTTTAAAAGCTGTTATCACAGATGTTAGAAAAGAATGAAGTATCTTTCAGTAATCACCAATAACCATTACAGCAGAAATGGCAAACCTGATTATGCAGGTCAATAAACCCAGGTATACATCCCAGAAAAACTTCTGGCACTTAGGTCCAGCTGGGGACCAAGTAGTCTGGAAAACTTGAAAGTCCCGTTTCCTTCCAGGAAATGAGACAGAGCTGTCTCAGTTGTTCTCACTGAGCAGGAAGCTCCGACTGAATTTGAGGCTACAATTCATTTTGCCATTAAGAAATTGCAGAGGTTTGACGTGGTGGCATCAGAACCCCATAGGTTCTAATTCTGCAGCAGCCAGCAAACAGCCTAGCTGAGGGAAAAGCAGTTTCTGAAAGACTTGACACACCAGAAGCATTACTACAGTTGTTTGATTTCAGCAAATTCGTATTCTCGAAAGGAAAACCATTGATTCAGAACATTGCCAGCTACCACTAATTAATGGAACACTGTCTTCAAAGCTAATATCTGAACGTTTAAAAGGAGGTTAACAAACCTGAAAGGGTTCAGAAAAGAGCTATACAAATTAGTCAAGGTCTGAAATATTCTGCTTATCACAGGAGATTAAAACTCACTGTTTGACTTGGGAACAAGGAGTTCAAGAGATGTCTTGCTATGAAAGTACCTACAAAAGGAAGAAAAAGTCCGATAGCAAATGCTTTTTTTAATTTAGCAGAAAGAACATAGTTGGACACTGAAGTGAGATAAATTCAAACTACAAACATGATGTCACTGTTTTTTTTAACAGGGTAAGTAATAAATCACTGTGCAGCTTATTTTAGAGAGTTTCTCCATCACTTGGATCCTATAAAGACTGGCTCTGCTCCTGATAGATGTTGCCGCACATCCATTGATGCATTAGAAATACCTCCAAGCGAAGCAAGATCTCCCCCTTCCCCTAGTCCCTGCCCCCAAATCCAGCACCCTTGCTAGCAACAGGCTGTTTGCTATGACATGACTTTTTTGTTGGGCCTGCTCACACCACAGCTGACAGCCCTGGGTTGGGAACTGAACAGAACTGCTGCTGCTTCGCTGGCGTGAGAGTCTGGGCTTGTCCCTCCACAGCGCTGGGCTGGCTGTGGTAGCGTGCTGTGTAGCACATGCTGTACCAAACGGGAACTCTTTCCAAGTTAATTTACATGCCAGGATAGAAGTCAAAGGAAGAGCATGGCTTTGTGCTACTTCTTATCCCAAATGGTATTATTGCACACTACAGTTCAAAGCTGGTAGGAAGGGAGAGTATGAAGATGTGGAAGAAACAGAGAATAGAGTCAGTCTTGATTTCTTGCATCACAAACGATGTTTTGATGTATACAAAGTTACTAGGTGTTGGGAATGGCCTTATCTGTCAACTTCAGTAAGTTTTGTTGATTTACTGTAGATGAGGAACCACCCCTTTTGTTTGTATGTGTATTTGCTTCTGTCGTGTACAATCTCACAAAAGAAAAAAATTGAGAAAAGCAGCATGCATGAAAAGTACATTTATAACTGTGTATGATGTTAGGTGAGAAGGTTGAATGGCTGAGACATGAGAGATCAAAGGTAGGAGACTAGTCTTATTTAAACCTCTATTAATGTTTTGGGAACTTGCAGCCTCTTAATGAAACATCCAGGGAATAAATTAAATGCAATAGGAGAAAGAGCACAAAGACGGAGAATAGGATTTATCTGGGACACTGGTGGCTGAAACTTCCAGGGTCATATGGGAATATATTTAGTCAGTGAAAGAAAATTAAAAAAAATTAGGAAACATTGATCCTCAACTAACTTGAAAAGGGAATGGGTTGCAAATTAGATCCAACTTTTCAAATAGATGAGGATGAAAAGCAAACAATTGAACTGGATTAATCCATTAGTGAGGTAGAAGTCTACCAGCTGAATAGTTTTTTGTGCTTTCAGATTGTCAGATTGAGTTATTTTACATGTAATTCTAATAATTCTATTATTTTCTTTTTTTTTTTCTCCACTCTTCATTGTGATTTTGACAAAGGTAGGACATTTCTCAGAGGCTTGAATTTCAGGCAGATTTTTTGCTGGTCATTATCTCTTTCATTTCTTCCCTACTATATTTTCAGGAAGGTATATCTAAATTTGTAATGTCGCATGTGGTATTCTGTTTGCTAAAGGCAATCGTTCTCATGATGAATTTATATGTGTGGGATGAAAACATGCACATCAGCTTCATCAAGTATTCCATTAAAATTGGACCACAGAGCTCAGTGACACACAGCAAGGTGCGGTGATGAATTTATGTTGGATTGTACAAATATTTGGATTTAGATGCATGTTGGCAAGCAAACAATTAATTTTATAAACTAAAAGCTTCTCTGTACCAAAGGAATAGGAAAAGGTTTCTCTTCTCACCATACTGGAGGGAAAAATTATACAGTGAACCTGCTAAAGTAGAAATAGGTTTGCAACTAGCCAAAGAATGTGAGAGGTCACCAGGAGACATCAATGTTGTTTTGTAGCAGCTCATTAGATTTCAAAATTTGGTTTCATTCCATGTTAGAATCAACTCAAAATCTTTTTTGAGAAGGAGATAATAGTTAATATTTTTTTTGTTTTTTTAGAGTGAGGCAGGTCAATTTTTGTGTTGTTCCCTCTCCACAGACCTTGGATCACAGAAACTTATAGCTGACAACTTTGTTGGAAGAGATTTGTCAGCTTTACATTTCCTTAAAATGTTCTAGCAGTTCTACTATGTAGGTATTTAGTTATTAAGTGTACCTCTCCTACACGGATACTCCAAGGAGACTTCAAGAATTCATTTAAAAGGAAGGGCCTCTCTTCTGGTGTGTCTTCTTTGAGATTGTGAACATGGAAAAAGCAAATACTATATTTACAAAAAGAGATGGAAAGGAAATGAGATATAGTGATGACCCAAGATGTCAAATGGAAAATTTGGGTTCTTCACTTTTAAAAATTATCCCTTCCCTTCTGTGTTTACAAGTTGGATGCTCAGCTATAGTTGATAGAAGTGTAACCATATTGTAATATGCAGAACTGTCCTTATTTGCACTGGTGGCTGAAGTTCACCACACGTCCCCTTTCCTGTTTCCTGGCTGTTTCTGCCTCGTCTCTCTCTTTTTTTTCTCCAGGCTCCAATTTTCTTTTTTCGTCTTACCGCTCCCTTTCTTCCCCTCATAACCCAGCTTTGAGGTTGCCTTTGGCCATCTGTATTTTCTTGCATTCCCAAATGTGGCATTATCCTTGGAAATCCTGTATGCCCTGCTTCGAGTGCTGGCAGCAAAGATGAATTTACTCAAATTCTGTTCACTAAAACACCAGCTCCACATGGCCATCAGGATTTGAGTAAATTTCACTGCCAGTACTCAGAGCAAAAAGCTGCATCAAGAGAAAACAACAAAAGCTATAAGCTCTAAAAGGATTTTCTGAACAAGTTCATTTATATGATGTACCTTACATAACATCAAAAGAAACAACATAGCTGCTGGGCTATTAGGTTTACGATTCTTCTTAATCAGTATTGTAGAAGCTACTGCCCTGACTCTACCTCATGCCATTTTATCAGTACAAACCAATTCTGTTTATAAGACTAGAACTTTAAACCTTTTTTCTACTATGGTTCTTCTGTGATACTAGATAAGTTAATTAAGAGAACTGCTTAATTTCTCCTCATGTAAATGAACATAAATAATTTTAATACATTGAAAACATTCAAAATATATTTAAAGGTTTTGCTGTACTGGAGAACATTATTGCAGCTGGTATGGAGGTGTCAGAAATGGAATAACTAGCTCTGGTTACAGCAAAAATCTATGGTGGCAACATAGATATCATGAGCCTGTTTGGAGCCCAGGGAAATATTTGGTGGTGGAAATCTACCTTACGTAGCTACAGTGCTGTCAGTATAGGGCTGAATTAATGCGAAGCTGACCTACCTGAATTACAAACAAAAAGTGGGCTTTACCTGTACCTTGGTCTCCAATGACAAGCGTAACCTCTAATTCTGCCTTATAAATCGGGAATCTTTATTGGGATTAGTCATGTCACTCGGAGAATAGTTTTTCTGTCCTGTAACTGAATAACTGCAGCTACTTCTGGAACAAATACGGAACCTCACACCTCGTTCTTCCCTCCACCCCCAAGAGTCTTCTCCAACCCAGTGTCCATACAGAATTTTCATAGACTGCAACTGGGGAGTAAACCACAGCCAAAGCAAATTTGTTTCCCAAACCAGATGAAAATCCATGTAAATACTTTTGTGATGTTAGCTAGTCCTTATCATGTGAGTCACTCCCTGACAGATGATGCAGTCTGCAACAGGACTCTTTGGGAACTTATGTCATATTGGCAGGATAAAAAAGTAATTAGCAGAAAGAGTCTCTGCAGACTTATGCATAACCAGTTTTCAGCTCCCTCTTTGTCGTGGTTTCGCCCCAGCCGGCAACTAAGCACCACGCAGCCACTCGCTCACTCCCCGCTCCCCCAGTGGGACGGGGGAGAGAATTGGGAAAAAAACTCATGGGTTGAGGTAAAAACAGTTTAATAGGACAACAAGAGAGAAGGAAACAACAATGATAACAGCAATAATAATACTGACAAAGGAATGTACAAGAACAAGCGATGCCCAATACAGCAATTGCTCACCACCCGGCGATCGACAGCCCGTCCCCGAGAGCAATTTCTGCCCCCCGGCCAACTCCAGTTTATGTACTGGGCATGACGTCGGATGGTAGGGAATATCTCTTTGGCCAGCCTGGGTCAGCTGTCCCGGCTGTGTCCCCTCCCAGCTCCCCGTGCACCCCCAGCCTGCTCGCTGGCAGCCCAGCACAGGAAGCTGGACTGTCCTTGACTGCTCAGCAACAACCCAAAACATCCATTTAGGGGTCTCTAACGTAATCATGGTCTTTTGGCCTCATTACACACACATAATTAATTTATTCCATGCATGCCATTTTACATGAATAGTACTGAATCCTTTCCAGATGAGTCCAGGTAAGCAGCAGGTGGGCAAAGTACAGGCAACCACTAAACTTTGTCAGTTTTTGGCATGTAGAATTAAATTATGTTGAATGATGACATCATAAACATCAGCAGGTACTTACAGCCATTTGAATGCAAAGAAAAGCACCCATAATTATTACCTGAAATAGTGATAAATTAGGTAGGAAATATTTTATTTTCTTTATAAATTAATTATGAAAATAGTACCTCCAATGGTCCTGGTGACATTAAATTACTACTTAAATTTCCATCAAGATTGATCCCTTCCTTCTCTTCTCAGAACGGAACTTGTTTAGAACTTCTGATCCTTGATATTTTAAGCTTTTTGATTTTTAAATTTGGTCAGCCAGTGAGAAATGTCCTTGCTACCATAAAAGCCTCAAAAATTGTGGACAGAGAATTAGAGAAAATTAAAATATTGAATTATTGAGCAGGGAAAGTATTTTATGGCACCTGTTGATGGCAGTGGAAAACATACAAAGGAAGAATTCTATTCCCTGCAAAACAGTATCTGCATTTTTAGCCTAAATATCAAAAGATATTATTTTCAAAATGTTAAATGGAGTGTGAAAATATTGCATTTTCTTAAAGAGACATGTTTGATGGAAAGACTTATTGGGCCATGTCCAATATTCCCTCTCAAATGCTTACTTTTTAGCATCCCATCCTTTATTCAATATCATAAGTAGCAGCAATTTCACCTGTGCAGTTAATGGGTCATAATGTGAAGAGATTTTTCCTTGACACTCAGCCTAAACTTTCTTTTTACTCTTTCTTCTCGTATCCCCCAAGTCCATCACTTTACATATTTCCTGTGTTATTACATTAAATAATTCCTGTTCATTCTCATTACATGTTTCGTGTTGAAATGCCTTCCTAAACTAGACCGGAAATTGTTATTGGGAATTGTGTGATTAAAAATTATAATAATGCTATTCTGCTTTCTCTAAAGTCTACTCAACACAACATCAAGAGCTATCAAAAGCACAGAACCAGGGGGTGCAACAGCAGAGCCTTTCCAAAAGGCCAGCCCAAAGTCTGATATGAACAAATTGTCGGGAGAGAGGTCTTCTGGAGACTGTGCCTTCCTCTCAGAGCCCCTTTCCAGCCCCATGCCAACTGCAGCTCTATGCTTTGACTCTCTCCCAACCCTAACCCTAATCCTAACCCTAGAGACACACTGAGCCTGAGACCAAGGTTCCCAGCCACACAGAGGAAGAAGTTCTCTGGGAAGAGTTATTTTTGCAGTCCATTGCTTCTTCCACTCCTTCCCTGCTCCAGCTGCAGTTGTATTCTTTTCCTCTTTCCCAACCTTAACACTATACCTAGGACACTGTCTTGGTTTATTTTGAGCCCATGTCTCCAATCCGTCACTCATTCCAGGTGCCGCACTGGGTTCTGTTTCTATCACTACTCCTGAGCTAAAGCTAGGGTTGTTTTTGTATTTATTGTTAAGATAATGAAAAAACCCAGAGCTATAACTGGAATGGGGCTGGGAAGGGGCTGTTAAAGTGAGTGCTGGGCCTGAGAGTTCTTTCCTGAGGACACTTCATCTTGCCATGGATAAGGTCTTGGGCTAAGGCCAAGCCCCAGCCCCAGCTCTAGGGGCTTTAGGTTTAGGATTCATGTTAAGGTTAGAGTTCGGATTAGGATTGGCGTTTTGAGAGAAGGAAAGCCCAGAGCAGCATCCAAAGTGACAGGAGGAAGGAGCTTTCAGAGCATAGGCACATGGAGGAATTCAGGAAATCTATGGAAAACAGAGAGATGGAAATTTTACTGAAGTCTTTATAGTTGTTTGTACCCCAGGCATTGGGGCTTGCATTTGGGTATAACATGAATTTTTGTGTAACTGAATATATATAGTGTTTTGACTGAAAGGTGTATTTTAAATTTAAGATGTATCCGGGCTGATGTTGTCTTTGACTGCAAGATATTCCTCTGTCACTAGCAGTCTCTTACTGAAACAAACAGGGTGTATACCAATACATATGTTCCTGACAGAAAAATAATCAATGTAATGGAAGCAGTTTATATCTCAGAAGAGGTCTTTCTGTCTGAGAGATTCCAGAACATAGTAATGGACATTTATCATCTTTGCAGAAGCTTTAAAATATTTCCTGTTCCAGTCTTCCCTTCCCTTCCCTTCCCTTCCCTTCCCTTCCCTTCCCTTCCCTTCCCTTCCCTTCCCTTCCCTTCCCCTCCCCTCCTGTCTCCTCTCCTCTCCTCTCCTTCCCCTTCCCTTTTTCATGTGTATCTAATCGGGAAGAGATTTTGCAATATAATGAGCTGCAGTGCCACCAATAATTAATGCCATTCAACTTTGCAGCCATTATTTTCTATAACCTTTCATCTTTGGTAGTTATTTACCCCTGTGCAAAGTAAGTATAACACTAACAAATCAGATTGCGTCTCAATTTACATATATACAATGTCATTGCTTAGGAAAACAGTACTTACATGAGTAAATGAACAGTTAAACATCTGACTTAGCATTTGCCTCTGCGATCATAATAATGGTTTGCATAAACTAACTGTGCAATTGTGCATGTGTTTTTGTGTGTGCACCTGCCTTATGGTTCTCTTCGCCTCTGTTACACGTATGTATGAAAATTTATCATCTAATGTGTTCTGCTCCCCATTTCTGTTTTTTATTTGAAAGATGGCACCTCTATCAACACCAAGTTCCAAATTATCTTGGGATAATTGTATGACCATACAGTAAAGCATAACTAGATGTCAAAATTGTACAGAAACTGACACAGAACTGTGTTATTGTAAATTAATTCTAAGGACTGATTCTCACTTAATTGTAAATTGTTCCACTACCTGCCAGTTACATACATGAACAGTAGTATTCCATGCAATCACTCTGTGAATTGTATGCATTAGAGGAAAAGCTACTCTTCAGGATATTCTGACTAAAAGCTTAAACTACAGTTAATTGTTTAAGTGTGTTACAGATATCTACCACAGAAAGAGACCATGCTTTTGTGACCAGCTGTGGGCCTTTATCAAGACTAGAGAAATCAAAGGAAAGACTTCCAGCAAGTTCAGTGTATTTAGGATTTGCTCCTAGGAGACATCACCAGCAGATTATAAAAACAGACCTCTGACTGGAATGAGAAAAACAATCCTATTTCAATATAACATATGTTGCTACTCATAAAGCTTTTGGAAGGTGAATACTTCAACAGGTTCAGTTAAGCATTTCACAAAGATATGCATTTTTGGTGTTACAATTTCTCAACAGTTCTGGAAAAGGCAGATAATTCAGGTGTAATGTACCTAGAATTATTACCTACAGTAATTTACCTATAATTATTTTTCTTATCTAAGTATTTTATCTTGAAATCCAGTGAGAAGTGAAATTCAAGCAACAGGCACATGGCTTCAGCAGATATACAGCTGCTAGTGGTTATCCTTTCAGGTGTTACTCTTTCTACAATAAGGAAAAGGTCTTTTCCCCTATTTTGATTGACCAGTAAGAATAAGCATGTAGTGCTTCGCTTTTTGCCACGGAGAGGAGATTCATTGTTCCTGGAACAGCAGATTATAACAAAAAAATAACTTGTTTGTGTTTTTTTTTCCATGAAACCAAAAAATCCCACAACACAGGTATTTTTAAGGAAAAAAAAAAGACAGGAATAAAAGCCACCTGCTTCCTAGAGAAAGTAGGCTGTGAAAGGAGACATAAGAAGGGGTGCTGAGTCTGAGAAAGGAAAAAAGAGGGGGGGGGGGGGGGGAGGGAGAGGGAGAGGGAGAGGGAGAGGGAGAGGGAGAGAGGGAGAGAGGGAGAGAGGGAGAGAGGGAGAGAGAGAGAGAGAGAGAGAGGGAGGGAGGGAGGGAGGGAGGGAGGGAGGAGTGAATGTGAGCAGATGACCAGGCCAAAGTTCTGCATAGGTCAGATAGACAACCCTGGGAAGGAACCTGGGATTTGGGAAATCCTACTGTCACTGTTACCTCAGAGAGGCAATGTTTAGGAATCTGTGGTTATAGTGCTGGTGGTTGAGGGCAGCAGTTGAGCTATTGCATGTGATGAGACCGAATTGGAGCCCAGCAAGAAGACTTAAACCCGTAGATGTCATACAAGTGAGTTCTTATTCTGAGTAATGGAGAAGGGACTACTTGTCTTGTAGTGTTATCAGAACTGTCTTTACCCAGTGGAACAGAAGCAAAGGCTGCGTTTTGACCCTTGTGTTTGATGTATCACCTGTTCCTTTGAAGGATAGGAAGGGAAGCATGGAGCTGTTGTTTATCTAAACGGGTTTCCTTGGGGTAAAGGGAGGAGAGCAACAGACAGCAGGAACATTGCTAAACCAACCACAATAATTTGGTCACAAATAATGTCCTAGAAAACTGCAGGCATGGCTATGAAACCTTCTGTGAGGTTACTTACGCAAACTCTGGAGAAGCTATTTTACTGGAAAAAAGTATTAATGAAGGTTGCTTAGTGGAGAGCAGGTGGCTCACTAATCGTAAATGCTGGATGTAGTGATTTTTCTGGATTCCTGGGGAAAGGTCTGTTCTTTCAGAAACTATAAAGAGCCAGTGGGAAGCAACTAGCGTGAGTAATCTTTGAGCCCTGGACTTCCGTGCCCCCTCTGTAGCCAACTGACCAGTTTGATTGTCTGGCATGGAGAGGATTGTAACTTATCCCACACTATTTCTCCCGTTTAAGGAATCCTGTTCTCAGAATTAAACGACTGTGTCTCTGTGTTGTCCTACGAAGGAATTGTGGGAAGGCTTTTCCTAACATGTCTTCCCTGTGTATTGCACAAAACCAAGGGGCTGTTGAGCTTGGGTTCTGGTTCAGCAGCTGGATCACAAAGTGGCACTAGTTGGATTTTTGTAAGTTAGGATTTCAGAGTCAAACCCAATATTGATGACAAAAGCTTACGCACAAGTGGTAAGCAAATAGTCATGATCTTAAGCATGCACGTTAACTGTGCAAAGCACACACATAGCTGACTAAATGCTGACTGTTTATTTGGACTTAAGAAATAACGTCAGTGGAAGAAATTGAGCTTTTAAGGGATCTTCTATGTCTCATCTGGGTCTGTTATGCATTGCAAAATGATTGTCAGGATGAACACTGTGTGCTTTCCCTGACTCTAAGCATGCGTGCTAAATCAATTCAAAGATATAAATTATTTGTTCCGAAAGCGGTACCCTTGCTTTTGCCTTCCTGACTGAAAAGCAACTGAAATAACACAGCTTTTTGGACTTATGTGAGGATTATATGGTACATTAACTTTGTTCTTATCCTCTGCAGCAAGGTGAATTTAATCCTTTTAGGGTGTATCCAAGGGATGCTTTTTGATCTACTGTATGTTGCTTCATTATTGTTGCTAATAATAATGCTATCTATAGTAGGTAAATAGTCAGTTTAGACCTTCTGCATCTCTTCTGTCGTTCTCTGTGGAAAAGAAATTTGAACATCTCTCTCAGATATTTTAATTCCCACACGACTCCATCAAGCTCAGCATATTCTAATATTACTGTGACTCTAGCCATGCAAGTCACTTTACTAATTAAGTGTACTTTTGGATAGGTCTGGACTTAAAGCACAATTCTTCAACAAGGAGTCAAAGGTAACACCTGGAAGTCTCCTCTATTTTACACGTTACTGTCTTGATAACTTCAGCCAGTACTGATGTCACCATTCACAATGGTAAAATGTAAAACACTAGTTAATTTTATGACAAGTTTTCCATCATGTGATAGTGTACTTTTAAACCATGTGCAATTACGCTTACTGCAGTAACAAGTTATTAAATTTTTCATAAAAAGATGTCAAAACTGAATGCTAATACAATAAAATTTCTTTATGTAGATGAACTGAATAGTGTCATATACTGCATTCATTTACTGAATAGAGAAACTAATTCAATATGGAGTACTCTTACTACAGATGCCTTCCCTTTAAGAAATGAGGCATATTGCATTTTACAGTTTTGCTGAATGTTCTAGTTTCAAATTAATTACAAAAAGGGGCAAAGAGGTTCATCTACAGCAAAAATAGCCCATTGTTACTAAGGCTTTCTCCAATGTAGCAGCAGCTCCATTTGAAAGAGTAATCACTCATTCCTTTGGGGATATAGTAACTCTTGCCAAGATATGTAGCAGTCCTTAAGGAAGCTGACAGGACAAACTGTGAAATGCAGTGACTGCTTACATAAATAGAAAAGTTTTGAGACTTGAGACTTAAGAATTAGATAAATGTCAGACTTAATAGGGACATGATCAGCCAATTTGCATACACCTTAGAACACACACTGACCATATCTGTTGCAGTTTTTTTCCCCAAGGCAAAAAAAAAAAAAAAAAAAAAAGACCAGAAAGCTTATTATTTTACATACAAACTATATGCAGTTATATTGGCATGTTCAAAACATACTGCCAGGCAACTGGAACCAGTTTTGGTTAGTGGCTTGGGCAACGGACTGATATTCAGAGAATCTAGGTCTAAGTTCAAGATAAGTTGATGTCTTGTCAAGCGATTTAGCATTGGTGTCTCAGTTTCTTCTGTTTCAAAGAGGGAAATAATATTGTTTATCTTGTAAAGTTCTTTGGATCGATGAGAGAAAGCAACCTATCCAATGAGCTTAGTGGTGTTATTGAGGCTTTGCATGTAGTTTTTAGTTGGTGGGGGTTTTTTTGTATTATCAAGCACAGCTTGATAAAATGCTCACTCAGTAAGATGGTTCTTTTAAAGCAAAGATATTTCATCCTCCCTGAGTCCCCAACAATACGAACTGGTTATTAGCGTTAGACTGAAGACTGTTCATATTTGGCATCTGATTCTCCAGACCTCGATTTGTGCAGCTTTTAGCAAGGAAATTCTTTCTTTCTAGGACAGGATTATTGCTGCCAAGGGAGGCTTTTGCAACTTCTTTACTGATGGATCTTATGTCTTTGTTTGTCTTGTTGATACACTTGAAAACTGATGCTCTTCAACAATCATTACACAGCTGTAGCTTCTGAAAATCCCTCATCTCCACATAGGTAGTTGTCTGGGGTAAGGTGTGGGGTATGCATCTCAGCATGAAAATGAGAATTCTAGAAGAATGCAAAATAGTAAAAATAGTAAGCTGGTTCATATTTTTTTTTTAATATTTAAAAACAGTTCAGAATTTGAGAG
This sequence comes from Phaethon aethereus, assembly GCF_964289735.1. Lineage (NCBI taxonomy): Eukaryota > Metazoa > Chordata > Aves > Phaethontiformes > Phaethontidae > Phaethon > Phaethon aethereus. The sequence goes on along the minus strand of NC_138578.1, from coordinate 70,033,860 downwards.
GTCTTTGTTTTTCACCCTGTTATGACGGTATCTGAAAATACAAGATTCTCACTGAGGTAAGAAAGTGTCCATTGCCTCTTGTCATTTCACTGTGCACCTTTGCAAAGAGACTGTGCCTCCATCTTCTTTACATCCTTGCATTAGGTAGTTGTGCACAGCAATAAGATCTCCCCTAAGCCTTCTTTTCCTAATGCTGAATAAACACTGCTCTATTAACTTCTTCTTATAAACCACGTGCTCCAACTCCCTGTCTACCTTACTGGTCTATCTCCTGAACTTGTTGTGGCATGTCAACATCTTATCTCAGAGAACCGAAAACTGGATTGCAATGCGGCAGATGTGGTCTCACAAGTGTCAAGTAAATGAGAATTGTCAATTCCCATGACTGTTGTCTACACTCTTGATAACACAATTTGGTATGCAGTTGGACTTCTCTGCAGGGCAATTTTTTGTTCCATTTTCACGTTCATGTTGTGTGTTACAGAACTGAAGGTTAAAGAGACAAACTCCCATAAACTGCACATTTATTTCTGCATAAAGTAAAAAAAAAAAAAACCAAAACCAGCCAAACACCCCCAATCTTTGATAAGCCTTAGACTGGAGGGTGGCTACTGTGTGATATCTTGTTATGTATATCTTACATGATATCTTGCTGTTTTCAGACCATTTGAAATGAGTGGGAGGTAGATGGTGTGTTTTAAAAATGTCAGATGAAATTTGATGTAACTGAGAGCCTGTGTTTCATGTTTCATGGATTGGTAATCTCAAGACAAAATGTTACCTTTTTGTTCATGTCAACTACTTAAGAATAGCTGAATCAAAATCTCTGCGTTAGTCAGTCCAGCATGTTATTCTATTCCTGACCACAGCACTAACAAGTTCACTTTTGAGATGCAATCTGAAACAGAAAACCTGAGATGATACAACACCACACAAACTTTTTTAGCCCTGTGTTTTACAGTACTGCTCAAGCAGTTATGACTTGAAAATGTCAAGTATTAATTCAAGCCTGAAGTTCAGAGTTGGTCTTGACGTAACTCAAGGAATTTGGCAACCAGCCATAAATCCAGTTTATAGAATGCCTATCTGTAACGAATATATTTAAATTCAGTATTTTTTTAGTATTTGCCTCTCAACTTCCAGTACAAATAACATTTAGAATAGCTCACCAGCTTTTTATCACAGATGCCCGATTCACAAGGCTACTCTAGTCTACTCTTTAAATAACTGCTCTGTGACTACATTCTTGGCCTCTTTTTGTTTATTATTTTAAAATTCTCCAAGAGACAGTATAACCCTAATTCTCCCTGTGCTTGTATGGCAACTTCCCATTATTTTTCCTAATAACAAAAAAGTTGTTTCAATTATTTGACTAACAAGCTATAAATTTTTTCTGAATATTTATTTATTTATTATATTTGCAATGTTTACACTGGAATGTATTCATCAGATAAGACCCAAGTCCATCTCATCAAGTATCTTTTCTCCAAGTGTCTACATATTACACTGAGAGGTGTAAAGGTCAGTTATATAGGATATTGTTCTGGGCAAATTTTTCTCCTAAATCTAGGTGGGAAACTAAAAGAAATTTTTTATAGTATCAAGGATCATATATTATACTATCAAAATTTGTGGTAATTTGACCCTGAATCCTTATTGTCTTTTTGGTTACCTTTGTTAAAACCATCTAAATTTTATTCAGTTTTAGCTTGTCTAAATCCAATTAATGCAAATTTTTGTCTTCTGCATGCTTTGCTCTTTACTCTCTTTTTTAGACTGTTTGTAAATAAACTGCATCATTGAATCTTTCCAACACTGTTAACAACTGCTGTGCTAACCACTAACCTTTTCTGCACATAATCTGTCATTACAGACCCATGGGAAAGCTGTATCCATCACTCAGACAGTTTAATTTCCTGAATATCTTCTCCTAGACTTTTCAAAAATCCAAGCAGATTTTTTTTTCCCATTACTTTTTTGTACTTTCAGCTGATAATTCTTCAAAAATTCTAAATAATTAAGAGGGATATTAGTTTTCACCAGCAAAGCCATCTGACTTCAGGAGAAGTTACCTTATTCTACATATTTAACACTTAGAAACACGATGTCAAATATTTATACAATACTGAAGTTACTGACACAGTTCTGTAGTTCTAGAAATCAGCCACATGTCAGATGTGAGAGAAGGGTGACTATACCTATGCTTTGGCACTCTGATGTGGTAATAGATTTTCCAAACGTAGCTCTGACAGCAGGTTTGCATGCATCACTTTTAATCCCATTATGTTTAGGGTTTCTGTATTCACAGTAGGTCAGCAGGTTGGCCTTTTGTTGTAGCAAGGCACGTTTGTGCACCTATGCTTCTCTTCTGCACTGTGTACAAGCATATACATGTCTCAATCTTATGTGTAGCTCAGTAAAAATAATTGTTGCCATTACTAGTAAAAAGCCACAGGCTTTTTATTGACCTAGGAATGCAGGGTCTTAGACTTGCCTGGGCTTGTCTTAGCCTGAGCTGGTTTTAGCTTGTTTTAGAGGTGTGTAAATGTAGTTGGTAACAAACATCAGCCTTTTCTATTAATTGGGACAAAGAAATAGAATTGCTTTCAAGTCCTTTCAAGTAAGGCTCCCCTGCCCCCTTCTTCTTAGAGAAGCCTGGAGCTGTTGACTTTAGGACCTAGAGGAGCACTAAAAGAGTGTGAGTAACATTAAACGGAGTAGGTACTAGGAAGATAATATGTAATTTCGTGTAGTACTAAGAGGGTTCTTTTGTAATACTTCGATAATTCAAGACATGTGCATTGTTATAATCGTACCTGGGCAAAAAATACCTGCATGTTGTATTTTGATTACACACTAAAATATTAATTGGACTAACAATAAATTCTTAACTATGTATCTAAGGTTTCTTCCCTTTTTTTCTGATAACAAGATTTTAGTATAAAAAAAATGAACAAGCTTGTTAAAAGTATAATGTACTATGTGCATTATAGCTCAGTGTACTATGTACACGCCAAGCTTTGAAACCCTAAGGAATTTCATTGACATTAAAAGGGACAGTTCACGTTCAGTTACACAGATGCTCAAATTGGGTTTTTTTACTGAGTCTTAAGAGGATGTATCTTCATTCTTGATGCTCACTCTTAATGGAAAATGCACCTCTACTTTTAGCAAGTGCTGAATGTTATTGTTCGGGAAGCTGGAGTCTCTCTAATGAGTACTATCTGAGCTTAATCACTTGATAAATTGCAAGTGCTGTTTTTCTTCTAATAACTTAGCAACTCTATCTGTGTGGTTGACTCGTTTTATCTTTATTTCTTTATTCTTCTGTCTTTGTTTCAGTTATTATAGTCTCACTTGCACTCCCTCTCCTGACATCTTTTGATATACAATCGTTATAAATCATGGACAGTTTTGTAAAGTTCAGAGGGTTTTTTTCCATTATACTACAGTTAATACCTCATTACAAATGTGATTTCACATCCCTTGTTTGCAAAGGATGACCTCATTCAATGCTATGGAAATGGTAGGAGCAGAAGGGACTTTCCATCATCAAAACAGTCAGAAAGACAGACCCTAAATTACATCATGGTATTGTATCTGTAAGCAAAGCTGCCTTACTGTTATTATGACTGTGGTTTTTATTTTGCTGTTGTGACTGAACCCTACTTGAGGAGATCAGGGCACAGTTACGTGAAGTACCACACCAACGTACAGCGGATGTTTAGACATCTCATATGATGCACTGTGACCCAACAGCAAAATATGTGCACTGCTTCCTCTAAAGTCATGGGGAAGGAGGGGTTGCAAACACCACTTCAACATTTTTTAATTTGTTAAAAGGGCACCTTTTGCTGTGAAAGGGAATTTCAGCAGCCAGTATTTTTCATCCTAGGGTTGCTAAATGTTTTACATATACCCAACTTCTTCCTTGCTTGCAAACTATTTCCCAGTGAAACGATTTGCCAGACAGATGTAAATACTCAAAGAAGACAAGCAGGAAATGTGATGATGAAATTGAGGTTAAATTACAAAGACACGGAGTATCTGCATGTTGGATTTAGAATTGTTGCACAGTGAGCATGCTATGGGTGTTGTGGGGGCTGCCTTCTAAGTAAATTGTTGCTGTTGCAGGGGAATCCAGTGACGCTGCCGGACATCCAGGAGCGCTGCGGACAGAGCAGGCAAACAGAGCGCGGTGCGAACAGCGCGTGGTGCATCAGCCAGGGCACGGCGCGGCAGTTTGCGCAGCTGTTTCGAGTCAACCAGGAACAGCTGCTTCCATCAGTGAACTTCTTGGTCTCCAGCTGTTTTAGAAAACTACTAGTACTGGAGATTGACTTCCTTTTATGCAGGAGTGCCTCTCATATGACTTCACAGTTCCTGAATAACTTTTTTTGGTTAAGTCTTTATGATTTAAATGAAACTGTCCTTGTTTTATCACTTGAAGTTGTCAAAATGTGGTGAAAAATGGGTGTGTGTCTTCAAAATTCTGATGGAAACCAAAGCCTCCATGCAACATCACCAGCATAGGCAATCCCACGTCCACTCTTCCACATGGGTGTTAAATCTCCTTTGTCATATTTTGGTGCAGATTTCTCTTCTTGTTCAGTGTTTTTGGGTTCGCTCAGCTTGCCTAGATGTTGGTAGGTTTGCTGTGCTTAGCATCTGTTACTGTCATGTGGTTTATTTGATAATTTCTCCTTATATGGAGTTACTGGCTTCCAAAAGCCTATGCATTTCAGCAGACTCTTCTCTGTTTTTTTTAAAAATTGTTGGTAGAAGGCAGCAAATGAGGTAAAATATCTTTTAAAATGTCATTGATACATCATTACACACACTTTAGGAACTGTAATTTTAGATTTGAAAGAACTTACCTAATACTAGGCCCCCAGAGGAATCCTATGACAAAAAGTTATCTGTGAGAAGTAAGCACCTTCTAAGTATGGGGTTTTTTTGTTTATCATGGAAGACATGAGTGGATCAATTTTTGGACCGATTTAGGTAATGGTAGAGCTTGCATATCTGTTTGTAGGGAAAGGATTTCAGAGCTGGAAATGAGTGTAGAAGTAAATCGTGCAGGAGATTATATGTCTACCCCAGGACCTTGCTCTTTTTAATGTTCTTCCTAACTTGAGCAGAAAATAAGAAATATGAGATTTCCTTTACAGTAGAAGTATTTGAAACATTGTATTTTAGGAAACTCTGATATGAAGCTCTTAAAATATTCCTGCTCACTCTCTGTCAGCTTTGTTACAGGTCTCTCTGTGAGGTGGCTGGCATGTGCAGGCAGCCCTCAAGACACGGGGAGCATAGCAGGGAGGCCTGGCAGCCCAGGCAAATGTGCAGGTAAATGAAGAATTAGGAGAGCTCTGGTTTTCTGGTGGGCTGCCAAAGGAACAGGGAAGTGACATCCTGGCAATGCAAGTCCCTGAGCTGTCTGCTAGCTGGACTGATGTGAGATGGAGATCTTAGTAGTGGAATGAGTTGAATATCTGCAACAAGCCTTTTCTCTGGGAAAATGACAATTTACTCCAATAACAGTTCTTGAAAGAAGTGCCCCCCCCCCCATATTTTTATTCCTCAGGTTAAAATTTTGTATTAAAAAGTCAAACACTTGGCCTCTGCGTTATCTATATGCTGAACTATTTAGCCTGATGTACAATAAACATTTGTTTGTATAAACTAAAAGATCTTCATGTGGAGGTGGCAAGAGATAACCACTCATGAAACGCCAGTTCCCAGGGAGTTGGAAGGAGACAGCTGTTCCATGCATGAAAGGAAGAATAACCAGATCATGTATTTGGAATAAAATATTTTCTATCCTGAGTAGGACCCCTAGCTTTAATGGTCTAAGCAGTTACAAATAACTTTTGTTCAATTTAATGAGTTTATTTTATTTAGAGCTTTGGGGTTTTTCTTTTTTTCCAGGAATTATTTTCAAGGGCTTGCTCTTCCAAGCCATCCATGGACTGCAGCAGACATAGATGCTGATGGGAGAGGTGCAGTCATGTGCAGTCCCAGCACCTTGATCCAGTCCTAGAACTTTGTCTTTGTTGTAAAAAAGTTGCAATTGAAACAGCAAAGTTGAATATATGTATTAACTTCTCCAGGTTAATAATTTGCCTGCTTGCACTTTCTGTTTTCTATAGACCTTTCTCCAATAAAAGATTAATTTCTGAAGGTATTTTAGGGCCCAGACCAGCAAAGATATTGAAGCCTCACGGATTCTTAGGATTCCTAATGATATGGTTGGATGCCCATGTACTGAGGTTCATTGCGATATGTAATTACATTCAGCAGGAGATTCAGAAGGTTTAGAAAATGTTTCTGCATTTGAACAAAATATGACATTTCTGTTAGAAAGGAATACATTGAACTTTTGTCTGTATGAAGAAATGAAAACACAAAGAATCATTTATATAGTTTTCTCAAAAGCAGAATGTTGATGAACTTCCTTAAGCTCCCTGGACACCACAATGGTGGTGGTTTGCATATCCCTGGCCACATCCAGCTAGCATGGCAGTCTTGGCTTCACTCAAGTCCCATGACCAAAAGGTTTCCAACTCCCTGGCAGGGAGCCCTAAAGCCCTACCACTCTTGGCTTTAGTTGTTATTCTGCAGTTACTAGGATCATGGCTATGTTTAGCTTGTCTGACACGCTGCTGGGAAAGACGGCTGACCTGCCAGTAAAGTGCACTATCCTCTGCAGCAAACTTACCTGCTTCAGTCCAATGGCTCACACATCCTGTTCTTGTAGAACACTTCTACACTGGCATAACAGCCCAAAGGAAAAATTCCTAGCTAACTCTGCCACGAATGGGAAGATCACTAAAAGCAGTGTTTTGTCAGAGGGATGGGCAGAGCTTCAACTTGGCTCACTCTTCCAGTAATTTGCAGGGATAGACACTAAGTCAGGGTTTCTTCTTTGGCCAAACCAAAAGGAAAGAAGCAAAACTGGACAGAATCTCTAGTGTATGGCCACTTTCAGACTTAAACAGAGTTTACATCTCTCACATCTGGAGTTTTGAGGTACCAGGATCCACTACATGGTGACATCAGTCACCATGAGTGTTCAGCCAAAGGGACTTAGCTGAGACTTGAGGAATATATTTAAGCATTGTGTTAACATCTTAAATAAAATTTTGTCCTTCCTGAATATGTTTGAGTTTCTCAGATATCCAGACAGGACTGGTCCTTCCTCAGTGTATATATACTCATTGTATGCATGTAAAAACAGTGAGATTATTAGCAGTGGTGTTGTTTTTGCAAGGAGAATGAAGAGCTGTTTCTCATAAAATGAACTTCCTCCAACTTCTCTGTGGTGCTTGTTTCATCTTCCATTTTCTGAGCTGCAATAGTAAGAGTTATTTTAAGTTTGTCACAAGTTAATAGGGAAGTGTGCTCCCCCTTGTTATTATGGAAGCTAATGGATCAGGCCAGGTTCTGTGCTGTGTTAATTGTGCCATCTCTATTTGAAGTCAATGGCCCTAAATTATTTCCTGATAACAGAGGACTCAACCTGTCATTGTTCTTTTGACACACAGGCATTGGTTATGCTGAGTTGGAAATCTCATTTGTGAAATTTCATAGACTTGGGCTGAGGTGCTTTGTATGCTAACACTAGAGCTCTTATCTTGTATCCTTTTCTGTGGCTTTCACTGCAAAGTATAACCTCCCATTCCTATTCTAGCCTGATACAGTTTTTGAAAAAAATCAGCAAGTTTTTTACAAAGGAAGGGGTGTCTCTTTCCCTCATCTTTTGTCTCCAAGTTTCACATGTAGTTTTCCCCATCATAACTCTATTTCTAGTGTGCAATCTTTTGTACTCCTATTCAAATTTTCCATTTTCTTTATTTTCCTCTTTCTATGATACTGTTTCAGGAATCTTATGAGCAACCGCATTCTCTACTTTGCTGCTTTATGATTAAAGTTTTATTTCTAGTTATTATCTTGCTATGTGAATCTTTCTGAGAATATCTATCATCTAGAATTGCATCTAGTCTTAAGATATTTCCATTGCTGTTCCCTCTCTTCTACTTTCTCTCCATCCATCTTTGCCATAAAGATTCAGAATAGCTTGTTGTTAAGAATTAAATCTTTCTTCTACTTGTACATACTCAGTTAGAAGCGTTTGCTTTAAATAGGTCAGGCATTTCACAGATAACTGATTATCGAAGGTATATTTTCTGTTTATTATATGGCTATAAATTAATGAAGAATGTATTATTCTGTTTGATATCTACATGTGCACCTTTTCTGTCTTTAACACTGAGGTTTAATTATGAAATTCCATTTTATCTGCCAAATTCTTATAGTTCTTTGAGACTTCTTTAAAGATTAATACTTGGGTAATTATAATAATAATAATATATATGTGTTAATATAAGCAGTTTTCTAAAGGTCATGAAGAACTGGATCTCAGTAAGGGTTTGGCTAGGACAGTCTTATCTCAGGTACTGAACTGTCATTTGCTTCATGAAAATGTTCTGGGTTTAAAAAAAATGATACTCCTAGCATGGCTGTACCCGCTAAAGCATGTGGTGAATTGGCATGTTCAAGCATTCTGGGTACCTTAGGATACCATTATGCATATCCAGACTGCATGGCAGCACTAAGGTCCAAGAGGTGGATTATGACAAGTTCACAAATTTCTTTGAAGGCTGTGCTCTGGAGAAGGCAAGAGTCACTAGTCCAGAGGCAGTGAGAGGGAGGGAGTAGGTTGCATAGGAATGGCCTTGGAGAGTTGTCTGCTGCAGCAGTATTCCTGTCTTGTCCTGGAAGGAAAGGGGGCAGAACATCCTATCTCCAGAAATAGAGAAATTCTTTTAGTGCATGTGACAAAATAGAACTTATTACATAAGGAGCATATATGGATTTGTATCTCGTATTATGAACCAAGTGCTTAATTTCCAGGATGAAACCAATTAATACCATCATCTGCATCAGAAAGGAAGGAGATGGCCTTTCCTGGGGTATTCTCTTGTGTCAGAACACTGGCAGTTGGTGACATTCCAGAGTCTTCCGACATTCACACATAGAACCTCTCAGTTCTGTTTGGTGCTTAAGCCTGAGCTACTGTGTAAATTTTACCTTTGATGATGTGTTCGCTACTGAATGAGAATGAGGACAAAGACAATCAAGTGTTTATGGTCTTCCAATACCATCCCATAATGGATGCTGAGAGGTCAGTTCACTACAAGAGTTATAGAGCAGCTCAGACAATTGAACTGCAAAAAACCTTAAATTGTGGACATATGTATGTTCATACTCACATGATTACTTTCACATAAATGTGAGTAACTTCAGTGAAATAAATTTCATTTATTGTGGCTTCTTGCATTTTAACAATGTTTAAATAATAGCTGAACCGGATGAACTAACCACCGAAATAACTTCTGCTTTGAAATCAAACCATAAAGAAGATCTGTTCACTAATAACTAGCATTTTTAAAAAGAAAATGCTAGGCCAGGTAATCTTGTTATTCTCATGTCTCTTCTTAAGATGTACAAAGGATTCAGAAAGAGTGTAGGTGAATGTAGACATGGGGTTTGGAGGCACATGTGAGGGAATCTTCCTTGTTACTTGACAGCCATGGTTATGTGAAGAGGTTAAAATGTGATACATTATAATGAAGCAGTAGCACAATGCATAAAAGAGAGGTAGCCCCATCCCAGTAGTGACAGCTTCATCCTTGGATAAGCATGTCTTCCTGAGGGAAACATACTAATTTTTCCTCATATTTTCATATTTATGAATTTATGGCCTGCTTGTTTATTTGTAAATAATATTTGTCATCCAGATTCCTGCTTCAAGCCTCACCTTGTCGTTTATGGACTAATTTTAGATGAAAATCTGAAGATTACATCATTTTAAATTCCTTTTTTGATAGGTTTTGATCCAAGAAGGCTACATGTCAATACTATTGGTCATGGGTCCCCAAAAGGAGGAAAAATGAGTACCTTCCATTTTGCAACCCTAGAAAGGAGATGGAGTTGCAAGTAGAACTCACCTTCTAGAAACTCACTGCTCTATCTATTACAGTGTTGAGAACAAAAGAGTCTTCAGTAGAATATTGTGCTTGGGGAAACAAAATATTTAATTTTGAAAAATTTGTACTTCTGCCTCATTTAAATCCCCCTTTTTTTTTCATGTGTCTTTTTGCCTCTGAGTGATGGCTAGACTTCTCTCCTTTCTTTATTATTTTATTATTACCTGCTTGTTTTTGCAGTTCTTTCCCTCTCTGAAATTCAGTAAATTTAGAGCAGTAGGAAGGGAAATAGGACCTAGTGAAGTAAATTTGATCAATGACTGTGGTATATCACCCATTGTTTAACCAACCTTAATACAAAAGTAATTAAAGATGGCCAATGTGATACCAAACTTTCAGAAGAAACGAAAGGATCCTAAGAAATTAAGGGTCCATGAATCTGGCTTTTATAGTAGACAAATGTGTAGATTCATACAGAATTTTAGGCTACTTAGCTGAATAACCATCTAAACACCAATATCTTTTTATATATTAAATAAATGTTAAGCATTCTCCTAGAGAGAATATAGAAATACGAAGTTCGTAACTCAGCTAAATATACTTTACACTGAGTGATGAGCATCCTATGTACTAGAGTTAGAGAAATGGTTACATGTTTTCTGAAGGATGAGTCAGTCTACAGAGGGAACTCCTGTTCCACACATCTACTAGGGGTCTTCTGGGGTCAACAGCATATCAGAAGGGATGATCAAGCTAATATTGCTGAAGAAATGAAGCTGTTATAGGAAAAAAAAGTCCTCTCATAGGTCAGAGTCTGTTTAAGAGATATGGAACAAAGGGTAGGAGTACATGCTTGGTTGTGACAACAGAAGAAAGTTAGATATATTAGATAGAAGAAAGTATATATACACATACAAGTATATGTGGCATATTAAAAAAATCTGCAAAAGGGATGAATAGGGAAATAATAAAGTTGGTGTAAGATTAAATTAATTTAAAACAGACAAATCTAAACGTGACTGTCAAGAGTTGCAGAAAAGCCTCATGCTAACTGATAGTGACAAAAATGCAGTGAAATTCACTGTCATAAAAGCAAAGCAATGTAAATGAATAAAAATAGTCCATGATAGTGTACAGGTAATTGGGGTTAAAGCCTTTATGAACACCTGAGAAAGAAAAACATTCTTAATTTTTTAGAAAAAGCCTAGAAGAGGAAAGAAGTGAAGCACAAAGGATTTCTCATTAAATCTTTCACTACTTAAGAGAATCTGAAGTGAAACTCAAGTTTCGACTGCATTTCTTTGACTAATCTTAAAGAGGAGTATGCAGCATCTTATAGAGATATTGTCAGTTACTCTTCACTGATACAGCCATGAAGACATAGAGGAACTTTGCCTCTAATAAGTGTTCAGCTCCAAGGACAGAGAAGCAGCTTTTCAAAGCTGCGTAAGCAGCAGCTGGGTTCCAAACCTCACTGACTTACAGTAGAGATGAAGTGCCATATAAACATATGTGTCTTTATTTACCACTTCCCCCTAACTACCCCCACACAAACCAGCCTAGTTTCTTATCCACACTGTATGGGCAGAGAATGGGAAAATAGCTCCTGGGAGCCGCTCCTGCTCTCTCCTTGCAAGAAAGGGGGAAGTCTCAGTTGTTCCTAAGGTGCTCTGACTGCAACTGGTGAGCAGCAGAACAAGGCTCTGCCCGGGCAAGACTCCTGCTTCTATCACAAATGAAAACCTAGGTCAAATGCCTGGGTGCCAGCATAGCCACAAATATCACCCTCTCCTGACAAGACTTGTTATCTTCACTTAACTAATGAGCACAGCTGAGGTTTAGCACTGTCCTTCTTCCCACCTTATCCCCACCCAAACCATCAGACTTCAAATGGATGAATTAGCTTCCCCTATCTAAACAACTTAGAACTTCAAGTTAAGCATTATCAAAATCTTCTCAAAGTTATTAACTAGATTTCCATAATATGAAAACATGCTTTTACCTACCAAATTGTATTTCTACCTATCTAAACCTGATTGAATAATAGTTTTTTTCATTTTCTGGAATTTCTGGAAAAGAAACATTTCATATGATCGAAAACAATTGTATTCAACACCAGATACTTCAAGAAATTTTTAAATGATGAAATATTATCAGTAAGATCAAAGAACATTTCAAAACAGAAAATGTTTCATGAAAACCAGTGTTTTCAGTTTGAAAATATTTTGTAATTTTTTCCAGGTATTTTTAGAATGTAAAAATTGAATGACTATCCAAGGTTATTAAATATTTTGCTCAGGAAAAGAAAGCAGTGGTTGTAACATCTCACTATATTTCAAACAGTCTCTCTCATCCTCAGAATCTACCATTAATAATAATTTTTAGAAGCTGAGACTTTATTCCAAGTTTCCACCTTGGGGGAGTTTTCTTTTTATCTTGGCATTGCAAACCTTTGAAAAGAAGCATTTAGAATGGAAGGCATGACAGATATTTTAAATAGAATATGCAGCTACTGAGCTCCACACTATAATTACTGTCATACTGAAGAAGGTTAAATATTTATGAAAAATGTGCTTTTTATCATTCAGTCTAATTTTTAAACTTGAATTCTGTAATTGCATTGAAATGCCAATAATCAAGAGGGGGTTCTTTCTTGGCAGGCATAAGATTTTTATCAGTCTCATTTATTTGTGAAGCATGGCCGATGGAGTTATATAAACAAAGTCTGTGGATTTTTTTCATTTTTGACCAAAAATAAATTGAAAACAGTTTTGCCAAGTAAGTTCTTAGGCAATGCCTAACTGATTTTTTCCCAGAGATTAGAAATTGGGCTTCCCTCCTTTGTGTATATTGAGTTTTATGTTTGGTCACTGTGTGAATTTTGTCCTCCCTGAATTTGGTTAAGCTAAATATCAAAGTGAAAATTATTCTTACATTCTTACTAGCATAGATTGCCATATGGAAATCATACAGTAAACTTCCGAAGAATTTCATGGCAAAATTTACTGCATGACCCAAATTTGCCTGATACTTGCACTTTGTTGAAAACCTGATTGAAATTCTGGTTTTAACACTGCTATTACAGATACTTTCACCTCTTTTTACAGTCCTAGAATCAAAATACTAATAAAACAAATAAGTAAAATTATTTCTGTTTAATAATTTGATTGATGCACATCACATTTTCACAGAATCACAGAATCACAGAATCACTAGGTTGGAAAGGACCTTTAAGATTATCAAGTCCAACCATTAACCCAACACCACCATGTCCCCTAAACCATGTCCTGAAGCGCCACATCCACACGTTTTTGAACACTTCCAGAGATGGCGACTCCACCACCTCCCTGGGCAGCCTGTTCCAAAGTTTGACCACCCTCTCAGTGAAGAAATCTTTCCTAATATCCAATCTAAACCTCCCCTGGCGCAACTTGAGGCCATTTCCTCTTGTCCTATCACTAGTTACTTGGGAGAAGAGACCAACACCCTCGTCGCCACAACCCCCTTTCAGGTAGTTGTAGAGAGCGATAAGGTCTCCCCTCAGCCTCCTCTTCTCCAGACTAAACAACCCCAGTTCCCTCAGCTGCTCCTCATAAGACTTGTGCTCCAGCCCCCTCACCAGCTTCGTTGCCCTTCTCTGGACACGCTCCAGCACCTCAACATCCTTCTTGTAGTGAGGGGCCCAAAACTGAACACAGGATTCAAGGTGCGGCCTCACCAGTGCCGAGTCCAGGGGCACAATCACTTCCCTACTCCTGCTGGCCACACTATTACTGATACAGGCCAGGACGCTGTTGGCCTTCTTGGCCACCTGGGCACACTGCCGGCTCATGTTCAGCCGGCTGTCAACCAGCACCCCCAGGTCCCTTTCCGCCGGGCTGCTCTCCAGCCACTCCTCCCCAAGCCTGTAGCGTTGCATGGGGGTTGTTGTGGCCAAAGTGCAGGACCCTGCACTTGGCCTTATTAAACCTCATACAGTTGGCCTCTGCCCATCGATCCGGCCTGTCCAGATCCCTCTGCAGAGCCCTCCTACCCTCCAGCAGATCAACACTCCCACCCAACTTGGTGTCATCTGCAAACTTACTGAGGGAGCACTCAATTCCCTCATCCAGATCATCACTAAAGATATTGAACAAGACCGGCCCCAGAACCGAGCCCTGGGGAACACCGCTTGTGACCAGCCGCCAGCTGGATTTAACGCCGTTCACCACAACTCTCTGGGCTCGGCCATCCAGCCAGTTCCTCACCCAGCGAAGAGTAAACCCGTCTAAGCCACGAGCCGCCAGTTTCTCCAGGAGAATGCTGTGGGAGACGCTGTCAAAGGCTTTACTAAAGTCCAGGTAGACAACGTCCACAGTCTTTCCCTCATCCACTAGGCGGGTCACCTGGTCATAGAAGGAGATCAGGTTGGTCAAGCAGGACCTGCCTTTCATGAACCCATGCTGGCTGGGCCTGATCCCTTGGTTGTCCTGCAGATGCCCTGTGAGCACTCTCAAGACCAACCGCTCCATAATCTTCCCCGGTACAGAGGTCAGGCTGACAGGCCTGTAGTTCCCAGGATCCTCCTTCCGGCCTTTCTTGTAGACGGGCGTCACATTGGCAAGCCTCCAGTCTTCTGGGACCTCCCCTGTTAACCAGGACTGCTGATAAATGATGGAGAGTGGCTTGGCAAGCTCCTCTGCCAGCTCCCTCTGTACTCTCGGGTGGATCTCATCAGGCCCCATAGGCTTGTGGGTGTCCAGGTGGTTTAACACGTCCTTGACTGCTTCCTCCTGGATTATGGGCAGGTTATTGTGCTCTCCATCCCCATCTTCCAGCTCAGGGGGCTGAATACCCTGTGGATACCTGGACTGGCTATTAAAGACTGAGGCAAAGAAGGCATTAAGTACCTCAGCCTTGTCCTCATCCTTGGAGACAATGTTCCCCGCCATATCCAGTAGGGGATGGAGATTCTCCTTGCCTCTCTTTTTGTTGTTAATATATTTGTAAAAGCATTTTTTATTATCCTTTACGACTGTGGCCAGACTGAGCTCTAGCTGGGCTTTTGTCCCTGCTTGGCCTAAAGAGATCCTTGTACTCTTCGTGAGTTGCCTGCCTCTTCTTCCAGAGAAGATAAACTCTCCTCTTTTCCCTGAGTCCCAGCAAAATCTCCCTGTTCAGCCAGGCCGGTCACCTTCCCCGCCAGCTCTTCTTACGGCACATGGGGACCGCCTGCTCCTGCGCCTTTAAGATTTCCTTCTTGAAGACTGTCCAGCCTTCCTGGACCCCTTTGTCCTTTAGGACTGTCTCCCAAGGGACTCTCTCAACCAGTGATCTGAACAGGCCAACGTCTGCCCTCCGGAAGTCCATGATAGCAGTTTTGCTGACCCCTCTCCTTACTTCCCTCACAACCGAGAATTCTATCATGTCGTGGTCGCTAAGCCCGAGACGGCCTCCGACCACCACATCTCTCACCAGTCCTTCTCTGTTTGTAAACAGCAGGTCCAGTAAGACACCTCCCCTGGTGGCCTCACTCACCAGCTGTGTCAGGAAGTTATCCTCCACACACTCCAGGAACCTCCTAGACTGTTTCTTCTCTGCCGTGTTATACTTCCAGCAGATGTCCGGTAGGTTGAAGTCGCCCACAAGAACAAGGGCCAGCGAATGCGAGACTTCTGCCAGTCGCTTATAGAATGTCTCATCTGTGTCTTCATCCTGGTTGGGTGGCCTGTAACAGACTCCCAGCAGGATATCTGCCTCATTGGCCTTCCCCCTCATCCTTACTCATAAGCACTCGACTTGGTCTTCACAATCTTCGATTTCTATGCAATCAAAACACTCCCTAACATACAGAGCCACCCCACCGCCTCTCCTTCCCTGCCTATCCCTTCGGAAGAGCTTATAGCCATCCATTGCAGCACTCCAGTCATGAGAAGCATCCCACCATGTTTCTGTGATGGCAAAAAATACAATACATACAATAGTTTTGTGTAAATTAAGCTAGAAGAATTGTCTGAAGAGATTTACTAGAAAACTTACATTAAAGGATGTATAGACTGTGATTTTACAGTTAATCGGCCTTTTAAGAACTTTTCATCTTTAATTTGAAATACCAGTTTGTCATTGGGAAACAGTAGAAAAGAAAATTTCAGTCATCTAAAATGGGCTCCAGGCAGGAATCTGACACCTAAATCTAAATAATGATCTAAATTCTGCTGGCACAATAACTGTTCAAATCAAGAGGCATTTAGCTGTTTTCTTATCACTTGATAGTTCCTCAGGTGCGAGTCATAAAGTCCTGCCACTTGTGAAGGCCCAAAATGGGCAAGCTAGTTCCCACCTATGCTAGGAAATCAGAAGTGAAGCACAGTAATGGCCGAAGTCTTTGGCTTGGCGGAGGAGGAACAACTTCTTGCTGAATGTCATTCCAGTGCAGAGCTACTGAACTGGGTCCCTGTCAGCACTGCTTTCGAGCTATTTTCCTTAAATAACTAGCTGCTGGAGGAGAGTGATGGCAGTCTGAGCATCTTTTGTTTTGCAGACTTGGGGCTAATAGACTTACAGGGGAGGTAGTGCTTTACTTAAGAGAAAAGGAGTCCTGGGTTTGATTCTTGATTCTAGGGCTCTTCATGTGTTTACTTTGGGGGTGGGGAAGGAACAAGAGAAACAAAAGAAAAGCAAATCCTTAGATCAGAGGGTAGTACAAACCTACTTTCCCTGCAGTCTTTCAGATGGCTGGCCTGTGCATTGTGTGCTTTTCTACGTGACAGTGCAGCTTCCGTTAGAGGCATGGGACACACAGCCTTCTGATAAGGGCTCTCCATCTGCAGAAGCAATACACGGCTTTGAGCCCACACAGGCTAGAGAGGGTCCTTTACTTCTTCACAAAGTATTCCGCTCATGGGGAGGGGGTTAGTTTAATTGAACTCTACGTGCCTACTTTTGAGGTGGAAACTACCTCGACTACCTTAGCAGTAAATGGATAGCACATTCAAGGATGTGATTTGTCTTATCCAAGAATAAATGTCTAAAGAATGTCATCAGCCAACCCTTCCAAACCTTTCCTTCTTTCTGTTGGCTGGAAAGGGGCCCTGACTTAATTAGCTCAACCACAGCTATTTAAAACTGTATGAAATGAATGCTACTTACTGGGATTCATGGCACAGCTTCTAAAAAAATAAGTCCTCCTCGGTTGTGTGAAAGGTCTGCCCTTGTCCTCAGGAGGACATGCTGGACCCTGCTTCCAGTAGAGCTGGAAGAACCATCCTCAGAGTCACAGAAGTGAGCACTCCACAGTGCAGTGTTTTCTGGTGGGTGCTCTAAGCAACTTTCTATTAACGGATAGCCCTTCTGAGAGATTGAAGTCGTCTTCTGCGTACTAGGGAATGTAGGGGCCCAAATTCTGGTGAGTTCCATTCAAGGAAGCGAGGTTAGCATTTACATCCTAAGTAGTCTTGGCTTTTCACAGCTTTCAGAAAGTATTCTAAGGGCTATAAGCATCATATTGGTGTCAATAAATCTGAGTCACGAAGCACCTTGTATTTAAAATGAAAGTTACTCTGCTTCATTTGATTACAATTTAAGTAACTACTTAGAATTGAAAAAAAAATATTAATTAGCATTTACAGAATGCATTTTCTTCTATCCAAGCTATAAAGTAGGCAATATATACTTTGAGAATTTGTTATGAATGAACTCTTTCACAGTTCAGTTTTGTTCTGTTGCCAACTTGAATGCATAGAGTTAAATCATGGGAAATGGCAACAAGGTTGTTAAAGAAATGAGTGAGAGGGTAGAACAATGACACAGATAAGGCAGCCTAAGGTATGTAACTTCAAAGAATTTTAGATATGAGTGGCTGCTGTGCTATCGGGAGACAAACTTGCTACATGTAGGCTGGAATGGGGTACTCTTCCTAGGGCTATGCCTGGGTTCAGCAGAGATTTGAAACTTCAAAGACTTTAGAAAAGAGAAGGGGGCATGAATAGATTAGGAAAGGCTCTGAGGGATGAATCAATGGAAAGCTGACAGTCAGACTGCAGGAGACATGGGGAAACATCATGTGTGGTGAGCTGAGTGGGATGTCAGATTTTTTTGTTTTGTTTTGTTTTCCTTTACCTCCAGGAATGAGCTTAGCTCAGTTCAGGGGAAAATCAAAGGTTTCACACAGTTCTGTACATGTTCCTACCTTTCAGGAATTCATGTTTTACTTCTTGTTTTGCAGGTGTTATCACTGTGTCGTTATATAACTATAAATCTGTAGATATGTTTGAGAAAATACTCAAGACCAATGTCTTATTGGGACTCAGATCAAGCCTGGGAGAGGTTAAGCTGTGGAATCCCACCCAAGAGAGATGGAATTAAGGTCTAGCAACTTTGATGTATATTCAGGAAGATCCAAAAGAAGGAGAGTTTCGGATAGCTATTAGCTGTGATACTGATGTTCATAATTGTTTCTCTAGCATTACATTTAAAAAAAGAAAGCGTATAATTCTGAATTCTTCTAGGGTTCATATTCAAAAAAGGCAGACTGAGGGCTGGCAACATGGTGATAGACAATTTAGATTGTGTCTGTTTTGTCCAGAGTCACCTTGTACAGAAGTTACCCGTGTTGGGTAACATAGAAAAATAAAACACTACATCATTTAACCTTTGTTAGCTATTATCTATTAATTTTATATTTTATCTATTCTTTATCTAGTAGAAGAGGGTTTCTTTCAAAGCCATTCTTCTCCATCCTTTGCTGTTTTGTATTCATAAATGCATAAAGGATTAACTTTGAATTCTGTTTACAGTGTGTTAATAGCATTGTATTAAATTTATTGCTGATCAGCTTCTAGGAGGTGCAAATGCTTTTAGGTGAACACTTGTGTCTTTTTTTATCTCCCTTAATTTTGAGTAGAACAAGAATTGAAGGGGCAATATATGTTGAACCAGGCTGCTATATTCAGAAAAGTATAGTCAGAATAAAATAGGTCGTATTAACTCTACTAAGCCAATATTTGTTTTGCTTAAAATGTGCTACCCTAGTCTCTTTGTTCTTTAAAAAAATTTCAGTGTCCTTGAAACTGTAGTTGTTATAGGCAAACTGTAGAAAATTTGAGGAATTCAGAATAGAGAAACCATTAAATATGAGTTTTAGCATTTGAGTGGAGTCCCTTTTATATGTCTAGCAAACCAGCTCATCTGGGCTCTTTAACTCCTGTTACATTGCTTCAAAAATCACTGATTTGAAAGGCGTTGGGAGTTGGGGCAAACTGGAGTAGCGATAAATGTTAGAATGGTATGATTTAAGGGGTCTAATTTACCAGATCTGGAGAAAAGCTGTTTGCTTCCCAAAACATCTTCATAGGGATCCTTAGGGGAAGTCCTATTACGTCTCCTTTCCAAAATCCAAATCTGATTTCATAATTCAGTACTCATGCAATTTTAAGAAAAATGGTGAGTTACCTGTAGGTCTTTTTATTCTATGTTGGAATCTTGCCTGACAACATTAATGCAAGCATGTTCTAAATTACATTTAGCAGAAAGTATAGCACAAAAATACTCAGCATTGTGTGAGTGGTTTTGCAAGTAAAGCTGTAAGGATTTTTTTTATACATCATCTGAGCACCTGAAGTAATGTTGTCAAGGACTTTCAGACGTTGTTTAAATACTGTACCTGGTTTTTACAGCCAACCAGGGAGAACAGCAATGGAACGTAATTTTTGCAAACAGCGCTGTAAAAGGTATGAACCGTTGCATTACTTATTTTTTGTAAGAAGAATTGGGTACATCTTGCTAGCAAGTATATAAGCTTCTAAATTATTAGATGCCAGTTTATTGAGGTGAAAAATTAATTTTAATTCTGATACTCACCCACAAAGTCTAGCAGAATTAGACTTTATTTTATGGGACCATTAACTATAGAATGGTGACTTACATTTCCTATATATAATTCTCAGAACAGCAAACAACCTACAGCCAGATCTGTTCAATTACTCTCAATGATTTAAAGGAACGTTGTTACCTCCTGCAAATGAAATATCAATATAAGCACTTCAAAAATATTGAAAAGCTTGATCCTTTCAGCAGTTTATTATTTTATTTACAAACATTTTATATTGTTATATTTTATGTCTCTCTTTGCTTTCTTTGTTGACTTTATTAGAAAAGAATGTAGTGCTATCTTTAGCTTAACTTAGCTAAACCTATACATCTAATAAAAATAATCACTCACCTCACTGCTGCAGCACCTTTTTCTTCCTATCTGCTGTTTTCTTCTCCTCTTCATGATTTCTACAGAAGCAAGCAGAAGCAGGGCAGTATAGCCCCTTTTGTCCTCACATCAAGGTTCACCTAAAGCTACATTTTGCTTTCCTGAATCTTTTTTTCCCCCAGTTGACAATCAAGGCAAGAGGCCTTAGCACACACTCAGTAAGAGCAGCACCACCATGTCTCAGTGAGACCATATCCCCATGATTTTGAGAGAAAATCTCTATTGAGATAAAGCCGTCTCATGAAATGAATGAAGTAAAATGCCAGTTTGTTGTGGGATAGCTACTTATGACCAGTTCTGAAGTTTGTGTTAACTTTCACCTTTTCCCCTTTAGCTAACCTACGTTTGATGGTAACATCATGTGTCAGGAGAGAGCCCTTCTGAGGACACCTCTTGATCACAAATTGAGGGAAAATAGAGATTCCACAGTATTTCTCTGGGGATGCTATAGAGAGAGTTGGTTCTCTTTCTTCCATGAATATCTATGTGAATTATATAATAAGAAAAAAGCAAAAATGCTTAGCAGCTCCACATTTCTATGTCCTCTAATCTAAACTACAGCTGACATCTGAGCATAGTCATGGCCTTATTCTTGTCTTAGTCTTGTTCCGTAGTTTATGAAAGTCTTTCTCTGTTTACCATGTCCATCGTGTGAGAGATCTCTCTTATCAGATCAGCATTATCCTTCAGACATGTTTCATTCAACAAAAGGCAGTGGCTGTGGTTGCTTTTGCGTTACAAACTGGCATTTTAACCTGGACAGTCAGAGTAGATGTCATTGCTTTTTCTCAGAGGTTGTCCATGGAGGCTAAAATGTTGTTAGGAGGTGATTAATAGGTGCCTTTCAAAGAAATGATGACTGTTCTTCTGGTCCACATCTCACAAAACAATCTGTAGTCATCTGTTTTTAGTTATTGCTGAATTGCTTGCCTGCATGAGCAAATTGGCATTTGCATCAGTAACAACTCTTGCATATTCTTTTTATTTTGAAGTATGAAATGGAAAGAATGATACTGGAATTTCCTTGGTGTGAGGCATTCACTTAATATACTAGAAAAGGCAAAAAAAAAAAAAAGTAACTTCTTTACTGATAGACAAGCTCCAAGAAAGCCAGAAGAAAAATCTGCTTTCATTCATTAGCTGTCTCTCCCTTATGCTTGAGTTACAGGTGTCAAAATATTGGTAATTTAGTAGACTTTTCTAGGGATATAAAATAAAAATGACTTGATCCGCTACAAATCTTTAGTTTGGGCTGCAGAACACGCTATCAGTGAACCATAACTACTGGGACTGTCTGCATTTAACTTCATTGCCTTTTTTGTGATAAACTGTAAAGCAACATATCAAGTTAGCAGGTTATTGACTGTCCTGCTGGAAAATTTGTAGAGCAGGCATAGTTTTAAATTAGCTCTGTAAGAGAATGAACAAGTCAAATCTGTGAAGGGCAAGTTTACATAGCATGCATTGGATTGACAGGCAGTAACTAAAACCTGAAATGTGCTTATTTGGGTGGATGGGGTTTTATGAGACATGAGCTCTTTTCATGAACACTTGGAGTCCAGCTACTTTCTACGTGATATCTTGTTCTTTGAAAGATGTCTGGCTCTACCCAACTCCTTTATGGAATTTTAAAGATTTTTTTTTTTGCTGTCATAGAGTTTGTCTAGTTTAAGAAGGATGGTTAAATAACCTTGTTATTCTTTTCTGAGACCAGGGAGGGAAGACTTTAGTCTTATTTTAATAAAGTCCTTTACACCATTTCAGAAGTGCAGAGGGATTATGGAACAGATACAGATAATTTTTGTTGTCTTCAAGTCCCCTTTCCAATGATGAAAAGGTAGCAAAGTGTGTTAGCTTTAATGAACCTGTGTTGATTTAAGAGTTGAGAGTTTGGTTTACCATCTGGAAAAGTCTAGTGTATTGATTATTTGGGTTTCTTCCATTATTTCACTTCCTATATTACTAAATTCCTGTGATATGATTGCAATTGCCCCATAGAAAGTAGAGCTGAGGTAAATTCCCCTGCCTCTGATTGGTTTTCTGTTTAACTTTTGCCTAAGGAGAAAGCAAGCCTTCAGAAAATGTTCAGCTGAGCTACAGAGAGCTTATCATTGGAGATGGCATAGACAGAAAAATTATACTCTCTACACTGAAATGATCTTCCTTTAAGTGTTAGTTGTCTTTAAAGATTAGAAGATTTAATTTTCATCACTTCAGTTTGTAGATATTTAAAATAGACTATTTTTCTCTAGTTGTAGACTCCATGTTTTTCTTTGGTGTTTTTTTTTTTCCAGAAGGTAGAGCCTATTTCCCTGTGACAGTATTCACAAAGCCTTCAGGAAGCTATCAGAGCCACAGAATTCAAATCCCTACAAAGAATCTGGTACCTTTGAAGGTGCTTTTGAAAATCCCAATGGTTACCTTTCTGCATTTCCAAATATATAAATACCTTTAAAAATACAGCTCTGACACACCAACTTCTCACTAGGCAAATTTACAACGTATCTATTTCTGGCTGAATATACTGTTGAAAGTCATTGATTTAAAATACTTATTCTTTTTCTTTCTTTTTGGGACCATTGATTCATTCCTCAGCATTTCCATTTTCAGAACAAGGTAAATTGATACTGCAGGGTTTACCATGTATGGCTCTGGTGGATGTGCTTAAAAATAAGTTCCTGTTTTACCTACACATTAGAGTTCTCACTGTCCTTATTAAGGGTACAGGTTTGCATTTGGTTTCTTCAAAAACATTAATTTGTCTGCTTTTTTGTATGACTTTTAAACATAACTTGAATGTCACTTTCCACTGTAACACTTTTTGCATTTCAGGGGTCTTATAAAATACTTGGAAGGAATTGTATGATATAAGCATGAATTATTATCACCAGACTGTAGATATTTCATGGTAGTGATTGTGACACTGTTACTTTGAAAGATGTTTAGTCAAGTAACGGCATATCTGCCATAGCATTAAAAATTAGTATACTATATTAAAAATCAAATGTGCTGAATGTAGCCATTAACAGATTAATGCATAAAAGCAAATCTGATCCTGAAAATACTTGAGTGATGTATGCCACTGATGGGACATAGAGGAATTGATTTGAGAACCTAGGTGCTACTCTACTATGGTGACTTCAGTGAGACCGGGAATTTCTGATTTTAACTCTGAATTGACTGACTCTACCAGTTTTGTAGAACTGTTAGTATCACTCTGTAGCAGAAAGCAGATCTGCACAGATACATTTGTCAGTAGAGTTTTTATATACATTCCCCACTTGCCAAGTTAAGAACAAGTTTTCAGAAATTGATTTTACAGATAAGAAAGGGAAATTTATCAGGGTTATTAATGGTATTTAAAATATTCTAAGTAGAATTTTCCTCTCAGAGGTATAAAGCAAGCCTGGCATTAAATACAGTAGTAACCACATGTTCATCAGCAAGAGGAAAAGGTAGCCTTCCTGCTCTCTCAGTACTTCAGATGATATGATTCCATATTACAGTTTATGTCTATGGACCTATAGTATTGTCTCCCTTTCCTCAGATGATTGTGTGGAGGGCACTAGGTTTAATCATTGTATCTGAGAGCAGAACGAGGTAACAATCCTGCTTATCAGAAAAAGATTTTCCCGATTATTAGAATTTTGATTAAACCATTATCAAGAATTGTATATCCTTTAGGATTAGGAAAGACATCTTTTGGTCATTCTTTTTCTGGTTGATTGCACCCATCACATATTTAACTATAAATACATAGCTGTGGCAGAGATCCTTTGTGAAATTGGCTAAAGGTGGTACTAAAGGTGTCTCCTTCAAAAACAGGAATGATCTTAGACCTTCTACACTTTGTTGGCAGACAAACAAAGAAGTTAAGGATTGAATGAAAAAGTAAACGGAACCCATTGAGGGATGAACATTTTAAGAGCTTTGGGGAATTCTGCACTTTCACTGTTGCAGTGTCCTCACAGGAAGATTTGGGGGTCATTTACCACCCACTCTCCTCACCTAACATGTTTGAATACTATTATGTCTAACATCAGTCAAGAGGTAAAAATGAGCTCTGGGCATTCATTCGATTTAAATATTTTTATCAAGAACATTTTTCAGTTCACGGGTTGGACTGAACTAGAAGATTCAACGGGTGAAAATATGTCATGCTGCAATGTACACACCAGGGCTGTGGTGTCACAGCACAAAACATTCAGTGGCAAAATGCTGATCAATCCCTACAGCGGCCACAGCATGCCATTTCCCTAGTTGTCTCTGCATGACCAGTGCTTTAAAGCAAGTGTATAAAAGAACACATCAGTTCCACGACCCAATTCACAGGATAAGTGCCCACAAAGTGGTACCAGGCCTAAGGCAGTACAAACAGAGGGCAGGAATATCTCAAGGTGCTGTAATGCTTGAAGACGTCTGTAGTTTAATTAGGCTAATTTTTGGTGGCAATGTTGGAATGAAAGGCTGTCTCACACTCAGGTCTGCTCAGGGCTGCTTGTGTTTGCAGAACTGCGTGGTGACCTGAATCAGGAACCTGAGGCAGCTGAAAAAACAGTTTTTGTTTGAGTTCTCTTTCAACTGAATCCACTCCTGTTCTGGCACAGCTCTCGCCAGCTTTGGCCAGATTAAGCAGTAACTCTGAGCGTTCAACTGTGGCTCGTATCTGCTGAAATCATATTCTGAATCACTGGTTTGGGGAAAAAGAAATTTAGGGGCATCATCCCCTAGAATGTAGTTATTACTAGACAATCAAACACAAGAGATGATGCCTTGTCTGCCAAAGAAATGGCCGCAATTTTAAAGAGCTGAGGTCCTTCAGTTAGCAGGAACAATGCCAAAGCTGGCTCCTGAATAAGGCAATGAAGAGTTTAGCACTCATACCAGTAAAACATATTCCTGCTGTCTGCACTGGGCACATTGTCCTCCCAGCTGGTTCAGCAAAACTATTTGTAAGACAAGCAGTTATGTAGGCGGAGAAGAGAGCCGATTCTACTAAGCTGCTTTCTCCTTTAAGTTTAAATCGCTATTTCCAGCATACTCACAGCTAAACAGACAGATTCAAGGCTAGTAACCTGGGGCCCAGGAGAAGAAAAAGTATCTTTTGGTGACAGATGAGAGGCAGTAAAACTCTCATGCTTGTGATAAGTTAGAGGGAACACACCAGAACTCTGCAGGTCCCCACGGAGCCTGTGACACCCATTTCACCCTTGCTCTGAGAACAGGAAAGGCTTTCCTTTTCACTTTCCTGAGCTGTCAATCCCTGCTCAACCTAATGAACAGTTAATTCACTTGCTAAAATCCATTTTTCATGCTTTGCCCTATTTGTAAGGGATAGTAAATCCTTTCCTTTATTTACCATGTTTGAAATTTAACTTTCTTCCATAAAACTGCAGAAAAAAAGTTCTTGTATGAGTCACAAAAAGGAGCATTTGAGGCAGTTCAACTTTTACATTATTTTCTTTTCAGTTTATGAATGTCTGAGCATTAGCTGACTCAAGTTTATTATGTATGAAAAAAAAGACACTAGGTTTTTAACATTGTTTGATGTTAAATAATTAACTTAGAAAACGAATGCCAACATCATAAAACATCATATGCATGATATTCAATACATAGCTATAGTCAATAATAAATATCTTATGGAATTCACATAACGGAAGCCCACACAAGGATAAGGAAGATGCCAAAAGTAGTTTCATATCCAGTTGGTTTAGTCAGCAAGAAACCAACTGGTCCACAGATGCTCATTTTTTCTATGAGAAAATATCCTCTGTTGCAAGTCTCCTGTCTGCAAAATGTTTAATATGAACTCTTCTCCTGCAGGCTGTGAATCATTTATTCATCACACCCTTTTATTTGCAGCAGATGGAAAACTTAGTAAAAATTTAAAAACAAAAAAGGGGAAGATTAAACGCTTAGGTGAATAATAAGTCTAATTGCATTATACTGTACTGACTTTTAAAAAAGGTCTTTAAAGCATGGGAATCAACTGATACTCAGATTTGGATGCCTTTTCTTTGTTTGGGTGGCACAGACAAGAACTAGGCAATAAGCTGTTTTTCCTA
The DNA here is from genome assembly GCF_964289735.1 of Phaethon aethereus. NCBI lineage: Eukaryota > Metazoa > Chordata > Aves > Phaethontiformes > Phaethontidae > Phaethon > Phaethon aethereus. Next base: position 70,007,563 of record NC_138578.1, on the reverse strand, counting down.
AGAGTGCTTGTTCATCATATGTAAGGATGTGAACGTAGGATGTGAGGCTATGATGAGATGTTCCCCTGTATTCAGTGTTCCCTTACTCTCCACTGCCAGCGTCCTTGTCTACTCATGCGGCTGTCTAGCCCTGGTCCCAGCCAATGTGCCAGTCAAAATGGACTAGGTGCTCTGTTTCTGCAAGGTGTGTCCTTTTTTCCCTCTATTATTCCCCTTGTTCAGGCAAGAAAATGATAAGACACTAAAATAAACAAGACATGGTATGGTTCCAATTCCATTTCTTCCAGCACATGCACACTTACGTTACCTTTGGTTTAGCTACGTTTCAGTAAACATTTGTTATCTGACTATATAACTTGCATTCCTGCTCTTTGTACTTTTACACAAAGTCCCATTCCTACATGGATCAAGAGAATGGTTCTCAGACTGTTTCCATTACTTCAAAAGAAATACTGCTACCATTCGTAGTATGGGTAAAAGTCTCATAATATGGCCAATAACATAACTGCTGCAAGAAAAATATGTTCCTTTGATTATACATTTCTATTTACCAAATGCATTAGATAACTACTCACAGGTGATGGCATGACAATAGTTCATGCTGTAATGCAATGACTCAGACAAAATAAGCTGAATTTTATTCGATTGAAGTTTAAAATATATCAGTGCAAACATACACAAAGTATGATTTGGACCCCCTAATGTTGTGATTTCCCATTCATTTGAACAGTATTTTATAAAAATACCATCAAATCATGGATCTGTTTTCTTATAGAGTGTTAATATAATAGTTTATTATAGGACAGATGTGATACAGCAGCATACCAGAGAGGAAAGAGGAATTTCACAAAATTCAGCGATAGGAGATATCCTGAGAAGTCTGTCTGGTGTAAGAAACACTGCAAGAACTCTTCCTTTTGTAACCGAGTGTTATCTGGACTGAACTGTGTTGAGTCCTCAAAGCTGGCCTGACTGCTTGATACAAAGTCCACAGTTATGATGGAAAGGTTGCATGTTCAGTGTTAATTCCTTCATTTCATAATTGCATTGAAAAGGCCAGTAACGGATAGAAGCCATGTAAATATCTTATGAGTAAGAAAACTTTTTGTTAATATTTTGCTTACCATCAGAATGACTTATGCCTGACTGATACTGATACAAACTACTGCTCGCTGATTGATTAAAAAGCAAGAAGGAGAGGGCATGTTAGTTGTTCTGCTGTTTTACTGTGCATGCATACATGTTCCCTTTTCTGTAACCTTCATCCAAATTAAGTAAAGAAAAATTTTGCCATTCACTTCAGAACACTCCTTTGTTCAAGCCAATGTGCTTCATAATTGACGCTTTGTGTCTGAGTTGTATTACTATTTTTTTTCATACTAAGGGATCCCACACACCTGCTGTTTGGGATTGGGCTCTTAAACTGTGTTTTGGCAGAGCATGACGTCAATACCAAGTAAAAAGATGATGTCATTATGATAGGATTATTGAGTTGGAAGTTAATTGAAGACATTGCTTTCATAGAAAAGATGAAGTGATATCCAAGCCAAAAATTTAACATTCCTTATCATTTAAAAAAAAGTGTTCTCAGACCAATGAGACCAGCTGTTCCTATGAATCCAGCTGCTCCCCACCCTGACTTGCACATTTTATATATCCCAGAAGGCATTTAAAATCCGCAGCATCACTGTTGAGTTTATTGCACTATTAACTTAAAAACTGCATCAGCTGTTGTGTCATTGTTAAGTAGAAAATTTACTGTGGATAAATGCATATAAAGGCATAAATACAATTTAATTTATTTTTGGTAAGCAAGATATTAATAAATGTTAAGATATTTGCATGGCTTCCATCTGTAGCTGGCCTTTCCAATGCAGTTGTGAAATGATGGAATTAACGCTGAACATACAATCTTTCCAGCATAACTGGGGACTTATGCAGATTCATAGAAATAGAAGATCATAAAATCACAGAATCATATAATCTTTGGGTTGGAAGGGACCTTGAAAGGTCATCAAGTCCAACCTCCCTGTACTGACCAGGGACATCTTCAACTAGATCAGGTTGCTAAGAGCCCCGTCCAACCTGACCTGGAATGTTTCCAGGGATGGGGCATCTACCGCCTCTCTGGGTAACTTCTGCCAGTGTTTCACCACCCTCATTTTGAAAAATGTCTTCCTTCTATCTAGTCTAAATCTGTCCTCTTTTAGTTTAAAACCATTGCACCTTGTCCTATTGCTACAAGCCCTGCTAAAAAGTCTGTCCCCATCTTTCTTAGAAGCCCCCTTGAAGTCCTGGAAGGCTGCAATAAGGTCTCCCCAGAGCCTTCTCTTCTCCAGGCTGAACAACCCCAAGTCTCTCAGCCTGTCCTCACAGGAGAGGTGTTCCATCCCTCTGATCATTTTGGTTGCCCTCCTCTGGACCCACTCCAACAGGTCCATGTTTTTCCTGTGCTGATGGCTCCAGAGCTGGACGCAGGACTCCAGGTGGGGTCTCACCAGAGCAGAGCAGAGGGGCAGAATCACTTCCCTCAACCTGCTGGCCACGCTGCTTTGGATGCAGCCCAGGATACGGTTGGCCTTCTGGGCTGCAAGTGCACATTGCTGGCTCATGTCCAGCTTTTCATCCACCAGTACCCCCAAGTCTTTCTCAGCACGACTGCTCTCAATCCCTTCATCCCCCAGCCTGTATTGATACTGGGGCTTGCCTCGACCCAGGTGCAGGACCCTGCACTTGGCCTTGTTGAACCTCATGAGTTCACACGGGCCCACTCCTTGAGCTTGTCCAGGTCCCAATGGATGGCATCCCGTCCCTCAGGTGTGTCAGTCACACTACTTGGCTTGGTGTCATCTGCAAGCTTGCTGAGAGTGCACTTGATCCCACTGTCTATGTCACTGATGAAGATATTAAGGAATACTGGTCCCAGTATGGACCCCTGAGGGACACCGCTCATCACTGGCTCCATCTGCATATTGAGCTGTTGACCACAACTCTTTGAGTGCCACCATCCAACCAATTCCTCATCCACTGAATAGTCCGCCCATCAAATCCATTTCTCTCCAATTTAGAGAGAAGGATGTTGTTGATGACCATGTCAAAGGCCTTGCAGAAGTCCAGAGAGATGACATTAGTAGCTCTTCCCTTGTCACTCCATCGTAGAAGGCCACTAGTTTGGTCAGGCAGGACTTGCCCTTGGTGAAGCCATGCTGGCTGTCTCGAATCACCTCCCAGCCCTCCATCTGCCTTAGCATAGCTTCTAGGAGGATCTAATCCATGATCTTCCCAGGCACAGAGGTGAGGCTGATGGGTTGGTAGTTCCCAGGGTCCTCCTTGCTACCTTTTTTAAAAATGGGTGCAATGTTTCCCTTTCTCCAGTCTCCAGGCACTTCACCTGACTGCCATAAATTTTCAAAGTTACTGGGTTAAGAACGAGAAAAGAATAATGTTACAGTTGTAGGGGCACATACTTGCAACTATTTCAGATGTTATATACCTAGTAGCAAGTTCAACATACTTTGTTGGCATATGTTAGTTTAATCTAATACTTTTGCCTTATTGTATTTTTTATTACTTTATTCCTGTATTAGAGAACATCTGCTAATATACTCCCACAAAATTTCATTCACAATGTTAGCTAAATTAGGACTTTTAGGTCACAGACTTTGAAAAAAAGAAAGGAGAAGGAATAGTCCTCCGAGAAGCAGTTTTGATGTACAGCCTCTTACTTGTGGGGCACATATGTGAACTTTCTTAAATGTCTGGTCAGCCACGCTAGATAAAGCAGAAGAAATATGCCTTACCCCATCTTATTTCTCTTTAGGCATTTGAAGTCTGTGTGAATGACAACATGGAATGAGAATCATGGCTTTCTGCAGAAACTGGGTCTGAAAATGCACGTAGACAAGGAAACATGAAATGATCAGCTTTGAGCCCCAAACTAATGAGGGTTACATCTAAAATAGTCTGTGATGTTAAGTCTCACACACTCATCAATGAGTGTAGCACAACGGTATTCTCGATGCAAATAGGCTCAAGCAAGGTTTAAAAAAGGATGGATTTTTTTCTGAGATGTTCAAAAACAATGTTGATCTAGTCACATGCAGTAGCTGTTACTTCACCTACAGCATCAGGAGCAAGGTACAAAGAACAGCAAAGAACATGTAAAAGGATCATACAGCACCAAGCAGTATTCTTGATGAAGTAGTAACTTTGGGTTTTTTTTCCCTAGGAGGCTTCTTTCCTTTCCATACTCTTTCAGCAGTGTTCATGGGATAATCAATATAGTTTAAACTTTGTCGTCTGCAGGTACAATATATGGCTTTTGAATGCTCACACTGATCTGTGTTGTGAAACAAAGGGCAAGGCTTAGTCCTGCAGTGCCACCCTGATTAATTACTTGATTGGCATTTCTTCTTGTACTCAAAGGGAGTGGTAGGCTTTGAATTGGACATTGAATTCTCATAAAATGTTGCATTTATTTTATAGTTGCAAGAGTGATCACAGACTTGGCTACCTGTCCTGAGGAAACAGGCCTCTGGAGCAAGACCCAAGCGGTTGTACTTTAAACCTGAGATAGTAGAGTTTTACAGAAATAAATACCTGTATCACATAACACTGGAAAGGTATTTTCAGGGATTTTTTTTCCTTTTATGAATAGATATAGCATGACTTCAAAGCTCACTCTTACTGTTTCTACAGCCCCAATCAGAATGTGCTTCAGCCTCTTTCTTTCATTCTCTCTTCAATTTCTTCTCTTGGCTTTTGTTGTTGTTTAACACTTCTTTAGAAATAGTCTAGCAAATATATTTAAATACAGTAATGCATGCATGGAAAATGATTGTTGCTCTTGTTAAACTGAAAATTCAGAGTCAGAATCCTAGTTTTAAGTATTGTAACTTTTGAACTTAGGGCATCTATGGCAGGTAAATATTACCTTTATTATTAATGTAGGTGAGTTTTATTGTCCATCACCATCATAGCTACCACACAGCTAGCTGTGCAACCTTCAGGATAAGGTATTGTGCAATCATGCCATCCCTGCAGAAGGCACACACATTCGGTATGACATACTGTCTGTAGGCGGGACCCTTTGAATGTAGGGTCTAGGGCATGTCATGTGAGCTTCTGCATCAGGATGTCACCCTGAACTGGTCACTTCACCTCCTGATCCTACAGAGAACATGCTATGAGGTCCTAGCACTAACAGAGTAATAATGACCCAATGGTTCATGCGCTACTTCTCTTTCTACAGAGACAAGCCATATTGGGCAGGGGGGAACATGTGCATGTGTCCTGCTTAGATACTGGTATGAAGTAGCATTATACATGTAAAAGTATTCTCAGTACCAACCAACATCAGGTGTCAATATTGCTTTGGCATTCACAATTCAACACTTATGACCTGTGCTGCCCTGTATGACCTACTGCAGGTGAACTTGATGCAGCCTTGCCTTCTTGTACTCCTCTGGCTCCTGGTCACATACCTTGGTAGTATTTTTCCCTTCCCAGCAAGAAGTTGGTGAATGTGGTGGGCTTAGTCTGGGACTGTAGGGAGGCACTAGTGAAGGTGGGACTACACTAAGGTGGGAAGCCTTTCATCTGGGCCAAAATCTCTTAGGTCCAGATGGCTCCTGCAGAGATCACATTAGCAAGGAAATGGGATAATAAAAAGTGCAGAAAAAAAATACTGCCCCCCCCCACACTCCTCCCTCCTCCTCCCCAATTTCTCTTTTCTAAAACTCAAATAGGAGCATGATGGTACAATAATTGTTATATTTGTCATCTGCCTCATGTAAGATTTGACATTATTGCCACCAGAAACTTTCCCTCCTTGTTGTATATTCTGGGTCAGCAATGGACCATGCAGTTATAACCCAGCAGCGAATAACTGCTTTCCAATCAATCCACTAAGCCACAGCTGAATTTTTAAGTAACATTTCCCCAGAATCTAAACTGGAGTTGAATCCTAAATTCTGGTCTTCTAAACTAGAAACTGATGAACAAAAGAGAAAGGAAAGATTCAATTCAGAAAATATTTTATTGAGTACAATACCATTTCATTGTAGGCTTTCGTCAAAGGTCTACCTTATAAAACACCACCAACCTCTCTGAGGTTGAATACAGCTTGGGCAGGTGCACAAGGAGTGGGAGAGAGGGGTGGCATCTGCAAATTTTCATGCAAGCAGCATAATATGGGATATTTGCATCCAGGCAGTACCCTGTCATAGTGCCCAAGTTTGCACCATCTCACCAGAAAAAAAGTAATGAATCTACATTTAAATTTTATAAAGGATTGTAACAATGAGTTACAAGTTCAAATCTACAGGGTGCTGCTGCTGCACATTCAACGGTTAAACTGAAGATCATAAAATGAAAATCAGGAGCTCAGAATCAAAGTACCATGGTAAGCCTTGTGCGGAAAGAGGATTAACCCTAAGTCCAGAAACTGATGGCTAACAAGACATCATAACTACTGTAGAGGAGGAGAACTAATTTTTACCAATGTACTAACATCTAACTTCCATTTTTAGCAGATGGAAGACCATAAAAGTTCCTGGAATTGGGGTTAATTCCACAACACAAGTCTTGATTAGACTTGGCATCATGGTTCTTGGAAGGAGATTAAATGAACATTACTCCGCAGGCAATTTTCAGTTGCATGAAGCACCTGCTCAGATCATAGAGAACAGCTTTAAACAGGGTAAAAGTGTGGTAATATTTATATGAATGAGGTTGCTGCTTACTGGAATGCAGACCAACTAATTTTTCTGGTGTACGTATTCTTTTTCAGTGATGCCAAGGCATAAATGTGCTATAAAATGTAGGAACAGTCATAAGCAACCTTGAAAATGTCCCTATATTACTTAAATTCTTCTCTCAACCCTCCTTCTTTATGAAGTATATATACATTCAGAGACTGTAGGAAGTTTTCAGGTTGACCATATTTCTGGAGCTAACTCTGGATTTTATGAGCTGGTCCCCACAGAATCTTTAAAACTCTGCCATGAAACCTGCACTGTACTGACAAAGAATTTGAGGAGCACTTGTTATAACAGTAAATACAAAGGTAAGTACAGCAGTTAATATGTCATATTATACAGAGACTTCCATTGTCCTTTGGGTATGCATGTCCCAACATGTATAAGTACCACCACTTTATCAGGAAATGATTTTATAAAGCAGGATGGAACAATTTGCTAACTACAACAATATTTTCAATGGAAAAAGAAGTTACTAAACCACATTTTAAAGCAAGAAAGCTGTAAATGTAAAGTTTAGCATATTCATTAGCAATTAGAGGAGAAAGTCCAGAATAGCCCAGAAAGGCCAAAGTATTCAAATAATTCTGAAGGGTTCTGTTGAAATGATTTTCTCATTTATTAAAAAGACAATGCATTCTCAAGAGCGCATCTTCTGCAGTGAAATAATTTAGTTTCTTCATATAGACACATCATACACAATGTTAACAACCATGAAAAACAATACAAAATGCTTTCAAATTTAACAAGTAGAAAAATATAACTAGTATATATGGCAATTGTGAATCTAATACTGTACAGAAGTATTTATGGATTTTACAAATAAATTATAGCTTAAATGCCCTTTTTAAAATTTTGAAATGTACACTGGAACATAGGCTCTGAAGCTTACCACTAACTTGCCACAAATGAGTGCCAGTCAAATGTTCTGCCCACAAGCTCAAAAAATTTCTTGTTGGGTTCATGGAAATACTCATGCAGTTTCTCGAGTAACCGGGTGTCTACTTGTGGGTGTGCTCGTCCTTTTGACTCATGTAAACAACGCTCTCTACCACTGTCCCTTAGGCAGTAGAAGCCTTTAGTTTTATTGAAATAAAAGTTTGAAGCATTTATCTGTGGTGATAACTTCAAAAATCTCTCTACCTTCTCTATTTCTGGGAAGGGATCTTTGATTAATTTATCCCCATCTACAATGTGGATACGATCAAGAGGAAAATACTTCAGCCAGTTTTGCATGTGAATGTAGTATAAGCTTCTGTTTATTGCCTTGTAGTCCACATTGAGTTCACCATCTTTAATCAGGAATTGTTCAATGGATGGATACGGCTTGTGCTTCTGCATGTGATTGTAGAACACTTGGGTGTAATCTGATAGTACTCTCTCACTTGGGTCTCTTAAAATAAGGAGTAGTCTCATTGATTGGTTCATGTTATGAACTCTTTCAGGCACTTTAGGCGATGTGAAATATGCTGGAGTTTTTTCCACGGTGATCTGATGGGGATAAGAGAATGGCATTTGATTAATATACCACTGCAATCCGTTTCTGTAATGATCTTCCCAGTCAAAGAAGTGAACTTCACTTTCTGCTGCCGCAATATCTGGGTGGAGACTCAACATCTCTAACAAAGCTCTTGTTCCACCTTTTCTCACTCCAATAATGATGGTCTGTGGCAGCTGCCGGCATGATCCATTAGAATGAATGTTTTCCTTGAAGTCATTTTTTTGAGATGTTTTCTTTAAAAGCTCTCTCTGAACAGACTGAGAAGTCTCAGCCTTTGAATTTATAGCCGGTCTGGAAGGCACTATCTGAGGTTGAACAATAAGCAACACAGCTCCCAGCAGAAAAGCTGCCATGACAGAAGTTCTTAGTCTGGTTTCACTCAAGCAGGTAATGGGGTATAGAGTGATTTCCACTGAGAGCAACCTTTAAAAGTTGTTTTTGTTTTGCTGAATGAACATGTATTTCTCAAACAGAAACTTTGCTGAAAGAGGGAAAAGAAAAACAGCACATTACTTTAAATTCAGACATATCACTACTAAAGCCACACTGCAAGTATCTTTTGTTTTTCACAGCTGAACAAACTTCTTTAGCTTTCCCAACTCTAGGCTCATAGATCATTTGCTATAATTAAATTCTTTGAAAGACAGGCACATACAACAATGCCATGAAAAAATGATTTCCAGTCATCAGGAGACAGGAACGTTCTGAATCTTTCTCTTGCACCCAAGATTCATCCAGAGTATGATTTTTTTATTATTTTTTAAAATCTGATTTCATTGGAGTTGAACCACAATCACAAGAGAATTAAGTGGGGTTTTTTATCTGCAAGAATAGGTTTATCTTAGAAACAAAACAAAAAGGAAAAGGAGTGGACTGGACGAAAAGAGCATTCATAAAAGCTGAAGGTCTTGTAGGAAGTCTGGGAATTATAGCCTCCTAAGGGACCATGTGTTCGCAACCTTAGAAGTCAAGTCTCCTGAGAGAAAGGCTCAAACAATATAGAGACAGCTGCCCAACCATGGGAAGGTAACATTCTCCTAGGAAAAACTTAGGAAGAGCTCTGGGCCAATAGTGTACCAAGGAACAGTTGAATTTTGGTGTCATTTTTAAGTGAAGTTAATATTTGCTTTGTGCTTAGGGTTTCTAGGTATTCAGTCAGGTGGTACGCACTCTGGCCCTGCAAAAAAGTAAGATAATGAAACCACAGTATAGCATGACTGCATGAACAAAATGGTGAGAGCTGCGGTTCCAGTCATGATGCTCAGGAAACGAAAAACACAATGGACACTTCTGAAGGTCATTTCAAGAGTTCGCCAGCAAGCTGCTGCGACGTAAACAACTAATGTTACACTTTATCAAAAGACTACTAAATACCGCCACTGGACTACTAAATACCACCCTCAATTTAAAGGTCAGGGTGTTTTTAATGCAATGTTTGAAGTGAAATCTTAATGGCCTCACACATGGCACAGCTGTTAGATTGCCATGCTATGAGCAGGCTGCATATACAAGCTCCCTAAATTAAGATGCCTTCCAAAGACTTTATAACCTTAGGGGAGGGCTGGTGTAAGTATGATTTCAGTATTGTCTAACTCCATTTACAAATTGAAGCCACGATGGCAGAGCACCCGACTGCTTTGCCTTAGTACGCTACTGGAATTATGAATTTAAGCTTGGAACAGCGTGTGCTGTACCAGCTAACAAGGGTTGAAATATGAAATTACATACGAACAACCTGAGGAAATGCAAGGGCTAGGTTTTGGAAATTCTCCAGAGAATCTGAAAAAAAACTAATGACTTTTCCACAATAAGCTAAGTCCCAGTGTGACAAGGACTAATGATGTGTTTCCAGGTGATCTAGAAAGTTCTGTTTGATAGCTTTGCATTTACAGAGGTCATGAATCCATCTTGAATGGAGCAAGTCTGCTACCTGATGTTTGCTACTGATTATTGCTTTTATGCTTTCCCTTTTCCTAATCACTTTTAAAGGGCTACAAGGCAGCAATATTATTAGGAAGCAGAAATCAAGGCTGGGAGGAGAGGGAAGCAAAGTGTCATGATAGATGCGAAGTCAAAAGAGTGCGTGCTTCCCTGTATGCCTGCAGGCTTTGAGCTCATGGCCATGCCCTGTCTTGGGCAGAAGGTCACATCTGGGCTGTTCTGTGATGTCCAACGTGAGGCAACTTTGCAGAGGAAACTTGTTCTTCCATTTTTGGTCACTGCTAAATTTTATCTGGCTGAAAGAGCTCAATTTTGGTTGTCATCATTAATCTTCTGCTCCCTTTCCCTGTCCTCACCATTCCTGTTAATCTTTCTCAGCTTAATCTACTTCAGTTTTAACAAGAAATACCTTAATTATTAGCCCCACACTAAGAATGTTGGTGGGGGGACACTGAGCGACAGACAATTCGATATAGGTAAATTCATGGTGGATGTCCCCACTGAGCTGTGCTGCCACCACATTCAGCATCCATGTGAGCAAATGGATTGGATCAGTGACTGATGGGCAGCTTCGTACATAAGGGCAACAAAACATCAACTCCTGCTGAATTTTAAGGTCACAGATTAAAGGAATAGCCACTTACTTCAGAGTATATTTTAAGAGTCACTAGCTCCATAAATAGTAAGCCTGAGTTGTTGTCTTACACCTTACTGGAAAAGCATAATAGGATTCCAGTGAGGAACAGGTTGAAGTGTTGCTGAAAGGACTTAAGTTAAAGCCTAAAGGTAGGAACCCTTATTTCTTAGTAGGCAGATTGAAATACACTATGCCAATAGCCAAATTCTGCGATAGGCTGTCTGTTTCTGGAAAGATTAACTTTTAGCTGCTGGTCTCATATTAGTGACAACACACTGCTGGGACTTTTTTTTTTAAATTAACTATATATATATATATCAATTCATTGGTACTGTTAATTTTTAATTCATAGTTTGCATACTACTCAGCTGCCAACTTTTTTTATTCAAGCCTTTCTGTGGCTGAGTACAGCATGGGAATGTTTGGGGGAAATCAGACACAGCAAGGTGTCAACTGTAGCTCTACTCTTGTTTTGGCTGGCATTGCTCTTTAAAAATCAATGGTGGGATATTACAGGTGTGGTACCAGGGGTCTCACCTCGGATAGCTTTTTTTGAGCCTCAGTGGAGCTCTGCCTCAGTATCTTCCCATTCTTAACTCAAATACTTTTTGGGAGATAGCTTTTTCTAAATAAAAGAGACGCAACTGTTTTCTGTTGCGACATGAGACCTCAGAATAACACGGGAGTATCTTCTGATTCAGACATAGAGAATTTCATTGTTCCTCCCCAATTATTTGTTCATATGCACATCAGGTGTGCATCAGGTGTTCTCACACTGCAGAACACTTCTACAATATCTGTAGCATTTACTGTCTTTATGCACACCCAATGAACCATATCAGTAATTATGCCAAAGTACCTATACGCTATTGTTGTTTTGCTTGCAAGCAATAAAGCTTTGCCTGCCTTTTCTTTCCATTCTCTTGTTTCTCTCAGACTGTATAGATTTGATATCATATCCTAATAGATTTGATAAATTATTTTTGTTGCGTTAGACTAATGTAACACAATGGACATGAGTGTGCCTCTAAATTCAGCACAAAACATATGCTGTGTGGGCAAAGTGGTGTCCAGGAATAAAATGGCATATAAATTCGTTGTCATTCAGCTTTCTCCTCTTATGTCCTCTTTAATGCTTTATGCAGTTCTGCAGCTTGGTGGCTAGAACTACAGCAGTTTATATAAAACGATGCAAACATGTATTCCATAGCTTTATAATTTGTGGGTCTGAAAAATTGTTTCAACAATAATAAGGATGCACTGAAGAGTTTATAGCAGCCACTCTGCCAGATTACTTTTCTGCTTTATGATTTCTCTTCACTGCCTCCACAAGCCATGCCAAGCATACATGACTTCGCTCAATGACTTCGTATTCCAAATTAGTACAAAAATTTCACTGACAGTCATTACGATTGTATTTGCTACAAGCAAACGAGCAAGTTGGTAAAAGAAACACAGTAGATGTTAAATGGTGCTTTGAAGATTATACCAAGACTTTTCAAAAAGTCTGATTGCGTTTGCTTAATCTTTTCTTGAGGTTTCTCCAATTAATTAGTGAAATGTGCCATACTGTTTATTTAACAAGATTCAATGTGGACATTGCCAATCAAATCAGCTTTCATGATTAAAACCTCTTCAAAAGTCATAGTAACTTGGAAATAAATGGAAGCTTTTCTCAATAAATGTAGTATGAAAGCCACAGCTGCCATATTTCATTGATCTTCAAGCGTATTTCAGTGCTCTTTGAAACGTGTGTCACTATTTTATGACTTCTGACTATCTCTTGCCACATTACCAAGGTATTTTGATGCCTCAGTATATTTATCCTCACCCAATGGCACAGCCTAAACTACCTAGATTATATATAATTTTTAGTTTAATTAGCATTAACAAAATAAGGTAATTTTTGCCTGGACTGGTAACTTCATTTTTGCTGGGGTTGGGATGGGGATGGATTTAGCTCTGAACTTGCATAAGAACCTTTGAGTTAGCTGCCAAAGCAGGTAGGAGGGAACATAAGGAGTGTCTGTAGGGCAGTCAGCAAGCATCAGGCAGCGTCTGCTGGCAAATCTGACAGGGGAATAATTCACAAAAAAGCCCATAGCAACACCCTGAGAGGTTTAGCAGAGCAAATGGGACATGGTTACTACCAGGACAGTGACTAGGAGAGGAAAGACAGCATCCTTTCCATGAACATGCAAGTGACTTCATCTTCATTAAAGAGAAGCTGTGTTTTTATGGTTCTCTGGGGACCGAGGATGAACAGGTCAAGTTTCAGATGTCCTCAGCTTCTCTCCTTGCAGAACTGAAGCCCCTCAGTGGAGAAATCTTTGCCCAGGCATCTAAAAAAGCACAGTCTGGCTTGAACGAGAACCATAGATCAGTTGCTAAAGTTTGTCTCTAGAGGGAGATTAGAGCTGAAAATCTGTCCTGTTCTTATAAGGTATATTTAGTTTTGCAGATGCGATAGAACTTCAGGACAGTTTGTGGACTGTATTTTCCTTTGCGCATATTTGGGCACTGCAAAATATAAGACTAACACAGCTTGTTAAAACTAGCTGTGCAGTACAGCCCACACATCTGCTATTCTGGCTTCTTATATTGGGGGGAGGGAGGATCTATAACTGAGCTAACCAACTCTACAAACAGCTTTCTAAACCTATGAAGCGTCAGTGTTCTCAACATTTCAGTGACATGTTAAAAATACTGAACTAGATCAATTGTAACATACTTGAAATTCTTCAAGCACTCATTGATACGAGCAGTATATATTCCTATCCTCTAAGAATAGGTGGTGTCTGCCATAGGATGTATTCCTTAGTTGCTTATATGGGCTCTTTCGAGTGACGCTTTGTATCCCGTTAGCATAAAACTCTAGTGCACTATCACTTCAAGCTTGGTCAAGAGCAGGAAAGGAAAGGGGGCAAATTTAAAAAAAAAATCTAATCTAGTTTATGAAACATTTTTTTCCTTGGAAATGTATTCTGCATTTTGCTATTTTTAACTATTAAACTGTCTCACAATACCCTCTTCATGAAGAAATGCTTCCCCGCACTGTTTTTTTAAAATCACGTTTTAACAAAAGTTTTAAACAACATGTGCCAATGAAATGCTCTAATTCTAGTTTCCAGTAATTAACTACAAGTAATTGTCTACTTTAGTGAGTGCTACAGAGACAAGTGTATTAAATTAAATAGAACTATATACTATTGAAGCCATATTCCTCTGGGGGCATAAACTATTGATCATCTCATGATATATAAAAAAAGCCATCTTTGCATTAAGACGGGAGGTGAAAAGATAAGTAACTGTATGAACTCTATTACAGTCCCTAAGTGATATTGTCTAGGTAGATTTCCCAAATTATATTAAAAAATGCTGCACAATCAGTAGAGATTAAACCATGGCTTTAACTTTTATAGTCAGCATGTTAAGAAATCTAATCACAATTTCAGTGCTGTTAAGATGATACATTGTCTATCAGCTCCAAGACTTCAGAAATATACTTTAAAAAGTCTCTAAATTTTGGTTACGAGAACTTAACAAGCTGAGAAAGGCTGACTTGGCAGGAAGTATTTTTGGCTGAAATCTGCTATATTTCTGCACCTGCTGTGACAAATACAGTTTATACAAATTAGCTAGGTCACCAGTTCATGACTTCTAAAGAAGGAGTTCAACTCCAGTGCGAGCAATGAAGTAGCAAATTTATAAGAGACTGTAGTTATATATAACATGAACTCTTTTGCTTAAGGTCAGAAGGGACTATTGCAATCTTTCATGCCAAGAGATCATAAAAACATTTTGTGAGAGAGAATATCCTAGATTTCAGAGAACCTCATGCAGGTAGAAATAAAATGGGACATTACAGCAGAATAAAAATAAACATGAAAAGCTCAGAATGCACAGAATTTTTTGTACTGAATGCTAATATAGAATACCTCTACCACCTTCTAGCGATTTTTAATATCTGTCAGGACTCCATTTTTTTCTCATGAAAAGAAGGGGATACACTATACCACTGCCTCCTCTATCCCCCTGTAAACCCAAAAATCCAGAAATCACTCCCCAACCCCACTTCCCAAGCAAAATGGGTAAAATTCTAATTAGGAAGCAGAAATCTATAGCACAGTTAATAGAGTTGCTTCCTAATTCATCAAAGCTGTCCCCAAGAAAACAATCTGTGTGAAACGATGGCTCTGTCCTGTCTTGCTCCTTTTCTGTACAGAGGCTCACCTTATCTGGTTGTATTGAAAAAGGGAACACAGCAGATTAAGCAACCCCATTCTCATTTCCTCCGCCAAGCAATTTACCACTTTCTGTATCTGCGAGCCCCATTTCAAATAACAATAAGACACTTAAAACAACAATGGAAATAAAAACCCCCAAACCTCCAAATCATCTTTTAGTTCGTATTCCAAGCTTGTTTCTGTGTCTTCCACTCTCCTGCCTTCAGAATAACACTGGAGCAGAGTGCATACTGGTGAGGTTGTCACTGTATTTAGACTTAGCTAAACCAATCAATTTACTAAGCGGAGCACTACGTGGTGACCTGGAGGGAACTCTCAGGCTCTGGAGTGAGAAGGGAGATGACCCAGCAGGATCTTCCATTTTGGACTGCCCAGGCATATTTTCAGTTTTCTTTTTCTAATTATAAAAACTTTTCATGGCAATCCATCAGCTTTGACATATTTTTGGGCTCTGATAGCTTCTTGGCTCTGGGTGGCATTTCTAGAAGAGGGAAGGGAGAGATCCCACGCTAGTCAGAATAATAAGAACATTTCTGGTTTCTTCTAATGAAAAGCAGAAGACTTATAAGTATCTATACATGCACATATTCTTGTGTATTTGAAAACTGTTTTCTAGCCACTCTGTTTTTCTGTAACGTCTGTGGAAGCATACTGCTAATTCAGAATAACCAAGGTAGTATCCTGACAAGGAGGAGACACAGACTGGAACCTGCCAATGCTGGGGTTGGAATTGCTCTATCAAATTAGTGCCTCTCCACTGCAGCAGCTGGCTTTGCTTCAGATGCATAATCTTGCTGCTGACCTACCAGAGGCATTCGTTTGGCTGTGTAATATCAAAAAACTCTGCATTTTCCAAAAAGGGAATAAAACCAACACCAAAGCAGGGTGGGTACTGAAAGGGTGGATGTACAAGAGACAGCTAAAGCTGATGTCAGTAACTGCTCTTACTGTTAGGTGCTCATTTCTGAGCGATATGGGAAATGCACTTGTTCGAGAGTGCAAGAAATGCTGGCAGGTGTAAATTGTAATAGTTATTCTATTTATATATTTGCATATTCTACAAATATATATACACTGTATATATACACATATTAAGTTTGATAGCCAGGCAATATACAGGCATGCACCGAATTGAACCTGTTCTCCTAAATGTTCCGCTTGCTGTATATACTGCAGAGGCTCTCAGTGGGAGTGGGCAATGAATGACTCTCTTGTGCCAGAAGGATGCTCCCTGCAGACACTCCATCCCCATGCCATTCAAGCCTCGTATTCATAGGACTTCCCAGACATTTTTGTTTTCCTCCCCAGTATCCAAAGAGGAACAGTCTTGGAGGAGGGAAAGCCCTCAACCTACTGCACTAACACAGAGAGGAAGGAGACCATGTAACTCCCAGGCAACTGAGGTGATTGAATTGCCTGTACTTAGCTGGGTGCTCTTTCCTGATCTTTTGGATGGCTGGAAGACCAAAGCAGAAATATTCCAGATGAGAACTGCCACCCCTTCCTCCTGGCATCCTTTCGCCCACAAAAGGTTTGAACTTCTTACATCCTTATCCCTGGAAAGCACCCTGAGAAGTGCAGTAACCAAGCCTTCCCTGTACGATCTTCGGGAGCCAGTCCTTCCAAACAGAAGTGAGCCGGGGTTAAGCCCTTGTGCTCTCCTGACAGCCCCCGAAGATCACTTTGCCCTCCAGCCCTACGCAGCCTGCCAGGCTCCCGTTCAGCACGCTGCACCCTGCCGGCTCCAGCACTAGCGTGGGGACGGACAACAGATGCTCAGAGGAGCTTTCGCAAGTTGCTCGCTGTCAGGTAGGAGCCCTGCGCTCTGCCATCCTGCTTCCACACCCCCGCCACCCCGCCGTTACACGCCCTCGCCATTTAGCCACAAGGGAAGCAAGGAGGTAAAGAAATAAAGTGCCCAGAGACCAAACCTGGACAGAGCTACAATCCAGGTGCCGCCGACCACCTGTTTTTTTTCTTTTTTCCCCCCCTTCTCCTTTCTTTTCTCCCCCCCGCCCTGCCTTAGTGAGTAAGGAGGGTATGGGGTAGCCGCTGAGCGTCCCTCCCCGGGGTTGGGGCTGACAGCTTCTGTGCGGTGGGTCAGACACCCTCCGCAGCCCCTCCCGCGGCCGCAGAGCTCCCGCCTGCCGGCGGCAGGTGCCGGGCGGAGGGGCGGGCGGCAGCGCACGCCCGAGCGGCAGCAGACTCCCTCCACGATCGTCGTCGTCTCCGCCGCCGGCACCTCGCTTCCACCCCAGGCTTCCCGCGGCTGCCGCGGGCAGCGCACGCCGCTCCCCTGCTTGTCCTCCGAGGCACACCTGCACCGCGCCCGCGCATCACTCACCGCCGGGGCGCGGAGCCGTGGGGCAGCGCCCACCCCGCTGTTCCATGGGCGGCGGAGCCGGGGGAAGCGCGCCCGGCGGCGTGCGGGGGAGCGGGCGTGCGGAGAACCGGTGCCCGCTGCCGCCCGCCTCGCCCGCCGGGAAGCGGCGCAGCCGGCGCCGGGCGCCAGCTTGTTTGTACGGCCCCGCCCCGCCGCGCGTCACGGCGAGACCCCGCCTCGGCCCCGCCTCCTCCCCGCCCCGGCCACGCCCCCCACGGCGTCCGGCGTCCTGCGGGGCTGAGGGCAGCGGCGGGGCGAGGGGCGCGGGCAGCGGGACGGGCAGCGCCTCTGAGTGTGTGTGCACACGCACACGCGCACGCGCACGCGCGTCCGTACAAAAATAATAATTCACCCAAATAATGCTACAGGCCTGGGGAAAGAAATATCTGCCTGCAGAACACACCCTCCCACCCCGCCCGTTGATTACCTCCTTCCTGTACCTACAAAAACAACACCCATGCGAGGTCGCATGAATAAGAGACTGATAGCACTTGTAGTTGTATTTACTTTCTCCTGCTTCTTGTTTATGTTTCCTGGACTTTGCTAAGTGGCTTTGATTTTTTTTATTTTTTTTTTCTCTTTTTCCCTGGAATGCTTTTTGTTCAGCCAGAAGGGTTTAAAGCAGGATGGATGTCTAAAATGACAGAAATGCTGCTTCCTAAGAGAGTGAGAAAAAGGCTTTCTGGGGATTTATTTTAAGCCGTAGGGTTAATTTATTGAAATAGGTCTGTATTTGCCAAGAACTGATCTATGTTTTTTTCAAGTTAAAATGCATTAAAAACAGCATTAACATAATGTATCTTCATCCATTATTTCAACAGCTAAACTCTTCTGAAATTTACCGGGAGTAAAAAGCATGCCCAAACAACTCAAAATAAAAAACAAACAAACAAAAGGCGCTGGTGAGGGAACTAATTTCTTGGTTTATTCAGATCATTTTAGCTCCACTCCTGTCTGGGGGTTTTCATGCAGACTGACAGATCAGAAAGAGGTGGAGTGTTCCTAAAAAAGGTGAATTGTCACTGTTTGCATGCAGGCTTTCGTACCGTTTGCCTGAAGAGGTAACTTGCTTAATCATAGATCAGCACTTCCCTCCTGGGGCTGGGTGGCAGCCAGGAACCTCTCTGCAGCTGAGGGTCGGTTTAAGACTTCCTGATTATTTTCTTACATTTTCCATTCCAAACTTTTACTTCTTTTCTGTAGTTTTGCTTTGGTAGCTTTGCTTGGGAAGAATAGTTGCTTGGTCATCAGCTTGCTTTGAGAACCGCTGTTCTCCAATGGCACGTGATTATATTGATTTAGGGTTCGATGTTTAAATTTCCATCCACGTTGGTGGAGCTTGTTTGCACAAGCACTGCAGGACCGAGTTCTCCTGTACATGTACACCGGCCAGGTTTTTTCCAGCCTTTTACTAGAAACTGTTGCTGTGGCTGCAGTGTGGGGACTGGGAGGTTGGCGTGAGCTGGACCTATGTATCTGAGAGTGGTCTCTTTAAGTAACCAGTGGATGAGAAAGGCTTAAATCACCTCTCCAGCCTTTGACAGGACGCTGGTTGCTATTCCGGCTGAAGGTGGACTGATGAGCGGTTTGCAGGATGCTATGACCATTGGCTGCGACTTACTCACTGTTCATTCAGTCCTCAAGTGCTAGTCTGTGGGAATGTCGGGTCACATTTGCTTCCTGCACCCAAAAAATAGCTTAGTGCACTAATGCTATGACAAAATTCTCATGATGTATATTTTCTTAAATCCTTTTCCTTCAGCTTTGGCCTGCAGTGATATTATAACTGAGGAGCCACAGCAATCAATTATGGAACTCTGTTTTCTAATCATGAATTCTCTTGAGGGATGCAGAACAAAGATGCTATGTTTATATAAGTATCACCAGCAATTTCAAATGGATTACAGGAAGTAGGTGTGTGGAGGGAGTTATTTTGTTTACAACTGTTTGTCTGCCTCCAGCCTTGAATAGACATACTTTTGTATGGCTAAATTAATTAGGAAAATAAATAAGTAATAGAAAATCTAAGGAATGAAAAGCACTCAATTATGTTTTAAAAGCAATATCCCTAAATAGAATCTTGTCAAAGGTTTTCAAGAAACATTTGCAACTACATAAGGAAAAATAGGATGGTATAGCTATGAATGTCTTGTATATTTTTGCATATTTAGTATTTAAGATGATTACTGTATTTAATTTTACTGAATCATTTCAGTGTAATTTCTTTAGCACCAATAGACATGTGCAAATACTTTACTTTTAGTTTTTTAAGATAAAAAGAGGCCATTTCACAAGTGTGTTTACTAAAAAAAGAACAATAATACTGTATTTTTACCTGTATTTTAATACCTTCGTGCATATTTTATTATAAACCTGAAAGCCTAGTAGAGAAATACTTTCGTTCAAGAATAGCCTTGCTGTTTAATCCTGCTATTTATGGCCTGACAGTGGGTTTTGGTTTTCTTGCAAACAGGTCAAAACTGAAAAGCTTAGACGTTGTTCAACTGTTACAGACCCACACAATTCAGTCATAAGGGACTGTTTCTTCCATGTGATCTCTAGATCAGATACTGTAATGCCCATTTCATGTTTAATATCCAGTCTTGATATAAAAGAAAGGAAAGATGAAAAATTCACCACTTCTTTAGGCAGTTTGTTCCAGTCATGAACCATATTTGGTGTCAAAATAATAACAGAAAGTGTCTGTGCACCTTTTAATCTGAAGGTATCTAACTGTAGCTCCAAGGCATTGCTTTACATTATCACCTTCACAGGTAGATTAAAGATACATTTTGCCCAAAAACACACTTTCTTATTCTAATTAAGCCACTGCTCGGTATTCTTTTTTTTTTTTTTGGATAAGCTAAACAAAGTGATCTCTTGTAGTGTCTCATTGAAAGGCATTTTCTCTAGGCTCAAAGAAGTTTAGATTTAACTGTTTTTCTTCACTTTTCACAAGTTTTCATCAGTGAGTGTGATACTGATTCTTAACATTCACAACGGAAACATTTTCACAATGCTTTGACAATCAATCCCAATTTCCAATAAGGTTTTAAGATCTATCACTAACTCAGTTCTTAAGCTATTTCAAGTACATTTCATTGACATCTAATCCATACTTTTTAAATTCAACTCTTCTGGGCTACTAAATCTGATGCCTTATGAAAGTCTAGGTCTGTTCTGCCTGCATACTTCTCTTTATCAAGCAAATTTGTAATTTCCTCAGAGCAGATTTATTTGACTTGATGATGGTGGTGTCTCTTCAACCGTGGGAAAACTGGTAAGAGAGAGTGACACTGACTGTACACGTGCTATATTTTTATTCGGTTAATTGAGTAATGACTAATTTAGAAAAAGGAAATGAGAATTCTTAAAGCCAAAAGAATGAGAAAGGAAATTAAAATTATCAATGCAACGTCACCAATATTCATTTACGCTTCCCTCATTAGTCTGAAAAGGAGGATGTGAAAAATTGAATGTCTGATTTTACCAAAATTCCAGCATATCCTGGATGACGGGCATGTGTCATACACTCTGAAGAGAGGGGTGTTCTGCCCATACGGTAAATGAAATGGGAGCCTGCTCGGAGGAAACAATTCTGCCTGAGGAGATGCCAACTCATTCAGAGGCAGTGTCAGATAATTTGGGGACAGGGCTGGGGACAGGGCCCATTCCTGGAGACAGGAAGGCAGCAGAGGTGGGATGCCTGCACGGCGGGGAGGGAAGAGGTGGTGACTCACCAGAGGCAGTTTTGCAAATGCAGAGATGGAAGATAGCTGAAAAAGCAAAGACGTGAAAATTACTTAACTGAGGAAATATTTAGAGCTTTCTCTACATGGTCTGTGTTGGAGCTGCCTGTTACACAACAAAGGTTACATCTGTCAGGTTGAAGTCATGCGGTTATGACTTAAGCAGTTCAGAACAATTCAGGCTCACAGATTTCTAGATTTGTCACTGGGAAATACTCAAGGGAAAGCAGGGAGGAGGTAGTGTAATCCAGTCAGCTAAGGGAATTCAGGCTTTGAGTTATAATATACATTTAAATAGGTATATATTATTATATTATTTTAAATTCAGGAAAAAATAGGTATGTTACTTCAGGTCTAAAATGTAAAGAAGACAGGTCTAATTTGGGGCTAGTATATAAAGATGTGAGAAATGCACCATATTGTGAAAAGCGGAGGATGTGAAAAGGGAAGGAAAGTATGGAAAGGTGTATGTGTTTGGGAGTGTGAGGTTATAAGCTGGCCTTTTCTCAGGTGAAATACATTTAAAGTTTTCCCCTTTCCTACACATTATGTTTTTTCTTTATCCGCAAAGGCAAGCACTTGTGAGGTGTTCAGGTTGGATATGACAGCGTGGCCACCAGGCAATGTGGCTCTTGATAGAACTAACAAGTCAATATGAATGCAAGGAGCCACCCTTTCACTCCGTAAATGGTTTGCTCCCACAATTGCAGAGTCAGGCAGTGCTCTTTGTTGGGCCTGGTATCATTGTTGCTAGAGCTGTGGCTTAACACAAACAGTTCAAAATGAACCCTTAGGTGGTGAAACCTTGTAGTGTACAAGATACATGAGTGCTTGGATTTAGAAGAGGGGCCTGGGATTTTGCAGTCCATAGGTAGAGTTAGGTTAGTGTCGGCAGAAGAGACTGTGTGTCTCTGGTTTGGGTAAGGTTCTTCTCCGGAAGAGGAGGCTTTCTGGGCTGTCCAGAGAAGAGCTGTCCCTGAGGTGGAAGACAGTAGCTTGGTTGTCCATGGCAGAAGGTACAGCTGAAATAAGGAAACAAACTGTGGTAATGAGGCAGTAATTCCAAATAGGTAACAGATTTGAACAAATATACAAAAGGCTAAACTGTAAACTTTTTGAAAGTTGAGCTTGCTTCTGTCAAGTGTCCAGTGCTGCTGATAACAAGCTCTACTACCCAAGCTGCTCAGGAGCAGTGATGGTGCATTTAGTAATGGCAGTATCGTGGAGATGTAATATTATGGTCCAGGCTGGGAGCCACATTTACCAGATATTCTCTCTGTGGTCCAGCATTTTTAAATTAAATTCAAATCTTAGATTAAGCAATAAAATGCAGGCGAAAAAAACAAAATGTAGCAGATGGAAAGGAACTGTGTGAGAGGGACCAGGCTGGTATAGGAACAATTCTGAAGGAGGTGCAAGGAAAATCCCAAAAGCCCAATTTCATAAAAGTGTCTTCAGATTTATTTGCAGAGCATAAGTGAGGGTTTGCTGTATAGGTGAGCTTATGAAAGCTAGGTGGAAGTGAGGCACGCAAGAGGGAATCTTACGATGAAAAGGGAGGATGAATGATATTAAGTCATAGTATTGAACTTTTCCAGAGAAATAAATAAAGGACTAATCTGAAGATTCCTCACAGCCCCACTTCATAACAGAGTTGAGATTTTTATTTAAATGTTCTCTGTGAAATATGCAGTAATGCCATGGCCTTCTAATACATTTTTTAGGCAAACATTCTCAGGTTGGCACTTTAAGCTCCAGGAGTCGAGCATTGAGGTGCACTGAGGTTTATATTGCTGTAAGTAAGAGGCCTATCAAAATCCTGTAGTTCAGTGTAAACATTTAAGACTTTTTTTTTCCCTAACTGAAGGGCTGTTTGTAATAAGAAACGGAGATTATTACTTTGTGATGCAAGACTTGGGATGTCGGCTTTTGCCTGATTTGAAGAATGTTGGGTTGAACAAAGGAAAAAAAGATTAGTAGTAAATTGGCAATGGATGAGATCCAAGTTCCAGAAGATGTGTCAGGCTCGTTGCAGCTTTGCAAGTAATTAAGCCTTTTCCTTTGAGAATGTAGAGTGCCCCTTTCAGGTAAGGTATTGCTATATAAAGAGGAGATAGGTACAAACTGATAATTGGTGCAGTGTAATTTTCATGAACAGCTGGGTGGGTGACAAGAGCTCTGGGCAAGAGGCAGAGGTGACTCCAGAGTAGTTGCTGCTGCGCAGGTTTTCCCACCCTTCTGTTCCGTGTGACATCCTAAGGCTAGCAGAGCCTTGCAAGGACAGCACAGGTTGTCTTTCCCCATCCTCATCTTCCTGCTGCTGGATTCATTCACTGGGCAGATGAGTTTACCAAAGCGGTAGAAAACTGCTGGTGCCACCAGCAAAGAGAATTGTTTCCTGTTGGCTTCATGTGAGCTGCCTCACCGAGGCTTTGCCCCAGCACAAGAGTGTGTGGCTGAGAGCTGGTGAGAAAAGGGTAGGATCCCTATTTTCAGTGGTATCTAGCCACTTGAAATGGGAGGACAAAAAGTTAAATGCTATTATATCCCTTGGAAGTTGCTTGCAGCACACAGACCCTTTCACTTGGGGTGGGTGACAGCAATCCATGCATCTCAGCCCTGCTGTGCAGTTTCAAACACAGAAAAAACCATGAAGACGGGGAAAGGAGGCAGAGTAAACAACTGACTGTATGAGTAGCCTTCCCTTTCAAGCCTTGTTATGCTTCCAGACTTGTAATTTCAGAAATCTCTCAATGTCAAAAGCCTCCTGTGTTATTTAGGTTTATTATACGTTCACCCTGAGAGCTGGAAGATTTTTTTTCTACTCACGGCTATGTACAAATGTAAGGAAATAGCCAGAAGGTCTCCATAAGACAAGTTAATTCTTTGCTCAGTGTTCTGGCTAGTTTAAATTAAGAATGTCTGGCCTCAGATTATTTTAAAAGAAAGATATTCATGCTCTTCAGAGTGACAGTTTCCATCTCATTTTTTAGAGGGCATCACTGTGATTGAGAGTGCTATTCTGCATTTGTTCTGCCCCTCCTGTACCTGCCCCCGATGGAATATATTACACTAGGGGTATTTTTTGTGTAACCTTTAGAAGCAAATCCCTGTCATGCCAATGCTACACGGCCTGTGAGAACTTAACAGTAATAGGCAAGAACTAATTTGCATACTGACAGTGTACTCTACTGGCTTTCTTGCTTAGGTGAAGGAAAGACTTTCTGTTGAAATTGTACTTTGCGACTCAAATACAAACCTGCATGAGGTAATAAATACCGACACGTTTCTTCTAGTACTGCAGTATACTGTTGAGGGCTGACTTTACCCAGCCTTTAGTGTGCGACGTGGGCAGGGGCTAGAGAATCGAAATGTGCGCCGCACGCAGCACAAAGGCAGAGGCCGATAGCGTTGCAGCGAAAGGCACTTTGCTCCCAGTCTGGGATGTCTGCTGGCTTTACAGGCGTTACAAACAGGTAAGGCCATGTCCCGCTTTCCTTTCACACAATCATCAGGAGGTGAAACATACTGTGTGTTTTCAGAAGCACGGGGGAGTGATGGGACACTTTCAAGGCATCCTTCCCCTAGACAGTGTGATGTGTTTACCTGCTCAGGGCCAGGACTGGGACCCACTGTGCGGTCATCTGTCCCCGGGGTTTACTCCACAGGAAAATTTTCTTTTGATTGTGGGGCTTTGCTTGTTTCAAATTGAACGTAACATCACTAAATGGACTGGAGGCCTAAAACACGCTGTGATTTCTCTTAAGGCAAAAAAAGGTTTAAGGTGTTTGCGATAGCTGCAGTAGGGATATGGTTACCTTAGATGAAAAGAACATGCCCAGGCACACCGATGCTTTGTAGTCTTTATTAGACACAGTGTTCAAGATTGAATGCGTTCACCTACCAGATGATATCCATCATAACTGTGTTCATTTAAGGGCACTGTTGCTTTTAAAATACTTTTTTTTTTTTTTCCTGTGATGGCCTCTAACCCTTAAGGCTCAACTCTGCCGCTCCGATTCAAAGCATTACCTAAGTTTGCAAGTGATTGCATGGAAATCAAGTGACCTTGCAGAGAAAGGTACATTCAACAGAGAAAAAGAAAACTTGATCCAGGCTTTCATTAAATGTCACTCGTGTGTAACATGGGCTGGTCTGCGTTTGTCTTTGTTGCATGTAACTAGCTGCCACTAACATCATTAGGATTTCCAGGCACACACCAACTGGGTTATGAAACCTGAGTTCCAGATATAGAGCGAAGTCCGAGGAAATTAGATGACCCATGTTGAAGACAGAATACAAGTTCAATGTAAAATATTTATTGCTCCAAATTATCGTTGTAAAACTAATAAAATGAAGCCATATTTGTAGGCTTCACAGTGATATATTTTTATGAGCTTAGAGCTGCTGTTCGTGTAAATTCAATAGAGAAGCTGTTTGGACTTGTTTCAGATTTCTTTAGCTACAGGGGAAGAACGTTTATTCCTCATTTCACTTGTTAGAAAGAATGAAAAGCAAGTCTTTTATCTGTTTACTAGAAAATACAGCTTTAATGAAAGTCATTACCTTCCTGAGTCTGTCTGCTTGAGTGGTGTAATGATGGAACCAGGTTGCCTAGATTGAGGGACAGGACTGACATCAGTTCTATGGGCCTTTTAAGAAGGTACAGATCAAAACTGGTTAGATAGAGTCAGCTGAAATACCCAATTCATATAGTTAAGTCAGAGTATTTCAACTGAGAGTGGGTTTTGCTGGAGGTTGAAGGATATAAATTTATTTGTGAAATCCTGCCTAGACCTTCTTGGTTTCTGGGCTCGATTTTTCCCCAGTTACTCAGTACCCTGGGGGCTGGCTGCACTTGTGGATTCCCTAGATCATCCTGGCTCCCTGGTTGCAAGAGTTTCCATTAGCCAGGAATCCAGTCCTCAGAATTGTTAAATGCTGAACTGTAGTTGTTAGAAACCCCATTCTGAAATATCAAAATCATCATAAAAATGGAGTGACACTTATCTGCCTACCCATAGAGCAGTATGTCTTTCATAGGACTATCCTGACTGAAAGGCAGCTAAACTGGACTGGGTGACAGAAGTTTTATTATATACTTAGGACTAGCATCATGACAGAGTTCCTTCTGGAGTGGGAGAGGAACCCAAACTCGCTACTGCTTCATGCTCACTCTTAGAGTAACACTTGATTGTTTTGGCCTGATTCAGGACTTGATCTGATCCCCATTGGGACCGATTTCAATGCGGTTTGGGCTGTTACAGGTGTTCGTGCCCTTGGCGGGTGCACTGATTGTATAAGGAAACAGTGTTCCTGGGATCCTCATTGGAGATGTCTCTGTGTTCCTGAAGGAGCCATATTGTATGAGCCAGTTCAATTCTTTCAATGACAGAAAAGAAAGTTGATCCCGACTTCATCCTTAAAGAGAAAATGTAACAAGTTTGGATTTCCTTTTAATGGAAATTACAAATTTAAAGTAGTGTCTTATTGATTAAAAAGAAAAAATGTAAAGAAAAAAAAGAAGACATTTAGTACAAGAATAACCTGCAGCTTTTCTTGAAAACTCTCTTCCTCCCCTGCAGTTGTTGTCCTTGCTTCTCTGGTGGGGATATGTCTCAATTTGATGATCAGTACAGAAAAAGGGGGAAAATGCATTTTAATTCAAGGATTTGAGTGGGGTTTTGGACAAAAAGGTTTTCAAAGCAAAAATGGATTTTTTTGTATATATCTCCCTCTATCTTTTCTTCCTCCCAACTTCTTTCCCTCAGTGAAAGAGGTGTAAGATACATTGCATTTATTGTAAGATAAGCTTCTCAAATAGCTGTGTATATATGAATAGTAACCAGTTTGCTCCAAGAGAGTGTTTCATAAAAACTGGCAGGTTTAAAATTCAGCCCCATTTTTAAACTCCTGTGTCTCTGTGTAAACACCTTGTGATCTCTCCTTCTACCCACTGTTTCTCCATTACAGATAAGATAGCAGCATCTCAATTCACTTAGTTCAGGAAAAGAAGTGACCAGTGGCACAGACTCATCATGAGCCTGCGATTAATGGTGTGTATGGCTGACTAATATAAACTTTTATATCCCTCAACACAGTTACAGAAATACAGTTTGAAAAATTCTGTGTTAGAATAATTGTTTCCTCTGCCTTTTTAATCTGGTTTTACAGTCCAAAGAAACTAATTTTGTCCTTATGTTGCAGCAGAGCCATAGTAAAGGAATGGTGACAAATGAGGTAGATATAGCCAAATGTTCTGAGTTGCTGCTTCTGCTACTATTACCTCTGAAGAGGAGGGACTAAGTTTCAGAGCTGTGGAATGAGCAGGAGTTAGCACAGCTCAGAGGTGCTGGAAGGGGACAATGCAAGAAGAGTGTGGCATCAGGGATGCTGAGGGACCAATCCTTTCAGCAGATAACTGCCTTGAGTTATCCAAATGTTACTATTATTGAGAGTACGAGCTTCTACCTCTGTGTAACTCATCCTTCTAATCACAAAATGGGTTGGTGAAAGAGACTATAAAATAGAGAGAATTACTATTTTATTTATCAATTATCTTTTTACAAATACATTATTTTTTAGGGCATCATCATTCCTATCTAGACCATTGGTCTAGATAGGTTGGGAGGAATCTCAGGTCATCTCAGTTCAGCCTGCCCAAAGTCAGAGCATGGTCAACTGCCATATTCTTCCAGTAATTCTTGTATATTTAGTTGTTTGCATACAACTTCCAGCTATCTATTCAGTGCAAATCCCTTGGGCAGACTGTGCTGTGTCTACTTTAACTTATTTGGCATTCTATCACCTTCTTGTTTTCTGCGATTTCCTCTCCACTCAAATTTTTTCAGGTGTAGTTTGTTCTCAGCCATGGTTTCACATTTTACTAGCCTTTATTATAGGATCTTCCTTTCCTATCTTCCTTTATTATAGGAAACATTTCTGTCACATTAGACTACCATGTTTCTTTCTTAAAACCCTATTGTGTTGGTTTTGGCTGGTATAGAGTTAATTTTCTTCATAGTAACTAGTAGGGGGCTGTTTTGGATTTGTGCTGGAAGCAGTGTTGATAACACAGGGATGTTTTCATTATTGCTGAGCAGTGCTTACACAGAGTCAAGGCCTTTTCTTGCCTCTCACCCCACCCCACCAGCAAGGAGGCTGGGGGTGCACAGGAAGCTGGGAGGGGACACAGCTGGGACAGCTGACCCCAACTGACCAAAGGGATATTCCATACCTTATGATGTCATGCCCAGCATATATAGCCGAGGGAAGAAGAAGGAAGGGGTGGGACGTTCAGAGTGATGGTGTTTGTCTTTCCAAGAGACCATTACGCGTGATGCAGCCCTGCTTCCCTGGAGATGGCTGAACACCCGCCTGCCCATGGGGAATGGGGAATGGATTCCTTGTTTTGCTTTGCTTGTGTGAGCGACTTTTGCTTTATCTATTGAACTGTCTTGATCTCAACCCGTGAGTTTTCTCACTTTTACCCTTCCCATTCTCTCTCCCATTCCACTGGGAGTGAGTGAGTGGCTGTGTGGTGCCTAGTTGCTGGCTGGGGTTAAACCTTAACACCTGTTTAGACTTTTTCATCAGAAAAGTCTTTTATGCCTAAAATGTTCATTATTAGGACTGGTAAATCTTTACCCAGAGAGCTAAAACCTACTTCCATTTCCCACTCAGAAAGTCTGAGATTTTCTAAAAATAGATCTAATTACTTATTTCTGATTTATAATAACAATATTTTCTAGTATTTACATTGTCTTGGTTGCTGTTTCTGTCCATGTGTACTGGGATGTACTGGAGTATACTTCATTACTAAAATGTGCCTGGCTAATATAACTATATATAAATAGCTGTATGTATAAATATTTAGATTTTATGTAAATATCATCATAGTGAATAATATGACTAGAAAGACATAGTTTTTTTAATTAAAAAGATTAAATGTCATTTGTTTAAAAAGTTATCATAAAAGAATTCTTCCTGTTTATGAGCATCAGCTCACACAGTCCTTGTTCTAATCAAATTAAGAGAAAAGTAAGCAAAAATGAACTGGAGTTAATTAAAGTGTATTTTTAAGCAGTCTCACTATAAAAAGCTGTTAAAAAAACCCTCCATTAATGAGGTGCAGCTTGATTAGAAAGTCACTTTAAGCCCCTTGCCTGTTTTCAGTTCTCTGGGAGAACAGCAGAAAGAATTGTTCAGTTTCATTGTGCAGACCTTATTAATAAAAGAGTGCTAATGCACATTGGCTACCCCGGTAAGCTATGTCTTATATAAGGCTGATTCAACTAGACAAATGACCTGTTTTTAAAAGGAGAATTTGCAGTAAACCTCTGGGCTGTCAGATGTGCAGAGGGGATATAGCTATTACAGAAAAGATGTTTATTCAAATTCTTCAGACACAGAAGGTCAAACAAGCCTAGTTAAAAGTTGAGAAAAGAAAATCAGCATTTGGGGCTAAATGCTTGTCTCAGTGCACAGGCTAAACACCCCACCTGTCCCCTTGGGATGTCAGTGGTCTCTGGGCAGCATTGCTCAATCACTCCTGCAGCAGACAAAAAGTAATTTGCGATGACTATCCATCTTCTGTGCAGAAAAGTTTGATCTGTTCGCTCAGATCTCTACCTTTTCTAGTTCCAGTAGAATTCAGCTCCTTCTGATAGAAATAAGCTACTTTGTTACGAAATACACACAGGAGAGGAAGAACACCAGAGAATATTCTGTATTTTTGTTGGACAGGTGGAAAGACACCCAATACACTTCTTTCAACTCTGTCACTAATCATAGAGGAAGAAACCAATTTTATGCATTAGTGATATCTGTAGACTTGAAAACGTGCAAATATCCTGGAAATATCATCGGTCATTTACTCAAGCAATAGCTTTACAAAGATTTTTTTTCAACTTGCCTATCGGTCTAGCATAATGGAACAACAACCTGCAGCCCAGTTCTGGTCTTTTTTTGCCCATTGACTGCATGGAATTATTTCTAACTTGCTCCACTAAGCAAAGATTTTTCAAGTGCGGAGTTAAGAAATGTAGTTTTCTTTCTAATTCATCACAGAATCACAGAATACTTGAGGTTCAAAGGGATCTCTGGAGGTCATCTGGTCCACCTCCCCTGCTCAAACAGAGACACCTACAGCCAATTGCCCAGGACCATGTCCAAGTGGCTTTTGAGTATCTCCAAGGATGGAGACGCCACAATCTATCTGGGCAATCTGTACCAGTGCTTGGTCACCCTCACAGTAAAAAAGTGTTTCCTGATGTTCAGAGGGAACCTCCTGTGTATCAATTTGTGTCCATTGCCTCTGGTCCTGTCACTGGATACCACTGAAAATAACTTGGCCATCTTCTTTCCACCCTCCCTTCAGGTATTTATATACCTTGATAAGATCCCCCTGAGCTGAGCCTTCTCCAGGCTGAACAGTCCCAGCTCTCTCGGCCTTTCCTTATGGATAGATGCTCCAGTCCCTTCATCATCTTAGCAGTCCCTCTCTGGACTCTCTCCAGTCTGTCCTTGTACTGGGGAGCCCAGAACTGGACACAGCACTCCAGGTGTGGCCTTACCAGGGCTGAGGTAGCTCCCTTGACCTGCCAGCAATACTTTAACCTGCTGGCACCCCATAATGGGTGCCTTGTAAGCACTTTCTTGTTCACTTGTGGGAAGAGGCATAGAAAAATGCTGTTTCAGTCTTTTTGTGCTCAATTTGTGCTCTTCATCTACTGTATCCCTCATGCTGACATGTTCCTTGCATTTCTCATCTTTAAACAATGCTGAAGCAGAGTTTCAGGTTTTGTTGAGTCATCCCACATCTAAGGAAAAGCAGCAGAAGCATTTTCTTACACCTTTCTAAAGAAGGGGAAAACAACCAAGTAGAATATTGCAATCCCATTCTTCCACAACTGCCAATGCTCCCATTTTCCAAGTTACACCCACATCGCAGAGGAGAGGCCTAATTTATGATCTTCACATTTATGTGGTTCTCCTTCAACTCCAGGCTTATATATACTCATACACTTGTGCAAGTTCATGACTATATGAAATCAAACAATTTCATATACCTCCTTGGTTAACTACTTGGGATGCAGGAAGCCAGCAGTCCTTAGGTCCTCTGTTAATGTCAAGGGGCTTATCCTGGTGGGAGAGATCTGTGTGGTAAAATCCCTCTGTTTGTCATGTTTGCACTCCCTACAATCATTCCGAGCAGCTGGGAAAGAGGCACCTTACTGACAGGCCAAGAGAAGTCTCACCTAAACTTACATATTTAAATGACAAGTACCTAGTATAAGCCAGTAATAGTCAACGCAAAAATAGACATTCCTGGAGGAGAGGTCCCTTCTTTCTGCACCACAGGCATGCAGTTGTAAAGAGGAAATGCCCTTTGGCTGTAGAAAGAACCTACAGAAGGAGTCTAACCTTCAGGAATTATGCCTATATAAACTGGATCCTAACAGTAGATGCTACTTTTGTTCAGCTCTTAAGATTCCCCATGCTGGATAAGTTGAGCTGATTGCATACCAGAGGATGGAGAGTGCTCCACCCACTTGTGGCTGTAGGCAGGCCACCCAAAAGAACTCAAAGTGTGTTTTACCTGTACCCAAAGTGGTCTTCTCAGCTACCTCCAAGATGCAGGCAGTTCAGCTTTGGGTGTGCAGTGCAAGAGGAAAAGGAGTACTTCAGCTCTTAAGCTTTCCTCTACTGGGCAAGTTTAGCTGATTGCATGCAAGAGGATGGAGAGTGCCCCAAGAAAGATAAAATTAATCTGAATCATAATTCAATGATCTGATTCTTTATCTGTACCTCCTTAGTTAGAATCAAGGAATCATGATGTACCAGCTAACACTTAAATCTGTATTTCTGAACTGATATGATTCATCAGTGAAGTAATGCAGGTCCTTCTTTTTCAGCTGACTGTATTTGTCTTAGAGCTCTCCAGCCGTATTTCCCCAGTTCCTGCAGATTACCTTAAAACCAGTGAAAAATCTTGCTGCAATTTCTGCTAGTAGCTATATGAATGTGTGCTACTGTTGTATGAATATGAATTTGACACAAAAGCATGTGTCATTCCTTGTGGCTTTTTCAGAATGCAGCATAAAAATGCAAGTATGTGAAGAGTTGCAGTAGACAGTGCAATTTACTCAGAGGAGATGCCACAAAACGTTACGAAATCCTCCTAGCCTAGTTTAATCTTTCTCCTGTGTTCTCCCACACAGTGTTCAGAACCAGTTAAGTGACATGAAGAATATTACACATTTTTTATAACAGATGGGGGACATCATTTTTATGGATTTGAACAATTCATTAAAAGTGAGGTTCTGTTAAGATTCATTAGGCTGTAATTTTTCTCACATCTTGTCTAGTCTCTCTAGTCCAGGCTGATCCTAATCTAAGTAGGGGACCAAGGGAGTCCTCTCACTGGGCCATCAGCTGATATCTGGACCACCCTCTCTTAAGCAGAGAAATAAGGAGACTTTGGAGGAGGAGAACATAAGTTGTGCTCCCTCTGCCCAGTGATGCTGCTGATGCATGAAGGAGGCCACATCTGTTCAGGTGTTGCAGAAATGTGTTTTCATCCTCAACATTCCCCACATTAATGGGCAGATTTGGGCAAAATGGATTAGTGCTTGTGCTTTTTAGACAGTAAGAACTGTCTCTGGAAGGACTTACCAAGACTTGGTCAGGACTAGGAAAGACTGTCAAGTAGATTATGGGATCGGGCACAACAGGCCAGATGTGCCAGTCCAAAATATTTGTTCCTGCCTGCCCTCTGCTATGCCACCCCCTCTCTCCAAAGACATGTCATCCTTCCCTGTATAACCAGTCCTTTCCACTGTATAACCAGCTGTGTATTCATAGCATGATCAGAACGTTATGACACATACTCGACAAGGCATGTTTTCTGCATGTGCATGCATGCAAGTTTAGGTGACCCGAGGCTGTTTGCATGCTCCATTATATGAATAGGGACATGCCTGTCTCATGATAGTGGAATACATGCTGTTGGGTAAAGTGACAGGTACATAAAAGTAGACACTGTTCATGTGGCTTCACACATACTTGCAAACAGATGTGGATGATGGCAGGCATCATCCTGCCTGTTTGAGTACAGGATGGGCGCATATTTTCTTACGTGACAGGGATGAACTCTGAACCATAGTATACAGGAGTCACATACCTTCATGAGAGCTTTATTAACATGAAGAGTTGGGCACCCCTATTCTAGGTCACTCATGACATCTAATCTTCACAACACAGGCATTTATGGAATAACAATCCCTTTCCTGAAGTGTTGTCTGAAACTACAGATATAGTTGATGAGGAAGAAGTGTTGTGATTTAAGACCAGACTGGAAGTGCAGAGAAAAATGGATTTGATACCAAAACACTTTAATCACAGATATAAGCAATTTTACAAATTATATGACTTCTCTGCCCCATGGAAGAGACAATGTTATCTAGAAGAAGCAGGAGGGAGTCAATGTAGTGGTTCCAGCTGTGTGGTACATAGACATGGGGCAGGGCTGTGAGGTCCCTTTCCATTCTTGAGTGACTCTGGACACCAATAGTTATAGCATTGGGTAGAGAAAATTTAATTCTTGGTTGGCTTGTTCAAATTCCCTCGACACACAACAACTAGTACTGGTGCTCAGAGTCAACCCATCTCAAAGGCTTTCTACAAAGATGCTCTCACAGTGCTTGACAGGTTGTTTGCACTCAATGTACTCTATTTTTAGAACTAAGTTACTCCCTTATCCTATAGAATTAACTAAAGTTCATATGCTAACAGCTCTTGTCAACTAAGTCCACCCCTTGACAACTGCCACAAGAGGCAACTTTTCAGGCTTGATTTCTTTTATGCTGAAGCTGGTGAGAGCTGTACCATTGTCTGATCCAAAGAAACAGTGCCAAAATCTAATGTCCATTAAGACTTGTGCTAAAACTCCACCAGGGTACAGCAAATCCAAATGCTGTGTCTGCAAGTATGTTTCTCAGTTTATTAATTTACTATTATATGTGCGTATACATGCACCACACACATTTGTATCGCTGTAAAGAAATACAGCTGGACAACTTGATTTAATTTGCTCACTGATTTTATTTTCCTTGGACTTCAATGGCATTTAGTTGTGTCTCTGCTGATCAGCATGATGTTTAGCTCCATGCAGTATTATATTTTATCTTGGCTCCAAATATGTTACCAAATTAGCATGATGATACAGATGGATTCTTGTCTCAGAGCCATATGATTGATTTCATCTCTGATATTCTTCTCCATCAACATGTGAGGAATTAGTCCTGACATCAAAGAGCAATCTGTTTACATTGGGAGTGCAAAATATCAGCACTAAGCAATGCAAAACAGATTAAAAAAAGAGAATGGCACTGCCATTGCTTTTTAAAACAAAACAAAACACAAAACTTATTAAAAAGCCATACACTCCCTTCTCTAAAGCAATTATCTTAAATGCTGAGAACATAAGAACATCTGTAATGTGTCAAACCAAAGGTCTGTTTAGACTGCTGTGCATGTATGCTAGTGGTCAATTTAGGATACCAGAGATATAAATGGGGCAAGCAGATGGTGATATACTTCCCCTCTTTCAGCCTTTCCAAAAGAAAAGTTCTAGAGGATTTCCAGGAAGTGGACCACTGATAATCACAGTAAATTCAGATGGGTTATAATTTCACAACCACTCAGAACAGATTTTAAAAGGTAGTAGCAATACCACATAATGCAAAGTATTACCAAAAATTGCACTACAGCTTGTAAATTAATACAGAGTTAGGATATATTCCTTCAAATAAGACAAATAATGACATAAATAATTATCTTCCATTTTCTTTGATTCAGAAGACTGTCTTTTGTATTTGTCAATCAATGCAAAGGATGAAAATAAATAACTAAACCACATTTAATACTGACCTTGATACATCAAGTAAAAAGTTTATTTTTTTTCACTTTTTGAGTCAGAAAAGATTTTATTTGATGACCAAAAGTTACTTACTCTCTTACGCTGCTATTATTATATAGCTTATATTAGTTCCTTAGATTAATGTGAAATAATATTATTTTCAGTCCCTTGAAAATAACCACTAAGATTAAAATGGTCAACTAGTCTGACAGAAAAAGAATAGAGCATTAGGCTGGGAAATGCACAATTCCTCTGGGTAACATATGGCCCTCTGTCCTGCCCGTCACTTTTTTTGCACTGAAGATCTTTCTTTTGTGTTCACATTCACAAAAATATTGCAATATGTAGTTTAGTCAGATCTTGGTACTGAATTGTTAAAAAAACCTGAGTTTCTGAAGTACAAAATGTTGTAAAGGGAAATAATTGTCAATAGAAACAAGTGAAGTAGCCTGACAAACTGTGTTTCTTTGCATGCACTGGCTCCAAATTCCCTGAGAAGCTAAGACAGCCTTAGAGGCTTTGGGGAGAGAGAGATACAGAAACTGGTATTCAGATTAAAAAACAATAATGAAGAAATATTTTAAAAGAGGTCACATTTAAATAGATAGAGAAACAATGGAAATAATATCGCTTTTTGCTGGAATTCCATTAGTTGTAGAAAATTTATGCCAAGATGAATTTCCTCTGAAAGAGGTTGCAGTTTGTGTCTTTGATTTGGAGCGAGTATCTCTAAGGCCTTGCCCAAAAAGAGCCTACGATTATTCCCAGTATGCCATCACTGCATATAAACGGCAGGTGTAGGAAATGCAGAAATGTGCCGAACATAAGCAGAGAGGCCAGCAGGTCCCAGAAACATGGCCTGTACTGCAAGAGCGCATGCTTTTAGACACCTCAAAAGCTTTCTTAAGCAACCTGCTCCCTGCCCACGTTCCCCAACAAGGTGTTGCACAGACACTCACAGGCAGGGGGTTGGTTAAAATAAGCTAGTTTATTGTCATCTTTGCATGGCGTCAGGGTCCCAGGAAGGGTCAACACTTTCCAACAGGGTGTTACGGGTGGTACCAGGAGCCTCAGTTGCAACAGGATCTTCAGCTGGACCGCCGGAGGTTGCCCAAACTCTGGTTATGCTGAGCTCCTCTTGAGCGGTGTCATCTCCACGCCTGGTTTGTGCTCCACCACCAGCATATGGGCGCCGAGCTGGAGACCTCTGAGGTGGAAACGGTGCTGCTGGCTGCGCCTCGCCGGGAGTCTGAGGCGCTGCATCTCGACAGCAGCGCGGCTCTCCGGCCATGGCGTGCGGCTGGTAGAGCTGGCCTCTGCCTACTCCAGGCTCAGGTAGGCGCCTGAGGTGCCTGGCTGCACTGCAAAAATCATCTCGGTGCAGATGTTCATCTTGGAGGTGCCGGACAGCTGGAAGCGGCAGGACTGGGAGGAGGGCAGCACCGTCAGCTGGCAGTGGTGTGACTGAGGCAAAAGCAGCCAGGCTGATCTCACCAGCACTTGGACCCAGCTGGCGATTTTCTCCACGTCCAAGCAGGAGCGAGTGCAGAGGGTGCGTAGGAGGGCCGAGCTCTGATCCCTCGGCAGCTTGTCGTCGGGCTGGTGGAGAAGGCACAAAATATCCCCCAGCAGCTGCTCCCTCGAGCACATGCACTCCAGCTCCACATGGATGCTGGAGTGCCTTGCCGGCAGCCGCCCCGTGGTGTCCAGCTCCAGGCTGAAAGAGTGCCCGGGGGGTGGCCGCAGGAAGACGAGCAGGCGGTAGGCGATGCTGTTCTCGTGGACGCTCCAGGCTTCAGAGGTGCCGTCCATCCCAGTGGCTGGGTGCATCTGTGGCATGAAAGTCCTCTTGCAAAGCACTCGGCAGACACCAAGGAAGTCACCCACCAGCTCCTTCAGCACCTTGCAGCTGTCCGGCAGGCCCGGCGTTGGCGGTGGGGTGGGCACAGCCAAAGACCTGACAGCTTCGTGTGCACCACTGAGGTCTTCCTCCTCCTCGTCATCGTCCTCCTCGCTGCTGGAGCTGTCCTGCTCGGTGCGGGCGCCAGAGGCAAGCTTCACTTCCCTGGCCAGCCAGCAGGCCTCAGCGAGCAGGACCAGGGCCCCTGCGACGGTCCAAAACGGCCACTGCTGCAACGCAGAAAGGAGCGTGGCGGCCTCCGCGTCCCTGCTCCGCTCGATCTCCCGCAGCAGCCGGGTCATCTCCTGACGCAGGTACTCTTCAGCAAATTAATTGAATGAAATATGGAAAGGAGAATGTGACTGAGTAGACCCTGCAGAAATGTCCCCGGAAATACTAAGTGAAGTAGATATTCCAGCATTTGTAGCTGTGGTTTCTATGACAGTTTTTTAATTTCTCTGTGTCTCATGTAGAAAGCACAGAAGTAGCAGGTATAGCTGCTGCTTATCTTTGCTTTGGCTTTGTTGGTATGGCTGTATTATCATCCATGCACACCTAGGAAGTAAAAGATGCAGGGTTATCTTTTAGACTACCATGGCTGGAGAAAGAAGGGAGAGGGGAAAATCAATGTGTAGAAATGGGTAATGAAAAGGAAAATATAAAGAGATAAGATCAGACAAGATGAGATGAACAAAGTGAAGTGAAATGAAGTGAAGCAAAGAGAAGAGGAGAGAAGAGGAGAAAAAATAAAATAAGGCAATTAAAAGGGAAGTGGATCCAACTAAAAGGTATCACCATCTATTGACCAGAGAAACCCTGATTTTCTTGGTGAGGATGGATATACCTCTATTTCTGTACTTTCTGTTTTTAAGAGTGATTGCAACTAACAGAACACTAGTAGACTAATGTATTTGCATATGTAATGTGTTCGTGCATACGCCTGTGCATGTATGGAAGTAACTTTCTGTCTTTATTAAAATCTGCTTTTGAGACCTGCAAGAAACAACAGTGAATGAGTTTACTGTGGCCATATTTCCTGTGGAAAATTGTGCTTGAATAGACTCTCCACCATGGAATACCCCCTTCACTCTCCTATAACATGGCAGGTATTTTAAGTTCACCCAAATGCCCAAGAAAAATCTGAGCTTTCTGGCACACCAACCCAGAAGGCCAGTAGGAGCTCTGCTAGTCGACTGGGATTGTCCCTTCTTACGGCAGGGTCATGAGCAGAGGTTGCAGCAGGGTTTCTGGGTGATGATGCTGAGAGTGTTTGTGTTTTCCTCAGACACCCTCCATCTCTCATACATACAGCCACTTTGCAGTGGAGTGGTTCCTTCCTTCCACATGTGAACACATCTGAGCTGTTCATTTAAAGCGCTTGCATTAAAACAAGGTCTTCTACTCAGAGTAGCTAACAGTTTGGATCATAATATAATCAGTCAAACAAATGCTTTTTAATAGCTTTCTTGTGTAATGTGACCTAGGGAAGTGCATTAGCCAAGTAAATATATTGTTGATTTGTTTTTCCATTAACAGTGAATGATTTCTCTGTAAGTGACCTACAGTGTTGCTTTCTGGGAATAAAGCAATATTGATAAAGAGAAGGGAATCTAAAGGAAATATTTTTGTCTTTCAA
This sequence comes from Phaethon aethereus, assembly GCF_964289735.1. Taxonomy (NCBI): domain Eukaryota; kingdom Metazoa; phylum Chordata; class Aves; order Phaethontiformes; family Phaethontidae; genus Phaethon; species Phaethon aethereus. The sequence continues at coordinate 69,968,890 of NC_138578.1, read as the reverse complement.
GAAAACTTGTAGTCAAAAACAGGGCACTCAGGTTTCTCTGGCTTTATATCCTTTAGTGTGACATGCCTTTGTTGCTTTGTCTTCCTTTATCTCCAGGTCAAAGGAGTCATGCTGCACATTATAACAGCAGTACGATTTTCATTTTGTCAACATCTATGCTCAGGCTGTGCCTTTAAAAAAGACAAATTCATCTGGTGACTATCTGCTCTGTGACGTGTTATATAATTTGATGTATATTTATTTATATCCCTCCACTGCGAAGAATGACGATTTTCACCAAAAGAAAACAAGACATTCATTCTCATTTGTTTGGGGATTCAAGATGTATCTGAGCAGACAATTTGCCTGCACTGTTTGCTTTAAATTGAGAACAGGAAATATATATCTGGGATGGAGAATATGACAAAGCATGTGGCACTGGAGCTAATCTTTTATAATCAAGGTTGTCCCATGATAGACTGTGCCTGAAATTTTCATGCATTTATGCTTTTCTGGTGTGTTAAGAAGTAAATATACATCCACTGTAAATTGATATACAGCAGATTTGTTAGTATGCACATCTTTGCAAGATAATCAAGAGAGTGCTTAGGAAGCATTGCAATAATATATTTCTAAGAGCAGATGTTCTTTAGCAGATTTTATCTGTTATTTCAGTGATAAATCCTTCTGCCTTCTTAACCTTTAACTACAGTTACATGTTTACCTGTGGTTTTGAGAAATAAAAGGAACTGATAAGAATTTTATAAAATGAGTTGGATTTATCTGGAGGTCACTGAGTCATTATCATATGATAATGAAAAAAATTGCCCCTAAAGTTTACCATTAGGAGAGAAAAAGGTTAGAAATTTAGCAAAACCGTTAGTAAAATGATTACATCTTACATTGTGAATTCTCCAAGTTCTTGCTTCAAGTACTTGCAAAGGATTAAGCCAAAGCTTTAAATCTAACCCTCTGAAGACAGATTGCCCCCTGTACACTATTCAGGTATGGTTTTAGTCTCACAGATGGATCAAATGCCAGATTCATCTGACATAATTTTAACCTTCTAAAATTAAGGTATGTACAGCAAAATAATCATCAAAGCTGTCTCCATAATTAGTAGAGAAGACCTATACTAAAGGGAAACTTTATGTATTTTAGAAAGCTGTGTCACAATGTGATGAGTCACACCTGAAGTTGCTCAAGTGTCATGTTTACTGTAGCTTAGTGGTGGCACAACTACTGGGTCAGTTTTGTCATTAAAAAATCCTAGCCACAAGCTTTGTCCACAAAAAGAACATTTGTTACATTTGCTTGGGTTCTAATCTACAGTGGGTTCAAAACCCTTTGTGCCCATGGATTCCCTTAGTGAATAAAGTTAGACCTATCTTGATCTTTGAAGTTGTGAGAATTGCATACTTAAATGCTATTGAGAAAATATACATTATTCTCCTTGTTCCTTTGCTAAGTGTAGTTTGTAACAATATTTATTCCCTTTCTCCCATCTTAAGTTGAAGTTCGTTAGAATAAGTATTGAGAGATACTTAGAGACTGTTACTACACTTTTACTAGAAAATTAAACAATATCAGGGAATATTTTTATCCTTGATGCCAAGTGATATGGTCTGTCCATGATCTTAAGGTTAAACTCTTTCCCTCTTAAACAGAGTGGCAAACTGCCTGTTTGAAAAAATCCTTGGCTTGTGTTAATACCCAACCTTTGTTGAGAATTACTTGGAAGACTGCTAGTTGGCCGTGGTCAAAACCATGCTAGAGATTATTCGAATGGCATGGAAAACGGCATTTTCATGTCAAGAACATTCCCTGGTATTGTTTATTTCATTCATTACAATTGTTTGTGGTGATGGAGGACGTGTAAGTACTTTAATAAGACAAGCTTGTTTATACTTCGCTTGGCAAGTAGAGCTGTGTGAACCTCTTATTTACAAAATAAAACTCTGAGAAGAATCACCTAAATGATGAGATATTGATGAAACTCTTTCTCTAGTCTTCACTGTGGCACCAGGAGTCATTAAGCATAGCTTGTAGTGCTCTGTAGTCTGGGAGCTTTTCTACTGTACAATGTGAAGAGAGTCTTTAAAACAGTGGAAAAATAAGCAGAAAGATGTGCAGTGTTACTGCTTCCATCACTCCGGGATAATGATGCACCAATGATGGAGAAAGAGGAGACAGCAGGAAAGCAGATAGAAAATTGTAGTGTTTTCCAGGCTTCTGCTCCTCTTTAGCTTAGAAGATCCTTGGAGTGAACAAAAGCTGGACTACAGCCATTACAGAGTGGTTGCAGTGATGATGCTAGAAGGTTATATAGCTGCCAAACCATTATTAAAATTATCTAGTCTGCATACCACACTGAGTTGAGCCAATGTGAAATGTATACCTTTTAGTCTTCGTTCTTTCCCAGTAAATGTATATATCAGCAAACTTAGGACTGGGAAATAGGGTTTCCTTGGGAAAATTCATTTGAAGCCATGGTGGCTATTTGTTAATGATGCTGGAAGGAAGGGATACATGTAAGGAGAAGGACAGTGGGGACAAGTTCATATCTCTCCCTTCCTCAGAAGGTATTTAAGACACTTAAGGCTGATAAGAATATAGACATGCCTGAAGTTGTTTGTTGGCTTTTACTGGATTTTTCAAGGTTTCACTGTGAATGAACCTAAAATGCAGTCAGAACTTGTTTGCAATCAAAACTGACAACAAGCTGTGCCAATAGCCTGAGCTGCTTCAAACAAACAACGCCAGTTTATAGGTTCATAAATATCAGATGCAGTGCTTTGAAAACTGTATTGAGCAGTCCAAAATGCCATGGTGGCAGCTGAGCAAAGATTAAGAGAGTAATGGGGAAAAAATATCCAACTGCTTGTGTTTGTGGGGAAGACTCAGGCAGCAAAATCAGAAGACAATATAAGCATAGTTTGTCTGTAGCACATTAAAGAATGTATACAATTTACCCCACACCTGAATTTCTTTTGTTCTGATAAAATGAGGTCACTCCCTGATAATAAAGCTCCTTAGAGCTCATGAAATAGAGGAGGCAGCCAACACATTAGAGTGTCAATAAGTACTTATCTCAAGAACGAATAAATTTTTCACAGGCTCAGTGCTTATTTTCAGTCTTGTTAATAACACAAGCAATATGCCTTTTGTTGGCTGTGCAGCAGAGCTGAAGAAAGAGCAGATTGTGCATCAAGGCACAATTCAAGGTAGGAGGGGTAGAAGAGTGGGTTGGTTGTGCCTGTTGTTGAATATTACTTTAGCAGGCTATGCTTCTATGACTGCTGCTGCTGTCACTCTGCTGTGGTCTTCTGGCTTGATACTTGAGATAGTAGATTAGGGTATCACAAGACCAAGAAGAGCCTTTTTTCTCTGTCATGACCATGCTAAATTATAGCTATCTGGCTAATTCCATGTCTAACAGCTTTCACATCACAATTTTTGTAGGCAGAAATTTTACAGGCTCATCTAAGAAAAGTTTAGAACCTGGAGAGGATTTTTTTTGTCTGCTATAGAGTAGCTACAATTTTGTGCAAGAATTTTCACTGGTTTTATTGTCTGTGGTTCACTCTGGTGTACATTCTCAGTATAAATGCATCCTTCTTCAAATAAACACTTTGCTGGTCACATTTAAAATAGTAGAAGAAGGGAAGGGACAGAGAATTGCGTTAAACTGAGAATGTGAAGTCTTTAGGATGCAAATTTCTTTGGCCTCAGGTTAATTTTAAGATGAGTTGTGTATGGGCTTGTAATAGAAGGCTGAACTGAGGTTGGAGTCCAAAGATTTGATTGGGTTCTGATGGGTTTTCCTGAATAGTTCTCAGTATATTTTTGTGGGGGTTTTTTTTTGGTTTGGTTTTGGTTGGTTTTTAAATTTTATTTGCACAGTAATAAGGCTTGCCCAAGTTTCATAGCTATGCCAGAACAAGTGGGTAGACTTTGGATCTTGGCTTTCTTGTTAATCCTGAAATCTGAATAACCTTAGATCTAAGGTCTTTACTTACAAATAGTTGTTTCTTTGTAGGCACATGTTTTCTTAAAATTAAATTTGGAACGGAACATGCATGCATTTGTTGACATTTATAGTACTCTCAAACTTCAGCCATGCAGTTTATTGGGAATCAACACAGCACTCTGACACATTAGAAACTGTCATGAAATGGGTTAACTTTAGAGACAGAGAACCTGAGGAAGGGTGACATAGAAGCCATGTCTTGTTTTGCAGAGGCAGTGGAAGGTACTCTCTGAATTACTTCCCCTGCTAAAGTTCTTCAGTCTGGTGAGATTCATGGGTGTCATAAACTGAAGTATGCTGCACTCAGCGAGCCTTCACTGTAGTCTGTGGGGTTATTCAGTATGAATAAAGGCAAGTGACTGATTTTGTGTAACTCATGAGCAATTATAGCAGTGAAGGTAAGAGTGGGACTGTAAATAATAAAAGTAAATGAGAAGGCAGAATGCTCTTGAGCTTTTCTCACCTAACAACACAGAAGTGAAAGGCAAGGGTAAAGCAGTTTGCACTACTTGAGGAAACTTATTAACTTATTCATTGAGAAGCAAAAGCAAGTGAAAGGGCACCTTCCACATCAGTATTTGAAGGAGATTGTAATAGCATTTTTAATGAGGATGAGACCTAGGAAGAAAGAAGGCTTCATCTTTCTTGAGAAATCATCAGGCAGGATTGCATGGCTCATCACATAGTGCAAAGACAGACCCTCAGGCAGGAGGTAAGTTTGCACAACTCCTTGCAGACATTGGTGCCTGGCACAGCTCTTTGTCACTGTGCTGCATGTCAGTGCACCCTTTTAACAAGTGGATCTTAGTGGGAGACAATGTTTGCCCATCTAAAGCAGGACTGCTATTTTGGGCAGCACTTAGACCCTACCCTGGGTCATGTAGTTGTGTCCTAGTCCAGCCTGCCAGCTCTAATGTGGTCCTGCCAATGTCTTACAGTGTGATCCAAGAGCCCTTTGGCATCCTGTTTGAGCTCTGAGCTGCCTGTAAAATGTAGATAATATAATCTACCTATTATATAGTCAATCATTCACGTTGTTAAAATATTACCTAAATAGTGTTAATGGCAGTATATATAGCAAAAGTATGAATAAAAATAACCTAAAGATAAGTACCAGTTCCTGTTCCTTGTGGTTTCAAACTTCAGTACTGTGAATCGGTGTTTGAAAATGTTTGTTTGCATTCCTGTGTGAGTCAGATTTGAGCAAGGGTCAGGGTTTGGCTCAGAAGCTCATTATTGCCACATGCATAAACAAGAAAGGATGTGAGGAGAACAGGAGAGTAGGGGACTGTGAGTTAGGAAGACAACTATCAACACATCACGTTACATGGGTAGTTCAGAGATTCTTAAGCTATGGTGCTTCAGTCACAAGTGGACTTTGAGTCAGTTATGGATATCTCAAAAAAAACCCCAACCATGTTGCTTACAGTGTATTTTCAATAACATTTGATCTTACAGCCTCACAGTGATCTGTGAAGAATTCTAACACATGGCGATAGTCTGTTACGGAACTGGCCCTTTATTTGAAATTTCTGGTCTTCTGCAGCCACTCCTTCAGATGATGGACTGGAATGTAAAAGAAATACTGGAGTGAACATTATGACAGTAATGCAGTTAAAAAGAAATTTCTTCTTAACAACAAGCAGTTAAGGTTTTCCCTGAAGTGCAAGTATTTTCATCCCTTTGTTGTTTTCTTCCCTGATTTAATTCTGATTTAATTGTGGGTGATTTAATTATGTAATCAAATGCCCAATTCTTCATTTTTTTGTTAAGACTAGATAGTTGGCTCTAGTAATACCTTCTGAAGAAGAGCTCAGCTGTCTAATTAAATGCACCGTTAAGAAGTGTCCAGGGAATCTTTTTGGATTTGCAAAGTGTTTGTCCCAAAGTAATCAAAGCATAGGACAAAGTAATGAGCTTGTATTGTATGAGAATTTGGATTTTGATGTTTAATGCTTTGCTTGTAAGCTGACTAAAAATATTTCCAATCAAAAGTCATATAGGTACATGTTTAAACGAGTATTTATTATATATATATTTTATGAAACAGTGTGGGGATTGCTTATGCCAGTCCCCATCTCAGCTATGGAGCAATGTGTGGGACAGTGAAGTGGATGCAATCCAGAACATGTATGGAGATGGTCTATGAAGATAATCTTATGAGAAAGAAATAAAGAGATTGCCTGGTTTGACAGCAAAATTAGGGGTGAAAGGGGGCATGACAGTAAATATTTCAGGATTAGGAGAGGAAGTAAATGCAGGCAGGGAGGTGAATTATTTAAGTTGTAGGGCAAATTTTGGCATTAAAACAAATGGGTCTGAATGGTTGTGAATGGCCATTTAGTCTGTAGGTAAGAAAGTTTGTAACCGTCAGAGAAAGAAAAGCCTGGAATAGCAGGGACCAAAAATATCTCATTATTTTTGAAGATGGGAAGTTATGAGAAAGGTTACAGGGTGTGGGTATTTGGGAACTGCGGGAATGGACTTGAAGTATGAGGAAACCACTTGTGATTGACTGTTCCTGTACGGTTGTTGGTTAGCCCCTTTCAGCTTCTTTAAGTGGCTGAGCAGGAAACAGAAGAACAGCTGGAACATCTGGGGCGGATCAACAGATCACCAGTGTTTATACCTTTAAAGCAAGTCTTTAAAATGGTGTAACTTTGTGATACTATCCTAATTTATACCAGATGAGAATCTGGCCACAGGCATCACATTGGATTAATGAAAATAAATAAATTATTCTATTTGGAAACTCTGATCTGTAAATCCCCCAGTGCAAGAAGCTCCCTGGCAATGAAGGATGTTCTTATATAGTGCAGCTAACACCGAGTGAGGATGCCAGAACTGGGCCAAAAATTATTACAACGAGAGAAAGTAATAGTTGATGCATGAACTTTGTTGTAAGAAAAAAAACAAATCCCTTTTCTTCTTTCTTTTTACTTCAGAAAACCCACTACTAGGAAATCAGTACATATTTACCAACCTTCTACCTGATTTTCATTCATTTCTTATTATCCCTTCTTGAAGCCAAGGGCTTTCCTTTTAGATAATAGTTTCTGTTTTTGCATTTACTACCAAAAAAATGGGATAAGTAGAAGCTTTTCAACTTAATTGCCTGATGGATAAGTATATTGCACAGAAATTCTTTTCTGTCTTTCCACTTTGAGTTCTGCAGAAAAATCAAAAAGTCTGTTGGCTGTGGTCATATGGATATGACCTTGCCGGCCGGTATTAGTGTGTGCTAACAACATGAAAGGAATTGTTCATGAGTGCTGAAAACCATTGTACAGACCTGTGACTTCATGGAATAGTGTGTCATAGACATATATAATAAATTGCAGTCCCAAAATCACTGAATCAAAGGTTTTATTGTATTGCTTGCCCAATTTTGACATTAACAGACTTGTTTTGTTTCATTGTAAAACTTTTGCACAAAACTTCTAACAGTCTTCAAAAAAGTAAAATAATCAGTATGTCTGAAAAGTAACATTTTCTCTTTTCAGGTGCTCTGTGATAAAACACCTGCTGTTACTCAGCTACCACAGCACAACTTGTTCATTCCTGTTCTATTTCTTAACTTCCTCACCTCCCCGTGCCAACATCATGCAACAATCAAGCATCTAACAAGCAAGGTGGCTGCTTCAGGGTACGTGAGTGAATTAAACCCTCTGTGGCCTCACCTTCACATCTGCAATTACCCTAAGCTTTTCACTGGTAGTTCACACTCATCCCAGGAAGAGATTTGTTCAACGTGCCTTTCATGTAAGCTTATAGATACAGCGCACGTCAGGATTCATGGGCATTTATCATTTCCTGTACACCTTAAACAAAGATAATGCAACATTGCTAAGGAGTGTTTGATTATACAGTGAACTTCCAGCTTGCACTGAGTCAGATGAGCCCATACAGTTTCACTAGATTTCAATCTGGGTTTCTTGCATAATGAAAAAAGATTGCTCAATGAAATAATCAGGTGCTGTATCTGTATATGGATGTCCATGCGCAAATTAATTCCCGATTTACTTCCACTGACGTTGTCAGACTCGCACTGTGAATGGATTTGGCTTGTTCAGTGTAGCCTGTCACTATTTTCCATGTTAATTTTAATGGAATTGCCACAATATCTTGCTTCGATTTCTTGCATTATAACTATGCACTCAAAGAATAAAATATAACATTACAGGGATAAGCAACTGAGATTTGCATGTGTATCCAGTGTATGCAGAAAATGTTGGAATTTCACTGTGATGTCTTGGGGATAATTTTATAATATATGAATAACTGCAGAATTTCATTCTTTAATTACACTTCTGGCTTTTTGTATGAAATCATGTAAGAAAAAGTTTAAATCTTTACTACAGGAAAACCTTAGGTCTGCACATTTGAGCAAATTTACAATACGAAAAGGAAAGTAATTTCCTATTTTAACCAATATTTTTTGGGGAACAAACCATGAGGAACTGCCAAACTGAGTTCAATTTTTCTCCCTTTGACTTTAAACCAGAATTTTTTGCTTTCTCAAAGTTAAATATATAGCATTGGCAAAACTCTGACACTCACACTGAGGTCTGTAAAGTAGTGTATTTTATAGATCGTGAGGGCATGGAGAAGAGGAAGAAAACTTCCCTGTATAACCTCTTCAGTTTCCTTCACCTCAGGGGTTAAGGCTGAGTGCCATGCTCAGCCTTGCCTTGTTTGAATCTTTCCCATGCTGACAACATTTATACTCTTTGCAGAGGAGTGGGTGGAAGGCAATGAATAATCTGGCCAGTTTCCTACAGGCTTTAGATCAATACTGGAGTTGGATGGACTGCAAATACCTGTCTCGCTTTCGTGCCTCTAGGACAGAAACAGTTATCACCCAACCACCATTTTCATTCTCTAGCTGGATAATGGTCTCTGCCATTAAAAACTGTCCATTTCCTTCTAAACCATCTTTTGAACTTTATTTCCTGAGGTTCATTCCAGGACCATGTAAAGCAGTTTAGCTGCAGCAGCTTGCCAGGTCATCAGGGTTGGCTGGCAGTCACCTGGTCCAAAAGTCTCTGTCAGTGCTGGTTATTGTTAAGTCCTACAAATTACACTGTAGTAGTGAAATACACTTATTAGCTTTGAGACCTTTTTTAGGAAAAATTTTATCAGTTGTTTATTTAATTTTTCTTCTGTGGAATTCATAATAATGCTGGCAAAAGGCTGGGGTAGGGCATGAGCATAGGGAGGCTAATTTCATTTTTTGAATTTAGAATTATGGATGTTTTTGTGCAGCCATATCTATTATACCATCCTCTTTATGAAAGAGGCACAATAGTACAGAATGACTAATCATAGAGAAACCAGTGTACCGTCATCCTTCTCCCAAGAGGGACCTTACGTGGTTTGTGCAATACAGCATTCAAAACCAAAGTATCAGTATTTATTTTCCAGTATCTCACCTGATGACTGAATGAATAACCATCACATGAACAAAGAGCAATCTGTTTGCTTTATAAGCAATGCAGTTTCAGGCACTTATGAAATAATGAAAATTAACACCTAACAGCAATGTGAAATGAATATGACGAGCTAACTTTTTGAGCAGCGTGTGAGAAGGAAAAAGTAAACAGTAGATTGCACATCGATTCCTATTGTTGAATACTATTTGTTTAGTAGTGATGATTCGTGAGACCCTGCAGCTGTATACACCTGAGGTGTGTGACGCTTACACAGAGCTTCTGTACTCCAATTAAATGAAGCATGAGTATTTTTTTTCCTCCCTCCTCCTTTCCTCTGTTTCTATGTGTTTGGTCTGTTCTCTGTTCACTCGCAAAGGCAGCTCACTGTACATCGTCCTGTGGGCTCACGTACTGCATGAAATAACACACAGACTCCATTTGTATCAACCTACTTCTTTCTCTCTCTTAAAACAAATACTTCCATAGCTACGCCTACCACATCTTTTCTGTTTTGTTGTGGAGTGAGCTTATTACTGACATCTTGTTGATCTTTCAAAGTCTTCCTCTGTTTTTCATGCAGGGTATTACAGTGCTCATTCCCATTCCTTCCTCTATTGCAAATTCTAAAAATAATCAGCCATAAAAGTAGCTATCGAGCTTTATTGCTACCAGCACAGTGAGATTAATCGTGGTGAATATATTGTACTTCACTAAAAGAGTGCCTTAAATTGTTTGACACATCTCCCAGGACAGTCAGGGAGTTCTGAGAAACCCCAGTGTTTCCTGTTACTCCTTCCATGGTGGTATGGGTCTGCATTGATTTTTCCAGTAGTCTGTGCCAAACAGGAACAATTTAGCTCATAGGGAGGTAATAAAATAATCTTTACAAGCAATGAATATAGTAAAGCAGGTCAGAAGTTGGATTTGTGTTTGTGGGAGAGAAAGGATCTCTTAGTTTAGTATCCTTCAGTGAAATTCTAAATTAAAAAAAAAATCTGATTGCTGTGATTTGGGACCACTGAAAGATTTAATTTCTGTATATCACCTATTTTCATTTCAAGAAGGTATAATTTGTTATTTTAATGTGGTTAAAATATTTCAGTTCAACATTTTCCTTTGCTTATCTGTTTTTCAATGGAATGCAACACAGCCCAATATAAATTAAGAATCAAATCAGCATGAAATGTTTTTAACATTGTGAAAATTAAAAAATTTCCCATTTCTGAAGTGCTTTAAGAAAGTTGAGATGATTTTTTTCAATTTCTTCCTATTAAACATGTAATTGAAACAAACTTGTTCATAGGAAAATTTTTAGAATACCAGTTTTCTCAGTGAAATTAATTTCCTTGAAAATGGCTGTGATCAGTGCTGGAGATTATCCAAGGAATCTAGGTTTTGGCTTCTAGGTCCCAGGCTATACCACTTTTTTCTTCAGGCACAATATTAATCTTAAATTAGGTGCACATGCCACCATAATCTTTTTTGCTCCCAGCCTTTGCTTGAGGAAAATATACATAGAAAAGATAGCATGCATGACCTAGGCTTACATCATCAGTGCCCCAGTGGCTGTGTGAGTATCTGCTCCATTTATTTTTATTGGCTTATTATCAAGAGGAAAATGCATCAAAATTGCCACCAAGTGAAGAGTTTGTCTTCTGTTCTAGAGCTTCTTTTTCTTTTTCCTATGTTTGTGAAGGGTCAGTGCTTCTACGAATAATTGTAGGACATTTTAAAGTGGAGACTGATAAGTGAAAAGCATTAGGGTGAACAATTAATTTTCCAAGAAAATATGAACACAGGAACATCTTCAGATATTAACTAATAAAAGCAATAAATCCTCTGTTTCCTCCAGATATGGTTAAGACTGGCTTTATTGACAGTGATAGCAGTATTCTTACAGGATACCTTTGACTGCTCCTCATGAGCTCCTTGAGTTATATTCATTCCTCTGTTGTCATAAAAATATATTTAAATAAGAAAATACTGCACTGCCTGTGTCAGTGTAATTGTCATGGTCAGATGCAGTGTGACTTTGTGGCATTGAAAAGGAACAAGGGAGTCAGTCAACTCAAGAATCTTCACTGTTAAAGAAAGAAGAGAGTGTTAATCAATTTTCTGAATTTTCTTTTTAATGCTAATAGAAACTACTCTCTGAATGCCATACTTAGAAAATTGTGTGTCAAGCCTCCCAAAAGAAAAGTATGTGTGGCATAAATATCTTCTCCAAGTCTTACAACTTACTAAGGTTTTTGAGTGTCCAGTCAGCATGGGACACCCAGTGCAGCCTCCTTCTGAGATGTTTCAGAGGCTCAAAAGGGGAAAAAATTAACACAGAGGAAGGTGTGTTCTACACAGAGGTTTGGCTTTTATTTTATTTTATTTATCCCTGCATAGTTCCTGGGTCATGCCTTCCATCTGTAGCTAATTCTGCTCCAGGGGTATTGTTTGCTAGGCTCCTTTCATGGACTCTTAGAGGATTTTTTAATTTGTTTTGTGGTTTTTTAAATCAACTTAGTTTATGGGTCCTCCATTGAAAGGATGCATTAACTTTGTTATTAAGTTGCATAGCTCTAGACTCAATTACAGCTAGACTTAAAGATATGGCTGAAAAAACATACTGTTGTTGTGATGTATTATGAGTCATGTGCTGTTGGAGTGCACTAAATACCTGAACTTTTCAAGTAAATTGAAAAAGTTTTGTAATTCTTTTTAGGAATGGAGGCTATTAAGAGACAAGATATGTGTGAAAGGCAGCTCTCCTACAAACAAATGTCCAGTACTACTGGCATGTTTCTTCCGTCTGAACACAAAATCCTTCTATAGCACAAAGCCTTTACAGATCAATTTAACGGTGGAAATGACTAAGCAAAATCATTTTACCCCTCCTTAGTCTATATCAATCACCTGATTAAAGAAAATAGCTTGTACAAAGTGGTCTGTGGTCTAGATGCCAAATGTTCAGTTAAAGATCAGAGCTTCAGCTGGTATGGGCAGACCTGATTACATTTAACCTATTGAATATGCATCGTTTTACTTCAGTAGAGGCCTGTTTCAAGTATCTGTAAGCACACTGGAGCCTGCAGAAGAGGCAGAAAATTGTCGTTATTTTTTCTTCCATGAGACATTTTCTGATAATATTCAGTCTCTGAGACCCATGAAGCGACCTACTGGTAAGTTTTTTCTAATATCCTTGTCCATGCTATCCTCACCCTGTCCAAGTCTTGACAAAGTGCTTGGGACAAGTTTTAAAAAGTCTTTTACACTTGTATTATTGGCTTATGCAAATAACATAGCATTCAAGGACATAGTTCATCAAGAATTTCTGTGGAACTGATGTCTCTTCTCAGCTGAAGGGTGAATTCTGTCTGAATACTTCTGAGGAAAAAGGAATTATGTTCAAGTCAAATTTTTCCGCAACTAGTTCATGCCCTGCTGAGTTAGGCGGCAGTGATTCATAGGTTGCTGGCGGTGTATGACAGTAAAGTCTATTACGCTGCTCAATAGTAAGATAAATGCAAATAATGATGACGATAGAATTTGTGGATTTTTTTTTAACAAAGCACCTCTATACATTTTGCAAATGTTGCATCAAACCTCACAATGAATTGGCTGCATATGAACAAGCTGCATTAAAAGGGAGGGGAGGCTGGCAGCATGCCTTGCAGGAGCCTTCAGTGTTTGAACCTCTTGCCATCATTTCCAAAGTCTCCATCCAGTGCTGCAACAGCTGATGGGAAACTTTCCATGTCTTCAGAACTGAGGTGGTACTACTGACTGATTGCACAACAAGGTCTGCCCTTAGCCTTTTTGCTCAAAGGACGGATGCAAAACAAATCTGTCAATGCTTTTGTAAACTATTTAAAACTTTTGTTAAAAAAAAAAAGTGTATATATGTGTGTAAGTAATTGTGACATATCCTGACGTGAAGTCATGCACGGGCTTTTTAGTTTTATTCTAGGACATTTCATTAATCAACTGAAGATAAACAATTATCCTGGAGAACCGGCACCTCTTGAAGGAATCCAGTCAAAGTCAGCTTTTCTGATCAACACAGAATTCACAGCAGTATTTTAGAAGTAATAATACAAATTTAAGACAATAATAGGCGTAACAGAAAAATAGTATCACAAACAAAATCCTCTTAGTTGAGAACCGTTACCTCATCTAGCAAATAAACTGATGAAATCAGCACTCATTGAGCTTATCAAGCAGCTACTTCTGAAACAGATCTAATATTTTACTGATAAAATCTATATATTGTTTCTGCCCATGTAAAGAAAATTTGGCTGATGTAAAATGAAGCAGTTCCATGGAAATCAACTGAAACACTGCCACTGATGTCAGATGGATGTCTCGGTGTTCAGTATGGATTATAAAGAATCCTCTTTCTTTGCCATGCAGACACTGAAAAATCACCAATTTAATACTTTTTCTAAACTCTCCTCTTCACCCACCACTTTGTCCTGCAATACTTCGCCTGCGATTCTGAAGAGGAATTTTGTCAGAGGGACTGTTACATGGGAAGTGTGCTTGAGTGGTATATGTCTGTATTTTGAATTTAAATAAATCAACTGCATTTCCCAGTTGGCAGTAGTTTGCCTCTGCTTTAATCTAACTAGTTCTGGACGTGCTTGGGAAGTGACTGCTGATGTGGGGCTGACATTCCTGAAGGAAAGAACAACAGAGCTGTGGGAAGGCCCACGCTGGGCTGCTGCCAGAAACAATATAGCCACATTACGGCTGCACTCTGTACAGATTAATTAGCTCTGTCGAGAAGCAAGTGTCACACTGTGCTAACATGGCTACCTTTGTTCTGCAGCTTAAACTAACTCGTTTAGACCTGACTTAGGTACCTTTAGATAAGTGTGGTTTCTTTATCCTTGGAATACGACGAGGTAAAATGACTCATTCTACAGTACTAATCATTTCTGGCAAGTTATGGTCAGTGTTAATCAGTGACACGTAGCAGATGCTGTGTGATGGTATCGTCTTGCTCTTACTCGTACCCACCTGTTCAGAGGAAAACAGCTGACCTGTAAAGTCATCTCCCAGCTCTGTCAATGCACATATGGAGCATTGCTCCGAGCTGCTCATTTCTCAACTAGAACGTGTCCAACAGCGGTGTAACTCTTTCAGTCTCAGGAGATGTTAGCAAAGAGCAGGCTAAGTGCTAAGCCGCTAATTCAGATGAGGTGTCCCTGGGCTGGGACTGCTGTCTTGTCCTCGAGGACTGGAACTGGAACACTGTGGTCTTGTGTATATACTTGTAAACTTGCACAGTACATGAGGAGTATTGGCTCACTTTGTCCTCTCTTGAAGTGTCCTGTGTCGGTCTTTCTATTGTCAGGAGGACTATTACCGCCATTTGAATATTTGGCTTCAGAACGAAACCGGTTTTGGACATTGTTGAAACGAGGGGCACGTGGGGATTGTACGGTTGTCTCTGGTACTTGCATGATGAAGCTTGTTAAGTATTTCTCTGTGTTGCTGTACATGTACAAAGTCTGTACATACGATCTTGATACAAGGACCAAATTGTGCAGGAAAAGGCTAGTAACATCTGTGTAGGGGAGAAAGAGAGAGCATGTCACTTGGCAAGGCACAGTTAGGCAGTGAGCTCTGATGGTAAAATGGTAACTGCTAATTGGATATAATAAGGAAAATGCCTAAGGGAAGATACCCTCACCAAACGAGTAAATCGAGAGGCCAATCCTTGTTGGCAGGGAAGCTCTGAGTATATTAATAATCATGTAAAACAGGCGTAGGGAGATGAATCAGACAACTGAAGGTTGTTTGAAAATGTCCGTCACTGGGTGTGCTACTCTGAGTTTGTGTGCAGCGCAGTGAGCTAAATTCATTTCAAGCTACTAAAATTAGAGGAAATTTTTGAATAATCACCACTATATAATGACCTAGATTACAATGGGTAGGTTAAAAATAAGAAACGCATTTTTGCATTTCAGGGAAATGAGAGTGGCCTTCCTCTGGGAATCAGGGAAAAAATTGAATGTGAGGAAGAGAATTTCCAATTTTAGACCTGATTATCCTCTTCTCTTGTAACAGTGCACAGTCATTAACACTTTTGCAAAGGGTGCAAAGTGTTATCATTCAGATTTGGTAAGGCTACCACTCATGCCCTGATTTCCCTGGTGTGAATCTGCCCAGGTCAGACTCAGTTCTGACCTTTCTGGCTTTAGATTTCTTTCTAATGTCCCCATTTTGGGGCAGAAGATGTAACAGCCAGTGTCAAGAGGACCACAGCTTCACAGGTGACTGAGAAGTGTTGCATGGTGAAAAAATGGATTCATGGGGTTTCCATAACACTACTTATAGAGGTTGTTTAAAATATTTGCAAGGAAAACTGCTTGTAGATTGGAAAAAATAAATTACAGTTCCCAGAATATTCTACATTCTCTGTGTCTCAGTGAATGATACTGAAATATACCATTTTCCCAGACAGATGATATTAGAAAGACTCCAAGAGAAGTGTCTGAGCAGCAAGAATATGTGGAGTTACAAGGAGTCGGGATTCCAGGGAAAGTGAGAGAGACAGAAAGAGCCAGCAAAAGGGGCTCTCAGGGCTCCCTGGTTGTTCCTCTTACCTTGCACTCCCCAGTCTGCAGGCTGAGGCGTTTAGAATGAAAAAGGTGAATTTTCTGGTATTAGTTATCTGAGATTGCTGAAAATATAATATTAGTAACATTTTGTTACAGTATTTTTTGCATAAAAATATTTGCGACTAATGTGGTTATCCAAAGCAACAAGTTGGATTTGTCACTTCTTGGCAATCTGTTCACATGAATGGACATCCCTCTGAAATGAAGTTGTGCTCTTAAGTATCCAGATAAATATTCTTCTGGACATTGGAATAATAGAGAAATTTTCTTCTGTCACTCATTGAAAGTGATTTTCATTTATTTCACAAGTTGAGGAAAGATGGGGCAGCTGTGACTCCACCTTTTGTGAAGTCTCCATTTGAGCTGATATCACATAGTCTGGTAATCTTAGCAAAATGATTACTGAAAAATCGCAACTGGAAGTGGAATAGTAGTGCTTTTGGAGGTTTTGGTGCTTTTTGTCTTTGGCATTGCTTCTGCAGGGTTGAGAGGTACCCAGAATGCTGGGAAAGGGACCCCTGATTGCTTAGTCGAATAGCTTTCAAACAACTGCAGAACACGACAATAATGAAAAATGGAGAATCAAACTGCTCCAAAAGGATTTACATCAGTGAACCTGAAGAATCTGACCCAAAGCTTTTAAAATGCTTCCCTAATTAGCAAAAATATTGTTAAAAGTCTTCAAGCTGTAAATGTATACCTTTCCTTTTGAGCTATGCCCTCAGCTTTCACCGTAACATAAATAATTCCCCTCTTTGTTTTTGTCACTGTGTTTCCATTTTCTGGTTTTCAAAGGCTGTTTCCCACCCCGCCTTTGTTATTTATGGAGATTGATCATGTTTTTTCCTTATACTTAGCCTAATGACATCAGCACACTTAACCTGTGAACCTAGGCCGTGTTGGCTGGATGGTAATTTGGCTGAAGTTGTCATTAAGGTGTCAGAGCAGATTGTAGGACAGCTGATTTGTACCACACTGCTGTAGCTGCTGAATGCTGAGGGAGGGTCCTTGCTATGCTGTCTGTCACTCTCAGGAGAAAGCTGCCCCTAAGACAGAGGAGGAGTTGTCCCATGGCTTCTCATTTCCTCATTCTTCAGTTTTCTGTATGGGAATGTTGAGTATACCCAGTTACAATCCTTTAAATTTCACGTCATGTGGTTGCGCCATGCCTTCGTCCAGACGTGTCTAAAGCTTTTGTCCAGGCATACTTTAAACTGGGTAATTCCATCTAATCACTTACTTCCTACAAGCCCATCATGTGCAGCTACTCCTTAATGACCCTCGGTTATTATGTTTGAAGTGCCATCCAGGGGAACTGTGTCCTTCAAGAGATGAATTTAAAATCCATAGTTACTGCAGGAAAACTTCAAACTCAGCAAGGTTCACATGTGACACCTTCAAGAACCTGCCACACCCCTCCCTGACCACGAGCCTGTGATGTAATTTATTTGATTAAAATAACTGAGAGAGAAAGCCATTGAGAGAAAAGGTTTTTCTTAGATTGTGAACAGGTCGAATTGAACCTAGAATATTTGACAGTCAAATAATTATATGAGTAACTATGATACCCTCAGCCTTGTTGACACCTATGCACGTTTAGTCACTAACTTTATAGGGGCCAGGTTTTCACCCAAAGTCTGCCAAAGATCTTTTAACCTAACATTGTATTTAGTCTGCTTGTCCGATACAGATCCTGGGAAAGGCATACTGTAATAATGTGTCTGCAGTTGATTTCCTCCAGAAAAAACAATTTTCCCCGAATCCATATGGTTGTTAGCAAAACGCATTGTTAGCGGAATTACTGTATGCAGTGGCTGTGATAACACATGCTACAAGTTGTCATTTGTAATCATCACTATTTCAACTGACTGTCTGCTCCTGGCTCATGTGTTGAAAGAGGGTAAGGAAAAAAAATCACACGCTGTCTTGCTTTAACCTCAAAAGGGCAGGATAGTGCCATCTAGCAATTACAGGAGTTTGACTTCTTTTCTACTGTAAGCATTTTTTTTGCAAGTTCTAAACCTACTAATGTATGAGTGAGAAAAATCCATACGGAATTATAAAACCGCAAAATAATTGAAAACCGATATCTCTTCAAGGAATGTGAAGAAGTGATATTTATCTACAAATACATAAGTTCCAAAATTAGTACTGCATGTTGAATTTTTAAAATATAGAGATTTGTCCTGAATGGAGATTTCAATGTATTGACTTAAGAAAAAGAAGGTTATCAGGGAAAAAAATGGTTATCCACTGCTAGCCCCTGCTCTCCTTTTATACATCCCTTCCTTTTCTTTAAGCAGCTCATCTCACGCTGCTTCATTGCAGCCCGTCAGTAGACATTCTCTTTAGAAAGAACCAGACACCGTCTCCCTGTCACAGCAGATGTAAGCGTCACCATTCTGAGGAGAAATACTGCAATTGTGTCTCTTTTCCTGGTCACAGACTAACTGAGGCGGGGGGGGGCTGCAGAACATGGGGCGGGAACTCCATGGTGTCAGGTACCCTTCCATACAAAAGTTGTCAATCGTTAAACCACACAGGTATGTCATAGATATAAAATAGACTATTTTCCTTAAGTAAAATTATAGGAAGAGATTAGGTATTATATAATAAACATACATTTAAAATTATTTCTTTTCAATGCTGTTTACCAGTTTGTAGATAATCCCAAATCCAAAACATATCTTATCCCTTTTATATCCTGCAGTGTAAACATATTTATCAAAATAAATGCATTTATGCTGCAAGGCCATGTTTATAGCAGTGTATAACTTTGCTAAATTTAAAGTGTTTGGGCACACATTTGTCATGCTGAATGTTTGACTTGGGAAATTATTTTTTCAATGGTTTGGCCATTTCTAAGAATGAAGTTAAAGAAAAATACACTTGTTTCTTCTTTGCATCAGACAAAAAAGTCTCTAAACTTGTTTGTTGACAAGTTCAAGTGCTGTCAATCAATTTAATTATTCAGAATATTTGTCATGGTAGTAGACAGATGTGTTTACCATCTGTGAAAAATCATCTTGGTTTTGCCAGTGTCCAAGAATCTAAAGAGTTTGATTTCTTACATGCTGAGCAGAGTCCAGGACAGTGGGACAGATGGTTTGAAGACTCCCCTTGGACTGAGCACACTTTAAGGTCATAACTCCTGCATGGTGACTAGATAGGATTTGTGACATCCCTAGAGCAGAACACAACTTTTTTTTTTTTTACTATACTTCAAAAACAGGTCTAAAATATGGCGAGAACAGCACAACAAGCTGTGGAGGAAAAGAATAACTGTCCATTTAGTGCAGCTAAGGACAGGGCAATGCCCACCTACCCAATGGTGAACATCAGAAGAGGAGGCGAGTGCGCATTGCTCTGCAAACAAGAACAGGCAAAGAAGCACAAGGCCTCTGAAGAAGCACCAACATTCCCGTGCTTCTTGTGTGAAGCAGTGCTTTTAGAAGACAGTCTGTGATCACGTCACTAAACACTGTGTCATAAAGGGTGTGAATTAGTTAGCGAAATGCTCAAATTGCCTTTTGTCTTGACTGTACAGCCATACATTTACAGCCTTACATCAGTAATTTATTTTTTTACCATTGTTTCTGTGTGGGTGCAATGTAAATAGTAAAATGTTCCAGGTTTTTGATACATTGAAATATTACATGCCACAATGTTTAATTTGCATGAGTCGTAGTTTCTCAGGAAAATCAAATACATGTATTTTATGATAACACATATTTGTGTATTTCCTTTATGTTTAGGTCTTTTATCAGCTTCCCAGAATTGAGTTTTCTCTGTAATTCTGAAAGCCTTTATGGCATACAACAAACCCTTTTGTTACATAAGAAGTAAGAAACTTTTTCAGAGATAAGTGTGAATAAATCTTTGGGTTTTTCATGCTGGTAAACACTGCACTGGCCACAGTATAAATACAAGTACTTTATAAGCCATTTCAGCTAACAGGTGCAGTTCAACAAAGCCTCTGCAAAGTAAATGATGGTAGCTGAGACGAAACCTCTGCACAGCACTCTCAGAGCCAAACCTGCCGACAACTTCACCAAGTTCGTACGTCGCTCGTATCACTGTAAATGAAAGCGATTGTGGTCTGTCAGCACTTGGTGAGAAGACTGTCATTTTCTGTTTTGATCCCAAAGTGCCAAACGTTGGCTTGTTTCCACAGGCACTCCAAACTCTTCCACTGACTTTCGTGGGGTTACTCTCAGTTCATACTAATGTGGTGTGAGGTCTCATGATCTGTTGCTGAAGTCAATGAGAAGACACTGACTGCAGCCTGGATGACACACTCAGGACAAGCCGGTCTCCTTGTCTTTGCATGGAACTGTGCAAAAAGACACAGATATGTGAGGCTAAGTATGAATGTTACATCACTGAATGAAAATCTTTCCAAGTCCTCTTTCTTTTTTTTATGATAACCTTATGTATTTTTGGTATCTGTCATGGTTTAGCCCCAGCCAGCAACTAAAGCCCCACGCAGCCGCTCGCTCACTCCCCCCACAGTGGGAGAGAATCAGAAGAGTAAAAGTGAGAAAACTCACGGTTTGAGATCAAGACAGTTCAATAGATAAAGCAAAAGCCGCGCACCCAGGCAAAGCAAAGCAAGGAATCCATTCCCCACTCCCCACGGGCAGGCGGGTGTTCAGCCATCTCCAGGGAAGCAGGGCTGCATCATGTGTAATGGTCTCTTGGGAAGGCAGACGCCATCACTCAGAACAACCCCCCACTTCCTTCTTCCCCCAGCTTTATATACTGAGCATGATGTCATATGGTATGGAATATCCTTTTGGCCAGTTTGGGTCAGCTGTCCTGGCTGTGTCCCCTCTCCCAGCTTCTTGTGCACCCCCAGCCTCCTTGTTGGCCGGCCAGCACAAGAAGCTGGACTGTCCTTGACTGCTCAGCAACAACTGAAAATATCAGTATCTTATCAATATTATTTTCATCCCAAATGCAAAACATAGCCTCATATTAGCTTCTACGAAGAAAATTTACTCTATCCCAGCTGAAACCAAGACAGTATCCTTAGACTGCAGTAGAAAACAGAGTTTCTTCATGGTGTTCTTCATGTCAGATTCTGCCTCTTTCTCAATCTTGCTGTGGGAAATTTAGATGTGGAAATATTACAGGTCTGCATACTTCATACATCATTTTAGAGC
Source organism: Phaethon aethereus (assembly GCF_964289735.1). Taxonomy (NCBI): domain Eukaryota; kingdom Metazoa; phylum Chordata; class Aves; order Phaethontiformes; family Phaethontidae; genus Phaethon; species Phaethon aethereus. Next base: position 69,947,667 of record NC_138578.1, on the reverse strand, counting down.
TTTTTTTTTCTCAGTAATACAGGTAAGAAAAAGCTAAGTCTGCCACCAGAACTAACCAAAATCTGGCATGACACTTAGCAAATGTAGGCTTTGTAGTGCTGTCTTGCTGGTTTATGTACTACAGATCTGTATGCAGATAAGTAATATACCATATGTCATACAATTGATCTATGCTAACTGCTATAGCAAAGTAGGCATATTTTAAAGTGTAGAATCAGTACTGCATGGAGGACAGGCCATAATAAATAAATAGTACAACTGCAGTAATGCCACAGCAATGCCTCAGCAACTCATTGGCATAGACGGACTTAGATGTAAATTACTGTAACGGTTAATTTACAGAGCACTGCACATAGCAAGATTACATACAGGCCATGCTTTTGAAATTAGTATACAGATAAAATTAATGAAGCAGTGTATTTAAGAACAGTTACAAATGTATTTTTAGGAGGAAAAAACCCCCGCAACCTGTACTTCCCTGGATGGTAGTTGCTTGATTTCAGTTTTCTGTTTTAGCACTTAAAGATGAAAGTTTAGAAGTCAGGAACAGACAACTGCAACTGTCTGCATCTTTGTCTTCTGTCTGCCTCTGATTGTAGTGGTCATCTTAATAAACGAGTGTTATTATCTCTGTAGGAAGGATTGTGGTGAGTCTGTGAGTCTCTGTGTCAGTTATCTGAGAGTGACTAATCTGAGGGTTGAACTGTGCCGTGTTAGAATTCACTGAAACCAGCCAAAATTAATCACCCACCAGTATTCTTTCTCTACAGCCTGTTCTACCAGAGAAAAAGAAATGAAAGCAGTAAAAGTTTTAAGTTAACAAACACATTTTCAGCACTTTTAATAACACTGAAAACAGTGTTCACTCTCATAGTTGTTGTTGTTATGATGCATTTTGCTGCTGGGTTCAGTTTTGCACATCAGCAAAACTTTGGACAGAATAAATTCTCTTTCTTCTGTTGTCTTCACTGGAGCAGGGCAGTTGCACATACTTGGGATGTGTTTCCTTGACTCTAAGCAGGAAATGGATAAAATCAAATCTATTGTTCTCTGTGAATAAAGCCAGGTAAATAAATAATACTAGTGGCTTTAATCATGCAGAAAGAATTCAGACAAACAGGGAAGTTATGCCTTAGGAAAAAGTAGAGAAACTTCCAAAGTGCTTTACTGACAGGGCAGTTGAACGATCGGAGAAATAAACGCTAATAGTCACATTTGGAAAGTACTCAGAACCACTGTTCGGGGTTGAGTTCTGCTGCAACTTTTATTTGTCAGCAGATTCCTGGAGTCGTGCCAGTACCGTAGGAATACGGCCAGCTGAAAGTCACACAGCAATAAGATCTTGGCACCTGGCACAGGGAAAAGGCTGTGCTGGGCACGGGTTATAAGGGAAAGATGCAAATTCCCCTTTCAACTGCATGGAGGGCTGCATATATATAAATGTAACACACTTTCTCTTACAGCAATTCTTACTAAGAGAAGGGATGCACTCTTCTAGGTGCTGTGTGAAAGGCAGAGCTGAATGATTGTTAGCTCTCAGTAAAATGAGACTTTACGACTGAGCAGGTAATTGTGTAGAACTAGCCATAGGGTGACTGTGTTCTCCCACAGGCAGTAAATTTAAGGTTTGTGTTAATCATGGAGAAAGGTACCAAACAAAAGACACATTCTGATTTCTATTTCATTAGTGCAAATCTGGGATAACTTTGCCACTATCTGAAGTGTTTGGCCTAGGCGTATTCCTGAAGGGCTGATTAGGCCATACCCATACATCCTGGCCTCATTCCAGCTGCAAACAGGGGTGTGTGGTGAACCTGTTTCCATGGAAAGGAAATCTGGCGTATGCCAGAAAGGATCATGGTCCACTCTCTCTCGGTCCCTAATGTGGACAGCTGGGGTTAAGGATTTCACAGGACTTTGCAACATACACCAATGCTTAACTACCGGCCTGTCAGCCTGACCTCTGTACCAGGGAAGATTATGGAGCGGTTGGTCTTGAGAGTGCTCACGGGGCATCTGCAGGACAACCAAGGGATCAGGCCCAGCCAGCATGGGTTCATGAAAGGCAGGTCCTGCTTGACCAACCTGATCTCCTTCTATGACCAGGTGACCTGCCTAGTGGATGAGGGAAAGGCTGTGGACGTTGTCTACCTGGACTTTAGTAAAGCCTTTGACAGCGTCTCCCACAGCATTCTCCTGGAGAAACTGGCAGCTCGTGGCTTAGACAGGTTTACTCTTCGCTGCGTGAGGAACTGGCTGGATGGCCGAGCCCAGAGAGTTGTGGTGAACGGCGTTAAATCCGGCTGGCGGCCGGTCACAAGCGGTGTTCCCCAGGGCTCGGTTCTGGGGCTGGTCTTGTTCAATATCTTTATTGATGATCTGGATGAGGGGATCGAGTGCTCCCTCAGTAAGTTTGCAGATGACACCAAGTTGGGTGGGAGTGTTGATCTGCTGGAGGGTAGGAGGGTTCTGCAGAGGGATCTGGACAGGCTGGATCGATGGGCAGAGGCCAACTGTATGAGGTTTAATAAGGCCAAGTGCAGGGTCCTGCACTTTGGCCACAACAACCCCCATGCAACGCTACAGGCTTGGGGAGGAGTGGCTGGAGAGCAGCCCGGCGGAAAGGGATCTGGGGGTGCTGGTTGACAGCCGGCTGAACATGAGCTGGCAGTGTGCCCAGGTGGCCAAGAAGGCCAACAGCGTCCTGGCCTGTATCAGAAATAGTGTGGCCAGCAGGAGTAGGGAAGTGATTGTGCCCCTGGACTCGGCACTGGTGAGGCCGCACCTTGAATCCTGTGTTCAGTTTTGGGCCCCTCACTACAAGAAGGATGTTGAGGTGCTGGAGCGTGTCCAGAGAAGGGCAACGAAGCTGGTGAGGGGTCTGGAGCACAAGTCTTATGAGGAGCGGCTGAGGGAACTGGGGTTGTTCAGTCTGGAGAAGAGGAGGCTGAGGGGAGACCTTATCATTCTCTACAACTACCTGAAAGGGGGTTGTGGCGACGAGGGTGTTGGTCTCTTCTCCCAAGTAACCAGCAATAGGACGAGAGGAAATGACCTCAAGTTGCGCCAGGGGAGGTTTAGATTGGATATTAGGAAAAATTTCTTCACTGAGAGGGTGGTCAGGCATTGGAACAGGCTGCCCAGGGAGGTGGTGGAGTCGCCATCTCTGGAAGTGTTCAAAAAACGTGTGGATGTGGCGCTTCAGGACATGGTTTAGGGGACATGGTGGTGTTGGTTTAATGGTTGGACTTGATGATCTTGAAGGTCCTTTCCAACCTAGTGATTCTGTGATTCTGTGATTCTGTGATCAACAAGAACTCTATTTTTTTCATTGTCAGCTCTTCCTAACAGATCAATGTGAGCTCAAGAGTTTGCTGAGATCCTTCTAATTAGGAGATTTAAATAGCAAAGTTGAGTTGATTGCAAGAGTTCTCTTGCTGTGAAATTTCCTCTCTGTAAAACCATCTTACTATTCTTTGCTTTAACCGCCAGGGCCTTAGGTTCAACCTGTACAATATGAATTCTGCAGAAAAATGTACCATGTGGTAGAGTTGAGGCAGAAGTTAAAAAAAAGACCTGATCCGCAGCTTGTAATGGCTTCATAATCTTGTCTGGTCTAAGTAAATGAAAAACTGTGAACAGGGGCTGGTTTATGTGTATATAGCTTTTTATAGCTACAAACTTATGTTGTTTTTTCACAAGGATTCTTTTTATGGTCTCCCTCAGATATCTCTTTTTAACAAGACTGTATTGTTTAGTGCATTTTAACCGATCACGGTGCACTGTGCTGCCCTGCCTCCCACATTGCATTAAACTGATGAATTAGATCCTGTTCCACCTTGTTCTTTTGCTTTTGAGTGGTATCTGCTAATCCTTTCTGGTCTTGGCTGTCGCCTCTGAGACACCCACTTTTGCTGTATATTCTTGCTTTTGCCTTAGTTTGCAGCTCCTTCACTGGACACTCTTGCTTTTCAAGTAGGGCAAGCATGACACCTACAACAGGTTACAACACTATCCTGACTTTGTTTTTCTGCCTAATCTGGTTATGAGTTGGCTTGGCACCAACGTGCGTGGATCACATCACCCGCTGTCAGTGAGAGCTATGCAATGCTTGGTTTTTTAGCTCTGAACCCGTCAATTGATCAAGAAGAGTTAAACAAGGATTTCTCAGTGGCTCTAGTCTTGGTTTTTAATTGTTTACATCTACAACTCTAATGCCTCTATTAAACTTTCAACATATTATTCCATCTTTCATGGATTTGCTGTTTCAGTAGCTCAGCTGCTAATAGCCAGTGTTTCAGCCATCTTCTGCTTAGGCCAAGTTACATGTGCTTTTTCCAGGTTAGTTTCCATCTGCAAGGCTACAATATCCCTGAGCCTTTGAATTTATTTTGTCTTCCTGACCTCACTGGTTGTGTTTGGGGATTTTTGTTCCTTCTCTTTGACATATATAGTGGTAAAAAAACTCAGTGGATTCTTTTTGATTACTTCTTCAACTCCTACTACTATGACATTTACAAGTTTCTAGATTTTATAGAATTTCACAACCTATTTATTGGATTGTTTGTAAGTATTTTCTTCTCAGTATTTTTAAATCTCTACAAGGCATAGTTTGGAAGACATCAAAGTATCTTACTACTGCTAAGGATATTTTTTGTTATAATAATTACAGTAAAACTTTAACCAGTAATGCAACCAGTTAGCTTCTTGGTATTACATCTTCATAGCTTGGATGTAAAAAAAAAAGGAAATAATAAACATTTCCTATTTTACTTTTTCCCCCAAAATTCTAAAATAATTTTACTCAAAACTTCAAACAAATTGCCAGTGATTGTTTCTAGTAGGAGTCTCCACCTTTTGCCATCCAGGCTTCTATCACATTTGTCAGAAAACATTGTCCAATTGACTCACTCTTTTCAAGTCAATATTGCCTTCCTAAAAATATAAATTTCTACATATATATGTGTAAAAGTTGATATAAAAACTACTCTGAAAGATCATTTGTACAATAAATAAGCAATTTGTCCAATAAAGAAGCAAAAGCAAAGGGTGCTTGAGAAGAACAGGTGCTAGATTTATTCAGTCAATGGATTTTTATCATTTATTCCACCATATTGATTTCATTCTGATAAATCTGAAAGTTCTCGAAGAATTAAGTGTGTCCAGTCAGTCAGAGGTCATAAATAGTATTCCTGTGATTCAACTTGGTATTTCTAAGTCACCTTTTGAAGTTTGCCTTTGTAATATAATCATACCCACTGTAAGTCTTTTTTCTCCTTTCAAAAAACTCCCTTAAAATTAATTCACTCTGGTTAGTTAAAAGCCTTGCATGCACTCATTGAAACTTCTTGTGAAGTGCTTGACAACTTAGTATGAGGAAGAATTACAAAATAGCTTTGGATATTTTTCCCCACTGTTGCATTTTAACTGAAAGGAACTGTCTTGTGACTTGGTGTTTTGCGCGGTCTTTGAGGCAGCAAAAATTGGTGAGTCGAATGCTTTCAGTCAGATGGCATAATTTATCTAGCACAGAACTGAAATAATCTTCTGTATTCTAATGGCTCTAACTACGCTACTGTTGTAGCCAAAGTGGATCTTAATTCATTATTTTGTGTTTTAAGAGAATTTGGCAAGTACAGCTCTGTTTTTCACAATAAAATGTGTAAGTGCCTTCTTTTAGCAAATGCTCCACTCAGATGAGGGGAGAAGCCTCTGAATGAAAGGTCAAAGAGCAGAGAAGTTTAAAACATGACTGCTTAGACACAGATGCTCAGCTGGCCAGTTCTAAGCATTGGTACATTGCTTACACTATCATCAGCCAACTCGATGTTGGAGATGGTGACTTTTTTAGGCCTCTTTCTGAGATGTCCAACTCATGCCATGGACTCTGTTCAGGATGTGACTCTGCAGCTCATGATTTGGGTTTCAGTGCTGGCAACATCTACCTTTTAGGTGCAGAAATATTTCTTTGGATCTTGCCTCTAATATTTGGTTTGGACTGGAGATTGCTTAGGTTGGTGTTATTCAACATGAACATCTGGTCAGTTCCTTATTGCTTTATTGCTGGAACAACTGAGCTATCAGTGATTTTCAAGCATGCTCTGAAAGACTCAGAAATGAGCAGTTACTGAGGTACTGGAAAAAAGAAAAGAGAAGGAAGACAGTATGGAACAGGAGAAGAGAAAGTTTCTATTCAAAAACTTTCAAACATTAAGGTTAAGGTCTGTCATTCATTGAAAGAGTTGTATAATATCAAATTCAGATTAAAAAAGGTCTTTCTGTGTTTGCCTCAGGTCAAAACAAAACAAGAATACCCTAGCATGTAAACAATTTTTTTCTTTCTAATAACATGAAGTGGTCTAGAAATATGAAATCCATTAATTCAGTTGATCTTTGATTTTTACATTGCATGGAAAGAACACCCAGCACTGTAAGTCAGAGAAGTGGAAAGGAAGGTTAAGGTCTGCTCAGCTGCTAAAGAAAGCATGATTGCTTAACTCTCTGTCCAGATTATATATAAGCTTTCAGAAGTTTCACAACTTTTCTTGCTGTAATTAAAATACACTAATATTTCTGTAGGAAGTTATCTAACAGGACTGAAAGGACCATAATTAAATGATCAGAAAGGCTTTCTTTAACATTTGTGAGAAAACAGGAGGTGAAAGCAGCAGAAGATTCCCTTGATAAAACAGAATTTGAGGCATTTAGAAATAATATGAAAAAAAAACCAGCTGCAATTTCTGTTCATTCTATCTAGGAGTTGGTAAATTTAAAGTTTGTCTAATGACTTTTTTAAAATGTAATTAGAGCTGCTGGATAATAGTTGTGTTATGATTAGCCCGAACTGAAAGAATGGAAATACTAATACCATTGTTTGGAAAATGCCTCGATTGGTCAGGTTTCTTGCTATTCACAAGTTTTGAAACAGCGGATTTTCCCAGGAATGCTGTGTTTGAGAGTTTAAATCCTTTTCAAGCTGTTCGTGGATGGTGGAAACCAGGGATACTTCTGAATCCCTCATACCTGGAGTGAGGTTCAGCTGTATCTTCAGTCCAGGCGAGAATGAGTTGTAGACCTGGACAAACCCTTCTGCAAGCTTTTTGGTTTCTGTAGGATGAAAGTTAGGTGTCTGCTTCATGTATGTACTCCTACAGGTGTCTGACTTGAAGTATTAAGGGAACAGGAGTCTGGGGTAGGTATGTCTCCATACAGGTACTCTTTCTCCAGTCCACTGAACAACTCCACTCTGCACCGCTGAACTGCCAGCCAATGCAATAATATATATATAAGGAAACTCCTACAAGTAACACAAAAGCAACAATTAGGTGCAAAATTGAGATCTGTTCATGTTAGGTTGATGTGTTAGGATCAAATAGAGTTTTCTGGTTAATTTGGGTTATGCTTTGTCTCATTACTGACAGCCTTATTCAGCAATTATTTTTCTGTTCCTCTCCTTGAAAGTGTGCAAAAAGCTACATATAAATTTGCTACAACCACCATCAAAACATTTTTTGCTGATACATTATCAGCATTTTTATGATGCATTATTATTTTCTTAGCCAGAAATAATAATGTTAACATCCTGAAAATGAAATTGCTTTTGCCAGTAGCTCAGGAAATGAAGGGGAAAGAGCTTTGTTGACTGTATGTTCTCATAAGCTGGAAAGATCCTATCATGATATGCTAAGGTAAAAATCTGGAACACATTTGGCACAATTTTAGAGAATTAGAGTCAGGAAGTAGATATCTCTGTGGAGTTGAATAGAAGTGAAAGGAAGTAAAGCAAATTGGCTGTATTTGAGAGAGACTGTGGGTTTTCTACTGCTGCTAGATTAACTTGTTAAAGTAACATGTTCTCTATTATACATGGCACTTGGTTCAGGTGTAGTACAAATGGTGTGAACCAGGTTTCAAAGGCATAATGGATTTGTGTTCCACAACTATGCCTGCTTTTTCTTCACAGACAAGGTTGGATAAAATCTGACTATCATATATGCACATACATGCACACACATACATACACATATTTGTCTCTCTTGCCATGCGTATATAAAGGTTCTTTTCCCTCTTTCCCTATTTTCACATGGTATTTCTTTACCTATTCTCAAAAATATCAAATGCCTCAAAAAGAAATATTTCTGGTAGGACGTATCAGAAATTTCATGTGACTCTATTCTGCCTACAGTTTATCTTTGAGAAATAGATGTATTTTTCTTGTCATATGACATCTAGATGCCCTATTTTCCAGATTTTCTGAAGAATGTACATGCATACATCAGTATTTTGATCACTGAAAGCCAAAGACTGTTTTGAGCTTTCCTACTTGCAAGTGGCAGCTGATTGAATATTGTTGCTTGCTCAGCGACAAAAAATACAGCACTGACTTTCTCACTCTCCTACTTGTTTGTTGGGTCTGAGAGCATCTTGGGAATACTCTGGTCTTTGTTCAGAAGTTTGTAACCTTTTGGCAGAGGCCAAATAGATTTGGATAGCCTCTGAGTGCAGAGCGCTCTGAATCTAGGATTGTAACTTCCTGTGTGTTTTCCAGCAGTAAGAAATGATGCAAGAGATGAGACCCATCTCTGGCTCCTTCAGCCTTGTGTTGACTGCGTCTGGCAGTTAAGTGCTGCTGGGGCATGTTAGCCATTCTCAGAGCATGCTTCCAGGACGGGGTGCCTCTGGCAACCTAGGTGTGAAGAGACTGTGTGGTTTGCAAACAGCTTTAGTCGCCTACACGTTCATCACTGTCTAGGTGGTGACAACTTTAGTTCAAGTCAGTAGTAAAACTGTAGGTGACTAAAAAGTTTTCAGCTCAAATTTAGCTCTTTCATAAGAATCTGTGTGTCTTGTATTCAAATGCTTGATTCCACCCAAGGTGCAAAGTAACAAAGGTCTGATTTAGATCTCGCTTGGCACCTACTTGGCAGCTGATAACTCCATTGGTGTTACAGTCACAGTCACTGCAAAGAGCAAGGTGAAGATGTCACAGCCATAGTCAGGCTCGGCTCTGAGGTGCTCTGCAAAAAACATGCCCAAATACAGGGCCCTCCTGCCCTTTCTGGTTGTGACTTTGCTCTGAGTCTTTTACCTAGGAAGGGAGGAAGAGAAGAGTATACTTCTTGGTTTTACCCAGCTCCAGAATCAACTTCATTAAAGGATGAGGCTGTGGTTTAGCAGGATTTTGTCTTTAGTGGTGATACCGGCCTCTTTGCAGCCAGTCCCCCTTTTCTTTACCCTTGGTCTTCTCTGTGTGCCGAAGTGCTCTCCCCTGAGCGGTACTTAAAAAAAATGCTATGAACAGGCTTAGTGCATCTGTGCAAGCAAGTTGGGAGTGCCGAGGGCTCGCATGCTGCCGTGAGGGGGAGACCGCTCATCAGCGAGGCAGCAGAGAGGGCTTTCCTTAAGCAGATATTGCTGTGGAGACCACCATGTCACAACACAGCATCCAGCCAGAGTTTGAAGAACACTTAGGAAAATCTGCTCCAAAAGTTTGGAGAGGTGCTTGGGCTGTGTGGTGTGGATTGCTTCCTATGTGAACTGCACCCCACCCCATCAGGTGCTACCCACACCAGTAGCCAGGCTGGGGGCACTGTGGCCTTCAGTTAGGCCTTTCTGAACTTGAATGGGAGACCACAACACATTTTAAGCACAGAGTTCAGTTCCAGTTTTAAAATAGAGTGAAAACATGGCATAGGTGATGAGGCACCCACGAGAGAGATGAAGCACTCTTGAACCAAGTTCCTTTTGTCATCCAGCATCTGCATTTGCAATTGTAGTCGACTTCCATGGGGTGGGATCAAGGCTTGTCTGCTGAGGCACTTTCCATGTTGAATGTCACATATTTAAAAAGTTATGTGCCTTGCTTTAGAAATACACATCTTCCTACATTAAAGGGACTTCTGTCAACTAAAGAGTCAGCAGCAGCTCCACATTGGGTCTTTTAAATTTTTAAGATTTAAGGGACCAGGGAATATACTCTCACATTCCCGTGTTATAAAGCCTTAAAGAGGTTGCGGTTACAAATAGACACCTGCTGTCATCTTGGAATAGTGCTTGGGGTTAGGCCTTCATTCTCTAAATCTATCCCATCCTCCTCAGTTTATCAGTTCCACCTTCCTCAAATACTGTGATAACACAAGTAAGTTCTCAACCCCTGAGCAGGATACTCTCCTCCGCTGCATTGAACAGAAGGGGCTGATTTTCCTTTCTCTGCTTTCCTCCTTTTCTCTGGTTCAGACCGCGTCAAGCCACTGACTCCCAGCTTGTAGTCCACCTTCTGTGCCAGTTCCCTTTGCTTACCTCTTATATTTTCAAGTATGAACCTACACGCCTCAGACAACCCTCCACCCCCCTTAAGCTTTAACAAAAATACCTCCTTATCATCTCTCAGATCACTCCTTCAGCACTTTGTGTTCTTCAGCAAGGAAAACTGTGATGCTTAAAAGCTTGTGAGCAATTGGCTATGAGTGGACTGCTTATCATGCTGACCACCATTATCTGTTTCCTGGTACCCAGTCACCTGACCCTCTCTTATCTTCTGTATTTGGCTACAGCTGTCAGCCCCTATTGACAGGACACACTGTTCTGTTTTTGGACAGGGTGAAAAAAAGATCTGATATGAGGAGAAATGTTGCAGAACTGGGACTACACCAGATTATGATAATTTAAGCAGTAAGTACAGGGATGACCTTACTAAATCGCACCCAGCTTTTATACCATTGTGATTGAATGCTAGGTCAAGAGATTGAGTTATTGTGATTTTTTTTGAGAGACACGGGGTATAGCAATGTGCTGGTGAAGTTGATCAATTAATGGGTTTGATGCAAAGTGTGAATCTCCTTCCTGCACTGGTGTGCAGGATAAACCTGTGGCTCTGATATTTCAAAGTCATTTACACCCTTCTGGCAGATCCTCCATTATATACTTGATGACGCGATATGTTCTCACCTTGTGGCATGCACACAAAGGAATGAAACATTTGTCATCCTTATTTTAAAACTGTTACTATCTGTTTGCATTGTAGTAACACACTTTTGAGACCCCAGCTTGGGTTTAGATCCTGAACATAGACTGTAACAAACTCTCTACCTCCTGTTAGGATTAACATTCAGTAAACACAAAGTAACTAAGGGTTATGAGGTGGGCCACTGAATCTAGGATCACTTGAAAATACCTAGAGTGGAAAAATCACTGCTTCTGAAGCTCTCAACCTCCTGTCTGGTGCTGTAACCATCACCCTTGCCCCTTTGACTACCATCCAGAGAGAACTGGTCTGATACCCAATATGAATTTTCTTTCAAACGGTTTAATGTTTTATTTTCAAAGTGAAATTAACTAATTTTAAATGCTTGTCACTAATGTTGAACTATATTGAATATGTGAAATACATTTCCATAAGTAGCATGATCAGCGACTTATGTTTTGAGACAGATATAGTGCTGGATGAACATACTGATTAAATAACTAAACAGAAGTCCTGTGCCATTCAACAGAGGATTGCATATGATAATGTTGACATCTAAACAGGTGTAATTGTTTATTTTCTGAAGCTCCTGACAAACAGAGATGAGCATTTGTCACTGGTGAGGGTGTGGACCCAACTGTGCCGGCATTTCTGGGACGAGAGTTGTCACAGGCAGACCCAGCTGCAGCCCTGCCCTTTTCCTGGAGGGAGCAGCTCCTACAGCACAGCCGCCCAGCGGGGTGGGAAGCAGCTCCGGAACAGCCGCGGCTTGCACCCAGCAATGCGTACACCGAGACAGCTCAGTCGTTCCTGCACGCTCCTGGAGCAGAAGCTAGCGGAAGAGCAGAAGTGTAGGATGGAGGCTGTGGTGTGTCAGCTGTGCACCACCATGCATGGCTTGACAGCCTCAGCACTGGCCCAGCTGGGCTGCTTTGCTCCACTGCAATAGCTCTGCAGTGGTGAAAGTACCTCTTTCATTTTAAAGTCTGGATTCAGATTTAGGCAGAAACACCAAGTAACATGCACCTGAAACAGCCACACATTACCTAAATGGAACAACGGCGTAGTCCTTGGTTTAGATCTTTTTTTTTTTTTTTTTTTTTTTCCTGAGAGCAGGGCAAATGGGAACATAGAATCATAGGATCATAGAATCTTTGGGTTGAAAGGGACTTTCTAAGGTCATCTGGTCCAACCCCTCTGCAATGATCAGGGACATCTTCAACTAGATCCAGCTCCTGTGGAGGTCTGGCATACCATCTTTGATCTCAAGATGAACACCAGTTTATATTCAGTCTGTCCTGAAATTACATGGTTTTCCCAAGTTCTTACAATTTATACAAAAATCTTTGAAAACACCAGTTATGCTCCATGGAGCACTATTCACTGAAAAAAGATCACATCACTTGTCTCTTTGTAAACAAGTGTTGTCAATAAAAATAATTTACAAGCATGAAAGCCAATGAGATGTGGTTTTATGTCTCTGTTCAGCTGAGTGATGGAACGAGAAAGATACCTGCCAGCTAAAGCCAGGAGAGGGTCATATATTACCCACAATTTCTTAAAATAAATACTAATATGGTTTTAATAGGACCATTAGAAATAGGAGTGGAATTTTAACACCGTTAATACTACCCTTTATTTCTTCAACTGATAGAGTGTAGCCTAAAAGAAAGCAAATGTTGCAGCTGAGGTTTTCAGTACAACTGAAAGATGTATATACCTAAACCATATTGAAAGGCTTTGGGATTTAAATATTTTAATCACTTTAGGTATTTCTAAAAATGATCATCTAAGACCCTTCCTTTTGGATTTTAATGCCATGTCTGTGACTGGTTTTTTTTGCTTCCCACAGAGCAGTTAGTAGATAACAAAGGTGACTTGCGTAGTCATTTGTATGAAATGAAATGAGTGCACTGCAGATCTATCATCCCCATGACATTAATTAAGGCCTAAAGACTTTAGCCTGTCACTAAATTCCTCCCCCTCGTGAACTTACGACATACAGCAACCTAGAACTAGGTTAGGTGACCTAACACACAGGATTACTTCCATTATTATCTGTGTTTTTTCTTCTACTCACTGCTTTATTCTTTTCCTATACAAAGTCATTACCAGATGATGCTGTACATTTAAAATTAATTATCAACAACTGTTTGTTTATATTGTGGTTGAAATCTGTGAACCTGGTTAGAGGTTTTCTTAACTGTGTTCAGAATACCTGTACATACACATACAGAAACTACATATGCAAATATATTTGCAAATGAACAGTTTGCACCAGATTTAATGCACCTGTGAACAGGAGTGAGGACTGGGCTCAGTGGCTATGCTCAAGTCTAGCCAAGTCAGTCTCTATCCAGCCTTACTAGTAATCATATACAAGAGGAAAATAAATCAGGAGGCAGTGGGATCAGATATAGAAATAGGTTTTGCTGCCTTAAATTTAATGTCTGAACACAGGAGAATTGCCTATATGGACAATACTTGTATGGCAGATGCTCTACCAAATCTCCTATTTTCCCGTAGCGAACACAGTGGACAAAGGTTGAGAGCAGAGGCCTTGGGGACAGAGTCTTTACATTCAGGTGCAAATCTACAGTGCTCTTCTGGGATCATTAAAAGATTGTGCAGATTAAAGTTATCTTGGCATCTCTACACTGATTTTTTTTTTTTCCTGAATATAGGAACAAAATCTTGGCAGCAATAGCTGTAAAGTTCAAAATGTCACAAACTGGTATGAAGTAGTGGGTGAGAATATATCATGGGCAGTTATGTACATTAAAGGTGATTTCTTGTTGTTGCTGGTTTGATTTCCTTGCAAAACTTTCAAAAGATTTGCAAATTAATTATCAGAATTTGTTTTCACATGGTAATCTTGTGTCTTTCTTTATGCTAAGCCTTTAAATAGGTATCGATTAGTTGTTAGCACTAGATGTAGTAATCATTCTTGGTTTAAGTACCAATATTTATTCTCAGCTGTATAAATACATTTTCACATGCTTGCCAGTCTAATAGAATTAGTATTACTACATTATATATTTAAACATTTAAGGAATTAAACATTTAAAGATTTAAAAAACTAGTCCAGCTTTCTAGGAGACTAGGACACCTGAAAAAAAGGGAAGGCATCAAGGAACATAATCATGCTCTAAACATATATTTATGCATGTTTAGTTTAATATAGCCAATGAAGACTATGTCAGTGACGGAAGAAAACCTTTTGTTTTAGAGCTAATTAACAATTCAAATTAAATCAGTAAGAGAGTATCCTTTAAAAAACAAATCCGTCCAAGAAAAATTATATAGAAAAAGAGTTGAGAACAACCACTTTTAATTAGTAAATTTCTACATAATTCCAAGTGGAAATTTAACGTTATGAATGAATATTTTTCTCCATTCCACAATCCAAATGGAAAAATCAGTGATTTATGTTGGGAAGAGAATACAGATAAACTTGGATGAGAATCACAAACCAGATCTGTTTACATTTTTTATGCTTAAAAGGAGTTTTGTTTTTTTCTTCCCTGGTGTTAAAAACATAAATCAAAATGACACTGCTCCTAGGAAAATTAGGCCCTTGGATTTCAGTGGACTTGCTTGATGTGAGGCGGAAAAATATTTCAGCGTTAAGAACTTTCTGTTTCAGAAGCATTTAGGTCTAGGCATTTTTAATGCTGTTTCCCAGGCTGATTACTACTTTTGTCACAAATTCTAATCCACTTCATTTCATGATCTAGTTTAAATTCTGATTACTATCATGTTTTATCTCTTGCCTGCAAAGCTTTTCCACTCCTGTACCAGTTCATCCTGATTTGAATTAATGAGATTTTGCACAGAGACCTTTTTGTTCTCCCTAGGTCTTAGCACACAAGTGGATTTGCCTCAGTTTTTGCTTTCAGTTTGCTTTAGCTTCCCCAGCAGTCTAAATATTCTCAGATGCAGTTTCATGCATGCCTTTAAATTGCTGGAGATTCTTAAGTGAAAATTAGCTATTTGTATTCACAGCTTTACCTGATTGTCTCCTTGTTTGTTTTAGCATAATAGGTCAAAGAAACCAGTTCTATTAACAAAGTGAAGTAACGTCATATTGATGCCAAGGATAATAAACGACAATCATTCCATGCTCACCATTCTTCTTGTAGTTTCCCTATTAGACATCACCAGGATAAAACCATCAGCAAAAAATCTGCATGGAATTTGCTATCTCATTCAGCTAAAATTTTGGCAGCAAAATTTAAAGTGGGAAAAAACCCACCTTACTTTTCTGCTATAATATATGAGTCATATAAGTGCTTGCATTATGTGCAAAGTTTTATTGAATGGAAAATGTGTTATTTAATTTTTTTCCCATTTATTATAAAAAAATAATACCAGGAACACACCATCCCCTCCCCCACAGCAAGCAGTTTTCTTAAGGATTAAGAATTATTCATTGTGCAAACTCCATTTCAGTAGCCAGCGCTGCCTCATTTCACCTTGCCTCAGTACAGGACTGCTCCTTACAGAACCATTCAGTGCGTTGATGGATGTCAGGTTCTGGCCCACTTCGATTCAAGGTTTAGATAATGAAACTCATGCTTTTTTCTCGCCTATTGCTTTGCTTCTAGACAGTGAACTCCCTTCAGTCTTTGCCCTAGGAAATGTTCATTCTATTCTCTCTATATTATTTTAAAACCTAAATCCATTTACTCACCTTGTTTGAAGAGAAAGGAAGGGAAAGAGCCTCTTTTCTACAGAGAATATTATTTCTTTCTGCCTTGTGATTTCTCTTTTAAGAAGAAAATAAGGTAGTAATGTGTTAGTGAAAATAATCCCAAGTATCTTGGAGATACAGACCGGACTGAGCAAAAGGGGCTCTCTCTCTTCCAGCTCCTCACTCCACCCCACTGTGTGAACTGGTCCTCTGACTTTGATCAACGCTCTGGTCTCCTGTGTCAATCGTGTGTTATGAGATCTATTATTCAAAGGAAAAACAAAGTGGCTGTAGTTTCCAATTTAATTGTAGAGACAGCTTTTTTTTTTTTTTTAATCTTTCCTCCAGATGCAATACAACCATGTTCTTTCTGTAGCCCTTTTAAGACTGCAGATTTATGCAACTCCTCCTGGAAACACTCTTCCCAGGAAAAGCTGACACTTTTGCTCATGCTGTGTATAAGGGCAGCTCCTGTGTTCATGACTTCAGGGTGGATGGCCAGGGTGTTACTGCTGCTCTCAGCTTTGCTGTGGTGCTGGAGGGAAGGTTTTTCTGCTGGGCAATGCCAACGCATGTGATGAGTCTCTGTACTTGATATTCTCAGGGAGAACGTTGAGGTGGGGTGACAATATTTCCTCCCCTGTTCTTCTCTGGTAGTGCAAGAACCTTGAGTGGAGAAGGCCTATTTGTAGAAGAGCAGGAGAGCTTATTCCCCGCCAACACTACATCAGTCCTTAATTGAATCTTTAGCTAAAAGACTGCAAGGCTTTTTTGTTACTGTCAGGAATTAATAGTGGAAAGAATGCTTTAAATTGTTTTTCTTTACCTTTATGTGAAATGTTCAGATGCAAGTTTATTTTGATCCCTACTCAGTTTTGAGCCTGATTACTTTTCTAAAGTACTTTGCCCAGCTTTTTAACCTCATGATGGAAACCTCTGCAGTGTTTTTAATGTAACCTAAGATGCCTTATAGTCTCTTAAATGTTAAAAGCATGTAGTTAAAATATATACTTGAAAATGTATTCTCAGGAAATTATGGCAGGTTGTCTTAACTGCATTTTTACATTGCAATGCAATAAAAACACACTATGGCTGGTATGAACATTAAACTGTTTATTTTCTGTTCACACTGACAAATACACCCTTAAGTGACCTCTTTTAATGGCTGTTCTCATTGTACAATGTCGACGATACATTGTAGTCTGTACAATGACTGTATCAATGGGATCAAGGAATTCCACATATTCTGAATGTGGAAGGTCCTAAAATATTTATCCAATTCTTTCTTGAGGAAAACTGCATATAATGGAACAGGAATGTCAGCGCAGGACAGGAACTGACAGTTCTGCAAGTACCAATGGCCTTTCAGCCCTATGTCAGGGGATCATTTTGCTCTTTGGAGATATTTAGCCACTTTCTTTTCACCTTCTTGATTTCCCTTTGTCTTCCCCATGTCTGTTTTCTTCCCTGAATTTCTATGCAGGGTTCCTGAAGTTACTCTTCCCAGCCCCCAAAGCTTTGTTCTTCTGTAGCGTACTGACTTGGGAGAATGGAGAGTGAGGTTAGTGCCATCTCCAGAGAGCGAGCCATCCCCAGATAGTGATTCTGTCTTCATTACAGTCTTTGCTTTAAGTTACTAGAGGCTAGTCATGAAAAACATTGCTGCTTCATTCTCATGCTTACACACCTGAAACTGCATCTACTCAAAGTCACACTGTGTTGAGTCTTGAAATACATTCCTGATTTGTCTCCGAGTGTGTTGAGCTGTTAAGTCAGAGCAAATGTGAAGCATCAGAGAAAGATAATACAGCTACTAAAAAACATGTGTAATTGTCTTGAAGTGGCTATCTCTTATTGTTGAAGAGCTTTTTAAAAGAAATTACAGAGCTGAAATCACAGCTTGTGGAAGAAAGGTGGATATTAACATTATTTTGTTCCAGTTGTTGACCTGAGCTAGCAACTTGACAGGATGTGGCTCAGGATGTGCTTATCAAGAATAGCCATCACCCAGGGGGTGGCACTTGAAAATTGAAAATTTATAATTGTACCATATAATTACAAAATTCTGTCATTTCTTTGTGTGCCCCCCCCCCCTTTCTTTTTCTCTTTTCTTTTTTTTCTTTAGTCATGTATGGTGTAGACTGGCATGGTCCTTTTAAAAGATAATTCTTATATCCATGATCTCATGATCTGAAGCTTATCTTTAATACCCCATACTTTCTTATCCTTCTTCACTGTCTGAATTCACCATAGCAGTTATCTCTATTTACAGATATAATCTCTAGCATGTTGCTGTTAGTTCCCTTCATTTCTTACGTCGCTCTAACAGGTCTGGAGACATTGCCAGTTTTCTTTACCCTTTTTTCCTTAGATAAGCATCTAAATTCAGCAATTCCAAGACAATTAATCCCGACTATTTGTCACCATTACTATGAAGTAAGGTTAGATACCTAGTTTTGACTAGACACCTAACTTCTACCTGTCTGAGCCATTGTGTACACCTGAAAGTGAAGGCCTCAAGCTACATTCTTTTGGCTGGTAAAATACTTCACCAGCAGCTGATTTATGTGTGTCCTGAAGTGGCTTGCTGTCATTGGTGAAGAGACCTTTCATTTAAAATTACAGAGCCAAATCCTCAGTAAGCAGCTATCATGTAATGACAAGATATCAGTTTGTTGCAGATGAGAATGCAGCCATGAATGAAAAGTATATTCATACAGTTAAAAAAAACCCAAACTCTTACAGTTGCATTACACTGATGTAAATTCACAGAAATCATGTAACATCAAACACTAAATTAATTAAATGGAATGAAAAAATCAGATCCTTCTGTTTGATACTCAGTATGTTTTAAAACCAAATCAGATTTTTTTTGCATTGAATCAGTCTGCTGGGAAAATAAATTTGTGCAGGAAATAAGATTAAAGCAAAAATTAGAAAAAAAGATGTAAACACCCTAGGTCTAATTCAGTAATTCTTTACATGTTGAGTAATTATACACACCCATGCAAAGTATATGGAAATAAAATCTTTCCACATCAGGATGAGGAAGCATTTTACATCAATTTTGCCTCCATAAATGACAGTGAAATGAAGAGAGCAACGGCAGTCCCTTCAGCAATTCTTGATAACATGTCAGGATGGCTCCTGGAAGGCAAGTAAGCAGGACAGCTCACAGTTGGGCCAGATTTGACTTTGTTGCTAACTAGCTTAATAAAGGTAAAATAGATTAAGAGGAGCATACAATCTTCATTACCAGAAGAGAAGCTAAATTACTGTATGCTTCCAGAGAACAGCCATGTTTCAAGCTCCAGGCGCAAGCGGAGCCCAGCGACAGACCGGGGGCTGCCTCACCCGTTGTGCAGGGTACAGCGGGTGAAGGTGTCTTCCCAGGGGACAAGTGTTACACGCGACTGTGACGCACGGCCCTCCTGGCCCCGAGAGAACGGGGCTGCTCTCCTGCGCTGAGGGAAGCTGAGCAGGAGCAGTTAGGGGAGTCAGAGAGGTTCACAAATGAGGCCCACAGGGACATCCCTGCTTCCACTCAGAGCCTGGTGTTGCTGAGGAGGGTGCAAGCCTGAGGGCAAGAGGGCTCTCGGGTAGGATGCAACACCCAGCTGGTGCCACAATGTCTTCCTGTGCTGTGGGTGCTCCTGCATTGGGGGGTCTTCAGGGCTGGGAGAAGCTGGTGGTGGGAATGGAGACTTGCTTCATAGCCACGTGGATAGCTGAGTTTGCAGCACTGGAGAGGATCACGTAGCATTTTGCCTGTGGGATGCAAAGGCAACAGATTTCACAAGGTCTTAGTTTGCTTTGATTAAGTTGGTTTTGAGGAGCAGGGAAAGAGCCACTGATCTTGGTCCATGTTGGTACAACTGACATGGGGAAGCACAGGAGAAACAGTCTGCATGGCAAATGCAAGCTGCTGGGCAGGAGACTGGCCTCCATGATGCTTCTGCTCTGAAATACTGCCAATTCCAAGGTAAGACCCACAAGATGGGTAGAAGTCCAGACCCTCAGGGCATGGTTGACTCAAAGGTGTAGAATAGAGGGATTTGTTTGCATTAGGAACTAGTAAAGGTTTTGGGAATGTTGTAACCTGAAAAAGAGGCTTTACTTTAACCAAACTGGAAACTGGCTGCTGGCACTGAAAATCAAAAAGATCATAGAGGATTATCTAAACTAGAAGCAGAGGGAAAGCCGACAGGCTTGATGTGCTTGAAGTGCTTGATGAGCACTTGGTTCAGTCTGATGCAATCCTCAAAGACGATGTGGCTAGTGTTCAATTCACTTCCAAAAAGGCCAGGAGGGACATAAATAAACAATTGCAATAAATGAAGAGTGTAAATCAGATCGCTTATACAGTGCCAGCTGAGCCACATGTGCAACGCTAAGCAAGGCCAAAAACTAGAGATGCTTCTATAGCAATAGTAGAAGCCTAAAAAATAAGATAGAGAAATTGGAATAGTTAGCATCAGTAGCAAACCTGACAGAGGACACATCACAGAGACTGGTTGAAGGGACATAAAAAAGGTTATTATGATGCTAGGGCATCAATTTTATAGAAAGTACAGATAAGACATTAGGGTGTGGGAGAGGCACAGTACAGGAAGGATAAAATAAAGTTCAAATGCAGTATAATATTGTGGGAAAAGAAGAGCACTGCAGAATCTATGTGGGTGAAATCCAGCAATTTAGTAGTAAAAATGTAGCATTAGGGTTATATTACCAAGCCCTCCACCCCAGTCATGACCAAAAAAGTGAAACTGAAGGAGTTGTAGTTAAGATAGGTAAAATTATAGTAGATCTTAACGATCTAGATATAGTTCAGTGTTTCATCAGGATTAGATGTGGAAATAAAAAATGCAATGCAATAAAAAGCTCCTTCATACATCAGCTTGTCTCAGAACCTGGGGAAAAAACCCAGTCATTATCCTGAACTCAGTCTTGAGTCAGACACAGGAGCTTACTCAAGACTTACTAGTGGGTGAGCTGCTGTGTAACAGTGATCAAAATATAGCTGAATTTAATCTTTGTATCATGAGAGAAAAAGGCAAATAAATCCAGCAGAGAGATATTCAGTTTCAAGAAAGAACACTAGATTAAAAAAGAGGCAGGTAGTTAAAAAGAAAACAAAACAAAAACAAAACAAAAATTCAACCAGCCAACCAAAAAATCCTGTAAAGAACAGTTCAACAAGCCAGAGCCTTGGAGTACGTATTGCAAGCCCAGTTAAACTGTGTACTGCAATTCCAAGAGAAAATAAAGTCATCAAATTAAATCACTTGAAGGCTCAAGGGAAAAGCTATCATAACAAATGATGGGAAATGGAAAAGGTTACTGTCTTAGGGAAAAGAATGGCAGTTAAAAAATGGGATGCCTGCACAAAGGAGAAGAAAACAAAGCCTGTAACACATGGCAAATAGAAAAATAAAAAATAAAGAGGAATAAAAGAGAATTTGAAGAGTACCTTATAAAGGTGTGTAGCCTACTGTGCCAGAGAAGTGGTGGTTTAACAATCCCATCCTCAAAGAAGGGTCTGGATGGGCAGGTCCTGGGATCTACAATCTGGTGAATATGCTGTCCACCCCTGACAAGGCTGTAGAGTCTGTAATAAATAAAAGGTCACTGACCACATGAGTAAAGATCACTTATTGGGAAGGTTCCAGTAAGGGTAAGTCCTGCCTTACTGGCCTGGTGGGGTTCTTAGCATTCTGGTTTACTGCGCGTACCAGTGAATGTGTGGACAAAGGGGATTGAGTGGTCTGAGTACATGTGGATTGTCTAAAAGCTTCTGACAGGGATTTTAACCAAAGGAAAAGAACTGAGGAAATTAAGTTGCTTTAAGGTTAAATAAAAAGGTTTTTTGCAGGTTGAAAGATGGTTAGAGAGAATGCAACTAGTAAGGTTCAATGCTAACTTTTGAAGAGGCCAAGAGTTGGTAGAGAGGTCATTAATGAATTTGTATTGGGACCAGTTTTATCCAAGTTCTTCATCAGTAATCTGGAAAAGGGAGTGAATTGCGAAATCTCCAATTTCACAGATGATGCTAAGTTATTTTGGAAAGTCAAATACCATGCTGGTGGTGAGGATCATCAAAAGGATCTTAATGAGTGAGTAGGAGTAAAACCAATGCATAAGCTTCAGAGTACATAACTGTAAGGCAGAAAAAATAATCTGAACCATGTTTACATGGTGCTGAGCTCAGAAATGGCAGGTAAAACTCAGAAGAGAGATTTCATTCATCACTGGCAGCTGCCTGCAATTATGTGTTCATCAAGGAATGGCATCATTAGGAAAAGTATTGAGAGCAAACCAAAAAGTACTATTTTGCTACTATTTGAATCATTGATGTACCCATATCATATAATCAAAGACTCACAGAATCATAGAATGGTTTTGGTTGGAAGAGGCCATTAAGGGCCACCTAGTCCAACCCCCCTGCAATGAACAGGGACATCTTCAACTAGACCAGGTTGCTCAGAGCCCTGTCCAACCTGACCTTGAATGTTTCCAGGGATGGGGCATCTACCGCCTCTCTGGGTAACTTCTGCCAGTGTTTCACCAAACTCATCATAAAAAATTTTTTCCTTATGTCCAATCTAAATCTGCCCTCTTTCAGTTTAAAGCCATCACCCCTTGTGCTATCACCACAGGCCCTGCTAAAAAGTCTGTCCCCATCTTTCTTAGAAGCCCCCTTGAAGTCCTGAAAGGCTGCAATAAGGTCCCGCTGGAGCCTTCTCTTCGCCAGGCTGAACAATCCCAAGTCTCTCAGCCTGTCCTCATAGGAGAGGTGTTCCATCCCTCTGATCATGTTTGTGTCCCTCCTCTGGACCTGCTCCAACATGTCTTTCCTGTGCTGAGGGCTCCAGAGCTGGACACAGGACGCCAGGTGGGATCTCACCAGAGCAGAGTAGAAAGGCAGAATCCCCTGCCTCAACCTGCTGGCCACGCTGCTTTGGATGCAGCCCAGGATATGGTTGGCCTTCTGGTCTGCGAGTACACATTGCCATCTCATGTCCAGCTTTTCATCCACCAGTAGCCCAAGTCCTTCTCAGCAGTGCTGCTCTCAATCCCTTCATCCCCCGGCCTGTATTGATACCGGGGGTTGCTCCAACCAAGGTGCAGCACCCTGCACTTGGCCTTGTTGAACTTCATGAGGCTCACACAGGCACATTCCTTGAGCTTATCCATGTCCCTATGGATGGCGTCCCGTCCCTCAGACATGTCAACTGCACCACTCACCCTGGCGTCAACTGCAAACTTGCTGAGGGTGCACTCGGTTCCACTATATCACTGATGAAGATATTAAAGAATACTGGTCCCAATACAGACCCCTGAGGGATACTGCTCATCACTGGTCTCCATCTGCACATAGGGCTGTTGACCACAACTCTTTGAGTGCCACCATTCAACCAATTCCTCATCCACTGAAGAGTCCACCCATCAAATCTAATCTCTCTTATTTAGAGAGAAGGAGGTTGTGGGGGGCTGTGTCAAAGGCCTTACAGAAGTCCAGATAGGCAACATCTGTCACTCTTCCCTTGTCCACTGATGTGGTCACTCCATCATAGAAGGCCACTAGGTTGGTCAGGCAGGACTTGCCCTTGGTGAAGCCATGCTGGCTGTCTCGAATCACCTCCCTGTCCACTATGTGCCTTAGCATAGCGTATTGGGTTTGAATGGTAAGGTTTTAGTAGTGGTGGGGGCTGCAGTGGTGGCTTCTGTGAGAATTTGCTAGAAGCTTCCTCTGTGTCCGATAAAGCTGGTGCCAGCTGGCTCCAAGACGCACCCACTGCTGGCCAAGGCCAAGCCCACCAGTGACAGTGGTAGCGCCTCTATGATAACATATTTAAGGAAAACCCAGCACACGGCTGTGAGAGACTGAATCGTAAAACATTTGTCTCAAAGATTGTTTATCCAAGATAAGGATGGCTACATGGCCACAGAGATCTCTGGTTGATGAAAAACACCCTGCCAAGATAACGGCTACAAGGATGAAAAACACCCTGCCAAGATAACGGCTACAAGACATGCGATAGTTATGTAAGGAGTGGGGCTGGAGCCACCCACCATGAAACGTATGTGTATATGCAGGAATGCGAAGATATGCTAAATTGCAGGCCTTGAATGAGAGTAAAAGAGACTGCCAAGACAAGCCCTTGTGTGTGCCGGCCACCTCTGAGTGCGATCGCCTACCACTGAAAACATCAAGAAACTTGGACCCCAGGACGCCGCGGATCCATGGTGCTGACTATCCTTGCAACTCTATCCCGAATGCTTGTTTGATTTCTGTCTTTTTATTCCATTCTGTCCTATTGCTACTAGTTCTTTACTTTTGATAATAGAAGCTGTCTTGGGCATATGGCATTTGGCCTTGTTTGTGTCTTAATCTCGCTCTCGGGATCATATCGAAACCTCCCCCGATGTTGGATCGGGACAACAGCACTTGCAGGCGTAGAGAGGAGTGAAAATATGCAAAAACAACTACGCAGACACCAAGGTCAGTGAAGAAGGAGGGGCAGGAGGTGGTCCAGGCACCAGAACAGAGATTCCCCTGCAGCCCATGCTGAAGAACATGGTGAGGCCGGCTGTGCTCCTGCAGCCCATGGAGCTCCATGCTGGAGCGGATCTCCATCTGCAGCCTGTTGAGGACCCCGTGCTGGAGTAAGTGGATGCCCGAAGGAAGCTGTGACCCAGTGGGAGGTCCACTCTGGAGAAGGCTCCTGGAAGGACCTGTGGACCCATGGAGAGAGCCCACATTGGAGCAGGTTTGCTGGCCAGACTTGTGACCCAATGGAAGAGATCCATGCTGGAGCAGTCTGTTCCCAAAAGACTGCACCCTGTGGAAGGGACCAGGCTGGAGCAATTTGTGAATTGCCCATGGGAAGGACTCACGTTGGAGAAGTTCATGGAGAACTGTCTCCCGTGGGAGGGACCCTATGCTAGAGCAGAGGAAGGAGGAAGAAAGCGTCCTTAAAGATCTGCCAGCTCTGTTCTGCTCCCTTGTCCCTGAGGACAGTTTCCCAGGGGGTCCTATTGACTAACTGCCTGGAGCTGGAAGTTTGCTTTCCTAAAATTCAGGGACCTGACTTTACTCCTTGCCTGCCCCATATCCCTCAGGACTGCGAACTCCACCAGTGCATGATCACTGCAGCCCGGGCTGCCTCCAATCTTGACATCATCAATTAGCTCACATGTGTTGGTGACCAACAGGCCTAGGATTGCATCCCTTCTGGTAGGGCTGTCTATTACCTGGCTTAAGAATCATAGAATCACAGAATCATTAAGGTTGGAAAAGACCTTTCAAATCATCAAGTCCAACCGTCAACCCAACACCACCATGACCACTAAACTATGTCCCAAAGTGCCACATCTACATGTTTTTTGAACACCCCCAGTGATGGTGACTCCATCACTTCTCTGGGCAGCCTGTTCTGATGCTTGACCACTCTCTCAGTAAAGAAATTTTTCCTATTATCTAATCTAAAGAGTTATCCTCAATGCATTTCCAGGAGTCTCCTGGATTGCATACAGCTTGACATGCTACATTTCTAGCAGATGCTGGGGAGATTGAAATCCCTGAGCAAGATGAGGGAGAGCCTGCGAGTGCGATGCCTCCTGTAGCTGGAGTGACAAGGCTTCGTCAATAGACTACCCTTGGTCGGGTGTCCTGTAGTAGAGACCAACCACAAAGTTCCCTTTGTTGCCTCGGTCTCTGATTCTTGTCCATAAGCTTTCAACCTGCTCATGGCTATTCTTCAGAGACAGCTCTTCACACTCTATCCATTTCTTGATAAAAGAACTGGAATTTATCTGAAAAGTGGTGGAATGGAATGGGAAGGAAGGAAGAAAGAAAAACCTTCCTACCTATTTTGGGAACATTAGTCATGCTTTGCTGTTGTTTGATCATGCTGTAAATATCTGTGCTATTTAATAGAATGTTCTCAACAGGCTCAGTAAAATGGTACCCAGAGTACCTTCACCCATTAACTGTTCTCACTTCCTGCCAACAGCTGGCTGATCGGTGTAGATAAGTTTTAGCAGTTCTTTCAGTTGCCTCTGCAGCAGGAATAATAACAGTACAAAGATCCAAAAATACAAGTAAGCCCACTACTAGCAAGCTCAAATATATTTTGAGCCAGGCTCAAAAATATTTCAAAAATAATGAGCCAGTTTAAAAGGTCGTGAGATTTGTAGTGAAAGCAAATATGCTGATTCTTAAGTCTTGCCATTGGGGTTTTTGAATCTGGTCAGGTTAGGTCTGTAAACTTTTCAACAATCCTTGTAGCATGGGACACTTCCTTTTTAAGGAAAACGAGACTTCTCATTGCTCCAGGAAATGGAGCTATAAAAAACATGACAGAAACCTAGGGATGTGGCAACAAAGATAGCTGCTACATGACCCCTTAAAAAGAGTAAGAGGTGTCTTATGGGCACCTGCTCTCAGCCAGCCAGAGAAGAACTTGGATTTTTAAAATATGATTAACTCTGCTAATAGCCTATCCATAGATCTGCATGACAGCAGAAGGAACAGCCTGCATTTCTAGTTAGCCTTTCTCAGAGGATAAGTGTGCTCATACTTCATTCCGTGCTTTAATGTAAACCTGCACAGACACACTCATAGCCTGTGCATATTTGCATATGCAAACCTTTAAGCTCTTATCTGTATTTTTGGTTTCTTTACATGCACACATATGCCTCATTCCCATGTTTTGTACTGCTTCTGTGCATAGTTTTCTTAAATCTTATTAATCGTTTGGATTCATACTCTAAGCGAAAAGAGCAGGAAATAAGTTCTGAGGTAGGGCAGACTGGTATGACCTTCATCTGCGCAGGTACAATTACCACCTTTCACAAATACATTAGCAAATAAAATGTTTCAATTTTCCTTTCATTTCACTGGTTTTGCAGGGATGCCAATGTAACTCATGATTTACAGCAAGGGAAGACAATCAGCACTTTTTCTTCTGTTTGCACCCAACCCCAGAATAGGATTTAAACAAAGACAGCCTTATTTCTTAAACCAACCCCTTCCCATTCCTCCAGGCATGTTTATACATGCATAAAATCTCCCTAGACAATTATTTACTACCCTTCTTGCCTTTAATCACAAACAATCTGCAGATTAGAGAGAAGAATGTTTTCCGGAAATGTACCTTATTATTCCATGGTGACTAAGTGCCATTTCTGTGAAACCTAAAGTTCTCAGGACAAATTAAAACACTAACACCAAAACGAATAGCACTTGCTCCTAACAGTGGGCTCAGGAAGACAATACAATAATTAGTGTTTATGAAAATCGTTTACAGGAATCATTGGAAGAAATTATACTGCTTACTATCTGCATAAGTTTTCCTTCAAATGATAAGAAGGTGCAATGTGTGCTTTTCCTTTGTTTTCTGCTGCTTGGATATTAATGGGTTGTACCACTGTGGAAGACTTGAAAGTGGGAGGAGAATTACACGTTTTGTCTTCACACCCTGTAAGGGAGAAGTTGCAGTTACACTTGACTTTGATATAAAAATATCCTTTGAACATCCATTGCAAATATTGACACTTGTTAGATAGGGTTAGACTGAACTAACATGCTGAGTATCAAAAGTCCTGTTGAAGTCAGTGATACCTCTTAGATTTGTTCATGGATTGTCCCTCCTGTTTTGAACATATACACTCTTCTTTCAGTTTATTATTATTATGATCATCTGATTATTATGTACAACTGATAAATTCTTTTATCTTGTATAACATTACCTCAGTGTTACACTTTCCTCAATCACATTTTCAAAATTAATTCCATTTGTCAGAAATACTGCATTGCCTTGAGAGAAGATATAAACTAGGAAAGGAGGGAAATAAGCATATTTAAGCATGTCTCACCTATCTTGTCATTAGAATTAGAGTAATTCACAGAAAAAAAAATTCATGATACTTTTAAATTACTATCATACAAGATGGCTTCCCTTCTGGGCTACATTACTGGAAATCTCCCAACTGAAATGCCTGAAAAGTGAATGCAAAAGAAAGTATGTCTATTTAAAGAAACCATGTATGCCTTTAGGGGAAAACAAGCCATGTGTGTGCAAGATGGGTATCATTAACCGACTGCAGTGTTTGACAAGGGAGGAGACAAAGCAGACGGTACTAGGGAGGCAGAAGGCTAAGTCACGATAAGAACTACGGCATAATACAAGAGCCAGCGGCAGGTTGAAAAAGGAGGATAGTGTTCAAGGTCAGGTTGGATAGGGCTTTGAACAACTTAATCTAGTGCAAGATGTCCCTGCCCACAGCAGGGAGGTTGGAACTAGATGGTCTTTAAAGGTCCCTTCCAACCCAAACCATTCTGTATGATTCAACAATATTCCAAGTCACATGCCAGGACTGTCCTTCTAAAAATGGTGAGGGTTGATGTGTGTGGACAGGACACAAGAAAGAAAGAATTCACAGCAGTTAACATGAGAAATGTTGACTGGAGTCATCTCATGTCACAAGGGAAACACATAAAAATATTCCAGATGTTTAGTAGAAGGGCTTCAGCAGAAGCCAGTAACATCACATCACAGGAGTACCAGCCGTACTATGACCAAATAGTCAGTTACTGATGTTATAAGAAAGAGATCAGATAGATCTGAAGAATATTGAGAGTTTCTGAAATTAACTTTCTAGCTAAGGATCATAAATTTATCCTAAATGTTACAGTACCTGCACTGGTCACATTCTTACTTTCATAATTTGGGGAGGACTAAGTTTGCACGTACATTTGTAAGGAACATCACATCCTTTCAAAGTACCAGCTAGGCACATATTTTGTTTCGTGTGTATCCTTCTTCTCATTTAGGTATAATAACATGTAAGTAGTTGCATGTACAGACAAACAGAATTTCATTTTTAACAATGTTTACTGAAGAAATTACCACTCAGTTGAGTGAAGTAACCAAGGCTAGTAGCCAGGAATTCGTAATCTCATTCACACTAGGATCCTATTGGTCTTTCTGCTCCCTTAGAAGATTTCTCACATATGGAATTGATTGTCCTCTTAGATCCATGCATTCAGGAGAGACTTCAGAAAGCCCATGGGGTCATGCAGATTTAAATGAGCAGGGTAAGAACAAGCCCAGCTGACGTCATGAGTTTCTAGATTTACGTGAAATAAAAATCTCCAGTGCATGGGGAAATTGCAGCATCTCAATGCTTGTTTTCATACCAGATTAACATAATCAAAAGATCATAGCACTTTTGACTGAAAACTCGTCTGAAAAATCACTGTCCCAGTACAAGCAGCTGCAAATTGAAAACTTGAGAATCTGGCCCTTGTTTTGATACCCTGATGAGAACCAAGGGTTTTGGAAAAACCCGGCCTACGTTGTCGTTCTGAATACTAAAAATATGGCTTTATTCGTGCAATTCACGTCATTTCTGTATTTAACTGTACCCAGTGCAGCAATGCCACCATATGGTGTAGTCCACTCAGATATATCAGTATTTAAATGACAACAGCAACAGGAGCTCGTGGAAATACAGTGATCATGAGTCAGTACGTGGGTAACAGTGCCAGCTACAGACATTCTCAGAGGAAGTGTGGGAAATGCCTGAAGGAATTCGTTATATTCTAACAACCTTCTTCATTACTTTTAAGCCCCTACCTAATTTGTCTGGAGGATTCACAAACAGGTTCACATCTCCTATCTTTTGAACGTTGCAGGATGAATTTTCCCCCCACGCACCCTTACACATGTAAGATTGACTCTAGTTCGCACTGTTTTTTTCTGCCCAGGCATCCTACCTCCAAGGGGAGAGTACTCCATAGTGCGTAGGAACCCTGTTGTGCTGGGATCCTCATCAGAGTTTATCTGAATTTTCTCTGAAATTCCAGTTTTTATGGAGCGAAACATACAGCAATTTTCCATCAAACTGAAAGAAAAGCCCTAAACCCAAACCTCATACAGAATATTTTCCTTTTTTATTTATGTACTTGAGGCTTGAGACCTACAGTTGGGCTTGTTCCATTCCGTTCCTCTAAAAGCTGCTCTGTACTATTCACACATGTAACTGTTCACAAAAGATGAGTCCAACACCAGATACAAAAATTCCTTAAAGTTTTGGCATTCAAAGAGCAGATCCAAACTGCATTAACTCCACTGTCCTGGACACCTCCAGTTTGAGTATCCACTCCACACTTCTTTTGTAGAACCATAGAATAGTTTGGGTTGGAAGGGACCTTTAAAGGCCATCTAGTCCAACCCTCCAGCAATGATCAGGGACATCTTCAACTAGATTTCTTTCTGCATTTTCAAGTAGGTAGCCCATTTTCTATGGTTCTTTTAGTGTCATATGCTTTTAGAATATGTTTGAAGGTTACCTACACCTACACTGTGTTTGCAGTATGTTTGGGGATCCTTTGCACTGAAAGCTGAGCTCTTAATGTACTGTAACGGTTATCATGGACTTCTTCCAAAGTGCATTAATGTCACTGGAAGACTCACAATAAACTCAGTGAAATCCACATCAAACCCTGTTTCCTTATTATTACTGTATGAATGGACACAGATAAATATGCTGTTCTCACAAATATTTCCTGAACTCTGTTCTCATAGGTGCCGCACCACTTTTTTGTACAAAGAAGTACACATCAAATAGCATCCTAATAGCACTGGCACAATCAAACTGTGGAATTTTTTCTTACAGAGAAAAAGACACTATTTATATGATTGGGAATTCAATTCTCTTTCTAAAAACATATTGGGAGACCAAAGATTCTTAACTGCAGACGAGTAAAATATTTAATACCAAAAAAATTTTAAAACCTTTGGTTTCACATTTACATCCTCTTCTTGATTTACCTGTTGCCTTTATTTTAAACAGAGAGATTCAAGGATGAAAATTTTACTTTTAATAACATACCACTCCAACAACATATCATGTGAAAAAGCATTTTTTTAATTAAGAAAAAAGCTTTATAACAAGAGTCTAACAGCTTAGCAAAACCATGGATTGATTCCAGGTCTGTTTCTAGAGACTTGTGCAAAATGAAGTTCTAAAAAGATTTCACCCTTGCTAATCCCAGTATCATTAACAGGGAATATTTTTCAAAAATCCCCTTTTTATATCTACCAAGGCTTTAAAAGGTTGTATGGTTTTTGATACAGAGCATTCACCAGCAGTTGGAAAAAAAACATCACAGGGGGAGAACAGATGGTCTCATGGGCAGTTAATATTCATATCTTTCATATCCAGAACCTAGAATTGGCCTTCCATAACAGTCAAATTAAGTATCAGTTTATCCCTGTAACACTGCAATAACATTTATGGTATTTTTTTCTGGTACTGGTTAATACAAACAGAACAAAGAAAACTGATCAGTACCATCTGGTCCCTATTGGATTTTCTAAACCTCATCTAAAGCTTTCTAAAGTTAATGGAAAGATTCCTGTTGACTTCAACAAGTTCTAGGTCAAATCTTATTAGGATACTTGCTCTTCAACAAGTAAAAAGAGGAGATAATGGGGAAACATTATTATCTTCTCCTGCATTTTAATAATTCTGCTCTCTCAAAAAGGTTTTCACTTCTGACTAGGCTAACCAATGAGGTAAAGGAATAGGGACAAGACCAGAAGCCCACCAAGAGTGCTCCAAGACAGATTTAAATGATCAAGAAGCTATTTACTATAAAGAAAAAGGGTGTGCAAAACAAAAACTGAATAAAAGCAGAAGCAGCTATTTAGTAAATGGTTTAATAGCTAGGGATTGATGGATCACATTTGTGCCTTAAAAGGTATCTGAAAGTCTCTGGTTATGCCTGGATCTGTGAAGTGCTGGAACATTTGGCAGTGCAGACCTGGATCCAGGCTTCATCTCACTGTTTTGGTATTGTCAAAAGCACTGGAGTGCAGGATGCATTATTTACATTGGCTGTGGAATAAGAGATGGTGCCTATTCCAGTGCAGAGTGACAGAGGCAAACTACAGTTGATACATCGTAAAGCCTACCATTAAAAAGCAACCTGCCTGCAGCTTTCAGATGGATTTGAAAGTGGACAAGTGAGTTTAAAGTCTTGATGGTAGGTCTTTAGGAGAATTTATGGTTTTTGGAAGGTGAATTTTGTTACAAAAAATGAGAGAAAAACATTCAAGGTGAAAGCTGAATCTTTCAATGTGATCTAGAAAGGTTAGACATCCAGATCACATTAAAATTTTATTAGTGTTTTCAGGGCCTTCAAGATATGAAGAGGACTTGTTTTTCTGGATCGTTCCTACACCATGTTGCAAACTGGAGCCCTGAGAAGTAATCGTTCCATCATCCTATGGCTGCTTGCAGGGTCCATTTTCTTCTTTAGCCTTTGCTATACTGTACTGGTGTTGACTGGACACTGTGGAGTTGAAGATAAGTGGGTTAAAATCTCAGAAAGATTCTTATTTTTACACCTTGCAGATACTAGACACATTCTTTTTAAGGTAACCTTGACCTATAAGCTTATTTCTGCCATAGCTCAACTATTTTTAAATATCTAGATTTTAATCTTTAATCAAATCAGTTGCCATTCAACATGTTAATGATAAATACAACCTGTATGCTCAAATACTTTTAAAAGGTTTTGGGGTTAACTTTGTCATGGCTGCTTGAACTATAAAAGACATCAAGGCATCAAGCTGATACAAACTGTATCATGTTCTATGAGTAATGTAACATAAATGTGCCAAATTTGTACTTCTGTGTGGCAAGGTTGGTGCACAGATGTGGTACTACTGATAATGGAATTATTTTCTAAAGTTCAAGCTAACTTTAGTAAGTCCAAAGAAGAAAAATTACATGTTGATCACGTATATCATGTCTATCATGTATAGGAAGAACTGAGAGGGAAAATTCAAAATTTACATCCAAGATGCTAAATTCTGGGCCAGGAGTGGTTTTAAGCAGAGCTCCAATTCTGCCTTGTTCAGGAGTGAGGATAAACACAGGATTGCTTGTTGTACCCAAGCATGGAGAAAGGAAAGGAGGCTGAGACAGCTTTGATAAGGGTGCCCTGTGTCAGTGTATTGGCCATGTCTCTCAAGAACAAAAACAATCTAGGTGTCTCAATAATAACAGATGTGTAAAACGCATGGCAGAAAGTTTTTGCTAGGCTTTTGAAATTCTGAAAAACTCATTATTTCTGTTCAGTTATCAATAATTTGATTAAGGTATATGTATGATGCCTTGAGATTCCATTTTTGCAGTAAATAGTGCTTGCTAGAAAGGTCTGATACAGACCATGGAACTGTGAAATAAAACTGGGTGGATCTAGACAGTCTGTGAATGAGAGCATTAAAATTCAAATGGCATTTTCCTGGGAGCAACAAAGGGTTCAGCTAAAGTTTATTTTCTGAATGTCTTAGCTTCCTTAAGATGGCTTAACTGCTAATGTTAAAAGTGGTGACTGAAGGCAGTTAGGCTCAGCTGGTGTTACACAGCTATGTGTAAAATGATTACTTAAAGTTGTGCTTTAGTTCAGATGATTCAACCCGATAATTTATACTGCAGTACCCTAAATGCTGCATAATCATTATGGATAAACAATTTTTAAAGACCTCTGAATGTTCGCATCTTGCAGGGATACACCATCACCTCATAGCACAGTCATATCTTTAGACTCTCAGTGAGACTATCAAGACTGTCTTGAACTAAATAATTAGTGACTATCTAGGAAACAGAACTGCCCATTTGTGTAATTTCTGTATTTTCCTATATTTAAGGGGTTAATAATATAAGTCGGATGTCTAATTTGATTTTTAAGGATTTAAAAAGGTATTTGCTTAATTTTATTGCATATTAATATCTTATTAGTTTTGGGAAGATTTTATTCCCAATTTTTTAGCTCCTGAGAGTTTACTGATATCATAAACCCAGTGTTTATTCAACCTTCAGTCAGCACTGCCTTAGATGATTTATAAAGCTGAATAAACCAAGCTATTATGCCTCTCATTATTAGAGCTTTGAACCCAATGAGCTTGTTGCTATCAAAAAAAAGGGTAGGCATCCTGTAGAAAGATTAAGCAGAGTTTGGATAAGGCGTCTAGTTTGCAGATAGTCCTAAAGTATTGATTTAAAATATTAAATTCATCCTCAAAATCAAAAGAAGAAAACACAAAATATATGGTTTCATGTCTGCAAAGAGACCAGCAAGCTTCAGTTATTTGAGAATAGCTTTTACAACTTCCTAAGCCAAATAAACTTGATTAGCAAAATAAACAAAGACAGACAGAGAGATGTGACTGTAAATGTCAGAAACTGTTAATGCAAAACAACTCTGTTGCAAGGACTCACTCTGCAGTCGGGGAGCAGTGATGGGGCTGCTGCAAGTGATCGCAGAGTGTAGCGTGGTGTTTGGTGCTTCATGATACTGAGCACTTGGGCCTTGGCCCAACAGAGCTCTTGACTATATGCTGGTCCTTAAACACGTACGTAGTGAACTCAGGGGCAAGTCTGAAATTTTAATATAGAGAGCTGAAATTTTTCAAACCACCATCATGAGGTCAGGTACTGCCTATTTCTCCAGCTAGAGTAATAGTAGACTTTTGAAATGATGCAACTAGTCTTGTGTTGTTACTTTGAAGAAGATACTCTTTATTATAAACTAGCCAGCCATTACACATTTAGACGGGTAGATGATGTATATAAAAAATACATATATATAAAATTTGAGTGATATTATGACAGCACTGAAGCTGGACTTAAGATTTATAGATGTTAATGCAAAGCCTTCCACTCCTAAGATAAAAGGCATGCTTTTTATTGCCATGCTGCTAGCAGAGCCATCAACTTCTAAATACGATCTACCTCTCATTTTGGAAGGGTAGTATATGATTCTAAATTGTTCAAACTTATTCTTCATTCTAAGATCCATAAAACTCAAATTCATGAGTACACTGTCACTTGCAAAAATGTTTTGGTCCAGATCCAAAGAGCTTTCTTGCATGAATACTCCAAGATGACCTTTGACTATGTTTAGTGTCGCAGAATAAGTGTGGGTTTTGTTCAATACAAAACCACTTTAAGATTGTTTGGAATTATTTTTATGTGTAATTTCCCATTAAATTTTCTATGTTACCCTTTTTTGGGGCCATTTTTGTGGCAAAAATAGACTGCTGCTTTTTGCTAACTTTTGTGATAGAGTATTAAGGAGTTTTAACAAGCTACACAGTTGAGGAAGCCATTATTAAAATACACAAGATAACAGTGGCATGTTCCAAAATGTACCCTTATTATCATATGTTAAGTGATCTGAAAGCCTAATATTTTCCTTGGAACATTGCTAGTATTACATGCTTTACAGCTGTGATAAGGTTCCTTAGCTATTGTATATACTGAAAACTTGCAAAAAAATCACTTCTGCGTTGATTTTACAAACACAAAGACAAGGGAAGTAACGATTGTAACTGTATCTTTCATTTGCTTATTGAAATTGTATTTTGCTGTACCTTGGATTACTGACCAAGACTAAATTATGCACATCTAAAATAACATTGCTTATTTCTTGTTGCTGGGTTGTTTTTTTTGTTGGTTGGTTTTTTTGTTGTTCAGCGAGGGTGGGGTACGTCGGGAAGATTTCTGTGTGCTTCTGAAGTATTTAATGCAGAAACAAATTCTGTAAGTTAGTCTGTGGGTAGTCTAATTCTCTTCAGTAGAGATATTGCCTACTTACAATGGATAGGAAGACAATCTCCTCATCCCTAAAAGTGTACAAAATAAACATAATGGAGTAAATCAGTTATGATGCCAATCATGTGTGTTATAGAGCTAATAATACTAGTAGCTTTGTGAATACAAACATTTCCTTAATCTTAATTAAAAAGTATTATTACTATTTTTTAAAAGAAAGGAAGAAAGGTGGAAAGTGATAATAAAAATAAAAATAAAAAAATCAGGAAAATATTTATTAATTTTTTTTTACTGAAGAAAATAAATCTTCTAAATATTGAAGAGTTCCAAGATTCTCGTGGTTGCTTTCTGCATTTGATTAGGAATCATGTCAGTTGAAATAAAAGTGTGAATAAAGATTCAGAGGGGCAAGTCTCAGTTTGGAAACAAGCAAAAGTAAAGAAATTACAAGAACTGAGGAGTGACGTGTAGCTTTGGTGCAGAGGCGAACTGCCTGCAGGAGAGAAAGCAAAGAGGTCGCAGGCCAGCGCAGGAGCCGCCCTCGCTGCCGAGCGGTGCGGTGGCAAGGGAGTAGAGCTGCCGAGGTGGCCGAGGTTGCACACAAACCGCAGCCTCCGTACTTCCTATGTAGGATATTTCTGTTTCTGATGGGATGGATGATCTTTTTAAATGCAGTATATGCTAGCTTCCAAATACACGGTTTCCTCAGCATCAGATGGGCTGCCTTGTGATATTTCCTTGCGAATAAATACAAACCGTAACCATCTGTGTCCAGACTCTTCTCTGATGCCTTCCCACAGTTATTTCTTCTATGGCTTCTTTTAGCTTTTTTTTCCTTTGTATTAATATATAAGCTATAAAGTACCAGTTTCAAGAATTGTCTCTCTTTTTAAAAAAAAGTCTAGTCCAATTTATTCTTAATCACATGAATGTTCAGTCCCACTTTCTGACAGCTGATACTTGAATGCTTATATTCCGTCTGATAGGTTGTAATTATTCGCTTCCTTTCTACTGTGTGAAGGTGTTATCACAGTATCTACATTGTCTAAGCATGCTGGGTGGTGAAAAAGCAGCTGTCATTTTACGGATAATAAATGTACAGATTCTGTTTTTATAAATATGCCATAAAAATAAGGGAACAATTTTTCTTAACAGCAATAATATAAAATCCTAACTTGATCTTTGATTTATTTAAGAGATGATCTGTGCTAGACACCAGTTCCTGAAACCAGTTCTCACTAATTCCTATAAAGGTGGTCTACCTTTGGAGGAAGTTTTGCCCAATATTTCTGAATATTCTGAAAAATACTTTGTATTAATTGATAAGTAGTTTCTGAGAAAAACTATTAATTCCATCATAGGTTTCTTTTTTCTTTTTCTGATGAAGTCTGTAGGAAAGGTTGCTGCCAGATTGGTATGGGGAGTTTTAGGCTTATGCTTTCACCAGAATCTGCATTAGATCTTCCCAACGCATGCAATGTAAATTATTAACTACTGGCTTAAATATTTGAGAGCTAACTATGCACCGTGTCTTCCAGTTAATTTCCTCAGTAATCACTTTTCACACACAGCATTTCTCTCTTCTACACACAGAGAAACAAAACCTGAACAAACCCATATAACTTACACAAACCGTGTCTCCTGTAGGCTGGGAAAAAAAGGAGTGATTGTTATTGGTAACATGATTACTACTATCTTCATGGTGTCAAACATAGATGAGTCACTAGATGGTACTGTACTTGTGAAGGCAAGATCAACGGTTAAATATTTAGGATATTTAGGAGGAAATGAAGGTTCACATCTGGCTCTGGCATATCTTAGTTCAAATCAATGGACTTAAAATCGGTTAACTTAAACCTGGTTGTACCAGGTTACAGGAATAGTGACTTTATCCCAAGAACTTTCTGGAGTATTTTTGAATAACATGGTGTTAGCCTTTTTAATTTCACACTCCTGCTAGCTTGGGAAAAGGTGACAATAATGGTGGTGTGATTTGACCCAGATCCATCTTGCAGTCTCAGAACAGAGGAATTTACAAGAAAAGTATGTCGTTTACAAAATAGTGCTACAACATTTTTTTTTCAGTGTTAAAGGACATTTTAACGTACATATAATCTACAAATATAGGCAGTAATGGATATATAAAGTATGTAAGTTTTCTTCTGTGTTAATGCTCTCTTAAAAGCATTAAAAGGTTTCATGCACCCAGCATGTTTCTGTATATTAAACTCCTGGTGGGGTCGATCATTTTTTTGTATTGAACATGAATTGTGTGGATTTGGTTTAACAGGAAGTCTATTAAGTACTTCTGCAATGTACATAGTAAAGGATAATAAAAAGGATAATAAAAAATGTTTTTACAAATATATTAACAACAGAAAGAGAGGCAAGGAGAATCTCCATCCCCTACTGGATATGGCGGGGAACATTGTCTCCAAGGATGAGGACAAGGCTGAGGTACTTAATACCTTCTTTGCCTCAGTCTTTAATAGCCAGTCCAGGTATCCACAGGATATTCAGCCCCCTGAGCTGGAAGATGGGGATGGAGAGCACAATGTACTCCTCATAATCCAGGAGGAAGCAGTCAAGGACATGCTAAACCACCTGGACACCCACAAGTCTATGGGGCCTGATGAGATCCACCCGAGAGTACAGAGGGAGCTGGCGGAGGAGCTTGCCAAGCCACTCTCCATCATTTATCAGCAGTCCTGGTTAACAGGGGAGGTCCCAGATGACTGGAGGCTTGCCAATGTGACGCCCGTCTACAAGAAAGGCCGGAAGGAGGATCCTGGGAACTACAGGCCTGTCAGCCTGACCTCTGTACCAGGGAAGATTATGGAGCGGTTGGTCTTGAGAGTGCTCACAGGGCATCTGCAGGACAACCAAGGGCTCAGGCCCAGCCAGCATGGGTTCCTGAAAGGCAGGTCCTGCTTGACCAACCTGATCTCCTTCTGTGACCAGGTGACCCGCCTAGTGGATGAGGGAAAGACTGTGGACGTTGTCTACCTGGACTTTAGTAAAGCCTTTGACAGCATCTCCCACAACATTCTCCTGGAGAAACTGGCGGCTCGTGGCTTAGATGGGTTTACTCTTCGCTGGGTGAGGAACTGGCTGGATGGCTGAGCCCAGAGAGTTGTGGTGAACGGCGTTAAATCCGGCTGGCAGCCAGTCACAAGCGGTGTTCCCCAAGGCTCGGTTCTGGGGCCGGTCTTATTGAATATCTTTATTGATGATCTGGATGAGGGAATTGAGTGCTCCCTCAGTAAGTTTGCAGATGACACCAAGCTGAGTGGGAGTGTTGATCTGCTGGAGGGTAGGAGGGCTCTGCAGAGGGATCTGGACAGGCTGGATCGATGGGCAGAGGCCAACTGTA
This sequence comes from Phaethon aethereus, assembly GCF_964289735.1. Taxonomy (NCBI): domain Eukaryota; kingdom Metazoa; phylum Chordata; class Aves; order Phaethontiformes; family Phaethontidae; genus Phaethon; species Phaethon aethereus. The sequence goes on along the minus strand of NC_138578.1, from coordinate 69,909,003 downwards.
TGAGGTTGAATAAGGCCAAGTGCAGGGTCCTGCACTTTGGCCACAACAACCCCCTGCAACACTACAGGCTTGGGGAGGAGTGGCTGGAGAGCAGCCCGGCGGGAAGGGACCTGGGGGTGCTGGTTGACAGCCGACTGAACATGAGCCAGCAGTGTGCCCAGGTGGCCAAGAAGGCCAACAGCGTCCTGGCCTGTATCAGGAATACTGTGGCCAGCAGGAGTAGGGATGTGATCGTGCCCCTGGACTCGGCACTGGTGAGGCCGCACCTTGAATCCTGTGTTCAGTTTTGGGCCCCTCACTACAAGAAGGATGTTGAGGTGCTGGAGCGTGTCCAGAGAAGGGCAACGAAGCTGGTGAGGGGTCTGGAGCACAAGTCTTATGAGGAGCGGCTGAGGGAACTGGGGTTGTTTAGTCTGGAGAAGAGGAGGCTGAGGGGAGACCTTATCGCTCTCTACAACTACCTGAAAGGGGGTTGTGGTGAGGTGGGTATTGGTCTCTTCTCCCAAGTAACCAGCGATAGGACGAGAGGAAATGACCTCAAGTTGCGCCAGGGGAGGTTTAGATTGGATATTAGGAAAAATTTCTTCACTGAGAGAGTGGTCAAGCATTGGAACAGGCTGCTCAGGGAGGTGGTGGAATCGCCATCTCTGGAAGTGTTCAAAAAACGTGTAGATGTGGCGCTTCAGGACATGGTTTAGGGGACATGGTGGCGCTGGATTAATGGTTGGACTTGATGATCTTGAAGGTCCTTTCCAACCTAGTGATTCTGTGATTCTGTGATTCTGTGAAATATAATGCAGTACTGTTCACATTTAGAAAATTCTCTGTATGTACAAATGAAGTGGATGAACAGCTGAAAATCCCTAATTTTTGTGTAAACTGTATCATCTACAGCCTTAGAAAACAAGGTGCCAAGCTGAAATAAATTTGATACCTTTGATACAGTGCACTAAATTCTATATTTTGATAGTCTAAAATGATTGAATTTGGGGAGGAGAGTTTTTCAGAACTGCTTTTTATTAAACACCTACAAAAGAAGGGAAAAATTACTTACAAGTTTCTGAGGATAAATTCAAAAATAAAATCTAGCATAATCTTGTATCATACAACTATTTCATCTTCACTATCTTCCTGTAATTGCCTGTTATGTACTTACCCTTCAATCTCAAAGAGTTAGTCCCACTATTTTTTTCCAGAAAGGTTTGGTAATTGCCCTTTATATTTTACACAATGGAAGTATTACAACCTTGAAGTAGCCATTTTACAGCTAACTTTTACTTTCTACATCTCTTCAGCTAGTTCATCAGTGTTATTAACATTTGATACTCTTTTTCTTCTGTCTTTTTAAGAAAGTGGAACATTTATATGGACTCACCTTGACTCAGTAATACTTATGATTTTGAATTATGTTCTTCATGTTTATGAGGAGAAAAAAGCCATCTACATGAAACTATTGAATTTTAGTGTGACGTTCCGGAGAGGTGCCTCTCTTGATTAAAAATAAGACTTTCTGACAGGAAGCCCTTTTACAAGAATATCTCAAACCTCTACAGAACCCTCCTCTTCCTCCTATCTGGTTAGGCAACACACTAGTCGGCCTGAAAAGCTGAGTGTAGTCATCCTACCTGCTTACTCATCAGCTGTCTAATGCAGCTCTGAACAGCTCAGGCATTTGGGGTAGATCAAGGGCTGTTCTCTCCACGGCGTGTTTTCAGTGCTGGTAGGTACCCAGTCACTGCCGCTGCTGCTCCTGCTGCTCTTCCTGTTCAAAGCAACCACCTACCTTATCGTGCCTCAGGCCACCTGTGGAAAAGCACCAGCCCCTCCATTCTGTTTCTATATTGTCTAATACTGTCTACTGTACTCTATAATAGTAATAATCCCAGCTAAGCACTATTTAAGAAATCAAGGCTAGTAGAGTTCCAAGTGGGAGAGAAGACTTTCATATTTGTTTTTTAACTATATCTGCACAGAAACTGAAAAATCGTTGTGAGAATTTTCTCATGTGTACTTGTAGACAATGTCTTGAGAAGGAAAAAGACCACTTGCAAAGAAATTCAGTAGTTAATATTTGGAACAAGTATTTTGCAGCCATCTTTTGCAATTTTTTGCCAGATCTAATTATAAACATAATTCAAGAGAAAATAAATTATAATAGAAAAAATACTCACCTAAAGCTCTCAGAAGCTGTAAAACCCCCACCAACACCATTATTTGAGAATTATGTTGTCAAGTATTGACATATGTATAACTGTGCAAAATATCTTCTTGAATATTTTATGTGCCAGTTTTATATCCCAGTGATAGACGATTTGGATCTATTTGCAAATATGAGCTGAATTATCTGTACAACTTTGTTTTAATGTGTTTTTTCATACTCTAGTGGTTAGAACATCCAGTAGAAGTTACAGATCTAAGTTAAAATCTACTCTTTTTCTAATTTAGTACAGGTATATGAGTTGAGTTCACTTCTCAGTTATTATTGTAGGGCTTTGTGAGTTGATCACCTTCAGATTCCTCAGCTGATGCAATTTCTCACTGAATGGAGTGTTTATCTGTTTCTTGAGGTAAGTGTGAAAATATGGATGATAAAGAGTCTAGTCATTCAGAGATTCAGCAGCAAGGATGTGATACTTTGGTTTCAAACCACGTATCAATATTTAAGTATTTTTGACACTGCAGAGATTGGAAGCATCTTACCTCGAAATGTATCTAGCATAATTATTTGACCACTGACCTGGGGCACCCTAAGCAGAGAGAAATGAAAGACAAACCTCACCACATTTCTGCAGGACATGATAGTCCTCAAAAATGATACTTTCATGTCCCTCCGAGGTTAAATAGGTGTTTTCTGGTATTTCTGAACTAATTTTTTTGCAGAACCAGATGTCTTTGAAGTGAAGGAAATAGAGATTCCTTCACAGTGAATTCATTACATATTCACTCACAGTGAATGACAATAAACCAACAAGTTAATAAATTTCCTAAATTCAAATGCAACAGAATGGAAGCAATTAAACTGAGTATAAGAACAGGGCCAGATCTGATATCTTAACTTCCATTTTATTCTAGTCACCATGTAAAGGTTTTGTGCTGGTTGGAGTTTTTTATGTTTGAGATCATTGGCTTCATATGGTTAAAATTTTGACTGAAGCAGAAGAAATTTTTTATTGGAGAAGAAACCTAAGTATGTGGTAAAAAGACTCAAAATATCCTCCCTGGAGTCCTGAGGCTCACATTCCTGCTTCACTCAATTTCTGAAGTCAAAAGCAATCTATTGAAAACAAGTGTCACTAATAGTTCTGATGCTCTGTTGTTAAATTTCCATTCAAGGCTCCCATGCTAGAATAGTTAGCAAAGTTGAAGACATCTTGTTTTTATAATTTTACTGCTTAAATTTAGTGAAACTGTATCTGGATTTCTTTCACAGCAATAACAGTATCTGCTCTGAGTTTAATAAATAAAAAGGCCAAAAAATAGCAGACCAGTGTTTTCTTTGGGCAACATCAAACTCCTTTTACACATGGATAAATCTTGCTTTGGTATGGCTGAGGTGCCTCTTTTAACCAAACTGTATTGCTGGCAGCAAAGAGCGAAATTTTACAGCTTGAAGCCAGTGGGAGTTCTGCCTTTGACCAGAGTCAAAAGTATATGAGAGCACAGGTTATATCCACTTCTGTAAGACTCCGTCAGATCTGAGATACAGTCCCTGTTTGGGAATCTTTTGGTTCAAAACTTCTTTTGCTTTAACAAAATCAGAAATCTTTGACTCAGAATGTCTTAAACAATAGCTCGCTGAAGACTGGCGAACCTGTGGCTCTGATTCACATCCTAGCTTCCAGATAAATTTTGTTTCACAAACTGCATTCTACAAACCAGTAACAACACTATAGATCCAATACATTTGTAGACTATCTTTAAGTAAATGGAGATATATGTGAAGAATGATTATGTATTTATGAAGTGGAGAGGATGTTGTGCTGCAGTTGAGATTAAAAAAGATATGACTCATAAAAACCTACTAGCAAGGGCTGCATTGTAAATTTCTGTGAAACCTGGTTATATGTATAGTAATAATCTACTATACTGGATGCATAAGCCTAAATAATGAGCCTTCCATTTATGAGCCTAACATTTAGGTATGAACATTGGAAATTGTTATTTTTTTAAAAACCTTTTCAAGGACAACATCCTTTTGACCAGAGTGAACACATCCTTAATTTTCTTGTTTTTAAAAAAATATTTCTTTGTAAAATTGTGTTGAGGATAATCAGAGAACTCCCATTTTTTGTCATCTCCAGTTGCCTTGCAGTGTTTATGTTGATGGGACCTTGGCATGCACAATCCTGCAGGCTGGGAATGTAGCGAATACAATTGATGAAGCACTAATTTTTGTGTATTTGTCAGCAATTCAAACTCATTTGAGCAGTGAAGAGCTTTTCAACATAGCTTTCTAATAAACGGCAGAGGAAAAAGTAGATCACTGTGCTCATCAGAGAGCATATCTTTCATCCAGGATTTTCAAAGTACTTCCCAAATTAAGCTTTCTGACCCTCTTTTGAATTAAGTATCAGATAGGTGAACTGAACATCTTATTTCAAGGCTTCTGTGTGAAACATATGGACAAAAAAACGCTGATCCTGCAGAGAGGTGAGTGGTGCTCCACGGGCTGCATGGAGCTCGGTCAGGCCCGGATCCTGCGGACAAATGGGGTTTCTGAAGCAAGTGATGGCAATCACAGCGTCGCACATCATCTCCTGCGCTTCTGGATGCTGGTGTCAGGGTCACGCTGCTTGAGGCCACTCGCAAAAACTGTTCTGCTCCCATTGTGCCTTGAGTACCTATGTGCACCTTACCTGATGTTTGATTGCTTTTCTGTCATTCATATTAAAATTTAAGTAAGGTTTTGCCCTGTATCATTAAGTTTGTTTTTAGATGTTGAACAACATTACAACGTCAGGTATTTGTCCTGCAAATATATGCATGTGTATACATATCTATACACATGTAGTCTGATTTTCTCTTTGGTGTGAAAAGGTAGTAGATATATTTTAGAAAAGTCTTTTTTCTTTACCTGGGGAAAGCATGCTGGGTTTTGCCAGATGTGCAGTTAGAGTCAGAGTAATTAAAGCAGCTGGGTTTGCAGGTGGCAGGGGGAGAATATTTCTTGGTTTATTCTTAAGAAAAATGGAGTTATAATACTCAAGCGCATTTTTATCTTGAGGACTTCAGCCAAAGTCCAGGGCCATATAGTTGAGTAAGAGGAGAAACAAAATTATTGCTGTTTATCAAGACTAGAAAACTTGCTTTCCTTTACAGGAGTTTTATTTTTCCATAGTTCCCAGCTCCTTTTCAGATACTGCTCAGCTCAGAAATTCCCTCACAGCTTTTCTCAAGGTCGTCTTCCAGGACTCAGTCAGACCTGATTTGCAGCTGCTTCCCTCTCAGCATTCCCATTGTTTGTCTTCTTTTTCATTCTGAGGTATAAAGTTTTTATCACCAAACAGCACTTACAGTGAGTCCCCTCCAAGCCTGCATACGAACCTCTGTTCTGGTAAAGGTTACAATCATGTCATGTCTTTGATTCTATAAGGGAGTTCTGTTGCTTTTATATTTTTGGGCAAGTGTAATCAGCTGTTTCACAAAAACATTAAAAAAAAAGTTCAACCCAAATGATAACACTTGAAATAGTGTGGTATGTAGAATGCGACATATATCATGAAGTCAGTCACACGGTGTTAGGATAGACATTTTATGTACTCTTGTTTAGGATAACTTGTGATGGTCATGGTGAATTAATGCAGCCAGATCAAGCTCATGCTGCTAAAACCTTTAACCCAAGCTGTACATGTACATATATTTCCTGCCCAGACTTTTCACATAGAAAAGCTCTGGTAGGAATAATTCACATGGCAGAAGGAGGAGAGAACAAATGGCACATCAGTTACAATTTCAGTGCTCTTTGCAATCCATGAAATATCCCTGGCATACAACAAAAGCAGACTACTGGATCAGGTGTCAGGGGCATTGATGTGTGTCTTTAAGGACATATTTTGCTGGAGCGTGTCCAGGGAAGGGCAACGAAGCTGGTGAGGGGGCTGGAGCACAAGTCTTATGAGGAGCGGCTGAGGGAACTGGGGTTGTTCAGTCTGGAGAAGAGGAGGCTGAGGGGAGACCTCATCGCTGTCTACAACTACCTGAAAGGGGGTTGTGGCGACGAGGGTGTTGGTCTCTTCTCCCAAGTAACTAGTGATAGGACGAGAGGAAATGGCCTCAAGTTGCGCCAGGGGAGGTTTAGATTGGATATTAGGAAAAATTTCTTCACTGAGAGAGTGATCAAGCATTGGAACAGGCTGCCCAGGGAGGTGGTGGAGTCGCCATCTCTGGAAGTGTTCAAAAAACGTGTGGATGTGACACTTCAGGACATGGTTTAGGGAACATGATGGCGCTGGATTAATGGTTGGACTTGATCTTGAAGGTCCTTTCCAACCTTAGTGATTCTGTGATTCTGTGATTCTATGATTTCATTTTCTTTCTTTTTGAAAAGAATTGAGTTTGGTTTCTGGCGTTCTGGGTGGGAATAAAGGGATTTTCATTACCAAATAATAACCAGCGTGAATGCAAGAAGTATATTTTAAAGTATTCTCAGTATAATACCACAGTTGTTGCTGTAGCTGCCTCTACGCAGTTCCCTCTGTAACAGTTAATCACTATAAACCAGGTCAACTTTTCAGTAGTTTCATTCAAGTTTACAAAGGATGAAGTTCGTTAATATCCCCCATTCCTGTTCCTGAATTTTCTAAAGAGAGAAGGTTTTAGATATATTTTGTAAACAACAGTTCTGTTCACAAGCTATGCAGAATTCATCCATCGATTTACACTGCTGCAGTATTTTAAAATTCATAAAGAATATAAGATATGTCTTGCCAAATAAGGAATGTTCCCTTTTGTTACACATACGTGTTAGATTAAATGCCTCTCTTCATACACTGCTTATCGCGTTAGACAGAATTCATTCTGTCGTAAGAGCAGATGGCTTGGTTTGATGGAATGTGCTTAATTCAAGGGAGAGGATTGAATAGTTTGACAAAATGTATTTTGTGGATGGATTAGGCACAGGAGAGTGAATTGTGGTGTGTTGTCTATGGAAAACACCGATGAATTGATTTTAAGATGTTGAGTATAGAATGGACTGGAGTGGTTTAAAACATGCACTTTATTGATCAAACAGATTGAGAGGCCTGACAAAAAGTAAAATGTGCCCACAGAACTCATTCTGTCAATGGGGATGTTTTTCATCTACCTGGATCCTCAACATATTGTATTTTTTTATATACTTCATATGCTCTTATCAGCACAATGCCACTTTCTCACGATTTCTCTTTCCTGACAATAACAAGTGTTTGGTGAAATTTCTTGCTATGACAGATTTCATAGGCAGCTCAGCTGCTCCTGTTTGGTACATGCTCCTCTGGCCTAGAGACGGGTCAGTGGTAGAGCTCAGGCAACTGGGCATTTGGGTTCAAACCCCTCTGCTGCAGTTTTTTCCATTGAATTGGGTGAGTAATGTACATGCAGAAACCAGCAAGGCGTGTGTTTTGTGTTGAAACTCCTGACTTCAGGATGCAGTGCGTTTCACAACCGTAAAACGCCCAGGGTTAATTAGATACCTAGTAATGATGTTCACAAAATCCCAAATGCTGAGAGAAGAGGAAGGTCAGCTAAAGCACAATGAGAGCACTTGGAAGCTGAGACGCAGCTCCCATCCACAGAGCTGTGTTTATTGATGCTCAGAGATAACTTTCCAGCATAGATGCCTGTGTCAGGCCAGCACTTGCCTCTCTGGGGAAAGGTAGTCTAGCAGCTCAGGTGTTTAATGTTTAGTTGTAAGAAAATTTGGTTCATACCCACAGCATATGTACCTCCTTTATGAGTGACCTTAAAGAGCTTTGCCCTTCTTCTCTAGGCCAGAACTAGTCATGTTTGACTCCTGCAGGTGTTGAGGAAGTAACCGTAACAAGAGCATAAGGGACATGGATACAGCCAGTTTATCAGAAAACCATGCAAAGAGCTTCCAAAGGCTGAATGAGTTGTGTCTGCAAACTCTATGCAGCCCTAATGTAAAAGAAGAATAAATGCTCTTTTTTTTTTTACTCCTTTAGCAAGGAGTACTTTTACAAGGCAAATCCTGACTCGGTTTTACCAAGAAAAAGCCAAGGCCATTAAGTGATATGCAGAAAATTGCTTTTTCTAAAATGAACAAATGAATATAATTGAACCATAATCCCAGATTGCATTTTACAGTGGGGCTGGTTTAGGTGAATTCAATAACTCCTAGATGGGATTGTTTCCAGATAGAGACAGTAGTACTGTCTAGGGTCTGAAGTTAGACCTGACTAGATCCTTGCAGACCCACTCAAATAACATCTATGAGCCTGTTGAAAGTTTAATTTGACAAAAGTGTGTTATTGGCATATGCAGAAGCTTTTGAACTAGCAGACAGTCTACGGATTTTTTTTTGTTCCCTATTTCAAAATTGTTACCATGCCTGTTTTGCATCAAACGCTCTCATAAGGGTTCATAATGCTGTATAATAGGGCTAGGTTGAAGTGTTTATAAATTGTTAATGAATAATGTTAACTGACCAAAGTTAATAAAGATTCATTAAAATTCATAAAATGGTTCATATATATTTCATTGCAAACATAAAATGAGATACTTTTCCAAAATCGGATGTTTCCTGAAACTTAAAATTAGGAATTTTCAGAAGCATTAATTAGTGGAAAGCTGAAGGAAAAGATTACGATGAATGTAGAGTTTGAGCTATTTTGAATAACTCTTCTGTATAAGTTAATAAATTATTCAGTACAAACCACTTATGTAACATTTCTTAAAGGTAAAAGAAGTGTCCTTTCAGGCTTGGTTGCCCTTTCCTTAAAGCAACATATAACTGCTGCTTTACTGGAACCAAGTAACAGAAATAAATTGATTTTTTCCCCAGGGCAGGCATCTGCTACTTCCTAAAGCAAAGAAATACTGAAGGAACATATGGTTGAAAGGATTTGGCAGGGTACTGTTTTAGAAGAAGAGATATGTATGAGACTGAAGCAGGAAAAAGGAAAGTATCGGATTAAGCCAATAGACTGCCAGCATGTCTTTATTTAAAATTAAGTGAGCTTTTGAGTAAAGCACTGGCTGAATGAAACTGGAGTTAAGAGCAATTCGACTTCTGAACACAGAAGGAAGTCAGGCCTTATTAGTTGGGTAACAAAATTTGCTTAAACTTGATTCTGCATAGTTGGCCAGCATACATGGTCTTAGCCAGGAGTTCAGTTTCATTAAATGAATGCCTTGGGGGTTGAGGGTAAAGGTTACTCACATGAATAAAAATTTCAGAACTGTACATATCAGATCCAGAAAGGCTACTAAAATAGCATGTAAAAGCTGGTGAAAACTACATAACTGGCTCAGCATTTGCAGTCCACAATTAATTTTGAAAGTAAGTCATCAACACTAATCAAATGAGGATTTATGTTCCTTAAAAACTGAATGTGATCAGAATTCAAAAGTGTTAATGAAAACATTGTGTGTTTTGTATAGGCTGGAATATTCCTGTTTTAGATCATTTCCAATTACTGTTAATTTTTGAACTCTAGGAATAAAGTTGGGGAGAATGTCATAGTCGTATTGCCCAGACAACTTAATAGAGCCTGGGATTCATGGCGAGATCTTACTGGAATGGTTGCTCTTGGAAAAAAGGGTGGGGTTTTTTTATTTTCCTCTGGAGCTGTCAAGCCAGGTCAGGAGGAAATCAGTTTCTGCTCTCATGCATTTGTACTCTTTGTGGTAAGGGTTATGACGTTTGCAATTTCTGTCCTTTTTTGGATGCATTGACACTTGCCTTTGAATGAAGGGGAGTGGAGTCAAGGAGCTGCTCCTTACTTTGCTTTTTATCTTCTGTGTACCTTGGTGGACAAATCTGTTCTGAAACAGAAAGTGAGATGCTAAACCTCCATATTCATTTGCCAGGCTACTGATGAGGAAAAAAGCTAGACCCCAATGGCATGAAGATGCTATATCCAAGCAGGTATCAGTGAGGTGTAGTTCATACTGCTTTTCTGCACCCATCTTTCTGCTTAGAATATCTGGTCTCTTTAATAATGCAAGGACTCCTGTGTTTTCAACCCAAGGCATATTACTAACAACCTCTGAATGTTGTTGCTGGGAGGGCCCCTCCCAAAATATGCCTTTTTTCCCTGTGTGGAATTGGCTACATCATGACTTGTGCACTTGTTTTCATGCAATATTGAATGTTTGTAGTATCTTCGCTCTGCCGAGCTGCAAGGGAAGGGAGCTGGCAGGCACTCGAATGGCTCGCATCAGGCTGAGTGTCCTCAAGAGGATGGGTGTGCTGCAATGAGAGGGGTCAAGATTTCCTGGCAGCTGAGAGCAAAGGAGCTGTCAGTCAAGGGAAGCTGCAAGATACAAGTATGGCAAAGGTTTCCGTTAACAGAATAATAGTGTGTTTTTTTAAAACACTTTTAATCCGCAGATTTCAAAGGTACTCAGTGTCTTTATTTTCCTGAAGGCATAGAGATGTGAGCTGAAGCCAGTGGAATGAAGCAAAAAGAAAGCCAGAATTAGAGCATGAGTCCCTCAAATCTCAACTTGCTCTTTATCTCCTAACCATACCACCTTACTTTGTCTCAGAGTAAGCTTAAAGAAGTGTGACACAATAGACTGGAAGGGTGTCTTGCCTTCCCATGCTGGATCAGCTGCAGCCTGGAATGACTTCAAGTTGTTTTCTTGTGAATGGTTTGGCAATCTCCTTCCCCAGAGTCACAGTAAATGTTTTCTATTTTCTTTGGAAATTTTCTTCTATGGAGCATGCATTTCTTTTCTTATATTCACACGACAGAACTTCAGCCACCGTCTGTTAACATGTTTTGCTTTTTGTTTGATTAGTGTTTCCACATGTGTATATTATCTGTATTTTTATTAAGATTTCATTCAACTTGTTGATTTACCATTGTTGAAGGATGTTTTTAGAAGTATTTGACCTACCACTGAGACAATTGCCCTCATTTGCATACCGAATGACTTGGTAATGTCTGGAAGAAGAATTGGATGTGCTGTGAGATATTTGGACAGATATTTAACACTTTCAAGTGCTATGACATTTGGTGTAGGTATCAAGACTGGACTTAAGGGGAAGTTTGGGCCGTAGGGCATAGTCTAACTGCAGTAGCAATAATCATGTCCTCCAATGACACAAACTGTCAGGGACATCAGCAATAGAAAGAATGACATAAGAGATTTTATCTGACCTATCCAGACAGCTTTTGCATTTTCTATATTTCTACTAATATTCATTCCAGTACAGCAGAATAAAACTTGCTGTCATTTGTGAGTCTCCTCTTTACACAGCATGATACAGCAAGTGTAAGGCTTACCTTCTGAGTTTAGGAAGTCAAGGGTGTGGTTTTGTGTAATTATCTTCTCCTATTCAGGCTCATTGTATGAGAAACTCTCTATACTGCTGCAAAGCCCTCCCCAAAAGCTGTTTTCCTAAGGCAAAATGGCAGGACCAGCACAAGAAAGCTCTCCTTGCAGATCTGGGTGAATGTATAAGCATCCAGGTTTCATTCTGTTCGAAACAAGCAGGTTATTTCTAAAATTTTAATTTTACCAGCTAAGACCCACCCATTATCTGCCTGCTTTGAAGAGAGGCCTCTAGCTACTGAAGACTTAAATTATGATAACTCTTATCACTACAGAAATGATTTTCTTTAACTGGGAACTTATCAGCATTCAGAACCACATTCCGGTGATTGCTCCAGGCTCCTGTACTTGTAGGAGCAGGAGAGAATGAGCAGTAAGGCAATATTTCCAACTCATGATTTCTCCGATCATAATTCTGTGCATCCACTCAAGTACAGAACTTGTATCTGCAGCACATCAGACCTCTCCAGCTGGTTGTATCACTATATAGAACATCATATTATTTAATGGGAACATCAAGAGTTGAGAGTGGAAAATGAGGCAAATCCTGCATTTTTCCTATGAGAATTGCAGGAAAGTCAGCAGATCTGTTTGATTTTGCACTGCTTTTTACATGATCAGAAGGAATTGAACATTTTTGAAAGATGCTGGAAATAAAGCTTAGGTGATGAAGATGATTAAGAGAGAGGTGTATGTATAGGTGTGAGAGAGATGTAATTTCTTGTTAACTAGAGAGATACCCTGACATATGACCGAAGTAGAGGCCTGGTTTAGCTTTGGTACAAAACAAGGTACAAGAAAGTAAGGTGAGTTGTAAAGATTGCAGAGGCCAGGAGAAAAGCCATGAGCTGTAGAGGAAAGATACCAGGATTCCATCAGCCCAGAGGATCACAGTGTGAGGGAAATTAACCATAGAATCTTTGGGTTGGAAGGGACCTTTAAAAGTCCAACCCCCCTGCAGTGAGCAGGGACATCTTCAACAAGACCAGGTTGCTCAGAGCCCCCTCCAACCTGACCTGGAATGTTTCCAGGGATGGGGCATCTACCACCTCTCTGGGCAACTTCTTCCACTGTTTCACCACCCTCATTGTCAAAAATTTCTTCCTTAGATCTAGTGAAATCTGCCTTCTTTTAATTTAAAACCATTACCTCTTGTCCTATTGCAACAGACCCTGCTAAAAAGTCTGTCCCCATCTTTCTCATAAGCCCCCTTTAAGTACTGGAAGGCTGCAAGAAGGTCTCCCCAGAGCCTTCTCTTCTCCAGGCTGAACAACCCCAAGTCTCTCAGCCTGTCTTCACAGGAGAGGTGTTCCATCCCTCTGATCATTTTTGCGGCCTCCTCTGGACCCTTTCGAACAGGTCCATGTCTTTCCTGTGCTGAGGGCTCCAGAGCTGGATGCAGGACTCCAGGTGGGGTCTCACCAGAGCAGAGCAGAGGGGCAGAATCACCTCCCTCAACCTGCTGGCCACACTGATTTTGATGCAGCCCAGGATAAGGCTGGCCTTCTGGGCTGCGAGTGCACAGTGCTGGAATATGTTGAAATGGTTCTTAAAGGTTTCTTTGTGCTAGGAAGTTGCATACAACGGCATATGAATCTTGTGCAGAGATGACAATCTGCACCTATCCATGCTTCATGGAAAAGGAGATTATCTACCAGATGCTTGTGCTTTCAGTATTGAACTGTGGGGAAAAGTGAGTTTACCCTCCTGGAAGGCTTTAGGAGGGAAGTGAGAATAAAATAAAGTATGAAGACCTAAATTGTGGGTCTCAAATTTAATGAACTGCCCCGTTATTAAATGAGGAAATACACCATGAAAGAAATAGTGCTGGAGCCAACTAAGGCACAGGGAAAGATAGTTCATGGCCCAAAGAATTTAAATGTGATACATTTTGCTGACCCATCAGAGATGCTTGATGCAAACTCTACCGTCATCCCTTGTGACCTAAGTGAGCATCTATGCTAGTAGTATTGGCCAATATCTATGTTTTCCTGCAAGAAGAAACTATTAATACTGATATATTACTGCTTTTGAAATGATCCTTCAGATACCACTGAGATTTGGATTAGGTTTCTGCTTTACATAGTTTGTTATGAGAATAACATTAAAAGAATATATCTGTCTGAATGAATTGTCATCTGTAGACTCCTTCTCTTTTTGCACACCTACAGTTTGGTAACATTTGAGTCATTTTATGTATATGAAAATATGAGACTGAGCACCACTTTCAGTTGTACAGGAAAATAGAAAAAGGATTATTTTTCTCCTAAAAAAAGATTATTTTTCTTCACATCTCCAACAAATTAAAAACTTTTGAGTCATGTCTGTGATTCCTTATGTATTTCACCCTTAGATCTTTTTCAAAGTGTTTTCCATTGTGTTAAGTTTTAGATGACACTTAAAACTGCAAAGTTATCAGCAGTCCCATTAAATTCCATTTTTTTCTCTGAATGACATAGGTGTCTCTTTTATTCCAAATTCTTAATATTTAGTCATTTTTTATGTCTTCTCTTGCACTGGCTTTTATATGTCTCTTCAATTTTGTGTCATTACAAAAATAATTATTTAAAATTTGTATATATACCATTTAGCTGAAATTAACTGGAAGAAGGTAGGGCTGAGCAGAATAAGTACCTCTCTAGCTGCAGTGTAAGACATTTGTTTCTTTTTTAAAAAAAATCATTCTCTCCGCTTTTTCCATTTTCTAATTTACCTCAATATTTTTCCCTGTCACACAAAAATAATCCTTTATAGAAAAGTTTTATAATTTCTAACAAAAGACCTTGAGGTGAATCTCTGTCATCTTTGTCTCGCCATTCACTAGTTTGTTATTTTGGTTTAACTTGTGATAGGTGAGTCTAAGATGGTACTCTCTAAGTCAGAGACACAAGTCATCCTTTGCCAAATAATACATTTATAAATGTTACGTAGTCGTCATCCCACATGAGTGCTTTCAGCATCCAGTTGACAGCTGGAATCATACTTATTCTTTTGATCCTTCTTAAACTTTTGAACTATTCATTCACCATTCCTTTTGTGCTTCCTCTGTCTGCGATGAGCTATCTGTAAGACTTGCCAAAGGCTTTCCTATTTCCCCTGCTATGTACTTCATAATGATGGGTTATTATTCATCTAGATCTGCTGTCTTGTCATCTTTTATGACATTTAGTTGCCAGACTATATGCCATCTTGCAATCATAAAATCTTAGTGCATTTTACTCTTTTCCTCAGAAAATCCTGCTCCACAGTCTCCAGTGTGTGTTCTTCCTTCCTTTGTTTTTCTTTTTCAGCACTAAGGCAAAGATGCATTTACAATCAGAGCAATTCTCTGCTTTGTTTTTATTATGAATTCCTGACTCACTTTACACCACACCTTCACCTCAAGATTAAGAGTATTTGAAAATTGGCTAGTGAAATTGCTTAAGTGAGAGGTTTTATTTGTTTACATTTTTTAAAAAAATGTGTCTTCAGTTGGACTACGGCTGTTGAAAAAATGACATCTTATTGAAAAAATCCCAGGGAACCTCAGTTCTAGAAAATCTCATCTCATAGGGAAGGGACTGTGAAAGGAGATTCCATCTCCGAAGCAAAGGGGTAAAGGTGAATGATACATGAGTGAAGATGTGGACCAAGAATCAGATTTATCATTAAAACATTCGTATCAGACTTGCGTCAGGACTGGGAGAACAAGTCCATCTTGCCTCCTATGGGAAGACTGACTCTTTGTATTAAGTCTAATTATCAAAAAAAAAAAAGAAGTGCTGCCAGCGTCACAGCCATTACAGCATCACAGTTTTTCCTTACCGTTTGGAGGATTGCAGATACCTACAGAGAACAGGAAATTTTTAACAGGTAGTTATCCACCTTCAAGTGGATGAAGGTCAAAATGCTGAGGTTGAACACTAGTTGATTCTTACATAATGATGCAGGTATTAAATCAGAAAGTATTATTACAGGCAAAATCATGCCAATCTATCTGCAATTTAAAGCAGAAGTTTTCTGGTGCATCCCTAAATTTGTTCCTTGACCAGGTAATCAAATATATATGTTCTTGATCCCGACACAAACTTGTCATCCTAAAACAGGATTTGCATTTACAGGTGGGTATACATGATCCATGGCTAGAACTGAAAACTAATATTAAAAATACCTGTATATATATGTAAACCCCTCATTTCCCTTTTGAACACTTTGAACTGACTTTGAACTACTAAGCTGTTAGTAGTTTTTATTATATTATAATGTAAAGGAGAAACAAAGATAAATTATATTTAGTTGAATTTACATTGTTAGTGAAGCTTCATATTTCCAAACTCCAACCAAGGTTGTTTTTTTTCTTTTTCTTTTAAACCTCTCCCTCCTCCTTCATCTTTTGTCATTGACCAGAAAAACCTTTTTGCAAGAAATGAGTATTGTATGCTTGACTGGAGCAGATGAACCCAAGGCAAAACTTTAAATCTCTACAAAACTTATACATCTACATGACGCATGCAGAAACACGCCTGAATGCACTGGTGCAGGAAGTAAAACGTTTTCATTCTTAAAAAAACTTTTCAGAATATCTTCATGTGCTTTCTGGATGTTTAGATTCGCTGTTTTAAATACTGTTCATGTTTTCACTGAAGTTCTTCTTCATCCCTTAGGTCTCTTTAAAAAAAAAAAGGAAGAAAATTTTTAGACTAAAACACTAGCACATATAGTTGTTAAAAATGATGTTAGGCAATTCTGCAAAATAATAGATGACACATGAACTTTTTAATGCCCTAGCTCTGTAATTAAAGTGAGTCCAGATGTGTCCTGTAATTGCCTAAGAAGCTGCTGTAGTCCCTGCAAGAATTCAATAATAGCGAATGTCCTACCTGCAAAACCACCTCTTCTAGTGTAGGTAAAAACCAACAGGAAAAAGAACCAGGAAACAATGTAAATGTCTGCAATAATTTGCAAATTATTTTTTTTATCTTGGGAAAGAATGACTGCTGTTTTCTTTTTGCATATATGTATTTATTACATAGGCTTTTTCTCCATTTCATTGGAATTTTTCTTGGCATGCATCTTACAAGGATGTATGACGGGTTGTATGATGAACATCTAATCCGCTCCTTGTCAATCGTTTACCGTGTACCTTGTTTGCCATCTTCCTTCTTATTAACTCATTTTGATTAAACTGTTTTCTTTTGTCTCATCTTTGCTTATATGAAAGTCTGAATCTCTGTAATTAATGTTTCTCTAAGTTGCTAAGCCCCTTCCCATCAGAAAAATTAAGACATACTTGAGTTTAGGAGGTGGCTCAGCTGAATATAGTCTGTTGCTGGTGAAGCATCCAGCTTTCTACTGATTCTTCAGCCCATATAGCTGGAGTTTCATTCATAGCTGAGTTGACCGGGAAAGCCTTCAGAAACATCTCCTGAATCTTCAGTCATGCTGAAAAACCACAAAGTCACCACATTCAAAAAGGCCTGAGGCATCTAGAACAGAAATTGGATGTCAAATTCCAACACAGTGATTAAGCAAGCAAACACTGGCTGGCTGCCATGCAGCTTTTCTAGCTGTATGACTCCTTATTTGATAGGAAATGCCAGTAGTTACCTGACTTGTTTCACTGAAGACCAACGTGTTCCTGAAACTCGTCAGGGCAGAGAGCTCTGATGAGTGTGCTCTGAGCATACCTAATATGTGCCAGGAGCTGGTCCCTTACCATAATGGAAATTTTTAGGTCACCTTCTATTTTTTTGAGGCTTCCAGTCACCATAGAGACACCACTCAATTTAGTATATAAAGCCATTCACCCATGGTCTAGAGCTGACATCTTCCTTCTGAGCCTCAGCACTACCCAAGTCCACAGCACCCACCTTTTCAGAGAGTGTATTGTTCTGAGGCTAGTACTAGAGTGTGGGAAAGGAGAGGGAACCTCCCCTGTCTTTCTGATGGAGTTGTGTCATTGTGCAGGAAAGAGTACCAGATTTGGGAGGTCAGGAGGAGAGTGTGCAAGGGGAAGCTTGGTTGTGTACCAGAAGTTAGGAAGTTCATTTCAGAGGAGGAAGTCTGGACTCTGTTCTCACACCCACATCTGCTTATTCATCTCGTACAGAAAGTTCACAATGAGAGAGCAATCTAGGAACCGTCTCCTAGGTGAGGACGCTGAGTACTGTACTAGAGCTGCGTGCTCTCTCCGCGTCTTTCTTCTCTTGGTTCAGTGTATGGTGGCAAATAATGGTGCTGCTAGGAGGAAGGGAGGAATAGCTGCACTCTCCAAACTGGTGCTGTTACTGGCTAGAGCTAGGGTTTTCCTACTTCTTGGAAGAGTGTACCAGCTACTAGAGTATTTTTTTTTAAAAGAAAAGGAAAGAAAAGAAGAAGTGGGGATAGCTTTTCTTTCAAGCATATATTTTTATGTGCTACCTGTGCTTCAAAAGAGGGAAGAAGAAAGCTGTCTTCATTTCTTTCAAAGAATATCTGTTATTGTCTTTAAAGGCAGATTCTGACCTTTAGGTTGGACGAATGAGGGCAGTCAGGCTCTGGAAAGACATGGTAGTTCAGGCTGCATAGTCTGTTCTCAGTATTTATTAGCTCTACTTTCTCAGCATGCCATATTTTTTAAATCAGTCTAGAGTGTATATGGTACTTCAGAAACATGATAAAACTTTTTCCATTTTTGTGTCCTATGCCTGGCTTTTCCTATTGACCGCTGTAAGCCAAGAATGCACCATTAGGAATGCTAAGCTCATGGGTGCAAACCTGCAGTTAAGAGCCTATGTACCGTATTGTGAGTTCAAGACCTCACCTGGGCCAGGCATCTGGCCTTGTGGCCAAAATCCTATGCTCTCAAGTTCTTACTGAATTTAACCTCAGGTATTTTTTCCAGAGTCACAAAGTGAGTCTGGGGTGGAGGAGGAGTCTGAATCCCTACTTTTCATTTTGGGCTGTACAGCTGATGAATTTAATAGCACCATCATTTCTTTCTGAAATAATTTCCATTGTGTTCTTCAAGCGAAGCACTGTATTGCACAGCTCTACACATCAATGGGAACTGAATTATTTTTATGAAACAATTTGCTTTGTGCTGACCATACTTATACAGAGAACCTAGAAATAAGACTAAGATACGTCCATTATTTGCCACTGTTCTCATTTAACAATGTCATTAAGAAGTTGACGAAAACAAAAACTCAACTAACAATCTTGATTTTTCTTGAAGAAGTTGTGCCAGTTTGTCCCTTTTGTCACACAACATATTCCTCTAGAAATTTTATAAACGTTGTTTTTAATTTCCTTTTCACCCATATTATCTTGTACAAAAGTGAATTCTATGGCCAGCAACATAAAGAATATCCCAAGGACCTTTCTAAAGACGATGAGCAATACTTATTTGCCCTGTAATGTAGCAGCTGGCTTTTATGAAACTATATATTTTTGTCATATAACCAAATGCTTTGCTGCAAATATGTTCGGTAGTATAGAACTTTCAGTTGTCAAAGTGTTTCCAAAGGCTTTTAGTACAATTAGATTGATTCCGAATCTTGTGTATGTAATGATAATTGTAACAGCACTATTATTAGAAGAAGGTTCTTTGGGGTTGATAACTTGGAGGTGATTTCAAAATAGAAACTGTTTATCATTATTATGTCATTGTATTTTTATGTGAAGTACAAACTGCAAGACAAGACTTGAAGTTTGCTCATAACACATTTATTTTATTACTGGAGAAGAGGATATTATGGTTCAAGAAATTAATCTTACTCTCTGCAGGTGACATTTCTAATGGTTCTGCTATTGATTCTGGTTTGACATAACCTTTTCTTTTTGTTGCCAGTATAATACTGCTTTTTGTGCCACTCTGTACTTGGTCACTGCACACCTGCGCAAAGAGGAAGGACAAAGCAGGTGAAGTTCTGTGGGGTTACCCTGACATGGGGAGATGCAGCAAGAGGACAAAAAACTGTGACAATATGATAGGACTTCTGTTTCTGGGACTGTATACATGTTCTTGTTCAGCTGGGCATTTGTAGAGTAATTCTTTTATCTGACCCTCTCATGACAATTCAGGGACAAGTAGAAATGTGGTCACTTCGGTTCCAGCTGAACAAAGTTAGTCCAGGATCTTTGGAGCTTCTAAACACCCATGTTTAAGCACTTTTTATGAGTTAAAGGAGTGATCCTGGCCTACAAGAGAAAAGAACTTCATAGGAGAAGCCAGAAACTCAGAAGTGATGGAAAACAGAAAAAAGAGAATAAGAAAATACTGTCCTTTCATAAGAAAATTTTTGCTACTAATTTTTTTTGCTACTAAAGAACCACAAAGAATATGTAAGAGGGAGAAACTTTTCCCATTTGAAGTAATTTATTAATAAACCAGATAAAATTTGAGATCAGATCACTTACTGAGATATTTCATAAAATCATTATTCTTATCTATTAGGAAGAAAACCATAAATGTTGCATTGACAAAAATGCCTTGTAAATATAATTTTTCAGAAGCGGTTTAGAAAGTCAAGAAAAGAAGCAGTCAGGTTAATTGCAGCTTGGAATTTAACACTGGAAAAAGATGGTCCCTCATCTTGCCCGTATAAAGTTGAGTAAGTTTAAGGCTATGGGTTAAACTGTTTAATCTTTCTCTTGGGTTTAAGGCAGAGAGAGATGAAATAAAACTGAGATGTTTGCAATAGCAGTGCTTTACAAGGTTGATGTAGAGCTCTTCACAAGATGCTCGTTTGTATTGAAAATTGCACCTCCAGAAACTAATTTTTTTCTGCAGGAATTTCTGACTTCTGTCTGAAATGAAGTCCCAGAATGTTCAGCTAATCCCTGATAACCTCTCAGCACCTTGTGGGAAGTGGGGGTTGCATGCTATGGCTGACACTGTGACATTTGGTCTCACTAAACACAGGTGCACTGTGGTCTCCTTACTTTTGAAGATGCCAGAACGCATCCTGAGATGTTTGATCTTTTGATGTTTGTTTTATGTTTATGCTTATTCAGCTGTTCATGGCAAGCAAAGCAAGGGTCTGTATTTTCTCATGGCTAGCAAACAAAAGCCAGGGGGTTTTTTTTGGCAGAGTCTTTGGTCAGTTTTACACATGAACGCAGTCCCTCAGAGAAATGATAAAGGAAGAGGGCAGGTTTAAGGACAGGTTTGAGAGATGGTGGCTATAAGCAGATGCATGAGGAAGTTCAGGAACCTAAAATGAGGATCCTGTCCCAAAGAGGGCATTTGTCAGAAAGAGAGCAGTTCAGATGAGAGAATCTGTCTTACCCACAGCTACCCCAGTTTCCTGAGCCACAGGTGTTGGTGTCTGTGCCAGTGTCTGAGGAAATATCACACGTTCCCCACTCTGTATTAGAGGAAGATCCTAGACATGTGTTTTAGTCCATTTTGGAAGCAGGACACTGGACTGGATGGACCTTTGGTCTGATAGCACAGACTGTGCTGCTCAGTCTGCTCTCCTCCTTGTATTTCTCCATGAATCACCTCCTTTACCACCCTAAAGCCTCGTTCTCCTCTCCTGGTCTCCTCTCTCATCCTTGCCTCAAAAATCTCACTTATCTCTGACAGCCATCCCCAAGTTTCCTACTGATCTCTTGTCTTCTTGCCTCAGCTCTCCTCCTGCCCGGTGCTCTCTCTGCTGTCATTGCACAGATCGGTTCTCCGTATGCTTGCGTAGAGGCTGGGGCTACACGCACTATTACTACTGAGTTCCCTTTCCTTACAGTGAGTGGAGCTTACCGGCGCCTCAGATCCCTTTTCACGATCCTGTGCTCAGAGAAATCAATGGTAACGGGAATCGCGGAATTAAGTCTGTAGATACCTGTCTTTCTTTTCTTGTAATGATTTCTGCACAAGCTGCTGTGAAGTTCATGCCTCTCCACCAAGTTCCATTTTCAAGTAAGTAACACACTTTAATTCAGATAAATTGAGACTAAGTACGTTTGTCTTGCCCCCCCCTCCCCGTATTGGGAATTCTCAAACTTCCCAGTGTAAAAAACTGTCCACCTACTTTCCCCCGAACTCTGTTCTGCAGTCTGAAGCAGAACACACAAAAGGAAACCAAGACAAAGATCCCTCGGAATGATGATTTCTCCCAGTTGGTTTCCTGCGTGGCTGTTTGCTCTGTCACTGTGAGTCCTGATCAGCAGAAATCTTTGTGCTGTATAAAAGTTACTGAAGAAATAATTTAGGGCACAGCAAGGGCCTCATTAAAAAAAAACCAAAACCAAACCACAAGCAAAGCACAGAACACAGTAATTCAAGTCACCTTTTTGTTTTGTGACAGAGAAATGTAAAAACATTTTACCATAACAGTCTAGGAGATTCTGATGAAACATCTCTTTGCCTGGAAAACAGGGAAATCATCTTTCCTGAAGTCCACGTTAGCCTGGTGTTAGTGCAATCAGCTTTATGAAAGAGCAATACTCAAGGCTCTGAGCTGGGTCAAATACAGTAGCAATATGAACTTTGCTTTCCAATATCAGCATCCAAACAAATAGGCTAGTGGTTATTTTGGATTATGGATCTTTTTTATATGTTTTTGTTTTTATTCAGGACTTGTTTTCTGGTCTGAAGACTTTCATTTTGTCTCAAAGCATTAAAAAGAAAAAGTCAAAATGTTTTTTGAAATCTTGAAACATTCCTTTACGTGGGAAAATGACCTAATGTAATTGCAACTAGTCCATAGCCCTGTGGAATACAAAAATTAAATTTCTGGGATCTATTTAGCCC
This sequence comes from Phaethon aethereus, assembly GCF_964289735.1. Lineage (NCBI taxonomy): Eukaryota > Metazoa > Chordata > Aves > Phaethontiformes > Phaethontidae > Phaethon > Phaethon aethereus. The sequence continues at coordinate 69,886,787 of NC_138578.1, read as the reverse complement.
TCATGATCGAAGAATATAGAGACAGACTTTTACATAAGTCTGTGTGATACTAAAGGCTTAGACTCACATTTCCTTATCGATCCATCTTTCTATCTGGCAGCACTTATGAATTCCTTACTAGACTGCAGAATTGTGGAGTATAAGTCAAGTTGACTACTATAACATATAAAATATTCTCTGTCATTATTAGAGGTCAAATGTAATGTTTATACAAACTACAAATTTTCTTTCATTTGTACTTTGTTAATTTATCTGTAAGTATTGAAAATTCAAGCTTGTTATAGGTTTCAAATTTATGGAGAAAATTGCCCTACACCCACTAATCTCACCAGGATTTAGTTTACAGATACTTCTTTTTTTGAAGCCCAAGCAGTGAGAAATTCAAAGCAGCATGGCATTCAACAGGACTGTTGCTTTGTTCAAAGCTTAGACATGGTATTAAACACAAGTCTGAAGGGATGCCAGCTGCTGTGAACAATACAGTAGATGAATTAATTCAGTATTTCAAATTGACATGTTTGTTACATGTAAAAAATTTTGCAGCTCTGATGGCTGAAGTCTATTTGTCTATAGAGAATGTGCAACACACCGTAAAATCTCAACACCTTTTGATAATTTTGTATTAATGCTAACCCGGATAGGTACTCTCTAGAGAGTTTTTCGGGATCTTTGGCTTCTGCCAAAGATGGTAATTGCATTATTAGCCCTCTGAGTAGGATGACGTATACTTATGTTGTGAGTGTGCTGACACCCTGAAGTCAAAGTGAGAAGACCCACCTGTCGTACGTAATGGTCTGCACATGGAATATTGTCATAGCGTTGAGGCTTAGAAAAGTTTAATGTATCGACAGTGCGAATGAACATGACCTATTGGAAAAATGGCATTATCTTCCATGGTAGGGGTCAGCCTCCAGCTCAGGTTCTGCAGTGTAGACGTGATCACTAAAATAACCATGGCAACTCATGTAACTGTGACTACCCTCCTGGTAATGCAGTTTGCTACTAAACGTCATCTGAAGACCAAAGCTGGGGCAAAACAAAATAAACATAGGAAAGAAGAGCAAAGTAAATGACCAGCTTCTTCAAAACTTGCAGACCATTATAGGAAGGTACAAGAAGTTGAGACAGACTGGTAGGTGCCAGTGTGGCCAGGGAGAAAGCCATGACAGGGCACTATCACTTAGACTGCGGCTGTATCTGCATCCACTAATGGCTTCATAGTTCCTTCCTTTAGCACAGCAAACTGTCCAAATGCCGTGGCTCATACCTGAGGTCAGAATGCCGCACATTGTGATTGTGATGTCATTTAGCACTCTGTCGTATGACCCTCTGGTCACTTATTGTACAGCTATGTGAAACTAGGGTATTCCTGTATAGCCACTGTAAGGGCTGTGCAGCTTTCATGTTGAGTCAGCATTTAGGCCAACGACTCTTACCAGGCCTTTAGACCCAGCAGTTTGTTGTTGCATTTACTGCAGAGACTAACTCTGCCAAAGGATGACTGTATTCAAAATGGGCATCTATGGGTTAAGGCTCCATAGTCCAGTGAAAAACACAAGTCTGAATAGTAAAAAAATGGAACTGTATTTGTTACTATTTCTCCCCATTTTTAATGTAGATTTTTTAAAGCAAATAACTGATTTGGCTTTGTAATTCTGAAGATAATAATTCTCAGAAGTATACAAATTCTCTGAAATCTTAGTAATGTGTCAGCTCAGCTATGCAGATCTTTATCCATACATGTACATGTAGCAAATATTGACCTCAAGAGAATAAAACTCAACGATCATCCATAAATAAATTGATCTGACAGCAAGTTCACATAGTGCTGCAGGCAACATCTTGGAACAGGTTTGCCTGTAGTCAAATCTGAAGGTTTGGAACAACGCAGTGTGAAAACAACACCTACAGTTTCATTGGGTTGGAGATATCAGCATGTCACAGCTAAGACAAGCGCTCAGTACTTTCTGTGTTGGGCCATGGAGGAGAGTTAAAGATGGAATAGCATGCAGGGGCTGAAGCGTGGTATGAAACTTTCTTCACATTCCTAGAGAAAGGTCATTTGATTACAAACACAATGTTATCCTTACGGGCAATTATTTTTGTTGCAATTTAAATCTATAACTACCTTAAATAGAATACAGACTTTTGACTTTGGCTCTCTTTAATGCAAGATACAGCAAACAATTGCTAGTTCTATGTTGCAGACCTAATTCTATATTAAAGATTGGTTGAATTTATAAACAAAGTTTGTGTATCAGCATAAGCATCTCTGACTGTATGTCTGTGGAACAGAAACTTATCCTTGTGTTAAAAATGCTGCATTGGCACTTAGGAAGTGTATGTTTCAGTCCTGATCCTGCCTCAGACTTCTGGTATTATCTTTGAAAATTTAGTCTTTGTTTTTAACTGTAGAACTGGGATGAGACCATTTCCTCAAAAACATTCTTCAGTTTATAAACTGTTTCAGTGAGGGACACTTGCATGTGTGTGTCCTGCATTGACCTTAGTAGGCCCTTGTGTAAATCAAGGCCCTAAGACATGCTGTTAACAAAGATAAATGCTGTAGAAGTGCAGAAGGTGCCGTTTGGCACAGGCGTCCATCAGAAAATGCTGTTTTGACAAAACTAACAATTTTTTGGAGCTTGGTTAAAGATATTCATGACAATTCCACATGGGATTTTCCCCATTTGGGGATTAACTTTTTCAAAGAAAGTTCTCGTAAGACGCTTAACATACACATATTATCAAGAAGAAATATTTAAAATTTACATTTTGGTAGAAATTTTGAAAGAATGTTTTTCTTCTGAATCAAGGAACAAAAATACTAAAATGTCACAATATCTGTAAACTGGAGTAAACTAGCACTTACAAGCTGAAAAAAAGCCTCCAAATGCTACTGAAATTTATGGGTCTTGTTTAGCGGTAATATTAATAGCCATGCCATTTATTAAGAAATTCGGGAAATTTTATGACTTACTGAGATTTTGAATTAAAAGACAGAGAGAATAGAAAATATCATGGGCTTAAAAGCAACCCATGTATATATGTCCAACCTTCTGGAAATATAAAAACTTTCTAAGTGCCTGTGTTTTAATTTGTAGTGGAAAAACTCTCAAAATCTTTAGCTGATATTTTCTTTGTGAAAAATTTTCTCACTGAAATGTTTGATTGCACTGAAAATTCAAATTTCTTTTGTTCTGCAGAATATTAATTCTAAAATATTTTCATTTTTTAACTTCATTATGTTTTGTTTGCTTTTCCTCTGATGTTGATGTTTTTTCATTAATTTTCAGTTTTCTTCAGTGTGCATGCTTTGTAGTAGCCGCCTGAAAATTTGGAAGTACTTACAAAAATAAAAGAGAACCAAGTTTGAATTGGGATTCTCAATGCAGAATTATCTTTATAATGCAGAGTTTTGCCTGCTCTGACAATGCATTTTCACTGTGATTTATGAACATTGTATGCACAGTAGTTGCTGTTGAAGTCTTATGAAGGGAAATTAAGTTTGTAAGGATATCCGCTGTGGTAAAACATCAGTGAATCACAGGTAATCCAAAGATAATAGTATGTCCTCTTTCCTTTTTATTACCTTCTGCAACCTCATCTTTAGGATGATTCTTTTATATACATAAAAGTAATACCTTTTTGGGTTGCCTAGTTCTACATGAACAGTTTTGAGACACTCTTAGCTTTGAAATTGGTACTTAAATTTTATTTGTTTTGCTTTTGGAATTTAAAATTTTAAAATGTAGGCATTGAAAAGACACCACTGCCATGCATATCATTCCTTCTTCTAACAATGAGGCAATGACGAGAAAGTGTCTGGCAAATTCAGAGAAAGGAGAGGAATATGTTGTTTAACACAGACTTCAGACTGGAGAATATGTTTCCAAAGGACAATATTTTTCAAAAGATTTTTCCTTTGGGGTAGATAATCACTGGCAGTGAGTGAAGAACTGGAAAAAGTCATAGTCCTGAGCAGTATTTCAGAGTGTTTTGGAAATGTTATGAGCTGTTGATAGCTTTTGCCAGGAAAAAAAGGAAGAACAGGGAACTGTGACAAAAAAAGTTTGCTGAAAAACAACAGACAAATCATTAAACCTCATGTTAACTCATGCCCAGGCAACTAGAAAAACATTTGGCACTTCTGTGGTTTTTTGTTGATTGAAGGGTCTTCTAGGGGGAGGGGGCAGTGGGGCAGTGGTTGTCTGCTTGTTTTTAAGATCAAAACTTGGATTCAAAAAGGACTTGTCAGAACTTTAACTGGTATTTCTAGAAAATGTATCCTTTTATTCCACCTCCCACAAATATCTTTTAGTTACAAGGTCTCAGGTATATAGAATCTTAATTTACCTTCAGTGGTTAGAATGGAAATAATGGGACTGTTCTTTCCCATTTTGTGGGAAACAGCTTTATGGGATTTTATTTGTTTGCCTGCGTTTCTGATGAGCTAAAGGAAAGTCAAGGATGACTCTTACATTTAAATCTGAAAGTGGCAGTAATCATAACAGTGATTTCCTGTAGAAGAAAACCCTGTAGCTTAAATACAGTTCCTGTGACAGGTATTATCTGCCTTCCTCTTCTGAAATAATGACAATAAGAACATTCCTTAAAAAACTTATCAGTAAGGGGCTAAACTTACAGATGTGCAGTGGAAATTCAGTGCAGACAGAAGCTCTAATATTTCAAGCTTCTTATAAAGGAAAATATTTAAGTCAAACATGTAAGTGGCAATTGTGTCACTATACCATGAACACCAAAGTCTTTGCATAGTGAAGTGGCAAATTTAGAAATCTGAAGTGAAATTTCCTGTTAACAAGCTGGGTGAAAATGATGCCTAAATGGATAAAATTCCTTTTCATCTATTATGCTGGTACAAATGTGTTAACAGTGAAATGCATTTTCCATATTCAACTCTGCCGTGAAAATATCTTCTAAAGCAGCGAACGTTTATGTCAGTGCTTACCTAGTGCACAAGGAAGTACTCTGCTTGGATACAATGGGATTATTCATCTGAATGATATAAAATGATGTAGGAGAGGTTGTGCTGACCTGGACAAAGTGTGGAATTGGCAGAGAGCAACATCTTCTCATGTGTCTCAATTCTATGGAGCGGAAGAACAACACCAAGGATTTCCCAGGATTGATAGAAAATCATAAATGTGAAGAGTTAAATTAAATTCCTGAGTCAATGACTGAGTCAACAGCAACTTCTTTAAGTATTTCAGTGGGGACGGAGATTTGCCACAAGACTTTTCTGATACATTTTAGCATAACATCTAAAAACAGACCACTATCTGGGTTGTTTTTGGTTTTTGTGTTTTTTTCTTTTTGGAGGTGATTATGCATCTCTCCAATGAAGCACAAAGGTTGTGAATGAAAATGTCGTAGCATTTGGCTGCTCATGTAGAAGTATTTTTTTCCTCTTGTATATGCCTCATAGAAGTATTTTTCTTCTACGTAGCGATATTTGCTTTACACCACTGCCATGTTTTCCTCTTCCCTCTTACAATACTGCATGCTACACTGCACTTTCTTTCACAGGATGGTTTTACTGCAACACTTTCCTTTTTAACCTGTGAAAGCTGTATCAGCAAATATGACAAAAAGATAAGAAAAAAAAAAGTGATGACCTAATGAGAAACAGACCAATAAGGATTGTTACAATATTGTTGGGAAAGAGGCATTTCTTTCTTTGTTTTCCCTCTAGCTGTCAGTACCCAAGCCCTGAAAGGTTCATTGCCTGTGATGTGCCAGAGAAAACACAACCGCGCTTTCTGCAGCTGATCCCTGCACTAGAAATGCAGTTTTAGTGGTAGGCCTCCGAGCGTGCTTTAGGTGCTGTTTCTCAGAAATCTTCTGAAGCTTGCAAAACCTCAGTGTAACCCTTTATACCACTCTATCCTTTTCTCTCCTTCGCCACACTGACTTGCACTCTGTCCCTCCCCACCTGACTGTAAAATCTCACCACTGGTTTCAAAACGCAGGATTTCTTCTACCACCTCGCGAGGAGGTGAGCTGCGGGATAACACTGCTCTGCCAGAGAAGGAGAATGTGGAAGATAAGCCATTTGCTGCATTTTCTCGCTGACTAATAATAGAATTTTCATGCTTTGCCTTGCCAAATGTCACAAGATCAGGAATCTGGAGAAAACAGAGTTGGGGAGAAGCAGTCTTAAAAATATCACTTAAAGAAACAGGTGCTGGTTTCCTTTTATTTCTCTTCTTGCTAGGCTCTGCTGCATCTTACAAATCTTGGGGATCGGATTTACAAACGTTTTGGACAGAAAGATCTAGAAAAAGGGAATTTATTTTCTTTTTTATTCAACACAAATTAAGAATTCTTTAGACAAAATTCTAATAGCAATTGGAATAATGATATTGCAGCCAGATTCCATTCATTTAAGATGGTTTTTGCTGTTGGGTTTTTTTTCCTTTCAAATAGCATAATTGGAAATTATTTTTCTGAGTCATCCTTTCCTTCCGGTCAGCAGCACAGTATAATACGCTTCTGTGGCAGGTAACGTAGTGAATGACTTCACATTCACCTTTGCAAGCGGTTTTAGTTTTTTCTACTTTCTTCCAGTGTTTTCTCTTTTAAGGCAGCTTGTGTACAAGCAGGTTTCCAACAGATTGGCACCCTTTCCGCTGGTGGAGGAGGGAGCTGAGCGTCGGGGTGGTGGAAGGAAGCAAGGCAGCGCAGCCTCCGGGGCTCCGCGCTGACGGGCGGCAGGTTGCTGAGCAAAGGCGCGCGTTCTGCAGTCAGGCACAAGGCATTAATCACCGGCCGTAATCCCACATAACTATATGTGGCATTAGTAAAACAACATGTGACCAAGCATATAAGTCCCAGTCCACCCATGAAACCGAATTTATAAACTATTAACTTACAGGTTACTCAACATGGGGTAGAAACCAACTGCCCCGGTGGTGATGTCAGTGGGCTGACTCAAACACCCGCACGCTACCTTGCAGCAGTAGGATAAATTACTTTTTACGCTTCACTGCTTAAAATTGGTCAGTAATCTAGCAATTGTGACCTGATGCTGCAGTATTTGTGCTTGTGAGTAACCACAGTGTCATGAGCAGGGCTGTTTTAAGTGATGCAGCAGTTTCCTGTCAATGACTTTCCTTAGATTTGCGGGCTTAGGGGCTTAGTAATTTTTGTAAGATCTCATGATTCATGGTTTTCAATGTTTGTTTGTAACATTTCTATTCCAGCTGAGTGTGGAAACTGTTAATTTATTCTTTTCTTCTGTCTCTCAGTTCTTGAGAAACCATATCCACAGTTCTTCACAGCTGTAACGCATCCTTAATGCTGCTGAGGGGAACCCTGGCCCTGAATAATTGCAATTTCGATGTTGTTGTCATTTTCTTGTCCATGGCACTGAGAGACTTTCAGTGTTTTGACACCTTTCCTGTGCTTTCTCCAGCTTGAAGTTTCCTTGTTTGTCTCTGGCATGGTGCATTTTAATTCCAGGGTGTGTAACTGTTAATGCATTATTGCAGTTGGCATTGAAGCTCTGAGAAAACAAACTGGGTAGAACTATGAAAGAGTTTGGAAAACAGAACCGATTTATTTACTGTATGCATTCTGGCCCTCCCATCTTAAAAAAGATGCAGAGGAAGGCAAGAAAATTATCAAAGTATGACAAACTTCCCTACAACTAGAACTTTCTAATTTTGAAAAAAGTCAGTGTATATGAGGTCTGTAACACAAATGAATAGCATAAAGAAGTGGTGTTTCTGTGGCAGAGTCAGGAACAAGGAGACTTAGTGAAATAATAAAAGCAGCACTTTAAATGTGCGAAAGTACGAAAGCACTTTTTTCCCTTTTTATGTAATTTAAATGATGACTCTCAATTTGTGAGGAGGTCAAAATTATAAATTGGTTCAAAAAGGTATTAGGCAAATTCATGAATAATGGCTGAATGAAATACAGTGGCCCAGCGGTAACCTCCAGCTTGAGGAGTCTCTAAACTACTGATTGCTGTCATCTGTCAAGGGAAGAGTCAAACTATACGTACCTTATGCTTCCACAAGCATCAGTTACTGTCCACTGTTAGAAAAAGGGACTGAGCTGGAACAATGAAAATATGCCTATTGCCTTTGTTTAAGATTGACGATTGAGTTTTTAAAATAACATAGAAGAAGTAGGAATGCAACTAAAATGTACTAATACCAGGAAGTATGAAGAATTATTTACAGTGCTAAAATGAAGCATAAGTAGGAACAATAGATTAGACTGAAAACTCAGCTTAGGTGAATTCTGAACAAAAAAAAATATATTTAGATTAGGAACACTCTCTCCCTAGAGCTGCTGGAAACACAAATCACTTGAAAATGTACGCTCTTTGAGAGGAGATCCTGAACTGCATTAAGTTAAATGCCACAAGAGATGAGTTTGCTTCAGTGGCTGCTGGCTATATCACAACACGCACACCTGGTCTCTAGCCAAGTTGTGTATTCCACCTTAATAGCGTACTTCAGAAAGTGTGGGTCAAGTATGCTCTGAATTGCGTCTAAAGTGACTTCACAGAGTTGATGACAGATTTCTTTACATCAAACAAACCTGTTCTTGGTAATGGTGTAAACCTGAAGTTAGCCTCAGGGATTTTTCCTTGCTTTACTGCGAACAGATCTGGACCCAATGCCTCAAATGTGAGACATCTCAAAGAAAATTTTGTTTCTGCTTTAGAACTTTTGGGATGGTAAATAGTGTTTACTTTAAAATCCTCTCAGAATTCTTAAAAAGTTGTGCGAAGGTTTGAATGACTACCAGTATTTCCATAAAGGGGAACATTATTTATCAGAAACAATGTGTCTTAAAACCTTGTCTGTCTTGGGCAATGCCATTATTTCCATTTCCCCCTGGAAAGCAGAATCACTGGGAGGCTGAATGGCAAATAGATCAGGCAGAAGAGACCATGAGGTGTGGGGTCAGAAGGAGAGACAGAGATCACTCAGACTTCTGAGAGGCAGCTAGACTCATCCTCATTTTGTCTCACATGGCAAATACATTTGGTATTTATACAACCACAAGAACTTTCCCCAAGTTCTGTCAATGCAGTTGAGAAACTGAAAAAATAACTTATAGACTTTTTGTCCATTAATGAGACTGAAATACCTGCAGGTTGACCTTAGCTCTAACCGTGTGTTAGGGAGTGGAATTTTCTTCTTTCACCACATGGTTTGTTTTTAACATGGCAGATATTTATGGGCATGTGAATGATTCTATAAGCACTGATTTAGGGGCTAAATTGGAGTGCATTTGAACTATTACCTTATGAATTTCTTATCTATTTGCTCAATTCCTCTTTCTAGTGATTTTTTTTTAAGTGTATGAAGGAGGTAACGTATAATTTCTATTGTCTTCTAATATTTGGGTCATCTCTGCAGAACACATATGAAGTTCTTTCTATTAGTATTACATCAAATAGAAAATGATATTATTTTTATTAAAATATACTCTTTTGACAGAAGATGAATTTTTAATGCTGCTTGCAATTCTTGAAGACTGGGCAGACTGAAAGTCTAACTCGTTAAACCAAATGGCCTCTGGAAGTTCCAAAGAAAACATGCACCCTAGAACTAACAAGTATGACATAAATGTAATGGCACAATTGCTTGGTTAATAGGTCATACTTTCTAACCAATGGTGTGCGTTGTGGTTAATAAAATACCCTTGCATAAACTAGACATTACAGAGATTTAAGACTGAAGTTTAAGAATGATGAGCATTTAAACAGAAAATACCCTAGAACACTATGATGCATAATGTCTGTAAATTAATCTAACCATGAAGGATGTCAGATATAAAAAGGGCTAATTCCAAACAGAAATGTATCCAGAAAACAGCTCCTGCCAGCACTTACAGGATTTACAAACATTTTGAAAGGCTCGCCTAATTTTTACTTCATGCGACTTCTAACTTAGTGAAGCTGCGGATAGGGAAGTTTGCCCTAAATGTGCCTTGTATAACTAGATGATGATTGCTATAGACATTAAATTTACTGGGGAAGAAAATTCCCAAATGCTAGCTAAGACTGAGGCATATCTTAGAAATCTGTGTTAGTCTGTATGTACATATGTGCCTTTTATTTTCCTTATTCTCTATAAGCCAGTGTGAGATATGCCTGCTTTATGCTGGCTGCTATTCAGACCATGGAATTGAAACAGCAGCTAGAAATCCTATGCAGGATGGAGAAATGTCATAACCTTTCTTGCTTTCTTCCAGCCATGCATCCTGTGTTATTCATTGCTAGAGAGTGGCAGGACAAGTCACACAGTAAAGGCTGCACTATCAGAAAAAGTATAAATTGGATTATAGCTTGTTAGCCTGGAAAAAGGGCTGTAAACCTGTTACTGAAGTGGCATGAACTGCTGACTGAATGGACTACATGTAAACCAAAAATCTAAGCCACCCTTATTAGGCAGTCAGTTCTGATTTCTTACAAAACCTGCAACAAACAGAAGAACAGTAGCTACTTCTTGATGAAGTCGGATTCAGAGATCTGACCATGAGAGATTAGAAAATACCCTGAAAATGAGACGCAGGAGACCTGGTTTCCCACATCATTCTGGCTTGCCTGTCTAATTCTGAGTTTCCATCTTCAGGTTAGTGCTGAGTTAGAAGCAGCAGGGAGTGAGTGCATTTCTCTTTCCTTAGACGGTTTTATTCTTCACAATCTTTAAATCTTTATATTCTTTATAAGCATTAAATATTATTTGGAGCTTTGATTTCCCACATTTTAGTACCCTCTGAAGCCTTCCTTGGTTTTGAACAGAACTGAAATCCAGAAATCACCAGACTAATCTGATCACCTGCTACAACAAAATAACATTTTCTGTTGACATGGGGAGAGCAGTGGATATTGTTTGCCTGGACTTCAGCAAAGCATTCGACACTGTTTCCCACAACCTTCTCCTGGACAAACTGGTACGATACAGATTGAATGAGTTGTCTGCAAGATTGGTAGGAAATTGTCTCACAGGCTGCACCCAGAGGGTGGTAATCAATGATATTTACTCAGGCTGGCAGCCACCCACAAGGGGGATCCCCCAGGGACCAATACTGGACCCCATGCTGTTCAACGTCTTCATAAATGGTCTGGGAGATGGGATTGAAAACACTCTTACCAAGTCTGCTGGTGGCACAAAATGGGTGGTGAGGTGAACATGTCAGAAAGGAGACCCATCTTGCAGAGAGACCTGGACAGGCTGGAAGAGTGGCTTAGCAAGAACGGTATGAAGTTTAAGTACAAAGACAAGTGCAAAGTCTTGCAATGGGATGACATAACCAAAGAGTCCAGCACAGGCTAGGACCTGTGTGGCCGGGGAGCAGCCTTGCTGAAAGGGACCTGGGGCTCCTGGTGGACAGCAAGCCAAACAGGAGTCAGCGGTGCACCGCTGCAGCGACGAAGGCAAGTCAGATCCTGGACTGCATCCACAGGGATCGTTACGATCAGAGACAGAGATGTGGTCAACCCACCCTACTCACCACTTATCAGGCTATATCCGGGGAACCATGTCCCCACAAGTCAAGAAAGATGCAGGCAGATGGTAGAGGATCCAAAGGAGGGCCATGAAGATCAAAGGGCTGGAGAGTAGGTGCTTTAGCAAAAGTTGGTATTTTAAAGCAGCTTGACTAATCCTTAACTATATAATCAAATACTAAAAAATTCCATTTCTTGGTGAATTGAAGTTGAAAAAAAAAGTGTTTTGAGGTATGAGTGCCACCTTTTCAGCTACTTTTTTTCCCCCAATTTCTATCCCATATCCAACTAATGAGTTTTAAATATGTCAGTTGCCAGCAGCAGTAATAAAATATGTCCCAGCATATGGGTCTGATAATCATGATTTTCTTAAACTTATCACATTATGGGATTTTGTGTCACTGTACCTTATCCAGCAGTACACAGTGTTCATCTGAGCAACCCAGCTGACATAATGAAATATAATTATTCCTTTCAATTGTTCACTTTAAATGTAATTGCATTTTTAAATTACTGTGCAATTTAATAAAATCATGTGATATAATTGCCTTCTTTCAACTCGTATATGTTATAGAATATTATCATTTTATAAACTTCCATGCATTCTTCTGTCTTTACTTTAAACTTACAGTTAGCGTGACTTGAATGAATATCTCACTATTCATTCTGAGTCATCTTGCAAATTTATTGACTGTTGTGGGCATAACCTGTAGTCTTTAAATTTGACATAATTTCTGAAGTAACCCTGCTTGAAGTCATGTGGACCTCAATACTATCAGTTTCCTAAATCTTCACAGATTAAACATAGATGCTTACTTGATCGTGACTAACAGTGACCCCAAAAGACAGCTCAGAGCTGCACCACAAATGAAGAACATTAAAGAAATTGAGAGAAGAGTCACGAGCATTTCCTGGCTCAAAATATTTCTATAGATGAGAAACAGATTGCTTAGCTTCTGGGCTGGCCTGTCTCAAGTGGATGGCGGTTTTAACTGTGGAGCTTAAACTGCGTGTCTGTTCCTGTTGATGTTTGCCTGTGGCTGTAGAGATGGCGAAGTCTGTTCAGGTGGTCTGTGCAGATTCACCAAAATACCCCTAGACAGAAGCAAGGGAAGCTTTGGATTCTCAAACCTCTTTTACTTTACATAGTAAAGCAGGATCAGCAACAGACTTGCTTTATCAGCTACTGAGTTATTGTTCTCAATGCATTTTTCTTAAAGTGGACAAAAATCCCCATAAATCCATAGCGATTCCTGCTTTGGTGTCTTTATAACAAAGGAGCCAAACTTGCTGCTAAGGAACTGAACTTATACATTTCACATTCAATAAACATAAAGATTTATGCCTTGAAACTCAGATAGTCAAGAAGCAACATCCAGAAAGGGGAATTTTTGAAAGAACAAGTGGTTTTGGTTTTTTTTCCAAGATGACACTAAGAACTTAATCTTGGAGATATTTCCCATGGATTGAAGTGGTGCCAGATTCTTCTCTTCACAGCCCCATGACCTGGCAGTAGCACTAAATCCTTGAATATTCCAGATTTCCTGAATGGTTCTGTCCTTTAGCAAAATTAGCCTCTGTGTAATCTGTAAGAAACAAGTGATCCCCTTTCAGTGAAATGGGGAGAATCATGACTATGATGCTTCTGCACCAGCTCGAACAATATCTATCTGGCATGACTTTTAAGACCCTCATCTCTATAGTGTGTAAGTCCTTCATGAAGATCAATTAATTCATCTTCATAATATTCCAGGTGTTTTATCATCTCCACTTTACTCAGGCCCTAGGAGAATAATAAAGATCAGACAGAAAAGATTTATGTATTGAACCACATTTTTAGAGGTCTCTGTTAATGATTTAACCAAGTTATCTGTCCTATCTCCCTGTATTCTCTCAATTTCTGATTTATTAAAAGAAAAAAATAGCAACCTTGTGATCTTTCTACAAATGTCAAGTATCAAACACAATGCAATCCTTTCAGGGAGAGGGAGAGAATGAGAGAACTGCAGGATTTTTTTTTTTTTGGCTTTACATTCCCTGTTTCATACTATACTTTGTGACTTCAAGGACTTACATCAAAATACACTGCTAAAGGATAAACCAAACAGGTAGGACATAGACACAAGTCTTGAAAGACAGGAAGGTTTCCTGTGGGGAAATATCCTTTATCTCCATCAGGCCAGGAGTAAACTCTTCTCAAGTTTTAGCACGAGGCTAAATGGAATGTTCAGGAACAGGGTGGGATGGATTCTCAGTGGTAAGAAATGCAGAGCAGAAGGACAAAGGGGTCCAGGAAGGCTGGACAGTCTTCAAGAAGGAAATCTTAAAGGCGCAGGAGCAGGTGGACCCCATGTGCCGTAAGAAGAGCTGGTGGGGAAGGCGATCGGCCTGGCTGAACAGGGAGATTTTGCTGGGACTCAGGGAAAAGAGGAGAGTTTACCACCTCTGGAAGAAGGGGCAGGCAACTCACGAAGAGTACAAGGATCTCGTTAGGTCAAGCAGGGACAAAATTAGAAAGGCAAAAGCCCAGCTAGAGCTCAGTCTGGCCACAGTCGTAAAGAATAATAAAAAATGTTTTTACAAATATATTAACAACAGAAAGAGAGGCAAGGAGAATCTCCATCCCCTACTGGATATGGCGGGGAACATTGTCTCCAAGGACGAGGACAAGGCTGAGGTACTTAATGCCTTCTTCGCCTCAGTCTTTAATAGCCAGACCAGGTATCCGCAGGGTATTCAGCCCCCTGAGCTGGAAGATAGGGATGGAGAGCACAATGTACTCCTCATAATCCAGGAGGAAGCAGACAAGGACATGCTAAACCACCTGGACACCCACAAGTCTATGGGGTCTGATGAGATCCACCCGAGAGTACTGAGAGAGCTGGCGGAGGAGCTTGCCAAGCCACTCTCCATCATTTATCAGCAGTCCTGGTTAACAGGGGAGGTCCCAGAAGACTGGAGGCTTGCCAGTGTGACGCCCGTCTACAAGAAAGGCCGGAAGGAGGATCCTGGGAACTACAGGCCTGTCAGCCTGACCTCTGTACCAGGGAAGATTATGGAGCGGTTGGTCTTGAGAGTGCTCACAGGGCATCTGCAGGACAACCAAGGGCTCGGGCCCAGCCAGCATGGGTTCATGAAAGGCAGGTCCTGCTTGACCAACTTGATCTCATTCTATGACCAGGTGACCTGCCTAGTGGATGAGGGAAAGACTGTGGACGTTGTCTACCTGGACTTTAGTAAAGCCTTTGACAGCATCTCCCACAACATTCTCCTGGAGAAACTGGCGGCTCGTGGCTTAGATGGGTTTACTCTTCACTGGGTGAGGAACTGGCTGGATGGCCGAGCCCAGAGTGTTGTGGTGAACGGCGTTAAATCCGGCTGGCGGCCGGTCACAAGCGGTGTTCCCCAGGGCTCGGTTCTGGGGCTGGTCTTGTTCAATATCTTTATATATGATCTGGATGAGGGAATCGAGTCCTCCCTCAGTAAGTTTGCAGATGACACTAAGTTGGGTGGGAGTGTTGATCTGCTGGAGGGTAGGAGGGCTCTGCAGAGGGATCTGGACAGGCTGGATTGATGGGCAGAGGTCAACTGTATGAGGTTTAATAAGGCCAAGTGCAGGGTCCTGCACTTGGGTCATAACAACCCCATGCAATGCTACAGGCTTGGGAAGGAGTGGCTGGAGAGCTGCCCGGTGGAAAAGGACCTGGGGGTGCTGATTGACAGCCGGCTGAACATGAGCTGGCAGTGTGCCCAGGTGGCCAAGAAGGCCAACAGCATCCTGGCCTGTATCAGCAGTAGTGTGGCCAGCAGGAGTAGGGAAGTGATCGTGCCCCTGGACTTGGCACTGGTGAGGCCGCACCTTGAATCCTGTGTTCAGTTTTGGGCCCCTCACTACAAGAAGGATGCTGAGGTGCTGGAGCGTGTCCAGAGAAGGGCAACGAAGCTGGTGAGGGGTCTGGAGCACAAGTCTTATGAGGAGCAGCTGAGGGAACTGGGGTGGTTTAGTCTGGAGAAGAGGAGGCTGAGGGGAGACCTTATCGCTCTCTACAACTACCTGAAAGGGGGTTGTGGCGACGAGGGTGTTGGTCTCTTCTCCCAAGTAACCAGTGATAGGACGAGAGGAAATGGCCTCAAGTTACCAGGGGAGGTTTAGATTGGATATTAGGAAAAATTTCTTCACTGAGAGGGTGGTCAGGCATTGGAACAGGCTGCCCAGGGAGGTGGTGGAGTCACCATCTCTGGAAGTGTTCAAAAAACATGTGGATGTGGCACTTCAAGACATGGTTTAGGGAACATGGTGGCGCTGGATTAATGGTTGGACTTGATGATCTTGAAGGTGCTTTCCAACCTAGTGATTCTGTGATTCTGTGATTCTGTGAATATGTTGTGAGCAAGACAGACGACATCCTCTCCCAGAAGCAGCTGGGGCTCCGGTAGGCATTAACTGAAGTTTAAATTTGGGCACAGAACTACAAGTCTGTGTCTTTTGTTCTATAAACGTATTTTTGCAAATACTTGAGCGAGGAGACATCTGAATAAAACATTGTTCTGAAAATGCTGGTTCTATACCTTTTGAATATATGAAACATCAACTCCTGAAAGAAAGCTTTTAAGCATGTGAACAGTAATCTGAGTTTTCATTGTTAACATGATTAAAAAGGGTACTATAAAGAAGGAACATGGTGTTAAGGGTTTGCCCAGTTATATTGACTTACAGTCAAGTATAGAAATCCATGCACAAATTCTGGAAAGATGATAGAACTGTCAGATTGATGTTTTCTAACCCAGGCAGAAACATAATTTTATGAAATAAATATTGGTACAATATATATCACCAAATTCTAGAGTTTAAAGCTGGGAAGGTTCATCTTGCTGAAGGGGTGCCAACCCTGCATCCAACCCTCATGCAGATCAGACTTGTCTTCCCTGGGAGGGGAACGTCCCACAGCAAGGCTCCGTGGTGCAGGAACTCTGAGGCCCCATGCGCAGGCAGCCCTGCATCACAGGGGGAAGGCTACCCAGGAGTCCTCCCTGCCCTTGGTAAGATAAACTCTGGGTGTGCTAGTGCTGTTGCTCTTATGAAGACTTATCACCAACATTGGCTTCTGTTGATATAGTTTGATCCCCCTTATCCATACTATTTTTTCATTGTATTTTCACCTAGGAACTTCTATACGGAGTCCAAAGCTGCTGGGTGGTTGGCCTAAATAATGTGAAGTTCAGTCACCAGGAAGTTGAGTGTTGTGTGCCACTGGCAAAGAGACAAGAGAGACCAAGGTACAAGTGGTGCTTGAGACCTCTGCAATGGCAGGGACCTGATTAGGAGAGATATGCCCAGATGATCATAGCAGGAAATTCATGACCCATGCTGTGCAGAAAGATGAAAAAATCCAAGGTTTCCCTCCTCCTGTTGAAGTTACTTTTTTAAGTGTACAAGAATTTCTTGCCACAGCTTTCTGCTGTGAACTCATGTTGAGGCAATTACCAATGATGACCCCTAAGTCCATTTCTGAATTACTTATTTCCAAGACAGAAACTGGTACAACTTGCACTCTGTGTTCCCAGCTATCTTATATTATGTTTGACCATACGAAATGTTCTTTTATTGCTTTGTGATCATTTACCAAGTGATTCAGGTCTCCCTGTAACAGTAACCTGACTATTAAGTATACTCTTTGATCTTATCAGTTACTATGCTAGTAAAATTTTCATAGCTTTAGCTCATTTACTGATAAAAATAGGGGTCAAGAATCAATTCCCTGTGGCCTTATGGATAAAGCTCCACTCCTGACTATTTTCTCAGTATGAACCACATTTTGGGATCCATCAGGAGACCAAGTTTTAATTCATTGTACTGTCCTTTACATCCAAGATCTTGAGATCTAAAATCAGAAACTGAATGGCACTGAGTCTAGGAGAAATCCAAATGTATAACAATATAACTTGACTATATCTGTTAGACCATAAATCCTGACATAAAAAGGGAACAGTTGATTTGAAAAGACCTACTTTCCATTAAATCTGTTTGACTGATGCTGAACATTTCCGTCGTTCCTAAATTTAATTGACAGTCTCAAATTGGTTCCATATTTTTTCCAGGAATTGATATCTAAGTCCTCTACAATTCCCACAGCCCCTGCTTTTGTTCAGTTGTTTAAACCTGGCACTCCTCCAGTCCTTTGAAATTTCTATAGTTTTCAAATGTTTGTTAATTATGAACATAATGGATATGGTCAGAGAGAAAGTTTCTCAGCAGCTTCCTCTAAGACAATTGGATTTCAGTTATTCTTTCCTGCTCAGTTTGATTGGCAAAGCTTTCATTTTACTGCAGTTGCCTTCCATTCTTTCATTGTAAGAGGAGGTGAATATTCTGTGCCCTTCACAGCATGACAAGGATGGATTTCCCTTGCTTGTTAATATGAAAATTCACCAACCATTGCTATTCCTCTAATTTTCCTTACTGATGTTTCTTAGTTTGTTGCTTCTATAATCTTTGTTATTTAGTTTTCTCCTTACATGTGCTTTAAACATAGGTTATATTACATTACTGCTTCTGTTTGTCTTTTTAAAACATCAGGACTAGAGTTTTTTGCTTTGGACATAAGTACCTGCACAGCCATTGCAGGTTGATAAGCCTGGGAGGTACGTTGTACCAGAAGAGCAAATAGTGCCTCTCGGCGAACCTGTAACAAATCGGATCCTATCCAGCCACAGACTGAATGTTTGTTTGTCAAGCACAACTTTTCATTCATTTCTATTGATTATGCAACCAGATCACTATAAATTTCTTGTTTAACACATCCCATTTGGTTTACCAGCCAATTGACCTGACAGTGTTTTAAGACTGCCTTTTTTAATTCTTCTAAATACATATATTAATGGTCTAACCTATATTCATTATGCCTTATGTAAACCAGGTATCCAGGTCATGCAGCTAATACTTGGGAAACTACTAATTTTAAGTCCAATTTGAGTGACAGGTAAAAAAAATATTCTTGGGTTTAGCATCTCCAGGGAAAATTTGGTCCTGACTCTTTCAAAGATGAGGAAACATCTTTGGGTTGGTTGGTTTGTTTGTTTGTTTATAGGAAATAACTTTGGAATAGCTTAACTTCATTGTTGATTGAGATAGGGGATTTTAAATTCACTTAAAGCTTCATTCAATATTGCTAGGTCAGTGCATTAATCAAATAGCAGGCTTGGAAAACACACAATAAAAATTTTAACCATAATCTCTTGGTGCCAGTGGGTCGGAAGCACCTACTGTTAAGTGCTGCTGCATTTGGCATCACTGCTGAGGAGTCAACCTCCAGGTGCCACAAAAGCTTATTTACTTAAAATATCCAACTGCACTGTTTCTTAGCTGTAGTGCTGCAGCCCTTAAGGTAGCCACAATGGATTTATCATGAGGCTAACTCTGCTAGTTCAGAGAAGAGTTTGTTGTCATAACAGATCACTTTTCTGTTGCTGCAGACTTTTGCCTTTTCAAACTCTATATGTTCAGTGAGGGTATAAGGAAAATACAGGACCATCCCTACATGGATGTGCTGTTGTGTATTGTATTTTTCTCTCAATTAAAGTGCTTTCAGGCCTAATGCTTATTTATCACCCATCCTCTATTTTTCATTTCCACTTTGTCCCTTTTTTTGCCGAGCAGGGATCACTGCACCCTGGTCTCCTCCCGCAGTGGGAACGCTCTCCTCGGCACGGCAGACATAACCTTACAGATCCCTCTGCCGTCTGCAGGAGGCTCGTACAAGAGGCGTTGGTATCGCATCAGCCAAAAGCAGCGGGGCATGTAGGTGTCCATCACAGTTTGAAATTCTTGTGATATCAAACTCACTGATGCTGTTGTACCTGGAAAAGCCTGAGGGAGGTTTGACTGGAGCCCCAGGAGGAAACGCAGCAGATGCGGCGGGACGAGGGGCTGACCAGCCCCGCGCATGGGCTCCGCGCCACATCCCCACCTGGGGAAGATGGGCTTGCATGTGGGGCTGCACCCTCGGCAGCATAGCCGTTGCCTCCAGGACAGGCAGCAGGCCAAGCTGTTAGACTGACGTTTTGTGGGCAGTTGATTCCTTTTTTGCTTCTTGGTAAAGAAGGAGATCTCACAGCGAAATCCGGCTCTGTCCAGCTGTACAGCATGAGCTACCCAGGGCTGCATTTGTCTCCTGTATATGAAAAATAAAAGACTGAGTCTTGGTACAGATTGGAGAACAGACGAATTGGGGACAGTTGAAATACTGAGTAACTGACTGAGTGTCCAGAAGTCCAGTGTTCAGCCCTTTGGAGACGTTTGGGTCCTTGGCTTTACATGTATAGCTGACTTTGCATACACAGGTGAAGAGTGGTCTCAGCCGGCACAGCAAAGTAAACCGCAACTGTGGGGATTTCTGTGTGGTGCCAGGCAGCACACAGCCTCACTGCATCCCTGCGTTCGCCATTGAGTTCCTCCCTTTCCCATCAGTCCTGAATTAGCTATCGTCAGAATCCATGAGGTCACTGAGGAGGTATTATTCTTGCTCTCAGTAGGGTAATAAGTTGTTTTATAATTAATATTTAATGGGAGTGTGTTTGGAATCTCCAGGAAGTCCAATAGTTGATCTACTTAAAGGGGGGTTATTTGGGTTCATCCCATCGACAATAATTATGATATGCGTAAGCTTGTGGGCAGCAGCCACAAAGGATGCTGGGATTTGAACCCTGAGGGGAGAAAAGCTCGTCCGAATGAGGAACAGGTATCTGTGACTCATATAGGATGGCAGATGTACTCTCCGAGAATAAGTATAGTGTATAAAATCATACCTAAAGCTATTAATCTTTGTTTTTAAACTTTTTAAAAGGAAATTTATTTTGAACAAAATTTTTTCATTTAGACATGCTTTCGTTGCCACTTTCTGAAGCACGAATAGTGTACAAAGCTCAAGGAAAACTTGCCCATGACACAGCTCATCAGACTCCAAAACAGTTCCAAGAGCCGATATCACAAGTAACAGTATCCCTAAAAAGCAGAACAAATAAATAATAATAAAAAAATTCTAACCCTCAAGCTTAAGCAATCAGTAGACAACAACAATGGGTACTTTTTTTTTAAAGAGTGAATAGCTTATTTATCCAAAATTGCATTTTTTGATTGACTGAAAGCTATTTGTGATGTTATGCCAAGCTTGGCAAATAGCTCCACCTCAATATAAATATTATTTTCTAAAAGGAAACAGTTCATTTTAGCAGTTTATCACCTAGGTATTTTGTTTCTTTGTTTTGAATCAACGTTCTAAAACTGAATATACCTATAGTAAATGTTTATAGATTTTCTTTAGAAGTTAGTGAAACTGAAATGTTTCACTTAGGGTGGAATAAAAGAGAATTTTTTATTATTTTTTATGAAGACAACTAATGGAGCTTTAGTTGTATATTTTCTAACAACCTGAAAATTCAGGCATTCATATAGCAAGCATGGCTTGACGAGATACTCTGATGGACCAGCAAAAATCTCCACTTCACTCTAGATACAGAAAAAATTGGCATCCTACAACTTATAGTCCAGGTGATATTTGTGCTTATGAGAGTGAAAACAGAATATTTGAAACTTTCACTGAATTTCTACATGGGAAGTATTTCAGAATTTTGAATGACTTAGAGGATGGGAACATAAAGCTGAAATTTTATAAAAAGCCCCAAACCTTTTCTGTCCTTTCGCAGTGTTCTTAGCAAGCTTGGCTGCTACTGGGAGCACATGGTGTCATGGAATTTATGGTCGCTTATTGATCCAGGTAGACTCTGGGTACTGACCTATTTGCACACTAGCCCTGACCCTCAGCAAGGAGAGGAAAGGTACTCCTCTGGGCTTCAGTCACCCTAAATTTTGTCTGGGAGTGATGCCCTTAATATTGCTAGCTCCTATTAATTTTGAGCTTTTTCTCTAGTGGAACTAAAAAGAGGGAGACTCAAGGGGCAGGCTTCAACCCTGGACCACAGCTCTTCTAGAGCAGAGGACTCATCTCTGCTGGTCCCTTGTGATTGATTTCAGCTCTTGTACCACCAGAATAACTCAGAAAAGATGGATTTCAATAAAGAAATATAGCGGTTTATTGTCAAGAGAAACCAGTGTTAAAAAACCCAAACCTCTCTCTCTTAGAATAGATGTAGACTCATTAAAAAACATACTTCAGACTGATGCCCAGAAAACCAAATTACAAATTAATCTAATGACAGAGAGGTGCAGACTAAGAATTGTAGTTTTATAATTTTTTTTAATAAATTTATCCAGCTCTGAAGATCCCAGGATATTGCTTTTATCACTATACCATCTCTTGATATATTGGTTTTGCAGCTTAAATTTCACTGTTACACCTTCACAAACTTGGAACTTGTGGACCTGGTCTCGTTTCACCACTGAGTCATGACAATTTTGCAGTGTGTTATTAGCCACCTTTGCCACCATTTGCTGAACTGAAGCACCTGCTTTTGTATTTCGAAGGAGGAAATAAGTGAAAATATACAAGTATTGCTGCTGAGAGAAATCGAGCCTTGCGTTATGTAGTTTCTGAAGTCCACCAGGAACCTCAGGCTTCACCTGAAGTTTCATCAAGAAAATCTGCTGACTTGTGTCAGTGTGCAACATATGAAAAGTGTCAGAAAATAGCAGGAACTCCTATGAATGACACAGGCATTTGATGACAAACTAGTGAAACAAAAGAAAAATTACTGTAGATGGTCTGAGTAAGTACTATGGCATTATATTTAATACATGTTTTTAGGTATTCTGACTGTATTTGGTAAATGTGTCAGAGATGAAGTTTCTAATTGAGAACAACAACAATGTGACCCTGAATTAATTAGAATTGTGCATTTTCCTGGCTTTAGTCATACCTGTGGGTACTTTAAGTAAGATCCTGATGCAGCGACACACTTCCACATTTGTAAGCTCTTTCAGTGTGATCTTGCACAGTTTTGAAAAGGAAAAAGTGGAAATGGAGATGGTATTAATTGGTGTTACATGGTCTCCAAAGCACCTTTTCCATAAAGTTGGAAGCTTTATTTCCATGGAAGAGCTGCTTCAGTGCTGAAGGCAGGAATCTCAGGGTTCCCCAATGTACAAGTATGTTTTAACCACTGTGCTTCCACTTCTTCACATCCTGGATCTTGCTTTACATATTATGGAGACATGTTTTTGAAGAAAAGTAGTTTGCTGCTCTTCAGAGATGAGAACTGTGGGTTTCAGTACCCTCTCTGGGTTCCTGATGAAGGTGGGGAAGCCCGAATTCTTGCTTTCTCTAATTTGCAATTAAGTCAGAGATAGATGCAGCAACACCACCCATTTTATAGGCTTTGTTTCAAAAAATAAGTGTTTCTGAGGACCTGAGTCTGGAGATGATTCCTCAGGGTAATTAGAGCATGTCCACAGCACTGACCCCTCTCCAGGCTTCCCTGATGCTCCCTCCAGGGGCAGGGCAGGAAAGTGTTTCTGAGGACCTGAGTCTGGAGATGATTCCTCAGGGTAATTAGAGCATGTCCACAGCACTGACCCCTCTCCAGGCTTCCCTGATGCTCCCTCCAGGGGCAGGGCAGGATCAGGCCATGCAGCTCCTCAGGGAAGGCATTTTCTTGGCTGCAATGCTGTGCTTTGGGTGAGCAGTGAATTTTCCGTCCCGAACAGAGGCAGAGTGAGCCTAGGCCAAGAGCGCTCTAGCTCGTGAGCTCAGCTTTCCCTTTCTTATTTTCTGTAAGCCTTTGGACACCCAGAGGTCTGATTTCTCATGCCTCTGCCCCCGGGTGCGCCCTGCACTGCCGTCCCTCAGCCTCCCCTACTCACCCTCCAAGGACGGCCCATTGCCAGGCTCATCTAGGTGAGTGCGAACAGACCTTTTTAAGTGGTTGTTCTGGATTTAGTACTCCTAGCCTCCTCCTAACTCCTATTTTGTATTCTCATGTCCTTATTTGACTCTAAATCAAAAGAGGGTGTATATTTGAGCCGTAAAGGTCAAAGAATCTGGTTCTTTCCCCTGGCAGTGAACAATGTCTTTAGGTGATGTGCAAGTATATTTAAGTGCCTCTTATTTAAGAGGGTAATCTTTCACTTGCCTTTGGTTTTCATGATTATTTGAGTGTTTATATGTTAGTTTTTCCTCAGTTACACAGTATTAGAAATATTTCCTCCATACGATAAAATAAGGAAGCAGGTGAGGAGTATGTGAAGTAGAGACCAAATTCAGGAGGAACATCTACTTCAAAGTAAGACTCTGTCTTAGTCCTAGTGATCATATAAAATCAGAGTGTTGAGGCTTTTAAAATTTAATTTGCTGGTAGGTCAGTAGTTGTGAAAACGTAATCTCCACATTTGTAACACAGGTTTTGCCCACTGGGGAAAAGGCTTGTGACTTAGCTCTCGCCTTTTGCAGTTTGTTGTATGGGAAGGGTGGTGTTTGCAACATGATGTAATGCTATGGAAATAAATACTCTTGCCTAGAGATGATTATTCAGAGTAACTGACCGAGAACAATCGATAGCAGTTGTAATGTGAGAGATGCCAAGAGATACAGTGGATTTTTATACCTGTGTGTGTTAAACTGACGTCATGTGAAGAACACAGCTTTTGAAGATGATCAGTAGGGTATTAGCTCCATAACCTGCAATTTTGTTTTGTATTTTGTTTTCCACACTTTTTTTCATGGTACTGGAGCTCTTCCCCATTGGTTTCATCTGGTGTTCTGTAACGACATTAAAAAACAAAAGTGGAATAGGATGTGTAAGAATTTGATGAACAGAGAAAACCAGCACTCAGTGCATTACTACCATTGGTTTTAGACTTCAGGTTTTAGATTTCTGGTTTACATGGCTATGTAAATTTGACGTTCTGTGTTAATAGCTGAAGTTATCTAACTTGTTCTTTAGATCTTTTGTGCTGGAAATAGACCTTGCAAGTGGAAAGAGTGTGTTTATTTTCCTCCTTCACATATACCTGTATCCATTTCTGTTTCAATCCTCTCGCCAAAGGGATGCCAGAAGGCAAGTGCAGCATCTTTTCTCATGTCTGGTGCTTCAGGATGGGGAGGCTGAATTGGTAATGGGGTGATCTGTGCTGAATTAAGCAGGCTCCTGTAGCTGACTCCCTGCTGCTTTCCCTGGCTCTCTCTGCCCACTGTCTCTAAAGGATCCCGATGTGCAAAGCAAAGATGAGAGAAAGTTTTACACAAACACATTCATACATCCTCTGGAAACAAAAGTCATGCTGCAGTGTGAGTGCCACTGTTTTATTTTTGTTTGCTTGTTTTTCACTCGTCTGTTATTATTTTTATTTATCGTTCTTTGTTTTTAGGAGGACAACAAATCTGTTTTATCTTAAATCAAGGCTCTTTTGCCTATCAAACTCAGTGAAAATGAGGATCCAATCCCAAGTGCGAGAGTGAAGATTTTCATTGCTGACATCGGTGCTCATTGAGGTTGTCCGTTTCTTTTTCTCTTTACTCTGTTTTATTTGGGGGCATTTGGTTTTAATTTTATTTTCTTTTAATGTTACTTTTCCTCCTAAGTCACCAAGACTCCCAGTCAATAAACCCTCTGAAGATCAATAAATGCTTTGCAAAAAATATGACTCCATTTTTAAGAAACTAACATTGAAAATTAGAGATGCCTCTGCAGAATGTTAAAAAGGCTTGATGAAAAGAAATGAAGACAGATTTGTTCAGGGAATTAATAGCTGAATATGCCTGTATGTCGTTCCCATAATTTATAATGTAAGCATTTAGTGAAAGCAGAATGTTAACAGTATCTATTTGTTGACTGAATAAGTACTGGGCAGTGTTATATGACAGAATGGCAAACTTTTATACCGGTGATCTCTGCAACACAACTGACGTGAGGAAATTGATAATACCTTTTACCATTCCTTGTTTATCATACCCATATCATATTCTCACTTATGATCATAGAGGGAGTTTCTCCAGAATGAAAGTATTGTGTTATTGGCTTGTCTAGTGAACAGTTTTGTTTTTATTTGAACATCTGAAGAATCAGTTAGAATTTCCATCACTGGAATTACAGACAAAAATATGTGTACTGAAGACAGAGAATTGTAAGAAAATAAAACAGTAGACTTGGAGGAGAGAGGGAAAAGATAGGGCCCTGAAAAGTGATGCTAGCTTATTTGAATAGCTAACTGATTTCCCTAAGTAAAATAGCCAGCAACAAAAATCCTTTCATCTATCCAGCAGTGAGAGCTACAATTATTAATTTAATAAATGTAAAATGAATAAAATGTTTTGTTGGGTTTTTTTTTAATTTTCCATTATTCAGTAATATGCTTTAATGTTTCATTAGCTCTGATCATATAATCTAGTTTTGATTAGCCAGGATATGAAACATCTGCTTTCAAATGTTACTATCCTTTGAAAAATTCTCTTCTGAACCACAGAAGTACCACCTGAATGCGGCAAATATCTCAACTGTTAAAGGTAGTCCAGAAGAATCGGGATTTAACACATCAAGGACGTTACACTTTTGTTTCTTTGTGTATCATAAACACTACTGAAAAAGTGGACAGACAAATGAAAACACTTCTATTTGTTTAGGTGAAGACAGTATTTTGTGTGCAAGTGCTCTCTTTAGCCTGAAAAATAATCATGATGAGCTTCTTGGCTTCCAAAACATCCAGGAGTAAAACATCCAAGAAATGATACAATTCTTAAATTAACAGAGTCAGTTCACACTTCAAATCCTTCCCAGCCTGCTTGGTTGTTCTGTTTGCTGTAACTGAATTAAAATCATAATGTTTTTATTGTTATCACAAGCATTTCCCTACCCAAACATCTCTCTTTCTCCAAACAGGTTTCTCTAAGCAACACACTCAAGTGACTCGACATCTAATAATGAAGACTCTTATGTTTGTTCTGTCTCTTTGTTCTTCTCCTTTGAAGTGTTATGAGGATGGGGTTTACTATAGCACTTTTTATTGTGTTTTGTAATTCTGTCGTTGTAAGATTAAGCTACGTCTTCAGTGACTTAGGGGGGAGACTTTATGAATATATTTATTACTCTTCTCCACATGATAGTTTGACTCAGGTCTTGTCCTCATTGCTTTTTGTATCCCTCTAAGAACAGAGAGTTTAGGTTGTTCTTTTCATGTTATTCATTCTCCAAGTCACATCAGAAAAGAAATGTATTGATGTGTTCACAATTTGTGTAACATTAGGGAATTTTCAGTTATTTACAGTGGCAACATTACATTGGGCAGCGTCAGAAGACCACTCTGTTGCTCAGATGGAAAACAGAAAGATAGTCCTTGCTCCAGATCTGCAGTCTGCTGACAGAATGAGACATCATGAAAGCAGAAAACACATGCAGGAAAGAAGATGATACTGACAAAGAAGCGATTATGAGGAGAAAGGTAAATGGTTTTTGTCACCTACTGCTTATCTCAATGTGAGTTTTGGTTTTCCTCTAAGCTGTATGTGAATTTCAAGGAAAGGGCTGGACAAAGACACATTAGCACTTTTACACATCCTGCCTTGCCAAAGGATCCTGCTGAAAACCTCCTCCTGTACCTTCCTCACTGGACTCTGTTGGCTGAGGCCAATGGAGTGCCCAAGGCAGCAGGGGAGAGGGGCAGGACTCCTTTATCAGCACAAGTCCCTAATGGGTGTAAAAAGTAACCAGCAGTAAACTTATCATAATCAGGGTCCTTGTTTTTAAAAATTAATATAACTTCTTATTATTAACTTTGCATTTGAGCAAGAGTATGTGCAAATGTCTTCACGGCAATTACTTTTGGTAAAAAAAGCAGGCAGCTGAAACTGGAACAAGCTCTGAAATCTTCAGGCATACTGAAGTCTGACATTTCTAAAAATCTTGTGGTGTCACTTTGTTTCTTTGCTTGTTTTTAATAGCTAATTCTTCTTCAAGCAGGCATATAGATCCTGCACTCTTGGTACAGAAGCTAAAATGTAACATGTAGGTGAAGCACAGAAACCGTAGCAAAAGTGTCGTTATTACGGTATATATGTGTTCTTACTGTCTGTGGTCCACATACACCTTTCATATGAACTAGTGTAAAAAGGTACAAAAGGGCTAGAAAGACTGTCAGTACTCCTTCTTTGGGAATTGTAGTCAAAGATCAATATGAGAGCAGAATTCATATTTTTAATTAGACCAGTGGGTCTGATTTTGGCTTGGAAGATGCTGTCCTGTGGTTGTGTGTGGTCAGTTTATGTATTTTGGAGTGTTTAGCTGTATTCTGGGCCTAGGCATGACTTCTCTCACAGTTAAATTTGTTCAGCTACCTTTTCATTAAAAAAACTGCTCTGTGATTTGGATTATTTCCTAGAATCATAGAAAAATTCGGGTTGGAAAGGACCCTGAAAGGTCATCAAGTTCAACCCTCCTTCAACTAGATCAGGTTGCTCAGGGCCCCATCCAACCTGACCCTGAATGTTTCCAGGGATGGGGCATCTACCACCTCTCTGGGCAACCTGTGCCAGGGTGTCACCACCCTCATTGTCAAAAATTTCTTCCTTATATCTGGTCAAAATCTATCCTCTTTTAGTTTACAACCATTACACATTGTCCTATCGCAACAGGCCCTGCTAAAAATTCTGTCCCCAGCTTTCTTATAAGGAAGCTCCCTTGAAGTCCTGGAAGACAGCAATAAGGTCTCCCTGGAGCCTTCTCTTCTCCAGGCTGAACCAGCCCAGCTCTCTCAGCCTGTCCTCATAGGAGAGGTGTTCCATCCCTCTGATCATTTTGGTGGCCTCCTCTGGACCCGCTGCAAAAGGTCCATGTCTTTCCTGTGCTGAGGGCTCCAGAGCTGGTCGTGGGACTCCAGGTGGGGTCTCACCCCTCTAAGGCAGAATCACCTCCCTCGACCTGCTGGCCACGCTTTTTTTGATGCATCCCAGGATAAGGTTGGCCTATGGAGTTGCTTTTGATGGCACAAATATTATGACTTGAAACCTCAGAATTTCCATAAATAGAGAAGTTTGTGAAAAAGAGGGGTTTTTTCCAAACACAGAACCAAGAGAGGAAAAAGAAAATTAAATCAAAAGACACATCCACAGAACGCCAGAAGCCAATGGCTACAGTGCACGTCCAGAGAGCAGCATGGAATTCATGCAGAGCATTGCAGAGGCAACCAGGGGCTATGACTAACCCAGTGGTGTTAAACCATTGCCAGGGTAGAACAGTTACACAAGTGGATACAGACAGTCTTACAGCATAACCAGCCTCCTTTGCTTCCCAGTCTCTCCTAGATCTTCCATTTATTTCACCCCTCACTGTCCCAATGTCTATAAAAACACAATCATTTCAGTAGCTAGCCAGGTTATTGTATATTTGCTGCAGCACAGGACAGTCCTCTGTTTTTCGCAGTTCTTGCTCTCAGTGTTTCTTCTGGCACAACGAATTAGGTATCTCCCATCCCGGTGCTTGCACCATTGTGCTCTTCTGTTTTACTCCTGCCTGGAGATGCACCCCTGTGCTGCACACCCTCTTACTGCCTGTGCTGTTGTGCTAGAGTAGGTCTAACATCAAACTGCTTTTTACTGATGCAAGTCAGGTTACACTGGAAGCGAGGTGGAACAGTGACTCTTCATCTGGTGCAGCTGCTGTTAGGAACAGCAGAGCAGTGACAAGCACAGCCTTAGCTGGTCCGTAACAGTGGATTTCAGCACAACTCTAGGAAACTCTGTGGCATCAGAATTCAGTTTGGTTTGCATTCATTTAGTCTAATGCAAAACATCTACCACTTACTACACTTAGTGCATAAATGTATATTCATAACTGCTTCCCTGAACAAAGTGCTTTCCTGATTTGGATTCTCACCTGGCTTTCTGCAGACTCAGCTGAACTTTTGTTCCCTGGGGTTTGGTAACATTACTTTGCCTTTTGACTTCATGCTCTTCTCCAGCACAATCCCTACCAGCTCCACAAGCATGTTCAAGTCTACCAGGTTTCTGCTTTCTCAGCTTTGTTGCTTCCACTGATGCTGCCTCTGATACCAGGAGAAGTTTTTCTTGGCCTTATTTTTAAAGCTTTGTGAACCTACTCCTTTAAAACTCCTTTACAAAACTGGTCCTATGCTTGCTTGCTTAGAACTAGCACCTCTCTATTCTCATTTGTGTCAAAATAGTATGTCCTCCCTTGTTTTTCTGTGTTATAGTACAAGATTTTCAGGAGTAATGCTTTTCTTTTTTCATAACTGTGATGGTCAAATGCATGAGAGAGTTTAGGAAGTTTTGGCTGAGGTTTGACAAATGGATATAGTTGGGGAAAAAAAGACACACAAGCATTCTTCAGGATAATACTTTGTTAAGGAATTTGCTAGTTATTTTACAGACATGAGGAAGGGCTCATGAGCCCTTGGCATTTATTTCTTATTAATTAGTTGATTAAATAGTATTGTCCCTCCCTATAAACCTTTACTTTAAGGACAATCTATGCAGAGATAATGCTGGTTTTGTATTCCTTATAAAACTTACAAACTTACTGGATGCATCCCATCTCACGGTTACTTTTGCCAGCTGGTGTTTTGTTTCATTTTTGGGATAAATTGCCTGTAAATGCTTTCTGGCATACAAAATATTTCTTTGAGAATCTCAGATCAGCATATAGGTGTATCATTAGAAACACTAGAAGGGTGGCCAAACATTTTGCACGCCATTGTTATTCAGTGAAAAGAAATCCTTTACAAAACATTTTGCAGTTATCAACATTTTCAGTTTTCATAAATATATAACAGAATTTTGTGTGCTGATACCTTCTGCTTTGTCAATATTTTTACTGATCCTGTCTTCAACTAGTTCTTATTGACAAAAATTCATATTTTTCACAGTGCTTTTTGTAAAAAAATATAGTTATGTACATGAGAATTCAGAGAAAGAGTGGTAAAGGTAGTGGTTATAATATTGCTAAAAAATTATGACTGAAAATGTTGTACACCTGAAATAATTTCTGTGTTGCATTTTGGGAGATAAAATTTTTCTTTTATTAGCAACTGTAGTCACATCTGTAGCTAAATGAGGAAGAAAAATGTCATATACTTCAAAGTTTTCTGACTGCTTGTTTTTGTTATAAAGCTAACTGAACATGTTTTTGAGTACATTATTTTCGGTTGCAGATTCCACTAACATTTTATTGTTGAAAAGCTATTGTCAATGTGCTGAGATAAGGCTGAAAAGAGCTGGTGATTATTTTTGTTGGCTGTTCCAAAGACTGAGAAAAGGAAATAATATTTCAGGAGTTTCTGAGTGAATATACCAAGCAGGATCAGATGTTTCCTGAATAATCAGGAATTTGTAGCCCACACCTGCAGGAACCGGCTCTGCCACTTGGTATAGCTGAGGCCTGAATTTTCAAAGTTCAGTTTCCCCAGTGAAAGTTCAGTTCCTCCAGTGCTCAGTATTGCAAGTTCCCTGTCTCTGATGGCATGAGGCACCTCTTAATGCAACAGGACATATTGTTTTAGGATTATTAGGTGCACAAGTCGCCTGCCAAAACTTGTTCTGAAGTCAAAACGCCTGCTGAATCAGCTTCAAAGCATTATTCTGCTTCTCCTGTAAGTTTTCTGCAAGACTCTGTTTTTCCCTTCTTCTTCCTTCCGTATTCTATTTGCGTTGTTCCCCCATGGTTTCTTAAATCTGAGTTAATATCGGAGGATTAAAACATTATAATTAATTAAAGTGATCACAATTAGTACAGACATAAGTAGTGCACTATTGAATTAAATAGAGCAGTTTGATCCTCGGCTCAGCGGTGCGATACACTCCCAATCCCAACGCCCTCCGAAGCTTGTCCACGGGCAGCCTTCCCCGGGGCGAAGCTGGCGGAGCCGGGCGAGCCCTCACCCCGTGCTGCCCGCGGTCCTGCGGCCGCGCAGGCTGGCGCAGCCCAGCCGGGACCGAGAAAACAGAAAGGAGACTCTGTCCCTGGCTCCGGGACACACAGAACTGCCGAACTAGGAAAGGTGGACCAAAGCTTTTATTGTTTTCTCTTTCCGACCGAGACAACTGTAACCACTCTGGCTGGGGTTGGACTAGATGACCTTTAAAGGTCCCTTCTGACCCAAACTGTTCTGCGACTCTGTGATTCTGCATGACTTAAAAAACCCTGCAAGCACACATGTAAACAAGTAAGATGGCAAAGCTGACGTCGTGCTAAGCAGCCCAAAGTGATTGTGAAATGCGTTCTCACACAGAGAGAAACATTGAACTATGGTTAAATATTTGAGTAGAAGCAGGTAGCATAAGTTGGGGCTCACTTTACAAAAATATGATCTCAGGTCTTTAAAGGTATTTAGGCCCCCTACTTACATATTGGGGATTTGGCACCTAAATACCACTGAGGATTTGAGCCATGATCAATATCCCCTTAATCACCCATAAAATCTTTAGCCTGTTTAGGGAATCAATGTCCCAGAAAGTCCCCATTCATGTTCCTGTGCCAGGTCTAATGCTACCATAAAGCTGCAGAGGTTTTTTAAGTGTCTAAAAGCTTCAGATGTTGAAGCCAAAATTACATTTTATATGACTCACAGACCAATACATCACTTTCTTTTTTCAGTGCTTTTATTTCCTGAATAACCCTGTTAAAGCGGAATTACATTGGGAAGAATGAGATACAAGGCCAGTGGAGAGGTTGTATATTGTAAATAAGAAGGATATGCTGTTTGTTTTGAGTAGTTTGTTATTTTTTTAATAATCCCTATGTATACAAGTTCAGCATACTCCTTTTATTGACTTCATATACTTATTACTGAGAACTCCTTTTCTTCTACAATTTATGTTAAATTCTGGGGAAAGAACATGCCTTTGAAAGACACCTAGAAGTTTAATAGTTTGTGACTTTTAAGCTCCAAACCACTCAGAAATGAAGCAGCAACTCATCACAAGCACATGTAGGTTTTCTGTCTTATCTGAAGTTTCTATTCTCTTGAGTGACTTTTAACGGCATTAAATCAACACCATCTACTCGAGAATTGCCAGTCTAGTACTTTTTTGCCAGATGATCTTTCTTTTAATCTGATTCTGTGGAAAGCAGCAGGGTATTCCGGTTCTAAAATTTATCTGCAATAACAGCAATCAAAACGGTTATTTTCCTTATTCTGTAACAGAGCTCTGCTTTATCTTTTCCTTCCCTAACTGGCAGCAGCAGCTCAGGCCAAAAGCTGTGACAATGACAGTAATGCCGAGGAGAACGGGCACTTCTGATGGCATTCTCTGAATGTGCTGGCTCTACCGTCAGAGAAACATCATAATACTCTACCATAACAAATTTGTGGCCATCTAGCACCTGACATTTGGCAATGTGCCGAACATTTTGGTCAGTCAGAACTTTGTGGTGGTAGCAGAGCTCTGTTTCTTTTACTCAAAATCAGCTAAAGGAAAATCCTCCAAGCCATAGATTCACTGTAGGGAGCTGAATTTTTGGTGCCGCGGCAGCAGGGTCTGTGCACAAGCCAAGGCTTGAAGTCATCGATAGTCAAGGTAAGTATAGCTGTAGTAAATTAAAATAATTCTTTCGGCAGCTGACTGTCCTCCCTCTCTGTTATGGTTATTGTCCCCAAGGGCAGAGGCAGTAGGACGGAGCTTAGATTTGCACCTCACTGCTCCAGTTCCAATTTCAGGGTATTACCTTAAGCCAACTGATGAGAAGCTATAGAAAACCCCTAAAACCACACAAACCCCATGGACTGGAGCTGTGATTCTGCCACCCTGATACAGGGATAACTGAATTACAGAGAAAAGAGAGAGCAGACATCTCAGGGCAGCAAGGCCTTAGGCAGCTACAGCTAGATTTGACACATTCCAGAAACTGTCTGTTCTGGGCATCCCAGGTGGAAAGAGTTAGACTGCTGGCTGGGATTTACAGCCATGAGCTGGCTTTGTGAAATTTCATCCAAACTGTGTAACTGAGGATGCCTCAGCCAGACAGCCAGCTAGGAGGAAAGGCTGAAGGCAGACAGAAAATTTTACTTCCTTTCCAGCTTTCAGCAGTGCAGAAAACTTCTAAAGCTGGTGTTTATGAAAGACCGGCATTCTCAACCAGAAGGGCTTCAGTGCTTTAGCTGCTGCTTCGGGTTTGGGTACTGTCATCTTGTCTCTTAAAATTCACCTGAAAGGGAAGGTATCAGTGCTGCTGTCCACCTCTTCTTTAAGAGAGTACTTTCAGAAGAAGCACGAGAGTGGTTTCTCTGCCCTCTTTATCTGGAGAAGGGTCAAACCTGCATCTCACATATCCCAGAAGCTGTGCCTTCACTTCCTGGCTTAAGGCGGGGATGGTGGGAGTTTATTCATTGATTTTCTGTTGAAGCTGTGCCACTGTGCAGAAAGAAAAACAAGACTGAGAGGGCCAGAAAGGGAGAAGAGAGTAAATAACTGGGAATGTAACTCACAGCCCCATAACATGCAGCCTTGCCCAGGAAGAGGTCGGTTCATGTACGGCTTTGGTATTTTATTTGTAGATTCTTCAATGCAAAAATGCATAAACAATCTTTGGGGCAGGGAGCAGAGCCCATAGGAGAGACCACATCAAATCACTGAAGAACCTCTTTGTGTTCCCTCTGTTTACTGTTTCCATGGCTTCTGAATCTTACCCTCTTTCTACAGCTGTTAAATCTACATGGTATATTGTGTGCTGAAATAAATATGGCCTCCCTACAGCGTGTGCCAGACAAAAGCTATGAAATCACGATAGTGCACCCACAAGCTAATTTACTATTTCTCATCAGTATGTACTAAGCTGTACTCTGGCTTCTGCATGGTTTTAGCATTACGTGTATCCCCAAAGCTTTGCAGAACAAAAGAACTAGCTGTCACATCAAAATCCATGTTGGGCAATTTGCTCCTAGTGTTAAGTCAAAGCTGTTAAGAGTTAAAACTAGCATAAAGTTGTCTTAATAATGTCTTAGCTCACCTCTTGGAAAAATTTCTATTCAGAGATCTGCATAATCCATGAGGACTTGCTCATTGTGTATATGAACAATGTGACCCCTATGACTTCAAGACCAGCAATTTGCAGCACCAGAGGACCATAATATCTTGCTTTCCAGTGTCAGGTATTCACCCCTGAGACCACTGAGGCAGTGAGAGAAATATCTGATAAACCAGGAATAGGCTGTCCAAATCTCACAATCTCAAAGTAGTAACAAGGACAGCCTGTAACAGCAGTCTTCTCTTGCAAACTAGCCCTAGAATCTGTCTACAGATTGTGATGTCGGTTACCAAGTCATTGCTAGCTCTGCAAAGTGATACCAGAATATCATTGCAGTTAATAACAAGGACATTCTACACAAGGTACAAACCACCTCAAATACATTCTTTTTAACTATGTTGTTACTGAGCTTTGTATGGTTGGAGTAAATGTTTTATGTGCCCAGGGCACATTTGCTCTTCATAGACTCTTTAAAGCTCCCAAATGCTTGAACTCTCAGATTTTTACACCCAAATTGTTCAAGCATATGATTTCAGTTGATGCAGTGATGTCTCTCTCTGTGATCAACGCCTGAACTTTAAGTTTAGTTAGGTGCTTAACAGATTTATATAAGGTTTTTTGTTATCACTCAACTTGGCAGAAGTGCTTGCATTCTACATGGCACCCACATCTGCAGCTTAGTCACCTGGGTGAGTTCTTCTCCTCAGGATCTGATGGAAGAAGTTTGGCACCTATTAGTGGTGAAATAGCCACCTAAAGATCTCAGTTGCTGAGCTCTTTCCACTAACTGTAGAGAATACCTCTCATGTCTAATTTTCTAACTTAAATGTCTTTCTTAAGTGGCTTAAGTTAGTCAGGATGAATCCAGACCCAAGTGTATTTTTGGTTAATATCTTAGTCACTACTAACTACTAGCTACCAACTAGTTACTAACAATGTCTCAGTTACTAGGCTGGTGACATTTAGTTGATTTGTCTAATTCTATCTGTACACAAAGATTACAGTATTTAAAACATGATGGCAGTTCTCTTTCAGGCTCTTAAGGACATCTGTGAATTTTCTCCATAATATATTTTCAGCTGTTTAGGTAACATAATTGGCACTATTGTTGGTTTGAAAGACTGCATCTGTAATCTAGCACAGACAGCATTATGTCAGTAAACACTTAATGAGCTTTTGAAATTAAGGGAGAAGGTATAATTTAACATAATATTCTTTGAATGCAGAAAAATTCCGATTTACTATGATCTCACAGAAGAAACAATAGTACTACATCCCTTGTATTTTGTGTATTTGAGGAGACATGCCTATGGCAAACTAAAGAACAACATGACCTTTCTATAGAAAATCATAATTAAAACATGCCTGAGTTTTTCTATTCTTCAATGATTGTAATTCAGTTCAGTGGTTAATATATAATAAGGCATGCTGCTGAATTGCTGTCAGTGAGAATGCAGCTCATCACAGACTCAGAACTAGGACTCTGTGAAATCCTGTGAGTGCACCTTCTGGGCTGGCACTGTGTTATCCATGAGGCAGGTAGCTTGGGGTTCTCCAGGTATGGTACATCCCTTTTTCAGAAGAGACCAGCCTGCAAAATGGTTTATGCAACCATAGAGGAAGGAGTCCGTTCAAGCAGAATGAGAACATGTCACTTCACAGGTGCATTCCAATGGTGAACCACAGCTAAGCACTGTGGAGCATAGAAACGGGCTGTAATTTTAATGACCTCTAAATAAAGGAGGTGCAGTTTGTTAGAAATATATCCAAATCATGAAACTGTGGCGCATGCTGAAAGGAAGGAATTAATCTCTGAAACCTTAATCTCTGTCTATAGCAGGTCCAGGTCCTAACTTTAACTCTTCTTAAAAGAATTCAAACCTCCTGCTCTCTCTACAATTGTATCAAAGGACTGTAGTGACATGACCACCAAAATTAAAGCTCTGGAAAAATGTTTATGGGCAGAAACACTGGGACAAGAATGATGGGGACTGAAGACCTCAGTGTCATTACCACTTTCTGCTGGGCAGAAAAACATTTATTAGCATGCTGCCTCTTTTAGATATCATTTTGAGGGTGTTGCACTCTAATATCTTAGGATTACGGTACAGTGAGCCTAGATACCGATGAGAGGGTGGTTTCCAGTTTATTTGCCAGCTATTGAGACCAATATGCAACCAATGCATATAGAGAATTCTTCATTTCAGTTTAGCCTCGTTTCTCCCGTTTACAATTGTTACTTCAAATACTCATTCTAGATATATAGAGTTAAGACATTAGGATGTTTTACGGGAAAGCTTATCATTATTTTGAATTTCAGTGTTATTTCAATATTCATTGCAATTACTTCAAGAGAAAATGAAATTTCAACTTTGTGTAATAATTAATAACTTTGCCTCTTCTCATCCATATTGATATAATCCCCATGAGGTCACCATACGGCTGATACTGAGTGACATGAACAGTTGCTTCCAAGCTGAATTTTAGGCTTCTGCATGCTCTGCTTGTAGCTGATTTTTTTATAGTGGGAAGCTCTGATGAGTTCTGTAAAGCCAAGGAAGGGAGTGGCATCTGTTATTGCTTGTTTGCTGCAGCTAGCTTTTGTAGCACCCCGCCGTTCCAATAGTTTCATGGAAAGAGGAAAATATGCTTCCTTCAGGCGTGGCTTGATTCAAAATTAGCTGCTGTCATTCTTCCATCAGCTCAACTCTCTCTTGCTAGCAGTTTTGCATCATGATGGGGGCCTGATATTACACAGGCATGGTTGTAATTTTTGTCAACTTGGTGATTACACTGCCTTTGTGGTAAAAAGTTCTCAACATCTTCTGAGTTTTAAACTGTCTCCTGCTTGACCTACATTATATTTCTTTGGTTTCAGCAAGCAATAACACTTTCAATTCTGATTAAAATCTCACTTCTTATGAAGCCTGTCTGTTTTCAAAATAGCCTTTCTAAACATAACCTATTTTTAAAAGTTAAATTTAAACGGCCATCCCAAAAGGCACTCTACCCTATTAATAAGTCTTGGAGAGACAGCTCTTGTCTTTCTGAATTTGGCACAGAAATGGTGTAAGTATTGTCAGATAACAACTTCCCCAATTAACATAAATAACATATGTTCAAATGACTATTGTTCCTAGTAAGGTCGCCTGATTTTTTGAATACATGAAACATTTTACTAGTCATCCAATATGGGTATCTGGAATTTGTTATTTCCAGATTTATTAATGTAAACAGTACTGGCAATCACAGTTCTGAAAAGGGGTTTGTCATCTTAAGCGTTTCAAGAAAAGGCATGATTACTGCGCTGAACTGAAACAGGAGTTAGCTGAACGCAAGCATCAGTTTGTGTAAAACATTTTCCCACCATTACTGGTTTCCCCTAAGTCTCTAGAGAACTATTAGTATATGTAGATAATTTTTATATATATATAACTTTTCATACTTTTAACCTAAGAAAGTTACTTTTTTCCTTAAAACGATGCAGAAGGGATGCAGAAAGGATACTGTTTACTGCTTCATGTTATTGTTCTGGTAACACACCCTTGTGTTGCTCTCTGCTCTTCAGACGTAATGCCCTGGCATTACTTTTGATACAGCACCATGTTTTTCTAACACACACATTGCTTTCAAACCTTGTTTTCTGAGATAACAGTCATGTCTTAAAAACAAATGTTTGGTACTAGGGGAAGGAATGAGGTTAGCTAAAGAAGCTGTTTCAAATGTTGGTGAAATGAATGTAAGCCTTCTACAGTAGTCTTACACTTTTTATCTAAAGATTTCTAGTATACACTTCATATGTTAAAAATGCAACTCACAGCAGCAAATGAATATATTTATAAGAACATAACATAAATCAATGTAAAAAGTGAAGACAAGAGAAATTACTTTGTTTTAGTAGTTTTATGCATGTGCGTAGACTTTGTATTATCCCACAGCAGTGCTATCTCCTCGGCCCTGGTCTTATCGAAGCAGACGACAGAAAACAAAAACCTGATGAAATTTCTTTAACTAGTTTGAATTCATTCCTTAGGAAAAAAAAGCAGACAAAACCAAAAGCGTCTCGGGACAAAAAAAATTGCCTTGAAGTAAGTACGAGTAGAGTTACATTTATAGCAACTTGATTTTCTGAGAATAATTCATACAAATACTATTATTATCCTTTTTTGTGTCAATCTTCAGTTTCCTCTTCTTTCTAGTACTGTGTAAAGACTGTACTGACAGCCAAACAAATTCCTAGGAGGGGTTTGCAGGACATGACTTTAACATGTTAAGGTCTTCCTTCCCCTAACCCTAATTAAGAGCCTACCTGCTCTTAATTGCTACTTAATTGATTTAGAAGGAATACGCTGGTTCTCTATTGACTAAGATTCTGAGAATATTAAAACCAGACTGATAAAGCTTTAGATGATAACTGAAAAGTAGAAGATCATATTGAGAATTGACATCAAGTGCACTTGCATCTCTGTCGTGCTTTAGCCCCAGGCAACAACTAAGCCCCACGCGGCCGCTCGCTCACTGCCCCATGGTGGGACGGGGGAGAGAATCGGAAGAGTAAAAGTGAGAAAATTCATGGTTTGAGATAAAGACAGTTCAATAGGTAAAGCAAAAGCCACGCACGCAAGCAAAGCAAAACAAGGAATCCATTCACCACTCCGCATGGGCAGGCGGGTGTTCAGCCATCTCCAGGGAAGCAGGGCCCTTGTGTAATGGTTTCTGGGGAAGACAGACGCCATTACTCCAAACGTCCCTCCACCCCTTCCTTCTTCTTTGTCGCAGCTTTTTATACCAAGCATGACATTGTATGGTAGGGAATACCCTTTTGACCAGCCTGGGCCAGCTGTCCCGGCTGTGTCCCCTCCCAGCTCCCTGGGCACCCCCAGCCTGCTCGCTGGCCGGCCAGCACGAGAAGCTGGACTGTCCTTGACTGCTCAGCAATAACCCAAAACATCAGCACGTTATCAACATTTTCTCATCCCAAATCCAAAACACAGCCTCACACCAGCTTCTGTGAAGAAAATTAACTCTATCCTGGCTGAAACCAGACCAATTTCCTGGAGCCTAACTGAAGGTAATGGTGTTTTCATACACTAAAATGCAGTGAGAGAATCTTGACCTGTTGTTTTCCTATCCATTCTTGGCTCCTTGGTAGTCTTCATTCTGAACATTTTTTACTGAGATAATATTTTGCTGCTTTTTTGACACACAGAGGTGGTACCTCCATTTGATATGGGGGAGTTATAGCTCGCTCGCATGGTTGTTGCTCATATTTGTATAGAAAACTTGGCCCTCAGAGTAGGCAATGGTATGTATAGTCTCCTCCACGTATGCAGTCCTGGGAAATGATGCATCCAGCAACACCTACTGCAGGTATTTATTTCGCAATCAATATGCATTAGTTCTCGTCACACATTTTGGTGTTTGCAGTAATACTGGTCATCGTACGTGAGTAAAGAGGAATAATTTCACATTCTTTGTAAATTCATTGCTTATGTGCATTAGTCACACATTATCATTCAAAAATATCTCTGCTGTATTTTTCTCAAGTTGCCCAGCAGTATTTTCAATTTCAGAGCTCTGCCTGTGTTATAAATGGGTATTTTGTTTCATAACGTAACAGAACACAAATGCGCAATTAAGAGGGGAGAACAATTTCTGCAGCTTACCCTTGGACAGGTTTCTACTCACTTAATTTGTTATTGCGGTTGTTGGAATACAGTATTCAAATACGCCTCAGTCTGTGGCTCGCTCAAAAACTTTTGGGCAGTGTTGGGGTGGCTGCTGAAGCCGTGCACTGCTCCTGCTCTCTCTAACTGCCTGATGCTCCTACAAACATGGGTAAGTCCTTGCAGCAGGGACAGCAAATGGCCCTCCTCAAAGATGAATAATTTATTTCTATGATAAAAAGCTCTTTTATCAATATTTGTATTACTCCACACCCATTTTTTGCTTTACATCTTTTAGAATATAGCAGCAACCAAAATCATCACGATTCCTCACCTGTTAACTGTACAATCTGAAAGCATTTTACAAAATATCGTGAAAACGCTAGCATGTGAAGGAAGGATTATTATGAATTTAGATAATTTTTAGTTGTCACATGTATGTTTGCTTTAAAAGTACCAATACCACGCTCCTCTCACCCTCAGTTCCCCTCCACTCCCTGCACTTTCCCCCAGGCCGCCTTATTTAGAAGAGAATGTGTTAATCTGCATTAAAAAAAAAAAAAAAGTAGCCTTTATTTCCTGTGATTTTCTGCAATTTTCCTTTAGATTCATACCTCTAAATTATATAGGGAAATATGGTACCACATTCACATGCAAACTATTTTTAGAGAACATGAATAATTACACCAGATGGTTGTTTAATTCTCTTGGCATTATCTCTACTGTACATTTATGGCTTAAAGTAATATTTCCTTATACTTTTCAATATCTACAGAAGGTCATGGGTAAGTCCTGTTTCATTATTTACATCTGATCCCTTTTATAGACATATTTCAATGCTACAGCTGTCAGAGGGCTACAGAGATGCTGATCTGCAGACTTCTCAGGAAACTATTCAGCTCTTAGAGCCAAAGAAGTATGTTCATAAGAAAACATTACATCTCTGACAGCAGATTGTTGTTAGTGCTTTATATACAGAGGAGCACTACTTATTCTATGATTGCCTTCATTTAATCTTCCAAGATTTACTAAAATTACCCATTTCACTTGCCGCTTCATTTTATGCATCAGTGAAAACAGGAGAGGTGTTTCTTCACATTCTGCGTACCTTGACTGCTTTGTGAGTTGCAGAGGAAATTTCTGCAGTTCACTCTGTTCGGTCGCTTAGTGAAATTACCTCAGCAATTACTCCCTTCCAAATTCTTAAACATTTGGACCAGTGTAAGAGATTTATTCTTTAGGTGTTATTTCTGAAAGCCACAGATTGTTATGTGTCAGAGTTAATTCAGCTGATGTAGAAAACTTAAAAGCACATATTCTCAAGGAGTATCTGGCACTAGACTGTGGAGGATGAAAATTTCATATCAGGAGAACTTCTGAAATATATTTTTGTTCTGCTCTAGACCAAAAATAAAATCTTTCAAATATTTACATGAGAATGGAAATATATCAAAGTATCTGGCTTTGGCTCCAAAACTCAAGTAGTTCTGTTTAATAAGTGTATTTATAACCCATAATGCTTAGAGAGCAGGCCTTAGTCATGGAAGCTGTCTGCTGTGCTTAATTCCTAAATTTTTTATCTGGCATTTCTCTGGAGAAGGTAGAATAAGCCTTTATTTTGTCCCCATGCATCAGACTAGTGTCCTAGCTGTGGGTTATAGAAACACTTCAGGTCTAATGAATATGTTGGTGTCTTATCATTTTGCTAGAAAGATTCTGACCAGCTCAGCTGAGTCTGGGCAACGGAGGCACGTGAGAAACTAGAGAAATTCTGGTGATATTTGGCTTTTCTGAAACTGGAAGTGTCTGAGCAGCCTGGTAACGGGTTTCTACTTAGAAAAACTTGGCTATATTCAGCATAAAAAAATGCATTTGACTGATTTCTCCGTCTATATATTTCTGTACACCTGCAAGTTATGTGCATGAAGCAAAAAATTTTGCACTCCATGCAGCAATTGACCTTTTATCATCCTCACCCAGAACAGGGTGTGTGCGTTATGAAAAGAGATGTAGTTTAGGACAGTTTAGGGTGGGAAGGGAAGGGAAGGGAAGGGAAGGGAAGGGAAGGGAAGGGAAGGGAAGGGAAGGGAAGGGAAGGGAAGGGAAGGGAAGGGAAGGGAAGGGAAGGGAAGGGAAGGGAAGGGAAGGGAAAGGAAGGGAAGGGAAGGGAAGGGAAGGGAAGGGAAGGGAAGGGAAGGGAAGGGAAGGGAAGGGAAGGGAAGGGAAGGGAAGGGAAGGGAAGGGAAGGGAAGGGAAGGGAAGGGAAGGGAAGGGAAGGGAAGGGAAGGGAAGGGAAGGGAAGGGAAGGGAAGGGAAGGGAAGGGAAGGGAAGGGAAGGGAAGGGAAGGGAAGGGAAGGGAAGGGAAGGGAAGGGAAGGGAAGGGAAGGGAAGGGAAGGGAAGGGAAGGGAAGGGAAGGGAAGGGAAGGGTCATTCAGCACCCTTTTGCGAGTTTGTTATCAATATGAAATCTCATTTGTTCAGATAATTCATGCATTTGAGATTATAATTTTTAATATTTTATAATTTCCTTAATGTTTGTGTTCAAGGACTGCTCTACGTAACAAGAATCTGATTAATTACATAGTTTGTATACTAGGTGTCAAGAAATGAAAATATGTGGTATTGTTCCTGCTTTCCAATATACCTTTCTTCTTGTGAACAGCATGTGACTGAGATGTGTGTGTAACTTTTAACATGTAACTCAGGACACATGGCTGAAAACATTAGTTAGTTTCCAGGTTTTATTGCAAAAGTACTGAGTTTAAGTTTAAGTTATGCTAGTTTATCTGCATGATTTATTTTCCTCATGGCATTATATTTCCATGTCTGTGTTAAAGGACATGTGTCCTTTTCTATATAGATATTGAGTCCAGTGGGAGGATAAGTCAAAAATCTCAAGCAAATTCAGTGAAGGTGCAATCTCCAGGAGACTGGAACATTCTCCAGACCAGAAGGCAGCAGTGGGTCCTTTCTTGGTGGACAGAACAGGCTTGGAGAAAGGCAAGGAAAAATTCTGCAGGTGAGTGCCAGCTATGTAAATTTACTACCTGACCTCCCTCACGCTTTCTGTGCATGTAAGACATGAGTGCCATTCCTCTAAGTTTGTTCTTTGTCTTATCTTGGTTGGTTGGCATTGCTTTCACTTTAACCTAGAATAACTTCTTAGCTCCCATCAAACCTGTCTAGTTTATGCACTTAAGAAATATTAGAAAGCAAAAAGACAAAATGTGGCAACATACGTCAAGCTTATCAATTCTGAACTAATCATAAATATACTGAGCAAGTGTGACACATTGATGCAAAAGGACCTTATTCTTGGCATATGGAGAAGAAAAATGCAGGACTCAGACACAAATGTTGATGTGAAAAACAGAAAACAAACTGCTGCTAGAAAATTATACCTGCCTCTTAAATGATAAATTCTTACCATCACTCAAAGCTAAAAGAAATTCCACATCTTTGTCATTACAGTTCCCACATATATGACTTTTTTTATAACCTTATCTAAGAGAAGCTGTCATTTTAAATAGAAACATGACATATCCAGATAGATTATCTAATTAAGTTTCTAACTGCAATATGAACTACAATGTAGAAGGAAGAAATACGAGCTAAACACCAGGGTTAATTGGTGTTTAGAGCTCTAAGGTAACGCAGTTGGACTGTTCACTTCACAGGGCTTGTTTTAGCTTGCTGAGAGCTAGCAAAAGCCTCCGTGCTGTACATTGCGAAAGTCTCCATGCTGTACATTGCAATCTGCACTGTCAGGTCAGATGTCAATAACCTGTACATAGAAACCACTAGTGGAAGTATAATAACCCTTTTTTTTCATAAAATTATGAACTTTCAATAAACAGTAAGTTTGGATTTTAAAACTTTTTCAGCACTCATTAGCAGAATTGTCAGGAATCAGATAATCATCGGTGCTGACATGTTATGATAGAAGAGTAGTGAAGAGTAATTCACAGGCTTCCTTTTTTTGTGTGGACGTAACAGGTCTTCTTCTCCAATAGAACTTCTCTCTCCTCTTGAGTTTGACCAGGAATATCCTGTGATGAAAACACATTTGGCAGCAACACCT
Organism: Phaethon aethereus; assembly: GCF_964289735.1. Lineage (NCBI taxonomy): Eukaryota > Metazoa > Chordata > Aves > Phaethontiformes > Phaethontidae > Phaethon > Phaethon aethereus. The sequence continues at coordinate 69,842,621 of NC_138578.1, read as the reverse complement.
GAAAGAATAAGTCTTGTAGTCTCTTCTTATCTAGAGTGGGGAACTCTAGATAAGTAATGTATTAAATGCTTGTCCTTTTTTTAACAGTCCTACTATTTCTACTTCAGCCAATGCTGTCTACCTGATTCTTGTCCACCACCTCGAGACTCTTCACCTGGAGGCAGAATCCTCTGATGGTAGATCTCTATCTTTACCTATGGAAGAGTAATTTCTCTTCCTCCTATGTTGTTTTGGCTATAACATCAGCTCAGAGAAAGATTCCTGTTTTTCATGTTATTTGAAAAGCTCAGCCACAGAGCTTTCTTACCCAGACACCACTACATTGTGCACGTTGATCCTACCTTCTGCTTAACGATGGGGAACTACCTCAAAATAAACTGGGAAGTGGCTATACGGTAGCTTAATGCTGAAGGTTGTAAGTGCTGTAAATGTGTCATAGCACAGTAATATTATTGCCTAACCATAAACAACAGAGCTTAAAAGACACGATAATTTTCTTCTCATAAAGTACCTTTAATAATAGTTTTATTGTACCTTCAACATTTATTAAAGCAATAATACATTTATTAATAATTTAAGCATGACTTTATAGTAAAAGCTGTAATATCAGGTGTACTGCCACCAGAGTCACATAGTTCAAACGGAGTCTGCCTCTCCCACAGCAGGAGGATAGATATGTGCTATGCCCAAATTGTTTAAGTTAGCAGAGTAGCAAGGGATTTTCTATAGATAGGGCCAAATTCTACTTTCCATATTGCTCCAGACAACTGAGGAAAAACTCCAAATAGTTATATCAGATTAAGAATTGGACCAAATGCAACTGTGGGCAGGTGTCACTATCTTTTTTTAAAGGGATTTATTCAGCTTTCCTAAAATTAATTTGAACAAAATCTGTCAACCTGCCTTGTAGGTAGTGTCTGACAATTTGATGGATGGATCACATTTTCTGATATTAGTGGAAAAGAAGAGCACTTCTCTCCACAGAAAAGGGTGGTAAGATTTGTGTGAAAGCACCTGCTTCCTTTGTCAAGGCAATTGAAAGATTACTATAATAATAATACATAATGCTAGACCAGAGGCAACAGATTAAAAAGTTCATCCCTGACCCTCCTAGGCACTCCCTGAGGTAGTGAAGCAGTCTGTATGAAAGGGACTGACGTTTTCATTTCAGTACTGATTAGGCAGGGATCTGCACTGCAAACGAAACAGAAATATTCACACAAACACACTGCCGTGCTGGCGGTGCCAACAAAATGGGGAAGAAGTGACTGGGCAAAAGCAGTACAGAAACACTTATCCTCCCAGCCTCCTTCCTCGTTTGAGCTGTGGGGTACTGGAGGAATTTTGCACCATTCTCACCCATGACGGAACACCAAAAAATATTGCAATAGGGGATCATATTGCTGACCCACACTGATTCCAGTGATGAGCAGTGCAATAGGGATCCTCTGCAAAATCAGTTATGGAATAAAGTGGCAAAATCCTCTTGCTGGTAGAGACTACTCTATTCCTTCTGGGACATCTTTCTCCATAACTGGCAATACATGATCTTGCATAAGCACTTGCAGTTTTAAATTTTTTTACTAGTTTGGCCCTGACACAGAAACCTGCTTTTTAAAGGGATACACAGTATTCAAAAATTGTAACACAGATATTTCTAACTTTATCAAGGACTGAAAGGAGTAAGTTATCTAAGAAGGCTTCATCTGTGTGCCTGATTTCTTCTGCAAGACTCTTGTGCTTGCAGCGTAGTCCTAAAGTCAGCAAGGATCCAGCAATGAGCAGCCCGACAAACATGCAAATAGGTTCCAGTAGCAGAATTTTTTTACATCGCAGGACTACCTCAGACTATTGCCAGCATTTCTCCAAGTTTCAGCAGGCCATCTCGACGGGTCAGCTAAGCCAAACACACTATGACCCCAACTGTTGTTTTTGGGTTTTTTTCATAACATCACGTCTAGTATCTGTCAAGACCTGGTAAAGAGGCATATTCACTGTCCTCATTAATGGGTTTGCATGATGAACATGCAGCTTTTTGAAAAAAGGTTAGGTGCTTAATCTGTGATGAGAAGATGCAATCTGGAAAGATCCATTTATCTGCCAGGATATGTTGTACTGCATCTGTAACTAGGCAGATTTACAGTCAAAAACACATTCAGACTGGCGAAGCCTCACTGGTAGAGTGGAACATTTCATTTCATCTTTAAATGGAATGAAAAAAGGGAATTTCTGTGAAACAAAACTATATGCCTGTAGGAGACAAGAGTTAAGAAATGAGCAGTTGGCTTAATTAAATCACTCATCAGGACTGGAGACTGTAGAAAGGTTTGGTGGAGAATATGCACTTACTGGTGTAATTCTACTGAAGAAAGAAAACGTAAAATGGATACAGTCATTTCAGTCTGTGTTTACTTCAGAGAGCAGAAGCCAAGGACAGGTCAACGATTGGGGTCCACTTAAAGAAAACATGCCAGAAGATAGTTTAACATGGCTGTCACTAACCAGAAAATCCCAGGAAGTAAAGCTGATGACTTTGTCATGATCATGTTATTGTTTGTTTTATCTGTACCTGTTTCCGAATATCATTAGGAATTTGTTAAACAATTCTGTTTTCTCTTTTTTGTTTTATGATTTAAGTGTTGTTGAATAATTCCAGAGAGGCTGCAAACCCCCTTTGTGCACGGTGATGAGGACTGACCCGGGAGGTTTGGCATTTGCCTTTTAACTTCCAATGCCTATCAATCAGAGGTGTAAGTCTCAGGAAGACATCTTCCTGACAGACTTTAAGCATGGCAGGACAGTGAGGAAAGAAGCTGAACATGACACGTTATTGAGTACACCATCTTGAGAACAAAGGAAGAGGACAGCCATGATGGTCCAGAGGCTGGGGCATGCTATGCATCACCAGCATCAATTCCTGATGCTCCTCTGAAATCCTAGAGCTACACTGAAAGCTCTTCCCTCTTGACACAGATTCTTGCCCTGGTGACACAGCAATGCTGTTTGCACAGCATTTTTGGCAATGCAACTGCAGACAACAGAATTGTAAAAAAATACAAACTATGTGTGTGTGTGTGTATATACTCGCAGAGGAATCTATTAGACAATGAAGTACATTGAATCCTACTTCATGGCAAATCAAACTGAAAGGGGTGAAATTATTAATGCCCTCAGACGTCCAGTCTTCTCCCCTCCCAGGCTTTGTTTCCTTTTCCCATGAACAACTAAATGGGACATGAAGGAGTTCCCGTATGTTCAGCTTAGACACCACCATAACAAGTAAACCAAAATTGTCACTGGTTTATTTTAATATGCTACATTGTAAACTGGGTCTGTACAGATGTTGCTATATATCCTACCTGAAATGGAGCAGTAAACCCTCCAGTCATCAAAGGTTAATTGGACACAAATGACTTAAAACATGTCATTAGTGCCAAGATTACATTTAAGCCAAAAAGAAAATAGTTTGAACTTCCCAAACTGATCACTGCCAAGAAGTCATCAACTTTTTATGACAGAGGTAACAGTGCGTGTTAGGTTATACGATTAAAGGCTATTCTCCACAAACACTAAGGCACGGAGGGGCACGATGGCAAGTGAGGCAATCCAAATATCCTCAGCAGAGAAACGGGCCCCGGCCCTGGCTCCTCTCCCTGGCTTTCCTGTGACAGCCGGGGGAAACAGGACGAGGCCACTGGTGCTCCTTGCTTTTGCATGAGTGCAGTGTTTTTTGTCCATGTTGACCTGTGTGGTTGACCACGTGTATATGTACGTGTATTGAATGTAAGCGTGCATGTGGGTGTGCATGTACGTGCTCAGCTTCACTGTGCATGGACATGAGGACATGAAGCCACGGCAGCCTCTCCTCCGTCAGGCTACCGGATTGGCAGGTCCTAAAGTCTGAAGCTGACAAGCAACTAAAAAGAACTTTACTGTTAAGAAGTTCAGTGCCTCTGAAACTATCATAGATTACTTCAAGTGGGTATTGGTCAAGCTTAACTAAGATAGATTTGGAACAAAATAAAAATCAAAATAAAAGAAAGAGTGATATATTATACTGTCCCACTGAGACGGAATATATAAATTCTCCTGGCTCTCTAATGAATATTAAATTGGTACATAAGATCAAGAGCAGTGCATTTTCTACCAAAGAACAAAGCCTGCATTATCAGCAAGTAGAAAAATATCTTTCTGCTAAGCTATATAATCTTTTGTCTGTACATAGTACAGTCCTGGTCATGAACTGTTGTAGCACTGGATGTTTTGGAGCAAAAAAAGGAAGTTGAGGTTTACTATTTTGCAGCCACAGCATTGGGGGTTCTGTGCAAATTATGTGCATTATCATCATCAATGTCGTGCAATTTCAATGGGTAATCATGTGTCCTTGTTACTCTCTGGGCTAAAATAATAAATGAAAAAAAGTGGGAAATTGCACCAAATTAATGTATTCTTGTGACAAAACAGTGATGAGAACTGAAAGTCATTCACAAGACAAGTAAAAATCTGTTTTGTTTTGATGCCTTATATGGAGTAATCAAAGAAACGGATGAAATAGTTTGAACTGAAATATCAGAAAAAAAGGAGCTGCCTCTCTTCATAAAGCAAGCACTCCATTGATCCTTTAAAATTGTATATCACAAAAGGAAAAGCTTGCAGCCTTGGAGAAAACAAGTCTCATTTAAACGACTACACAAGCGAGACCAAGTCCTTCAAAGGCTTTGTCTCCATTAGGAAGTTCTGCTGGCACAACTTTGTCGGTTCGTAATGCGTCAGACATCCCAGCGCAGTAATGCCTGTGAAATCTCAGACAGAGGCAGGTATGGCAAGTAGAAGAAGTTCTTTGGCAGTGAGGTTTAGTGGGGGCAGACTGATCTAGCTCCCCTGCATGAAGCCTTCAGCTGAAAATGCTGATAAATTCATGCAACTCGGGTTCTGCAGTATGGTGTAAAACATGCCTGCTGTATCAGAGTCGGGGGTTCTTCCAAGACACCTATGGTGGAAATATAGATGTGTCACAGAAGTGTATCCAGAGGAGACAGATCACCTTCAAAGTCAGTGTAAACGTAGAGGCATTCACTCTTTTCTTGTTGCAGTCACAGACCCCACGTGTCCTCCCAGAATAATGCTCAAATCATTAAGAGTATAGACGCCCATCTCTCATTTCTAGCGTGCACTGGAAGAGATGCATCCAGCAAGGCATGGAAAGAACTACGTCCTTTTTTAAACTTTTTCGGGGATCAAACTGTTAAACTTTTCACAGGTGGTTGAACTGCATGTTTTCCTCATTTTTCTGGGCACACAGTGTGAAACTCTGGAGTCTGATTTGCACAGGTGCAGAGTACACACAGCTGCAAGTGAAGTCAATGAAAGCTGTGGTGTGAACACATGAAATGCTCTATAATTCTAAGCTGAAATGCATTTTTAACATTGTACAGCCATATATTGAACTACTTAATTGAATTTTTCAGGGGTAAGGAAATGATGAGCCATAGGCAGACACCTGGAATAAAAACTTTCATGACAAATTGTTGAAATTTGACAAAATTACATGAAAGTGAAAACCCAGTCGTTGTATGAGTGGGAAGTGTTAAGCATGCTTAAGAAAAGGTGACACAGCCCCAGTCTGATTTATGATAATTGTTTTCAGAATCCTTATTGTTCATTATGAAAACCTTTCTACTATGGCAGAAAAAGTTTAGAATCCACTAACAGAAGGTTATTTTCAGTTTAAAATTAATGGCCGAGATGTTTTTCTTCCAAATATTAAAAGCACCTTCAACATAAGAGAGGCTAATTGACTGTCAAATTTACATCAGTTAATGGTATTTTTCAGGTACTTAACTTTAAAAAAATCCACATTCATTTTGTTCTGTCCAACTCTTTGGTAGCCTTATATTCTGTTAATGGACATTGCATTAATTGAAGACAAAAGAATATAACATTTTTTAAGGTAAGAAGCAATTAGCAGTATGTTTAAATTATCGAATGGATTTATATTTTCAAGTTTAATTTCAATTTATACTTTTGAGCCTTTTACAAAAGATTGACCGTTGTCTTTGAAGTTATGTCATCTGATCTGTGTAACACCACCTTGCAAGGTCAGTAGAACAATTGGGAGAAAATCTTTATGCATACTGTAAGATTTGAAAATATGGAATATATTTTTTTCACATAATTGTCATCATTTCAGCATGCTAGCCATTGCTAAAAGAGCATGGATGCTGACAGAACATCACTTTGGGTAGAGGGGGAGTTAACAAAGTGAACTCTTGTGGAACTGACTGCACAAGAGCTTTTCCTATAGTTTACATAGTTACTTTACAGTTTGTGAAGAACCAATTAGCATGGAAGAAGCATGGAAGTATGGAACAAGGAAGTACGGAATCCAAAGACCTGAATTTCACAACCCAAAATCCCAGTCTAAGCTCCTTTGAGGTTGTAACTTAAATTGAAGATCCATATTAAATAATTCTATTGTTTAGATTTCATGGAACAAACTCGCAAAGCAGGCACTGCTTGATCATAATGGCTGATGTTGTAGCTATTTTGCTCCATAGTAAGTTGCATGGCAGGTATTTTTCAAATACTACTCAAGATAATGGACAGAAAAGAAAATAAGATATGGGAATAAAAAATGTCAGAGGAAAAATAAACCGTTTAACTAAGGGAATTCAGATTAGTACCAGTGGAGCAAACTAGAAGTATCTGCAGTGCAGTAGGTATACACAGTATTATTATAGTGGCACAGAATGCTGAAAAGCATCTTTTCTTCAGCTGTGGCCAAAAGGGAGAGAAATGTAAAAAGAAGATGCCTGTTTGGACACATTTTAAATCCAAAGATTCAAGGCTAGGTTGGACAGACAAGTTCCTTCAAGACAACCCCATGAGTTACTGACACACAAACATGAAACTTTTATGCTGTGTATAAGCATAATGATTTGTGAGGACATATTTTACAAAGGAATAATGCTCCATTGCTGATTGGAGGGGCATAAACTTTGCTCAGATTTCATTGTAGAGAATGTCAGAGAATCATCTATTTAAAGTTGCTTTTGGAGATAGCAAGGTGACTGTCAACAAATGAAAAGCTATTTGCTACTCTTTACAGTGTAATTCTTCTTTCTTTTTAATTAGGTCAAATCTCATGTCAGTGAAGGTTATATTATCATATAATCAATGTAGCAAATTCAGGAGAGAGGAGGAATGACAGTGAGAAGGGAAGAAAATAGCTTTCATTTGTTCATACAGTCACACCACAGACATGGAATAGGGTAGCAGTTTGGGTAGCAGTTTCTCCATTTTGGTCTCAAAAAACATCTTCCTAGAAAAAAAAAGTGGTTTGTGTAGTCTTTGTAGGTTTCTTAAAAGGAAATTTTAAGAAGAAATTTCACCAGATCTCCTGGTGAAAATGTTTAAACCAATATTTGAGCATATTGGAGTATCAGTGGAAAACACACACAAGATAATTAAAAACTTTTTCCTTTTGTTTCTTTTGTAATTTTTTAAAGACAGCTTTGCTTAAAGGCAGTAAATTTTTTATTTTTAAGGCAGCCAAAACAAGAAGAAAGGTGATGCACAGTGCAGATATTGGGAACAGTAAATTATAGGGTTTCCTTTAGCTCTATTGATTGTCAGTTGATAGAGTAGTAGAAATATTACCCTTAGAATGGGATCTAAAGTTACTGAGTTCTTAATTTAACTTTGTGCTTACTTAAGATCTCTGACAAGTAATAGTGGAAAACCAGTTGGGGTTACTACACTTTAGCTAAAATTCCCTTTGAGTTTATATTAGCAGGTGTGTTTTTGGTGTTAAATAACAACATAGCCCCTCTGTGAGACTTGTAATTTTTGCTGGGGATTCAGGAAGTCTAAGGCTTATTTTACTTTAAAAAGTAATGGTGGAAAGTACCCCTGCTGTCTTTCTCCATCTGGTGCTTCTATCTCCCCATGTTAATATTTATATACTTGGCTTTTGGCACCCTGGCCTTTCATTTCCAGTGCTACCAAGCCTGATTAGTAACACTGACAGCAGAGAGCTTCCTCAGGTAGGTACTTGATCTCCGTACACAGCACAGGCTTCTAATCATTTTTGTAAATGAGCCTTAGGGGGAGGGTGGAGGAAGAATGAGCCCTGTGATCCTGTAGTCATAGCTAATGGGAAGGAAAAGGGACCAAAGAAGAATGAAGGATAGTTTATCTGAATTCCTCCTTCCCAAACACTATGGGGTGGAGCCACAAAGAAGGATCTTTGTAACAGGCACATTCTTTCTAGTTTCAAAGAGCAAATTAGGTATCTTTGGGCTGCTTGAAAGCTTCTCAGCAGTCAAGTAATGGGTGATACTGGGTCTGCTGCCCTGTTCTATCTAGATCTGCACTAGCTTTCTGCCCCCACATGCACTGGTCTCATTCATGGTTTAGAAGTTCATATGTGCTCATTCCATGTCTGAGATGAAGAGCAGAGAGACCAGTCCCTCGCCTTTCCTTGTCCTCCTCTTCCACCGAGAGCATCTTAAGAATCAGTTTGGCAGAAGCAGCACACACAGTGTGAGGACTCCCTGTAAGATGGGGTTTAAAACAGGTGCCAAACTTCCCCCACTTTGTTTTTTTTCCACCTGGCCCAGAGCAACCTTACTCCTTCTTTTGGTAGGAGACCCGCTCCTCAGGCAGCACCAGGCAATGAGCTTCTTGAAAAGCCCAAGAAGCCTCTTCCCCCAGTTTGCTTTTCCCCTTGTTTGCTCAGTGTCAGCCCCCCTGCCCCATTACAGATCGTGACATCATCTGTCCAGGCTCTATCAGATGTGAAGTCGGGCTGGGATACATCAGCTCATGGGAAGTAGCTCCAAACTTTGCATTACCCAGTTAGTGCCCGCATTTATGAATATTCCCTGAGAATATAATTCTGGAAAGCCTACTCTTTCTGTATGTCCTCTGTTGCGAGGGACGGACTCCACATTGCATCCCCCAGCTTGTTGATCTGTAAAGGAACCGACTTGTTGGAGATTACCCTGTATTTTACTTTTGCAGGCTTGATTACTTATTTTTTGGACACACGAAGTATAATAAATCTAATCCTCTGGTGGCAATCATGATGTTTCTTTGATGTGGACTTGCTAGGACTTAGTTGTTCTCTTTTCCCTGTCATTTTAGAAAGATTTTAACGCTTCCTTTGGTCTTTTAAAGCAATCAGGAGAGAGGGGTTGTTACTTTCAGTAGCTACTGTTACTTTTCAATGTTTGGAAGAAAGGACCCAGAGGACAAAAGGACTAATGGGAAGGAGAGGTGGAGCTTATTTTTTTTGTTTGTTACCACCCGGTAGTCCTGAACTCATCTTTTATGCATATTAACATCTGCTCTTCTCTCTTTAGAACATGTTGATAGGTCTGACACACATCTGAGTGATAAACTGAATATTTCTTCAAGTGTAAACATTGTGTTAAATCGTTTGAAAAGGACTACTCTTCAACTGTTTTTGACTCGTTAATACTTGAAAATGCCACAGAATTAAAAAAAAAAAAAGATACACCCTCACCGTAAGCATTTCACTGGGCAGTTTTTCAAATTAATGCAGTTTAACTATTACATTAACTTAATGTCTATTTTTCCCTACTTTAACCATGTTAAATGTGCCGGCAATAATGAGCTTCTAATGCTGTCTCTTTCAAGTCTCAGAGGCATCTTTAGAGCTCTGCTTATCTCCTGGATCATAAAGCTGCATAATTTAGTATTCAAACAATTCATTTAAAACTGAAACACTTTGAATTACCATAAAATTAATCAGAAAAAAAGAAATCTTAACATGCTCATTCTGTTTATCTCTATTTAGCAAATTTGAATGTGTAAGATAAAAAAACCTTTACAATATTCTGGTTTCTACTTATGAATCAGCTGCTATAAGCATAAATAGTTCTAAAACTATAAGGGACATTTTCAAAACCTTTTGCAAAAAAGTTCCTCATGGCTAGTAAACTAAGATGATTATTTTGATGGAACAAACCTTTTAGATTTTTCCATACCATTAACTTAAATAGAAACACCTTTAAAATAAATTGGCATTTCTAACTTATTTCCAGATTTGCAATGCACAGAGGTAGTTGATGTATGTAATCAGAACTGCTGCCCCATTATTCTAATTATTCTGCATTTCACAGCACTGTATCACTTAACATTTTAAAATATTTCTGCATGTAAGCTGTGTTTCATTTTCTTTGTTCTGCTTCTAAGTGCATTTGTTTCTTGCAGGCTGGACTACTGCTAACCAAGGAAGAAAATGTTAAGAAGAAATTAGATTTAGTTCTTGTCTGTATCAGTAGGTCATGGATCTAATAACATGCTGAGATGCCTAATGTAATAGAGTACCTTATCTGAGTACCCAAATGTCAGTTTTGAGACCCAGATTTAGGCACATAGTGTTACCACAATTTCCCGGGGACAGCTAGTTACCTTCTCTCATCTTACTTGAGATGTCTTTATCTGATCTAGTTGTCCATCTATAATCAAGAATGTTGTGGGATGCAACTCATTTAATGTATTTTAGGTTGATTATTAGTGTTTACATGCGTTCAAGTGAATCGTTGTCCAGAAATCTTTTTCTCTCCTTTGGGAGAGCTGCTTAATTAGCAGGACCCATAGGGATATGAATTAAATCCGGTCCCTGTCCCTAAGGTAAGCTATGTTAATCATGACAACAGCAACTCTGTCCACTCTGGATCAGGGTCTGGATTTTCCTTTTCCGACTATTTTTTCAAAGAATTGAATAGAACATTTGCTGTTTTGCTTTACTTCTTGTCAAATTTGTTGAGTACATGGTTCATATAGCAAAAGGAATCTGGATTCCTGCTTTTCCAGATCAAAGTCCTTCCTAGCGCTAAGCTGCAAAATCACATCTTTTCTTCATATCTTGCATGTGTGGTTCCTCTGTCCCATGCATTCTTTGCTGTGACTTTCACAGGGTAGGTGGAGGATGCTTCTTTCCCAGGCCAAACTACCCTTCTGGGGAGAGCTGGGCACTGGAAACCTTTCTGAGTTAGGTGGGCATAGATTTTGGGTCTCCCATTTTATAAGTGATTGCCCTAATCATGAGGCAGCTATACATATTACCAATACTATTCTCCTTTCTTTTAATATTTTAATAAGAAATCATATGTGCATTTTGTTAGTGGCCTGATGCTGGTGATTTCTGTGAGGGCACACTTACCAGCTGCTCTTCCAGACCCAGCACGTGCAAGCACTTCCCCTATGTTTCAGCTCTCAGGCAGGCAGAGGTAGGAATGTGGTCTCTAGATCCTCTGACGTAGGCTAATTTCGGTGATATACAGAAGCTGGATGCGGATGAACACAAAAGAAAAAACTTGCTAAAAAACACAGAGGTAAGGACATTCTCTAACTCTCAGACCAAGTAGCAAAGACTGTTTACATTCATCCTATACAAGAATTAACTCTGGGATCTAAACAATGTTGTCTTGCCATAACTATTATTTTATATGGAGGATTTTTTTTTAGTTCAAAATATCTAAAATAATTTGAGGTCTGTGTTACAGTTTGGACAAGTGGTGTTTTAAACATTTATTGCACACCCTGCTGTGGTGAATGAAGATCTTCCCTGAATTATGAATACGTAGAATGATACTGCAGTCAAAGGATGCCAAAGCATTAAGAGAGAGTGTTGGAAGACAGTGAAAGGTGGAGATATATCCGAACCTAGACTAGTCTTATCTATACTCTCTGTTGGGAGTAGTATCTGTTAGATACCGTGTCCAAGCGTATACTGTGTTCAGGCATTATCTGGGAGACTGGTGGTTGTCATGGGCCAGCCCTACAACCTGCAGCATCAAACCAGTGAAATAGTATGGGCAATCAGTAGTCCTGGGGTCAAGCTTGGCCACTGGCCACGCTTTAGTTAACAGAGTGAATACAAGCATGGCAACTTGCTGGTTAAAAAGCAACACTTATATAACTCCTGCAGGTTTAGTTAATAGCAGAGCAAACTTCTGGTTTTCAATTTTGTGTGTTTTCTAGCAAATGGTAATCGTAGTACACTTTAGCCACGTAAACATCTGTTGTTCTTCTAACATCCTGTTTATCTTAGCGCTACTGAGCTCCAAGGTCCTTTTCAAAAATAGTAATAGCTAATGTACAGGAGACCACCCGTTTAGAGCTCATGCCTACTAGTTTTGCTAAAACACCACCTTTTGAAAGCGTTAATTTTTGAGCTCTTTAATTTCCCATAAAGAAATCAGGCAGAACTCTTTCATGATAGGTGCCATCTGAAACATTATGATTTGATGAAGCTTAGTGGTTTACAGGTGATGAAAGAGCTGCTGGAGGGCTACTGTGTAATCTAGCTGTGCTCTCTGGATTAAGGTATGTCACCCATGATCCACTATGGACCTCCCCTGCTCAAATTACTGTAGTACATATGTCTTAGGCTTGCGATGCGTTGTTACAGATGGGGCCATGAGCACATGAACTGCAGCTATCAACTTGTAGGCAGTTACGTCTGTCATAGGCTGTGTTAAAACTAGCATTTTGGTGGAGTATTGAAGTTCATCTCCCTTACTACACATTGGTTTGGGTCAGAGAAAGGTTTCAGTACACAGGAGATAGACTCCTTCCAGAGGTCAGAGCTCTGTTCCAGGTGTCCAGCACCTCCTGGGGTTCTGCAGCACTGTTTCGTTCTTTAGACAGCTTCAAAAAAGAAGTGTTGTGGGAAATTCAGCCCATAGTAAAACTCTCCAGCCACATATGGTGTGAATGTGAGGTCCTGAGTACCAGCTGCTTTGATCTCTTCTTTCTACATCAAATTACTTGCTTATAGAGACATAGCCACAGGGAAATCTCAATAACAAATGAAAACCGAACACAAGGTTTCAATTTGGTGCAACAATACAAAATGAAAGATTTCATTGCTTTATAGGTTCTTACAGTGCCCCCACTGTTATCATGTGAGAGCAGATTCCAGAAGTGCATTAAGCACTCTGACCAATTTCAATCATGTCTTACCCATTCTCTCTGTCATTTTCTCCTTAGGCAAAGAACTGTATACGCAGTGATTTGTTTTGACTTCTTTTTTAGTTAGTTAATTTATTTTATTTAATTGCCTATTCCACGTTGTGTTTGTATTAGAGTCATCAGGTCAAAGAAACTATATTTTGGAAAAGAAGATCAAACTTTTGATGGACTTCAGCTCCTGTGGGAGTTTTTGAGACTTTTTTCCTAATCAGAAGATAAAGTTTTAACAATTAAAAGCAGGTATTTAAAACATTTCCATTCTGTGAAAACCTGAATGTATTTTGACTTTTAATCCTATGTGGGACAAAACAAAGGTAGAAATATCAGAATGTATGATAGGGTTGAAATATGGATTTGCATCCATCTTTAATAGCCAGAAAATATTGTTGACGTAATTCACTCATTCTGCTCAGCACTAATATTCTTCAAGTCCTTTGCCTTAACATTATTTGTACAGATAGAAAGTTAGAGAAAATGAGGAAAACTAGCAAAAACAAAGTGAAAAATGGGTAATTTTCTTGAAGCTGAGATTCAGAAGATTGGTGAGAAGGACAGGCAGCAGTTCACCCACAACAGCCACTTAAATTTTTTTCTTTATGAATATATAACTTTGCTGTTAAAAATAGGGAACCTTGTTTCTTTCTTTGTCATACAGACACAATCAAAATGAAGGTTTAAATTCAAACAATATGGAAAAAGAAAGGCAGCTGGAAACTGCAAGACACAAACAAAGCAAAAAAAAAAAAAAGGGTTCTGCTTATGGTTTATCACATGTAAGTAATGCCAATATGCTGAAGTTGATTGCAAGTGTCCTGGGTCTCAATTGTCAGATTATATGAAACAGTGTGGTTCCTCTAAAATTGATGTTTCTACTTGAAGGATGTGATTCCTCTAAAATTGATGTCCTTAGGTGTTCTTCTAATTAAAAAAATACAATTCAGCTTGAATCCAACAATCTTTACAATTAGTATTTAACTGTCCATAAAAAGTACAGATTCCCTTAATGAACCTGCTGCTACCATTGTTTATTACCTCGAATTTAAGGGAGAAAAAGAACAATCAGCAAGCAAATCTCATGTTACTGTTTTTCCCACCTCTGTAGTCCCATTATCATTTGTAATCACATGTAGTTAATCAGTGCCAGTACCTGAAAAAAAGCTAATTGAATGGTATAAGATTAAATAGGTACTTCCATGGTCAAACCGTAACACCGATCTAACGTAACTCCTCACAAAAAGTTACAGTAGAAAGTAATTACATTTAATTCAAACAAACGTTACACTCTAGAATGTGCAAGCCACCAAAATAATTCTTAATGAGAATAATTAATCAGTTGTCCGGATATTCGTTCTTGATTTAGAATAACTAAAACATGAGACAGAAAAACATTGAAAGAGGAGTATCAGCTAAATGCACGGTCTTCTAAGAGCATGTTTAACATGCATGATGACTAAACTACTTGCACTTCTCTATGGGAAGGTCTCCATCACAGGTTTCACAGCTTTCATTTTTAGAAACATCAATCGAGTTCATCTCACAATTCCTCCAAGGTAGCAGAAGTAAACAGTCAAGTATGGTAAATGCTAAATAACACAGGAACAGGTTGGGATTTGGCATTATTTTTCTTCCCCCGCCCTTATCTTTCTAAAATGGCAAATGTTGACTGCTATGAGTCAAAAATGTTTGCAGGAAAGTGTCTATCATGATAAGTTCCCGTTTCATTTTTTCATACCTACGTATTTCGAAATTGCTGACATACTCCCCTTCGGCTCGTTACCGCCAGGACATTGGAACCGCAGCCGCGCAGGGCGGGGGAGCCGGGAGCCACGGGCGGCACTGGGAGACCAGGCAGGGTCCTCACTGGCACGGGCGCAGTCCCGCCACGCCAGAGCAGAGAAGGTCCAGTGATGGAAACCAGGGTCAACCAGCAGGACAGGGATCACCAGGCACCAGCAGCTGTTCAGGACAGAGGTCTAACCAGAATATCACGACAGGACCGAGGTGGGGGCGAGGCTGGCGCAAGACCAGGCAGCGCAACGCTTACCTACAGCAAGGCGCGGGTCCTGCGCTGGCACGCGGCTCCCGCGGCGCAGCGGGGACTGCGAGGAGCCCTCTCGCAGCCCGTTCACAGCAGCCTGAGCCAAGGCCACACATCTGTGGCACGTCAGAGCCGACCTCCGGCACAGGCAGCTAAAGCCCTTGGCGGGGGGAAAATGCTGCAGAAGAGGGTTGCACATGATGATTTCAGGCTGATCAGGGCAAACGGAACCTGTTGGTGTGCTCAAGGCAGCAAAGAAATGAAAGAAAAAGCTTCATCTTTCTGTGAAATGACTACCCTTCGGAAATATAATTGAACAAGTAGTTAAAAAATGTAAAACCACGTTTAAAGATGAAAAATTAAATAGGAAATTTTGTTTGATATACTTGGCTGAATGTTGTGTTTTGAATTTTTAATTAATATTTTCAAAGTTTTGAATTTTCTTTCATATTCAAGATGGGAACTCTTTTGGTTTTGGGTTTTGTGATTTGGGTTTTTATTTAAATGTCAAAAACTCTATTTGAACAAGAAAATTATTATCCATGAAGCTGTAGAGCTAAGGTGACATAAAATATTTCAGACAGCACTGTGTGTTGTGCTGGCATCCTGGCTTACCCTGACTTTTGCTCAGTGTGCCTGGAGGTTTGAATGAATTCAGAACAGTTCTTACAGGCAAGTGCTTCTGCTCAGGAAATCTGTGACTCGAAACACCACATGTTAAAACACATTTCAAACATTTGCATCCACACATAACCGGTATCTACCATTTTTCTGTCACTTTACCGAACTCTTGAAAAACGCATGCATATTTTTATCTCACCAGGGTAATTACGGAGAAAATAGTGGATAAAATTATTTTTTCTTGATAGAATTATTTTTTCTAATGGTCAATGTGAACTTATTCAATGAGTAGATTTCTGTAAAACTTTACAAATACAGGTAACTTTGCTGTCACTCATAAACCGGAGTGCTGACTCGGGCTTTGAGTAACTTAATTGCCACACATAATAATAGCGCAGGTAAAACAGTTATGGACTGCATTCTCATTCATGACTCCTTTATGGTTGTAATAACTGTGTAGAGGGATGTTCTTCCTTTTTAAACAAGGTTTTTCAGAGCGGTTTCAAAGCCGCAATAGGCAAGGCTGCAATACAGTACAACTTACAACCACAAGCTAGATAGGTATTTGGAAGCTCTTCTCTGTGTTTATATATAGACTTATTTCTGACCTTTTCAAGGTAAACCAAAGCAATTTTCACAAATGAAAACTATGACAACTGTTCTGTATTTTGCTTTTAGTACCACAAAGAGAATATTAAGAAATATGACCACAATTCACTTCTAATAATTGGGTTCACTATGTATTTACAACATAAAAGGTTTACTTTTGTGGTTTTGACCATTTTGAACCTGTCTGTCTTTGTCTGCATATATAAATACATATATATTTACCATTTTGATGACATTTTGCTTAAATCTGAAACTCAGTAAACAGTGAGAGAAACGATAGGCTATTTACCAGTTCATATACAATAAAGAAATATTTTCGTTAAAATTTAAGTTCACTTAATTTTGCTGTTGCCTTTTTTGGTAATATCTGTATAGGATTGAACTTGAAAAAAAAGAGCTACAGTAAATCATTACATTAAAAATGTCTTTTTTATACCATGTAGATTCATGTTTCATGAACCCTTACATTCTCAAACTGGTCAAAATTCAACAAACAATATCATTGCTCCACTATTTATGTTTATGAGCCATGCATTTGAAGTAAATTTATTTTTCGTGTGGCTATCAACTCTTTCCTCAAGGTAGTATTTTTTAAGGAATTAATAGACATGCAAAATATTTTTCAGTTTGTCTCAGAATTTAGGATATAGTCAAGCTTGCAGCTTCTTTGTGCGAATGGCTGGAAATGGTTTTCCAAGCAACTGCAATTCTTGAAGTGACCATAAGAATACATTTTGCTCTGGGAATAATATGTTTCATCATGATATAATTTAGGAACTGAGATCCCCAATTGCCATTGAACCAAAGTTGCCCATGTTAGCTTGTAGTGTACTATCATTTTAATCATTTTATAAGACATTACTAATAAGTAGGATAATTCTGGAATATTAGTATCCATTTCAAATATTTTTCATTGGACTCTAATAGAGTATTATGTGGAGGAATGTGTCTTCTTTATTCTGTATTTTTTCTGGTGTGTCATATACTCCGTTTAAAACAGAACAGCAAGTTTCTTTGCAGCAGTAGGTGTAAATGGCTTCTGCTGAAGTGCTCTTTGGTACTTCTGATTGGTAAGAACTGGAAAAGCCAGAATAGGGACCACAGAAGGGTATTTTCTAAATCTTTGCTCCACTCGACTGGCCCTCCACTTCAGGTGCCATCTTTCCTGGGGCAAAGCGGAGAAGCTCTACCCATGTCCTCAGCACTGCGTCACAGCCTGTGTTGCCTAGTCGTAACAGAGAAACTTATTTACTAGCTTCCAGTGTTCCAGAAATGTTATACCCACCCAATGCAAAGGTGAGGGAGGAAGGGAAAAACAACCACTGCAAAAAGATAGTTGCTGCAGGTTTTCTAAGTATCACAAAGAAAACAAATATCTGAAGTCCAAATAGACAAGTTGTATGTTTAAGGACAACTATATATACGGGCAAGGACTTCATTCTTTTTCTGTCACTGCCCAGCACAAATATATTTGGCACTCTTCCTCAGGGAAAATTGTGTTAGATTTGGGATTAGTGTGAAGGGAGGTCTAGCAGAGAAACTTATAACATACACTTTCTTATAACACAGACACCTATAGTATATCCATTAGCTGGCAGTGAAGCAGCGCTCAGTAGATAACATCTTTCCCTGTGTGGCAGGAGAGGAGAAGAGGGACTAAGGGAGGAGTAATGAAGGTTTTCCAACTTCTTCATGCCATGTGTTGCCCTGCCAATAGGATGTTCTCCATCTATGGGATGAACTGTGGAGGGTATTTCCCCTCACAACATCCCATCTCTTAGAGAGTGGTGTTACATCCAAAGAAAAGTTACCCACATCTCAGACACCTCTCACAAGACTTGAAAAACCCTGCCTCCACAGCTCCCACAGTCCTCCACTGATTTATACTGTTCTCTGCTCATCTGTCCCCAGACCCAAGGCTTCAGTGTTTGGTACAGAGTGAGAAGAAATGAGGTTTCAAAATCCCCAATTTCTTCAGTCCTCCCAGCTCACAGAGTCCTAATGGAAGCAGGCTGAAACAATCTTAAGCTGCTGTAGTTTGAAAATTTAAAAATAAATTATTATGGTGAGGCAAAAATGCCAGTAAGTTGATAACCTATGCACTAAGTCTCAGCCCAGCGTGAATCAAAATGACAGTTATGAAGTCTTGGAAAATGGCAATTGTAATGAAAACGTCTACTGACCCTTGACTAATAGTGTCAGCAATCCAACAGTGCTTAATTATTAAAATCAACACATGTCCTGTATTGACAGCCTGGTGTTTTGAACTGCACAGTTCTGATGAAGAGGAGGAAACACTAAATAGTAATAACAAACCTCGTTTCTTTATTCATTCTTATCTGCTCTCTCTTTTTGCTGATTTCTTTCCACAGAAGAGTTAGAAAGGTCAGCATGACTAAGTTTTCCACGAGTTTGTTAAGAATCAATGTTTCCCCTAATAAACAGAACATAAACTGCAACAACTAAAACCAATGAGGATGTATTTGTGTAACCTCTGCCTTAGAAAGGGAGGGCATGTTGTGGCACAGCATGCTGAACTCCATAATAATAATGCAGTAATGGGATCATAGCAAAATTCGGGTTGGTAGGGACAGCAGAAGGTCACTAGTGCAGCCTCCAAGGACATAAATTGCACCTTTTTAGTCTGGTATTTAAGTTCTTCAGGAAAAGTTGTCTTTATTTCCAGTGCTGCTAGGAATGTGACCAGGTAGGGAAAAATCTTGTCCTCTGGCAAACCTGGCAGATGTCAATTAGCTTGAGAAACTTCTGCATGTGGTGCTACAGACTTCAGGCCCATTCTTCCGCCAGAATGATATTTCCCCTTTTTCCTCTTCCACTTTTGTTTAAATGTTCTTGTCTCCACTCCCCCTTTATTTAAGTAGTAATGGTGGCAGAATCCTACTGGAAAACTGTTATGATGAAAGCACTGACAGCGCTGAGAAACTGACATCAGTATTCCTGAGCAGCTAACTAAAATGCTTACGAAGTAATTGAGAAATGCTCAGTTTTTTGCTCTAAGTGATAAACAGTGTTAAGCAAGATGTGTAGACCTCTTTGTACAGTTAACATGAAATAGTTAAAAGAGAAATTCACGTTATATTTTCAATATGGGGCATTTAAGCATACAAAAAAAAGTATGCGTTGAGTAAAATAACATATGTGCCCATAAAGATCTTCATATTTATTGATATGGCCCTTTCATTACTGGTAATTGATGCACCTGTGTTTATAAATAAATATTTATTAATGTGTTTGTATGTGTGTGCACATCCACACAGATACGTGGTGCCAGAACTCCAAGAGGGCTGGAAGATGTTAACACGGATGTTAGAAATGCTCTAAAATAGAACAAAACATCTCATCTGATAACATTGTTCACCTAGTAGTAAAACACTGGAAAGAGTTGGCCCTATCAATGTGAAGCCGTGCTCAGCCTGATTAGCTTCTCCTTGCCCAGGGACCTTCAAGCATTTCCTGAGACTGACGTGGGAGTGCTGGATCCAGTGTGAGAGCAACAGAGCTGTGTGGGCATTAAGGCCAGTGTCTATCCAAGAAGCACCAAAGCAGTTACACTTGGGTAATAGTCGTGGGGACACTCTTCTGTCTTGAATGAGGAAAGAGGCCAGCTAGGTCAGTGTCCCCTGAAGCAGGAGGCACCCTCCAGAGCCTGTGTGTTTGGGAGGAGACCACCCTAACACCATTTCTGCACTGTAGGTGTTCCCACTTCTCATCACTTCTCTTTTAGATTTCAACCGTCCAAAAACGTGCCACAAGTTTAACTTAAATACATGAATTGTCCCTCTAATGCTGATGAAAAATCAAATTAAAGTCAAATTCCCACCAGCTGGTGGTATAAGCGGCACATGAAATTCCAGCTTCGTTCACCCCTTATTCTGTTATGATCTGGCTTCCTCGTGACAGGAATTGGACGATGAGACCTGCATGGTCACTAACCCTCCTGCAGTCCGTTTCGCTATGATGGAAACCTGGCAGAGGTTCACCCAGATCACCAAGTAGCACCCTGGACTTGGTGACCAGAGAATCTCATTGCAGGGAATCTCAGTTCTGCAGAGAACGGTTATCTTGCAGTACAGGTGCAACTCTTGAAACACAGTCTCAGTAAAGTCTTTTCGGAGTTACAGAAGTCTTCTTAGAAAAGTGGACTTCAAAGCCTAAGTTATCTAGAAGCTTCTCAAAATGTCACCATAGGTTCAGGAAAATGCTGATAACACTCTCTGTGTCTTACTGCTTCTCTATAACAGCATAGTAGAGAGCAAGTATCTACCCTTCGATTTTGCTTTAGGACAAGTATTAAAAGACTCAAAGCATAAGGTGCTAGATCTACTGGTTTTGTAACTCCTCTGACTTCAGTGTTTTACTCCACTGCTGAATTTGGTCCATTTGGAAAGCTTTGTGGTTTGTTACTGTAGAGCTGAATCGCCTTTTTTGAACATTCTCCTACAGTTGACATGCATGCTAAGTAATACAGCTGCAGCCATCTGTAAAAGCTTGGAATTAATTTTCCTCTTTATTGTTGCAGCTCATTTCATTCCGCCTTTCCCTTTATGTTTATAATACAGAAAAATTTCTCATTCCTTGAGAAAGCATTACAGTTAGTTTCCTTCCTTTTATATAACTTGTTAGTAAAATAATCAATGCAACTGTTATCATTGATACACACACTAAGTACAGTATGAACATTGTCAGAAAAAATTTACTGAAATGGTAAATTAAATCAAGACATAAACCAAATCTTTTCTCTTTTGCTGATCAAAATCTGAGCCTAGAAAATAAAAATGAAAGAGGCAGAACTTTACACATGAGCATGTGGAGTAAAGGGATGAATAAGAAAAAGAAGCTAAGAAAAATGAAAGTTACTACATAGCATAAGTGGAGGTCTTCAGGAAAAAAAATGCATCTTTTCATTATCATTATGTTTTAAAATGCATGTGTGACTACTGGGCAAAACTCAGCTTTTCAACAGAAAAAAATGACAGATGGGAGTTATGTTAAAGAAAGCTGTGAAAAATGAGGAAAATGCAAGAGGTTTTGTTTTGTTTTTTAAATCCTGATTTAGGACTAAAACATCCATGCTGAAAATAACACTTTCTCATGGCTTCAAAATAAGAATATGCATAGAATAGGCTTAGATTTACAGTTAAAAGCTTTTTTCTGAATCAAGCTTTTCATCTTCATTGTACCTGTATTGGTGTGGAAGGACCATCTGTGGATCAAGTTGTGTTTTGGAGATCACATTCACCACACAACTGAATTCCATTGAGGAGTCTTCCCTACTTATATATACACGTATACGTACCAGTGCATATATGTGTGTATTGTCCAATATCCATTTCACAGGGAGATGACTGTCAGTGACCTGACTGATGCTGCATGCGGTGGGTGTTGGTCTCTTCTCCCAAGTAACCAGCGATAGAACGAGAAGAAATGGTCTCAAGTTGTTCCAGGGGAGGTTTAGACTGGATATTAGAAAAATTTCTTCACTGAGAGGGTGGTCAGGCATTGGAACAGGCTGCCCAGGGAGGTGGTGGAGTCGCCATCTCTGGAAGCATTCAAAATACTTGTAGATGTGGCCCTTCGGGACATGGTTTAGTGGTCATGGTGGTGTTGGGTTGACAGTTGGACCTGATGATCTTAAAGGACCTGTCCTTTAATGATTCTGTGATTCTGTGTATTCTCCATCTGCTCTGACACTCCAACACCTTCTACTCTGCAGAAGCCAAAGAGGAACAATAAGAATCATTGAGACTGTGCTTGTTGATGACTGCTATTTATCTTAGGTGTTCATATTCCTCTAGTCTTCATAGCATCCGTTACTGTGCTTTGCTATATCAGCCTTATGAGGTACAGAGTATGGCTGTGGATATTTATGCTTAGAATGCTGGCACCACTGAATCCCATTATTTAGGTGAATAATTCTTGCTTGTCACTGCGTAGGGAGACTTAGTCTGGGATGACCCCCTGAGCTAGGAGAGTGGTATCTAAAGTGTGATTGTTGCTGTGATGTTTATGAATGAATCCAAAGTGAACTCACATATGAAGTCTTTAGCAAAGCAGGGAACCGAGTCAGCTCTTCATTCGGTGTCTCTGTCTCATCTCTGTTTCTACAGACATACCCTAGCAGCTTCATGCAGGCTGGTCAGCAGTATGCAATGCAGGCACTGCCCTCTCCATTGCTGCACGTGCTCCCTTAAGTGAGCCTCTCCGTTAAGTTACCTCTCTGTGCCCAGACGCAAAGAGGTATAAATCCTTAACAGATTTAAACTTCATAATAGTTTAGTACTAAATATTTAAACTTAGGTCTGTTGGAAGAAGGAACTGTTCCCTTGGGGTAGACGTTCAAAATTATGTCTAAACTATTCTTCCTTTCTGTGTTATATGGAGAAGCATTATTCTTATTTCATTCTCTACCTAATGTTTTTTACACAACCAAGAGTGAGTGAATTAGTGGTGACTACATTTTCTGGAGCAAATACATCTGCTTCTTGATGCAGCATTGTAAATAATGAATCTATTGAACATGTTTACACCATGCCCTTCAAAAGACAATGAAAATCATCTCCAGATTTTAACACTGAAATATCTCAGAGCGCTTTCAGTGAAATCAAAGGGCATCTTTTTTATTTAGTATAACCCCGTTACACATGAAATCTATCCAAGTGCTAAGAAATTTGAAATTAAATATTTCTTCATTAAAATTATCACTGCTATAGGTATCACCACATATGCTGTACCCACAGTGCTGTGGCTAGGAATGTTCAAGGAAGAAGGGGAAAATGACACAAATGGGATTGATAAATTGGATGAGGACAAAAGCAACAGAACAGAAGAACAGGATTATATAATCCAGTGCTCCCACTGATGTCCCCATATCACGAGATCTTGTCCAGTTCAGCACGCCGCCCGCAGAGAGTGCTTGGTGCGAGCAAGGAACTGGGGTTTGGGCCTCAAGACAAAGGAAATCAGAGACTGATTACCAGACACTTCTCCCCAAATAAGATATAACAGCCTATTCCTCAGCTTCATGCTAGGCTTTTCTGTGCCGGTTGATGCCTTTAGCAGTGCCTTCCATTGTTTTAACTATCATGAAACTAAAAGATATTTAATTCCCTCATTATCTAACTGAAATAAAAAGTGTCACTTGTATGTCTCAGTTCAAGCTGATAATTACCCCCTCTCTCCATTTCTGCTTGTCCCATGGGGGTAAGCAACACCATCTCTCCCCTTTTGCTAACCTGCCCTTCAGCTTTTCTCAAGCCCATCACATTTTTTCTCAAATTGTCTGACTGCTTAGCATAATCAAGTGAAACTCAGAGCAGTTGTCTGCAGCAAGTATTTAGCCTGAGGTTGCTGCGTCTGTTCCAGATCTGGAGCAGGGTTTGTAAGCCTGCAAGCTCATTTGTTTCCTACCAGCTGTATCAGTTCGTCTGATAAAGATTATTACACTTCCCTACAAATATAGCTTCATTTATACACTTAGACAGTCTTGGCAACAGCACAGCCACTCATCAAAAAATTCATACATAAATATGTGGAAAATTTGATGATTCACAGAAACACATTAATGTATCTGAAACATTTTCAACAATGCATCAAGCTAGAAAAAGATCTTTAATTCAGAGTTCAAATTATTTGCTCCATCTTCTGATCAAATACAGTTTATTTAAAATTTTATTTTGGTTTGCTTTTGGTTGTTTTTACTCCTTCAAGATAAAATTAGCTAATGTTCCCAAAAGGTTTAACTGCTTTGAGGTAAAAGGTATCATTGTTTCATAATGGAACAATGTCGGGCCTTTCTGAGTGCTTTGTGCCTGAAGCTAGCTGATGAACGTTATCCAAATTAACTTATTTGAACAAGGGTTTTCGAAAGAAACAAAACCTAGTTGCATTCTAATGAAGCGTTTTGGCATACTTGCTGATGCTAAGAGAAAACTCAAAACTTCTGTTGATGTGTGTATAAAAAGGTAGGGAAATTGCAAAACCTTATCATCAAAACAGTATATGGCTTGTAAGATGGGATTGTCCTGCTTCAGTACCCAGCAGTTGAGCTTGAAATGAAGCTTTTTTTAAGGAAATAGACCTTGTTTTCAATTTTGTCAACACCGAGGGTGATTTTCTGCCCTTGGCTTATAGCTGGAACTTGTCCTCGTATTTTGTAAATTCATTCTAAAATAAACAGTTGTCAAATAAGTTAATGGCAGCTTCTGGTGGCTTTATGTACAGGTGTTACAAAAACCTATATTCTCCAGTCCCCAGTACGAAACATTAGCTATCGATGTTGTCATCTGCATTAATAAAAGCCACATATATGGCCACAACAAAATGCATTTAAGAAGCATGGAGTTTGAGAAAAAAATGAATTGCAGAGATCAGAGAAGTCTGTTGCTAGACTGAGGCTGTAGTATTGAGGATTTATCAGTGAAGAGCAGTGATATTTGCCACCAATTTTTTCAAGAAAATGACTTTTTTTTGAGCAAGATTGTAGGCAGAGTCACAATTAAAAATCTTTGTCCTAGGTAAGTAGCAGACATGAATGACAGACAATTCCCAAGACATACACGACATATTCAGCAAGTTCCGTCACTGTATTCATTCATGCCTGTTTTTCTGATCAACTGAGCTTATAATACTTGTAGAGTCCTCAATTACTGTACATAGTTTACTGCAGTGAGCTTGGTAATGGCACAAACAATCATGAAAACAGTAGATAATAGATGGGTTTTAACAGCTTAGAACTCTTTGGAAGTTAGAAAAAAATAGGATTCATACTGTCTTCTGATCCTTGTTCTCCTTTAGTGTCTGAGAAACTATGAACAAAACAGTGACTGGACACCTGCCACTCAAAAGAAAGCAAGTAGGAATGTGGAGAATAACATAAGTATTCAATCATTTGTATTACATTATGTTCTGTTGGTTTTTGGGACAGCCCACAAAGTCAGGGCTCTGTGCGTGTGGCTGTTCAAAGTCAAATTGTTTGTGTTCAAAGAATTTATGGCAACAGAGAATATGAAGTACTCCATACTAAACACCACAATACTCATTTAATAATTGTTAGAAGTGTCCTTGAGTGAAATAAGATACTCTGCTTTCAAAATATACTGAGGGCATATGAGAGGTAGCTGAGTAAGGAGCTTGGCTTTCAGCACTGGAGACATCACAGAAAGCTTGCCTGCCCCCATCCAGTCCTCAGCTCATGCCACGCTTCACTTCATCCTGATCCATGGTAGGCAGGAACGAACAAACAAAGGTCAGCGGGTGAGACCTTCCTAAAGTGGCTTTTCTGCCAAACCCAGTCCCTCATACTGCATCCTTATGCACTGCTGGGAGCATGGGTGCAGAACAGGCAGCTTACACCCCAAAGCTACTTCTCAGCATCTTCCCCACAATGACACTTTTAGTTGGTTTTGGTTGTGAGCACAGAATTGAGAGCTGGAAGTCCTAGTTGTCTAACTACCATCTCTTTGGTCTACTTTTGTATAGCATGGCATAGCATAGCATAGAACAGAATATTTCAGTTGGAAGGGACCTACGAGTATCATCTAGTCCAATTGCCTGACCAATTCAGGGCTGACCAAAAGTTAAAGCATATTATTAAGGGCATATTCCAAATGCCTCTCAAACACTGACAGGCTTGGGGCATTGACCACCTAGGAAGCCTGCTTCAGTGTTTGACCAGCCTTTTGGTAAAGAAATGCTTCCTGATGTCCAGTCTAAACCTCCCCTGGTGCAGCTTTGAACTATTCCCACTCATCCTATCACTGGATACCAGGGAGAAGAGATCAGCACCTCCCTCTCCACTTCCCCTCCTCAGGAAGATGTAGGTCACCCCTCAGCCTCCTTTTCTCCAAACTAGACAAGCCCAGAGTCCTCAGCCACTCCTCACAGGACATTCCTTCCAGCCCTTTCACCAGTTTTGTTGCCCTGCTCTGGATACATTCAACTACCCTAACATCCTTCTTAAACTGTGTGGCCCAGAACTGCACACAGTACACAAGGTGAGGCCACACCAATGCTGACTACAGCGGGACAATCACCTCTCTTGACCGGCTGGTCATGCTGTGTTTGATGCACCCCAGGATGGGGCTTGCCCTCTTGGGCAAACTGCTGACTCCTGTTGAGCCTGCTGTCAACCAGCACCCCCAGATCCCGTTCTGCAGGGCTGCTCTCCAGCCAATCCTCTCCCAATTTACATTTGTGCCCAGAATTACTCCATCCCAGGTGCAGAATCCAGCATCTGGTCTTTTTAAATTTCATGCCATTGATGCAATTGGTTGATGCATTGCTTTGCTTTGATGCAAAGCAGCTCAGTAACGTAAAGGCTAACGTTTAGGCAGACTGTTTGTGGTTGGGTTGCTGATCGCTCTCCTAGCTGCAAGTGTTACACATTGCATATTGCACGTTCGAACCCGCAACCTTGACCAGTAATGCATAAAATGCCCAGAGAGGCCAGTCAGAAAAAAGTGGTAGACCTCTGCAAACAACGTCTGCCAAGTCTGATGCCAAATGAACACATAATGATGTGGCCCAGTATGGGCCCAGAATAAGCATGCCAATGACACTGAGTCTACAGTTCCACATTAAGCCTCAGGCTTGCAGCATGCATAGGTCTAAATCGCTGCAGAAACTGTTAACCAGACTTCCACTCAGACTATGACTGAGACTGTTAATTCAGCTGAGAATTGTGAGTGTGTTACAAGAGAGGCTGTTCTTTCTCTTTGGTTGGCAAATTTTTCATGGGAGTTATGCTACAGGATAAATACCTAGATGAAACTTTGAAATGATCTAAAATGACAAATTAAGAAGTGGAATTAAGTCTGATGTTTTGACATTAGTTTCTCTAAGCATTTGAATGAGCAGACTATAGTGCAAGGTTAGAAAATTTCCCGGGAAATATCATTCACAGTCTTCTCTGTTGTGTGTTGTGCATTCAGACCTTTATTTAACAGTAAAGACAATGTTAAATTAAATTGAAAATGTTCTCCTTCCTCTTGAGAAAACAAAGTTAAATACAATTATACTAATCTTTTAAAGCCAAGAATGTACATTGTACACATTAAAGGTGATTGTTTTGTATTGCAGAAAAGGTCAGGCTTAACTTCAAAAAGCATCAGCTGCCTTCCTCTTTCATTAATATAAAATAGCTTTGTTACTTTAAAAATGTAAGATCAAATTCTCTGTCTCTTAAACCTCATCTGGGTTTTGTGTAAGTGCTTGTGCCCTAGACATACTTTCAGCAAGATCACACTATATCGATAAGAAAACTAAGAGTTACGCTTTCCAGCCACAACAGCAGAAATGGGTTTTGAAAGGGAATGCTTCAAAATGTCACTGCCTTGCCATAATTTTTCTTTCAGTCTATCACACACATGTCATAAAGGAACTAGTGTTTAGAGAAAAAGAAAGTATCCTTATTGCTGCATGTGTGGCTTCATATTACCACATTAGGCTGCCCACTTTTTAGCTGGACCTCTTGAGCTGCCTGCAAATCAAGGTGTAAAGGTACACAGGAGTGTACTTTGTTCTTTGAAAACCTGAGGATGAAGATGTTTTCACTATGGATATTGTCCTTTCTGGAATATTATGGGACAAGGGGACATCACGTTGCCATTCAGAAACATGTGATCCATGCATCCTTGATGTCTGCAGTCCTACCCTGATCCCCTGGATGCTGACAAGGAGTTCAGGCATGATCAGGGCTGTTGGCAGGCTTGGCTTGCTGCGCGGGGTCTCCACACGTGATAGCCCTGTTGCTGCCTGTGCCTTGAAACTTTTGGCATGGTATAAAAGACGGAGGATTGCACAGCCTATGAAACATGGCATAGCGTCAACTTAAGTTATTTTATAATGTAAATCACTGTATGATGTGAACTCTATGGTCCAAATCATCAAAATTGCTCATGGAACAGGAAGAGAAAATGTGTGCTATAAGGGACAATTGCTCCCCAAATTTCCCCTCTCATGGTACTCTCAGGGCTAGGAACTGGGCTCTCCAGTATAGGGAATGCTATAGCAGTAGACAGTATTTGCTGAGTTCTACCTTCTCCTGCAGGGAATGTTAATTCTTCCATGAAGAGCATGAAATATCGTAGTGCAGGTTAATTAGACTGCCTTTTCAGTTAGCCCTGCTGTCCTAGAGACGAATTTTCAGAATTTTTTTTTTTTTTTTTTTTTGCATTTAAGATATTATGATGCATTCTGATTCAGGACAAAATATATAGTTCACTTTAAGAAAAATATGAGGGTACAAAAAAATGTTTCCTGTCCTCCTGTAGTTTTGATGGTCTTCTGGCGTGACATTTTATTCACCACTGCATAACTACAGCTACCATAGATGTGCCTGAATTCAAATTTATGAAATTGCACAGGTATAAAACTGAATCACTCTAGTGATTAATTAAACCCACTGAATTACAATAAAAGTCAAATCCAGGACTGTGGAAAGGACTTTTATTCAGGAATGTTGGCAGAAATGCATTTAAAGTAAAGATCATCTGCTAAGTGCATTATTTGAATTGATTGTGTCACACTCGCAGAGCGGAAAGCAAGTTACCAGTGGCAATGCCCAGAAGCTAAAGAATGGTACAGCCAGACTGCAATGTACTTCCATCCCTATTCACTCACATACGCTGTTCCTTATGACATGTTATATGACAGTCCTCTGAAAATTACATTCAGTGCTGCCAAGTTAGGAATAGATTTGCCCAAGTAGTTAATCTTTGTTATAAGGCCTGGACAGTTTTTTATTGGTGGGGTTTTCTTTTCATGGTTTTTTTTTTTTACAGAGCTCTGAAATATTCTTAATTTCTTTCTGCTACTGACGGGAGATAATTACCTTCTAGCATTGCTATTTTATTCACTGAAAACTGACAATTCCTTCTGTTTTAGCATCAGTTCATTGTGCAGAATCCCTTGTAGTGTTTTAATTAACCTGGCATGATGATCTCAGTACAGCCCCAAATAAAATTAACATCAAACACTCATACGGAATTGTTCTGTGAGATAGCTTGGGTGATGAACATATACCATATGGTAATCTTCAAAAATAAAACCTGCCAAATAGCACATTTAATGTGACTATCCTGGCATACTCATAAGGATTGTAAAAATAAAAAATAATTCTAAGCACTACTCACTTCAAAGGATCCCAAAATATTTTATACAAACTATCTATCTTTCTAAAATCAGCTCACCCACCACTTCAAAGCAACCACTTCTGCAGTGAAATGCAGCAGCTATTGCAGTAAAGCAGAGCAAATTGGAACAGCAATTTTAGGACAGGTAATGAAGACAAATGGTGTCTCTTGTTTAAACTGCAGGGGCAGAAGGTAATTACCCAAATTTGGAGCTGGCTGAGATACGAGAACTAACACCTCTCTTGCAGAAAAGTGTCAGTCATGACTTTATAGCTGGGTAACATTAAACAGAACATGAGCAAAGCCTGGTATTTAACACCGATCGGGTAAACAAGTTGGATTCTGAGGGAGAAGAGTTCCTGCTTACATTTATGTATGCAATAAAATCAGTCATGTCTTTGCTGTAGCCAAAGACATGAGTTAGATGAGAATTTAGAATTGCTGGTTAGATGAGAATTTAGAATTGATTTTATGGATATGATCTAAAGTCCACTGAAACCAGTAGAAAAACATTCACGGGCTTTGGATCAGGTCTTCTGTCAGCTCTAGTTTGCTGGAGAGGGGATTTGTGCTCTGGTTTATTACCTCACAGCAGTGTGTTGTATACTGAAATATGGAAATGATAGATCTGTGAGAGCAACACAACCAATCAGGGCAGGAACTTCTGCTGTAACAGTAGTTATCCTACTTTCCTAGCGTCTTGCTGTGCCAGCTGCTTGGCTGGACCATGCAGAGTGTTTTTGTAACTGCTCTTGGCCATGGCATGTAGTTCTCTGCAGCCTATATACTATTAGGCTGAGGAACCAACTTACAAGAACTTTCACTCCTTCAAACCTCAGTTAAGAGAGAGAAAAGTGATTCATCCTATGTAAGGTCTGAATTACCCTTTGGAGCTGCTCCTTTCTACTGACAAAGGAAGGAATCACTGTCGCCCACTGTCCTAATTCAGCTGCCCAGTTAACTGCCCAGTGTTACGTGGGGTAGATATAGTCCTCAGATGTCTCAGCAGTAAAAAATATCATTCACCTCATCTTACTTTACAACGTAAGAAGCTTACATTATCTCACTTACCACTTTTGCTTGCATTGTTATGACACATTAGTAGTATTACAACTACTTTTGGCAGTTTATCACTGAACACTCCACAGATTTCTTCTATTCTGATTAAAACATGAACACAATGACCTTCTTCCTTTCTGAAAATATACTTTCCCTTTCAGCTTTTTTAAATATGCTGACCCTGAGAAAAAAAATGCTTAATCGTTACCAAACTAGCTTTTGTACCACAGTATAGTCTGCATTATGGAGATTCATGTTTATCTCACTGTTACGTATCATTGTAATGGCCCATCCATTTACCTGAAGCAGCTGTGATATTTCAGAACATTTTTAAACAAATCTTTCTAATTGGTGTGGCCAGCTTCCTGGCTGGCTTTGAATAACCAAGGCAGAAGCAAAATTTGATGGCAATTTATGACTATTTTCATAGAATCATAGAATAGTTTGGGGTGGTAGGGACCTTAAAGATCAACTAATTCCAACACCCCAGCCAGGGACAGGGTCACCTTCCACTAGACCAAGTTGCTCAAAGGGCCATCCAACCTGACCTTGAACACTTTGAGGGATGGGGCATTCACAGCTTCTCTGGGCAACCTGTTCCAGTGCCTCACCACCTTCATTTCCCATCTTAACTCACCTCTAATTATAACTGGAGGAAAAAAGATGGTAAAAAATAATCTCAACAATTACATTTGTCCTCCTAAAGCAGAATACCCACTCAATAAGAGGACAAAACCCCTGTGTTCCCTGAGGTTAGCTTCATTAAAGTTGCTTTCCTGATTATTCAGGGTTTCTGTAAGTACTTTGAATTTCCTTAAACATTTGAAAATCCTAGTAGCTGTCAAGAGTCTGAAAGCTTTACTGATGCTCACCCCCGTGGAGAACTTAACTATTTTCCTTCTTTTCAAATTCAAATGGTATTTCATAGCCAGACACATAGGATTCACATTTAGTCATTTCCTTCTTTTATTTTAAAATCCAAGATATATAGACTGACACATGCACCTTCACAAAACCTCACTAAAACCATGGGTCTATGCCAATGTGGAGCTTCACTTGCAAGGAATTGGATCAAAATTGATCCATCTCAGTCTTTAACTGCTCTCATTTACATGCTACAGGTAATGTCAGTGCTCATAACATTTTTTTCCCCCCCTGCTCTAAATATCTGATTACACTAAGATTTCTGGTCTAGTTCTGCCTTTAACATGAACATAAGTGAAATGCAAAGAAGATCATCCCTCTGAGGACTATATTGGGCTTTTACATTTATTCGGGCAGCTGGCATCAGTATTAATTCATTCCTCAACTATTTTAGCAGAGCTTTTAGTCATTGAAATACACCCACACATTTTCACAGTAGAGGGCAAGTAGGATCATCTGGCAGGAGGATACCAATGACAATGAACACTACGTCAAGCCACAAAAAAGTAAGATTTTGGGTTTTAGCTTAGGTTTGTTTTCTTTTAAGTAAATGATTGTACTTT
Organism: Phaethon aethereus; assembly: GCF_964289735.1. Classification (NCBI taxonomy): domain Eukaryota; kingdom Metazoa; phylum Chordata; class Aves; order Phaethontiformes; family Phaethontidae; genus Phaethon; species Phaethon aethereus. The sequence goes on along the minus strand of NC_138578.1, from coordinate 69,810,648 downwards.
CAAATTTTACTAATTTCCAGGATGGAGAATTGTCAACTTCTAATTTATATTTGTGGTCACATTCTAAGGAAACAGGAAAGAATACCCCAAATTCTTTCCTATTTTTCGTCCAAACTTTGCCACTTCTGAGCAGTGTGGCTAGAAGTTTGGATCTAAATCTCAACCATACAGAAGTTTGAAAGTGGTCAGGTTTGACTTATAACAAAGAGGTCTGAAAAGAAAGCCCGACAGGAGATAGGATTCATTAGGTAGGGCCCTTCCCAAGTCTGACGTTTAGTACATCCATAGTCTTTGCCAAGTGTGGCTTTAACCTCAGTCTTTTTTGTTAAACAGAAAGAATGCTTCTATTAAGCAGAAACTTCCTTTCTTGTGTATATTTGTGAACTTAAATATTTTGTCTCTCTGAAAGACTTGAAATGTACTTTTTTCTGAATTTAGTGGTAAATAAGAAAGGATCAGGTTTAGTGAAGATGTCCAGGGATCATATCTCTCCTATTATAATGTCATCTAACTGATGCATATTCCAGATAACATGATGTGGGACATGCTGTTTTGCTTTACAATTCCCCAGATAAGGAAAACAGTTGTACTGGATCCTGTGGGAGTGTATTCAACATGGATTCACCACTGCCTGTTGCTCTCCACCTAAGCAGCAGAACTATGACGCAATCCAGGGCTTGACAACATTTGGTTGAAATTAATAGATAAGATGTTTGAGCTTTGAACCTATTGCAGCTTTTCACCTTCATATCTTTCCTATGAATTCTTGTATCAGTAAATGTAAATATTCCACTCCCAATGTAGGTAGAGTATCTTTACACTTTCTTGTTTTTCTATAGCAGATAATGGAAGTTAAAAGACGCCCAAATATATGGTGGCAAAGAACAGACAGTGTAGCTAAGCAGGCTTGATAAAGAAAAATGTGAAACAGCCTGAAGTGCAAACACAGCTTGTATCTGAGCAGGAACGGGCCAGATATAGTCATAAAGAAAACAAAATTAAACTCTTTTATTTCTTGTTCTTTACCTAACTAAATCTAATCATGCTTTGGTTTGTATTACAGAATGATAAATTAATTCCATATTTCATAAGCTGTCTTTTTGCCATTTTAACATTTATTTCATGAGAACATGTATCTATGACAAGAAATATAGTTACCTAGTTGGGGCTTATTTTTAACTAGCTTTCAAGTGATAATGAATATGCTAACATATTCTAAGATTCCCTAGTTTTGATTTTCAGCCTTAGCATATGTACAACCAGAAAAAAACATAGAGCTTCTTATGCTTTATTGTAACTGATGTAATTCTCATAGGATTTGCATCCGGCACAGTAAAAATTAAAACACGGGGCAAGACGCCTGATGATTTTCAGATCAGTATATGCTGATCTAAATTAAGACTGCCATGGTCCGGCCCTGCCATTGACGGGTGGCCATCTGGTTCAGGCAGTCACGCGTTCAGCCAGCTGAGGCAGTAGCTTTGGTTAAACACGGTCCTGCCGCAGCAGTGCTCGTTTACCGTCTGTGGAACTGCAAGGAAAAAGGGATCTTCAAAAGAAGGTCCTCAGAGAAGTGCGATGCCCAGCTGCCACAGCTGCAAGCCAGCGTGTGGCTTGGCAGGAATTGTCCAGAGATGGCTCCTGGTGCGGAGGTGCTGGAGCCCGAAGCGCCGGTCCCTGCTTCCAGTCTGCTTCTGCGCACTGCAGTAAGGGACACCGGAAGATGGAGTTATCGATGGCCGGCTCCTGTGTGGAGGTTTTAGGAGCTCTCATATAAAATCAGTACAAAAAAAGCTGTCATCTTTGGAGAACTGCAGCCGCCTGGTCATGGTCTGTTTTCTACACAACAGGAGAATTTTGTTCATGCGTTGCAAATAACTCTTAAACCATGTAAACACCAACAAGCAGTATATCTATCTTTGGGGATTTTTCACAATTAGGTGTTTTTTAAATGCATGTGGTTGTTCTGACTTATAATATCAAATACTTAAATTGGTTGATGAAATGTTTTACATGTGTCCTGGTTTCATCTGGGATAGAGTTAGTTTCCTTCCTAGCAGCTGGTATAGTGCTGTGTTTTGGATTTAGTAAGAAAATGATGTTGATAACACACTGATGTTTCAGTTGTTGCTAAGTAGTGCTTACACTAGTCAAAGACTTTTCAGCTTCTCGTGCCCTGCCAGCGGGAAGCTGGGAGGGGACACAGCCAGGACGGTTGACCCCAACTGGCCAAAGGGATATTCCATACCATTTGGTGTCTTGCTCAATATGTAACCTGGGGGCACTTGGCCAGGGGCACTGCAGCATCGGGAACTGGCAGGTGGTGAGCAATTGTACTGTGCATCACTTCTTTTGTATACTCTTATTATTGTTGTTATTCTTGTTTTTGTTGTTGTTACTACTATTTTCTCTTCTCTTGCTGTCCTATTGAACTGTCTTTATCTCAACCCATGAGTTTTACCATTTTTTCGATTCTCCTCCCCACCCCACTTGGGGGAGGTGGGGAGCAGTAAGCGAGTGGCTGCATGGTGCTTAGTTGCTGGCTGGGGTTAAACCATGACAACATGTTTGCTTTTTCAGATAGCTAATAATCACCTAAAGAAGGAAGATGAAAAAAAGACACCTCTCTTTCCTTTCATGAGGTTTTAGAAAATTACATCTCATTTTATACAAGACTAATGGCCTCCAGTTCTCTCAGAGGAAGACCAAATTGCAGGTGCAGCTGCATAAATACATAATATGCATATCAATTATGCTAACGTAAAAAAGTATATCATTGCACATTTTACATATTGCTATGTTTATATTATACATAAAAAAAACCATATATATTTTATGTAAGTTATATTATGATGTCTATTATATGATTTATCATCTAATTTCACACATAAATTAGACCTAACATTAATTTTAGTATTAATAATAATAATATATAGTATTAATATTAAATAAATAATATGCAGATATTCCCTGTACAAAATAGACAATTAGAAATCTCTCTACTCTTTTTTATCTCTTACCATAATCACCAAGCCTTGGGACCTGCTTAGAAAACTATACTTTTTTCATAAAAATCATATTTGAGTTAAGAAAAGTTCAAGACAAAGCGATGAGCCCATAGGGAACAGAGATGAATCGTAGCAAAAATACAACTCCAGTGGTAAACAGCAGCAGCAGCTCATCTGAATTGAAATATTTTCATTTTCTAATCGAACATTTTGTTTAGAGAATTTTTTTACCAACTCCATACCTTCACCCACACACATATTTCTCTGGGATAAATAGGAAATTGTTACCAAAAGTAACTTAACAGCATCCCAAAGTTTGCTCTGAAAATCATATTAAATGACAAATAGCATAGTGTTCTTAATGCACCAGGTGTTAGGGAGGAATATATGGGGTGGTGCAGGCTTACTGAGAGGGAATGAGTCTGTGGTCTTGGTCTTCCATTTTGTAATCAGCTGTGGAAATCAGAGAGACCAGGAGAAAGAGAAGGACTTACAATGTTGAGCTGGTCTTCTGTAAAGCACCTTGACGAATTCTGGTTGTGTTATGAAAGGCTGCCTTGCCTTTTGCAGCCTGGATGACTGAGAGTTTAAAAGCACCATATTCACCCTAAGTGTGGGAGATAAGTAGTGTTAAATACCTGCTGTTTACGAACAGAGAAGGACGGGTGGGAGATGTGGTGGTCGGAGGCCATCTTGGGCTTAGCGACCATGACATGATAGAATCCTCCATTCTTGGTGAAGTAAGGAGGGGGGTCAGAAAAACCACTACCATGGACTTCTGGAGGGCAGACTGTGACCTGTTCAGGTTGAGAGAGTCCCTTGGGAGACAGTCCTGAAGGACAAAGGGGTCCAGGAAGGCTGGACAGTCTTCAAGAAGGAAATCTTAAAGGCACGGGAGCAGGCGGTCCCCATGTGCCGTAAGAAGAGCTGGCGGGGAAGGCGACCGGCCTGGCTGAACAGGGAGATTTTGCTGGGACTCAGGGAAAAGAGGAGAGTTTATCACCTCTGGCAGAAGGGGCAGGCAACTCACGAAGAGTACAAGGATCTCGTTAGGTCAAGCAGGGACAAAATTAGAAAGGCAAAAGCCCAGCTAGAGCTCAGTCTGGCCACAGTCGTAAAGGATAATAAAAAATGTTTTTACAAATATATTAACAACAAAAAGAGAGGCAAGGAGAATCTCCATCCCCTACTGGATATGGCGGGGAACATTGTCTCCAAGGACGAGGACAAGGCTGAGGTACTTAATGCCTTCTTCGCCTCAGTCTTTAATAGCCAGTCCAGGTATCCACAGGATATTCAGCCCCCTGAGCTGGAAGATGGGGATGGAGAGCACAATGTACTCCTCATAATCCAGGAGGAAGCAGACAAGGACATGCTAAGCCACCTGGACACCCACAAGTCTATGGGGCCTGATGAGATCCACCCGAGAGTACTGAGAGAGCTGGCGGAGGAGCTTGCCAAGCCACTCTCCATCATCTATCAGCAGTCCTGGTTAACAGGGGAGGTCCCAGAAGACTGGAGGCTTGCCAATGTGACACCCGTCTACAAGAAAGGCCGGAAGGAGGATCCTGGGAACTACAGGCCTGTCAGCCTGACCTCTGTACCAGGGAAGATTATGGAGCGGTTGGTCTTGAGAGTGCTCACGGGGCATCTGCAGGACAACCAAAGGATCAGGCCCAGCCAGCAGGTCCTGCTTGACCAACCTGATCTCCTTCTATGACCAGGTCACCCGCCTAGTGGATGAGGGAAAGACTGTGGACGTTGTCTACCTGGACTTTAGTAAAGCCTTTGACAGCATCTCCCACAGCATTCTCCTGGAGAAACTGGCGGCTCGTGGCTTAGACGGGTTTACTCTTCGCTGGGTGAGGAACTGGCTGGATGGCCGAGCCCAGAGAGTTGTGGTGAACGGCGTTAAATCCGGCTGGTGGCCGGTCACAAGCGGTGTTCCCCAGGGCTCGGTTCTGGGGCTGGTCTTATTCAATATCTTTACTGATGATCTGGATGAGGGAATCGAGTGCTTCCTCAGTAAGTTTGCAGATGACACCAAGTTGAGTGGGAGTGTTGATCTGCTGGAGGGTAGGAGGGCTCTGCAGAGGGATCTGGACAGGCTGGATCGATGGGCAGAGGCCAACTGTATGAGGTTTAATAAGGCCAAGTGCAGGGTCCTGCACTTTGGCCACAACAACCCCATGCAATGCTACAGGCTTGGGGAGGAGTGGCTGGAGAGCAGCCCGGAAGAAAGGGACCTGGGGGTGCTGGTTGACAGCCGGCTGAACACGAGCCGGCAGTGTGCCCAGGTGGCCAAGAAGGCCAACAGCGTCCTGGCCTGTATCAGCAATAGTGTGGCCAGCAGGAGTAGGGAAGTGATTGTGCCCCTGTACTCGGCACTGGTGAGGCCGCACCTTGAATCCTGTGTTCAGTTTTGGGCCCGTCACTACAAGAAGGATGTTGAGGTGCTGGAGCGTGTCCAGAGAAGGGCAACGAAGCTGGTGAGGGGTCTGGAGCACAAGTCTTATGAGGAGCGGCTGAGGGAACTGGGGTTGTTTAGTCTGGAGAAGAGGAGGCTGAGGGGAGACCTTATCGCTGTCTACAACTACCTGAAAGGGGGTTGTGGCGACGAGGGTGTTGGTCTCTTCTCCCAAGTAACTAGTGATAGGACAAGAGGAAATGGCCTCAAGTTGCGCCAGGGGAGGTTTAGATTGGATATTAGGAAAAATTTCTTCACTGAGAGGGTGGTCAGGCATTGGAACAGGTTGCCCAGGGAGGTGGTGGAGTCGCCATCTCTGGAAGTGTTCAAAAAACGTGTGGATGTGGCACTTCAGGACATGGTTTAGGGGACATGGTGGTGCTGGATTAATGGTTGGACTTGATGATCTTAAAGGTCCTTTCCAACCTAGTGATTCTGTGATTCTGTGATTCTGTGAAGTGTTCAAAAAACATGTGGACGTGGCCCTTCGGGACATGGTTTAGTGGGCATGGTGGTGTTGGGTTGATGGTTGGAATTGATGATCTTAAAGGTGTTTTCCAACCTTAATAATTCTGTGATTCTGTGAAATATCTCCACTTTAAACTGTAGGTGATTAAACATCATAAATGACAAGAAAGTAAGAGACCTTTATCCTAACTGAAAACAAGTGTAAGGTCTACGATCTTTAAATAAAAATAGTATGGAAACATTAGGGCTGTTCCTCATCTGCTTGAAAAAAACCACATGTCTTTGCATGTCAGAATATCACAGAGTAAGTAAAAATGCATTCCTACCACATGGGCCCTGTGAATGTATTATCAAAATAAAAAAATTAAGACAAAAGAACAGATACAAATCATTGCAAGTTTGAATTTGCCATGTAGCATTCTCAGTTTCATTTATAAGTAAATAAAACATGAAGTTTAGTACGGTGACATGTATATGCTCTAATGTAGAAAAAGGTTTTTTAAAAGCTCTTAAATTTCCAGTCAATGAAATATTGAAACCATATGGAGACTGGTGATGTTTTTATATACCATTTTTTTTTGGTGCAGCTCAACAGAAAATAAAACAAAAATGCTGCAAGAGGAAAAGGATGCCAAAGAATTTATTTCAACGTCAGTCTGCAGGAGGACAGGGTCTTTAGTATCTATATTAACAGTTTGTTTATTTTTTGAATTTTCATGTATGTACAAACATGTTTGTGGCTAAATGGACTGTAAGAAAGCTGTAAATAAAATGATCATGCAGTACTTCCACTCAACCTGAATGGAAATAAAATATTCTATTGAAACATCTCTGAATGAAGAAGAAAATGTGTTGGAACTTTACTGCCTACTGAAGATTTGTCTGTGTTTATATCAGTCAGACAGGCTCAGGACAGTCCTTAGCAATCAGCAACAGTTCAACGTCAGTAACCTTCAGGACAAGAGGTCATATGTGCATAGTGGTCAGGACAGACTATAGGAAGCACTCTGTGATCCCACATGATTCTGCATATGGTCAAGGTAGTGCCCTTTCCAGTTGTTACAACCACTGCCTGCACACAAGTCTTTCTGGAGTTCCCTGATGGACCTCTGTCTTTCCCAAGAAGATGATGCTCCTTCAAACAGATGGATTGCCTGTGCACATGAAGAAGTGTTATGTTACTCATCCACTGTTAACTGATATTTCATCAAGCAGTTATGTTGATTGTTTATATAGCCATATAGTTCTTGCTTGATGAATGCCCTCAGTACTCATTGGGTCTTTAGGGCACACTGGGGATGGTGGAGATTTCTGGGTGTATGGCAGGTGCTGATGAAAAGTTTGATATTGCTGCAGAAACCCACAAAAATATGAAGTGGTGTTGAGATCACTACCTGAACAGACTTTCTGCGTGGGACCTATCAGAAAGAAAAGAGAAGTGTGGTAGCCTTATATCTGAAAAGCTTTTTATACACTTCCAGTGTTTCCTGGCAGCTCACTTAGAAAATATTTTCCTGTCTTTTTTAATACCTTTTTCATATGGAAAGTATTACTGGGCCCCAAGTGTGATCTTTAAATCTGCCAGTTGATAATTTCGATAATTCAGAGTAACAGCTTATCACAAGTTATGAAAGAATTAAACCTAAAAATTCTGCTGCTATTACACCAACTTGTCACTGCAAATGGAATGATGGATTTCAGTGCAGTTCCTTGATAGAAACTTAAATATATAAAATTGGTATCAATTATCTCCTTTCAACACCATCATATTAATCTTCTTACTGACTACTGAAATAGGCCATCCTAAACAAGTTATACATTTGTACTCCTTTCAAGTATATGCATTGTGCAAGAGCTTTCATTAACATTATGATGCCCCTTCAGCCCACTTCTCAATAACTCAATACTACCCAATTACTGACATAAAAGTCTGTCACTTTATTTACAACTCAGGAGTCTCTGGAAAGGCAATATTATTTGTGCATAATGGAAACAATCTCAGGTCTAAATTAATGGGAATGTTGAACTGACCTTGTGGATATACAGTTCTCTCAAACTATTCATATACCTGTATTTCACCACTAAAGAGTCTAATTACTCCTTTCTTTTTTTCTCTTTTTGAGTCATAAAATTTGCCTGCTCACTGAGTATGAAAAGTAATACCTACCGTTCACAGGCCTAACAATAGTCTTTGTAAAGTTTTCTCTGCCTTTCCATTAATTTGAGGAGATCTGCCCCATTTCCTTTGAAATGTCAAAGGAAAATTAAATAAAAAACTTGCAAGTCCCTACTTACAAAGATGTCCACTTACTCCATGGTTTGGCTATGGCGTGCACTCGCTTAATCTGCAAAGTGTCTCAGGGACTACAAGCAGTAGAATGAATTGTAACTTTATCCCTTTCAGATCAATAGGTAATGGTTGGATAGAATAAAGCAATGCTGTGATATAACCATGGAGTTGCCTGGGGAAAAAAAAAAAAGAGCAGTTGTGCCTCTGGGGTGGTTCAGAGAGAACAACAGATAACACCGATAAAAGGAAGAATATGATAATAAAGAAATTCCAAATTAATACAGGAATTTTGTAAAGTGCTCTTCTAAAGGTAGAAATATTCCAGCAATATTCAAGACACTGTCAGATTTGATTATGAGTTGCTCAAAACTTTGTATAAAAAGACAGGATTTCAGCTCTTGATCTAGAAGACCTTTGTTTATCCAAGAGATCCCTAGTCACTTATAGAATCATAGAATCATAGAATCATTAAGGTTAGAAAGGTCCTCTAAGATCATCAAGTCCAACCGTCAACCCAACAACACCATGACCACTAAACCATGTCCCGAAGGGCCACGTCTACACATATTTTGAACACTTCCAGTGATGGTGACTCCACCACCTCCCTGGGCAGCCTGTTCCAATGCTTGACCACTCTCTCTGTAAAAAAATTCTTCTTAATATCTAGTCTAAAACTCCCCTGGCACAACTTGAAGCCATTTCCTCTTGTCCTATCGCTAGTTACTTGAGAGAAGTGACCAACACGCACCTCACCACAACCCCCTTGTTGTAGAGAGTGATGAGGTCTCCCCTCAACCTCCTCTTCTCCAGACTGAACAACCCCAGTTCCCTCAACCACTCCTCATAAGACTTGTGCTCCAGCCCCCTCACCAGCTTCGTTGCCCTTCTCTGGACACGCTCCAGCACCTCAGCATCCTTCTTGTAGTGAGGGGCCCAAAACTGAACACAGGATTCGAGGTGCGGCCTCACCAGTGCCGAGTCCAGGGGCACAATCACTTCCCTACTCCTGCTGGCCACACTATTGCTGATACAGGCCAGGACGCTGTTGGCCTTCTTGGCCACCTGGGCACACTGCTGGCTCATGTTCAGCTGGCTGTCAATCAGCATCCACAGGTCCCTTTCTGCTGGGCAACTCTCCAGCCACTCCTCCCCAAGCCTGTAGCGTTGCATGGGGTTGGTGTGACCCAAGTGCAGGACCCTGCACTTGGCCTTATTAAACCTCATACAGTTGACCTCAGCCCATCGATCCAGCCTGTCCACTTGTTACATTTCGATCTTATCTAGTCAAAGCTATTAAACTTCCATTGTTTTTTTCCACATCCTGCCACCTCCAGTTCTTGTAGGAGAAAAAGAGCTGACGCTTTGCACAATATAATGAGTAAGGCAGCTGTAGGTTTTGGGTTGTTGCTGTGTTAGTTTCCTTCTTCCCTCCCCAGGGTTCTAATTCTTGTTACATCCAAAGATACAAAAATTACACAAACCCAGCCATCCCAGTTGAGTCCAGGGCATGCTTAGTTCCTCTTCACTTATCACCAAATTTAACAGTGTCTCATTTCTATTTTGACTCTTAATATTTTATAAACCACTTTATCTTCAGATTGCTTGAACATTTGGATGAACATGCCCTGTTATGTATGTCATCCAGTGATCATTAGCCATTCCAAATAGATTTTCTTAAGTTTTTCTTCTAAAGAATACATAATAATGAATAAAAAAATCCTTGTTAATATCACTGTTTCCCTTCTTTTTGTGATAATACATGTGGAAGCCTTGGTATATTATTATTTGAAGTGGTATCCCTTACTCAAGTCACAACTAAGAAATATTCTTTTTCTTTTTTTCCTCTGCTTTTCTGCCCAACATAGGGAACTATATTCTGCAGCTTGATTGCTACAATCAGGTCCCTCCTTCTCATTGCTTTTGTATCTGTAAAACTCCCTAAATCTTGGGTTTTGACACAAACCTGAGTAAAGCCAATTCTTCAGTGGACTTAGGTTATATGACCATCTCCCATTCTTCTTTCTTCTGAAGTGGGGAAAGGAAGGTTAATCTTAATGATTAATTAATTCATTTGCTTGACAGTTTGGAACTCAGAATATACAGGATGTGTGGTCTATATGTCTCGTTAAAAGATGGATGTATCCAGACAAGAATATTATGTTACAGCGCTCTCTTTTTTTTGTTCTCATCTGGTTTTGTGTTTTTTATGCTTCATCAGCTCTACAGTTAAGTTGCTAATGACAAGTATCTTCCCTTTAAATAGTGTACCAGATCACTCAGGCATTTGCAATAACAATAAAATTAAAAAAAAAAAAAAAATTCAAAAGGAATCACCCTGTAAAAAAAGCAGCTAGAGTAAAGCCACTGTGCAAGCAGGTTGTTTGCTGGCTAAAATGAAAACTGTAGACTCCAGGCATCTCCTACAGTCTGTATAAGGAAAGGCAGTTTTAGTGCCCACTGATTAGCTGTAGGACTGATCTGTGTTCAGAAGGAACCCCTGTGTTTACAGCTCTGCTTAATTCATACTTTTATGGCACCATCTCCTTTCACACTTTTCTCAATGCACCAGGTAGTTAATTCAGGCCAGTCAGACACTGGAGCCCTCTCTCCTCCAGGACAGGGAATGAAGGTTTCATTCCCGTGTGGTGGGTTGACCTTGGCTAGATGCCAGGTGCCCACCAAAACACCTCCTCACTCCCCCTCCTCAGCTGGGCAGGGGAGAAAATATAATGAAAGGCTCATGGGTTGAGATAAGGATGGGAGACATCACTCACCAATTACCGTCACGGGCAAAACAGACTTGACTTGGGGAAAATTAATTTCATTTATTACCAGTCAAATCAGAGTAGGATAATGAGAAATAAAACTGAATCTTAAAACACCTTCCCTCCACCACTCCCTTCTTCCTGAGCTCAACTTCACTCCCAATTTCTCTACCTCCTCCCCTGAGCGGCACAGGGGGACGGGGAATGGGGTTGTGGTCAGTTCATCACTCGTTGTTTCTGCCGCTCCTTCCTCCTCAGGGGAGGACTCCTCACACTCTGCCCCTGCTCCAGCCTGGGGTCCCTCCCATGGGAGACCGTCCTCCATGAACTTCTCCTCCACTGGTGAGGCCACACCTTCAATACTGTGTTCAGTTTTGGGCCCCTCACTACAAGAAGGGTGCTGAGGTGCTGGAGCATGTCCAGAGAAGGGCAACGAAGCTGGTGAGGGATTTGGAGCACAAGTCTTATGAGGAGCAGCTGAGGGAACTGGAGTTGTTCAGTCTGGAGAAGAGGAGGCTGAGGGGAGACCTTATCGCTCTCTACAACTACCTGACAGGGGGTTGTGGTGAGGTGGGTGTTGGTCTCTTCTCCCAAGTAACCAGCGATAGGATGAGAGGAAATGGCCTCAAGTTGCACCAGGGGAGGTTTAGATTGGATATTAGGGAAAATTTCTTCACCGACAGAGTGATCAAGCATTGGAACAGGCTGCCTAGGGAGGTGGTGGAGTCACCATCTCTGGAATTGTTAAAAAAAATGTGGATGTGGCGGTTCAGGACATGGTTTAGGGGACACGGTGGTGCTGAATCAATGGTTGGCCTTGATGATATTGAAGGTCCTTTCCAACCTAGTGATTCTGTGATTCTGTGATTCTGTGATAGGGAAAATGTGTTGCCCTATGATGTTGGTCAGATAAATGACCTAAGGTTCCTTTCGGCCTCTATGAGTCTATTATATCACATGCTTCACCATCATAGACTCAAAATATGTGGGTGCCTTACTACTGATAGATGTATTGAATGTTTTTATAACCTTGCACAAAGCATTTTGGTTGCAGACAATGTGTGATTTTATTCCCTGTTAGTTCTGTTTCCATCAAATCGACTTTGGTTTGAAAAAATAACTCTGTTTATGTTGAAGGTCACCCCTTCATAAGCAGTGATTAGTGGAATCTTTTTTACAGTTAATCCTTCAAAGACCTTTATTTACTATTTTCTTGACTTTGCATCTTCAAAACTATTTATGAGTTTCAACTTTTAAAAGCTCAGAATCAAATCCTGCTGTCCTTAATCCAGCAAAGCCGTATTTTAAAAGACTGATCTCTCTTAGAACCTCAGAATTTTGTACTTAGATTCCTTCTTTCTCAGTAACCATTAAATCTGTAAATGTGTTCTTGTCAACTGATAACCTGCAAAGAAAAAAAAGTCATCCTGCTCTAGCTCCTTTCAGTTCAGATCTACAAACACTAATAATAAAAACTGTTAGTAACTTGTCTGTTTACTACTCTTGCATAATAAATACAGTTAGATGGGCTTTTATCTTTCCAGTTCATTGCAGCATGATCACCACGCCTGTCAATGCAGTAGGTTTTAGTACTGGGAAAACAAAGTACAGAGGGGTTAATCTCAGTATTTATGTAATACCTAATAATACATTTGCAAGGAATTCTTAGAGGAAGAAAGCTCTTTTTTGTTTACTTAATAAAAGGATGCATGACAATATGTCCTTACAGTTCTGCCCAGGTATTGACAACTCAAGGATAATGCACGATAACAAGAATACAGTCTGTGTTTACATGTGATTTGAAAGCGATTCCAATTTATTTTAAGGATTTTAAGGATTAAAATAACTCCTCTGCCTTTACTGAATCTTGTGACTAACGGCAAACATTTTGCTTCCCTTGCTAGACCACTTACATCAAGGGTCATGTTCCTGGGGTAAAGGCAGCTGTTCTCTTAAACAGGACAGACAGTGGGAAAGAACTCCGGTGGGATCAGACAACGGGCAGGAATAGCTCGGGAACTGTGGATCGGGGCTAAATATGCCCCCATTCCCTCTGCCCCTGCAACAAGCACTGCCAGAGGTGGAAGTACGACTTAATGAACCCTGGCTTAGTCCTGGCCTCTTCTGGGACAGAATTGCTGAATGCATCTCCCTGTGCTGGGTCTGAGATAACACCACAAGCCATCCCATAGATGTGTGACATAATTGATTTTTATCACTTATAAAATATACATAACTCCACTTATTTCCTTACAGATCATTTAGATATTCAAATTACCAAGCTTTTAGTGTCAGAAATTCAATTAAAGGAGTAAAAACTCTATGTTGTAATAAACTTTAGTATTTGAAATAGCTTAATAAAATGAACTTCATCTCAGAAGTGTTTCTTGCACTTTAATGTGTAATGTTAATTATTTCGTTCTGAATTAGCAGAACTTGTTAAAAATGTCTAATTGTCATTTACAACACAGTGAGATATCAGGGTTTCTGGGCACTCTCTGCCTTTGAAAGCACACTCAGCTTGGTATTATAAACATTCTTTGGATGAACTGAAGGTGCTTTACAACTATTAGTTGCTTAAAGATGATTTAGCACAGAAGCGAATGCTTTGCTGTTCAGAACAGCAGATTTTACTTAGAAGGCAGAATTGAAAAATCATGGCAGCAGATGAAAAAACCCCAGCCCTGCTGCATCTGCCTTATAAAAGCTGTTTTCCTCAGGCAGTGCAAACAAAAGCAGCACATGGCCTACATGGTCACTTCACCTGCTGCGGTGCTTTAGTTTTCCTCTCTGTAAACGGAAACATTTTGAATGTTATGAAAACCAATTAGGTTAAACGACTGCACGAAAGACGTGAGTTGTTTGGGGTTTTCTCTGGCAGCAGGTACAAATCCAGTGCTTAGAACCCTGGTGTCATTCCTGTTTCTGTCCTTAACAATTAAGGAGCAGGGTATAGGGTAGCGATGTGAAAGGTGAACCTCCCTGAAGTCCCACTGAGATACGGTCCAAGACTTCAACCACCTGATCGAACCCAGCCCAGAGCAGGGCCAGACAATCTCAGGTTGCTCAGAGCTTTGTCCAGTCAAGTCCTCAATATCTCCAAGGATCTCCTCCAAAACGGAACTGGCCTAGGACCAATGTCAGTACTACAGGTCTGTTTCTCAGACTCCACGTTTGCCTTTTCCACACACACTCACTTCAGCTGTCCTACAAATAGTCACAAGAAAAGTGAGAGCTGGCGCCTGGTGACTGTTGGAGCAGGATGAGATGGGCAAGAGAGGTGGCTGCTATAAATGCTAGAGCTAAGATTGAGAACCTGCCTCTGGTGTGAAGGTTTTGACTGCAGAGAGCAGCACGTGGCAGTACAGAGGTGCTCAGGAATAGCCTCCACGTTCCTCACCTCTGAGCTCACTGCCTTCTTTCTCTGTAGTATGCTAGTTTCTCCATGAGCATGGAGCTTGTTTCCTTGACATCGCTGCCTCAATGCTCTGATGTCCTAGCCAGAAATGCAAGAGAGAGACCTTTATCTGCCGAAGCATATTTGCACAAATATACATGCACATATATATCACCACTTTTCTCTGGCTTTTTGCACAGCCATCGTCTGCTATGAGGTGCAATGATCTGCAGAATAGATTTCGACCGAAGAGGTCATTTCTGGCTGTTTCTCTCAACAGATTCTCTCCACCCCACACCTCCCAAATGACCATTTCTCAGTTTGTGACTTTTTTTATGACTCTGAAAGTACTTAGAGACATTTTGAAATATCCAAGCTTCAAACTATTAGTTTTGTGAAAAGACATCACTTTGAAGATCATTTCTGTATTTTGAGTAGGAAAGAAAAACATATGTATGGTATTACTGGTTTTATTCGTTTGTTATTTTTGTGTTGTTTGGTTTTTTTCTGGAGGAGAGTTTGATTTTGGTTTTGTGTTTTTTTGGGGGAAGGGTCAGATTCTTAGCTGGGTTGGCCATGTGCCCGTATTACTTTCACTGGCCAACCATACCTGGCATCTTCAGGAGGGACAGAAGTAATTTGGATCTATTTCCCTCACGTGTCTCCATGCATTTCTATCAGTAGCTTTAAATTTATCACCTTTTTAATGCTCTGGTCCTCAGAGACCCCAGAGAGAAGCTCGGGTCATTCACTGAAGCCAAGCAATAATCTCTTATCAAATTTCTTATTGAAAATCCATGTGGAGCGCAGCAGAATATTGTGCTTCAGAGGATACTTATGTCATGCTTCAGTGGCGATGGGAGAGATTCAAGGAAGCGAGCAATGAGGCTATCAAAATGGCATTCCTCTTCTGCTTTCCAGTCACCTTAGGAAAGACTGAGTAAAACTGGGTTACCTCGAATGCAGAAGCAGTTAGTCTGTGGTAATCTGTGCATGCAAGTACTAATAAAACATGACTGGGAGCATAGGTGGGAGTTAATCCCTGTGGGCTGCACCAGTGGAGGGAGGAGGTGGTGGTGAGATGCTCCACGCTGGCTGAACATGCCGTTTACATGGCAATCTGAAAAGGGCTTAGGTGCATACAAAGCCTTTGTGTCTCTTTACCAGTTTTGTGCCTCAGACTTTGTGCTAATGTAAAAACGTAAATCCCCAGCAATTAACAGCCGGTTCTACATTAGCAGAGCTCCCAAGGTTCTGCTATCTCCATTTGTCTTTAAACATTTTATTAGAAATTTGACACTAGTGATGTTCTAATTAAAGTCCATTTCCTAGCGTGAAGTACTTCTAAATACAACACCGCAAATTCATTCTTTCGAGACTGCCTTCAATTTCATGCTTACTTACAGCAAGTGTTACAAATACTGTTATTTTTGTTGAGAGAATCATCATTGACATGGTGCTTAGGCTGCATTTCTGGAGCTTGTTGATTGTTGGTATTTCTTAAGATCTGGTAATTCTCAGCAGACCTCATTTAGACACCGGTGCTAACTGTGCGTCCAAATTTGTTTCTGAGTTTGCATGGAGAAGTTATGTTCAGATCCAGTGGACAGACACTGAAACCAACTGCTGGTGCTGAAAAGATAATTTGTCATTAAATGAAACAAGAAAGCAGCTTGTATCTCTTGCATAGCAACAGCAGAAAAACCCCAAACCATTTTCTTTAAATGAGCTAGGCATTGTTCTCAGGAAGGAGCAACAGAATGATTTGAGCAAAGGAAAAAGGAACACCTTACTTTTAAAAGTGTCTTGGGGGCTAAAGGAAACTTCTTTTATGTTCTGATTTTCTATAATCTGGACTACATTAGAAGAGAATGGGACGCATTCTTGACAGAATTTGTAATTAAAACATCTTAGGAGCAGACTTACTATTTATCAAACTCTGGGATGCAAATTTTTTATCAGAAAGCATTGTCTATACATTTCAGTGAATTTGAAGTTACAAGCTATGTGAGAAAGGACTTCATTCTGAGCTTGTTAGGTGTAAATAATTTAAGATGGAAAAAGAAAAGTACCTCCTTTTAAAGAACACGTAAGTAACAGTGACATCTATAGTCTATATATTGAGATCTATAGTTCATGGTCCCCAAACCAGAACTAAAGATATTCAGCTATTCAGTAAACAAATTTTAAAGACATTATAACAGTTTATACCTCTTGATAGATTTAGCTATAATTTGTCTTAAAGCTCCTCTATAATGAGGCTGCTGTGTCCTTTTTTAGGTAAGAAAGATGTTTCACAAACAAATAGGTTCAATAGTCCACCGGGCACTTTCACATGCGGCACTGAGCGCTAAACCGATGCCAGATTCAATGTCATTCAGTGCAAAATGTCATTGTGGTATAATACCTCAAATTGGTTTTGGCTCAGACACAGTTTCACTTTTTGGTAGCATCTTCATCACTAGGAATGTCTGAGATGATACTGACAAAATCCTTTTGTCTGTTGTGTCCAGGAGTTTGCACTGGTCCTTCTGGTTTGCTGTGAGAGGTCCACGTTTCAGTAATGGCTGTGTTTCCCCAGCGTTTTAGCAGTCAACCCGTGCTGTCTTCCCAGAAGTCAGGCCAGGAATTAAACATACAGTTAATATCATGGAAGTCCTCTGCCTGGGTATTTCACTGCCCCACTGTGATAACCAAATGAAGCATATTGTTTCGGGTCTGGTCGATATGGATCTGCATGAATTCAAGTGCTTTATAGATGTTCCCATGCAGTGGGATGAGGCTCCTGCGTGTATGACATTTCCAACGCGTGATGCTGTCTCCCCCATGGGCGAAACACTGCTAAGTGTCAGGGCAGCCTTCCATGATCCTTACCATAGGAGTTCATTTTATGTATATTGCAAAACAATACATATGGTGTCACAGGTCCTGGGGAATTTTTCTGGCTCAGCTCTTCGGTATTGTAATCATTTTAATTATGGGACTTTCCTTGATACCAGCCTCTAGTGAGTTATCTACTTCTGGACTTTTTCATGTGTGAAGAGTTGGTTTTCTTTTCAGTTTGCTGTGGCTTTGAGAACTGTGAGAATGCTAAGAGGTGTTCAGTCTTCTCGTGCACACAGGCCTTAGTCCAGAGCATCCTGCCCTGAGGGATGGAGTTCTTTTAAGTTAGTTGGAGTAAATAACCTAACTCATGTTGATTAAAATATTCTACCATATTTTATGTTTCATTTTAGGTATGAATATGAATGAAGTTTTTTTTACAGTTATTAGATGTGTGAAGGGCTTTTTCTCTTCTTTTTCCCCCCCTGTTTAAATCTGAACGTTGAATAATAAAATACTGATGGACAAGTTCTCATTTAACCTAGCCTACCCCAGCAGATGGACTGTGTGACTGCTTTAAGTGTTCTCTTTGTTTCTGATATACTGCATAATTTGGGGGATTTTCTTTGTTTATATCTTCATTGGATTTTTGTAGTCTATTTTTAAACAGAAAGGTGAACATATGAGCTCCCAAAATGAAGTTCCTTTGGGATGTAAAACACATCTTGTGTGAATTTGGTGTAACTTATAATTTATGATTTGAAAAAAAAAAAGTAAAATCTTCTGTAGATAAATCTTGAGCAAATAAAAAATCGCTGTGTTATTTCTTGTTGAGCATTTGTTCTTTACTCACATCCATTTTCTTCATGCGTAGCTGAGCTTCTGCAGATATATTTTCTTTCAGTTTAGTTATTATTACTTAGCACATTGATTTTTTGAAGATGAATGTTGGTTTCAGTACACAGATTTCTATACTTGGCACTTTCTGTAACATCATCTGTAACACTGAATGATGAATGACATTTCATTATATCAGTACTCTATTTTACCACATGTTTGTTTGTCCAAAGGAGTTGAAATATGGGGCAACCGAAATGCTGCTCTGTGTGGAGAACCTCTAAATATGTCTATTGTGTACTCTACCATCATGATATTAATGATGTATTCTCTCTCATAAAAATCAAAAGATTCATGTGATTATTTTTTTTCACCGAACTTCAAAGCAAAGGATAAGATATTGGCATTACTGCATCCAGCACAAGCTTTGGTGTTGCCTAAAATGAGTCTGGGATTTCAGCCCAAAGGAAGGAAAGGGGCTGAGTGGATGGGATGGTAGGTATCAGGACAAAGAGACTTCTTGTCTCTTCAGATGGCTGATCCAGAGCCATCTTCCCTCTGCAGAACAGCAGACTGTGAGGGACAATATAATCCACAGTGCCTAGCATTGCAGCGACTGATTAAATATTTAATGTACGAGGGAGAGAAAACAAGCAAGAGGGAGCATGCATTATAGACAAGTCCCTAATCACCTGGCCTGAGAGCCAAGTTCCTTTTGCTCCCTTCTTCTTTTCCTAGGGAACGAGTGAACTGCTGAGCTTCAGTTTGTAAGTCATCACGTTATATTGCCTTGGAATTGGTGAGTTGCTTTGAGGTGCAGCAGTGGAAGACACCAACCTTCTCATTTTTATTACATTTCATTTCCCAATTTATTTTAAATTCTACTTAAATTTGGTCAACTTTAATCCTAAAAATTATTTCCCTCAGAAATACGAAACCATGAAAATTAGGACATAGCAGTTTAAAATTCTCACCATTAAGTTCCCTTTTTTTTAGGAGATTAGGGTTTGATTTCCGACCAAATGTAAATGTTTGTGGTCTAAGCCCTGGACAGTACTATAGGAGGGCAAAGAACAATTATTCTGTGCCAGTTTCTTGGCATAACAGTTGCCTATGTTTTATCTTTCCAAAGTGCCAATGATAATCATAGAATCATAGACTAGCTTGGGTTGGAAGGGACCTTTAAAGATCATCTAGTCCAACCCCCCTGCCATGAGCTGGGACATATATAGGAAGTGTTCTCTTAGTAGTCATTTTTGATTATCTGTCTTGTCAGTTAGAAAGCTTGAACATGCTCAAAATTCATCCTTAGACAAATTATTTTCAATTGATATCTAAGTACAGATAGACAGCAAGGCTGTCCGCACACCTGGCCTAGGCTGTTTTAATTTAGAGGGTTACTTCTCATTATAATGACTGTGGATACACTCAGACAATGCAGAAAGCTCCATATCCTTATTTGCATGTTAATTCCTAGACTGTTCTTCTCCTCACATTTATTTCCTACTAGTGCTGAAAATTAATATTGAATGAATGAGATGAATGACGCGGGGCGGTTAGGTTATTTTGTTTTGGTGGAGGGTATTTTTTTAATTTCATTTTAACACAGTTTTCAAAGAATGGTTTTTCACTAACCTTGATTACTTTGAAGTTTTGAGCTTTATTTTTATATGAATTTTGCCTGAATATGGTCTGTAGATGTTGCTGCAAAAGTTTAGGTAAAACATCACTGAAACAAATACCTGTAATTGTCCAGTGCACATCGTATGTAAAACAGTTAAGCTCTCTTATGACTTAAGGTGCCAAAACAACAGCAGCTTTCTTCCAAAACACGTGTTACTGCCAAAAATGAACAAGTTAGTAGGTATTGCTTGGCTAAGAAAGGAGTACCAGACTGTTCTGATATATTGGGTAGCATCAAAACTAGCTTTCTAGTATGTAGCCATAACATTATGCTCTTTTGCTCCATAAGTCAAAGCATTCTAGTAAACTTCATCTGTTACAACAGAAAAAAGAAAATACAGGCACAAAAAAATAATGCACCCCAGACTTCCCTGCTAAAGATTCACAAGCTGAGAAGAACAAGGAGGTCAGACCAGAAACAATATTTTCTTCAAACATTTTGATCAAAATTTAAATTTCTTGGCGTTAACACAATGCCCTAGCACTAACCCCTGCACTGCGTGGTCTCTGATGCTGAGTGTGCAAGAGAGACCTTAGACGCCTGCAGGTTTCCTCTTGCTCTGCAAGTCTTCGTGCTTGAAGTTTCCCAGTTGCAGGATAAAATCTCTGGCCAGTTCTCTTCTAGGTGTGAAAACCTTCCCATGGGAAGAAATGTCTGTCACCAAGATCTGACCAGCCAGCTTTGTCTGGCCCAGAGTAAGAGAGGTAATGGTGTGGCTCTTTTGTGGGGAAGGAAAGGAACGGACTGTGTGAAATCCATCCCAGAGCATGAGACATCAGAGATCTGACATTTCCAAATACATAGTGGGCAGCATAAAAATCCTCAGTCCTAGACACAGACAGTCAATTGGCTGGAAGATTTCATAAAAATTTACACTGAAACCAGCATTGTCCCTTGGAAAGTTTTAACTTGTTCATATTACAACCTAGTAATGTATGGAATTTTTTTCACTGTAAAATTTTGGACTAATTCAATATTAATTGGTTACTCTCATCCAGATTTAACTCACTAGAAAATATATTTTCATGCCATTTAGACATGTTATTTAAAAATGTGCATAAGGAACGTCCTCATACTCATAAGAAAAGTCACAAACATACCTTTTAAAAAATAACATTGACATTTCATAAAGCGCTGTTTAGAAAAAATATGCAATTAAAAGTGGGCATCTTAATATTTTTTCCTTCCTTTTCTCTTCCTACACAAGTCTATTTACACAAGGTTATTTAGTAAATGATAGATGTGGAGGTAAAAATATCATACACATCTGGTAATGTGGTTGTCTGCCTGCCCAGTCCTTCTTGTGAACATGTTCTACCCGTTCTAGCTCCACCAGGCTGATGGTAAATACTTACCTCCCTTCACCTACCACAGATAAGGGTGTTCGGTTCTTGCTTGCATGTGAGCTTTATAGAAGTAATTTCTGCAAATGATTACATTTTGTGTGATTTTGACTCTGCAGCCCAAATGTGTTTGGTTTTCTTTCTAGAAGAAAGCAAATTAGAACAAATCAGAAAGAGCATGCTGGTTTCCTGACATCCTGAAAGTGTTACTGAAAAACCACATTATAAATCTATTACAACTCAGAATCAAATTGATCTTTATTAGGACTACTCTAACCTCAGGAGTCACAGAAAATAGTCAGTTCTGCTGGAAAGAAAAGATTTTTTACAGCGAGGAACAGACAGCTTTTGTACTGTCAATAATGATTGTAGCACAAGCAGTGCTTAAACGTAGTAAATGCAGAGTGTTGCTGTACTAAGTGGCAGTTGTAGTACAAGCACTTTGATTGTGCATATATGGTTACACAGCGCCAGCAGTTACAGCCGCCATCTCAGTATTACTGTGGTTATACACGCAAGTTCATAATGAGAACTGAAGAAGTAGTGGGGGAAAATTTAATGTATGTGATTTGATTGTTTGTGATCTTATCAAGTCCTCTTTTCCTGAATACTGGAGTGTTCAAGCTACCATCAATACTCAGAACAAGCAAATGTTACAGCCCAATATTCTCTTCTAGTGCATTTATGAACAGTTCATTTAAGAGAGCAGTTTGTAATTTAAGTTGTTGTCCTTTCTTACACCGGTTACTCACGAAGGAAGCAAAGAGCCAAAGGTGTGCTTACAGTACCTAATGCACTGTAACAGTGTACTCCACAGCGCAAATCTTCACTGTTCTCTCTTTCCATAGTCTTCAGACTGAGGGTTATTCAAAACTGACTTAAAGTACGTATCTCAGAATGGTATGATCTGTTCAAGAAAGCCAGGTTTCAGAGAAGTTCTTAATTTTGAATCATTAATTTGTTCTATGCTACTACTTCCATCAGGTATTATTTCCCCATTCCTCTTCTGCTTCATAGCTTTTATTAACTGAAGTTATGGACAAAAGCAAAGCCTACTTATCTGTATGCAGCGACTACAGTGTGAATTGCTCTGACTTCATGCCTTGAATTTAGTCTCTCCACTCATGAGTCTGTAGCTTCTTGCTTAGATCCTCATGGATGGCACCCGCAAACTCCTTTCTCTGCACATTAATACCACAGCAGGATAAAGACCTACAATATTTCATTTCATGTTACTGTTGTTTATTTTTATTACACTAAGCACAGAAACCTCAGCTGCACAAAAGCATCTCTATCTTGTTATAAGACCATATATGAAAGATAATCTCTGTGTCAAAGAAGGTGTGCTGTAAGGTAAGACAGAAACAGCAAGTAAAAAGGAAATACAAGCAAAGTGACATACCCAAGGTTGAAAATGGTTCTGTAGCCCTCACTGCCTCTCTTCTTGAGTCTTATCTAAGGCAATTACTATATAAAACCTGGAATATTGTGTGCTGCACATTGCAGTTGCTATATTACAATTACTTTGAAAACATAGGAAGATTCCACCCACACGGTAATGAAACACTCTTTCAGAGAGACTAACGAGACTTTCTATGAACCATCTGCTGCTTGCCTTCCATTAGATCAAATACCTTTGAAGATGGGGAAAACCCTTTTAGTAAAATAGAATTATAATAACAATGATCATCTGTGAACTAGAAGCCAAAAGCTAGTGTGGTAGAAAAGTCCAACGTCACTTTAAACATTAACCACTGAAAAGACACAGAAAAACCTGTTACACTGAGCAAAGACTCCAAGGTCAAAGGAAGCTATCGATAATAAAAGATGGACTTGATACAAGGTTGATTTCCATTGTCAAAAGATATGGGGTATGTTATGCCCTTCTTGTTGGAGACAACTTCGCTGAAGCTTCGTACAGGATCTCCCAAAAGCTCACTGAAACTAATCGTGTAGGTTATAATGTTAGACAGTGCCCACTGAAGAATCAGGAAGAAGAAAACTTGACTGCTGAATGAAAGTGAAGTCAAATACCTGCCCCTGTCCAGCAGACTGATGGGGCTACTGTGGTTTGGGTAGTGCCTGTGGCCAGCAATGTGCAAAGAAGGGACATGGCTAGCATTCGGGGCAGCTCTGATGAGCAGGCATCCCTCCGCAGAGGCACTGAATGGGCAATGCCTTTGGCATGAGCTTGGCCCAGGGCTTGAATTCATGTCCTGAATCTATCACAGGATCTGGTAACCATATCAGTTCTGCTCCTAATTAAATACATTATTGTTCCATTGAAGCTTGTTTTCTCCTAAATGCTTTCTCTCTCTTTTCTCCTAGAAGAAAGATAGGAATGTCGTTGCTGAAATAGCCTGTGAAATTAAACGATATTAATGAAATTTCATATTAGCTAAATGGTTCTCACATAGAAGTTTATACTTCTGATATATTTTGGAAAAGGAGGGGAATGTTAATTTAACATATTTTTTTAAAATAAATATTCAAGCAGCATATTATTTTTAGGAAATTCACTCACTTTCTTTAATTTGCACTTAAACTCTCCTTATAAAATAATGCTAGCATTGAAATTATGTCTTTGAGCAGCTTTCTGAATAGATCCCTAGTTTGCTCAACAATTATTGCTGAAATGATTGTGATCTTAGGAACCCTTGTTCCTGTCTGACATTCTTTCCCTGTGACTAATAATTTTACAGGCTGCTTTAATTGCAGGGTGTAGGAGGTATTTTCTATGACTGCTAAGTAAGAGAAGGGGACATGCTCTGGAGATCATTAAATGTGCTACCAGGAATAAGCACACTTCTGAGACCAATGGCATTTGTCAAAATTAGTCAATGTGTTTGTTGAGAGCAAGAGGTCATCTGCAGGAGATGTCTCCTAATAATTGTTGGCATGATGAGTGCTGTTAATTATTTAACATGATATGGAGGACATAGGTCTTCTCAGGAGAAATGGCTTCCTTTTTCCTTTTATTTACAAACAGGATGCATTAAAAACCCTGAGTGAATTAAATTTGTTTTTTGACAATTTTCTTGGTAGCCTGCAAGCATTGCTAAAGAGGAGACAAGTTACAGACATCAAAATATTATGCATATTTCATGGCTTCCTATCAGAACATGGAGTGATGTAAAATAAAACTGTTAACAGATTTGAGCATCTATGATTAACTTAAACTAGGCCAACATCACTGTGTACTTTCAAAGTCATCCACTAATGAGACTATGTATAAAACTTAGGTCAGAGGTACTGCTTTGCAGTGCTGTCTCTTACAGTGTTGTTATTTGCTTTTGTTTTCATTGTATCTGATTTTGGCAAAGCAAGGGCTCACGTTCTCCACATGAGTGCCCTAAGCCCCAGGTGACAAGAGCCCATGAGGAGTGATTGGAGGTCTAAAAACCTATGAGTAAAGATTGAAGGAATTGGGACTATTAGGCTAAAGAGGAGAAGATTAAAGAAGAGACATGGTAGCAACTTTGCCTAGGTAAAAGATAGCCCTGGAGAGAGCTACTTCTCTATGTCCAGGGTAGATAGGACAAGAAATAATGGGATTATTTTTGCAAAAAACCTAAAGTTTTGTTCAGAACTAAGGAAAAAATATCTAACAAAATAGCAAAGTAATGCACTGGATTGAAGGCTGTCTAGTGTAATTTGGACTATCACCTCTCAGAGGTAATTTAGACATAATGGTTCTTGCCTTGGGGGACTTGGCTTCCTCAAGCTCTTCTCTAGACCTTTTTTGCTAGAATTTTATCAAGGAAATCCACCTGGGAAACCAAAAAAAAACCAACCTTCCCAATGAATGTTTAATCAAAACAGGTCTGATTCTAGCAGAAATTTTCATTTTTGTCACGCTTTGAGTTGGGTTTTTTGTTCAGAAAAATCCTCATAACCAGCTGAAGACTCTTGTTGCTGGAAGAGTCAAAGCCATTTGCTTTAATCATCAGTAAGGGGTTTGGCATTATAGCTCATGCAGTAGAATAGCAGTGGTATCCTCCAAACAAACACCTAAAAGTTGTGCTTGAGTATATGCTAAAGCAGTTTTGATTTTGTTGGTCTGGGGGATTTTCACCCTCAGTGAAATATATACACAGTTTGTATATACACAGTTCAATTTGAGAGATAAGGGCTTTCATTTTCTCAGGCACTGAAACCCCAACTCTGAACACATTACAACAAGACTTTCACTACGCATACAAGCATTTAAGGTTATTTTATCTTGTTTTCCAGGACTTATTTTGTCACTATTGGATGGTCTCTTTCCTTCTCCTGGACAAATGCAGTTCTCAATTTTGAAGGAGCAAAAGAAATCTTTGCTTTTGTTCTTTTTTTGTGTGCAGTCATGCAGAAAGACATTTTGAACTGTGTTAGTGTTCAGTTCTTACTCATCTCCTTAAAGAGCAGCCAAAAAAGTTACTATACATCAGTGCTACTATCTAAAAAAGCTTCCTGTGTTTTAGCAGTTCTCAAAAACGTGCGGTCTGAGATACAGGTTGGTGCCTAGCCCAGAGCTTGAACGTATGTAACTGGAAGAAAATGGCCCACACATCATCACTAGCAAATGCCTGCTTCACAGAAATAGCGGTAAAAATAGATGATGCAGAGCTATACATAACAGTAAGATTTTATAAGTCTGATTTGCACTAGAAGACATCCAGTGAAAGAATGCGCTTAGTGCGATTCACAGAAAGGTGACGCAGTTTTAACGCCGACCCTCTCTTCTGCATTTATTACCAGATAAGAGGACCTTGTGTGGTGCCATATCAGCACATATCTAACAAATGTGTGTACATATTGGCAAAAGGTGACTTGTAGTCCATATACAAACAGTTCTGGAGATCGCGCTTGCCAGACACCCCATGGCGCAGTTTGCGAGCGTTACGTGTCTTGGCCCACCCCAGTGCTTTTGGATGCCATTTCTTATTAAAGCATATTATTTGGCAACATCTGCCACTATATCTGGGGAACTTCAGGGCAATAGTCTAACTCTCTGCTTAAAGGCATGTGCGTCCGGGAAAGCAGCGGTGTGACGTGCAGTGCCTCGCGGGGTTGCTAGATGGTGCTGAAGCACGTCGAGGGGTGAGGCCGATGCACCGGCTGCGCCGGCTGTTGCGGTTACGAGTTAGTGCGGAAGGGAGAAAAAGTGAAGACGTTTTCTGCCTGTCCTATTTTCTACATCTCCTCCAATGGAAAGAACACCTCGGCGTCCTGGGTTTCTCAAAGAATGTTTTATTCAGATTTGCCCCAAATTACTAAGCTCACAGTCTTACGTACTTTTACAGTATTTTCTATTTACAGCAGGACTGACTAAATATATTTTGATGAGGAGACAATTTACCAAAAGCTAGCATTTCGGGAAGACTGACATTATTCAGTAAAAAAAAAATGGGAACTGTTAAAATACTTTATTTCTACGTTTACAGAAGGATACACATTGGCTTTTGTTTTTCAAAGAGCATATTCACTTAGAAATTTCTACTTGCTCAACTTTTGTAAATGTTTACTTCACTGGAGGAGGGAGAAATAAAGTGTGTAATATCTTAAAAAATAAAGTGAGTGTTGGACCAAAAATGGAATGGAATCTTTCAGGTAAAATGAAAAGGAGTAATTTTATAGTTTTCCTGGTTTCACAAAGAGAATCATATAAATAAGCTAATACATATTATGTTGAATACATTATAAATAAAAATTTACTTTCCTTTGTTTTTTGTTTCATCCAATGTACATTTTCCTTATTTGCACAGTTACAGTAACTACAATTTCCAACAGGTTTCGATATGATTTAAGTTCATCCTGTGGTGTCAGCTGAGGGGTTTTTTAAGAGACCAATGTAAGCTTTAAGTGATATTGGAGATAAAACCTTTTCTCAAGGGAATACATTAAAAAGTGATACAAAGCCTGTTAAAAATTGAAAGGTAAAATATATTGTATTTCCTATGAGAAAAGCTGTAGTGTCAGATAATAGGTAGGAGTACACAAGGGATAAAAATTATTCTTAGGTAAATAATTGAAGTAATTATATTAAAAATATCAGTTATTCTTGGAGTGTTTAGCTATTGTTTGTATATGATGTCATTTTGAAAACTACTTAAAATTAGAAAAAGCTGAAAACTAATTTGTTCTGATGCCAATAAATGCTGTCAATGACATTTGTCTGAGTAGATTGAGGGAATTTAACATTAATCAGGGGGCTAATTAGGAAAACAACAAGATTTACTATAATTCTGTGGAGACAAACTATAACAGACTTCCTCATAGGTCAGATTCAATTAACATACAGACAAAAGATCATGAAACCGTACCCTGATTTAACAAGCCAAAAGTCTGCCCAAGTTTCATTCATAAAACAATCCAATCACACTTCTTCCATAATCAGCTTTATTAGGTCTCATCAATGGTGTTCTCAATGCTTTATTGACTAGTTACTTTCTTTTCCAGGCGTATAAATAGATGGCCATTTTCATCATGTCTGAATGTCTCACGCACTACTGAAATTATCATTCCTGTCCCAGTATGATAGAGAAGTATGTGTCAAAGATGGGACTATCTAAATAATCACAAGAAGAAAATTGCTGAAAGAAATTCCTGTGATGAATGAGCACTTACTGGTATGAGGCTTTATCTTGGCCTGGTGTTTCCTATCACCATGACATCTGAAAGCGGGAAAAGGTAAACTTGCTCTGCACATGCTCAGAACTGACAAAACATCAGGTATCAATGGTTAGCATGGTCCCAAGTCCAAACAAGGCTAACAAGGTTACATTGGTTTTAGATTGGAATTGAATTACATGCCAGTAGCAAATCTTCTCCTGAAACACACGCTGCAGGCGTGTGTGGTTTTTTTCTTTAAAAAAATGAAGATTTTTATCCCTTCCTTTATTAATGGACTGTCTTCAGCTATGGTCATATTTTGTTTAGTACAGCATGAAATGTCACTGCTCACAAAAGAGCCAATGAGATTCCAGTAAGGTCAATGAAAAATTTACCTTAGCTATTTGATCAATGCTTAGGTCAAAAGGCAGTTCTCAGATCAGTAAAGAGGACTTTAAAACGAGTCTTAATTAAATTTATAATTGTATAACAAAATAAATATTAACTTTAACTGGGGAAAATATATGTTTTATTCTTTGTCCTGTTCCTACCAAAAAAACCATGTTAATTCTATATTATCTATTTGAGAAACCATAGCGTTTTAGCCAGAGCAGCTCAATAGTCTTCATTGCCTGGTTTTGACATGCTGTGCACCTCTTGATGTGAGTTTTTACCTGGATCACTTCATTAAGTTCAACTGATTGTACAACCTCTCTTAAGGCAATCACTTAAGCCACTCTTGGAAAAGCTCTTGAGAGAAAAGTAGTACTCCCCAGTGTGGACTTCTGTCCCACTGACTATTTACAGATCTAATGTAAGGGATGTATATACTGAGATAAGCAAACACTCAGTAGAACAAAGACTAAGACATGTTTCTCATTACTGCTGGCAAACTTACTATTGCTAGACAAAGAGCATAGTTCTCATTTAAATATTAAATTTCTATGTCAGACATTTCAGTGAAAGGAGCCAAGAGCTGTGTTCCCCTCTTTCCTATTCCACCCAAGTAGTGGCTAGCTGGTGTATTAGGATGCTTCCTTGGGTGTCTGGGCTTGAAGTGAGGCAAGTTCTTGAGAGACACAGCCCAGAAGCAGAGGAAGAGTTTACACCCAGGTCTGTCTCTTCCTGCATGACTGCACTGACTAGAGAGCAAATACCCATCGCGATCAGAGAGGGACTGCCTGCAGCAGAGGTTGGTGTGCTCTTGCATGGACAGCCCTGAGCCAGGGGCAGCCCAGCAGAGCTTTAGCAAGAGCTAGATGCCAAGTGCTCATCACGGGCAGATAAATGTGCTCATGAGCACCTTCACAAGCAGGTACTTTATTAATAGTGAGGCGTTAGGCAGAGGTGGCTGTGAGATTTGGCTCTTTCACAGTCAGCGCAGTAGCTAAGTTGACATTCTGAGGATCACAGTTTTTGACTGAAGATCTTAAGCTGTGGGTGGCTTGGCATATGCCACCTGAGCCCACGAATCTACTCAAACGGTAATTCCACAACATGAGGAAAAAAAATTACTTGCTAAAGATGACCTAGCTCTGGATGATCTAGGCATTTCTTAAGAAAGGTCTTCACTGACCTTAGAAAAGGTTAGCATTTAAAGACTTTCTACTCAGCTAAGGAATTTTCTGCAATGGCCTTTAAGGGTATGTGTTTATCAGTTACTCTTCTGTTAGGTGTAAATGTGAGCATTTGTGAAAAGGCCACATAATGACTCTTGATATTTACTGTTTCACAAAGGTTTCTGTGAGGCACCTGTGATGAACTCTGTATCTATTTGAAAATACTTCTCATGATAACAATTACTATAGAAGTATCTGTGTTCAGAGTAACATGCATATGAAGAAAGGACATATATTCTCTTTTTGGTACCCATAAAAATTCAGAATAGGTCCAGTGATAAAGTATGCCATAGATTAATAAAAGTCTAATATTAAGCAGAAAGTGCTAGGTAAATGTATATATGCCAGATGTCAGGCTACGTTACATATGACCCACTTAAAAACGTTTTGCAGTGATGGTGTAACTTCATAGACTGTGAGAAAACTTGTGTTTTGTTTTGGGGTTTTTTTTTCTGTGCCATTTCCACTGCTGGTGCACTACAGATGTGTAAGTAATAATCAAGACCTCTAAGATTTTAACTTTCATTACACAGGTTGATGCCTGGCGCACACACAGACACATCTCTCCTGAAAAAAGGTCACACAGAATTGAAATCTACTCATCTCATGCCTGTTCCAACATGTTTTTTAGCCCCTCACTAAACTTGAAACCTTTCATAAGACAGGCTTGTTTGATACAGTTTTAGATGCTTTCTGTAACAGGAAATAATAGTGCTTTTAAAATGCAGTGAGCTGGCTGCAGAGCACACAAACGGTCTACCCAAAGAGCATAATATTAGAGCAGTAACATGCCTCATTTCAAAGCTAAATCTATCAAGATCTGCAGAAATAGTGCTAAAAAGTCCTTCACCGGTAGGAAATGTAATCACCTCCGAAAGTGTGAGCCCCCAGAGCTGCTGAGACAAGGGAATTTCAGACGTTGATTGTAATCTCATTACGAACAAGACACATTACCTTTGGTATTTGGAAAGTGAGCCCAGTGCCTTGCATTCGGTTGCAAGATTACCACTTGCATCCTGTCAGAACAAGAGGAAATCAGCAGAGGCGCATGAGAGTTAAGCTCTGAGCTGTACTAGAGAAAGCTGTAGAAACTCACAGCTTATTTATATTAAAATATTTTTTGAGTAAGTAATGCAAACAACAGAGTAAAACGTAAAGAAAGTAAATGGTGAACAGGAGGTGAGCAGTTTGTGTGTGTTTGGGAGCTGTGAAGGAACTGAAGCAATGCCAGGTTGAATTAATTTCCTATTCCCTACATTCCCTAGCCTAAGAATAGAATAAGAGTACAAAACACATACATCTCTCTAAAAAGCAGACCTTGGAAAGTAAAACAAAAACAATCAGTCTGAACAGGAAACACTGATGTCTGGGAAATAGTAAGAGGAACTATTCCACACAAGAAGGAAAGCATCCTGCAGATGACCTTATACTTGCTTGAGTAGGCCAGAATGGGGTGTGGGAGGGGGAGGGAGGGAGAGGAGGAGGAATAATTACTTTTCTCCTACTGTTTATTCAATGTAAAGAAAGAATGCTGCTCTGTAGACAACACATGCAAAGTGCTGGCTTCAAAGGGCTAGTCACCGTCAAAGCCAAATCTTGGAAGATGCTAGGCCTCTTGCAGCTTCTGTTGGCTGCACAGTAGTTGGCATGGTGCAGCCCTTTTTTGCAGCTCATATCAAGAGAACTATGAAAAAAAACAACCACCAAACAATATCACAAGATTGTAAGCAAAACAGGACAAAAATCTCAGCAGACACTGCATACCCCTTTCACAAGTAGACATGCCACCTGCTCCCTATCTGTCCTTAACAAATCAAGCTCATCAACTGATCAGAGCGTTCCTCATAAACAGGAACATTTGACTGTGACTCACAACCATAAAAACTTAAATTTTCTGTGTACTAGAATTTGTGTTAAAGCTCCACGAGGAAGAAAGGAAGAAAAATCTTCACCGTTAATCATCTTAGGAACCTCCTGGTCTGCAAGGACTTTCTTGTAAGACGTGGTTAAACTGAGAAGTTCATAATCCAGTGAGTAGGTTTAATGAAATCGGAATGACTATTTGTATAAATGTTCAGCAAC
This sequence comes from Phaethon aethereus, assembly GCF_964289735.1. NCBI lineage: Eukaryota > Metazoa > Chordata > Aves > Phaethontiformes > Phaethontidae > Phaethon > Phaethon aethereus. The sequence goes on along the minus strand of NC_138578.1, from coordinate 69,779,271 downwards.
AGGAGCAAGGGAAAATCTTGCCAAAAATAAATGGATTATATTTTTCAGAGAAACTCTGGTGGCCTTTCTATACTAAAGGACCTTAGGGGTCCTTAAGCAGAGACACAGAGGGATGCAAAGGCTTACGGGCATTTTTACAAATACACACACATTTTATAAATATCTTTTTGTCCAGGTACTATCTAGACAGCTAAGTAGTTTAACTGTGCCGGCACTCATGATGCTTAAAATGAAACAGGGAAGAGAGTGCATCTTCTCAAGGAGTGTTGGTTACAGTCATGGTCCAAGTGGTACTCTGCATGCCAGGTCTGGCCTATAAAGACATTTCTGCCCATGTGTTATTTCCACATCCATCTCACACCAGTAAATTAGTTTCCAGTTTATACCTAGAAAGTTCTGGTGTTGGCAGTTTGGGTAACTGAATTAGATGTATAAGAAACCAACAGCACTGTTCATTTGTGGTTCCCCAAACACTGCCAAGAAGCCATGACATCCACAATGAATAATTGAACAACAGTTCTGGGCAACATCATCTGATATTTCAGATCTGGGTTCTTGCTTTGTGTTGCCATGAAAAGCAATACTCTAAAAATGTTTTCACAACAGCAGAAGTGAGTTGAGATGTCCGATGTGAGGGTTCCTCATTTCAATACATGCAATTGTACAAGGCACAGAGCTGTGTGAGGGAGAACTAATTCATTCCTAGTATGGAGTGCTCTTGTTCGAGGTAACTGAGCACAAATGCCCAAAATAAAAACCAGGGTTCATAGACAACTTTATGTGGACTGCCCCGGCCAAGGCCACGTCAGCAAGAACGCATGCAGGCTTCTGGAATTTGAAAAACATTTAGATACAAAAAAATTGTATTTTGAATTTGATGAAATTTTTTTCAAACCAAGATGCCTCAAGTGAAATATTTCAAAACAAGGGATGTCCTTACCTATTGCAATTTTTCTTCACTGGAAGTATTCCTACTGTGTCATTGGTGATCAGGCAGGTGAAGGACTTAAACCTTTTCTATCTATGTACATGAACAGAGCTAATACACAGGATGGCCTCTCCCAGGCTTTTTCTTTTCTCCGGTTTGTCCCTTAGTACCTGACTGAGAGGAAGATCTCCAGCTTCAGATTTAGCAAAAACATGCTGTCAATCAAATGAATTTAATCTAAAATAACCTAGTCAGCTTTAACAGCCATGAAATTTCTTTAACATCTCCACTCTGCATTACTGTTTGTAAGAAATGTAACTATTTTTCAGCGTATTTTAACTACACTTTTCAATATATAATTATTTTAGTCTGAGAGATGTAAAATCAATGGCAGCGCTGAAAACAATTCTCATTGATTTGAAGGTAATATGTAGTACCTGATCATTAAAATGTGAACGGCAGCTAAACAGGGTGCCTACAAGATGAAATGGGGAATAAAATATGGGGTTTATTTCTGAGTAAGTTCATGGCTTTAATTATAATTGTTACAGAAGTCTTTTCTAACAGGAAATTTGTTGTTACAATATGATCACCACATATTAGATTTACTTTAAAAAAAGGAAAAACAGTTTAATTTTTAATGCAGTGTTTCCATGTCATGTATCGGTGTCACAGACTACATCATCAGGAAATAGCACTTGATTTGTTTGTCCTTCATACCCTGCTTTACTGACTTCTACTTCGCCCCTGCAATGCCTTATAGCCAATTTTTTTTTCCGAATCCTTTATAAAAAGATAAAGAACTATATTCACATTTTGAACTTCCTGGCAATAACTTTTGTAACAAAATCAAGGTTGATGGTAAGCCCCCTTTCAGGAATGCTTTATAAATTCATTAATCTGTCTTGATTCCATGTACAGGTTAGGGCTTCTGTCTAAAATGCATTATTCACTGCATAAGAGAATTGTAGGCAGCTGACAGAAAATGCTTTGGAGTTCAATTTATCTGGAGTTCAAGTTTTTACTTACAGATTTGACTTTGGAAGTCAAGGATCCTGGCTGGGAAAGTCATTGAAATTCAGAGGACTGAGAAGAAAAATCTTTGAGCTCTATGAAACAGAATCCTCTGTTTTCCCAACCATAACAGCATGACACTATTAAGCAGTGTCTTTGATCTGTAATAAGTATATCTAATTTGAATTCACTTGATATTACTGCTAGTATCAGCTAAGCCTTTGTGCATCTTCCAGATTGCAGGAATATTATTATATAAGGAATATCTCCATCCCAAGCGGGAACAGTTGAATCGTATTCTTTTCCTCTTCAGCAAATGTCACGTGCCACAAACCACAGCCATTCAGTCACTTGGTTAGAGGACTATCACAAACCAAGAATGAAATCTGTCATGCACCCACCTGTTTTAAGGAAAAAAGAAGCAGTTTTAAGGACCCTATCTTCTGAGTAAGAAATTTGCACAAAGCAGAACATCATATCTTTAAAAATTCCCGTGGAGGAAATTACCCAAATTTTGTATTTTTCCCTGAACATTTGCATTTCCTTAGCATATAACTATTACTGCATAATAAATATTACCTTACCCAACACACCCAGGTTATCAGGATTACTTCAAGATAGTCATGCATCTTAGTAAGCAGCATGGAAGGTGCGGAAGTAGCTCATAGAAATCTCCATACCTTTCTACTATTTTATTGTACAATCTTTAAATTTCCTTCAGATATGTGCCACACTTTTCTGTCACAAGATGAGCAGAGTACTTAAATAACTTAAATGTTAAGTAATTTAAGGCAAGACTTTTTCTCCCCCTGCCTCTATTTTCTTTCCAGTATGGATATTCTTACTGAGAACTTTGCTTATTGATCTTGTTCTGACCCCCCATAATCATCTCAGTCTTCTGTTTTCAAAGCCATTCACTTCCATCAGTCACTAATGACCTGTTTCAGGCATTAATGACCTGTTTCAAGCTTACCCTTGAAAACAGTGATAACTGTTTGGGGCTCGTATGTAAGAAAAACACATTGGGGCTGTGTGGGGCTGGATTCAAAGTCCCACTTTTCCATCAAGGTCATCTCAAGCTCTTCAAAAGATTTGGATTGAGTCGCAGACCTTTTACCTCTGTAAAAGCCTGTGCAGCACCAATGAAAACACAGTAACTCCTGTTAATATAACTAGCACACTCATAGCCATACAGTAAGCAATCCCAGAGTCGTGACTATGGTGCAACAGCTTATGCAGTTCATGAATGGTGAGGACTACCTGTGTGTGCACCACCTTTACTTTTGTGAAAAAATGAAGAATGAATCTTTAACACTACAAAGCTTTAACCATGACCTTTGGACTTGACTGGGAGATTAGCACGCAAACAGCTCATGCAAACCCATGAGATCAAACAACACTGCAGAATCTTCTTAAAAGTGAGCACTTCCAGTTACTTATAATGCAACAGCTCCATGTCACAGAGGATCTCCTTGTTTGGCAGCTTCTTTGGGGAGCAGAACAACCCTGGAATCGCACCATCTGAAAGGGAAGCAGAGGGAGCGTCCCCAAGATCAACCACTATTCCTATTCTGAAATCTACCTTGAGAACAGGCATTCTTTCCTTACACGTCCAGTGTCGATGGACATTTGAGCAAAGAGCAATATTGTCCTCACTGTAAGTGGGGGATCCTGATTGTGAAAAGATTTTCCCCTCTGATGGAAGAAGAAATCTTAGACCATGTCAGTTTCCCAAATATAATTTCATAAGAAAGATAAAAGAGGTCTTTTCTGTGCAACCAGTTTTTATCTATATACATCCATTTTGCAGGTCATTAGTTGGCTAACTGAGCATCAAGCAGTAGCCTCCCGTATACTGTATTATTCAGAATGGGATATATCAGAATTGGGAGATTCATTTAAAACACAGACAGGGCAAGAGAAGCTGGCAAGAAGCAATGTCAAAGGAATTGTCTGCTATGGCTTCAGACAGGGCTGGAGGCATTGAAAAAGCACTGTTAGCTGACTAACAAGCCATGGGTCTTCAGAAGGACACAGGAGGACGCAAGATTTCAGCACCCTAGAGAGGATGCTTAGTGGTGGTAAAATTTTCATAGTATCCGTGACAGTATCTTTCTTTCTAAAGAAAATTAGTAATCAATCTCCACTCTCTTCTGTCCTTTTATTAAGGTTTTGTTTTTTCTGAAGTAGATTTTTTTCCCCTTGAATTCTTAATACAAAGATGTTACATGTTAATTCTGCGAGGGCTGTGGGAGCAGGGGAGAAGGGTCGACTAATTTTTGGTACCTAAGTTCTGGATGTGGTTCAGGCACCAGCTAATTTAAGATTGCATACCTATTCATAAAAGCATTTCCAATTTATTTGCTGAGGGAATCCATGTTCAGACATTTTATATACTTAATTCACCAAACGTTTCTTTTTTCTTTTCCTTTTTCTTTTCCTTTTTCCTTTTCCTTTTTCTTTTTGCTTTTTCATTTTTCTTTTCCCTTTCCCTTTCCCTTTCCCTTTCCCTTTCCCTTTCCCTTTCCCTTTCCCTTTCCCTTTCCCTTTCCTTTTCCCTTTTTCTTTTCTCCTTTTTTAATGTTTTTTATTATTATTCTTTCACGCCATCCTTTAGAAACTATGATAACACTTTCCCCTCTCTAGACCTGATCGAAGACTTTCCCATAGTGGTTGCTGTGTGTGAACACAGAAGTGGTTGTTGGCTGCTCTTGCAGTGAGTAGCCAAAAACTATTCTAAACCCCCATGGAAAACAGGTTCTTTCTATCTGATGACTATCCAACAGGAGGATAGGGAAAGCAGAAAAAAAGACTGGGGTGATGTATAATGCCCCTTCTTGTTCCTGTCAAGTACAGGAACCGGCCCAGCCACCGCCGCGGCCACGTGCTCCCTCGCAGCAGCGCGGGGATGTCGCCCATCACAGAAACACACCCCGTATCAAGGAACCACACCCCGCTGCCTACAACTCCCTGTCATAAGCAAGGATATACGGGCAGAAAAACACCGATATTTTTTAACTCCATTGAAACAAAGAGAAAGAACAAATCTTTGACAAAACTCCTTCTCAACAAATAAAAAGGAAGAAGAAAGAAGAGAAATCAAGGACCTAAGGAGACCTGGGTAGAGGGAAGGTACATAGATTTGTTTGTATTCGCCACTCCTATGAAAAATAATTAAACCTACAAGAAACAAACTTCTGCAGCATTACGAACTGAAAAAGAGGACGTGAATCCTCGACTGGTGGTGTCAGCAAGAATACCAATCTGCCTGTAAAATCAGAGATCTCTGTCATTTTTGCTTAAAAAGAACCACTAGATACAGATTTGGCTTGTGACACATAGAGCTATGCTCACAAGTCCTCCATTGCATGTAGGATTGTCATATTTGTTTGAATTTGGTGGTGTTCCAATTCAGATTAAAACCCAGGCACTTTCACCAAAGCAGCTGAAAATTTCCAGTCAGCTTTAATAACACATAATGAAACTGTTCTCAAGCTACACAGTGGAGAGACAGCATATTATGCACTGTACTTTACAAGATATTCTTTGCTTAGTAATAGTCTTCACAGGAAGATTTAAAATACAATCAGTTCCCTCTGCTTAGAGTGCAGAACCTCTGCAAGCATTACAGGGATCTCTTCTTCATGGAGGTGAAGTTGAATTTCAGGAATCAAATGACGTGTGACATTTTCACCAAAGAGAGAAAACAACTTCAGAGTGCAGGGGCTTCCATATTCAAAATGGAAAGCAAAACCTACAAGGTCTCCAAACTTTTACTTCCCATGTTCATAAGTAATGATGCAATGACATCCCTGAGGAATCGGGCACTGAAAGAAGAGATCTCTGAGGCAAGAAGGAAGCAGTGCAATGAAGCTCCCACTTAATTATCCTCTCTGCTGGAGTCCCCCCACAAAACTCAGCCAAAGAAGTTCTTCCACCTTGAATGACTTTCCTCTAACAGCAACATCAAAAATTTCCAATAGGCAGAAAAACGTCTATATGTGTAGGAGAGATGTAAAATTTAGTGGAGATACCCCCTGAAAATTACCATGAGTGTGATTGTTGCCAACAATGAATTTATAGAAATATCAAAATAAGAAATATAGAGGCAATATCTAGAAGGATCTTGATTCCTCAAAAAAAATGGTGACATTTTATTTCTAAATATTATTTCTTCACTCTCTTGTCTCCTGTCTTCTAGTTCTTATCTGAGCTTTGCTGAATGTAAGACAACTACAGATCATAAAAAGTGTGAGTTATTATAGGACTATTGGAAGCATTATTTGTGCTCTAAGTTAGAGACACAATTCCTTTTTCTTATGCAGATGAGACTTACTCAAAAAAAAAAAAAAAGTATATATAGTACTCCAGCAACTTTACCAGAAGAGAGAGGTTATTTATAAATGGGCCAATTTTGTTGGAATGTTTTGTCCTTCATCTGTAGGGAAATGCTTTCATCAATATTGATGACTGAAAAATAAATTTAGAGATACCTTGCTCCTAAGACGTTCACAGATGCACTTTCATTTGCCAGCTGCAAGGATGAAGGCACTTTTGGCTGTTACAAGCACTGATGCAAGTAACCTAAGTGTATATATGGGATCTCTTTTTCTGTGGCTTTAACCTCTCTTTGTCCCATGGGGGTGTGAGGGTCCCCAGAGGGCTCAGAACTGAGTCCTGAGCCCCTGCCTTCCCTTCCAGGTGTAAAATTGCCCGAAGGTCTCCACTTCAGCCCCTGTTATTAGGTATGTGTTGGAGAACCGCAGCAAGGCTGTTCTCTGTTTGCAGGTCCCAAGGAGCTCAGCACCAACCGCACGAACCAAAAGATGTGATGAGCTGAGGGGCAGCGGCCCCGCAGCGATCACCTCCAGCTGCTGTTATTCCTGTGGCCCTAGGACTGAAGTCTGTACTTTATGCAGGTAGAAGTGCAGCAGCTCAAGCTGAAGAGATGTTTCTAACCCAGGAATATATTGGTGCTTGATAATCATAGCAGTGAAGGGAGAAATTAGAAAGAGACTTGAAACAGTATTACACATTCCAGGTGAGCGCCCTGAGGAGGGTAGAAACCACGGGCACAAATATGACCTTTTCTTATGTGTGGGACAAATGAGTCTTGAGAATACTTAGAGTGAATCCTTGAGGGACATATCAAGAGTATCTGTCCCGATTCATAACTATATGCAAGGTGTAAAGTGCTTTTTCTGCAAAGTCTTTCACTGTTTCACACACACCCTGGAGCAAAAATGCAGATACAAAAAGCTATTGGGCACCTTCAAGTTTAAGTAGGAAATAAACAAGATTTTTAAAGGTCTCAAATACACCTAAAATCAAACTTAAATGTCCAAAGTGGGAATTAGGCAAGCAAACCACTGTGCAGACATACATCTAAATCGTTAAAGGACTCCCTCCCTTTAATATAGCACAAGCTTGACGAAGTTGCCAAAATGAGATCTTGCGTAATTCCTTTAAAATGTTGCTACCAGGAGGGACCAAGAGTCTTCAGAGCACAGCTAGTGGCCGTGCAGCCCCTCCCGGGCTGTCCTGCTGGCGTGGCTCGGTTTGGTCCGGAGGTGCTGGTAGGAGAGCAAGGGACAGGGACCCTCACAGGGAAACGGGCGAGGGTGTGAGCGTACGTGTCTCGCGGTGACCGCGGCGTCCGGGCTCTCCTCCCCAGAAGCAGCGCCGAGCGGCTGGCCCCCACGAACGGGCACCCAACCTCACGTTTAGCCTACGGGGTAGCTGCGAGCTTTCCTCAGGCTTTCCCCAGCCCAGGGCCGCAGCATCACCTGCATCTCCAGGAGGGACAGCGGTCGATGTCACCTTCACTGCGCCCGGGGATACAAGTCTACGTGGCAAAAAGATAGAGTGCACAGAGCTTTATTTTTTTCAACCATGTCACTGATGCTACTCCATTATATTTTCTGATTTCTGAGTGACATCCAGCAGCTTGGACCAGATTTACTCCTTCTGAGTAACGCTGAAATCATGTCTACGGTGCTGCTGCCTATTTGCACTGGTGCTGGTGGCTGGAAATGGAGCTCTAGGGCTCAAGCCTGGGTTTACTTCCATGTCTCAGTAATCCCTGGCAGTCTGCTTGAATAGCTGCCGGCTGCAGGAACGCCACACGTGTTCTGTTCCTCTGAATGGGCAACCCGTTAAAAACACTGTCAAGTCACAACCACAGCCTGGCGGCAGTGGAAGGGCTGAGAAAGCGTAGCCACAGCCATGTGCTTTATATTCATGAATATGAAGCCTGGTAAAGAAAAGAAAGGTGAGTTTGTAAGGTTAGTGAAGCTTCCAAGTTCCCCTGAGCTCCACAGGTAGGATAAACCTTGCTATTGAATCACAATAAAGTTTTAATTGACTAAATTTACTGATACATTTTACTGAAAATGCCAATAATGTAACAAAGCGCTACATGGAGCGGGCTGGGGAGGAAGATAAGCCTTTGCTGCCTGTTCATTATTTATCTTTTTTATTCTTTCTAAACTAAATATAGTGCTATAATAGATTGTGATTACCATCATGCCTTCCCTATCCTATTTACATTAAAAAATAAAAAAGAAACCGATATAGAAGAATTTTGAATACAGTGCACTGGAAGAAAAAATAAAAACCCCTTTGTGAAGAAATTATGCTGTTCCTGCAGAAGTGACTTTGCATGCTCTGAATAGCAGTCTTTCAGTAAGCCACCTAACAGACTTTGATAGAATTATAATTTATGATGTATTAGTTGGACAAAACAATATTAATATTTTATCCTGGGAAAGGTTGCATCAAGATTAGTAAGGCAGCATATTTCAATTTTATTTTCCACCATTTTTAGTGCCAGGAAAAAAAGTCTTGTTTATAGTGTCAACTGGAGAACTGCTCCTACCTAGTGACTTTTCACAGTACACTTCATTTCTTGGGAGAATTTAAACTGATCTACATTGGAACATATTTGTTAACTATGCTTTCTTAAAGAAAATACGTACTATTACATCATTCTCTGAAATAGCATTTCAACTTGTATAATGCAAGTATTCTGCTTACAACCTTTTAGCAGTTTGATGAGAGGTCATGTTTTAGTGTATTTAAGTTTTTTAGTAAATTTCCAGTTACGATATTTGACTGAGAAAAATAACTGCACCATTACTAATATGTATTTAACAATTCATACACTGCGTTAAATGTCACTTTTTAAGTTCCAAAATATAGATCATACAGATCATCATATGTATACCACAATTTTTTTACCGAGTATTGGAAAATGTCTTACTTTCCTCTCAGTTTAAAAACAACAAAGCCTATATTTCTTTTCCTTTAAATTGACAAAATCCATTAATTTCAGCATGACATTAATTTAAAAAAAAACCACAAAACCTACCAGATTTTATTATACATACATAGCTCTGATAAAGGATAAGGAAAACTACATGAACTAACACAATTTTTTAAAAAGGCTGCCATTATTCATAAGTCCTGATAATGAAATAAACATCGTTCAAATCAGTGTCTCTACAATATATGAAAACCTGTTGATATTCTTGAAATAGCCTGTGAAAAGCTTATTTGCAGTTAAGTGCATTGATGGTGTTCACAGGACACAAAACTTTTTTAAAGGGAATATAGCCCAGGCATAGACATATTTTCCTTTTTTATGGCTGTGAATGGAACTTAAGTATTCAGCCTGACCTACCCTGTGTACTCAAAAATATAGCGCCAGACCCCGTGAGTATCATAAGGAAGGACTAAAAATATATTTCAAAGACCCATACACATTTTAAGATTTTGCGTTTGCCTTTTGGGTTTTGTTCTTGTAGAATTCAGAAAGTTTTCACTATACCACTGGGGACAGAGAGCTTACTAAAGCTAAAAAGGAGTTATAATCACATTTTTAGAAATTTGCCAAATATCTTTACCTTACAATAGACTTGGCTTGATGGCAATACCATCAGGACAGCAGAGAATATAAATAAAGATATAAATACAGGGAATGACCTGACTTCCTTTTTAGCTGCTTTCTACTTCAAAGCCCTAATATATTAAATCAGAGAGCTACTAAACCCAGGTGGATCTAGGATCCTGCCATGGATACATTTGTTTTCACTGAGCCTTACTTCAGTTATGTCCTAAAAACTTAATGTTGCACAGTACTGGCACGATAATAAAGTCTTAATTATACTGTTAGCGGTTCGGCTGCACTATTTGTTTCTCCTTCCACTAAAACCTGAAACAGAGCAACTAATCAACAAAAAACAAAAAAAAATCACAGATGAGTAAAGCCAGCTGTCTTCAATTTGCCCATTGCAGTATGAAATTGAACAAATTCAGCGTTTTGAAGGGGAACTGTGTTCTGTGGAAAAAACATTGTATTAACACATTAAGTGCTTCGGAGTCACACAGAGAAGAGAGTCTGTCTTTTCTCCTGCAGTAGCAAAGGTGTCCATCACGTTTACAAACACCAGTCATGCACAGGCACTTTCTGTAACTGATGAAAATACCTGACATCACTGAGGTCTGGGGCATGGTTTTCTTTAATGAATCATGAAGGAACTCAGTTTCTTTTGTGGTTTGTCACCCATCGAGTTTTGAAAGGGCATGGGTTGTTGTTCCTCTAATGTAGCTCCGTCGTGGTGTAAGGCTTTTGCCTCTGGAAATTTACCTGCTTTCTGATGGCTGATTTTTCTCTCACATCCGTAGGAATCAATTAACTCCCACAGATTTTACATCAGTGTTTGCAGGGTGAATGAGAACGAGCTGTCAAGGGCTAGAGTTTACATCCCTTGTGTGTTGCTCATCCTCTAATCTAGTTCAGACAAATGAACTGAGCTCATTTAACTAGGAGTTACTGCTGCTGCATGAAATAAAATTTCCTCTCCCGCTTCTGCTTTTCCTTCTCTCACATAGTCATTCCTTACTCCTTTTTTGGGAGTATATGCTGTAAAATGAACAAAAATATTCAAACAATATCAGTTCTTCTCAACACAGCTGCTAACATGTCCTGCCCTGCTCTGCCTAGGGCTCAGGGTCAGGAAAGTTTCCCTCATGACAAGTAAGGAAAGTTACGGTGTCCCGATATGAGCTATAGCGGGAGCAGGCGATGGAAAAAAGAGAGCGCGGAGACGCCTAGCCGAGCTCCTGGCCGCATTTCCAGCATGACCTAACTCAACCGCTTTGCTTGTTTCCAGCTCAAGGCAGGAGAAATCAGCTTATTCCATGCATTTATGCCTTTATATTCTTCAGTCAGTGGGGTGGAAGATAGAGGTAGACAGAGGACTTGTGCTTCATTCAAGCATTGCCTTTATCCTTTGGTTTGCAGACAGCTGAAAGTCTAGGGGAATGACCAGTCCATTGATCAGACATTAGTGGGGATGAAAGGCCATATTTACCTAATAAACTGCATTAAGGAGAAATGAGTAGGGACTTCTCCAAACCCTCAATTTATATATTTCACGTAGAGGAAATATTATGGCCCTTGGAATGTATTTATCTAGAGATAGCTAAATATCTTTTATATGCTGTTTCTTTCTTCTATTTTGCACAATAATTTCATTCAATTCTTTGTAGTCTAAACTAATTTCCTCCACCACAGCATTTTATTATTTGCTGATTGTCCCTAGGTTGCTTAATTACTTGTAAGAGGATAATGAAGTAAACCTGGAGCCAATATTTAAGTAGAGTGGAGCTAGTCAAGTGTAATGAGCATTTTAAATTTGCTTTTTAGTACTTTATAAAGACCTATAACAAAATACCACCTTCCCTCCTGCCTTGCCTGTTAAAAGGCTGTCAGGAGTTGGTGCACTGCAATTAGCAGCGAGGGGCAATGTGACTGTCAGGAGGGGGGTGCTTTCTGCTGGGCAGGTTCTTCTGAGGCTCCTCTCATAACATCTTCACTAAAATAGAAAAACAAGAGCACTGGGGTCTTAAAAGGTCTCCTGCTGTTTCTCCTTTACCTCAAGGAGACCATTATGAGTTAGTGTTGATGTCTTCACATGTTCTAGCAAAGTTCATTATTTTCCATCTACTTAAATACTTTCCATAATTTCAATTACATCAGCTAGACTTTACTCTTAAATGTTTTGCTTCTCCTGCTGCGTTTGCAGCAGGCTTCAAACCAGAGCTGACTTCATTTCTAGTGGCAAGACAACTCCCTGTACTCTATCACACGTGGTCCATGTGATATCCATCCAAGTAAGCAGGAATGACCCAGGCAGTGGCACGCTCTTGCTCATGGCTGGATTGCGGGTGCCTCCTTGGTGTGCACCCAGGGTGCTCCTAGGCTGTGCCTGTATTGGGGTCAGGAGGAACTATATTTTCCCCTCTTTGGGTATAAGGGGAAGGGAGGAGAGGATTTAGCTCTGTGTATTTATCCATGCTTTGACTCTTACTGTCCCATTCAGAAAATGAGTCCTTGCCCTGTTTCATTGACTGGCATAGATGTAGCCCGAAGGGCTAAGTTGAAGCTTGAGCGATAGCTTCTCTTCTGCAATTTCTTTTCTTTGTGATTTGCATGGAGTGACTTAATCAGCTAGGGCCCAGTAGGTGACAGCAAACAGTGCTTCATTTCCAGCTGATCACATGCTATACAATATACATAACAAAGGCTGAAGCTTCAAACCATGCTTATTGGTCTGAGCCTCACAGACCCCTCAGGGGGTCTATAAAGATATGATGCCCTCAGCCACATTTCTTGAGTGCTTGAAGTGTTATCATTTTATAACTAGGGGACTTGGAATGTGAAAGGTGTTCTATAAGTTATTACTTATGGGCAGTCTTGTATGAACTAAATCTGCAATCTGTTCTTTTAAACCATCAACCTCATTTTGATGTAATTTAGAAAATATGTAATATTTCAGTCATGAAGGATTTTACTTTAATAAAAATAACAAGGGATCTTCAAGGGTTGTGATTATTACTGGATAACCACATCCTTGGGGAATTAGAACCATTTAGATATTCTTTCTGTCCAATTAAAATACGACACCTTGGGATTAGATGTTAGGATATATACCACAAGTAATGATTTCATGCCTTATTAGGTGAAAATAAATGTTAACAGGACAAGAAAGATAACAGGCCAAATGAACTCTTGGGGCAAGTGGGACAAGGCTCTGTTGAATTCTGCATACTTTCTATGCTCGATATGCCATGACTGCATTCAACCAAGTACACTTTTACGTCTGTGATATTTATGGTGCATATTGACTCTGTTGTAGATGTATATTGTACCATAATGCAAGAAGACTCAGCTCACAGACTGAAGATCCATCCAATGCTGACAACATTGATCTTGCTCAGGCTTGTTTTTATAGGAGTTGGCTGAGCAACATAGCCAGGGGCTAATGGTCCCTTTGCTGTGGGTATGAAGCACAGCATCAGGGATGTCTAGTGCACGTCTCTTAATGGCCCAGTGGAGATGGGTTAAATCCACTATGATTAGTCATGTAACATTTCATTTTAGTCACTTTGCTTTCCAATGGCACTCAGTCTTCTGCCAGACTCCTTTCTGAGGAAAGGGAAGAACTAAAACTGCACCAAGTATCGCTGAGTGACAAACCGTCTAAATTACCTGGTAGTAAAGGCTGTGGAGAGGAACCAGGATTCATTCTGACCCTGCTGAGGGGATTCAGCTCCAAGTCTGGTCTGGGGAGATACAACGAGCCATCAGCAGTCATGAACTTGACCTTAAAATCTGCAGTTGCCTGAACCTCACAAGAATGGCAATGGCTGTAGGGCTGCACTCTTTTCCTCCCCTCTTCAACCAGTAGCAGAGTGATTATCCCCACATGGGAAGGGTAACAGAGATTGTCCTCTTCTATCCAAAAGGTTTTAATCTCACAAAGGACCCCAAATGTTTTTTGATATATTCTGTGAATGAGTTTATTTCAACTCCTCCTGCTGACATTGTTATATTTTACATGGAAGTAGTAAACAATAGCTGATGAAAAGCACAAAAACCAGCTCTATAGTCCAGGACACACTCGCTTGTGTAGGAGGGGGAGATCAGCCTGCAGTGAAATTTTGGAGCGTAGACTGGCATTCAGTCTCCCCTTCAGCAGACACATGGCTTGACAGCCTGGAGCACCAGTCTCCCTACTTCTCTTTGGACAAGTTAATACTTCTTGCATCTTTCACAGATTTCTCATATCCCCTTCAGCTCAATAGAATTATGCATATGCTTAAAGGAAAGCATGCAATTAAGCTGATTACTTCATTTAGAGACAGATTTATGTAACTGTCCTTTATCTGAGTTGTTTTACACATCTTTCAATAAGAAACCATCATCATGGTCTTCATATTACCTTTCCCAAGTAGGATCATTTCTAAAGCTTGGAATTGGTATGTCATGTTACATATGCTCAAACTGTTTAATGCTACTCCCTAGGTTATATAAGTGTGACAAATCAACTGGAGGCAATTTGCTAAGCAGCTTCACTTTCCTTCAAACCTACTCAAACCTTTTGGTCTCTCTCAAAGAAGGTGAAAATGGTGACCAATCTACATTATTTTTGAAAATTTGTGCAGCTAGGAAAAGAGAGGATAAGTAAAGGCTAGCAATCAAATCTCTCCAATATAGTCCACGGTGTATCTACTAGACAACAGTCCTTGGTTATGTCAAAAAGATACTGAATTTAAAATTTAAATCTCTGTAAATGAGAAAAGGTTGTTATTTAAAAATAAAATAATCTTCTTGATTCTGCTATTTAATGATAGAAAGTGCCTTTTAATTTATGCCTCTGGTCACATTTCTAACCCTTCATTTTTATTAAGTAGTTACAAATTTCACTATATACCAACTCAAAGGGCATACTTATGCTGATCATGTTGGGTAAAATCCTTCTGCAGGTTTTCCTCAAGTAACTGTTGTGACATTTTATAGTTCAGATGGATCACAACTGTGGGTTCAAGGCAAGCTGTGAAAGACTTGAAGTAGTTTTCACTGCTTCACAAATCAATTCTGTCAAGAGCAAATCTTGACCTTTATGCAGTTTTAATTAATTTGATAAAAACCTTTGGCATGGCGAGGTAATTTAGAGTCATATTGAAAAGACTTGGCTGTCTAAGTAGTTTCTGTCAAAATGTGACAAACACCCATGATGGAAAGTGAGTAAAGGTCCATGACAGTCTATCAAACTTGCCTGTAGCAGACAGAAGGATCTTAAGTCCTATTCTGTTTATTCTGTATTACACACCAAAGCCAGGCAAGGTGAGCTGCAATCTAAAGACTAGCATCACAATTTACTTTCAGGCTGCCTAAGATGATTTAGCTTTTAGCAGACTACATGAGGTCTAAGGTTAACAAATGGATTTGCTGGAACTCTGCTGTGCTAATGACTTTGTACTGGTAGTCTGCTAGAGTAAGAACTTTTTGGTGCTTGAAGGACCCATCTTCTGCTTCTGCAAACCTACTTGGCCTGACTTGAAATCTCAGAAAAACTGGAAAAATGTGCCAAGCAACTCCCTTCAAGATACAGCTATCCATAGAAATGAACTTGTAGCATAAATTTGCATAACCTCAAAGTGTTTTGAATAATATGTTAACATTTTCAGTAAGCTTTCATACCTATAAAGTTAGCATGGTCTCCAGCTGATTTATGAAGCATGTCAGAGAGATACCTCAGTCAGATCACCCAATCAGGTGTCCTGTTTCACTTCCATATCACACGCTGACCAAAGTGGTGTGACCAGCTCACAAGTGGTAATGTCTTACAGCATGCTGACTGTCTGTCCTGTGGCATTAATATGAGTGACACAGGTGTAATGGGCCTGCTCTGTGATTTAGACACAAAAGACATGAATGTCGTCTTCATGTGTTATCACTAAAATTTCTACATTCTAAAAGCCGTATTTGTTCTGCTTTAAAAAAATGTCCTTAATGTGGATGTGACTAAGTAGAATTTAGAAGAGAAATGTTGTTTTATATTGTCTGCAAAGAACAAAGAGCTGAATGAAAGAGAAAGCATCACTACCCACAACAGGACACACAAGTTCCAGCTGGGAAAGTTGATAAAGATTTAATGTTGTTACCTGCTCAGGTTAACACAGGGATTTATAAGAAGAAGGATCTTAGCTAGCATTTGAAAACTAATAATCCAAATTTCAGACCAAGGAACACAGATCATGCCATCACATTTGTTAAGAAGGAAGTGAATGCCTGAAGAGACATGGACTTCATTTTTAATACAAAGGCAAGTCTGAGTTTGGGATTATTCAAGTATATCTATTCCACTTTAAATTTTCATTTCACCATCCTTGAAATGTCAGATGTTGACATGCCCTAATTTAAGGAACGACAAGTAAAGACTGGTGTTGTTTATAATGGGACTATTCAGTGAACAAAATCAAGAACCTGAAGGTCCAGGACACCTAATTTGGCACAGATTCTGAGATCTAAGTTTCACTTGGAAACTTACAGAGGAGCTATTTTACTGAGAAAAGTGATCCTAACCACAATACGGGTTTTGGGGGCTTTTTTAAATTACACTGTGGAATCTCTGAAATCTCCTTGGCTGCATATAGCGATACAACCATCCAATAAAGGCAAGGTTAGATGTTAGTGTGGGATTGTATATCTCCAGATCAAGAGATCCTGAGCACAGTACTTCAAGAAGTTTAATTGGATGTTATTTCGTACTAGGCTCATGGACACACACCACAGCAGCTGTGGTGGTATTGGTCATGGGCACAGGCTGTGGCTTCTGTCACTCACCTAAGAGCTCTGTGCTCCATGTATACAGAAGCAGGAGTCTTTCTTCAATTTGGAAAGCTTTTGTCTGACATCTTCAGGCAATGAAAGAGGCCACTTGGGTGGGGTTTTTTCAGGTAGTTTAGCGAGAGATAGGTGTTCTATGTAGAAATTTGCTCAAAGTAATCTTTAAAGCTACTTAGAAACTGTTGCTTAAATTAAACCCTCAAATTTTAAAGTACCAAGGGCTCACGGTTATTAAGAACTTTAAGGCAAGAAAATTTGCTTTCCTGCGTTCCCTGGCACATTTCTGGCTTGCATGGGAATGTGTATGTGTGCTCATCTAGGAGCAAAATCCAGCGTGAAAACTGGCAGTATGAGAAAAGGCTAGAACATCTCCTGAAAGCGGCTTTTGAATCTAAGGTAACTGCCCTGAAAGGAAGAAACACAGCATGTCATTTTAAAAAGGATTTTACTTTACAGATCGAGCCTTAAACTCAACTGCAGAATCAAAACAGGAGAAAGGCCCTGATTCTGTTCTAATATATATAACTATACAAAGCTGCCATGATCCTACTGCAGTCTGTGGAGTGACGTGTAAAACTAATAAGCCACATGAAAGTTTAATACCTATCAGAATGCAGCCTTCACAGAGGCTCCTTGACACTACCACAATACTAATAAGGACATAAATGACTCTTTAGGAATGCATGTGAAAGACAGAAACAGATGTATTGGATAATACCCTGGTTCTGCTCAAGTCAATAAGAACTTCTCTCTAAAACCTCAGTGGGGCCAGGATTTCATCCATTATATTCATGAACAACACAATGCAATTATTTCATTCTGATTTACTTTCTTCTGTATTAAGAGTCGTCTACTATAACAGCATTTTATAGTTGACTTAGAAATACTGAAACATGATTTTTCAAAAATTGACTACTTTATAAATATTATGAGTACTGGTACTTTAAAGCATGAAGGCATTTTAATTTGATTGTGTAAACAGAGTACACAGCACAGCTTCCAAATAAGACTAGAAGAATGAATATGGAATGATAATCCTCTATGTAATCATACACATGATAGATTATATCTGGATTTCTGGGAAGACAAAGGCTGTCATATACAGCTACTGGAGCTGAACATACTTCTCCCAGCCCTCCAATTTTTTTTTAATTATTTTTAGCAAAATGCAGTGCAAATTGAGAGAGTCAAAATCTTAACAATTCTCATTAATAAAGAATTTGAAAAAAAAATCACTTGGGCCTGCCAAAGCACTTTTTTTTCAAACATTAATTCAAAATTCTTATAACTGACAAACTAGCTGAAATGTTGAAATTAAAAAGCATGTTGATCTAAGCACACCATATTTCCTAAATGTCAAACTTTAAAATGTCATGTTTCCTTCAAATAAGGAAGAAATTCAGCAAACTCCTCAAAAATATTCTCTTTGAAAAATTATGCAATAAGAAAAAGTGACCAAAAACTTCATGAATATGTCTAAAGGGCTCCTTGGCAAGAGTCCTCAAAAATGAAATAAAATGCAAGACTTTTGACACTTTCTCATGTAATATCCTCATTGAAAAGCTGATGAAGTATAAACTAGGTAAATGAAGTACAAACTAGGTAAATGGACAGTGGATTGAAAACTGGTTGACCAGCCAGCCCAGAGGGTTGTGATCAGCAGCACAACATCCAGCTGGAGGCCAGCCACCAGTGCAGAGCTCCAGGGGCCAGTACTGCAGCTAATACTGTTTAGTATCTTCATTAATGACATTGATACTGGGAGAGGCTGCACCATCAGCAAGTTTGCTAACGATAAAAAACAGGGAGGAGTAGCTGACACACTACTTGAATAAGCTGCCATCCAGAAGGACCTTGACAAGCTGGAGAAATGGGCAGAGAGGAACTTCATGAAGCTCAACACGGAAGGATTAACCCCAGGCACCAGTTTACACTGGGACTGGAAAGCAGCTTGGCAGAGAAGGACCTGGCTGTCCTTGCAGGCAAAAGGTTGACCATGAGACAGCAATGTGCCTTTGCAGCAAAGGCAGCCAACTGCATCCTGGGCTGTGCTAGGAGGAGCATTGCCAGCTGGTTGAAGGAATTGACAATTCTCCTCTACTCAGCATTGGTGAGACAACACCTGGGGTGTGGAGCTTTGGGCTAATCAGTAAAAGACAGACATGGACTTGCTGAAGTGAGTCCAGTGAAGGGCCAGGAAGATGATTAAAGGGGTGAAGCATCTTTCATACAAGGAGAGCCTGAGAGAGCTGGGACTGTTCAGCCTTGAGATGAGAAGGCTCACAGGGACCTTGTCCATGTATATAAATACCTGAAAGGGAGAGTAAAGAAAAGGGAGCCAGGTTTTTCTCAGTGCTGTCCAGTGACAGGACAAGAGTCAATGGGCACAAATTGAAATACAGGAAATTCTGTTTAAACATAAGCAACATTTACTGTAAAGGTTGCTGAACAAGTTGCCCAGAGATGTGGAGTATCTGTCCTTGGAGATATTCAAAACATGACAGGACACGGCTCTGAGCAACCAGCTCTCGCTGACACTGTTTTGAGCCAGGGGTTGGACCAGAGGATGCCCAGGGGTGCTCTCCTTCCTGTTCTATGATGCTGTTCTATGGTTTGCTTTCAGAGCATAAGCACTACTCTTAAGAAAAATAATTGTCCCATGACTGAGGTCCAAATTCATCAGCTCTCCTGGGTAAGGTAACAGAAATAGTTTCTGAGTTCACAGTGCCAGGACAGTGTCAGTGACAGTCAGCTGTGTAGGAAGAAGATCCATTTTTTGTGCACCTGAAACCGAGGCATTTTTTAAGCGTTGAGACAAGCGAATACAAGGGAACACCTGCAAGCACCAATGCTTATCAGCAACATGGTCAGGGAGGGGTGCAACCGGCAAAACTACAAAACAGAGGCAGCATCAACTTTACAAGCTTAAAACCAAAAGGTTTATCACTGTTTTCTAAACCAGTCTCAGATAATGAAGTATGGCCAAAGGATGTTAATGAGAGCTAGAATGGCCACATTTTTCTGTAGCAGAAACGCTGTTTTCTTCTGATGCTTTTATGGGAAGCTGATGAATTTCAATGATAACATTATAATTGGAGTGGTTATCCCTGATTTTTTACCAGAAATTGAGATTTAAACTTCGTTCATTTGTCACAATTATATTTTATATCTTTAAGTTTCTCCTCATATTGTGTGATGTTTTAATGAATTCATATATAGACAGCCATGTCAATGAGCAAACCATGTCATTACACAACCGTATTGCCTCTTATAGACCTTCATGGTCTGTATCTATGTTAGTGCCAAACCTGTGTGAAACGTACTCTGAGACACAGAGCTGTTACTTTTTCCAAATTTCTATTCAGAAATTTGGACTAGTTTCTGAACAAACGTTCCAACAAAATTGGTTTGCTTCTTTGTAAGGATGTGTTTCAAGTTTGATTTTTAGGTAGAACAATACAAATCTCCATAGCTCCATGTAGGTGTGTTTCCAAGCAAGACAAAAGGAGCATCTGGGGATTTGTCTCTACATATGCTCCAGTCAAAATTCTCAAACTAGAGCCTTGCATGAGTAAAAATTAAAAACTGCTTGAAAATTTCATGACTACAAGGAGAAAAAGGTTGTGTACATACATACTAACCCGACTATTTTGTTACATTTCTACAGACATTTTGTAAACAAAAATTAAAAATAAAAGATGTCTGCTAGAGTATTTGCAGTGAAAGGTCAGAACATCTGATGTCTCTGTTCCTTCACTGTTATTCACTAGGAGTAACAGATACCTAGGAAGCTGAACATATAGTAAAATTCTTTATTAAAGAATGGCATTATGAATACCACAATTCTTGATAGTATCAAGATCAACTGATTCAAAAGTTTTTGTATTTGACAAGAGAACTAAAGAGAGACCCTTCAGTTGGTGCCATCCTGTCTCCACAAACTTTCTTTAACTGCCAAAGTTTTCTAGAGCCATTTTTTCCAATATTGGGCATAAAGTGTGACCAGAAACATTAGTTCATGTTTATATGCAGTTTACACTTGTGTACATCATAATCTTGAATTATAAATGTTGGATTTACAGTAAAGAAATGGATGTTGCAATCAAAAGGGTATGTCTGAGTTTGAAGGAAAAAAAAAACATAAATGAATACAGCCTGAGAGAAATAAAAAACAAAAGAAACTATGTCTATCCCAAAGTCAGGAGTAGTTCAAAAAGGAGAGAGAGAGTACTAGAAGACTGAACATTTGTAATGGGATCTTTTTTGCTTCTGGCTTCTTGCAGCACTCCCTGTGCTGCTTAGACGTCGACAGTAACATTAGATTTTGGCCTCTGTGTTCAAGAGAAATCCAAGCGTATTTAGCCAAGCACATTTAGAATGATTTAGCTACAGTTATGAAGTTAAATTAAGAATAATAGGATATGTTGCAGAGATTACTCTTCAGTATAATTGGATCATGCCATCAAGTGGTAAATAGATTTTTAAAAACTGAGACCATTACTACGTCAAATTTTAATATGGAACACTACAATATGAGATGTGAACTGTGGTCTCATGCTAAACACTGTTAATAGGGACAAGGTCACTGTTCCACTCACCAAGGTACCATACCGAGCTGTGGATAGCCTTTAAAGGTTAACCTTCCCACTGGCCAAAGTATCAAAACAATCTAGTGGTAGCCTTTAAAGGTTAAGCTTTAATTTAACTAGTGTATTTTTCAGATATATTTTATTTAAATCTTTGTTTTCCGTTAAGGATCTCACACCTTCCTGAAATCTGATTTTGACTAAAAAAAAAAAATTAACAGCAAAAGGCATTACTAGCACTTCTTTCTAGCAACAAACAAACAAAACCCCACATGAGGACAGAAAGTGATTTTTGTATTTGTATTTGTTTGTGTCATGAGTGAAATTCTGTATGCAGATCTGTGGGAAACAGCCTCTAAGGATTCACAAACTATTTATCCTACAGAGCAAAAAGATATCTTGATGGCAAACTTCAAGCAAGCAAGGTCGTGTTGCGTGTTGGTCGCAAGCAGCAACTTGTAACTCATACACTCTCGGGTTTCACCAAGCATTTGAGGGGGACCTGTTCCTGGGGCTGTCTGTGGGAGAGGAGGGGGACCAGAAGAGTTTGTGTAAGTAGAGCCATCGAGATCTGGCCCAGACTGAGAAGCAACACAGGGAGGGCAGTGTGCTTGCTTCCACTGAATGGGCTTGCCCCCCTGGTGGCATCATGACCTGCATTTGAACCTCTTGGAAACAGCAGCATTTGTCTTCCTCTAAATCCTCTCAGGGATGAAACACAAGAAACATTTCACTTGTCAGTACTGTTTACTACTTGTTGAAGTAAATGTAAATCTGATGTTTCTCTAAGCAAGAGCTGACGGCTTTATTTTGCAATCATATATCCATAGATTTCTTGGCATTTCCTTTTTCTATTTTGACACTAGAAGCTCTTTCCTGTGATTTGGTGTCAAAACAGTAAGGTCATCTTGAGCTGTTTAGACACTTTCTAAATAGCAGACTTAAAAATAAGAAGCAATAACACTATAAGAAAGAACTGAATTGTTTAGATGTATCTCACCACATATATCTGTGACTACTTCTCTATATCTACAGTATGTCCAAATTATTATTTATTAAATTAATATATTGCTAGTCCAGTGAGTTTCCTGTAGTGAAACTGTGTATGTTATTAAGCAACAGCTGTTGCCTCTAATGAATTTACAATTTGAATAGGTCAAACATGTAAAATCAAAGTACACAAAGCAACAGAGAATGCATAATGGCAATTACTGATCCTTCCTTTAGCAGCCTCTCCAGTGTTTTAATTTCAACTAAGTGACCCCCTCCTTCTCCTTTTTGTGACTTGAGTAATTGCCCTTTGGACTCCAACAACTCCATATGGAAAGTTGCTGACCAACCTGAAAAATCCGGAAGGCTTCCACAGTCCAAAACGGTTCTGCCACTTGAAGGACTGTCCTAGTCACACTACACAACAGCCTTGCATCTACTAGTTGAACACTGACTTCTATTTAATAATTGGGCTGAGTTTTTTGGCTCATAGTGAACTCATTTTCACAGAATCACAGGTTCATTAAGGTTGGAAAAGACCTTTAAGACCATCAAGTCCAACCGTCAACCCAACACCACCATGCCCACTAAACCATGTCCCGAAGCACCACATCCACAAGTTTTTTGAACACTTCCAGTGATGGTGACTCCACCATCCCCCTGGGCAGCCTGTTCCAATGTTTGACCACCCTCTCAATGAAGGAATTTTTCCTAATATCCAATCTAAACCTCCCCTGGCGCAACTTGAGGCCATTTCCTCTTGTCCTCTCACTAGTTTCTTGGGAGAAGAGACCAACACCCACCTCACCACAACCCCCTTTCAGGTAGTTGTAGAGAGCGATAAGGTCTCCCGTCAGCCTCCTCTTCTCCAGACTGAACAACCCCAGTTCCCTCAGCTGCTCCTTGTAAGACTCGTGCTCCAGACCCCGCACCAGCTTTGTTGCTCTTCTTTGGACACGCTCCAGCACCTCAGCATCCTTCTTGTAGTGAGGGGCCCAAAACTGAAAAAACAAAAACCAAAAATGTTTAATTACATGGTCTATTAACATTTTAATTAGAATAGCATTGTGAGTTGTCCTTAAGAAGTTATGCCCCTATGAAGAAAATTATGCTTTAAGAGACCTTTCGCCACTGTATTTGCTGAGGAAAGAAACAGAAAAACAAAATCTGTAATGGGGACTGAATTGCCTAAAAGAAAATAAAGATACCATAACATCATGGGTTTGCTTTCTGATTCTGCTGAATTCTCCCTTCATTGTGCTTTCCAAAGGTTAAGGCTGACTAGGGCACATTGAACCTCCAGGACAACCAAGAGTAACTTCAGAGCCACTCTGATCTATATTTGGCTGGCAAAAGGTTTGTTGTAGTTCAGCTACAGTGTTTAAGTCAATATATGTCAAAGCTGTGGGACTTCTGTTGAAAGCACAAAAGTTTTCATAGATGTTGGTGTTCTGATTGATTTGAGATGTGGAGATGTTTTGTAACGATTCAGAGTGTCACAAGGACATCAGTCTAGGAGCTTCTTTGTTGCTGAGAGTTTGTATCATTTTATTCTTAATGGAGGCTGTACAGTCTCTACAGTATCTCATTTACATCTGGTTTGACTCAAATGGCTGTCACATTAGCTGGAAAAGCAATGCAGATAATCAATAATTGCTACAAGTCTTTATCACCACCACAAACTTTTAATGTTTACACTCAAAACTTTCTTTCTGTGTGCAGTTTTATCCATCAGTTGGTATGGATTTTACTTTAAATCCTGTAATGTATATCACAAGACCTTCAGCTGAAGTGCACACTTAAGGAATAATTACAGCATACAAATGAATTTTATGACATAGGGATGTGCCAGTCCCATATTTATGTGTGCACATGTGTCGTTTGCATTCTTTGCTATTGATATTTAGCCTCTACATTCATCAGCTAAGCTGTTTACTTCTGCAGTGGCACACTGCTTTCACCTGCAGCTTCTAGTCCTCTTTTTCTGCATCCCATTCGACAAATGTTTTCACAGTCTGCACATGTCTGTGCACTTTTTTCCATTCCCACTGTTCTGCTCATGATAAGGATTGTGGTTTTACAGCATACAGCTTCTGTGGGCCACTACAGCTGTTGCATTGACTTGAGAAGGACACCCCTTCCAGGTGCGGCATTCTGGACAAGCAGCTCTACACTGGTGGCATGACAAGTAACAGGACACTCTGGTGTAGTTGTAGAAACATGCAGTGTTCAGCCTCTGTAAGTATTTAAGATAATACTGTAAGATATATTTTGCACATTTACAAAACCTTCTTTATCCTTTCCTGCAAATAAATTAAACTGCCTCAGCAGTGTTTGGAGATGCAAGGATATGTGAGCATGTTGCTTAGGTTTAACAGACTAGAAATTCTCATATTTGCAAAATGAAGTGGAAAACTCCAAGTTTTCCAAGCTAATGGATGCTGCAATGTCCCAAATCATTACACAAGTATCAGAAGCCCATGTGCAAGTATGACTAAGCTCCTCTTTTGGTCTGTTTGAAAATGTCCTTGTCCTTCTCCACAGTTGTAGTGATTTCTTCCAAAGCGTTTTCACTAATTATTAGGCGGTTGATTATTATAAATCCTGATGATTAAACATTCTTAGGTATAAAATATAGTAAATAAAAAAGGAGCTTGCTATCAATGAGACAGAGAATTGGTTGCTAGTTACTCAGTACATTGCAAATATCCTTCATATTCTGTCAAGATCTCTGCCCTGCGCATGATGTGTTCTGGAAGTGTCTCTGAACGCATCTACCATATTAACAGCAGATGCAATATCAAGTCTCAACACATTCCTAACTGTTCGCTGATGTAGAGGATAATCTTGTTTGATGCATAATCTCTGCAAGTCATATTGATGTCTGGGCATAAAGTATTGATATCCATCAAGAACTTCAATAAGAACATCAGGAAGATCACACCATGAGGCAAAGTTCACTTTATTTCCAAGGTACTTTATCAGGGTGGTTATCTTGCCTGATGATATCTTGTTATTTTTAGAGAGAGATGGAGGATAACATTGGTTTTTGTGATGAAAGAACTCTTGTAAGTCACCTTCTTTCTTCTGACAGGCAATGAATAATTGTGGAATAAAAGATGACAACTTTTAGAAGGGTTACTTGTTGGCTATTTCATGACACATTCTTGAAGGAATCCTCTATGAAGAAATATTTCTGGATATAAACTCAGATCATATTTATCTTCACAATTTTTTTGTCAAAAAATCACTATATAGTGCGAGGTCAACATATTTGATGATCTTTAGGTTTTCTGCAAACTTGCAATGATCACTTGTTAAGGATTCCCAGAGAACCCACTGGATGTATTTTAAACACAGTCCTGTATTTTCTTATCATATAATTAGCACACAAATGTGTCCACAGAACTCTTTCTGGACCATCACAGTGTGCAACCTGAAGCAGGTGCTAATCCGATATGGTTTTCTCATTCCAATCACATTAGCCTCTGTCCCAAAACTGTGTTTCGGCTTTGGCAGAGCCACAGTGGTAGAAGGAAAAAAATTCTGAATCACTTTCATTGCCTGAACCTCTTACAGAGAAAGCTTATTAGATACACTTGATCATATCAACTTTCTTTACCCTTTCTCTGCACACTTCCATGCCTTCTTCCCTGCTGGCTGATTATCCTCTGCTCCCCAAGCATCATCATAGTCCTGTGATCAAGCAGCTGTGGGCTATGTGTGCAGACCTATGAGTTGTTGCAGATATATTAGTAGAACCTATTATATGCCTATTATTTTAATTTTAAGACGCATGAGGGAACATTCATTACAACAAAAATCTGCAGCGTAATTAAGAAATTCCTTATTCAATGTTTTCTTTATATTTTTCTCACTTCAAGATTTTTACTGGTATTAATTCATCTTAATTTTACAGATAAAGGATGCATACAGAGAAATTAGAAGACATATTTCATTCAATGTAAGTTTGTTCCTGTACAAGTTTTCCCAAATTGATCCAGTTCTACAGATGACAGCTAGTGTTATTCATGTCAAAACTTGTTCTTTCTATTTTGAAATTCAGTACCCTTTTGTTACAAGACAGTGTTAATTTTTACTAAGCTTGTCTCCTTCTCATGGTGCCATTTTGTTTAAATAAGAGAATCTGTGTAAAGTGGCTTTGTGCCTATGGGTGAATTATTTGAAGTGTAAAATGTCAAACTGGCAATGGTAATAATCCTGTAAATTAGGTATGTCAAATAATGTACATGTAGACTTTTGATTCATCTAAGAGTGGAAGGCTTTCTCTATTTTGAGAAACCTGAGTCATGAGCTCCCATTTCTTAATTGGTACTCTTGACAAAAGTGAAGAATACGCCAACATAAAAAATTTATAAATCAGAAAATATTGAGTCTAAGGTAAAACTAAACACCATCTCCCAGTTCAGCGATTCTCAGAAGGAAAAAAGAGATCTCTACACATGGAACAGAGGTCATCACCAGAACAGTGTTTTGTAACTAGCAAACTGGATTCATTGTGGAGGTGCTGCAAAACCATGTCCAGGCCGTTGCATACCGTGCATATAGGCATGTACATACTGTTTCTCGGTTTGTACGGTACAGTCCATCTAGGAAGGCCACAGTCGCTGAGATGATCTCACCACTCACTCTCACCTTGGAGACCAGGCACATTCTCCCTAGTACGACTGAAAATGCGTGGGGAGATCCTACAGCCAGCAGGAAAACGGGGTGGAGCATATGTGGAGAAAGCACACCTCGCCATTTGGCTGCAGCTGCTGTAGCTGGAAAACCACCAGATCACCCAAGCTGGTCCCTTCTCTCCAATCTTTCCTGCCTCATTTGCCGAGTAGTGCTGCCCCTCAGGTTCTCTGAGTTCACTGCTTAGGTGGGCACTTTCTGCTCCCTTTTGGTGAAAATGAGCTAGAATACCAAATATGTGTTTGAACTATGTAAGTTTGGTTTGAGGGAACTGACTTACAAAGTGCTCACCCAAGCAAGTTCCCAGCAAATCTGAAAGACAGGAAGGAGTATTAGTAAGCACTGGGGAGCACGATCTTTTCCAAGGCTATGACTTCAGCTAGAACATTTTAGAATTAGAGTTTTTCTCTATGAAAGGAGAAGTATTTTTGTCTAAGTAATGAATTTAATTGCAGCTATTTGCTCTAAGTGCATCTTCAGAGACCTCCAATGCTAAAATGGACACAGTTCTGCTCCTGTTGAAGCTTTGCCACTTCTTACTCTTTAGCTGGCAGAGTCTTCTCCTTGGTGTAATAGCCTGAACATGCATTTAGACACCTACTACACGTTGTATTGTTTCCATATATAGCATGTAGTATACTACTGTATTCTATTACTGTATTATTGTAATATGTATGTACTATTACATTGTACTATGCAACATTTTTTTGCAGTGCTTTACCTGTCACCCCTTCGGCACTGAAATGGGATAATCAGCAGCAATTATTCTCTCTTACAGAGAAACCAATAGCTTTGTTGGATTTATAGGGCACCAGGTAAATTAAAAATGCTACTGTCCAAGAAGAAAGATAAAAAAGATAAATAATTTAAATTATTATTTATTATATGTGTACTATATTAATCCTATGGTACACACAGTAAATGGGAGTTATATCCCCCTTCTCGCATGGAGAGTTACAAATCCTTGTGCCTCCTGAGGGAAAACACTGCTCTCAGACATCACTAAGCAGCTATTGCACAGTGAATTCTTGCCATTGCTTCTCTATGGACTTTCTCAGAGACTCGTATCTTTATTCTCATTCTCTGCATTTGAGATGGTAGGATAACTATAGCAGGTGTGTACACCTAAACTAATTGGGAATTAGCTACACTTAGCTACACTGATACCACCTGGTAACAACACATCACATGGTAATGTCACATCATATGCTAATGTCACTGCATAGGTTAAAAGAGACAGTGGAGGAAGGTTTTACCCTCAACCAACCAAGGGCTGGCTGCATGATAGGTCTCTGGCCTCAAAATAGCTCAATGATAAAGGATAGGACAGAAAAGATGAAGAATCAACCCCCAAAACAGCAGCAGTAGAAATCCATAACGTACTTTATAAATCAATTTTATCTTTCATCCATCATTTCCTGATGGAAATGTCAGAGATGGAACCAGTCTGTAGCTAGTACACGCTAGAAGAGAATTTCTAGAAAAGAGACCTGAAAGAGTTTTCTGGCATCCCCAACCACCAGCACCTAAACAGGGGCATGCAGGCACCAAAAGGACCCATCAAAGGAATCAGCGTATAAGTACTGTACCTCACTGCTAGTTGGGCACAATGCAAAGAATGTTGCAAGTAGTTTTCTTACTAACTTACTCATCGGTTCTTTCTAATGGGCCTTATAAATGTTAAGTAATTGCTTTATCATATACTTTTTAATCACAAAAAAATTTAAAGAAAGTACAAGGTAAAAAAAGACAAAACCTTGATGTCTGCAAAACCTTCCAACCAAGTTTTGCTGGTAAGGGAAGCTGTCCAAACCTGTGTTTTTCCTCTTAGCTTATAATGAATTAATTGCATTGCACGGGTTTGTTTCTCTTTATTTTCAGTGTCAGTGTAAGTTCTCCAAGCTCCATTAAAAATGAAATATTGTCAACAGCAGAACCATAGGCTAAATATATCTTTAAGTGACCCTGGTTGCCCACCCTCTTTCTTATGTGTTAAGAAGCTGAAACATTATTCAGAGTTGGCTATTAGCCACACTGCCTTCATAAACCACTCAGAATTTATTTGTCAGATATTCTTTGGTGTTAAATTGTAGAAAGTACATCACATTGTTTGTGAAGAAATCTCACCTTTATGATCCCTTTCATTTCTGCCTAATTGTCTAAGATAAGAATAGCTTGCTGTGCCTGAGGGGGAAATTTTCCATTACCACTGAAAAGATAAATGGTAGAAAGCAAAATGAACCTGGCTCATTACAACCTTCTGAAAAAAAGGCAAATTGGTCTTCAGAAATGATATAATAGAGCTGACACTTTTAATAGTCAAGAGTTCAAATGTGGCATTTTATATATTTTTTTCATAAAATATAATACAAACAATTACAGACGCTGGTAATAACGAATGGTGCTTAGTTTCTTTTACTAGATTTACTCTGTAAGTTCCAGGGGGATGAAAATGGTGTTACCAATATCCATTTTAATGAGGAGAAAAAGGTTACACTTAAAGAAACATAACATTCATTTCAGTGTGTTTCTAGTCTTAATGTCTATAATAATTGCACAAATGCCTTTTGATCTACTATGAAAGTGCATAAATTGCTTAGAATAGTGAAAGCCAGATGGTTCATTTGATGTTTCAAATATCTGATGAGCTTTGGAGGACAGCTTTGAAAGAAGATTTCAGTACAGAACACAGTTCATAGTAATGGCCAGTTTCTTACTTGGGATTCATTTAGATCAGTTACTTCTAAACATATTTTCATTGTTTGTTGTGTTTTATTAATGCTTAACAGGTAGGCATTGATTTGCTAGAGTACTGATTAATATCACACACATATCTGAGAGTGGAGGGGTTTGAGTATCTACCTATACAGCAGAACTATGGATCATTTAATTGAGGTAATGGATGTTGTTAATCTCAAATACTGTATATCCATACTAAAAAGAGGGAAAGTTTAGCTATTGTCTGTGTCACATACGTTTACTTTGGTATATTGTTCCAAACTAATGGAGAACTTGCAAATGTATTAAAAATATGTCTATTGCTGTCAATCTGTGCACCAGTTCAGGAAAGTCTCTAACTTAAGTAAGTAAAGTAAATTTTTATTTATTTAAATCTGTTTTAGGCAGGTTTTTAAAGCAATGTTGAACAGAGGGCATGACTTGAGGGCATAAAGTTAAGATGATTTTTCTGACAGTTTAGTTCCGTTTCCTCACGGGCCTGCATCTGACAGTCATTTTTATCAACCTCACTTTCCAAAAAAAAAAAAGAAAAAAAAATCCAGAAGCACTGTTTGCGCATGATGCTCATCTGCATACAGCCAAACTTTTTGTATTTTCAATGAAGATTGGGTCCGTAGGCTCACATTTGCCATGAACATTTTGATCATACTGATCAGCACATTTTCAACTCTGGGAAATGCCTGCATTTGTATGTAGGTTGAGGAGAGATTAATACATTGCAGGTACTACCTAAACAGAATGCAGTAGAATAAAAGCAATAACAATAATTCACAGATATTCAATTATTGCCTAACACGATATTACACACATTTGTATGGATACTTAGAACTAGAACAGGACAAGCTCATTAGCAATGGGAGAAGTAT
The DNA here is from genome assembly GCF_964289735.1 of Phaethon aethereus. NCBI lineage: Eukaryota > Metazoa > Chordata > Aves > Phaethontiformes > Phaethontidae > Phaethon > Phaethon aethereus. Next base: position 69,748,749 of record NC_138578.1, on the reverse strand, counting down.
TTTAAATTATTTTTTCAAAATTATTAATGCTACTTTTCCAATCTTATTGAGGTCAAGTGTGTGCATGAGTGTATGTAAATAAAAAAAATATAGGTGTTCTGTACAAATAAACTTGTGTACATCACCTTGCTTATTTAATTCCCTTCTTCCCTGCAAGCAGCCTCTGTGGTGCTGGAGGAACAAGGTCACACCCACTGAGTCATAAAAACACAATTTGCAATCCTTCTATGTACCTAGTTCTAATGGGAAGAGGAAGGAGGTCCTGGGGACTACAGAGTCTATTTCTGCTTCCATGTTGTGCCAGGTCTTGAAATAAAGCATCCGTGGAGCTGCCCAGTGGCTCCCAAGATGCTGGGTTCTCTTTTCCTTTCTCTCATTCCCAACTTCTAGTCTTTGACCTCAATCATTTTTCTTTTCGGTCTACCTACCTACATTCCCTTCTTTCTTTTCTCTCTCTGTCTCTCTCTTTCTCTCTTCCTTTCTTTCTTTTCAATTTTTTCTGCCCCAGTATTGCACTTAATTTTTCTGCTTTCTGTGTCCTTTCTACTTTCTGTGTCCTTTCTACTTTCAGGCAGATCTTCATTTTTTCAAGGTGAGTTTTACCATTGTCCTACAGGTAGAGACTTAGAGACGCAGGAACCAGGAGGAGAAAAACAAACACAGGAAACAGGAGCTTCTGTGCATATTAAAGGCAGGGGGGTGTGGGGGGGTGCGTTATACATGCTCCACTCTGAAGGTTATGTCAGCACAGACCAAATGCAATTTCTTTCAAACACTTCTTGAGTTCTTACCCCCTTCAGTTATTTAACAAACATCTACCACAATGTCAGCAATCTTTGCCACAGTCCCTGACTGATAATGCAGCACAACTGTCCAGTGAATAACTCTGGATATCACTCAGTACGTTGGTCTAGACATGTTAATACCTGGAAGTTTTCTTTCAATAACCATATTTCTTGCATTTAATTGACATACCTAATTGACATAGGACAGTGCAGGATTGGTCCCCTGCGAATACAGCTAGCCAGTTTTCAGTCCAAAGCTGGCTCCTTACAGCCAGAGGAGTTGGGTGCGTCTCAACACTTCCATCTACACCTGCCCTAAACGTTTACTCAGTGCTGCTGGCAGGTTTTGCATGCTACATGTTGAACCCCACGCTGCCAGCAGCTGCGCTGGTCTCAGACCTGACTAGTTTACAGCTACGCAGGGTATAACTGCAGGATGGCAGTCACACCTTCGGATTTCAGTATAAGCACGCGCGGTGCTGACCGCAGTGAGAAAGGAGGTGGCATACGGCGAAGACCGAGAATATTACCTCCTCCAAACCAGCGTTTACAGTGTGGGAAGCTGGCCTAAAATAAAGTTTATTTTTCAAGGTGAAAGGTATATAAAGTGAACTTTTATGCTGATTCTACAATACCTCCAGTCTTCCTTAAGGCATAGACTTCAGTTCAAATGGTTTAGTGATACTATCCATCAGAGGGTTCAGCCTTTGCAATATATTTCACAGTAGTCCCTAGGTTGGACTCAGGCACAATATATCATTTTGGTACTGCTTTATAGCCTGTTGCCAGCTGTATATTTATCTTATTTATTAATTTATTGGGAAAGAATTTGTGAAATTTCTATTAACGAATAATTTATGGAATATTGCAAATAGAAACTAAAAGAAACAGGGGTATGAGTTAAAGGAATACCATCAAAGTAGTCACTGAGAAGTGCTAAGATTAGCTGTCTATCTGGACTACAGATAACTTCAGGATAAATGGCAAAGTTAGAAATTGCTCATACACTTACTGGTATTCCTGAAGCTGGAATTTTTACCAGCACCTTGGGCAGGGAAACTGCCCACCATTTCTGTAACCACCAGGTTCAACGATCTGTGTGACAGACTCTCATTTTTCTTTTTGGAATTTAAATCCTTAGCAATATATGACTGCAATCACTGCTGTGCAGACACATTTGAGCCAGCTTCAAAATATCCTGTTAAGGGACTTGTAGTAGATCAGTAGCAATAGATGGTAGACACAGCTGGACCTCCATGTACACTGTAAGCCTATAGGAGAAACAAGGTAAATTAGCAAGAAACCTGGTCTGCACTGACGTCACACCATGTATCCACAACAGAACACTACTGCTACTGAAATTTTGCTAGAATAAATGTAGCTCAGGTGTGCCCACAATGCACTGGACTCCATATTGCATTATAGAGACGCCCTCAGAAAGTCTCAGATACAGGGAAGTTCCAACAATTACTGAATAGTGTCCTGATTCAGTAAAACCTTAAGCAATAAATTAATCAAGTGATGCCATTGACAAAAGCAAACGCAGAATGACACGTTAGTAAGTACTGTGTGGAATCAGATCTACCTTGCTGTGGAGCTATGGAACACCAAACTCACCAGAGCTTACTGATGAAGTATCATGGGTCCCTGACCAAAGCTCTTTTCTGCTCTGACACCATATGAACATGTTAATGTGAAAAAAAAACCACTGAGCTGCCCAGCAGAATTCTCCTTTTTATAACTAAATAGGAGTAAGTTTGGCAGATCCTCATATATCAAACTCCAGAGGCTTCCTAGGAACTTGCTTAGTAACATGATCAAATGAAATTTGAGAAAAACTAGGACTATAATTTAAAAGGTAAAGAATACCTTTCTGTCTGGTTTGAATCAGTAGATTAATTTTTTTCTAGAAAATATAACTTAGCTCTGGCTTGTACTCATGGCTATAAATAGAGGGTATCACTGACCTCCTACAGACCCATGACAGCATCCTTGTAATCTCTGCCCCTTCACCTCTTCCTCCTTTGAGTCAGCATCCTGTGCAGGAGGCTGGACAAGCATGAGTTCACATGGCAGAAACAGGATGTAACAAATCCATGTTGAGAAGAGTAATTTCTTCTGAGGGAATGGCTCCTCACAGCTTAAAACTCATCTTTCTATGTAAAACAACCAATATTAATGTTTAAAAAAAAAGTTGAATTGGTCCCCTTCATTATTAAACAGATGGAAAATACCACAGTTTTTATACTGTTATTGGATATGGTAAATAACTCTATTAAATTAATCCTAGAAATTTAATATATCGGGAAATTATTTCCATCTCCACAAACACATTTAAAAACTTTAAAAGTAAAAATTAAATATCAGCTGCAATTCTTAATCAATAAGTGCTTTATTCTAAACAAACTATCCCAGAAAGTCCCTTTTTCTTTTAATATGCTGGAGTTGGTGTCCCTCTATTGCCCTGTTCTTAACAGCAGGTTCCATCTATCTAGAAGTATTGTGTAAGGAAGGCTTCTTCTCTGCCAGTATTAATAACAAGGAAATCTAGTTTTTCTTTCTTCCCATTATAGCAACCTGTTCTGAAAGCTGAGATTCGAGGTAATCTCAAATGGAATGTTCCTTTACAAATTAGATTTTTTCCTCTTGCAAAATCCCCTGATAGAGTGTTTCTGATGATGAAAGATGAAGGTAAGTAGTAAATCTGACTGATTTTCTCCTTTCTTGCCAAACAATAAATTTCTTGAATTTCAGTTCTGTTTCAGTTGGCCTGAAATCTTCACCAGACAGTTTCTATTTTGGAGGGCCAGTGAAGGAGGAATTCTGGATTCAGCCAGGAGTCTACCCCCTGTTCTCAGACAAGGATATTACTGCTGGCAATACACATGGATACTCAGAGTTCCCTCAGGAGATGAGGAAGCTGTGCCCAGTTCTATTTTCTACTGAAAGCACTTGAACCTTCATTTTCCAGTCATGTGCCTAAACCATCATGCTTTGGAGCATTTTACATAATTTAAAACCTTTGGACATCTTTGTTCCACTTTGCATAAAACACAAACTATTGTCAGTGGTCAAGCGTGGTTGAAGAGGTTTGTGGTCAGAATAGCCTCCCAAGACAGGCGAGAAATTCTTGCCAGCCTATGTCCCACTGAGCAACCTGACTGCAGTGATACAGTGTCATGGTCCTTCCAGCAAAATAAATATTTAACTATTCCTTGCAAAATGGAAAAGTTCCAGCAGCAGGATCTGCCTCAATCCCAGGACATTGAGCTTGGAAAAAGCATATGCCTGTCTTTTCTCGTGGGAAGTAGCACACCTCAGGGAAGGGAGGAAATGAAATAAATAACAGTCTTACTTCCTCAAGTGAGTCTTCTCATGGTTCTCATGGCCCTCCTGTTATAGGAGGGAAACATCTCTAGGTTGTTTTTTTTTAACTTGTCCCCTCATTTTATTTGATCCTACATTTCAAGGAGGAAACACTTCTTCCATATTGAACCACATGACTTTTCCTGCTGCGGTGAAAAGTAAACAGATTTTAATGGTATTTTCACCTATTCTGATCTAGACTGTTGAACTAAAGAATTAATTATTCACACAACCCTAGTCAACAGATAGGCAGACCTAAACAAACTAAAATACCAGAATTTTACTACTTGTAAAATAGTAAAATTTGTAAAATCCTTTGTTCCAACATCTGTTCTTTTCCTTTTATATATCTGCTCTCTATGTCTCTTCTTCCAATTTCCATTCGCCTATTTCTCCAGTTGCACCTATTTATATACTGCATATGTGCATTTTACTTTTTTTCACTTCTTAATACAACTGTAGCATATTAACACATTACTTAATTCCATTTCACTTAAGTTTTATCTTGTCCCATCTCATACAGTAGTTTTACCCTCTTTATTTTACAGAAAATGTTAATTCTGACTTTGTTTGGAAATGTCGCAACGACACTTTTTTTGGCACAGACAAATGTGAGTAAAACTGCTGAATCAGGTTCTAAGGAAGGGTAAATCTTGCAAAGCTAAAGCTGGAGGAAACATAACAAAACATTTCAGGAGAGGAGAGTGCGGAAAATGTCGTCTCAAACACAGGAGGTAGAGGGATCTGAATAGCATGGCTGTTCTACAAAAAGAGGGGTAGTGACAGAGTCTCAAGTAAAAAACTGGTTCCATGAAGAAAATATCAAAATTATTTTCTATGTGTCCATATGGAATCTTCACAGGGAGATGAGTAGATCCTTTGGATGGATTGTTTTGTTTTGTTTGTTTGCTTGCTTGTTCATTTGCTTAACATAAATGTGAATTAGGTTTATTGTTGCTTTTCAAATACTGCTGCATCCTGCATACCATAGAATCATATAATCATAGAGTCATTTAGCTTGGAAAAGACCTTTAACATCATCAAGCCCAACTGTTAACCTAGCAGTGCCAAGTCTGCTACAAAATCACGTCCCTAAACACCACATCTGAATGTCTTTTAAATACCTCCAGGGATGGTGACTCAACCACTTCCCTGGAAAGACTGTTCCCAATGCTTGACAACCCTCTTGGTGAAGAAATTTTTTCTTAATATCCAATCTAAACCTCCCCTGGCACAACCTGAGGCTGGTTCTCTTGTCCTATCGCTTGTTATTCGGGAGAAGAGACTGACAACTACCTTGCTCCAACCCCCTTTCAGGTAGCTGTAGAGAGTGATGAAGTCTCCCCTCAGCCTCCTCTTCTCCAGACTAAACAACCCCAGTTCCCTCAGCCGCTCCTCATAAGACCTGTGCTCTTGACCTTTCACCAGCTTTGTTGCTCTTCTTTGGACATGCTTCAGCATCTTGATGTCTTTCTTGCAGTGGGGGCCCAAAGCTGAACACAGTATTTGAGATGTCTCAGCAGTGCTGAGTACAGGGGCACAATCACTTCCCTACTCCTGCTGGCCACACTGTTTCTGATAGATGCCAGGATGCCATTGGCCTTTTTGGCCACCTGGGCACACTGCCAGCTCATATTCAGCAGAATGCTAACCAACACACCCAGGTCCTTTTCTGCCGGGCAGCTCTCCAGCCACTTTTCCCCAAGACTTTAACACTGCAAAACAATAGTCAATTTTCAGTTTGGTAGTTTTCAATTAACAAAGCTAAAACAAAAAATCTGACATGGATACATGAGTAGAAGACAGCCAGATGTCATCCGTATTTCTCTTGTATTTCTCCACTGCTTTAGCTCTTTTTAATGGGTTTACTATATCCACACCAGATTGGAAGCCATGGAAATGAAAGCCTATTATTCACGGAAAAGAGGACCTGTTCTTATGCCACACACTCTTTGCGGTGAAATTCCATCTGATTAAGAGCCAATAGAATTTAGTCCCAGGCACTTTTCCCAAGGGAAACAACAGTATGGGTTTCCTGTGCAGATGTCTTTCAGTCTCACTTTTGTGTCACGGAGAGGTAGGACTAGCTCATCTGTACACATTAGTTAGTATAGTCTCTCTCTTTTTTTTTTTTTTTTGGTTGGTTTGTGTTGGGTTTTTTGTTAGTATAGGCTAAGAGTTGAAACTGTAGCTCTGCTCTGAAAGTTTGGGCTGTTAACAGCTCCCCAGTGCACTTGAATGGCCATAGCTGTTTGTGCCCTGGCTTCCCCTTTAAGTCATGGCTGGTTTATGCACACCATGTATTATCTCATACAACGCAGAATCTCAGCTGGCCACTTCAGCAGCTTTACATTTCCAGAGATGTGCAAAGGGACCTTGTCACAGTTAATAACTGGAGTCTATTAGTAATTCAGGAAAGTATCAGAAAGGAATTTCTGTTGTTCAACATAGAAAGGATGAATCACTTTTTGAACACCGGGATCAGTGGAAGGAATTAAGTTACCATTTTTACTTCAAGTGATTCTGTATTCAGGTAAGTTGCTATATCTTTGTATTTATCTTAGTTACAGTATTTTTGTAACCTGTTGGTCAGTTCAGACCCGTTTAGCAGGATTAAAAAGCAAGATGGAAGAACAACTTTATTTTTTTGAGAGGTATTGTAACTAAATTCTCCTACAGTGTCATGTAAGCAGGGTGCACTTCTGTTTGTTTTCTTAGCAAACCTTGAGACTACCACAAAATGGGTCTAGAGGCAATGTGCCCTTCAGAAAGGGTTTCCTATCATCTGGGACCTTTTTTCTCATCAATATAGTAGGGTATTTACATTGGGAGACTATAGCTGTTTCTTCAGGGTTTGAAGTCCCCCTCATTAATTTCCATAGGAAAGTCTCAGCTTCTTTCAGCAGGTGTTGGCAGTTCTGTTTCCAGAGGCAATAACTCTGCGATCTGCTCAGGCTTGAACACATTGGCCTGAATTCTACATTCAGTGAGATTAGGCTAAAAGCCGTAGCTGTTTTCAGAGTAAATAACTGCGCAACAAGTAGATATTATCTATGTATTTTAGCTGTGAATGACCTCCTGATTACCCCTCTGAAGACAGAATACACCAGACTTTGTACCAAAGGCCAACCCTAGTGTATGTTGGAAGGCTGCAGGTGTCCCTGCCTCAGCTTGTGAACATCACAGGACTGGCTTAATCAAAAAGGGCTCCTTCACAGGAATGTTTCCTGTGAAAACTAGGTTTCATCTGATTTGGTTTCATCGAAAGAACACCTGCTCATTGTTTGGTTTTGGCAGTCTTAACCTCCAACATGGAGCAAGGATCAAGAATCTTGTATGTGATTTTTACTCCTTCCAAAATTAAGAATCTTGGAATTGTTACTGTTGAAATTTTACATTTCTTCTTTTTTGTTTTTTTGATGTAATAAAAAAAAAATCACATGAATTTATGTAAAAAATATGTATATGTGTCTTCTGGAATAAAAGTAATGCTCGAAATGCTGTTTCAGTAAGCTAGGTGGTATTTTTTTCAAAAAAGGAAGACTTATCTTTGTATTTATGAAGCAAAATAATGTTACTGAGATCTCAAGCCTGCCTTATCTCCTTCTAATATGAAAAATAGATTGACTTTGACTAAGAGCGTTCTCCAGGATAAGAATGTACGTCATGGGGATACAATTAACAAGCTTCGATAGATGATGTAATACACATTCTTTTTAATAAAACACAGCAAGAAGTAAAATCTCCAGCTTTAGTATACCATAATGTTAGTTCATGGGTAACCTGCTTTCTCACATTAATTTTAAGCTGGCATACTTATATAATACATATATACACCATTATATAATGTTGACTTTGGAGTGAACTCCTAAAACTCTCTTGAAGGCATTAACATTGAATTTCAAAACTTTTGTGGAGGAAAGGAGACATTGGATCTCCTTGGAATATTTAGGCTGCAAGGGAAATGCTGTTGTTGCTCCTGGGTTAGAAACTATGCTGAGAAGGCTTGCAGTCTGTTGGGAACATCTTGCATTTGGACTGAGCTGGCAACATCCTCTACTCATAAATTTTTATAGAAAATTAACAGGGTACTAACTATCTTCATCACTAATAATCTGTCTACAGGACTAAAAGTAGGAGAGGGTAAAAGACTGTGCATGTGCTTACTACCTATAAATCAGTAACTAGAAACAGAAGTGTAAGTTTTTTGCTTTAAAAAATTATGCAATAAGATGATGAAATGGTTATATCTTAATTTTTGAATCATTTTTGAAAACCCTGATACAGCTGCTACAGGAAGACCCCAAAAGTCATCTTGGAGCTCATAAGCTGTATTTTGAACCTTTTAGTTGGTATGTTTAGTGTTTTGCAAACTGAAGATTTCAGATAGCATAACTGAAACCATATGGAGAAGCACTCAGAACATGTGGGTTCAGAACTGGCTTTGCTGCAATTCTTAGACTACACAATATCTCCTCAAAACTACCTCTGACATAACAGCACTGTGATAAAAGGATCTGCAAAGTTCCTGGGGGTGATGTTTACTGAATTGGCTCTAGACGAAGAGGCAATAAGACCACACCACTACCACCTTGCAAACTGCTAATTAGACCTCCCGAGGAAGAGAGTCTCTTAGCTTGGGCTCAGCCCTGTACTACACACCTGTGGTGTTAGGGCAAACCTGAGCTACTGATACTCATGTATGGTGCTGCACTGTGCACTCTATCAGAGATGCTTTAAGGTCTCTTCATGCTTCATGACATACAGTGAATATAATAACAAAAAATGTTTCTACAAATATATTAACAACAAAAAGAGAGACAAGGAGAATCTCCATCCCTTACTGGATATGGCGGGGAACATTGTCTCCAAGGAGGAGGACAAGGTCGAGGTACTTAATGCCTTCTTTGCCTCAGTCTTTAATAGCCAGTCCAGCTATCTGTAGGGTATTCAGCCCCCTGAGCTGGAAGACGGGGATGGAGAGCACAATAACCCACCCATAATCCGGGAGGAAGCAGTTAAGGATCTGTTAAGCCACCTGGACACCCACAAGTCTATGGGGCCTGATGGGATCCACCCAAGAGTACTGAGGGAGCTGGTGGAGGAGCTTGCCAAGCCACTCTCCATCATTTGTCAGCAGTCCTGGTTAACAGGGAAGTCCCAGATGACTGGAGGCTTGCCAGTGTGATGCCCATCTACAAGAAAGGCCGGAAGGAGGACCCTGGGAACTACAGGCCTGTCAGCCTGACCTCCATACCGGGGAAGATCATGGAGTGGTTCATCTTGAAAGTGCCCACAGGACATATGAAGGACAACCAAGGGATCAGGCCCAGCCAGCATGGGCTCATGAAAGACAGGTCCTGCTTGACCAACCTGATTTCCTTCTATGACCAGGTGACCCGCCTAGTGGACGAGGAAAAGACTGTGGACGTTGTCTACCTGGACTTGAGTAAAGCCTTTGACAGTGTCTCCCACAGCATTCTCCTGGAGAAACTGGTGGCTCATGGCTTAGACAGGTTTACTCTTCTCTGGGTAAAGAACTGGCTGGATGGCTGAGCCCAGAGATTTGTGGTGAATGGTGTTAAATCTGGTTGGCAGCTGGTCACAAGTGGTGGTCCCCAGGGCTCGGTTCTGGGGCCGATCTTGTTCAATATCTTTATTGATGAGGGGATTGAGTGCTCCCTCAGTAAGTTTGCAGACGACACCAAGTTGGGTGGGAGTGTTGACCTGCTGGAGGGTAGGAGGGCTCTGCAGAGGGATCTGGACAGGCTGGATCGATGCACCAAGGTCAACTGCATGAGGTTTAATAAGGCCAAGTGCCGAGTCCTGCACTTGGGTCACAACAACCCCCTGCAACGCTACAGGCTTGGGGAGGAGTGGCTGGAGAGCAGCCTGGTGGAAAGGGACCTGGGGGTGCTGGTTGACAGCCGGCTGAATATGAGCCAGTGGTGTGCCCAGGTAGCCAAGAAGGCCAACAGCATCCTGGCCTGTATCAGGAATATAGTGGCCAGCCAGAGTAGGGTAGTGATTGTGCCCCTGTACTCGGCACTCTACAACTACCTGAAAGGGGGTTGTGGCCACGAGGGTGTTGGTCTCTTTTCCCAACTAACTAGTGATAAGATGAAAGGAAATGGCCTTAAGTTACACCAGGGGAGGTTTAGATTGGATATTAGGAAAAATTTCTTCACTGAGAGGGTGGTCAAGCATTGGAACAGCCTGCCCAGGGAGGTGGTGGAGTCATCATCTCTGGAAGTGTTCAAAAAACGTGTGGATGTGGCGCTTCAGGACATGGTTTAGGGGATATGGTGGCATGGGATTAATGGTTGGACTTGATGATCTTGAAGGTCCTTTCCAACCTAGTGATTCTGTGATTCTGTGGTTCTGTAATATGTTCCGAGATCCCCCTGATTTAAAGGAAGGTTGATAATGCTCATCTTCCCAAGGAAAGTGCTTTGGGATGTATGAATGAAACATACCATGTGGCAATATAAACCACATAGTAGTTATTATTGCAGTAAACTGTTCAACACAGTTGTGTTTAGTTGGACACTAAAATCTTCCCTTATCATTCTTCCTTTTGTGGGTATGGTCAAATTTGCAGCACAATTAGTCATCAGAAATTTGGAAGATCAGGGAAGTCCCTCCTGAAAATTCTCCTCTTCCGTGTTGTTGAACCGCCTAAGAGACAAGTACTTTTAACAATATCTTATGCCACTGAAAGGTGTTACTAACATTATAGGAGTCTACAGATAAATTTTGCCAATGAACTTTTTCAGAGACTGAGGCTTTCTGTCACTAATGCAAAAACTGAGAACAGGCCTGTTGTAGCTTGCCATAAGACAAGTGTCAACTGTCTGCAGGAAACTGGCTTTGGCAGTGGGAAGGAGGGATGCTGAGGTTGTGCAGAAGAGGGAGACAAGGGAGAGATTCTTACAGAGACTCAGAAGAAAAAGCTATATAAATAAATACTGTAATAAATGGGAACACAGAAAAAAAGGAAAAAGAACAATCCAGTAGGGCATAGATAAAAAACCTAGCACATATTTTAGACAAAGCCTGGCAGGAAAGAGAATACAAATGTGCCAAAATGAATATACTGCAGCAGAATGCCAGTTTTATTCTGCCCATTCATCACTGCATATGATTTAATATCCTGTTGATAAAAAATGATGTTTTGTGGGTTTGGTGATATTCCTGGAAAGTTGCACTGGGGACAAGGGAAGGCTGAATAACCAAAACATGGGATGGGAAATATTTGCAAAACACATTTATCTTGTGCTTGGGGGGACACAAAAAACTGCAGGGGAAATCACTCTCCAAAAAAGTTGCTCTTAAGTCTCTCTAAAGACTTTCCAGACAAGCTGGCCCTGTGCACAGGAAGAGATGGGGCTGCAAATCCCACCTTGTCCTCCTCAATCTAAAGCTACCTTCCCCAGCCCTGCTATGTCGTCAGTTGTGGACATATACCACCCCCCAGCTCTCCCCCTTCTCCCGTTAGATCTCACTGCTCCCAGACATCTTTTAGAGCTGCTGTTGCGATTGATGGCTGACTCAGGTCCATTAAAATGAGCTGGGTTTGCTTAAATGGTTTGAAATGACAGGCCTAGGATAATTCCTCTCTCTTTGTCTGTTTCTTCCTAACATGGGTTAGGAAGCAATCAGGCAAGTGCATCAGATGGCAAACCTAAGGAGAAAATACCACTGAAAGGGGATAGACTGGAAAGAGAGAATTAAACCAAACAAGTCCATGAGCCACAGTCTCCCCAGCTGTCAGAGGCAGAACAGTGTCTGGAATTACATGAACCCAAGAATTTCCCACCTAGCCAGTCCTTCTGGCCGGCTAGCCCATTCTTTTCTGCTCATCACAGATAATTGCCCTTCAGTTGCACTATATGACACCTGATATTTGTATCATGTGACAATGGCTCAGCAATGGGAACCACATCAAGATTAAAACCAAGATATCTTCCTTTTGTTTCCAGTGTCTTATCCTGCCTTTATCACCAAAGTGTATAATAATCCTTTAATTTTGTTGTTTAGAGGCAGTGGCAGAAAACCATCTGTCTGTGAGAGTGCCAATCTGAGAAGTCAATCCTACTGATACACCAGGATTTATTTCAAGGTGGAGAATCTCTAGACTTAAAACAACCATTACAAACTGAAATTTTGCACGGCAGTATTAAAGGTCTCGTGGGTGAAACAGTTTTCTCTAAGAATTTACTTACTCATAACAGTTACACAGTTACAAGTGGAGTTTTAACAGAAGTTCCTACAAAAGAGGCAGGAATCAAGTGACAAACTTTCTGATCATCTGCTTTGCTACAAGGCAGCCTAAATCTGAGGGAGCCTACTACAAGGCAAGAAAGCAAGAGAGCTGGATTTTTGTTCTTGTGGAAAGGTTTGTGTGTATGTGCACACGTGTGCCTGTGTGGGAGGGTGGTCCTAATCAGAACAAAACCAGTATCGGAATATTGTTCCTATACAATGAAACTATTTTTCTCAGGATGCCTCTGGCATGCAAACTCAGATGCCGAGTTTCCAACAGTCCTGTGTGAACACACTAGGACCTTGGCAGGAGAAAGGGAACCTTTTCTGAAACACAGGTGGTGGCAAGTGTCAGAAATTGATAATGGCTACTCTGAGCACATCCTATATTCCCATCTCCTTAGAACTCATTGCCACAGTGGACATGCAGCATACCTCTGTATTGCCCATGTATATGAACATAGCTGTTATATCCTATGCAAAATTGTTGCATTAATTTTGCATTTCAAAATTTCTGACTTCTTTTTAGGGTGTACTCTGACATTAGACTCTCCCTATATATCAGTGACTCACACATCTGACACCGTCTCCCACAGCATTCTGTGGGAGAAACTGGTGGCTCGTGGCTTAGACAGGTTTACTCTTCCCTGGGTAAAGAACTGGCTGGACGGCTGAGCCCAGAGGGTTGTGGTGAATGGAGCTAAACCCAGCTGGCGGCCGGTCACAAGCGGTGTTCCCCAGGGCTCGGTTCTGGGGCCGGTCTTGTTTAATATCTTTCTGATGATCTGGACAAGGGGATCGAGTGCTCCCTCAGTAAGTTTGCAGTTGACACCAAGTTGGGCAGGAGTGTTGATCTGTTTAAGAATATTTCTTAGTTGTGACTTGAGTAAACGATGCCACTTCAAATGATAATATACCAAGACATACAGAAAAACAAGGGAAACAGTGATATTAACAAGGAGTTTTTTATTCATTACTGTGTATTCTGTAGAAGAAAAATCTAAGAAAATCTATTTGGAATGCTAATGGCTGTTTGTGTAATTTTTATATCTTTGGATGTAACAAGAATTAGAACCCTGGGGAGGGAAGAAGGAAACTAACACAGCAACAACCCAAAACCTACAGCTGCCTTACTCATTACAGAGTGCAAATTATCAGCTCTTTTTCCCCTACAAGAACTGGAGGTGGCAGGATTCAGAAAAAAACAAAGGAAGTTTAATAGTTTTGCCTAGAGATAAGATAGAAATATAACAAGTGGACAGGCTGGATCAATGGGCCAAGGTCAATTGTAAGAGGTTTAATAAGGCCAAGTGCCAGGTCCTGCACTTGGGTCACAACAACCCCATGCAACGCTACAGGCTTGGGGAGTGGCTGGAGAGCAGCCCGGTGGAAAGGGACCTGGGGGTGCTGGCTGACAGACAGCCAACTATGAGCCGGCAGTGTGCCCAGGTGGCCAAGAAGGCCAATAACATCCTGGCCTGTATCAGCACTAGTGTGGCCAGCAGGAGTAGGGAAGTGATTGTGCCCCTGGACTCGGCACTGGTGAGGCCACACCTTGAATCCTATGTTCAGTTTTGGGCCCCTCACTACAAGAAGGATGTTGAGTTGCTGGAGCGTGTCCAAAGAAGGGCAACAAAGCTGGTGAGGGCTCTGGAGCACAAGTCTTACGGGGAGCAGCTGAGGGAACTGGGATTATTCAGTCTGGAGAAGAGGAGGCTGAGGGGAGACCTCATCGCTCTCTACAAGTACTTGAAAGGGGGTTGTGGTGAGGCGGATGTTGGTCTCTTCTCCCAACTAACTAGTGATAGGACAAGAGGAAATGGCCTCAAGTTGCGCCAGGGGAGGTTTAGACTAGATATAAGGAAAAATTTCTTTACTGAGAAAGTGGTCCAACATTGGAACAGGCTGCCCAGGGAGGTGGTGGAATACCTCCACCATTACTGGAGGTATTAAAAAAACCTGTGGATGTGACACTTCAGGACATGGTTTAGTGGGCATGGTGGTCCTGGGTTGATGGTTGGACTTGATGATCTTAAAGGTCTTTTCCAACGTAATGATTCTGTAATTCTGCAACTCTGTGAAGAAAAGGATACTAGAAAAAATTTAGGCTTACTATGCAGACTTCAGACCACAGTTTTGTCCTAAAAAATTAACATTTTAATAACGTATTTAATAACATTTTAATATTTTGTGAAACATTAAATATATGACAGTTAAAAAAATGACGAAACCTCCTTTGTCTTATAATGATAAGCCATCACCTTCAGAATTAATAGCAGTTAAACTTCCTGATGTTGTTAAATCTACCCTGTCTAAACTACACTACAGTTTGGAAGAGACTATCATGACTGGTAGGTGATCCATTGTGGTCTCAGAGCTGATCCCTTGGCTTTAAAATATTATGCTTTAAAATATTATCCCATGTGTTTTCCTAGTTGTCAGACCCATTCTACTCTGGTAATATTCCTTTTTCTAACCCTTCTGGTGTTCTTACTATGTCATTTATATGCATACATTTTAATTCCTCTAAAAAGCTAAGGAAAACTATATGAATCTGATTGGCATTCAGCTACTTTTTAATTACCTCATTAACGTTCCTTTTTCCCTTTCAACAGTGACTATTTAAATTAGAATTTTTTTGTTTTATTGAAGTGCTGTCAAAGGGATGGGATGTCTTTGAATTACCTCTCCAGAAGTACTTAGGAAAAAAAGGTCACCACTACTATAGCCAGGTTGCAGAATGAGATACCTCTCTGCTTCTTAACCATCCCAGTTGATAGCTTAGCATTATCTACTGCTGCTGAAGTCACTTTTTGTGCTACTTCTTCCATCAAGACAATAACCTCTAGCAAAAAGGTGTGAGGGTGGAGCAGTGATGTCTGCAACTCACAAGTTAGGATCACCTAAGCTTGCCTGCTGAAACATGAATTCAGTGCCAGAAATAAGGAGTGGACCATACTGGTTCAGTTCAGCATTGTCTCTTCAATAGGCACAAACTGCCCAAATCCCACACTATAAGATGCCAATCTCTAATCCAAAATTTGGATCCTCAAAACCTTTACTTAGCCTCTGCCTGGCTCTGTGGACACAAGCATGATATATATAGAGCCAGCTTTCCCTTGGTGAAACTGTAGGTAGATGTCTGAAGGGAAGCTCCTGGGCATGATAATACTAAGCAGATAGTTGCCTAAATCCAGCAGAATGTGTATACCAGAGAGTCCTCTCCCAGTGATGCACAACTGCCAAACTTTCCTCCACAGTTCTTGCACTGGTCTTAGCAGTACTTTCTCCTCTTTTTCACTAGTTGGTGGCTAGATATTTACCTAGAAAATGAAGAACCAAAATCAATTCTATCTGACAGCATGTATATCTACATCTGTACTTCCAAAGTGATTTATCACACCACCAAGCACCGCAGGTCTGTGACCCACCTAGTCTTTCTGGTCCTGTCATAGGACAATTTGCTGTGGGCTGAGGGAAATAGCAGTGGAGCAACTAGAACCCAAAAAGGTATCTTGAATACTAGCCTAGAAACCCAGTCCTACTTTCTTAAGCTCTGCCAAACCACCAAATATATTAGGAGAAAGGGCTGGCAAAAGTACTTCCCAAATTTACTCAAATGCTTGGACAAATGCTCAACCAGTTCTGATTTTGAATATGATACCTAGTGTAATAGGTGGCCTCAAGCTGAGAGCAGAAATAGGAAAAGGAACATTTTGCATCCATGCAAGGTGGTCCTAGGTGGCTGGATAACTATTAATTGCTCTGGTTCACCCAGGGCACTATTGCTGTTTGCCTCAAGAAAACCTATAGTTTCCTTTAGGCTGTAAACCAGTCCAGGTCTCTTTTTATGTGCTTGTTTGCAGATATTTTGCAGGACAAAAAATGTAGCGCTCCCCACCATGAAAGCGCTGCAGTATTTGTTAGCTCAGGGGTTGCAATCTGTGACGAAAGGTATTAGGTGAAGTTACAGTCCCAAGGAAGACTGCTGACTTTGCATAAATTTACAGTTATTTTTTTCTAAATGTGCTGTACAGAGAGATTTTGCGTTTATAGTCTGTTTTCAATATTCATCTTTTTTCCAAAATGTCAAAGCAGAGGGAGGCCTTCATGGTTAAGATTACAGCTACATTTGGGCTGATTTTAAATGAATAATGGAGAGTATGTATCATGTTGTCTGGGAATAATCTTAGAGCTACTGAAAACTAGAGCTTCTGGCTCACAAGATTTTTACTGCTATTATTTAGTAACTGAGTGCCAGGGAGATGAAGAACATCTTCCAGTTTAATCTGGGTGACTGCAAAGTCAGGCGTGAAAGAGGCTGAAGCTAGCAAAGACAGCTCAGTGCAACGCTATAATCTATCTTTTACAACATTCGCTAGAGTCTATATCACCACATCATTCCTGGATTTTTTATTTTGAGAACTACCTGAAACACACTGGCAGCCTAGACTACAGGGATCATTGACTTTGCTAACCTCGCTGAGGGCTAACCTACCTTTAGGCTACAGAATTAGACTACTAAATCACAGAGCACTAAGCTCTATACCTGCAAGTCACTTCACCTCTCATATGTAAGAATTTTCTAGTTTTGGGGTCAGAAGCTCTTGTGCAGTGATAACAACTATTTGTTGCCTGAAGAAGGCCCACATCAGCATCCTTTTATGGTAGGCATTGTACAGACTCTTAGTAAGAGAGGCTGATCTAGCAAGTTTACAATAAAAAAGCGGGATGAAAAATATTGTTTCTTGATTTGTAAGAATATTTGAGATTTTGGAACAAATGTCAAAATTAAAAAAGAGTCTTATTGTGAAAATGGATCTGTTTGATTAATCATACATCATAGTGATTTTGAGAGTTGTATTTTTATTTTAACTTCTAAATATAAGTTTAATATTTCAGTTACTAATATGTTAAACACATTACATGTTCTGGTAAAGAATTGTATCATTTCATAGGAAAATATCAGCATGAACTTCTCAGACATTTAGTAATGTTTCCCCCATTGTTTATGAATTGGAACATTTACTAACATTAAAACTGTTTCCCAATCACTTTGGAAAGTTACAAACTGCCTCTACTTTAATACACCAAATACTTGTACTAGTCAAGAAACTATCTCATCAAGGACTTATCAGACCATTACTAGCTCTTACCAAAACCATGTGTTCTTGAAAGCAGTATCTGTGAACTTTTCCACCAGCCACACCCACACACAAAGAAGAACGAAAACCTAAAAGTGGAATTTACAACAATTGGGTAATTTTCTAGATCTGGCAGCAGGGCTCAGGCTGAGACTGCACAAGGGAATTCAAGGTTGTTAACATCAGTAATGAACCATCAGAGAGAGATGTGCTTTTGATGACCGTTATTATTTAAAAAGCACAACACTTGAGAATGAGGTTTATTCACAAGAGCTACATTCTGAATTTTTAGAACAGGCCACCTAGGGTGATCAGCATTGTAATCTTTCCTGAATAAACATTGCTTAATATCAGCGAGTGCTTCAACAGGCTGTAGAGTGGTCTTGAGTTTTCAGGAAATTAAAAGAGATTGATAAGCTTTTCTGTAGATACCTAGCAGAAAGACTGGCATGTGACAGCACTTGTGATAACAGTGAGGTACAGCCATCACAGCTTGACAAACAGGGTTATACAAAAAGCAAGATGGGACAGCACAATTTTGGGTAACTGATAAAAGAGACCCCATTACCACTTGTAAGCTGTTCCAGTTGCACCCCAGCTCATTAATGATGAAAAATAATAGCTCCACAATGCCTATGAAATTATATGGTGGTCTTAGTGCACCTCCCAGTGTTGGTGGTGTGGTCAGACAGTCCATCTTGCCTCCAGGCTCCTATGGCACTGTCTTGGGGTGACACAGCTCAAGGTGGAGCAGGTCCCAAGTGCCCCTGATGGCTAAGAAGATAATACATGCATTATTACCTTCCACAGTCTTTGTCAATCTTCCGTTTAATGGTATTTTAGCAATCCCTTGAGAGACATCATACCAGTACTCTTGATCAATCCAAATGAGATGTGCTTCAAAGAAAGGTTCCTCTCCTTCCAAAACATACAGTTTTGTTTACTGCACAGTCTAACCCCAGACTGCTCATTGGATTTTACAAAATAAATTCTACTGAAAATCTACATTTGCAAATACAAATTACAAAAACATTTAGACATCCTATTCCTTCTTCACTGTATTTAAAAGATTCCAAACTATTTTATGTTATATATCCTTACTTTAAATGGGTTTTCTTTAGTGTCAAATAAATATTTCTGAAGGCAGTTCTAATTTGACAAATATTCTTACTTTGTGATTATTGTCTTTTTCTTTATGAAACAAAAACTTGTGTATTTCCTAAATAACAAATAGAGATCTAACTCCAGTTCTCTGTGAATAACTCTAATGGCTCAATTGCACCTTCATCTCATATTTGTGGAGCTACTGAAGAAATCTCAGAAATAATCCAGGAACTGACAAGCAGAACTTCTCTTTACATAATAATAACAGATATGTTCATGCTTAGCTATCCATGTTGCATATATGAGATGTGATTTTACTTGCACATGGATGTACTGGCATCTTAAGTGCAGGAAATTAAACACAGCATACATTTAATTAGCTTTGAAGTGCTTACACAGTCATTGTCTAATCTTCTTGAACACCTCCAAAATATGTAAAATGGTTGTAGAGTGGCCTAGATTCCCAGCAAGATGGTAAATGTTAAATTAACAGCATTGAGCTAATGTAACTGCAGTCTTTTCTACGTTAAAAAAAAACTAGCTTTAATTAAACATTTTTTCATTTATTTAATTGTAACAATTTCCTACATATATATAGGGACACACGCACACACATTCTTTTCAAGTTATTTTATTTCAGCTCAGCTGAAAGATTTCTAGTCAGTTTGAGTTCATTTGAAATAAAACGGCGAAACTGAGCTTGCAAAATGTTTCCGACCAGCTTTAAAGCAATTTGAAAACCACACTTCAAACTGAGCAGGTGCACTTCTTCCTTGTAGACAAGTCCCAACTCAAAGGAAAAGAAACACCATTTTCCATGTAAACAGGGCCCTGGGCACAAATCCTTGAAAATGTTGTCCTTAAAATTTATTCTGAAGTTCATTGTAACTGCAGCATAATGCATTTACCAATGCACTTTAGTACAGTAAATGCCTTTTGGGCTATATCATTCCATTCCATAATTGTTTTCTGGGGAAACCCTTACCCTCTACTTGATTTATGCAATACAGATGGTTGGTAAAACTTGAATTTTTATTGATGCATGGTAATATCTTTCTCAGCACCCTTAAAGAAAGTGACATAATTCTTTAAGACATAATATTACACTTAGGAATTGCTCTAGAGGATCATCAATCTTTTGTGAAACTCTTCCAGCATTCTGCTAGCGTTAAATAAACCATGACTAGAAATGAAATTCAAAATAGTTTGAGTGATTTCTGCAAAACGTTCTCCATTTGCCAATTATGTAGCACTATGTTTCATCCTATTGGTTATTCATTATTCTTTGCTAAAAATACACAATGGCAAGGGATTTTTGTGAGTTCCAGAAGAATTACAGATGACCCACTTCATGAAAACCAGGCGTTATTTTATAAAAAATGACAACACTGATGAACTAAGTGATGATGATATGGCATTTGTTTATCAGTGTTTCTTTCTTGATAAGAAAAAATATCCAAGCCCAGTTGAGAAGAGTGGTTATTCAAAGCCATGTTCTAAAAGGCTGGCTGAGTCTTCTGAGTTGATGCCTAATTCACACCCCATCCTGATGGCCCTTAGTTGGCAACAGAGTTCCAGAAGGCAAAGCCCAGAAGGAATAAGCATAATCCAAATATGTTTGTCTTAATATTAAAAAAGACCATACCTGTGTCTATGTTCCTTCTTCCCAAATCACCTTGAAATCCTTTATTTCCTAACATATTCACTGTCTTACTGTCCCTCACTGCCAGTGATTTATAAAAAGAAGGTATTGCGAAGCTTTTTGAAACTTGTCTTTTTTGCCTCCAAGTAATTAATCTACTTCACAAAAGAATATTCCTCTTCCCTCAAAGTCATCCCCTAATTAAAATTCAGAGTACTGTGTCCTTTCCAGTTATGGCTGACTTTTTCCAAATTGTAAGGAAAAATCTATATCACTATATCTGTAGAGCAGCATTTCTTTCCCTGGAGATTTATCATGAAGGAGAGGTCTGAGGAACTCATCTCATGCACTCAGTGAGTTTGGTTTAATGCAGGTGCTCTTCCTCCTTCATAATGTCCTTGATTATTTTCAGCATAATAACAATTTTGATATTACTGTCTTTACAAGAAGGTGAAACACTAGTTAGATTGGTTCAAAACTGAAAACAGTTTTCACACAGATGAACCTGATGATACATTCACAGACAACAGTGAGGCTGTTTAAGAACTACATGCAAATTTTCAGGTAAAGACTAATGAACTCATCACAACTGGAACAGATGGCACAGCCCATTTTCTAGTCTATTAACTTTTATAGATCACTGAAGAATCATCGTGAAATAGACATAATCCAGAAAACAGGGAAGATTCTTGAACTAGATTTAGGATGCCTTTGCCATTTCAGTTTGATTTATAAGATCTCTTTATTTTGTTACACAAAGGATAAAGATACATAAAGATTTTTTATATATATATATAAAAAATGAATATTTGATTGAAACTGGACAAGTCAAATAATGCTGTAATGTAGGAAATACTTGTAAGCAGAATATAAATAATCCTGAGCCATGTGGAATTGACATAATTTATGGAAGTTACAATTTGTTATAAAATGCTACTTCAAGGTAACTGTATTTCATCAACAAATCAATATCAAATTTTTTAAGCTATTTTGTACAAATATGTAAACTACCTCTATAATTCTTTCAGAAACATTATTCCATTTTTCGATGGAATCAAGGAGACAAAATTGCTGAACTTCCCTTTTAAGTTAAGGAAAGAAAACTACTGTTTTCATGTGTGTAAAAATGACATATGACTAGAAAAACTATCTCACAAGAGGCTCACCATAATGTATTTCATGCTAAGTGTAATTCAAAACCTCATTATCAACGTTTGACCCAGGGGCTGTTGTTTCCACTCAGTTATTAATTCTCTCAAAGAGTCACCCGAAAGACAGTAATTGAAAAACTGCAGCGGGATGCCTCTCTTACAAATGTATTGTAAAACTATTTGTTTGGAGGCTCATCCCTTGTTACTCTCAACAGGGAGAAAAGTTTATATGTAAGAGTGTATATAATTTCTAAGTCAAACACTTCCATTTGTAAGGCAAAAGGCATCTTGTGAAGCCAGTCAAATTGAACACTCAAATAGAGGAATCATTGTGTAAATAATCAGTAATTTATAAGTGTTAACTGTCAAAGATGTTTCCCTTATTTGTTGCAGTATTCAGTGGCTAGCTCACAGAATTTTTATTTAGATCCAGTTAAACAGAATGATACTAAATTTTTTCTGGGCCCTTTAGTGAAATTGAAAACATTGTTAACAGAAAAATTAAAATTATTCAGAATTCATTTGAAAGTTACTGCTGAATTTCATATATATGCCCTACATTTGAAAACACATCTTAATTAGCTTGTATAACCACTTCAAATGACCAAAACTAATATGATCCATGTGAAACATGAATTAAGAATTATAAATTGAATAAAATTTTAGCTTTACCTAGCCATATTTAAAACCTGTGTCTGCTTATATGAACAATATCTGAACCTACCCCAAAGAATGACTCTTCCATGTGTGAAAAGATATTCCCAAGTATTTTACCCTATTAGGAGAGCACTTCTTTAACCATTTTTCTTTCATCTGTAGCCTAGTAGCAATACAATCAGAAATGCAGCACTAAACACCTAATCCTCAGGCCTGACTTGAAATCATACCTAAAAATAAATAGTGCAATAATGAATAAAAAAAGAAAAATATTTTCCTACTAGATCATTTTATATGATATCTTATAAGACTTCCCTTAGTATAAGACTAAGCGACCTGCTCAGCCTGGTGGCAGGGCTGAAAGAGGCCGTGGAGAGGCTGAGGAGCTTTAGGGAGTGTGAGAGGGAGATAGATTGGTGGAGCCACAGCCGGCCATCCCTGAAGCAGGGGCAGCTGGTGGAGGCCCCACAAGCAGCAGGGGATCCCCTGGATAAAACCAGGCTCACTAGAGTAGAGCCTAGGGGTGGCGTGCCAGAGTTGAAATCGATAGCCCAGCTCAGGTGCATCTACACCAATGCACGCAGCACGGGCACCAAACAGGAGGAGCTGGAAGCCATTGTGCAGCGCGACAGCTATGACGTAGTTGCCATCACAGAAACATGGTGGGATGCTTCTCATGACTGGAGTGCTGCAATGGATGGCTATAAGCTCTTCTGAAGGGATAGGCAGGGAAGGAGAGGTGGTGGGGTGGCTCTGTATGTTAGGGAGTGTTTTGATTGCATAGAAATCAATGATTGTAAAGACCAAGTCGAGTGCTTATGGGTAAGGATGAGGGGGAAGGCCAATGAGGCAGATATCTTGCTGGGAATCTGTATGTGTCATATATAAAGAGTCTTTTTATACTCTTTGCTGGGTGAGGATCTGGCTGAATGGCCGAGCCCAGAGAATTGTGGTGACTGGAGTTAAATCCAGCTGGCGGCCGGTCACAAGCGGTGTTCCCCTGGGCTCGGTTCTGGGGTTGGTCTTGTTCAATATCTTTATTGATGATCTGGAGGAGGGGATCGAGTGCTCCCTCAGTAAGTTTGCAGATGACACCAAGTTGGGTGGGAGTGTTGATCTGCTGGAGGGTAGGAGGGCTCTGCAGAGGGATCTGGACAGGCTGGATCGATGCGCCGAGGTCAACTGTATGAGGTTTAACAAGGCCAAGTGCCGGGTCCTGCACTTGGGTCACAACAACCCCATGCAACGCTACAGGCTTGGGGAGGAGTGGCTGGAGAGCAGCCTGGTGGAAAGGGAGCTGGAGGTGCTGGTTGGCAGCCGGGTGAATATGAGCCTGCAGTGTGCCCAGGTGGCCAAGGAGACCAACAGCGTCGTGGCCTGTATCAGCAGTAGTGTGGCCAGCAGGAGTAGGGAAGTGATTGTGCCCCTGTACTCGGCACTGGTGAGGCCACACCTCAAATCCTGTGTTCAGTTTTGGGCCCCTCACTACAAGAAGGATGTTGAGGTGCTGGAGCGTGTCCAGAGAAGGGCAACGAAGCTGGTGAGGGGTCTGGAGCACAAGTCTTATGGGGAGCAGCTGAGGGAACTGGTGTTTTTTAGTCTGGAGAAGTGGAGGCTGAAGGGAGACCTTATCGCTCTCTACAACTACCTGAAAGGGGGTTGTGGCGACGAGGGTGTTGGTCTCTTCTCCCAAGTAACCAGTGATAGGACGAGAGGAAATGGCCTCAAGTTGCACCAGGGGAGGTTTAGACCAGATATTAGGAAAAATTTCTTCACTGAGAGGGTGGTCAGGCATTGGAACAGACTGCCCAGGGAGGTGGTGGAATCGCCATCTCTGGAAGTGTTTAAAAAACGTGTGGATGTGGCGCTTCAGAACATGGTTTAGGGGACATGGTGGCGCTGGATTAATGGTTGGACTTGATGATCTTGAAGGTCGTTTCCAACCTTAATGATTCTGTGATTCTGTGATTCCCAGCTAGTTGAAACCCTGTAATTCATCATATTTATTTAATAACAGTTATTATAAATTACTCTATGAAGATTTAACTTTAGGGAATAAACATAGGTGTTTTTAATGTCCAAAAGAAGCAAGGCTTGAAAATTGAACCTATGAGTTGAATATAACCTGTGTAAAATTAATAAAATCTGCAAAAATTATAACACAAATCACAGGAACACAACTAGGTAGACAGATCCAAAGACAATAAAAGAAAGAGCAGAAGACACTCAGTAGGGGTATTCCTTAAATGGGAAAAAAAATGCCAAAGGATTTGTGAAATTATTGGAAAGCAGTGATTTATAAAAGTATTCTGTAGGTTTATTTCTTGATGCCTGTGTCTGTTCGGTCCACAGCCTTTATCATAGCAACACAATTCAGTTTAACTAAGACGAGAACATACTCAAAACCAATACAAACTGTAACATGTACAATTTTATGCTTGGTAGTGAAAATTTTCTAACTGCCTCTAACTAAACTTGGTATTTTATAGAGCATTATGTCCGTTCTGCTTGTGTAGATTCCCTAATGTTCTCCCATGAAAGTACAGTCGGTAACGTTTTCACTGTAGTTGAGCAACAGAGCTGTGTGGCCCGAGTCATTCCCCAAGGGCTGTGCCTGGTTGTAGTGATGCTCCGTTGGGTAGTTCAGTGGGAGAAGTAGTGGGAGAGGGTCAATGGTTGGAGACCACACCTGTGAAAGGTATGCTTTTGTTTGGTATCCCCCACCAAAGCCTGGTATCACGGTCCCTGTCTCTGGCATGCCACAGATGACGTGAAGCTGGGCAGTGGTACAACTGTTTTAATGAAGGAATAGCTGCCCTGGATATGTGGGATGAAGGCCCCAAAGTTGAGAAGAATGAAAGATGGCAGAGGTGAGGTGCCCCGCCCACCTCATAAGACTGTTTGAAAGGGCATCTCGAGTGCACTCAGAGTCCCAAAACCTGGTGTTTGGACACAGCAGGGTGTCATTGAAGGAAACTGCAACTAACCATATGGTGGCTGGCAGGAGTGGTCACCCCACCGCCTTCAGGGCTGCACATGGGAGCCAGAGGAAGAATTTGCCAACCCGAGTGCCATTGCTAACTCAACTGAGTAATGGTCTAGTCAGAACTGGGTTTTCAACTTTTCTATGCCATAACTGGAAAGTAAACAGTGAGTTGTTTTCCATTCACTTTGCATAAACGTTACTCTCACTGTTATTTGGGAAAAGATGAAAGGATTTATGGGAAGAATGGATGCCCAATCTCAACCAGTGTTGCCACTCTGCATTTGTAGTTTTGCTGTATACCAGGACATTAATAATGTAAGTCCATGCATTAAAATCTCCTTCAAACTTACTTTTCTCTTGATACAAAGACATTTTCTAAATACCATTTTTTCCCTAAAAATAAGATATATATGGCACCCACAGAAACAATTTAATTCTGGGTTTGCGAATACAGAAAAAGAATTCTAAATTAATTCATGGATTTATTTTATGCCTTTTCTACAATGCCAGGCTTCAATTCAACAATGGGTTTCAGAGGAATTTGACCTCTATCTGAAAATTTCAGGTTTTGCTTTTGAAGTTCATTAGAACCCTGATGTTAGGAAACTATTTTGAAATATATTTATTGTATCAATGACATACTAATGACATGAGTTAGAAATATGACAAATGTTATGGTTGATAAAAAAATGACTGGCACTTTATATATAAAACCAGGGAAAAAAAAGTGTTGTGAAAACAAGGTTTTTAAATTTTTAAATAGCCTTTATAGTCATTAAATAGACATGAAAGTATATTTCTTCACTAGGTATTGCAAATGACCTCCCAAACTATTTCAAAGTGTCGGTCCAAAACTGAGAGGTGGTGAGATGGAAAATATTCTCACCATCAACAGGTGGTAGAGCAGGTGGAGTGTCTTAAAATATCAGGCATTTTGTTCCTCTGTGCAGTGCTTACGGACTTATCTGTTCATTTCTGTGCAGGTTGTTTCACTTTTGAGGCATCTCAAACAGGTATCAAATAGTTCCTATCCCATTCCTCTTTACTTATTTAGAGCAATTTATTGTTTCCCATCTTCTAAGAGGATTTGCTTCACAGTTTACAAAAACGAAGATGATTTCTCCTTTGTTGGACAGCCCCAGGGTGTGAAAAACTGACTGGAAGCCTCACAAACTGTACCATGCTCTAATACACTGGCAGGCAGTGGGCAGAAGTTGGAAAGAAACTCCAGAAAGCTAGATATTGTACTTCCCAACTGCAGTGACCAAGCTGAACAGTTAAAAAAGAAGAGAGTCATACTTTAGGCAGATATTTTCAGCAGTTCAACAAGGGAAACTTGTTAGCACATACTTTGGGGCATTCTGTACTGCAATAAAAGAATGAGAAAAGCAGGAAAGTAAACTGCATTTCCCACTGGGCAAAAAAGGGAAAGGAAGGAACTGAATTCTGACCTCGGAAAAAAAAGTAATATTTTTCTTTTCAAGATGATGTGTCTGAAGGAAATATGCCAGCAGCTTTGAGTACCTCAGCAAACCAGGAAAATGACAACAAAACAACATGCGGCATGTTGCCAAAGAGACCTACCAAGGCAATCGATCAAGTGCAAAAAGCAACACTGAAGCAGGCACAGACCCTGGAAAATCACAAGCAAGTTAAAGAGATGTGATATTGCTGATGTCACTGTAAAAAAACCAAAACAAAACAAAACGAAAAAAAAACCAAAAAAAACCAGAGTGTAAGGCATCCATTGCCATAACAAAGAACAGAAAGGGCTGAACTTTTGAGAGACAGATACTTGTAAAAACCCAAACGTTTCTTACACTGAAATTCAGGCAGTGGATTGAACTGGTTTGCAAACAAGTGATCAAGTTGTATAATCTAATGAACCACAAAAGAATATGTGCTGCTCTGATGGAAATATTAAGATGGGGAAATGGGAAAAAACAAGTTAAACTTGATAAAAAAAAAAATCTTTGGCTACCTCAGTGCAAATGGGTGTTAAAGTCATAGCCTTTTGCTTGGCAAACGCAGTCTGAAAGCTGCTTATAGAAAAGAGAAGTTGAACTACGTTGTCCTACAGCTGCAAAGAACCAACTGAAGTAAAAGTGATATCTTAGAGAAAGTGTTTGCTATTTTCAAGAATACTACAGTTTTCGAAAACATACAGAAACATTTCTGCAAAGTGATCCATAATGTTATGAAAGTTAAATTGTTGGAAACATCTCTGAAAGGGCAAAGTCAGATTGTGAGAATGAAACAAGCCTATTTATTCTTCAAGTCATGTTCCTTAAGTGCTCCTTTCACACCACAGGTAGAGAACCAGTGAACTATTGTTACTGCACAGCAAGGATTGAAGGGCATTTGATCTCATGAAAATTTTCAGAAATGTTTAGAATTTAAAAACAAGGGCTTTCAGATTATTTTTTCAGTCTCTGGCTTTTCACAGTCACAAATTAAATTTTTGTGAAGGTATTTTGTTAAATATGCTTGTTTTCTGTGATACATGTGATACTTTCTTTGTAACATTCTACGGCTTCAAAATCCTAAACCAAATGTTTTCTGCAGATTCTCCTGTTACTTGGATTGCAGCTGCAATATTTCAAAATATTTAGTGGATAAACATCAGAGAGGTGATCAACATTACCATCCATAAATGGCATTAAAAAAAAGAGCATGTGAAGTTGGAACCCATTGTATTTTTTCATTAAAATGATTATGAATCACTTGTACCTAGAGATAGGTAAAAATTTAGCAAAATTTATTTTTTTTGCTTTTGCAATCCAAAAATGCATTTGGATTTTTATATGGTAGTACAAAATGAATCAAAGTTTGGTTTTCACTGACATTTTCATTGAGGGAGAAAATAATTTAATGATAAGCATTTCTTGTGATTGTTATTGACCCTAGTAAGTGCTGATCAGTCATTTTCCTGCACTGAATGCTCACTTTCTTTGCTTCAAAACAGAATTGTTAAGAACTTTGATTTATTTTCCCATCCTTTCATATGCAATCAAGATCAGATGTCAAGCTCAACAAATAAATAAATAGGTTACTGACAATGTCAACATCATACATGAACATTTTTAAAGAATGCAGATATCATATTGGAAGTGTTATGTTATTTATAAAATAATAAACTTAGTTTCTCCATATATCAATAACTGTAGAAGGGGAGCAATGTGAAACATTCCCAGTGTTTACCTTTTGGTTATCTTTTCAACTGAGTAGCTAGAATGGAAATGTCAAAAAAACAATTGAGTGATTTAAATGCCAATTTTTGAAAATTACTTAGCTATTTTGATGGCTAAACCTTATAGAATATCATCTCCAAAAGACATTAATTACTTTTTGAAAATCAAACCCATAAATTCCTCAGTAATTCAGCCTATTTTTAATGAATTAATTTTTACTCATGATCTGTAATCTGTGTATTCTGAGTATTATAACTAATTGCCTAGAAATACAAACTAACTCCATATTCATCTACCCTTCATATTGCTTCAGAACAAATAAATCTATATCCCATGGATGTGAAAGAATTTAGCTAATTGGCATGCAATCACTGCTTAGAAGAAAAGTGGGCTACATGTGACGTATACTTCACAATTTCTAGTCACTCTATTTTTAAATTCATGTTGGCAATCTCCCACAAACCTGTTTAGAAATTTGAAGATTGCTCTTGCTGATGGAAATGTGACAAAATGGTGGGTTTCCTCTGATATATGTAAAAAAATATAAATCATGTAGTCTTAACATCAAGGAAAATCACTGCTTAAAATTGCTGCCACAATATGGCCTTTAGTGGAGGAATTTGTTACATCTGATGGGCAGCTGTCACTTCAAAAAACTTCTTGAGTATACATGGGAAAAATAGCCTTGAGAAAATAATGAGGAGGTTAAAAGTTACGTCCTTGTCTAGAAAACAAAGACTTGGATTGCACATATTTTGGCTATTTTGCACTGTCCTGTCTGGCTGCGTTAATCAACTCCAATATATCTAAATATTTCTCGGTGACATTATTAGTTCTGAAGTTATCGGCAGTCGGTAAGCGCACTCCAGTACTTTTCCTTCATTCTTAGATAACGTGTGTCATAAAAACAATTCCATTGTTCTAGTTCGATACACTCGGCTTTATTGCCTGCTATTAGAGCTGGTTGAAAAATTTTTATTGAAACAAGATTTTAGCACAGAGAATCAGGAAACATATTTTCATCAATATTCTAGTGAGAATGCTCTTTCAATTTTCAACCAGCTCTGTTTTCTGTAATCTAAGTGCTGGCTGTTATCACCCCTTGCAGAGCATGCTGGACACCAAAAATACAGGCTGTATCAAGCATCCTACTCTCAGACACGAGACCTCCATTTCATTTAGATTCATCTTCACAGTCCCGCATCATCTTCCCCTCTTTTCTCACGATTCCAGCCATTTCTTGTGTCTTACCAAATCATGTTACTAAACTGAAACTTTGCAATGCTTATAATGCTGTGTCAAATCTGCACCTAGGGAGCTTCCCAATCCGCCACTGCGCTGCTGAATGCAGCTACTTAAAGTTTCAGACATGCACTGAAGTTAGAATTAGGCCTTCCTCATCTATCAGAGGCACATCACATCCATTTTATGAAATTCTGAAGGGGATGAGATCTAATTGATGGTCCTTTGAGAAGAATAATGACAAAAAGTTGGATCTACTATTTCCTGAACATGCAAGAAAGTTGCAGTGCTTGCTCGGCTAAGGAAGAAAGCAGTTGGCCACTCTTCCAAGGAAACTAGCTGAGAGGCATGAAGAGTAAAAGCATAAATTGGAATTAAGAGGAGAGGGTGCCAGTGTTTGTGAGAACTGATAGATGTGAACCATTGTGTTAAAAAAATGAGGAAATGAGTCAAATCTCAGTGCACCCAAAAGAGACAAGCATGTCTCAGCTTAGTTAAACATGAGTGCTTCAGAGAGATTTTTCTGCCCACTGCTTTCTCACTTATTTTCAGTGATGAAGCATGGATTCTGCTCCCATGCTGGGGTAAATTGTGGATCTATGAGTGCAGTGAGGATGATTCATACAACCGTGGCAAAAAATCCTAGTGAAGGTTCGGTGAAACTTCAGACTCCACCAGAGCAGTTTACCTATCTCATATGCAACTTATTCCTTGTCATACCTTTTTTTTTCTCCCTGAAGGCCTCTCACCACACAATCAGCTATGTACTTAACATTATAGCAAAATATAAAAAAACCCTATACTCCTAGTATATAGTAAGAGATGCTACTGTTTACCTCCCTATACTTTCACCTTCTCTTAAAAGCTCGATGTTGGAGAAAAGAGGGAAGACAACCTTATGTGATCAGGGAGCTCCTGAAAAAAAAACCCTAGAGCAAAAGACATATCCAGAGGTTTATTTTAGATGTGCTGGGAAACCTTGTCTTTTGGCCTACGTAACAGATTAAAAATTGGAAAGGACTGAAAATGGCATGCAATGCTTCACTGGTTTGATCACGTTTCCAGTGATGGAAGAGCAGGAGGAGACTGATGTGAGGGAAGGTTGCGCAAAGCGTGCCTGCTGGGGGTTCCTTACAGCAGTGCGTGTTATCATGTGGATTACTCTCACACTCAGGATATTGGACAAGATTTAATATGCTTCCAGTGTTCTATGATTCTAGGCCCGCATATTGGATCTTGAACAAAGCCGAAACCTTAAACTGTTTGAAGTTCATTAATTGGGACACTTCGGCTTTGTTAATCACACTGCATGAAGCGCTGAGCACCAGCAGAAACCCTTTTAAGAATGGCTGCGACTACTCTCAGAGTCAAGGCTTCCACACACACTGTGTGTGAGCCACTGACATTGCTACGAGCAGGATCAGGGCCTTGTGAACACTTGCTGCTTCGCAAAATCCACACAAAAAACAGGTAGATTCTGCATCCTCTAGAGTTCACAGCAGTATTGTACAAAGTGCTTTGAAAATTATTTCGAAACAAAACAGATTCGAAGACGTTTGAGCAAAGTCCTTCCGAATGCTCAAGCACAGTGCAGGGCTTTTGCCCTTTCATACTTTTGTTTGCTTCCAAAGTTTCACAGCCGTTAGGAATACTTTGCCCCCTTGAGGCTTTTGCTGGCTCTTGGCAGACTGGCACGTTCCCTACGCAGCAGGCACTGACGGTGACAAGTGAGAGCACTGACTCTGCTGCTGGCTACCTGCTGCCTTTCTTCTCCTCTTTCCTCAGGAATAGAGTCTGATCTATGAAAATAAAGCAAGAGGAAGTGATACTGCAATTAATATTTTAAGCCCTTTGCCTTTATTTTCATTGCATTTTTAATATTTTTTTTTAATTTAAGAAAAGTCTTTTTTTTAATGTAAGATACCATCATACTACCTTTCCTGCAGAGATGGGATGAGTGATTTCTCAGGGGAGCGTGGATAATGAGTTACGACCTTTGTGCATTTGCTGGGCATATTGAAACTCAACTTTCACCAGCCAGCCAAATGCCTCTGTTTAGAAGAACAGATTATCAGCTTGCGATAATGGGCAGTGCATTTTTCTTCT
The DNA here is from genome assembly GCF_964289735.1 of Phaethon aethereus. Classification (NCBI taxonomy): domain Eukaryota; kingdom Metazoa; phylum Chordata; class Aves; order Phaethontiformes; family Phaethontidae; genus Phaethon; species Phaethon aethereus. The sequence goes on along the minus strand of NC_138578.1, from coordinate 69,717,110 downwards.
TCCTAAGGAACAGGCTAGACAAAAAAAAAATTCACAGTTCTTTCCCTGGCTGTCCTGCTTTTGCTAAACTGTGACTGCCCAGCACACTGAATTGCTTTGTTCCTCTCCTAATGTCAGCCATCACTCCTTTTAAAGCTTGCTGTCTTCTCCCAAGCATATCCTTCCTTTATTAAAGCAGGAGTTTGCCTTAGTGCTCGCATCTGCAATCAGCCTTTTGTTTGAGGTTTTGGTGGGTGTTTGCTATTTAGGTTCAATGAGCAATGCAAACACCAGCCACCCAGGAGGGTGCTGTAAGAACATCCAGATTCCTTATCCAAGTGCTCAGTAAACAAAGAGCCGGAGAGTTACGAGATCAAACCAAGACCAAGAAGCCTAGTGTGATCTTGACTTAAAAAGTAGAACCCATTTTGTTAATGTTTCCTGGAGAAGGTCAAATAACAATGGTAAGGATTTATTAAAGCATATGGGAAAGAGGAGTTTTAGGTTGTTGTTGGGTTTTTTTTTCTTTTTTTTTTCTTTTTTTCATTTTTGTTTTTCTTGGAATCCTGTTGTTGGGCCTGTGCCTGTTACTACTTAAATAACACAGTAACGCACCTTGGGAAGATTTTACTTCTACTGCCTGTTGAGCACCTGGCTTGTACATAAAAAGATGACTGACCTTCAAGGACATCAGTGTGGCCCTTCTTGTGAATTATATGGCAACAGAACTTTTGAAACCTAGGCAAATTCCTAGTGCTGTCTTATTTAATCTAAATATTAAACACACGAACAGCAATGATCAAATTCACATTAGGATGCAGAGAAGGCAGGAAATGGTAATCAATGACATGTTAATCAAAATGCAAGGAAAAAAGAATCTGAAAAGTGAAGATAATATCAAATAACAGTTTTACCTTGTTTTTCCATTTTCAGTGCCATTTCAGTTTGTTTTTGCACGAAATGAACAGGGAGGCTGGGTAACAGACTGCAGCAGATATTGAAAAACAAGCAAAAATGAGAGAAACAGAACCGTGGGAAAGATTTGAAAAGGCAAGATGTAAAAATCCATAAATAAGAAGTGAAACAAAATGGAAGAGATATTACAAGGTAATATACAGAGGACATAGCAGGAAAGTCATGACCCTTTCCCTATATCATTCAAAAATTCATGCAACAGGTTCTCTAGCCCAGATGACAAAACTAATCTTCAATTTTAAACAGATAGCATTCCCTAATGCAGACAGTGTTTCAGCATTCCATCTGCCTACTCCATCTAGCCATGTTGTTATTTTCTATTTTTTCTCTGTTGTCACAAACTGTGCGCTGTAACAAGAATTTTGCCCCATATAAATTCAATGTAATTACTTCTAAATGTTGCTGTGATCTCCAGTTTATTCTGCTCTCTCAGACATAGCATTTTTACCCTGTTCACAGCTCATCATCTTTTTAATATCTGACTTCAGTCTATCCAAATTCCTACCTGCTGTCTCCCATAATCTCAGACATTTGAGTGATTTTTTTGCCCCTGGTTCCCTGCATCTTTCTTCTCCTCCTGTTTTGAAAATATTCTCCTGGTCGAGGGATGATGTCTAGTGCTTGGGTCCTTCCCTCTTGCAACTGTGCTTATCTGGCAGCTCATCCTGGGCTTATGGTTTCTGACCTCAATAGAAAAACTGACAGCTCTCTCCTTGGTTTGGGAAAGAACAGAATTTATTAGACTGTTCTTCCTAAGGGAACAGGGCTTATGTTATTATGTTGTCTGCATCTGTCAGAGTCATCCCTACCCCCCACCTTTTGAATCAGTATGCCTATTTCAGTCAAATTGCCTGTTTCAATCAAACCTGACACAGGGTAGAAGTATCAAAAAAAATTTACATTTTCCCAAGTTTCATGGCAGTAGGAGTTTGGGGAGGCAAAGAACATCTTACAGATGCCTAAACTGAAGGAAATCCCTCAGTGTAACCCTGCTTGCAGTTGCACACTGGAGAATCTACTCTGAAGATGGTTTAATAAACAGAGCTGTAGAGATGCCTGAATTAGATCTGATCTGGTGCTTTCTTAAATGTCCAGGTCAATCAATCCTGACACATAAACCTATGCAACATCATGGTCTGTTACACTCATCAGTGCTCAAAGAACTTCCTGTCTATTTTTAATGAAAATAGTAACTTTTCAACATCAGTTCTTCCCTCTGTCCCAAGTATCATGGGTAGAATTTGGGTAGAGAGTGAGAGTCAGCCCAGGTCTCTGCTGTACGGCAAGTAAAGCTGGAGAAAATGGCCGGTGGTTTCAGAGGATCAGATCTAGATCTGGGCTATCTACCTGAATAAAAATAACAGTTGCTTGCCAGGAAATAATTGTGCACATTGGGAATTTTTTTTCTTTTTTTTTTTTTTAGCTTATGAAGTACAAGTAGCTCAGCATATCTGTAAGCAAAACAAATTACAAAGGTTCTCCCTGCAGCACATGTTTCACTTTTCCTTTCAAAAAAGCATAATATGTTTCTGAAATTAGGGTAATCCCCTAAAGGGCCTTCAATAATGATAAGATATACGAAATAACTACTGTGGGCTTTGAAATCAATGTTGCAGAAGATAAGGATTTAGTCAGGGTGTAGCTCAGTCAAACCTGATTAATTTGTGCCTATTTGTGCCTAAGCAACCAAAACACTTCACTGGCAGGCGGTGGAAATGACAAGCACTGTATGTGCCACCGCTTTGTTAGTCTGGAGGGGGTTCTTTTTAATATTTATAAAAATGATCTGCAAACTGATTCAGCCTAACTAGGTCTGTCTGTACTACCATTATCTTATCACATCCCACAGGGGTACAGAACCTCAATACTGAATTAATCGTAATATGACATTTGGAAGAAAGAAAAAAGAGAAACTACTATGCTGGCTTAAACCACTGGAGATTACAAGTTGTATTTAGGAGTCTTGTTTGAGAAGATGACAAAGACATTTTAATAAATATGTATCAATAAAGATCAATGTGGGATTTTTTTTAAGATTTCTGTGCCCTTTCTCTCAAACATTTAAATACGCAGGTCTCCATTGAAAACAGAGAGTTTAGCAACGAGCTACATGTAACAGGAGCTGACAAGGTTGTTAACTTCGTAGCAGCCTAAGAAGAGAAACAGTAAAAATGAAAGTGGAGACGTGACCCCAGCTATCCCTTGCGGTATCAGAAACTTGCAGCACTAAGCACCAAGAGGCATATTACTTTACATAAAAAGGTTCCATATAAGTCGTCTCAGAAGGCAAGAAAGCTGGTGAGGGGTCTGGAGCACAAAGTCTTATGAGGAGCGGCTGAGGGAACTGGGGTTGCTCAGTCTAGAGAAGAGGAGGCTGAGGGGAGATCTCATCACTTTCTACAACTACCTGAAAGGGGGTTGTGGTGAGGTGGGTGTTGGTCTCTTCTCCCAGGTCTCTTCTCCCTCTCCTATGAGATGAGAGGAAATGGCCTCAAGTTACACCAGAGGATGTTTATGTTGGATATTAGGAAAAATTTCTTTACGGAGCGAGTGGTCAAGCATTGGAACAGGCTGCCCAGGGAGGTGGTGGAGTCACCATCACTGGAAGTGTTCAAAAAACATGTGGACGTGGCATTTCGGGACATGGTTTAGTGGGCATGGTGGTGTCTGGTTGATGGTTGGACTTGATGATCTTAAAGGTCTTTTCCAACCTTAATGACTCTACGATTCTGTGATTATATAACAGATATCTACAACCTGATTCACAGTGGAAACAAGACTTAGGATGTCATGTCCCCTTTGTCTACGTGTGTGTGCATGCTTGTGTGTGTGCTTTCCAATGAATTACATATTAATAGCTTTTAACCAAGTCTGACAGAGGTGAAGATTTTAAAGACATTAGTTCCTAACAGCATACTGAAAGAAGGCAGTTAAGCAGAGAACAGAGAGTGTCTATGAATTTCCCTTGAGGATGGAGCTCCTCTCTAATTCAGCACTGAAGAACCCAGAGTTCATGTAGGAGGAGCTCAGAGCAATGCGAAAGGACCTTGTGCAACTTGGAATTGAAAATCTACTCACAAGACAGAAATTCATTACCTGTTCTAATCCTTACAAAACTATTATACAGTGTTTTTTGGGGAGGTTGGTTGTTTTCAAACCAACGGATGTTGAGTGTTGTGTTTTGTACCACAGTTAGCACTGTGAGTTGGAGCCTGGATTCCCATGGGTGTTCGTGCCTGGTGGAGGTGAAACTTGGTATAACACCAGAGCCCCAGCATAAATGAGGCTCCAGGATTTTAGGGCACAGATGCCTATGGGCATGTAGGTGGCTGAGGAAATTTCAGACCAAGGTTTGCCTTCTGATTGTAGCCACACCGTAGGAGGACTTTTGGATTTTGGATGCAGGTACCTAAAGCCTACCTGTAGTTCATTTTGGAAGCCACAATGCTTTTTTATTGGGTTGTTGTTGTGAGTTTTTTTTATAGTTTTGTTTGGAGGCAAGACTTTCTGAAAATGAACTTATTTCAATAGTTTGCATTCTGCTAACACAATGGAAGATGCACTAATTTCGAAGAACGGTTCAGTGTAACGTGAACCAAGACAGTACAAGTTACGATGAAAGCAAGAATGTTCCAATGAAACTGAAACATATGGCAAAGAAATTACAAGCCTTCAGAGCTTCATAGACAATGATGTCCTTGTTAACAGAGGTTTTAAGTAATTCTGTGCAACTTAATTATACCCCTGCTATAAAATTTAAAGGTCGGTTTAGAGTGGCAATAGGAAGGTTATCATTCTCTACTCACTTCTATTCATTACTTAACGTCTCCAACTCAAAAATAGTTAAAAAAATCTTTTCCAAAAATTTACTAAATTTTCAGTATAATACCAGCTTTTTAATAAAACACTTTTCCCTGGCAAAGGTTGGCTTCTTTCCATAGATTCTTTCTTTTCCACTAAAATGTTTTGGTTTAAAAGTTTATTTTGTCAACAAGTGAAAACTTTTAGATGAAACTTCAGTGGAAAGAGAAATGTATATCATTTTAAATTAAGCTACCCTGGCCTCTACAGAACAGTTAATAAGTCCTACAGTCCTATCTTTTAGATGATATTTTAGTCCAGTGACTATTTCAGAAAGTTTAGTGTTGGGTCAAAAGTGGTGTTTTGCTGGTTTCATTCCCTGATGACATTTTCTGACAATAAATTTAATTCTTTGCTGTATGTGATAAAATTTCTATTCCTTTTCAGGTTTCTCCTGTGTCAACATCAATTTTTTTTTTTTGCATGGCTTTCCTATATTTAAATTAATTTTTTAAAATAGTAGAGGTTTCTATGAAGTGAAATACTGACTCCTTTCACATAAATTTAATAGGAAGAATTTTCATTTACTTCAGCAGCCTAGATATGACTTACTATATATAAAGTGTTGACATTCTCAATCCAGCCTCTGGAATTACTGTATAGATACTTTTTTATGTGCATAAGCTAATACTATCAAATCAACTTCCAACCCAGGAAAGGTGTTATGAGTCTGTGTCAGCTGGAAACCATTTTGCAAAGCTTAATTTGTAGAAAACAGGAATTATATTTTTGATGGACAAGAATCAGTAAAAATTCAGATACTGCCCAGGTGTGGAAAGGACACGGACAAAAGCAATAAATTTTCCCATGGATGAAATATTTAAATTTTTTTTGTACAGACCTCCTCATTTTTAATCACATATGGGGAAGAGGATCAAAGACAGGTTTGTTTTGATCAAACTAGAAGATGATCAGGGACTTACTGTAAAGCACTTTGATATTAAAGTGATAAGAGCACAAGAACTATCTAGGGAGATGGAGATGGAAAACCTTCAAATATTCACTTGCCATTGGATTAGCTTATAGTCGTTTCTTATAAGAAACCTTCCTTAAACTTTATATTTTTCACAAAATACTGAAACTTTCTTGACTGAGAGCTGACTTCAAGGAACACAGGGGAAATGCATTTAAAAAAAGCCTCAGATGAGAACAGAAACAGATTTTGAAGGGTATTTCTACAATGACTTTTGCTTGATATTATGCATCCACTGATGAAATTTCAGATGGCTCTAAAAGGTCTGACCTTGGTTACTGGATGTCAGCTACTTAACTTGCAGTCGAGTCTACTGTTGAGGTCTTCAAAGGGATTGTACCGGGTAACTTTGTTTTTCACATAGGTGGTACAAAAATGTTGGAGAAGGGGAAAAGGGCAAGGATAACAGTAATGCTGAATGGACATGAAGGGATCCAGGACAGAGAAGAAAACACTATTGCGGAAAGGCCAGCTGCTCAAAGAGCTAAGATAATTTTCATCGATGTTAAAGTCATAGGAAAATGGGATTTATTAAATAATGTATTGAATTTAATTTACAGATGATGGCTAGTCAGAGGTAACATCTTGAAATTTCAAAGTAAGGTCAAAATATAGTTGACTTTTTGTCTTTTAAACTGTTCCTTTTTAGTGTCAAAACAATTTAAACTTTAGAAGGATTAGGCAAACCACTTTAAATCTTGTCTTCACTGACCTAAAACTGTATTTATTTTTTTCTTTTTCCTTTGGGCTAAAATATGAGAGTTGCCCTGTGTGTGAGTGAAGATAAAGGACTTTGGTTTTACGATAACATAGATTAGGAAGGGGTGAAGTGCTGACTCTGGTGAATCAGCGTCTTGCAACATTGCAATGTCTTATTTTCACTGTTGCCACCATATTTTTTTCTAACCACAGAGTATCTCAGAGTTACCTCCAGTAAGAATTTCATGTTCTTTGGTGCTGGAATGAGTCTACAGACACTCAAAGGGGCAAGAAGGATCTTACCTAATAATCTGAAACTCAGAACCAAAGTGCATTCGGTATTCAGGAGGCCTTGGGACAACAGAGGTTGTCTCTTAGTTCCAGGGAGTTTTTTTACAATAACAAAAGGATTGTGAACAAAGGACAGCAAAGACAGATTGAGCAACAGGTCAGGGAAACGGCATGGGCAGGAAATGGAATAAAGAGTAATTCTAAATATCCACATACCTGAGCTCTTGGCTGAAACATGCTGGAGTACAGTATGCTGTTTTGAATATTTACTCATCACCTCTGTTGAAAGCTCTAACAATAAAAAATATGTAAAATCTAAATAAAAGCAGATTAAGTTTATTCATTGTTGCAGTCTAAGATAATCCATTCATTTCTGTTCTGCAAGGCCTTCCAGTTTTTTCCATGCAAGAAATAAAATAGAGATTAGTATCACTGTAACACTATAAAAGTCTTATGTAAGGTTTTATATTTGTAGACCTGAGATCAGAAATTTCCTTCTCATGGTAATGCCACTAAAAATTTCTTAGAGCACGTATTTTTCTTCTCTGGAAAGAACTCACCAGAGGACCAAGAATTTACTCTTAAGTAGTGGATATTTTTTGCAATATTTAAATACTTTCCTATGAATAAACTAACTGCTCTGCAAAATTCCAGTGTCTGTTTTTACATGACAATAATTTCAAGAGTAGAGCAGCTTTCCTCCATCGGCACAATTCATGAAAACCTTTCCAACAAGAGTAGCACTGGACTGTGCTTTCGCCTTGCAGCATATGCTCAGACCCCATGTGGTCCACCAGGATTCAAGATTTCTAATCCTGTGAGCACTTTCTTTGCAGAGCCCTGATCACGGAGGAGATTTTTCCACTGGGATTTACCACACACTCTGCCTGCAACCTCCACCTCCAGGTTTCACTTGGGTGTCCTGGGTCTGCAGCGTGCCACGTTGCCTTCCATCCCCAGGCAAACAGTGGCGAAAGCATGGCTTTCACGAACAGCAAAGCACAGCTGAGCTTGAGTTTCTCTCCAGATTGTTCGCAGGTTCACACTCTTTAGCCACAGTCTGAGATCAGAATTTCTGACAAAATACAAAGCTAAGAAAATTTCATATGGTGTCAGTTTCTACTGAAAACATTACTTTTAGCTCTGATAAGCATATCGTGAAACAACGTACTCAGGACTTGGGCAAACTGCACTGATAACAGTACAAAAAACCAAATCTGACCAACATTAACTTTTAATACAAGAACATAAAGAGAACCACCAACTTTGGGTTTTGTAAGCACACCCTTTCCATGGCGACAGTGAAGAGGCAGAGTTTTTAAAAGTGTCCTGCTGCTGCCATCTGGCCGCCAGCCTCCCGCTGAGCCGAACTGGCACTTATATATAGACGCAGCAGTCAGGCAGGGAGGATCGCCTTCCACAAGTGCTGATTTAGTGCCTTAGGAGACAGGCTGGTATAAGGTAAAAGGCTTTTGAAAGTACAGTAGAACAAGAGAAGTGAAGGGAGGGGGAAAAGAAAGAAAGAAAGAAAGTGGAAGGGAAGTAAAGAGACTTGCAGACAGGACACATGTTAGAGAAAAACAGAAGAGGGTAAGTGAAAGAGGCTACGCTGAAAAGAGGAATTCGGGAGGACTTTAGAATGGTATCAAAGTTATTATAGGATGGGAACAGGGGAAGATAAACTCCGAATTTCAATTTTCCTCGGTTCCTCTGACTTTAAAATAGTAGTATCTCTATGCTTTCATGAGATGTTCCAGGCCAACTGTGCTCTAAATGCAATGCATAATTTTACCTCGATCTTATTCAAATAAATGATTTTTCCTTTAAAAAAATACACTGCTTTACACAAATGGTTTTGACATCATTGATCTGGAGTTCCATCGTGTGTGCTATTCAGGGATGAGGGCAGCCAAAAAGCAGTGCGTATTGCCAAAGCCTGACATTCAAAGAGTAGCATCCATATACACGTGTGTTTGTGGGAATTAATTCAGTGCTAGCACTTCTACATTCAGCTGAGTCAAACGACTTGCCCCAGATGATGCAGGTGAAGCTGTACCTGCACAGAGGGGGCCTGAGAAGTTGTGGGCATTAGGTTCTCATTGAGTTTAATTTAGGTGACTGGTGAAAGTCATTTACAAGTGTCAACTGTTGAGAGCTGTGAGAAAGCCACCCCACAATGTGACACTGTTAGTTATTTCTTCTAAGGGGAAAAATCTTATTAAAACAGCAGGAATGCTGCAGTGTAATCAGACGTGGAGTGCATCGTTTGATACCCTTCTCTGTCTCCTGATGCCTATGTCTCCACTCATCCATACAATTGCTATAACACTAAATGAATTTTAGGAGCTTTTAGCAATGATTGGTTTCAGTAGTTTGTTGCATTTTTTTGTCATATGTGGGTTAAAATCTGTCACAGACACATGTGGCTGCAGAAGAGTAATATGACAACAGGTTATGAGTTTAATATCTTTAGTCCCTTAGCTTCTTGGATTTGAACTACTTAAAGACTTAATATTCACCCTAATTAAGGATGCTATGTGCTACGTGGTCACAGTGCTACGTCTTCTAGACAATAATTATAACTCCTGATTGTTATTTCAAACATATGCTCTGGGTGCCCAACTATTTGGCAAAACTTATTTAAGTGGGGTGGGCTTATCATCATTGTCACGTTACAGTATCTGAAATTGCTTTCATACAGAACTATCCATCTGGTCCTCTGCTTTATTTCATTCTTTGCTTATTTAGATCATAATTACAGTTGTGGGGTATCAGGGTAACTACACTTAGATATTGATCCTATGTGTAACATCTGTTGAGAGTGCCTGATCTGAATATAATTAGGTAGTTTGTTGCATTTTATTCTGAGTTAGAAAATATTCTTGTGCAAGAACAATTTCATGTTTCTCGGGTGGCTGGTGTTTCAGCTCTGAAAATGGCACTTTGGGGTGGAAACATTACATGAAATTATAGTGTTACTTGCACAGTTCTCAATCATTCTGCTTTTACTGACTTTATGGACTATTACGAAATTGCAGTTAGTTTTGTCTTATGTCTTTCTAGACTTTAGAAATCTTTATATCTGGATGCAGAACAGTTTGATCTTGCGTGTTTGAACACGCTGGCTATGCTCTGCCCCTGAAGAGCCGAGGCGGTATTTTACCATCTTGAAATGAAACCAAATTCAGGCCCAGGAGGGCTAGTGGTAACACTGTGAACACCCAGTCTGATTTTTGCCTCACAGTCTGCCTTTACTTACTGCACTAATTACCTCCGTAAAGGGAATTCTCCTCTTCCATTGAAGCAGGTAATGCAGTAGCAACTGCATTGTAGCCCAACTGAGTTATCAGCAGAGGGACAGAGATGAGGTGGAAATTCAGTTTTACCCGTTTAAATGTTCTTTCTCACAAAATGCTCCTGTCACACAGCTGATAGGGATTTACAGAGTTTAAAACAGATTTATAATTTCCAGGTCCCACCAATTAGAAAGAACTTTCATGAATATCTTTTATGTTAAAACTTCATTCTTCACAACAGTGTTCACAACAAAATATATTATAATTGGATTGTGTTGCTGCGGTGGAAACTGAGAAATTTAAGAAGCAGAGAATAACATACGATATTAAGATTGTGGCCCAGGATAGAAAAAAAACAAAGGAATTCTTATATGAGGCCAGATTTTCTTCTGCTCATCCTTTACTAATGTTCCCACACATTCATTTTTGTCATCTTTCTTCCTGGAAAAATTACCTCTGAAATAATTTGAATTCACAGACAACATATACACGGCACCTCACTTCTCTGGTATTAGCTCTAGAGATCAGTTGAAAATGCCTGGAGGTCAAGTGGATCAGAACTGAAAGTGCTACAACACATATGCACATCTCTGGCCAGGACAAGCACATTTTATTGTGGACTGTGGCTCTTTTCAAACAAGTCCTACTTTCATGATACCTATATTATTGATCTAATTAAAAACCAGCTAATCAAACAGACAGACAAAAAAACATTGCAAAATATTTCTGTGATCATCTTCAAACCGGAGCTATTGTCCTGCTGTTTCTCTCATGTCTAACCAGTGACCCTCATTGTGGTTGCACCACTCATATTAGTAGCCTGGAGAACTATATGTTATAATAAAATGACTGCGGAGTTTGAAGCCACAGCTGTTGAATCATGAAGTATTTTTTCGTAGTCAAACTTTGTGGAAAAAGTTCCCTGATTTGTTGGGCATTTATACTGCACATTTGGTAAGTATGTCACATAAGTTCATTTGGGTTTTGCAAGACATTTGCCTTGCAACTGAGAAATGCAATTAGCACTTAGGAGAAGTGAACGCGGTTCCCAGCTTTCCTGCAGGCTGCCTGTGGATGGCGGGAAGAGATGAAGAGCCACATTCAGCGAGCTGTGGCTTAGGTCTTACAGCTGTTCTACGTACAGGAGATGCGCGAGAAATTCAAGCCACCCACCCTCCCGGGTTCCCAGGCGTGTTGTACAGCCAAAGAAGAGAGGTAGCTATGACATCTAAGCCCGCTGCCAGCAATAGCTGGGCTGCTGACAATAGATTCCCTTTCTTAGGCGGTTTCTTTCTCTCTCTCCAGGTCCTAAGCCAAGAGATAATCTGCATATACATTGTACATGCATTTTGGGCCACAGCTCTGGGTTGTTTTTGTGTAGTAATTGGTAACAACAGTTTCTATAGACTGGTAATTGACATGTCTTTGTTATATAAATATGGAATATGAGTTCAATTCTGTTGAAGAAATGTGGAAAAATCTACTTGGCAACGGCCTTTTGATTGTGATTTTCATGTCGTGAAAATGTGTCAATGTGTTACTTTTGGTGGATGTTGTGTTTTGCAGGAATATGCCCTTTCTTCAAATAACGTTTTATATTTTTCTGTTCCCAGGTCTTGCTTCTTTCTCTTTTGCTGTCTATTAGAATAAATATATTCAGTACAAGAAGATTAATTTAACATTGGGAAATGTTATAAGTCCTGGGTATAAATTGGCCATTTGTAAGTGAGACAAGAGATTGTCTTTTTCAACCTATAAAGGAAAATGATTGATTTGGAAAATGAAACTGCAGTCGTCCTTCACTGTTTTAGTTATGCAGTGATACAAAGTCCTCTCTCGGATTAAAAATGGCTAAAAGGTTGTTCCCTCTATTTGTCATACCTTTTGGCGTTTGTTGCTTGTTTTTTTAAAGTGAAGTTGAAGCCTGGGAATTGACTCTGCACATCATTGTTTTTATGCAGTTCAGTTTATTTCCAAAGGGTCAGATTAAGGCAGAATCAGAACAGCAGAGAAACTGGAGACCAGCAATGCACCTTGGTGCCCCTTGCTCATTAAGTTGAGTGCACTTCATCAATGAGGGTAAACCTGATATATTTTAATGGAAACTGCATTCAAGATTAACCCAATATAATTCTAATGAAATTAGTGAAATAAAGTGGGAATAAACCATAAAAATCACCAGACTTTGACTGCAGTGAAAAGAGGCGTCCACAATGGTGAATTCATTTTACTGTATATTAATAGCTTTAATTTCTGCGGAAAGAGATGCGCAGCACATAAAGCCAGGTGGTTCTTTCTTCCTGATTTATTTTCCTTATTGACTTTAGTGAAGTGGAGGCGACATCCATCACAGCTGTGGATGGCTTGGACTGACTCACATGTCACATGTAACTTTTGTCAGACTTTAAATAGATGCAGTTTAATCTTTTTAGGGAAGGCTTTTAGGAGGATATTGCATGTGTTGAATGGCCCATATCTTTTTTTTCATGTGTCTTATCCCATAGCTGGTAGCAGGTCAGTTCCCCAAATCATAGAAATTCAGGAGTTGTTCCTATGCCACCTGTTGTCATTAAGTACCAAAAATTGAAGGGGTGTTTCCTATGAATTTGAGGAGGAAAAAGAAAAAAATTTAAAAAGGTAAAAATCAGAAAGCTAAGTAATTTAGTCCTGAAATTCTTCATTCAGTAATCTGCAGAATATACCAAGGTGACTCACTTTTCAGCTACTCATCCAGGCTCGGGGGACCAAATATCTCATAATGGGAAAGGCATTACATTATGACGAATGGAACTGAATGAGTTGTGGCACAGGCATCCGAGAGGACAGTAACTAAGTATACATCATTTAACGTTTAATCTAAAACGGGGCTCCCCCACATATTTGCCTGAATGGCAACACAGTGTGAAAATCTGGAGAGTTGTAAGAAAGGGCTGTAAAAATATTCTGAAATAAGAGATTTGTTATTTTCCTGGAAGCAGGGACAAGATTCCCAATGAACAAAATATAACTAAAATACAGTTCGGTTACTGAAACTGCACTAAAGTGTTTGTAGAAGAAAAAATTACATTTTTCTACTCTATCAAATTGTCTAATAATAATAGCAGCCGTCTTTTAAATGCTACAAATCAACCTGTCACTTCCTATCATGTAATTTGATTGTTACATTTCCTTTTTCTTTAGAAGAGCCTTGTGGGATTAGGGTGGAACAAGAACTGTCAATTTATGACAAGAAACATTTCATATTCGAAGTAGCAAAACTCGCAGTAGGTGATGAGATTTGGAAGAAAGCCCTCCATAATATTCCCCATGAGATTAACAAAGAGCAGAAAATGTTGATATTTCCTATATTAAAATTTATATGGCAAGGACAGTCCACAGTATTACAACAAAACTGGAGTTTTCCAATAGTTTTATTAAATTGAAACCAACTTCCCTTTCTTCAGTTATACAAGAGCCGGGAGGTATTTGGGATTATATCCCTTTTTTGTGCACAAGGGCAACTGAAGAGGCAGCTACTGTCTTTTAAAGAATATCTGGAGAAATAAGATTAACTTTTAAATACCGTACTCCTGGTCTCTCTTTGATATCACCTTTACTGTAGAGTCTTTGAGACCTTCTGTTGAAGAGCAAAATCCAGAATCATAAAATAATTTAGGCTGGAAGGAAGCTTTGGAGATCATCTGGTCCAACCTCCTACTTGAAGCAGAACCAACTTTGAAGTTAGATCAAACTTCAAGGAATCCCCAAATATTTTCAACAGTATATTCAGAAGTCGGTCACCTTTCCCCTTTAAACTGATGTGTATAAAAAGGCAGCTCTGTTTTGCAGCCTTGCAGTAGAAAATCAAAGTACTAAAATACTCATATCAACTTCCTTCAAGTAGAAGATAAAATACTCATTTCTCTGTATTATTTTTCAAGGAACAACCTTTAAGATTTACTCAGCTGATTGACCCTTGAAGAACTTTTGTTGTTAGGGAAAAATAAATCCTATGTAGCTGGAGAAAACCAGGAACAAAATGAGCAGGGTGCTTGAAGAGCTATTACCATAAGAGACTTTGGCCACCATCCTTTTCTGCTCTTTACTGTTGATTATTACTTCCTCCACAAGAGAGAAACAGCTCTTTTTGTTATGGGGGTCAGAGAGGAGTGTTTGTTTTCCTGCATGCTTTTTATTTCTGAAGTAGTTACCTTTGTACGGCAAGAACAATGAATCTGTAGTTGATTTAAAGCATAATGTTTGTTGTTTTTCAAAAACATTATTGACTGAAAATACCAGTGACCATGAGTCCCTCTCTGTATATAAGTTATTTTAGCTGTGCATTGTTTTGGAAACATGGAGGCTTATTGATTGCATTCAAAATTGAACTCTACTGTGCTGCTGCAAGCATTCAATGAATCATCTACAATAAATTTGTTGGTTAGAACTTGTTTAACTACAGTATCTTAAAAAAAGAAATCATGGCATGTGCCGGTTGACCTTTAAGTTAGCAAATGTAAAACAGAAATGTTGTTTAGCAACTTTAGTCTCTGTACAAATGCTGCAACTAGTTTTGAGCACCAAAATGCACAAAAAATTTCACCATTTCAGCTGCTGCAAAACAAGTCCTGTTCACTGACTCACAGCCCTCAGAGACTAAGACTTCTTACCCAGACTGAGCATTTTTGGTTTGCGTTTGTGTTTTTGGTATACCCTGTGTTCAAGAAAGCCACTGTTAAGTTAAGCGTTCATTGTACTGTTAAATGTTTGTTTATGGACTTTACAGACTTTTCAGCTAATTGAAATTCCATGATTATTAACTAGTCTTTTACATCTGAGTCTTTTCTTTCCCCAGAGGTTGAGGTTCAAGTAAATACACCTAAGAAATGGAAATGTGAGGCAGTGGTTCAGGATGCTTACTTCAGACAGCTGTGTTAAAAATGAGACTCTTTTGAAGAGACAATGCTAACTGCAAAACTCCACTGCTTCTCAGTTGTCCTCTTCAATGTTGTGTACAAGTAGCCTTGAAAAGAGTTTAGAACAGTAAAAACTTTGTATTTATTAAATGCAACATGTTGGCGAGCTTATTTTCATCTTACACTCACTTCATGTCCATCAGTCAGATGAGTTTCTTCTTACAGATAGCATGTCTAGCTGTTTCAAAAACACAAAGGGACATTTTAAGAGAAGAACATAAAGAAGAAAATGCATAGGAGATTCTATCTGTCTAGAGGAATAAACATGTTGATGTACGTCTATTAGTAGGTTGAGGTACACATCTATTACACCATGAATGAAAGGACTTGTTTGTGAAACGAGCAGGTAAACAGAATACTTGTCTGCATATTTTTGCAAACGTCTCAAGAGCATGTGCATGATATAAACACAGAAGGAAAAGTTTGGATGAGATTCTGTGACCAACCTGCACCAGCTGGAAGAACATTTTGGCCATGCTAAGTGTTACTAGCTGTCTAGTTATCTTTTAAAATAAAAAAGGTTTTATTTAAAATGAGCATCTTTTGTACATTAATAAAGTTATGAGAGTCTGAGATTCCATGCTGGCTTTCTGCAGCCTGTGATTTTCTATTAAATTTTAATATGGAAATGAAGTATCAATCTCTTAATACGATCCTGCATGTAGTTCAAATGCAGCACACTGACATAAATGCCATGCCTACCAAAATCAAAAGCGGTGGGCTGCGTATTGCGACCTGTGATCCCCACGCTAGGTCTCACTCACTCCTTTGCTGCTCTGATCCTAACCTGAGGTAATTCCCCTGAAATCCATAAAGTGATGCTGTGACAGAGCTGGGTGATGTACAACAAACCCATCTCACTCGTTTTTCTGCACTGGAGCAGATGAAATGCTGGAGATCTCAGACTAGATTTGCAAGGCAAATAACTCAGATTGCTAGAAATCCTGACAGAAGCTCGGAAAGATTTAGCAGGGGTGCTGAAGACATGGCATGCCTCAGCTGCCCATCCTGCTCCTTTCCAAGTCTTTGTCTCTTTTGTTATAGATATTTGTGCAATTATGCCTCCTTTGGTGTCTAAACTGATAGGCTACACAGTGAACAGGGCAGCTAGCTCATTTTGCCACCATGACCCAGGTAGGATAAGACCCTGTCAGAGGACCAGGCTGGCTGGCCCACCTTGAACCGCCCACCACTGCTGATAACTGCAAATTTCTTCATCACCTGGAATATGTTTTTCCTTGTGAGAAATAGAAATGCCTTTCCACATGTGAGGGAGGTTGGTTACCTGGAATTGACTGTCCAGTGCTACCTCATGTTATGCTACCAAGCCTCTACGTGCTTTGTGAGACAGAGATATGCGCCCCAACCCAGTCTACATCCCAGTGGCAGAATGCGACGAGCGAGGGAAGGCAAGCAGTCAACTCAATATGAGTGATAAAGCAAGCTTCAACTTTATTGCAAAACCTTACACATATTTATACACTAAGTTCTACCTTATGCATACTTGTCTTACAATCATTGGCTTAGCCCTAAAGATTGTATTATCATACTCCTCCTACTTGTGCTTACTGCTACGTGGTCCGGGTTCCATCCTGTTTTTCTTATACAGTGCTTCTTCTTAGCTGTTTACCACAGCTCCTTCTCCTCAAGGCCGAGCCCTGCAGATGTCCAGCTGTTTACCAGCTTCCCAATGCCACAGCTCCCTCTTCTCAAGGCCGAGCCGTGCAGATATCTAGCTGTTTACCAGCTTCTCAATGCTGCAGCTCCTTCTCCTTAAGGTCGAGCCGTGCAGAGTGATCCCAACAGCAGAAGGTGGTTGAAGGCATCTCACACCTCATGTGAGTGCAGTAACAGCTACCACTATTGCAGCTGCCACCATGGCAGGCTATGCAGACAGGTCCCTCGATGGCCAGTCTCACTAACCATGGTTGGACCCCAGCCTGGCACAGTCAGGACTCCTGTGTTTGTATACTTGCCCCATGGGGAACACATATGTCTTCTCAGGTCTAAAAACACACCGGAGATTCTGAGGATTTAAATTTTATACTTGGGCAGCTAGTGAATTCTTCCCATATTTTTACCATGTATAACATTAATAATGTGTCATGTTGAATTTTCCAGTCCCGTGTATATATGTTGAGTTCTGATACAGCAGATATTTTAATGGGTTGAAGGACTACCCATGATATCAATTAGTCCCATAAAAGGAACACTCAGAACATCGTTCCCACTGCCCAGGATGACCATAATTTGCTGCAATGAAGTGGGACAGAGTAGAATATCCTGGAAGCCACACCTTTGAAAAAGCTGTTTCTGTTGTATAGGATAGTCTCACCATCTGTGCAAGGAGATAAAGCTTTTGCAAATTCTTCTTTCCTTTTAAAACACAATTATGTCTGTGCAAACATTCTATTACTTTGTTTCACTCATGTTTAAATTGTCAATCAATGGTTGCCTCACCCCAGGACTGTGAGCCAGACTATAAATATTCACCGGTGCAGAAAGTCACTCCCAACATCAGGCTGTAAGCGACAAAAAGGGTGGCTTTGCATGGGGAGCACTTGTGAAAGATGATTTTGCCTTACTCACTGTGTATAAGACAAAAAAACAGGCAGAGTAATTAACAGGAAAGAGGATTTAGGCTCAATATTAGGGAGAAAAGTTAATTGTTAGGGTGGAGAAACACTGTGAGGAAGATAAAAAAATAAATAGGCCAGGATGGCAGTTACATAGGACAACGTTTGCACTGCTTTTAGTGCCCAAATTTTAAGGATGGAGAAAAATCAAACCCATCTGGATGAGCTTTCAACTTTACTTAGGTACTGTAATAGCATATATTTAGGCTGTACAGTTATTTGTTTGAAGTCAGTGGTCAAAGCAAGTGACATCACGGATTGTGATGCAGTTCTGTATGACAACTTACTGGGAATTTAAGCTCTGGGCGTGGATGTGGTGTTTATTTTCTCCATTTTAGGTGTTCAAGAAAGCATTCAGAAATATCATTGTATATTTATGTATTACTGAAATACTGTTCAGTCTTCATTAACATGCTTAGAAACTGGTGAGGAGAAAAGAGCATTTCATGGACTTACTTTCAAGTCCACTTGGAGCTAGTCTCAGAAATCCTTAGGCCCTTTTCAGTGGCACAAAACAGCTGTAAATTAGCTTAACCAGCCTTTTGAGAATGCCCTTACACAAGAGATTTGTCAAACAGGCAGCAGAGAGCTGACACAGCAACTCTAACAAAAAATGCCTTCCTAAGCTTTCAATGCCCAAGATGTTCCCAGGCCACCTTCACACAGGAGGAATTTCAGCTTTTAGGTGTGCCTGACATCTAAAATAAACTGAAGCAACATTTAATTTGCTCCAAAACGGCCAGAGATAAAAAAATCCCTGTGAGCAGTGAAGCAAAACTGTGATTCTGAAACACCCAAGCCCAAGTGGGCACGAATCAACAAAGAAACAAAACATAAAACGTCTGGTGTTTTAAAAAAACACTATCTCATATTTATTTTCACATACGGAGAATGGACAGTAGCATATGGCACCTATGTGGACGTGGAGGTACACGCTAGGATTTTGAATGTGCAGTTTGAACTGTGTGACCGAAATATAGCTTCTTGTGTCCACCTTAAAAACTTTCACTGTTCGCATCGCTACTGCAACACTGACCCTTAACACCAGCCCCATGTCTAATATGTCAGTGAAACCAGTTCTTTCCTTACATTGTTCTGAAAAGAAAAGTCATCAGTATCAATTTACGGGAACATTAAAAAAAAAAAGAAAAAAATATTATAATTATATAACTTGTTCTCCTGAGGACAGTAGTAGAGGAAAGGGGAACAATCTGTTCAGGAGAGATCTTGTTGATAAATGGAACTACTGTCACTCAGTGATTCCTGTTTTAACACATATGATTTACTGCGTTTTCTTTTAGGGAGCTGCAATTTCTTGTAAAATCTGTCCAAATCTGTCCAACATCCTGTTTTCTTCAGGCTAGACAATCTCAACAAACTTGGTACAAGAAAAAAAACACATACAGCATATGAGTCATAAGAATTTAACAGTATGTTTGAGCAGGTAAAGGTGGGAATGTCCTGAGACGGCTCTGACTGTCTCTACAGTATGCCAGTGGAAGTAATTAATGAAAACAATCTCAGCATGAAGAGTAAGACTCCACCTCCTTCTTTAAAGCTTCTGATAAATTATTCCCTATTCCCCTTCCATTATTCTGCTTTGTTTTTCTAGGACTTGGATGGTAACTTATTTTTACTACTGATTTTTGAAACTATTTAGGATATGCTTACCTCAATTACCAAAACATTTGGCTGAACTACAAGCTTGCTGCTTCTTATAATGCTTACTTGTAATGCTCTGCTGGTTGTTCATAAAGCCACTTAATTAGGAGATAGGTTAAATCCATTTTAGTACATATTGCTGGTCGGGAAAATACATGCCTCGGCCTTTCTAGTTGCTCTCCATCCCATTGTTGGAAATCCCTTTTCAGAGAGGGAAAGCAATGCATAGAAAGTGATTTTTCACCTCAATACACAGGCTTTGAACTTAAGCCTCAAAGTCTGTGCCTCCTCTAGGAAGTAATAATAGCAGGTTTTTTTTACAGTGCTATTTAGGAGCTGCCGTGAAAGCACAGTACAACAGAAGTATTGTTAGTCCCAGCAGAAAGATAAACCACACACACACAAAAAAAAAAGAAATAACTTGCCCAATAGCACCTACTAAGCCAGTCCCGGAAACTTTATCAGATAGTGATCCTTAACTCTCTTGCTCCAGCACACTGCTTACCTGTTAAACATGCTGCACACCATTGAGATGCAATCACTATTCTCTTGAAAAACTTGAGTGAGGACAAAGTAAGTGGGCATAAAAAAGACGTCCTCTGGGCTTGGGTTTTTGCTGCAGAAATGTTTGCTTATACACCAGGGTGGTTAATTTAATGTAAAATCCTAGTGGAGACAACACACAAGTAGTTTACACTTCATTGTAACTGGTCACCTTTAAATCCAATTACTAAAAAAGATCTTGAGTAGCTGCAGCTTGGTAAACTACCTGTATGCTGCCTACGAAGAGCATTCTCTGTTAAGAATTTGTATTTGTGGGAACTAGAATTGGGTTAGTCATTAGTATATTAAAAAACATTTTTGTTTTCCATCAAATCAAAACTCTAAAGTCTAAAAAGAGTCTAGAATACAGCTGGTTGATGAAAACCTAAACCCAGTTCTTGGACGTATCACAAATGGCCAACAATTTCAGAAAGGTGAAATTACTATTTTCTTTTCTTGGTGTTCACTGTTGGCTCCCCTCATCTGTGGCGCAGCCTTATAGAACCACTGAAAATGTATTTTAAAAGCAGGAATGCAGAAAAGTTATTTTCACCCAACACAGTTGCTTTGAACTTAAGCCCTGTGATGTGTTACCCCACTTCAAATGATAATTTTACCATCATTCAGTTAGAGACTCAGAAACTCTGACTGCAGGGGAACATGTGAAAAAATGAAAATAAAGTGATAAATCAATTTCAAATGGGAGTCCTAAAGCGTGTAATGTGCTAAGGCACACGGCATGACCTGCAAAAGACACATGGATGAAGGAATGCCAGCTCTGCAGTGATTTCCAAAGTCAGTACAAGAGAGGGAGAAATGAAGGTCTTTTTTTTTCTTCTTTTTTTTCATTCAATTTATTTACTATTTTCCTGCAATATGTTATGAAAGCAATAACACTGGAAAAACGTGAATGCCACAGGTTATGTATCTTTCATTCCATGCTTCTTAAATCCAATAACTATATTGCTATAGTTATGAAACATGTACCTCCAGTCCTAATTGGACAGTTCTATCCTTAAATTAAATTAGTGATTAGAGAAGCACAAACTGATATACATGGGAATAAAAAAATGAAATACCCTTTCATGCTGCTGAGCTTTAAACCAAACACAGTAAACTTGTAAAAGACCTAAGGGTCACTGCAGATGGCACAGGACTACCAGAAAACAAGGCACTGAAAAAAGGACAGACTGTAGCACTGTGGATTTCTCTGTTTATTCGTGGCACAATAACATGTGCTCTCTAAGGTGTTAAATCACTAGTTATTCTAATACTCCTATCTATAATCATTCTCTGATAAAAGTGGAAGCTATATATATATATATTTCTGTATTTGAAAGATAATTTAATATAACATCCTGATTTAATCTGAGTAATGATAGCAGAACAACTTTGTTGTTCATGTTCATATTTTAGAGCATTTCCAAAATGGTTTAAACTAAGCAGGAACAAATCGCTTTTCTTCCTGAACAAGACTGGTCTCACAATGAGGGTGGCAATGGCCTATTCAGTAATAACTAAACAAGTTGATATATATATATAGACTAAACCTTGATCTGGTAGCTCTTTTTTCCTACAGTCCATTTCTGTAAGAGATATTAATCTTGGCAGCTTTCAAACCCTGAGGAAAGTTATTGTCATTCCCATAAGCACTTTTAAATTATTTTCTTCCTGTTTAAGCATAAACTAAACTATAAATACACAATTAAGGATTAACACCACCATTCATTAGATGTGACATGCAAGCCTGGCATGCTGTTGTGAAAAGCACTCGGCATTACTCTCTGTTTGAAAACAAAAACCTTTTACATCTTTTAAGCAGAAATATTTGTAGTACAAAAGCTAATGAGTCATATGTGAAAATATAGGTGACACCAGTGCTAGAACTGAGACAGCTTTGAATGTTTTTAGATTAAATAAAATTAAAAGGGTTAGTATTATTTTTTGAGGTGAAAAAAAGAACACTTTCTCTCTGACACAGCTGATATCCAAGAGAGTTGTGTTTTTCATCTGAAGATAACCACTGTCTGATATTTTTTATGTTTTGTTACTTATTATAATAAAAAAGAAAAAAATTAAATATGCAAAGTTCTGCTTTCCTAATGTTAAAAAAAACAGAAAAAGTTTTAATTACGTTCTACTACTCTGGGAAATTACCAGATAAGCAGGCAAACAGTTTCAGTTAGAGAAAAATTGCTTGGGGATTAAGTTAGGTGACAAACCTGCTGCCGTTACATCCTCTCTCTAGTACAGCTGTCCCAGACCTCCTGCACCACCTTCTGCGTAATCTCTCCGGCTGTCTTCGGGGAACAAGGTGAAGCTTCACAACTGAGATCTCCACATCTCACTACCTAGAAAAGCACGTGTCAGTCACGCATGCTGATGAAGGTAAGATCGGGATCCATTTTTAAAACTTCGATAACCCATGCAGAATTCCTAGGGCGTGGAAATACCATACACAGATGGATGTGGTCCACAAGCAGTTTTCTTCCTTTCCTAAAATGTTTCTGGAGTGCCATGCCAATAGCATCACCCTCACTGCAGAAACCATCATGTTGGGAAAGAAAATTTCATCATGCTGGTCTTACAAGGACTGTGGGTGATATGTGCACTGCTTCCATTTCTTGAATGAATCCCAGGATAATAAACACCTCTGTCTACAGAGACGGGATCTACAGATTTGAGGTGCTGGAGCGTGTCGAGAAGGGCGACGAAGGTGGTGAGGGGTCAGGAGAACAAGTCTTATGGGGACCAGCTGAGGGAACTGGGGTTGTTCAATCTGGAGAAGAGGAGGCTGAGGGGAGACCTTATCGCTCTCTACAACTACCTGAAAGGGGGTTGTGGCGACGAGGGTGTTGGTCTCTTCTCCCACGTAACCAGTGATAGGACGAGAGGAAATGGCCTCAAGTTGCACCAGGGGAGGTTTAGACCAGATATTAGGAAAAATTTCTTCACTGAGAGGGTGGTCAGGCATTGGAACAGGCTGCCCAGGGAGGTGGTGGAATCGCCATCTCTGAAAGTGTTCAAAAAACATGTGGATGTGGCGCTTCAGAACATGGTTTAGGGGACATGGTGGCGCTGGGTTAATGGTTGGACTTGATGATCTTGAAGGTCCTTTCCAACCTCAGTGATTCTGTGATTTCCCCCTGCCTACCTGTATTGCATCTGGCTGAGAGTCCTATTTTCTCCTCCTTGTCCTGCTGAGGAGGGGAGCACTAGAGCGGCTTGGTGGGCACCTGGCGTCCAGACAAGGTCAAGCCACCACACTGCCTTGTTATTAACTTGATCAGACACAAACATGCAGCTCTGTGCCCCTGCGGTTATGAAGGCCGGGCTTGCTCAGAGGTCATTCTGTGAGAGGAATTTACACAGTGTATTTCCTCCAGAGGAGAAAATTAAGAGCGCTCTTAGCAGGTTGTCAGTATTGCTTGCAAAACACAGAACCGATGCTAAATAGTAATTACCACTGAGCCAGTGTTTTAGTTTGGGGACATAACACTGGGAAAGCTTTTAGGAATGACTGTGTCTGGAACCTATATTTAAAGACGTTTGAAATGTTATTTATGGCAATAATAACCATAAATTGAGGAAAAAGGAAAGAGGTGGCTTCATACTTCACACTGGCTCCAACCTTTCCCAGATAACATAATCTGTAGGAAATAACCATCAGAGGTCCTGTAAAATCTGTAACAGAGCCACACACTGCTCAGTGTACCTAGCCAAGGACGCCCACTCGCCCAAAGAACATGGAGCAGCTATCCACGAATGCCCCCGACTGCAGGAGGTGCAATACTGGTCACGTTAAAGGTAACGGAGTTTTTGTCTCTGCCCTCAGCAGGGCACAGGTTTTGCTCCAAGAACGATTCTGTTCTCAGCTTTTAATGCAAACTGCAGTATCTGCATCTGCACATTTTTTCTCTCTTCTGCCCACTTCCTATACGGAGCTGCTACAGTTTGTTTTACTGCTAGGCATGCACTCTGTGAAACACAGGAATTTATTAAATCATCTAATCCATCATTTGAAAAGAAGCATTCTTAGGTTTTTTCCATGATGAATCATTGATCTCGCTGGGTTTTCACCAGCTGCTGGTGTACAGGGTTTTCAGTTAGCATTGTTTCCTTTTAATTCCTTAAGTGTCTGTACCAGGTTAATCCTGTAATGGGAAATCATATTTCACTTTTGCTTGAGGAAGAATACCCATGACAATTCCATATCCTAAACTTGATGGCTGCTTGCCTTAATATTATCTACACCATTCTGTTACAGAGTTGCTGTTTTAGTCCTTCATAAATCAAGTTTGTTATCTACTGCTTATTATTAATGCAGAAAACTAAAATGAAGAACCAAGTGCAAGTAAACTGTTTACTGATAATGGATTTTTTTCCTAATGAGAATCCTGCAGCTGTAAGAAAACTAAACAATGGCCTGTATAAGCACTCCCTTCTTGTTCAACATTGGATACCAAACTCAAGTTCACCATGGATGACTGAAGTTTCACTGGTATTACTCTAAGAGCTTTTTAAAACTGGGCATTTGTATCAAGTTTAGCTTGCTCAAAGATTTGTTTAAAGTACAAATGAAAAATACTTTACTTCAGAATTTCCACATTTAATTTTGCAATGTAAGAACTTCATTCAAATATTATGTAATGATTTTTTATACTGGCATAATTTTACATGAATAATTTTAAAACTGTGAGCAAGCATTGAGCTAAGAGTTTCCTTTTTTTAAATTATCAGTAATTCTGCAGAACAGATATTGGGATATTTCTGATCCTGGCTTACATGAATATGCCTGAATACCTGTAAAAGTCCAGCCTGATTTTTAACAATGACTGTTTCACTGAAACAGGTAATATATAATATGATAAAAAAATAATCATGTGGCAATGGTTCTAAAACCGGTAGTAATTATTAACCTTTCTTAGTTATTTTAACAAAAATATGTTTTCTTGTGTATACTACAGTTTGAACAATATACTACTACTCTGTATGTGGCGTGAAGTACAAAAGGGAAAGGACAATATGAATGGCAAGAATGAAACCTTCTCTAACCTAAGAATTGTTTTAAAAGCTACATCAGTTCATAGTTTTGATTACATAGAGTGATTAATCTTCATCTGCTGTTTATACAGCTATAAGTATTATAGATCACATGAGAGATTGGGCTGTGTTGTGCAATGTATTTTATAAACAAATGGAACCATGACAGATCTATCTCAAGAATCTCACAGTCTTGAACCTCGACAGCAAAATGACAGCAACCTTGACAATAAAATGTTGGCTCTAGTGGTCAAAAAACTGTATGTAACCAGTAGCCCACAGTGTTATTTCAAAGCTATCCCAGCAAAGACTGCAGAAATGTCTATGCATCATCTTTTAGCCTACCCCAAGTGCATCTCACATTTGTAAGAGCTGCAAATCATTTAGAAGAAATTAATATTTCGAAACCAGAAAGTTTAATAAAACTAACCAAAGATAGGTTTTCAGAGGTCAAGAGACTTTTAGAAGACTTTCGTGCAGGATACAGCAAGCACTCTGTTAGTAAAACTACAATAGACATATATATATGCCTAATTAGACACAAAGGAAAAACAAGTCAGAAGGAAAATACAGTAAGAAACCAAAGTATCCAGAAAGTATGAAACCATCAAGTGGTTTGGACTCTCTCCGTTTTGATCTAGAAGGCTTTCAAGCTTTGGCAGTTTTGATCTACATTTCAGTGATCATTCTACAGTTCTCAGACATGGATAGACACAGCTGCCAGCATGAAGTTAATCTGTCACCACAGCAGAATCTAATGCAAGATTCCCATTAATCAAGTCCAACATATATTTGATGGTAAAATTACAAGCAATTTAAGACTTCTCCTTTCTACACTAGGATGGCAAATTACAGGGAGTGCGTTATTTAACTTATTTATCTTTAGGACAGCTTAGAATAATCATTGAAATGTCACAGCCAGTGGAGAAAATTAAAATTCTGGCTCCACTTTCCAGTTTTCAGGTACTGAATTTTTAGAAATACTCCAATTTTTTAAGTTGTCAGCACTTTCCCTTCAGGTGCATATAAATCTTCATTTCTAAGTTGAAGAAAGGAAGCAGCAGGAATTGCTAGCAAATGATCTGAATAAAGCTTTTGTCTTGCTAAATAGATTAAAATGATATACTATAAATCAGCATATCTTTGAGCAGTGAAAGATTCCCAGGGCTAAAACTGTTCTTCGGAAAGAAAAAGAAAAATACCACTTGTCCATCCAGGATATAACTAGTAACAATAAAGAACAAAAACCACTTTTTATCACACCTACTATAAAAAAGACACTTTTGGGGAGCAGCTTTGACTTCATATGGTGACAAAAAGTATAATCAATGGGTAAGTCTTGAATTTAAACATTTAAAGGACACGATAAATCACAGTGCGCCGAGTTTAAGCTTTTCTTCCAATTGTCCTCTCACAGGGAATGTTAGTTGAATGAGTTGCTACAGCATATTGTAATTGTACTATTACAAATTGCCGTATCTTCAACTTTGACACTCTATCAGTTCCCTGCAATGGGTAAAAATGAAGCTTAATAACCCAGTATTTAAACTAAGAATCCACAGCCTTGTCATTATTGTGGGCACAATAGCAAGCCTCACCGGAATTGGCCATCCAAGCCAGGGGGAGGCTTGGAGTTAATTACATCACCTTAGACAATAATTTGCTCTTTGTGGTGGTAGTTATCTCTTTCCACAGTTGGGTCTCTTCTTTGTTGATTTGTGATGTCCCATTAATCACAGCTACATTTACTCTGTGTCATGTGATTCATCATCCTTTATCCCTGCAGCTGTTTCCATACTTTCGGGCTCAGATAAACTGCTAATTTAAGTGGGTGATATCCAGCCTTGAATATCACAATGGCTTGTACCACACTGCTGAGGACCAGCTACCACATTCACACAGACCAAGATTTTTAGCCACTCCAATTACTCTACAGCTCCTGCTCGCATGTCGGGGTAGAGATCATGGTCACCTCAAATGAGTGGATACCTTTTTTGATGTAGGCCTGACATGACAGGGCATAAAAATATGCATAGCTTTTTCTAATGCGAGAGTATGCTTTTCTTCTCTCTTTCTTTTCCCTGTCTTTAAGTCTTTCAAGTTTCTTCTTAACATGTCATGAAGCTGACTATATTTAGAGGACTGTGGAGAGGTGAGAGGAAGGAAGAAAGTTTTTGTTGTTTCACTGTTTTTTCAAGCATTTCCCACTGTCTTCAGTCACCTTCCTCTATGATATGTGTAATACAGCCACAGGGGAGAGAAACATTTACATAAAATTAAAATTAGTCATAAAGTAGGTATAATATCTAACATAATAATTTGGCAAATAGAAGCATTTCAAATAATAATATCCCTTGATTTCTGTTTTAAGCAGAAGGGTTTTCCTATAATTTTATCCATTGATGCTATTTTTGAAAGACAAGTAACAACAGACTGTTCATTCAGTGGGAACTAATAACTTGTTAATGTGATGTGTCTGAGAGGGGTGTATCAAAATGCTAGAGAAAAGTACTGTTAGATTACTTTTTTTTCTTGAGAAAGTTCCTGAGGGCAGGTGTAAGACACTGTGACTCACCCTTGCCTAGCCTGTGAAAATCGTGGCTCATAATGGCTTTGCAACAGGACTGGCTGCACCAGCCTGAACAATGCGATGGATTTTTATGCAGGAAGCAAAAGCTTTTCTTCACAAATTACTTCAGTCTGCTTTTTGCAGCAGGTGGAGGAGTAGGTGAGAGACGACAGCAGAAAGCATGACGCCATTGCTGGGCTGATGTTATGGCATTCATGGTAAATCGTGATTGATTGCCAAACTTTCCATTGATGTGATGTTACAAATGGCTTCCAGGTAAATCTTCCTCTAAGTTACACAAAGCAGTGTAGCAGAGGAGAAAAAAAGAGCTAACAGAAATGTAGAAATGCCTGTTCATTACCAGAGCTTGGTGGAGCACATGGAGTATCACGTGTGGTGGCAACCCTGTTCAGCTACATCCAAGCATGGATTGGAAGGGATTCAATCAAGGGCAAGCTGACAGGCTTGTAGCCCCATACCTATCTGTGAAGCTTGAATAAAAGACATTGCAGAACACTGTTACACTCTCCAGATCTAAAGTAGGAGTTCATGCCACTGTCAGACCAATTTGCTCCACTCTTCTTCTGCCCTACCTTGCTATTTTTACTTCTGCTAGAGAAAAACCTCGGTCATCACCAAAGACGCATATTTAGGGATTGAAAATTAAGCATGCCGTTTTCTAGTAGAAATAGTAATAGGTTTTGAAGAACAAACATATGAAAGATATATATATTCTATATAAAAATCTTATGAACTCCTCAGTCTTGTCTAAAATATGTTTAAAATGTGATGACAGTATTTGTTAATTAAGTTTTGATGAACCTGCTTGATGAGAGAATTCTGGTCCAACTTAGATGCATGAGGCTGAATATCTTTTCTTCAGATTGCTAAAGCATAAAATCAGTGTATCAGCTAATATAGCTAAAGTCTACTCGAGGCAAGACTTTAGAAACAGATATTACTGCTGCTTAAAACTACATTTTGAAGATGTTTGGGGTTTTGTTTTATTTTTGTTATTCCTTGGAGGACGCCTTAAATCTCAGCTAAGACAGCATATTTCTAATGGTCATCAAAATGAGTGAATTCCCACTGAAGCCAAAGTTTCCACCATTTGATGATTCACTCACTCAAGGAACAAGTTAACAGCCTGTTAGAGAACTCTTGTACCCCTTTGCTGACTTTTCATATGGGCAACATGCCCAGTGCTATACCACTCATAAAACTTTTATGTTGTAGCAGCCATGATTTGCAATGAAGTATCTTGTTAGGGGCTTTATTACTCACACTTCAAGAAATTACATTCACACTATTAGCTAACTATACCTTTGGGAGGAAATATTAAATGAAGAATGGGATATCACTTAAAAAGAAAAACATTTTTTTTTTCCCTTGTATCACCTGTAGTGACGAATACTGATTCAGAAATATGTTCTTAGTACAGGGTCCCCCCTCTGCATGCATAATCTGCTACAGTTTTGTCAAAAGCTGTATCGCACCTTCATAAAATGTTAGTTTAGCTTACTTCTCTGTGAATACGGCATGCTGTTCCACCTACTTCATCAAACCCTGAGGGCAGAGAAACAATACACGTTTTTAGGCATGGCTTTCCCCCTTTCAGTTCTCCAATCCACTGCAGACTGACAAATCCACAGGAGATAGTGCCACAGTTTTCTGTTCCCTGCTAACCTCATGACTGAATCACTTCTGATAAGATGCCTTCTTAGAGCAAGGACATTTGCCCTGCCATTTTGCCATATGATGCCATAAAGAAAGAATATTTTATACGGAAAGTGTCACAGAACTGATCTCGGGCAATAGCACTTCAGAGTGCCATCATCCACACCGACACTCTCCTCTGAGACTATGAGAGCTTCTCCAGAGACACCTGGGAGATGCAGGGAAGACTATGGTAAAGGCACTTCAGCCTTCAGCATTGCCTCTTCCAGATGGAACAGCCAGACTGCCTTTGCTCTACCACCATTAAAGGCTGTAAACCTCCTTTATTTTATTTTTTAAAGGTCCTGTAACTT
The DNA here is from genome assembly GCF_964289735.1 of Phaethon aethereus. Classification (NCBI taxonomy): domain Eukaryota; kingdom Metazoa; phylum Chordata; class Aves; order Phaethontiformes; family Phaethontidae; genus Phaethon; species Phaethon aethereus. The sequence goes on along the minus strand of NC_138578.1, from coordinate 69,687,598 downwards.
CTGCTTTTGTTGGAAATGCTTACTGAAGAAAAATCCAAGTTCCCTGCCACATGCATGACAGCTTTGGCCTTGTGTGCAGGGACCTCCTGTGCTTTAGATGCCCTTCCTGGGGTGCCCTGAAATCTAGCTTGAGCTCCACAGGAGCAACTTGGAAATGCTCCTGCATTTTATGGCAATGTGTCATGGCTGACAGTAGCACTGAGCAAAGCACTGAGGCGGATATTATCAAAGGTTCCTCCTGTAATTGTCTGTCATACACATTCACTTTTTAAAGGCTTGTGCTGACTTCAAAATTTTTTTTCTAATTTCCCTGCAACTCAGCCTCCCTATATTTAAAGAGGATACATGCAGATGCAAAACACTGAGTAAGGACTGGTCGTTACCTTCCTTTGTATTAAACTAATAAAAAGTACCACCATTATATGACAAATTTTTCATAGGTTTATTAGTTGTTTGCACAAAAGACTAAGACGCTATGCAGTATACATACATTTCATCAATTATTTCTGTGAAAATTCCATTATATTATTTTCTAATTCTAGTTACAATTATGAAGCAAAGAATCAAAACATGTAAAAGGAAGAATTTCGGTAGAAATAGAGGAGGTAAGGTATCTTCCACTAGTCAAATAGGACGCCTGACTGTAATTATAGGTGTAGAGGATTAACCACAAGCGCTAAGCATCCTCCTAACGTGCACACACACCCCTGCACCTGCAAGTTGTTGTACAATTGTTCAAAAGAAACAGGTACCTTTCAAGACACCCTCTTGCACTGTGGGAACCTGGCAATGCTCCATGATTAACATGAAATTTCTAAATGAGATCTCTCTTTTAAAAGCTGTGTCATTGGCAAATTACAAATTTGTGTTGAAAGTCAAGGGCAAACGTAATATGAATTGACAATAGTCTCCACCACGATTGCTGCTCATTAATTTACATAATTTGTTTATTGTTTGGTGTGTGGTTTTTTTTGAGAATGTCTATTCAAGCCAAACCCTTAAGGCATCAACAGTAATGGTCTAATCTCTCCAAGGACATCATTTATACTTTTAAAGGTTCACAGTTAATAGCAGTATGAATCCAACTAAATTAGATGTGCGCTAGTGTTCCCAGGACTGATGTTGTCTATACACAAGTCTAGGTAACGAGCAACTGCCCAATTAACATGTATTTCCTTTATTAATAATATATATATTTTTAAAAAAGCTACTGCCAACAAAATGACACTGAGAGAAATTTAAATTAATACATTAATATTACTGACAACAGGTCAAAGGGATACAGGTTTATAAATCAAATCAATTTATGCATTTAAGTTTTTATTCCTAGAACCATTTTCTATAATGCAGACAAACAGGACAGCAAACATTTAATTGAAAGGAATGTCATAGACCTGTTCTGTTACCATGAAAGTCAGAGGGACAACTCCTGATGTTAAATCACAAACCCTCAGTGTACTGCAGAGTCAGACCCAGAGTGCTTAGCACCTTGCAGGAGTAAGCCCTAGATTACTGTTTTTCTTTCTCTCCAAATACTGACACAAGGAAAAGTCAATACATGATTATAAGGTCAATGTATTCTTGTTGCTAATGCCATTAGTAAAAGAAAAAAACCAGTTTAGATCACACAACAGTCATGTTATTTCACAGCAGCAACAATTTGGTCACTTGAGACCCACTTTTAGTATTGGGCTCTTCATTTTGTCATTGGCTAAGGTATCTTCTGCTTCACAGCTGTCTCTCAATCAATCAGAAAGTGTTTTGTATTTCCGTCCTCTGAGAATCTTAAATTTTTATACTAACAGACACATTGATATACACTTTATAATTTTCATGTGTTATTCATCTATTAATCCCAAGATGCAGACATTTGGAAGGAGCTTGATACTGACTTCCAAATAAAATTACTGCAAATTTTGTTTCATTTTTCAATTATGGCAAAGAAAATATATTCTGCCAAGTTAGCTAAAAGTTGGCTATATCGTAAGAACTCGCCATGTGCAGCTATTGTAAATGTGGAATAGATGAACTTAGATGCAGATGACATTACACTGTGATTCCTTTCAGTCTTCTGATAATGATATACGCAGCTCCGCTTCTTACTTATTTTTCTTTACATCCAATGACAGAAGATATGACTGAATTATGCATTTTTTACATACTGCCTGCATTATTGATTACAATATAAAAACTGAAGAATTCACTTAATAATCCAGGTAATGTTTAATTGTTGTTATTTTATAAAATGTGTCTATCAAAGGAAAGCCCTGTGACACTGGCAGGTAATTTTTGCAAGTGGTGATAGAGAGTGATGAAAAAGAAGTTGACAAACTAAGCTGCTTCTGTTGTTGTTGTTCTTTTTCTTTTGGATCTAAATATTCAATAGCTGGCTCCACAATGAACCCACATATTGCTAAGTGAATATTGAAACTGATCCTTAAAGGTGGTGAATGTTTTAAGGGTTAGGACATATGAAATTAATTATTAACATCTTGAAATGAACAGAAGACTTTTTCCCAAGTGCAGTAATAAGTGTTAAATAATGAAGTTGTCTGCAAGACTCCAAACAGTCACAGCTAATGATCGGTACTGTCAGATCCAAGTCCTGCCTGAAATGTTTGCAGGACTGAGTTCATTGTGTGTGCCTCGCACTTTACACCCACGTTGCAGTATCTTTGTCAGTAATTAGTGTAAACTCTGAGATGGACCTTGTAACGATGATGAACTATTAATAGTAGAGCACTTAAGTAAAACTATGCAATGGGGAAGAAAGGATATTTGTTACCACAGGATGATGAAAAATTTTTTAAGCTAAAGGGCAACTGAACTCCATGAAGGCTTCTAGGGGTCCTGATGCCATAAGAGTCCAGATGAGGAACACAGCTGGAAGAGCCCACAGATCATTTCTTGCCTGCATAAATGTCTTTCCTTCTCAGGGAACAAAGAAGAATATTTATATGTATCCAGGTCTTACTGTGAGGATGTGCTGGGACTTCTCTACAAGGGGCTAATGACAGAGAGCTACGACTAATATTGCAGGTACTGAGATAATTTTAAACATGCTTCAGAAATGCCAGCGTAAGAGGAAAACATGGTTCAGGTTATTCCCTGCTTGGGCCAGAGAGAGGGGAAAAAAAGAATAAGACATTGTTTCTGGTGGCTCTTCTGGAGCTAACTGAATTAAAGTATTGAACAAGGACTTTTAGTCCTTTTATGACAACAGCTCAGACACCACTGTTTTATAATAAGGTGTCTGTGCAGGTGCTGATTCCCCTCACAGCATATTCCCTCTGGATGTGCATACCAGTGTGCCAGGGTCTGAGCGCGCTGTTTTTCACAGAATCACAGAATCATTAAGGTTGGAAAAGACCTTTAAAATCATTGAGTCCAACCATCAATCCAACACCACCATGCCCACTAAACCATTTCCTGAAGTGCCACATCTACACGTTTTTTGAACACTTCCAGAGATGGCGACTCCACCACCGCCCTGGGCAGCCTGTTCCAATGCTTGACCACTCTCTCTGTAAAGAAATTTTTCCTAATATCTGGTCTAAACCTCCCCTGGTGCAACTTGAGGCCATTTCCTCTTGTCCTATCACTAGTTACTTGGGAGAAGAGACCAACACCCTCGTCGCCACAACCCCCTTTCAGGTAGTTGTAGAGAGCGATAAGGTCTCCCCTCAGCCTCCTCTTCTCCAGACTGAACAACCCCAGTTCCCTCAGCCGCTCCTCATAAGACTTGTGCTCCAGACCCCTCACCAGCTTCGTTGTCCTTCTTTGGACACGCTCCAGCACCTCAGTGTCCTTCTTGTAGTGAGGGGCTCAAAACTGAACACAGGATTCAAGCTGTGGCCTCACCAGTGCCGAGTACAGGGGCACAATCACTTCCCTACTCCTGCTGGCCACACTATTGCTGATACAGGCCAGGACGCTGTTGTCCTTCTTGGCTACCTGGGCACACTGCCGGCTCATGTTCACCCGGCTGTCAACCAGCACCCCCAGGTCCCTTTCCACCGGGCAGCTCTCCAACCACTCCTCCCCAAGCCTGTAGCATTGCATGGGGTTGTTGTGACACAAGGGCAGGACCTGGCACTTGCACTTGTTAAACCTCATACAGTTGGCCTCTGCCCATCGATCCAGCCTGTCCAGATCCCTCTGCAGAGCCCTCCTACCCTCCAGCAGATCAACACTCCCACCCAACTTGGTGTCATCTGCAATCTTACTGAGAGAGCACAGGATCCCTTCCCAAAACTGAGCCCTGGGGAACACCGCTTGTGATCGGCCGCCAGCTGGATTTAAGTCCATTCACCACAACTCTCTGAGTCCAGCCAGCGCTTTACCCAGCGAAGAGTAAACCTGTCTAAGCCACGAGCCACCAGTTTCTCCAGGAGAATGTTGTGGGAGACGGTGTCAAAGGCTTGGATCTGTAGGTAATATTTCTCCTCTAAAAGCTAAACTCTTAACTGGTCACTCTGCTTTGAGAGAACATCTATTTTTCACTGCCATTTTCTCATCCTAGCATGGTTGGACTTTTGTGAGAGGCAGCAGATTCTGTAGGCAAAGCTCTGTAAGGATGATGGAAAAAACCCTTCTTATTACCTAGGCAACAGTCACCTACATTTCAAGGGTTTTGAATCTCATGCCTTTACACTAACACTTACAGTAAAATCTTCAAAGGCATTTCATAACAGTTATTTTCAGCCATTATACCCAGTGGAAGTCGTAAATGGCATAATTACTCATTATAAGTTTGTCCTTCTGTTTTCAGAGGTGCCTTACACACTTCAGTGCTCAAGAAACAGTAATACAAGAGTTATATAGTATGAAAGTAAAACCTTACACTTGGTTATCTGTTATGATTTTCATATACTTATGCACAAAACTGTATCTGATTTAAGACATTGTTTAGCATTGGAATGTTCTCATCTCTTTTATTCAATTGGAGAAGAAAAAAAAAAACCCACAATATTTCTTCTTGCAGTAATTTGCTTATCTTCTCCTGCACATTCACAGCATGAGATGGTGATGTTAAAATAGAGACCAACATATTAGAATATTATTACTACAGCTATATTATAATAAATCAACGTTCATGGAAAAACCCACAGATTACTATTTTAGCAGCTGAAGCAAGGCATCGAAGGGTAATTCAGGACTGCATGAAGCAGCCTGCAGTCTCAGCCTAAGCATTCGGTGCTCAGTAGCACCTCTCACAAAAGACCAGGAAGCATCTGTGAGGACTATCCTGGAACTACCCCTGTAGCAGGAATCGTCTTGGATTCAGGTGTCATTTATACAACTTGGGACAGGCAGGTTGTGCCAACTGTCACAGGCTTTCTCAACTATTTAATTCCTAGTTGGCCAAATTATATTTTTACCCTTTAAGTCCCTGTATTTGTCTCAGCTCTGCTGTAGAGAGGAATTGTGACACCAGAAACATCTGAAACACCCAAAATGTCTTTTTTAGGTAAAGTATGTGGAAGTATATGTTCTGGAAGGTCCTAATAATACCTTTCAAAGAGCATTACAATACAGCCTGTTGTGTTGATAATCCGTGTACTAATCAGTCCCTAAGTAATTGTTGACACCACAGAGTGCAGCAGCTCTGAAGGGAAATTACCAGCATGTAAGTTACTTCTGCTGGAAACAGATTTAGCATTTAGAATATTTTCATCGCCACTTTCCAGCTCATTAACCTTTTTGTATCAGAAAAAAATACTGATATCCAGCCAGGATGAACTCATGAATCATTTAACTTGTTTCAAGTCTGCCCCAGTAAGATCAGGAGAAAAATTGGATGGAGGCTCTCAGGTGTTTATTTATTTTTAACTTTGGCATAAATATAATGAAGATTTTTCTTTAATGCAGTGGTAATTATAGTTTACATTAATAAAGTGACCTTACAAATTGAGGTGAAAACTTTACAGAGACACTAAGAGACAGTCCTTCCAACTTACTGATCAAAAAAAGTCCTGAAACATGTAGCAAAGGGGGAAAAGTGGCAAACATCATATCTGAATGAAAGCATAAGGCATTTTACATTAGCAGAAGGTAATTATTCACACTGGAATTCAAGAAGGACACCCCCCTCTACTGTATCTGAAAAATATTCCTTCAGACATTCGAGCTCCCATGCATGACTAGGATGCAGGTGTCCATTTAAAAAAACAGAAAACTCTTCAACAGTATAACGCTCTCAATGTCATGTTGGGCTTGTGACAGAGGGAGCAGTGCTGCCAGTCAAATTGTTGATACTAATTTTGTACTACAAATCTGTTCACTGAAACCTCATCAGCTAATTTTACACAACGCCTATGTAATTTGGCTCGTCATAATGCTCCAGGGATTTGTCCTGGGCAATAAAGGGGAAAATACACCTGAACAATACTCTCAGTTCAGGTGGTTTCTGCCTGGAGCAGGTGTGCAATCTTCAAAGAGATGTTCCTGGGTATGTGGCTGAGAAGCAAAACCCTCTATAAAGAACCAAACAGGCAAGTAAAGATGATGTGAAAGTCAGAGTACTGAGAAACCCATTCAGTCTTTAACTGGGGAATCACTGTTAAAGTCTGGAGTGAAATGGCATGGAAACTTCCCTTTACAGGTGATGAAGTACTCTTCAGGAAGCTTTAGGGTTTGTGGTATCTAAATCTTCTCACTTCACTTAAATACAGAGGTAAAATAGCTAGCTGTTAAAACTGAAGTGTTGCCTCCAAGGTAGCAGGTGCAGTCCTGCCTTGACTCTACTGACCATACATACTTCAGAGCCAACCACTTCTACATGATGTCTTTTTAAAAGGTAGTAAGTCCCACTGCCTTTTTTTTTTTCTTTTTTCTTTTTTTTTTTTTTTTTTTTTCCCCCAGAGCCCAGTCTAGTTAATATGCTGTGAGAACATCTGCAGTCAGGCTCTGGAAGTAGGACAGACAGATAAAGACAGAGCTTGGTGTGTGGATTGAGAGTTCTTTTATGTGAGCTAAATACTCTGTCAGAGGTGCTCCTAGGCATGGGCCACAGCAGAGCTGTAAGCTCCCGAGGAGCGCCTGGGGGTCCGAGGGCCAAAAGTTCTCAGGAGTAGGTATTAGTACAGAACAGAATTTCAGAACTGAAACTTTTGGTCAAAATCCCAGCATGTAAGTCTCGCTTTCAATCAGAGCATTTAAACCATTTACTAAAGGATCTCTGCTCGCTCTGACCTCACACTTCCTTCAATTAAACAATACACAATGGACAAAGGGTGACACCCAGGTGACGCCAGTCATGTCAGGTGAGATGACATGAAAAAATCCCTCCCTCGCTTCACATGCACTGATGAAAAAATATTATCCAGCTGCAGAGAAATGATAGAGTATGCTACTTGCAGGTTTTCATCTTACAGAATTGCCACCAAATTGTCAAGTCTCAAGAAAAAAATAAAAAGAAAAGAAACAAGGGAACCACTAATTCCTTTTTCTCTAAATAGTGTCAGGATTTGATTAGCTTGAAAGCTGAAGAAAAGATACTCCAATATTTATAAACCAAATATGTTTACATTGTATGTTAGGAAACATGACCAGATTTCACTTTGCTGATCTTCTATTAAGAAGCACTTAGTTTTGAGTCCATAAATAAATTCACTGACTTTCAGAAAGCGTAAAATACTTAGAATGTTATTCTGTTTTTTCTCGGGACACATTTATACTGCATTTATAACAAGATGAGACAGAGGAGTTGGACAGAAGTGACTGGAAAATACAGAATGACAGAATCACAGAATCACTAGGTTGGAAAGGACCTTCAAGATCATCAAGTCCAACGATCAATCCAGCACCACCGTGTTCCCTAAACCATGTCTTGAAGCGCCACATCCACACGTTTTTTGAACACTTCCAGGGATGGTGACTCCACCACCGCCCTGGGCAGCCTGTTCCAATGCTTGACCACTCTCTCAGTGAAGAAATTTTTCCTAATATCCAATCTAAACCTCCCCTGGCGCAACTTGAGGCCATTTCCTCTTGTCCTGTCACTAGTTACTTGGGAGAAGAGACCAACACCCTCGTCGCCACAACCCCCTTTCAGGTAGTTGTAGAGAGCGATAAGGTCTCCCCTCAGCCTCCTCTTCTCCAGACTGAACAACACCAGTTCCCTCAGCCGCTCCTCATAAGACTTGTGCTCCAGACCCCTCACCAGCTTCGTTGTCCTTCTTTGGACACACTCCAGCACCTCAGCATCCTTCTTGTAGTGAGGGGCCCAAAACTGAACACAGGATTCAAGCTGTGGCCTCACCAGTGCCGAGTACAGGGGCACAATCACTTCCCTACTCCTGCTGGCCACACTGTTTCTGATACAGGCCAGGACGCTGTTGGCCTTCTTGGCCACCTGGGCACACTGCTGGCTCATGTTCACCCGGCTGTCAACCAGCACCCCCAGGTCCCTTTCCGCCGGGCTGCTCTCCAGCCACTCCTCCCCAAGCCTGTAGCGTTGCAGGGGGCTGTTGTGGCTGAAGTGCAGGATCCTGCACTTGACCTTATTAAACTTCATACAGTTGACCTCCGCCCATTGATCCAGCCTGTCCAGATCCCTCTGCAGAGCCCTCCTACCCTCCAGCAGATCAACACTCCCACCCAACTTGGTGTCATCTGCAAACTTACTGAGGGAGCACTCGATCCCCTCATCCAGATCATCAATAAAGATATTGAACAAGACCAGCCCCAGAACCGAGCCCTGGGGAACACCGCTTGTGACCGGCCACCAGCCGGATTTAACGCCATTCACCACAACTCTCTGGGCTCGGCCATCCAGCCAGTTCCTCATCCAGCGAAGAGTAAACCCATCCAAGCCCTGAACCACCAGTTTCTCCAGGAGAATGCTGAATGCTGTGGGAGACGCTGTCAAAGACTTTACTAAAGTCCAGGTAGACAACATTCACAGCCTTTCCCTCATCCACTAAATACACTGAAATAAGATTTAATTTTATGGGGATTTAGGTACCTAATTCCCATATGTTCTTTGAAAACTATTTATTTAATAAATGTATTCAGTAAGTTCAGACCTCTGCTTTAATATGTTTTAAGACTATGGACATTAGATGATCTAGCCTGTCCACTTGTATTATACCAGTTGTAACACTTCATTTACTAACTCCCCCCAGTAAGTTCAATAGTTTGTGCTTTGCGAATAAATGTCAGACAGAGGACCTATAACTTCGCTTGATATGTGTTCCACTTATTACTCTTTCCCATGGCCAAATTATGTTCTTGATTTCTCAGCTGAATTTATGCAACACCAAAATTCAGTCTTCATCTCTTTTCAGGCCTTTTTCTACAACTTTTTCAATAACTTATAGGCCCTAAGCTCTATCTTGAAAATATTATGTGTTACCTATTTTTAAATTACCTATTGTCAGGTCATGTCTCGAATGGAACTCTTGATGTATTTAAAAAAAAAAGAAAAGATTCATGCAAAGAGATTTCAACTTACAGGTTTCTTCAGAATGTATTCAGAAAAGCCAGAACTTCTTGTTTACATATTTTGCACCAACCTGCTTATCCTCTGAATAAGCGACTTTTGAACATGCAAGAGGCACTGAAGATGCCTGTGCAAACATTTCTGGAATGACTCTTTGCAAGCGGCTGTTCACAGATGTAGTCAAAACACTTTATCTCTATGAACATTCTTGTCAACATAATGTTCTTAGCTAAATTAAAAAAAATATTAAAAAACACAGAGAAGCACTATGGATACTCTTAAAGTAATATGTGGTATCTGTGTGCATATATTTCACAGACTGTTTAAACAGCCTACTGGTTGCTTAATGTTTCCTGATATTGGCGCAGCTGTAGATTTGCCATGACATGAGAAATTGTGTAGACACTGTCCAAAGAGCTAACTTGGGCTTGAGATACTACTATCACTACCACGCTCTGAAACGACATTTTCTGTGACAGTCCTGTCATGTCCTACCAGGAGCATCCGTCGCTTAATCAGCAAAACATTGTATTGTCAAGCAGAGACAGCAGGGTATTCCCCGTGCCTGCTTACTCAGGGGCAATGTCACTACTGGTTTTGTTGACTCTTTCCCCTTTGTAGCAGTACCTTGACACCTTCTTTTTTATTCTTCTGCAGGACATATTACTAGATTTACTATACCAAAAACCAAGAAACAGACTAAGGAAATTGCAAAAAACCACTGTGAATATCTCATAATTTCAAAATAGTATGATTGCCAGTTTCAGAGAGAGCTTAAACCATGTGTAAAAACATTCTTAGAAATAAAGTTTAAACATGTGACAGTAAAGTACACACTTCTCCTGCAGAAATTCCGTGCCAAGCTGCAAACTAGGTGCAAATCGGAGGATGTGTTGCGTGTACGTTTTCCTCTATTAAGTTACAGTTTTTAGAAAGATCTTTTCCTCCATCCTTTAAGAACTATCAGAGTTTTAAGTGCTATGGAAAATAATGTGCACAATGGAAGACTTTCAGTCACAGGCTTCTCTAGTTACCTTCTCTAGTGGTCTTTTTAAGTTTCTTCTTGTCTTTCCCATCCTTAGCTGCCACCTGGCACTCTTCTGTTAGCGCTGGAAAACCAGGCCAACCTTGCCAATAGCATCATTTGAGTGACAGGCTGTGAAAATTTAAACACTCCACAAAAACATCCTTTTCCTCTGGAAAAATGGAATTTGTCATCTCTATATTTCTTGGGGTTCTGATGTAAACTCTACTGCATGGAGCATAAGGCCATGGGCAGCGATTTAGTCCAGCAGATATAAAAGGGTTTTATTCATACTTCCCGCAGCAAAGGTAAGTGTTTGTTTTCTTTCTTTTTTTTTCCAAATACTGCTCTGCTGCTTTCCCAAGGCAATTTTAGATTTCTAAATTTCACATGTTTATGAAGTAGTTGCGTCTATGGCTTTCTACTCACAATTTATACACAGAACTCCTGGCAATAAAAAAAATATTCACTATTTTTTAACCTAAAGATTTGCCTTCAACTGCTAGATACCTGCATTTGTCGATTATAGCTTGTAAACTGAGGAAAAACTTTTCTTGAGATATTTTGAAAACAATTTTCCATTGGAAAATGTCATTTCTTAAAATAAACTTTTTTCTCTTGGCCATAATATATCAAGTACAGGAAAACATTTGCAAAAGTGATATTGATCAGATCCAGAATGAAGGTTCTTATGAAAAATCAGAAAGTCTGTTGCCAAATTTTTACATCACATAGAAGTAGGTAGGAAACTGTACCCAAAAGCCCTGCTTTGCTTGGTTCAGAACAAGACTTTGAAGCCAAGTTTCCCGCCTGAGCATCTCATGCTTTAAAGTAGGAAGTACCTTCTGGCTTTCCTCACAGAAATTTTTCCCAAAATGATTTTAACATAGTTTTTATGCAAAATGAAAACAAGTCTTCAAAATCTCTGGTTTTCTGTTGAAATAATAACTGTTTTCTGGACAATTCCAGTTAAAAAAGAAAAAAGCCATTATAGCAACTCAGTAAGATGGTCTTGCAAAGCTAGTTCTGTTCTCTAGCAAGAAATGGCTGCACCTACTGTACATCGTAAACCAAAAGCCTCTTGCTTTTCCTATGTTTTGCAGTGGAATTGCTCCTTCATCTTAGTTACTAAGTGCAGTAAAGTCAGACAGTCACATCCCTCACTGAAAGACAAGGACTCCTATTTCTCACAAGTGATTTTTGGGAGAGTGTGTTGGGATTTATACAATATCTGGATCTCAAAAGTAATTCTTACTATGAAAAATTCCACTGGAATTCGCTGTGCACTCTTACCTGAAAAAAGAAAAAAAAAATGCACTTTCTAATCTCAGCATCTCCTCAGTATCTTTGGTTCTTTTAAAACCAAAGGCTCTCTCAAATCCTATGGTACAGGCTTCTCTCTCGACATCTCCCTCATAAATTCACAGCACCACCACTGATTTCAAGGATTCAATTCAATCTATCTGGACGCAGTGAAATCAGCCTAGATCTACCCTGGTGAAATATAACCAATTTTTTTCTTAACTGTGATTAAAGGCTACAGTGACATTGAGCAGATTGTTTCTACCTCTTCCATTGACTTCAATCTCTCTGACAGCTGTGTGCATCTGCCAGTAGTTTTAATAGATCTAGTTTCTGAACAAACAATTCAGGTTGAGGAAAGGGGAAAAAAGGTTAAAAAAAAATAATTAAAAAAATGCAGACACTGAGTTCATGAACACCAATATAAATTATTACAGACTAACTCAGGGCAAAGACCAGCCCCTTCTGCACTCCCTAGGTGCTAAGTACCTATTTCCATTAGACACTTAACTTCCAAACATCTCAGGATTAGGTGCTACTTTGGAGACTTTCTCCAAAGTAATGCCAGTATTTTGGCAGTCCAGTATTTTCATTACAGTAAAGAACTGTTGAGGGGTTAGGAAAGTCACTCCAAAACCACTGAATCCAAGAGCAGCCGTTCTCCCGGCTCCCATGAGTACTGGGCACAGCCCATCTCCCTACAGGTATGTGCACCTTGAAGAGAAAGTGCTGTACTACCACTTCTGCATGAAGCGCATCTATTCTTCTTTTTTGGCATTTAGTGCAAAGTTTGGGGCAGTTGCCTGGACTAGTTTTATAAGAGCCTGCAGTGCTTATTAGCCGAGAGAAACAGATACATCTCTGGCATTCTGGGGGTTTGTTTTGCCAGGAATTCCTGCTCACACAATGGATTTCAACATTCCTCTTTTAAGACGGGAACAAACAACTGAACCTACTGAGAGTACCCTTTGTCAGAGCTTGGTAGTGCTTTTCTAATAAAACACAGATGATTTATAATATGTTCATATGGGAGACATATTTGGCATATAAAGCAATTGCAGAGCAAGATTCTTGGGTGCCAGAAAGAGGTTTCTTGTGATTTCACAACAAAGATCTTCTGTTACTGCTGAGAACAGTCAGGGAACTTTTCTGTACAGCATTAAAACAGTAAGCTATTCTCACTGGTTAATAGCCACAACCTATTTCTTGGGGTGTACAGCAAACCCAGAATAACTTCCATTGTTCTGCCATGAGACAAATCCCCAAGAATTGCTGGTCAGCTGAAGAGCAACAGGGTACCAATAGCTACGTCTACATTATGGTTGGAATAATTCACTTGTGTGTCACTGGTGCTATAAGCAAGGCTTTTGGGAGCCAAAAAGTCTTACCTGCCCAGTGGAGGCAGTGCCAGGACAGGGTGGCTGCCATTGCACTGCCACTCTCCCAGGAGGACACAGCTTCCAGCATCACCGAATTTGCCTGGGCAAAGACTGCCTAGGTAAGGCATTAGGCAACTCTGTCTTTCTCAGTCTTACCTTTATCTCCCCACTAGGTGACCCAGCAGCTACAGGTATTTTTAAGTCTCTCTACCCTTGCACCATGCAGATAGACTACAGAGCCAACAGCCTACATCCAACCGGCTGCCTTCAGTAAATTAGGGCATGTGGAGGAGCAACCATCACAAAAGACAGGTAGGAGGAGGCAATCCTCAAACAAATATGCAGTAAAAAAGGACCTAGAAGAAGCCTGACTTCTTTATTCTCCTCCTTTTTGACAGACTTTAAATGCTACAGCAATAGTCCCTCCCTCCCTTTTTTTGTGTATTTAAATCTTTCAATATTCTGATAGAACCACATCAGGAAAGCAAACAGCTGAGACCCAGACACCAAGCTGAGCATCCAAGTTTATGGTTAATTCTATAAGTTATTTAGGCAATTGCCTCCCCACAACAAAGACTGCTAGAATGAATAAGTACCAAAAAAACCATATGCTTGACCTCACCGAGGTCTTGGTAATTTTTACTTTATGGGTTACCTTTTCTTTACTCACTAGAGCTTTGTAACAACACACAATGTTACCAATAAGAGCAGACCTGTAAAACTGGAAGAACCATGCATCAGCCATTCGCAGTATCAAAATCTGTTTGAAAGGAGCTTGAGGGAAAACACTTGTAATGCAGACCACAGCCACATTGCTTAAGTAAAACACAGACTAACAATGTAAGTGACTTTATGACAGATAAGAATTCATGCCGACAAAATTGCTTTTGCAATGTTAAGCCAAAAGAACAGGAAAAAAACCAATCCTGTGGGATAAAAAACATTGATCATTTTAGCAAGTTTCATAAGCTGTGTGTTTCATATGCTATTTGTGTTACTCCCTCTTCTATATTTATATACAAAACATATGCAGAAAAAATAAAGCTTTTCCAGCTTTCTGAGGAACAATAGGCAAGCCATACATTTTAAATATGAAGTATATTTTTAAATTATATTCCCTTCTGTTGACTACAGGGCTGAATATACTTTACATGGCATTCCAAAACATGGCAATGAACCATTAGAAGCAAGCCAATTACAGAAAAATGTGATATAGATTAAATCAGACTAACAAGGAAATAATTTATTACAGTCCATTTAAACTCTAATTACATCAAAACTTTGACCTTTGTTACTTATCAGTACTCAAATGGTAATCAGTTAGTTTTGCTGCACACAACAAAGCTGCAGTGAAAAAAAAATCAGTCCATGTGATACTTCATGTTATTTTCTCTTTCACCTACAAAAGGAGTATTTAAATGTGGCAGAATGACAGTTCAGCAGGCTCAAATGAGTCCACATCATTCATTTATTGCCCTGAGATAAAACACACGTCCTTCAGCTCATCAGGTTTTAGTGAGAGTCCCACGTGCATGTATGAAGCATGCAGAATGTGTGGCCTTCTATTTATAATACACACAAAAGCTAAAAATGGTTCTATGCCAGCAATTAAAAAAGTAAATCACTGTGCTCTACCAGTTTGCCTCAGGCACCACTTCTTTGTCACCTGTCATAGACACTCATAATGTCATAGCCAAATGACAACTAAAAGTAAGAAGTAGGACTGACACCCAAATATTTCAGCTAAGGTCTTAATTCCAAGATTTCCCATTAAAAAATAAGAGAAGCCAAACAAAGGCTGACCAGAGAATAAGGACTTTACACAACTGAACTTCAGAATAAGCAATTCACACAAACAAATTTCCTGGGAGTTTTCACACCAACTGTACATCATCTTTCAGGGCGGAAAAATGGAAATAAAAGCTACATATTGTGTCCAGAATAGAACACAGCTCTAAGCTGTTGAGTCTATTGCCAAATGCCTTCAAATCTAAGCTATCAGAAAAACAGAGGAAGCATTTCATGAGAAATTTAGAAGCTGTTCCTTCACAGACCAGTTTATTGCTTTGCTACTCACTTTAAACAATTTTTTTTTCCATGCTCCTTCTTTTATAAACCTAAGGAACATTCTCAAGCAGGTCTGTCATTGTATTTATTTGAAAACCAGTGTTTTAAGACAATAATGGGAAGGCAGCAGGGGTAATAAAGTTTTAATGTAACTATAATGGTAAATTTTGAGGTAAGAATTGTTTATTGGAAAAATACACATTCCTACTGATAATTTCTCTTGTAACAGAATGTGCCCAATTCCATTGCTTATTTGTAATGAACCCTGAAGTAAAAGTAGTTTTCTACCTCACTATCTCAGCACTGAGTACTGATAGCTGATGCAAGTTCCTCTGAATGTCTGTTTGATGTAATGATTATCACAGGTATTAATCACCTTGGAATCTAAATGTGGGTTTCTGCATAGCAGTAATAGAATGGCTCTTTGCTAAGTTATTTCAAACACAGACTAGACTGGGGAAGGTTTAACACGTCTGTCATGTACTAGCAAAATTCTAGGACTGTCATGCTGCAGCTTACTAAATTTCGCCTCGGTTTGCTGTGGAACTTCTCCGACTTTGGCTGAAAGTTATTCTGAAGAACATTTGTTTGGCCTAAAAAATGTACTCAGTGGCACTTAAATTTGCATCTGTTAGCATTCTCAGTGTGCTGAGTGCCATTCTTAAAATATCATGAAAGAATAAATCCATAGGAGAATCTTGGGGATTTCAGAGACCTAAATTTTAGATGATCTTCTACATTGTGAAATGCAGACTGTTCAAATTAGCCACCTCAGCATGAGGACAGCTAAGTGCTCAACAACTGCGAGCTCAAAATTCCTTGAACAGGGATTTAGATTGTCAGTGTGGTAGATATTGCCAAAGGAGAGGGTAATTTAAGGTGCTTTTCTTGTTAGCATCCTAATGTTCTGAGAGATTCACAACACTAAGCTCTTTCTTTCAAATGCCAGGAACCCGTCAAGTTGTCCCAAACACAAGAGGAGCTGATAGTCAATAGTTCAGCACGGGGATTACTCGCCAGGAGTGCAGGAGCAGAATGCTGCAAACCGGGCCAAGCAGCATCCCAGCATGGGGAATTTCTCACTCATGCTTTTCGGAGGTGTCCCACTTCACCCAGAACACAGGCCAAGGGCTCGCCAGAACGGCGCAGATGCAGCAGTGGCTTCTGTGGAGTACCTTCCTCCTTTGAAATGCTGGCCTCTCACAGGTGAACCCTACACCTTCTACACTTGCCCATTGCAAGCCAGCTAGCTCTCCATCATCACAAATGGAAATAATATATTTTCCTCATTTGCACCTTTCCCCTTCCTGCCTTTACGCTCCTGATATTCCCCACCAGTCTGGAAAATACTGATTTAGTGATTAGAACATTAATTGCCACAGAGGCAGGAAGCCACCTCTTCTAGGCCAATGCACTGTTAATTATTTCATGCCTAAGCACATCTGCTGGCTCGGGACTTCCAGGTAAAGAAGGTGAATATTTTGTGACCCTCGGCAGGGTTTAGGTCTTAGCCACCTGCCAGGTACCTCAATGCTGTGAAGAGTTCCGTGGCTATAACAATGCACCAACGTGTTTCCCAGAGGAAAGCTGATGCAGAGGAAGTTTTAGGCACCTGCAGGGTTAGGCACAAATTTTGTTCATGACAGTAGGTGTCTACAAAACTAACTAGCTGCCCTGTCAATCTGGCTCCCAACATCTCAAGCAAGTACTTACAAATGAGACGGTAGGACACCACTATTGCAATTTGTGCACAGGAAAGGTTCAGCTTCATTTAAATACTCAAACACAACTGAGGAATGTTATCGTTCTACTTTTTTCCCTGAAGATCCACATGATCGCATTCTTCATCTGCATAATTTGCCTGCATTTCCCCAGTGACTGATGCAGGAGCTGTCTGTACCAAAGGCACATTCCTCAGAGCTGGGTTGCGTTATTTGGCAGTGATTGAGGCGTCTGGAATAAGAAAAAAGACTCTGTCAGCAATACAATACTCATGACATGTTCCATCTTCAGAACTTTTCCCCCCAAAGTCTCACAGTGAACGATGCAATTAAAATTTTGGAATTGCAGAAGTGGTGATTGAGTGCTCAACTTCCCATTTTCTCTGGCAGCTACTCAGCTCCTTTGTCCAATTATGGCAGGAACCAAATGAATTGCAATTGAAATACATTTTCCCCAGAGCATTTCCATTTTATCAATACATGCTTCAGGTTCTAAGAACACATAAGCAGCATTGTGTCTTTCACAGACATTATTGCAAATTATTATTTTCTTCTGAAAAAAGAGAACTGTCTAATTACACCCAAAGAAACAGAAAAGAGAGTGGCCTTGAACACAGTGCTCCTATCTCTTGAAAATAAAAATTCAGCAAGACAAGCTACATTGTGTTTACAGCACCACAAATGTTTTGGAAATTTACTTTACACTTTTAATAAACATTTTTGTGATACAACTCACATTCAGTGATATTTCTCATTGTTCTGAAAATAGTTTAAATGGATTTTTTTTGACAAAATGTGTTTAATGATGTAACCACTGAAGAATACCACAATCATTTTCACAGGTTGGCAGTTTATTTTAGTAGCATCATCTATAATTTTTTTCAGAATTTGTAGGATTGATGTTTTTGTATATTTAGCATGCACACATACAGGCACAGAAGGAGCTGGCATTGAAGCCTCGTTGTAGGTTCTGCTGAAAAACATTTGAAACGAATTAGGCTTAGTCATGCATTCAACAAGACCAGGTTTAGGTGCTTTGCTGAACAGAAATGGGGTATTCCCATGCATACACATGACTAAATTCCGTGGATCTGGAGGAAAAGCAGCACATAGAGATTACTTAGAGTATCAGCATACACAGAGAGAACCAGCTTCCTGGGTCATGAAATTCAGTCCACCATGGTTAATTACTTGTAATATAACCTGTTATAAACCTTCAAAGATCCATCCTAAAGTGATTTAGGATTTTTGTCCACAGTTAAAAATCTATTAAAAAGGTGTTCTATAATTTCTCTGCAATGGTTATTAGAAACCGTCTTATAATTTCCACAATAAATATACGATGGCAAATTAAATTCTATTAGGTTTTGTGCTGATATGTCCTCTTTTTTAAATCATTTGTCCTCTTGTTTTTTCTCCTAAACATGTTATCAAGAACAGCTTTATATTTCT
The DNA here is from genome assembly GCF_964289735.1 of Phaethon aethereus. Taxonomy (NCBI): domain Eukaryota; kingdom Metazoa; phylum Chordata; class Aves; order Phaethontiformes; family Phaethontidae; genus Phaethon; species Phaethon aethereus. The sequence continues at coordinate 69,669,208 of NC_138578.1, read as the reverse complement.
GGTGTCCTATGCTAAGGAAATTAAGTTAGATAGTCAACTAATGCAGTTAGTAACTAATTAGACAGCAACTAATGATAGTCACTCCATTCCTCATAGTTCTCTAGTGGTCCCTCCCAGTATTTGTTCCAGTTTAGTGCATATATCTCAGTACGAAAAAAAAAAAGTATACTTTTTTTAAAAAAAATTTAAACCAGTATAAGAGTATTACAGATGTCGTCTCCAAGGCCTTATACACAGAATACTAGACATGCTTTACCTGTTATTTTGTAACATCAGATCTCTTTTTGTGTCCAGAGGACATTAAAAACTTACCTCCATCCAACAACTAATACAGCAAAGTTCTTCTCTGTCTTATATGACTCAGGGGCCCTCAGATTATATGACACAAACACTGTGTCTCACAATGCTGGTCTTCATCCCTCCAATCTTTACCATCATCAACACTCCAGTCCTGTTTGTAACTTAGATGCGCTCCTGAACATCAACAAGTTTAATTAAACTTACTTCTCATACCAATTTCACTTTTGAAAATATTGCATAAGATCAGCACCAGAAATTAACTTCAATCATGAGCCTAGTAGATCCTCAGTGCCACGATTCATTGCCCTTCTTGTTTGTCAGCTAATCTGTATCTTTGTGCTGTCCTTAATCATTTATATCTTATTACTGTATGAAGTTCAAGCTTAGGTTCAGATCAGCATTTCTATAAAGCAGAAAAAGATTTTTACCAAGGCTACTCATCAGCTTAAACTGGTAAATCCATAATGCATTTTATCTCCATTTTTTCATTTATATCCATATCCTTAAAGATTCTTTCATTTAAACTGTAGTCTGTATTTACTGAGTTTAGACTAATGGGTCTGTAGTGCCTTGATGGCTTCCTTACCTTGCTTTTAACACAAATGCTCTATTTGTTATGCTTCAGTCATATGGCACCAATTTAAATAAATTACTACAGTTATTTAAAACCCTTGCAGCCTGACTTGTGGTTTCATGTGCTAAATCTTTCAGTCTTCTAGGATGGAGATGTCTGCTCACCACTTCCCTGCTTAAGTGCCTTAAGCTCTGCACCTTAGTTCCTCCTCAAAGTTTTTATTTCCATCTCTTGTTTCCACCAGCCATTCTGCCTTTGCACTCTTTCTATCGTCACCTTTAATTTGAGGCAGAATTTCTCCACTTCTGTGGACAGCATTAAGTTCTTTTCAGTCTTGACTCCATCTTCATTGTTGAGTTGTCCCACTTCTTTTCTTGTTCCCTTTTTACCTCAGTGGATAAAGGATCCCTTGATGCTCATGTTCATTTCCTGGAAAAATCTAAATAAGCTTTTGTTTGTTTTTTGCTTTTACCAGTTCTTGAGGTAGCCCAGTGCCTCCTGATCCCAAAGATTTCCTTTGCTAACCCGTTCTATTCCCCTCTGTTCTCTGGCTCACTATCATTTGAATTATTTTAATGCTTAGTAATTACTCATTTGAATTATTTTAATGCTTAGTAATTACTCATTTGTCTTAGTTCTTCCTACTGGAATATTAAAGCAAATGGCATTATTGAAGTTTCTGACCCAAAAATGAAACATTAAATAATGTAATATCGTATTGAAAGAGTTCTAAAAAATCTTATGTGGGAAGCAATAGGCTTTCAGTGGAAATTCTACCACCTTAAACCATAGCTGAAGGCAGAAAAGCTAGACATGATCTCCAAATTTTGTGCATAAATCTGGATTTGAAATTTTGGTGTGTCCTGCATGTGGGCTGTTTTGGAGGCGGTATTCCTAAAATAAGGATGAGCAGGTAGCATAAACAGATATTTTGGTTAAATTATTTTAAAAATATGTATGGCATGCCCTTTCTTTGTATTCATGATATGTCTTGGAGGTCTCTACATCAGCACACAAATGATACACACCTTCAATATATTTTCTTTTGTGTTAGTCCTTAATAGCTTTGCTTTGCCAGAAATAATCTATAGCCTATACTGAAGAAGTCTGGGTCTTATATTCCCAGCCACAGCTGTTTATTGCAATTCAGAACCACAAGAGGTTAATAACGTGTGAGTACTGAGTTCTTTTTCATTGAATATTAAGTAAAGCAAGTTTTCTACAGCCTATTTTGCAAGAGTTCAGGGAAGATCGGTTTAGCTACCTCACAAGAAGTGGTGGGAGAATATTGAATTAAACAGTATTTTCAGAAGAAACTTTTACTTAAGGTAACAGTCTGTCATGGGCAGCACATGCTTAAATTGAATGTTATTGACTAGTTTGTGATCTTTTCAGGCTAGATAAAAGGAATGATATGCAAGGTTTTTATCAAATGTCAAGACATAAATAGCTTTCCTGTTCCTTATTAATAACTTCCAAAACAAGACAGATTATTTCAGAATCAATAACCCTGTTTGCAATAAAAAGATAACTGGAGAGCTCTGTGCCTCATTCTGCTCTGATTCACATAAAAAGGCTTAAATTAAATCAGGATTAATAGCAGAAATCAGTGTGCTAATGACATGAATTACAGTGTTACAGTGCTTCATAACTGTGAAAAGCATTTAAAATGCCTGATACTTGTTATTTATTGCACACAATTTATGAAGGATATATCTTAATGCTTAGATATATGCTTAGTCTTACATACATAAACACACTGACTTCAGTAGAACTGTACTGAAGTAAATATCTGAATACCATTTTCTAGGCTAATACAGAAACCATACTGCTTTTTTCATTTAATGAATGCAGATATAGAAACAGAAGTGATATATGATGTTGTAATCTAAATTTTGAAAAGGAAATATTTGGATCAACGTTTTCTATTATTCCATTCACATTCCCAACACAAAACTATATTTTACAGCATTCTGATTCCTGTTTTTTTAAGTGGATTTCACTCATTTTCAAAAGATTAAGTCTTTAAATGTATGAAAGACATTCAGAATATTTTTTTACAAATCTACAGCTGACATTCTGATCCTCTTTTTCATTGACAGTCATTATAATCTTAAAAAAAATAAAAAGAAAAGTGTTCTTTTTTATGGTTTTAAAGCAACTTACAAACCAGTCATTTTATGCTTTTACTGCTAGATTATGGGATACAAACTGCCAAGAAATGTTTTGGGTATGTCTAAAAGCTCTTTCCTGGATTCTTTGAAACAGCAAGAAGTTGGTGCCATCTATAGACAGAGTTTAATATTGAAAAATAATAGGAAAAATAATATAGGCTTATCAAACCAATCACAACAAACAAAGCAAAGCTTATTCTAAAGTATAGAAATTAATAGAAAAACGCCTCAGATCTGCTCATTCTTTCTCAGTTTTTCTAAGAAACAATTTATCACAAATGAAGACTTTAACCTATAATAGAGCAATTTAATATCCTTTCAGTAATCCTGTGAAGTCACTTTATTACACCTTTGTTTAAAGTAACCCAGCAGTGGACATGGGCTTAATATACTGCATGATAAACACCATTACCAAGTCATTTCACTTTTTATTGTTTCACTTCTCAGCTGAGCTGCCTTCAATAGTTATTATAATGACTGTCACCACTGGCAAATCTAATCTTGCAAAGTTTAAACACCTAAGTCACTTTAATTATGTGAATGAGCCAATTAACTTCAAAAGTTACTCACATGCTTTGTCTTGTAGGAACATGCTCTTAGATTATAAAATGTTCTGGGGTATGTATCTTGTTTCCTCTAACTGCTAAGCTTCTGTCCTGGTTTATCACGAGACTTAAAAATCATATATATTTAATGTAAAAATAGTATTACAAAATAAATAAAAAGGTATTCTGGTAACTAAAAATACACATAAGTACCTGATGAGATTAGAAAATTACCAGCAGAGCGGTACTTTGTAAACTATATTAAATACCCTAATATGTATTTTAGGTGGCCTAAATCCATGTATAAATGTGTCTTCTCTTAGTTTTCATCTCATTAAAAAAAGGTTTGTGAGTCCAATCCAGTTTTCCAAGAAACACCCCTTTGGCTTTTTAATTAAATTAGGTTTCAAATCAAAACCAGTGTCACAGTTCCAGAAATAAAACTGGGATACAATTTGTTGAAGTTATACAGAGAAAAAAACATTGCTGTTCTTGACCCTAAAGGATCAATATTGTCATTACTGTCAAAGGACCAGCCCCTCCAAGCCCTTTTGGGCAGCTCGCTTTCATTAAATCTCTATTTCTACCCTGAGAGTCAAGAGGAGTGTCGGGCTGCAAACACCTGGTAGAGGATTCTGCGCTCATGTCGGAGGTGAGCAGGGCAGCAATAGGGCAAGCTGAACCCAGCAAGCAAAATGTTCTGTGGTGTTGGGAAAGGAATAGCTTCAAGCTCCTTAACTTCATAAACTACAACACATGGAATATCTAAATGGTTTGGTTAGGGTTGAAAGGCTAGCAGATTCAGTGAGAAAACTGCATGTTTTAAGTGATAAACCCAAATACCTTGAAGTAATAAAAAATAGAGATCTACTTTTTGAAAAGTTATCATGTAATGGACTTTATTATGCCAAAGTTGTATGGTACCGCTGAATTAACGTTGGCACCTTCAAAGGGCGTGTCTGTATGTTAGTGCATTCAACTCCGTGTCAGGTCTCTTAGCATTTCGGTACCGCATTGAATACACACACCCATACACATACAGATATAAATGCATATAAAATGTAAAGAATAAAATTGCTTTGAAATGTCTGTATTTTTGCTGCTATAACAATGAGTATGCTAGTAAAATATGAAACATTATGGCACACATTGGAGTTCTTCAGTAGAGGCAAAATAATTTCACAAAGAGTTTTCCTTCTGTCCAGTTCAGCACAATTGCAAGTTGTGGTAAAGGGTTTCTAAAAGGAATTAGGTTGCTTGAATTTGTTTGAATGTCAAGCTTACATATGCTCTCTCTCTCCTTCCATTTCTTCCAAGTGCCTAGACAAATTTCATTCTTTACTAACCTAATCAAAAGGCAGATTTTTCTATGAAAGTACTAGGCTTTGAATTTTCTTCATCTTATGCTAGTCAAAGAAAATGTCTTACTGTCTCCCTGGATGTTAGCAGAGGCACGTGTTGCAGTGCCATACACATACTGTGACCAAGCTCAGCAAGACGGAGATTAGCAGAGAAGGATGAATAGGTAACTACAGGAGAAGATAAAGGTGGTGCCAAAAAGAAACAGAATCTCCTGAGAATCTGTTGATCTTATTTAATATTTTGTCCAAAGTTTTTACAATATTCACCTGCATCTACACGTTTCTTTTGGTAAGCTCATGAGCAATCCTGTGTTCCATCTGCTTCAGAAAATATATCTTAAAGAAGACAGTGCACTTGAAATGAAGAGGCCTGGGTAGAATTTGGGGCAGCCTGATGAGCAGATTAAAACAATGGACAACGCTTGATACAACTGTTGCTTCCAGACAAAGAAATGCCTGTTTTACCCCTCACTCAGCAGCTCTGTTTAAGGAAAATTTAGAAAAAATAACAGAAGTCCTGGGGCTTTTACAATGCTTCTGCCTCAGAATAATAAATCAAAAGATAAACCAATTACCACCTGGATGGTTTTGACAACTGGTTCTATACATTTAATTTGCTTCTCCTTTGGTCAGGCCTGGGAGATTCACAGACCAAGAAAATTAGTCAAAGAATTTTCACATATTTTCATCAGATCTGAAAATCTGAAACTGATATAAGTTACTTCCACACCTTTCTTTTTCATTTACAGCATTGATCTCCAGTGAGACTACTGCTTATGAATGTTTACTTTCATTTCCTTTCAAATGAAAAAATGATAAATAAATACATTTTCATTATGATTTTGTTAAAAAAATATTACTATTACTCATTTATTTAGAAAGAAACAAATTATCAAATTATACACATATGGAATCTGGAAGAAAAGGAAGAATGTGGGGCTTATCAGTTTTTAAGGTCTCAATTACGCAGAATTACAGCTTGATTTCAGGCTGCTTTATGAAGTTTAAAACCAAGGAACTGAAGACCATGATCCAAAGTTTGTTGAGACTAATAAAAGTCTTTTCATTACCACTTTGGGCATAGGATCAGGCCACAAAATGTCACGTGTTTCTTATGTGCAGCTCTAAAGAGAGTCAGTAAGAAAAAAGTCTAGTTTTCTCATATTTAGGAGACCTTTTCTAAGAACACAGTCACTTGGAACACAATGAATAGCAGGAAAGCCAAGAGGAACACAGAAGAAGATAAACCTCAAATGAACCAGCTTCTGGATGAGAGTTATGAAAAAACATTCAGAAAAACAAAGCAGTAAAAAAATTTCAACCCTAGTGCAAATATACTATAAATTACAACAGAATTTACGTTTTTTTAAACAAAGGTTGTAGCAAACAGACCACCCAACACCTTATTGGCAATTGGGTCATCAAAGATAAACGTGAAGATAATTCAGTAATGAATACCTCTAATAAATACGATCATGGGACAAAGATTTTGTTTCAGCACCACTTGAATTATATTAATTAGGTTTGAATATTTCCCCATAAATTATTTGCAGACCAATAGAGCCAATGCTTTTAGCCTCCTAAATAATACGCCTTATAGCATATCTCTTGCCCTGTAAAACCAATTTCAGATCTATTTGAATATGTATGTGCATAAGTAATAAAGTTAAATGATAGGAAAAAATAATTTGATTAAGATATCAAAAAAAGCTAGTAAACTCATTCAGTGACGAAATTGAATATACCCAAATTTCAGTGTTTTATGGGAGTTAAAGGAAAGGGCTTTTTTTTTTAAAGGAAAAAATGAACCAATTTTGAAAGGCTCAGATATTTGCCTGCTGCGGTCTGGAGTTCTTGCCATATAAGTTTATTGACTCTTGTCCTGTTTTGAATTTGTATGAGGCCATTTATATCATTTATGAAATCTCATATATTACTGTGAAGCACATAATGTGGTTATATAAAATGTGTTTTGGTTGCCAAGGAAAATAGAGAAAAAAAAAACCAAAACCCTTGGTGTCTTTGGGAGATTTTAGTATGCACTGAGCTTTAGAGGATGAATACAAAGCCAAATCCAACCTGAATACTTTGGGTTTGCCCTGAGGCCTTTTTTTCTTTACACACTCTGCCTCCACTTGGAGATAGATGCTTATAGAATACTGAGAAGCTATATAAAAAAAAAGAAAAAGTCATCAACCACAGCCTTGCCCTACCTCAAAAACACAGACTAGTCATTTTTACAGTCAATCTATGAAAACTTTGGTTCCTTCTCACTGGAAAGTAAAGGAATTGATAGAGAGAACAGTATAATGTGAAAAAATGTACTACTGGATACATACTTTCCCATGGAAATGGATTCAGTCAGTCAACTTTTACATCAAATGCTGGAGACTGAAGACGAAAATACTTTCAGGCTCTGTAAATTCATGTCAAGGGAAGTTTGAGAGAATCTGAAAAGGCAAAGTGATGGAGAGATATTAAGGATTATTCTGTCCCACTTACATGAAAGAGCTTTGCTGGAGTTGCAGAAAGGAAAGTGAGTCTGTCTGGAGGTATTATATTATCTAGAGGTAAATTGGATATTAACTTATTCAAAATCCACACAGCTTTAATTCTGCTGTAGGACAATTCAGGCCAGTGTGTCAGTGCAGCAAGGACTCTTAGTGACTAATTCTTTCACCCATATCAGTGAACAGCAGCTCACCTGTGGGGCATGAGAAATGAGACCCTACGAAGAAATTTCCTGATCAGCCCACTTGAAAATGAAAAAAAAATGGAATAGCTAACCAATTTCCCACACAAATAATTAAAACTGTTCAGTGTTGTAGAACTCTGTGAGAAGGAAACCATCTACAGGAGTGCTAATAATTACTGATGCTGCTCATAAAAGTACAGCTCGAGTAGTAATCCATGTCTCAATTTAAATATGAAGAAAAGAGTCCATGTGATGACTAATCGTAGGAGAGGACCCAAACCCAGGACTGACAGAAAGTGCTCCACCAAGTTTACTAGTGATAAATATTCCACTGGGTTTGGTTGCTGAACTCAGTTCTGCTGCTGGAAATTGAGAGTAATCCCACCAAAGATAATCTTTTGTAATGCGATGTTATCAAACCAAAGTGGATTCATAATTACTTTGGAGAAGCCGTTTCAAGAAGAAAAAAAATGAGGGGGGCTCAATTAGCTGTAACGTCTTTTGTTATCACAAGACAGTAATTTTTTCCCATGACAAAGACGACTGCTTAGGAAAATGGAACGTAATAAACAATTTAGGGCCAAGTCAAAAGATGAATAATCTGTTTGCAAGTCATGTAATTGCTGTTTTGAAGATATCGTTAAGTTCAAGACTGTGAATTAAACAGAGAAAGAGGGATGCCCTTTAAATGATTAATTATACCTAGTTTAGAGGACCTAGTGTCTGTACCAAATGTTTTACCAAATTTCTAGTGTGTTCAAGATTGACTGAAAACCCCATAGTCTTATACACAAACACTGTACTGCAACATTAGGCAAGAGATGGGTCGATCTGATTAATGTCAGTTAACTAAAGACAAATCTCACTATACATAACAAGTTGCACCTTTCCATCTAGCCCTTTGCAGGAGTAATAATACTGTACTCTAATTTATTTTGATTCTACTCTGAGAATAAAAAGAACCATGTTAGAACTTAGCTCTCTAAGCATTGATAAGCAAACCCATATATTTTATTCACATGCCAGCAGGGTTGATTATTAAAAATGCTGAGCTCTGTAACTCATCTGAAAAACCAACAGAAGGCAGAGTTGCCCCCTATTTCTGAAAGTAAGTTTTATTTAGGCAATCTACGTAATCACTTAGGGATCTGGTTTGACACTCAAATACAGACCCTTAGGCTGTATCCACTGTTGACTGCATCATTCTCAAATAAAAGGGAATTCATCATGTATTCCAATGAATGTAACCTATATATCTACCTGAGTGAAGGCAGGGACATTCCTTTTTGCATCTCAGATACCAGATGAATTCTTGATGCAGTTTTCCCCTCCTCTCTTCTCAGCAGTCTCTAAGCTATATTGTCCCTTCCTGTTCTGCTCCAGGCACTCAGCTATTTTGTTTATGGTTGCAGCAGTCCCTGGCTGTCTTGCTTTACACTAGTAAGTGCCTTGTCTGGTTTATATATATTTTCAATGCTCCTAAAAAACTTGATGAAGGACAGATAGCAAAAGAGGCCAGACCACCAGTGACTGTAAACTGGATAGCTCTGTGGATTTGAGTGAATTAAAACCAAACTGTGCTGATTCACAAAATATGTTTTTCATGCTGGGACACGGTACTTTGAAATTCTGTTGTGGCTGCACAGACTCTCCATTTTCTGGATGTCTGTTTAAAAAGCAGACATTTCTGTTTGCTGTGCATATTCATTTCAACATGTATTTGAAGCCAAAGAGATCATCTGGATCCACAAATAAAATGCCTGCAGTCATTCATGCCCACTCACAAATACTATCGGGGTGACCAGAGGTAGAACCTATAATTTAGCTGTCAGGTTTTGTTAATGGGTCCATAAAGTAAAAATTATAGGTTGACAGCATCCTCTGTTGGGAAACTTGCCACTGAGATATTCTGAGGTCTCTTAAATAAAAACTGTCTGAATGAGAAAAGTACTGTTAATATGGGTGAGTGCTTTAGGGTAGTTAGATTTCTTCTAATTCCCAAATACTCAAGAAGGGCAAATGAATACATTAATATCCTGTCTCCCAAGGAGATGTGTAATTTTTTTTTCTTTTTTTTAGAAAAATGGTAATTAAACATAGACAACATTTACATAGGGATCTTACTGATTTTCCCTCATGAGAAATCTTGACATGAAACTTGATGTCTTCGTAGAAGATATGCTATACTCCGGCTCTGGTTATGGTCCTGAGGAGGCAGGCACCTGGTAAATCATAGCGACAGCACTATAGAAAAGGTCACCAAAATCCTCCCTATCCTTAAAAATCTACCAAAACGTGCTTTACACCGAAACATATACTTCCTAAGAAATACGGTTGGGTTGCAGCAGCGTGGTTAAAAGCTGTCCCCCACCAGGTCCAGCGCCGGGAGGAGCCACCGAGGGAGTGCTCACCACTGTTCGGGGAGGGCAGGGAGCCACCGTACAGGAGTTCATGGGCTTCCATCCTTCTGCTCTTTGATAAAGGAGAAGGAGAGAGAAAAAGGCTGTCCTCGTAGAAATGTTAGGTGTATTTACACAAGCCTTTACATTTGCAGCTACCCATAACTCTACTTAAAAATTCTCCTTTCAGTGTGTCATTAGGAACATTTTACTGTGTGTGAGTGCGGAAAAAATTTAAATTATCAAAGTGATACTTTTTTTTCCCCCAAAAAAAAACTTAAACAAAGACGCTAGAGGGAGAGGGAAATTAACCCCATGAGGTCCAGTGATATGAAGTGCTAAAGACTTGCAGTTAATAACCGAAACCCAAGTCTTTGGCAATGAACCCTTCTGCACACTCTCAGGAGCAAGATACAGAGCCTGGGGGCCACGGCAGAGCTCTGAACACAGAAGGAACATGGGTACTACTATGGGGTAAATTCCTATAGTCTTTAAAGCCTGTAGTTACAATCCCATCTTTATTTAAACTGAAGTTGAGGGCACGAATATCTTTCAATACATTTTTATTTCTATCTTCTCTTTTCTCAACAACCCTGGGCTGCTTCTAAGTTTCAAAAATCAAACAAATGATCCCATGTGGGAGGAGTTGTACAATGATCTCTCTGCAGCTGCACATAACCTCCTTAAATCTACAGCAGACAGAGGAATAGGGCTGTAATAAATATCTTGTATTATTACACCCTTCTTTTCTCATTCATCTTCAGATGTCCTGCTTTTCCCTTTTCCTCCTTCTCTTTTGCATTCTTCAATTCCTAGTTCTCCTTTTTTCTCCATCCATCTGCTCTCATACATAGTTCTTACGTACGAGAGAATCTGCACCACTGTTCATAGTAAAACAGGGAAAACAAAGAGTTACAAAGAAAGTACCCTTCTGAATTACGCTCACCTGGGGCCATTGAGGGATATATAAGCTTCATATATTACTTAGAGGTATTTAACTGTCTAAATACTTACCACAACAGAAGTCTACAAGGTTTATTCATACACAGATTTTTCTAGGCAGCTCACTATAACTAGTATCCAAACCACCCACAGCTACGCAGCAAAACTCCACATCATTGTATAAACAAGTGCTCCATGAAAAGCAATTTCTCCATGATTCCTAGGGGCTTTGTGGGTTTTTTGTTATTTATTTATTTAAATGGCTTAACGAATGTACTCAAGTGTCACAGCGATAGGCAAGATATAAGAAGCAAAGTGGAATGCACACTGGCAAAAATAAGACCACATTCAATTAATTAGCTATGGATCATCCTCTTCTCTCCATTTTATCCAGACTGGAATATATGTGATCAAACAGAAGTGGTTTCTTGGAGGAAATTTTTTTCTGGACTACAGACAGAAGGAGAGCAAGCTGCTTTCTCTATTTGTTTTTCAGGGTTTGACAGTCCTTTATGTATACTCCTTTAAACTTTCACTTGGAGCATCTCCAAGTTGGCCAGTTTTTCCTGATATCTGGGGGGATCTTTCAAGAGCAAAACAGGAGAGAAAACATGTTTAATGTGATCCCACAAGCTTAGCAAAAGGTAGGAATGCCATACTATACTGCTTTTTAAGTCTTTAACTTTCAAATTTGCAAGATTTCTGGTTGATAATGCCTGTCTTTGAGGCAAGGCACAACTTCCCTGGAATAATCTTAAAAGACATTCTTAGAAAACTAGGGTTGTTCATCCAAATTGGAAAGTGAAACTGATTACAGCCACGGGAAAATAAAGCCTGCACGTTTATTTGTAGCAATTAGAAAAGATAGTGGAGACAAATAAGCAAATTATATAGAATTTGAGAACAGGACTTTAAGAAAAATAATGATAGTGACTTTTTGTTTCTTAATCTCTTACCTCATTTTGTGTCCCCTAAATGCCAACTTTGCAATGAATAAGAGGATTTCATAGCCGCTCCTGCTTCTGTGTAGGACGGCTGAGGTCTTAGCAACTGAGAACTGAGAACGCTCTGCTTTTAATTCACTGGAATGTATATCCTGAGTATTTTAGTGTGATAGATCACACACAGCTTCAAAGAAAACACAGCTAAGCAAGGGCAAGCTGCACCCCATTTAACCAAAAGCCCTAGAGTTTAAAGCAATCACCTCCTCTGTGGACACCAGCTCCAATCACTGAACCACGCATGGGCTTTGAGCCCATCAGTTGTAAGGCAGAGTGCTCCACAAGTTCCAAATTGCCTATAGAAACACAGAAAGAAAAGTTTATGAGGGGAGCATTATGGAGGTAAGTCTTGCTCTGAGCTTCTGCCTACCTACTAGCCACACACCTAAATGTACCAGTCCATACCTAGATGTACAAATGTGACTATATTCTGCTTAGAATTCATCCCACTGACAACACGGTTGTCTAAACCTTTGCTCAAAAGCTATCAAGATTCACCCATTTCTTGTTAGCTGTAGGCGTCCTGCACAGGCAGAGGAGAAGACTCAATGTGGTCATGCCTCAGACCGAGGCTTGTGTGGTCAGGTGGGTTTAAACCAAGAAGTTCTCATATGAGCATCAAGGGTCTTTCACAAATAAGGAAGCACCAAGATGTTTCACACCTTTCCTGGCCTGGAGGCTGGTGAAGTTTCTGAGCAAAGCAGCAAGTGAGATTTGTTTGTCTGCCTGGGGCCATTCAGATTAGGCTGGAGTAGGCACCAGGAGAAAATAGACAGATATGGGTTGGAAAAGCGTGTCAGTTAAAGAAGTCCTAAAGAAAGAAGGGGACTAATCATGCAAATTCAGACCAGCAAGGATTGCATCAGGGAATGGATGAGCAGGGAGCACATGAATGAAAATGATGGAGCAGAAATGAAGTGGGTTTCTGTAGCAAGCCATTGTGCACACTCTCTAGGAGCTAACTTCTAGGATATCTACAGCCTCAGGGCTTTAGGGAAAGTAGCGGTTGTTCTCTTGAAGTATTTAAAATAGCCTGTCTGGCACAACTCAGCCCTCAAGCTCAAAAGCAATCCCTTTAATTGGGTGCTGGGGGCTAGTCGCACTGGATGCTGTACGGAGATTACAAACTTCTCCCTTTCCCCTTGCAGCGAGTCTACTGGCTGCACCAGCAGGTGCAGGTGCAGAACAGGAGGTGACCCCTCTGGTCAGTGACACCTGTGATTCCCTGCTCACTGGAAGGCTGCCCTTCACACCTGCTGTAGGTGGGGGAATGCCACCATCAGCAGTACTTCCTCACACTTGCTCAGGAGAAAGATGAGGAGAGAGCTGGGGCGTTGGAAGGAGAATAACCTAAACAGAAGGACTACAATGGTCTCCACCATATCCCGTCACCCTGGGGTTTAGGATACTCTCAGCATCCTAAACCTGCCAACATGTGAATGCCATTCACGGTGAGAGACATAACCTGAAGATAGACTTTATCACCCTGAAATGAAATCTCCTTACGAATCAGAGGCAAGACCAGGAATGAGGTATGAGCTGACCCCAGTCTTATTCGTGATGCTTGAGCCAAAAAATTGCCCCCATCTTCCTGTTTCCTTCAGTGGACAATCAGTCTCGAAGAATTATTTTCTGAGCAGAGATTAAACAATTAAATCAGGAATTATGTTTCTCTTCCAAATCCTGGCATTTGACTTAATCTGTAGCTTTAGCTAAATCACAAATTCCAAGTGCTTCAGCTTTATCCACCTATGAAATGCAGATAACACTAGTTTAATGACTGTAAAGCACTTCAAAAAACAGCAAACAAAATATGCAGAATAAGCCTAATTTTTTTCTTTCTTAGCCTTTACACCCAAGAGACTAATTTCCCTTTGAAAGTTATTCACCCACAATGTTGTGGGGGTTTTTTTCTGAGTTACCTGGTATTTTCCAGTGGTTAAATAATTCCCATAAATATTTATTGGTTTATGGGCTGTTCATGAAAACTTTATTCAGAATATTTATTACATGAAATTTAATGAATTGGTTATTTTTGGTGTATCTAGTCTCTCCTTCCTGTCTAGATGCATGTAATTTGTTACATCAAGTCTTTTATGCAAATTAGTTTCCTTATACATCAGTTATATTTTCTGAATATATTCCTGCTTATAATGTATGTTTGGGAATATCACTAGCCATCAACCCATTCACTGGAAAACAAAGATATTTTAAATCCCAAATGCAGATAAAGAAAATTCAATATTTTAGTTAAGGTAGCAACATCCATTTGCATCTGATCTTACAGTATCTTATTCTTCACATGCAGAAAATGAATACAATGTTTAAAAATATTCTGGTCTATTTCTTTTTTTTTTTTAGTTTAAATTAAATTACCATTAACTTCTTTCACGTACAAGTAATTTAACATGATTAAAGAGAATACTCTGTGGATTTACATTTTCCAAATGGATTAGCAGTAGATCTCTTGGAATACATCAGGTATAAGAATGAAACTGTAAAACAGTAATTTAAATAAATGCAAGGAATAACAAGAGGATTAAAATGAGATCTTTAAGGCCAATAACATTGCAGTGTAGATTTTATTGTAACATTAAATCTTTTGAAATATTTACAGAGAAGAAATATTCTTTAACTCTGAGACAAATTATAGAACACAGAAGTTTGAGCAAGCTATGATTTACATTTTCACTTACCTGAGGGAATCATTAATTACTAGAAATGGTTCATTATTTAAGAGGTCTTCAAGTAAAATTATGAGAAACAGGGAAAATTTCTGGGTGACAAGCAAAGCCTGTTTTAAATATAGCTTTGTACTTCTGTTGCTGTTTTCTAAAAAAAACCTGTAATCATGTTTCAGTGATAAATGAAATGCATTAAAATATTTTTATGTTGCTGTTCCATCTTAGTGTAAAACTATGGAATAGCCAGCAAAGTAATTAACTGTAAAGGCATTTATATTTTTAATGTTCACAGTGTTCTGCAGGATTTTTTATTTTCTTTAAAAACATTTTTAAACAAATCAAGGGATAACAAACTCTCATGGGTCATAATCTCCAGAGTATCATCTTTCTGCATAGCTGCTTTTCCCACATCAACACAGTCCTTTGAGGACAAATTTTATTTTTAGTCAGCTGAAAATCTCAGTTAGCATCTTTCAGGGTAATGGGCAAAGGGATAAGCTATTTTGAGTCTTACTCTAAAGTGTTTGTGAAGTGTGCACACATTTGTATGCCTGTCAACCTAATTGCTTTTCCATCCTCTCCCTCCGAACAAGCCTCCATCCCTGTAATTGCTACCTTTGTACACATAGAGAACGTCACACACAAACATGGAATTTCTGCTACTGAGTATCAGGGGATGAAATGTACATTAGTCTGATAGCTGTTACTCTTAAAAATATTTGACTGAATATATGAATTACTGCAACAAAATAGTTTTTCCCTGATAAATTTTAGACTCAGCTACGCTTGGATTAGACTTTACAGTAATTGTACTGTCAAAGATATTGGATGTTAATTTGCTTTAGTATAAAGAAAGCTCCAAACATAACCTTCTCATTTCAAATGCTCATAAGTTTTATCTAATATATTATCTCAGAGTAAAATTAGTTTTCTCATGTCTCCAATTAAATCTTAAACAAATCCGCGTTCTCAGGCATATTTTTAAAATGAAAAAAAGATAAAATAGTCTTAACAGAAAGTATGGTTATGGATAAAGATCCAAATCTAACCTGTCCCACTAATTCTAAATTATACCAGACTTGAAAGGCATATTCTCTTGAATATTTTCTGCCCCTTTGTATTCACCGACACAAGGGTACTCTTCAGTGAGATGATGTTTCCTGAGGCATAATAAGTTCTGGCAAGCTCAAAAGAAGCAAAGACTGCCGAAAACACATATATTGATCGTTTCAGACAATAACATGATCATGCATTGTCTAATCTTCCTGCACTCTCACCCTTCTACATAAAGCAACAGGGGCTAAAAAAGTCACTAGAAAATATAAAACAAAATCTCAATAGCTATGCATTTATGGACTATTTCACCCACAGGAAAACAAAAAGCAGGATTTTCAAAAAGATCCTAAATGTAGCATTAGATTAACTCTGAGCCTACTGAAATAGTGTGTAAAGGCCTCTGACTTTGAAAGCTACTGTCTTGCTGTCTGTAGTGTCTACAGGTCATCCCTATATACATAAAAATCAGAAAACCACATTTTAGCACTCTGCAAAGTTTTCTTTCTATTTGAGGTACACCGCATCAGTACCAAATATTTAGAAGACATTATGTCATGAAAGTGCGTCCCAGTACTATGATTAGCTTATGAAAGAATTGCATCACAGTAAACAAAAAAAAACATTTTCCTTGAGTTCAATCGCCTCTGCGTTTAAAAACAAAGCTAGTAAATCCAGCTGTATCTGGCAGTTCCCAGAGCAGTTGCGACATTGTAGTTGTAACTAGAGCATAAGACAGTGATGGATAAATAGCTTGCTGTGGATTATTTTGTGGAAAAAAAAAAAAAATTAAACCTTTAAGAGGGTTTACAAGGCTCAGAAGGTTTGGGATCTCAGAAGTATAAAAATCTTCCCAGCTGCACTCAGTGGAATTCCACAGCTCCTCCTGCTGCTCACAGTGTTACATTATTTAACACATGCAGGAAAGAAGCTTCTTGAGAAAAGCAGGTTTTTACACACCAGATGCAGTTTCCTCGCATGTATTCTTCCTTAGATTACCACAGACGGCTTCTCACAATAGGCAAGGAATGACAGCGTTGTCAGATTGAAAAGACTTCACAAAGAGGTTATTTGGCTGATCTCAGATTTCTCCACCACTTTCCATTCCCCAGTACATTCCAGCTTTTTATTTTTGGCTTCAGGATGCCTATATATTGCTGCTCTTTCTATTTTTAATCACTATATTCTTCTGTATTTTCTGTGCTCCCTTTGCCTCTCCTTTTTCAGGGCACCCATTTTAAACCTCCTTCTTCCTTCCAGCCCTTTTGGGACTTACTGTTGGTTGAGCAGCACTTCTGATTTACAGTCCTGGCTTTTTTTGCCGTGCAAACACTTCCAAAATTGATTTTCTTACTAGTCAACTGCTTTCCTCCCTCATCATATCTCATGGGCAATTTTTTTTTTTAATTCAGTTAGCCGTCCACTGGATTTTAGCAGGTTATGAGAGAGAATTTAAATATTTAGAAAACAAACTCCTTGATAATAAAAGCCACATACAAGTTTGGCTATGTGCATTTAGCCTCAAAAATGTAGTAAACAGGCTTTTGCAGATAGCTCCTTTAAACCCCAACGGGAGCCTGGCAAGTGACATGTACCCTGACAAGTTCCTCAGGGCACCATGATGCTGCAGGAAACCTTGGGAATGGCAATCCAGAGCTTCGATAATCCACCCTAAACTGCAGGGGATTAGGCCATGGACTGTTCAGGCTATGGAGCTTGTTGATAGAAGCTGTTTTTTAAAGTACTGGATACATACGGAGTCAAGGCACTAATGAGTAACCATGAAGAAACAGAAAGGTTTGGGAACGTGGTGGGGAAATTAGTGGACATATCTGATTTGCTCCTCAAAAGGGAAAAACAAAAAGAAAACCATTTATCAGCAATGTAGATTTCATTATGAAAAAAATAAACCAAAGCAATATTTTAAAGCAAGGGACTGAATCAACATAGATATATATAAAATGTACTGCATTGCATTATTGTGGTGTTTTAGACAATAGCAACTAGGACTGGGCAAATATCAAATTAAGTCCGAATTGCATTTCAGTGCAGCCGTGTTTGCGCCATTTCTGTAACATCAGTTCTGGGCAGAGGCAGAGCAGTTTAAATCCTGGAGTTCACTTCTGGGTTTACCCATCACTGGGAACACCTCTGCCACCACTGGGATCAATGAGCTAGCTGGGGAGAGGATAGGGGAAGACAGAGGAAGAAAAAATGCAGACCTCATCCACAGCCACTTGCTTGAAAGAGGATGGTGAGGAAAGTAGTGGCCTACAGCCCATAAGCCAGAGATTCACGTTGGCACCTTGGCAGGTCGTAGGTGCACATTAGTGCCCTCTTGTGCTACCGTCACAGGGTGAAGAAGGGATGGTTGGACTCACTGGTGGGCAAGAAGGAAGGAAAAAAAGGAATTGTTCCAACAAAAGTTACAACCCCCCACCTCCAAGAGCCCAGCACCATCCTCCAACTCCACCTCTGCTAACTCTTCTCAGACCATGTCCTCATCAACCCTTCCTGTCCCCCCTACCATCTTCTGCTGAGATCCCACTCTGCTGCAACATTGAGATTTCCTTTCATGGGACTTTTGCTTTGTCTTGGCCATAACCAAATTCTTGTTTGCTTACAGCACAGAAAAGGCTTGATCCAGCTTTTATCTAGCCACAGAAATGAACCACCAACCTCTGTTAGTTCCCAAATATTACAATAGTGACTACTGTAAGAAATCCTAGGGAGATCAAACATAAATGGCTCACGCAGTACAAACCACCTAATTCCTGAGCAGTGTGAGGAGCTGGGTAAGCAGTATCCCTGGTAAGCACCTCCTCATTTCTAAGCTGAAAAGCTATTTATGGTAAGGAGCCATTCCTTTTGTTTAATTTTTGGCTTTTATCTTAAGCCCAAGCTTTCATCACTTTTTTTCAGCCACAGCCTCTGGATCTGCAACTGTAAAATAGATATGAAACAGGATATTAGAGACAAGCTACAAAAATGGCAGTCCTTGATACCCAGCATTCCCTAGAGTTACTACAGAGCTATACACCCTGCTAGCTTTTTAGTAAGAATTATTTCTTTTTTTAGTATAGAGGAAAACTCGAGAGAGAAAGATAAAGGGAAAAGCCAGACTGACTGGTGACTTCATGGCTTCTGCTGGTAAACTACACATATTCTGAAATCCAACAGGTTAAATCAGAGCAATAGGGGCTGTTACGGGTCAATGATTAATTGATTAATGAAGATCTTTCATCTAAGTAAATGGTGGATAAAAATTAATGGACTCACATGCAGCTTCTTGAATCAAGCCTTTCATGACCATTACTGCAAGTCATATAGAGCATTACCATGTTCCTAGATTATTTTAAAGGGACAAAAACACAGAAAACTTTATGGGAAGCAAGCACTGTTTCCCTCAAGATCTATTATTTTAATTTTTTCAGAGACAACCAAAGCAATTCATACCTCTTTGCAAGACATGACAACGAGAGCTATTCCTGACAACAAATTGCATATGCACTTAGGTTCTTGGAGAGAGGAATGCATGCTGTTAAATGTCTCTTACATGTCAAATCAAGCACGTAAGCCTTGGCTGGGGAGCAATCAGGAAGGAGGGTAGAACCTCAGAAATTGGGAAGTGATATTTCACTAGTGCAAAATAATTTTTTTCTACGCTACAGTTGCTTCAGTAGAAGTCACACTGCTGTTAACGATGGCAAAGTTTTGTCCTGGGTAGGTACCTTTGACCTAAACACGTCATATGGTTTTGAAGCAATTCCTGCAAAAAGAAGCTGAATGTGGAGTACAGTATGCTATAGCCTAGCGGGTGGAGTCTGTGGAAATTTCTTCAATGTCAGTAGTTTCAGGAAGAAAACAGATAACTCTGAAACATTCATCCAAACAGGCCTTTCCAGCTCATTTCAGCTACAACTTTTTTCCTTCTACAATTCAAAATATTCCTTCATTGTAAGAAATTCACGCTACTTCACTTGCCTTAAAACACAGCTGGTGTGACCTGAGAGATGTCACAACACAGTGTTGTGCCATATTCCTGGGTTAGGCTTTTTTCCTCTTCCATGAACATGAGACAGGCAGCTCTTTCCAGCATGAAACCAGTTGACTGAGACCACAGCTGGGAGCTGGACCACACAGACACACAAACTCCACAGAATTTTTTTTGTTCTGTATATCACCCTGTAAAATAATAAGGCCAAAGCCACACTGTAATCCCTGACTCACCATTATTCTTTATTTCCCTTTCTTTTAGGTGCAGGCAGAGATCAATTGCTTTCTATACATTGTTCTATGGCAATGGTCTCCATATACTGTAGTCTTGCAACCCACCACATAGTCAAAGGGTAAAAGGGATCCATTTGCCAGCTTTCCCCATATGAGGAGTATTCAAAATTACAAAAAGGCATTGTAAACCAAAAAGAAATTATCGCTTTAAGGTTATTAATAATTTTCGAGGTGTTTTGCCTTTTTACAATTTGTTTGGTTTTAAACTAAGTCTCATTATTCACAGAAATATTTACTAGAATTTTCTGACTGGAATATGCATAGTTTATATGCATATGAATGTCACATGCATATGAAAGATTGTCAGTCACACAATTTACTTTATTCCTTATATGCAAAGAAAATATTCCAAGGATGTTATTTCCCTTTTAATTCACCCCTGAGAGCAATAACTGAGTAATAGAGTTATTACTATAATATAATAGTAATATAGTTATTACTATAGTAATAATAGTTATTACTATAGTAATATAACAATATATTGTTATATATATATCTAATCTAATACAATGTATTAATTTATACATTGTATTATAATATACATTGTATATTATATCTAATACAATGTATTAATTTTTTGTCATGTGTCTAAAAGAAATCTGGGGCGTGAATGTTCCTATGTATTTATAAAAAGGAGCACTAAGTTTATAATATATAGCTTTAATATTCTTTGCTTTCACTAGCTTATGATAATCTAAAGTTCAAAATGGCACAAGAAGAAGAAAATAACCTACCTCAACAGGCAATGTCTACATGATTGCAAATGCTAATTTAAATCCAAGATGAAACAGGAATGTTTTCTAAATATTTGCATCAAATGCCCTTTTAGCGAGGAGAATGATCATCTGATATTATCCTCACGTATTTTGACACATTTAATTTTTCATTCATTTTGATTATAGTAGTCCTTCATTTGTAGGTAGCCTGTTTGACATGGGTAATCACTCTGAGTGTTAACAAGCTTTTCCTGATACAAAAATCTATAATGTTAAAGGAAATAATTCTAAGGTACCCTGCTCTGATGCATATGGAATGACAATATGATAATTTATAAATTGCTACGATGATGAAGTCACTATCAGGCCAATTTGGCAGGAGTCTCTATGGAAAAACATACAGGAAAGAAAATAAATTTCTAATTTGCCACTTCTCAAAATACTCTTCTGGCATTCTCCTGTTAAAACTCTGAACCATCAGTTTGAAGAGTCATGCCAACACCTCCAGGCAACCTAAAAACTGTCTTCCAGTTACTTGAACCGTAAAAATTTTTAGCAGAATCAAACAACTGCAGCAAGACTGAAAAAAGCGGGAGGCCCCCAGGGTCACCAGTTACCTGGGAGAAACAAGCTGAGGTGTAGGATCCTGCTGGCTAGGTGAAACAAAGCAAGCCCACCCCAAAACAAGTAAGACTGATGTTGATCCTTTCTTTAAATAAACAAGGTGGGAAAAACATGCATTTCCACATCTCAGGGACAGCTATTGTGGGAGACCAGAAAATAAGGCAGATCTGAAGTTGTCACTTTAAAATAGCTGCTTTCTAATGCTGAAATCAGAAATGTCAAGATTAAATTCAATTGTTCCACCTATTTCTACCCGAGCAACATTTCATTAGAGATCTCTAGAGTCCACTGCAGACACTAGCTCTAAGAAATCCTGACAATTTTAGCAGGTCTACTTCCTAGCACACCATTTACATCTTGCCAGATACACCAGATCAATATATGCATTCCACTGCCATTCGAAAAAAATCAATAGAGCACAGCGTGTGAAGTGGAGAGTCAACAGAAGCAGAGTTAACTATATGTACTTTATTGGTTGAAAAGCAAGGTCAGACTTTAGTCTGAAGAAGAAAAAAAGTTACCCTCTTTCATAAGTGAAAGACTTCAAAAATAAGATCTGGGGCACCTTGCATGGAATGTAGAAATGTTTCACACACAAACAGTAGGATTTTTGTTTTGCTCTTGTAAAAAAAATGAAGACCTACATTGCATCAGTAGTCTTTTTGGAAACATTTATAAAAATGAGAAGTATCAAAGCAAGAGCAAAAGTTTCTGTGGTATTTTGTTTTTTAAAAAGGAGCTACACATTTTGCAGGCATAACTGAATTTATAGAACTTGAGGGGGAAAGTGAAATACTTCATTATCATAAATGGCAGACTGTCAAAAAAAAACCAACCCACTCTCTGCAGCAGTGAACTGAAATGGGTAACAGTAAGCTTGTAAGGGACAATAAAGTACAACTGGAACCACCAAAGAAGCAAGGGGGACAGAACAGCCTCCAGCTTCCGCGTTTGAAAAACCCAACGTGGTGTTATATCATCTGTGCTGACTTTACCGCCAGCTGCCATTAAACACTACAGCTGAAAATGATACTTCTGCTCTTTTCCCACACTTTCTTTCAACTATTGTTTTCATGTTCTCCTTTCCAACATGCCACTGAGAAGCATTTTTCTGGGCCAAACTTTAGTGCCAGTTCAAATTAAGGATTTTTCATTCTTCAAAAATTAATCCAGAAATCTGCGCTGCCATGCTTGCTCTGACTGGATGTAGACAAGGAGTTAAGAGACAATACTTCTTGATAAAGCTGAACAATCTTTAACATACAATGCTTATTTGGGTGTTTTCTTTTCTTTAATTTGTCTTGGATCAAGGCAGGGTATTTTAATTGGCAGGGTGCATTTTGATTGTTTTGTTTCTTTTGAATGGATTTTATTTTCCTGTCCTTCTTTCATCTGGCCCAAAACCCCTGCATTTAGATCAGCTTGGCTTGCATTTTTAAGAGTAGTTCTCTTGGGTTGGGTTACTGTGAACACACAATTGGTTATAGTCTACTGCAAAACAATGTAAATCATTTACTCCTTCTGAGTTATCATTTAATAAAGATAATCCAAGTCTGGAAGTGTTTTAACATGAAGACATTGTAGATAGATGTGGAATTGACAGTACTGTCTTTCCAAATGATGGTTGGCTGTGGGGTTTTTTGTTGTGTGTTAGCTACCCATGCCAGTAACATTTCCATCTAAGAGGCGTCAGTCCTGCCTGTGAGTGTTTCACTGAAATGGAGGAATATGAACCACAAGAGAGTTTGTGCAGTGTCTGTCAGCAAATAAGAATGGGAATATTTTTTTGGAAGTGGAACCTAATAGTGTTCTCTTATGATGTGAAAAATGTAAAAGCTTTCAAGGCAGGATTTGTCTTGGAATTACCTTGAGCTTATTTACAGTAACATCTATATACTGCATAGACAGCAGTAAGACATTCAGCCTGTAACTTCCAAAATTCTCCTTAGCATTATTTTATATTTGCTGAACTTGTTATCTTTCTAGACTGCAGAAAAACTTTCTAGTTTCAATTACTTACTGCAAGTTCTCACCACTATTTCTTTTCCTTGGTATTACATTTCCTCCAAAATCCTCAAATGAGAGTTGCTGGTTCCTGGTGATTTATGTAATTTGACTTTCTCAAGCTATTCTGTTCCTTCCTCACTCTCAAAAAGAAAAAAAAAAAAGGTCAATATGATATTCTAATTACTTGTGTGAATGACCTGGAAACACACGGTCACCCACAGCTGTGCTATGGCATAGGTGTAGCTGCAACAGGGACAGGGTCCTGGGTTTTATACCCCATGATGGACAGTAACAATTTAATGATGGAAGTGCAGGAGAGGAGAAAAAAAGAAAAGCAAAAGGCAATAGCTTTAATGTTTCCTAACACCTTCTGGTAAATCCATACCCGGCAACACGAAATATCTCATCCTGTCAACAATAACAACTATGGTAAAACTTTCATTGACTTCTCCATTACCCTGACATTTTTGCTTTTCCTTGTGAAGGCTGCAAACAAAAACACAGCCACTTTCTCTTCAATATTTTTGAGCAATTTCTTATTCTTGTCTATATTGGAACTGTGGTCTCTCAGTCAGATCTATACAAACACAGTCTTTTCCCTAAACCTTTAGTTTAATAATTTGTTCTTTGTATCCCGGGCTGTAGACATAGCAGGTTTTGGCACTAAGTAATGATATTCAATAGCAATCATCTTGCACCATGGATAGAAATAGGCACTGATTTGTTTTGGGTTGACTTGTCTGAAGATACATCTGTCCTTTGAACTGCCACCTGGAGGTAACTGCTCCTTTGAATTACATGGGCAGCTTTGTGGAAGCAGACACTTCAGATAAGGGGCTAAACTTGGAGAGGATGAGTACAAGCCATGGTTGAACACTAAGAACATGAGTCCAGAAATTCTGTCCTCTCTGTATTGTTTGATAGTGAACCGTAAGGTTTTGCTAACGTTGTGTGATGCAGCAGGACTGACTGAGAGACCAGGACAGGCCCCTTAGTGAGCAGTCTTTCCTTTCATTTCCCCAACAGAGCCGAGACCAGAGGTGAATTACAAATCCTTCCCTACAAGTGTCTTCATCTGTAGAGTTCCCACAGAGGTCCTCATTGCACCTTTTGGTCTTTAATATCCAACTGTACTAATGGGAAAGGGAGCGAGAGAGTGTGGACTTAGTTGCCAAACATGTGTCTTCTGCACTCCGTTACATATTTTATTCTCAGTTATGCAGCTCTTACTCTTCAGATGTCAGAACATTTACATACACTTCTGGATGACAAACCACCAGTAGCTGGAAATGAGTGCTGATCAGGATGAAAAAGCACTTCACCTCTAGACTGCTAAAAATGTTCATCTTCACTTGCAAGCGAGAGCAAGACAATCTAACTCTTAGATATATCATTGCCAGGCCAGATCACAATTATTCACACTAGTTGATGTTGAATGCGAAGAGGAGCTGCAGGTTCTAGCTAGTATGCAATACATCTGCTTGCCTTTGCCATGGCTTAAATAGCCACAAACAGGAACTGTGGAACACATTTTCTTTAGGCTTTTGTCCTAAATTTCAAGGCCATTAATGGACCAAGCCCTAGTGATGCTAGAAGCTGAACACCAACTTATGAACCAAGCCAATTATGTTCATCTAGAATAATGCAGATAATGAAATTCATGCTCATAATCAGTCTCCAGAAGGAAATAAGGTTAAGTGAGAATCTAAACATCTTTGGGAAGTGTTTAAAAGCTGTCTTCTTTTGGAAAACCTTTTCCTGATAACCGATGCATACAGTATGAATAGACATGATAAGAACATCGAAAAATGTCTGTCTGACCTCTATCTCCCATCCCAAACATGACCTCAGTTCACCCCAAATGTAACCTCGGTTCTAGCTCCCAGTTAAGGAAACATGCCACATCCTTCTCCCATAGATTTTTATCTAGAAGTTCCTTGATGGAGTGGTGATAAGCAGCACAATAAAAGTGCAAGCTATGTCATTTTTGATCTCTCCAACACTAAGTTGCCAAAAAACATTACACCGAGCAACCAACTTACTGACAGCACTAACTGGGAATCTTCAGACATGGTTTCAGGATGAGCTTCCATTTGGAATATTTGCTCATTGATATGTTAGATATATCCTCCACAGAATCAGTAACACATTCCTACTACTCTTCCTCAACAGTATTTTTGAGGTTTTATCTCAATAGCTTTGTGTTCAACACTTCAGCATGAAAATACATTCAAGACCTGTTAATCTGTTCTGCCAGCAAGTTAAAATGGCCATCAGAGAAAAACATCCTCATATCAGGTGCTAATTTTCTTCTAGTCTCTCTTTAGGGTAATGAAAGGTCCTAACCAGATAACTTTATGATCTTGCATGGATTTTGATGGTAATAAGACTAGGGGCAATATTTACCTCAACATATTTTCCTGGCAACTGCAAAGACAACTACCTCAATGGTACTTTAATACCAACATTATTTTAAGTCTATAACATGTAACACGTGAAAGTAAAAAGAGATCTTTAAAAAGTATGGCAATGTAGTGGCAATGGGCAACTGCTAAAATATTTGCAGTGCAAGATTCTTAGCTAAATACTATCTGCCAAATCTCTGCTGATTCACTAGTGAAAACATTGACACTTTCAACAAAACCAACCAAACTGCATGGGAAACAAATGCATATAGGGCTGTCTTACAGCATTGTACTGCTCAAATGCACTAGAGCTTAGTCTCTACAGGTACAGATAAAGAGAAATAAAGAATGGGTTAATTTGACTTTCCTCCTCATGGATATGGTTCAGAACAATGATGATGACACAATATACTGGGGAAAAAAATGCCCTTTTGTGCAAAAATGGCTTAATCAAGATGTGGAAAGGAAATAAGCAGGAAATATTTCCCTGCTCAGCATCTCCAATTCAATACATTCTGAGGTTGCATAGCTCTTGTGGCACCACTCTAACACTCTTCATCTACATTACCTTCTCATTCATAGTCTGTGTGGCAGATGATGCATTCCCACCTTGGGAATCTCCGGCTCAAGGCAGAGCCGTAACAAGATCAAAAAGTCTGCATGCAACACACTACAACATGGCTAAGAGCAGCACTGAGAAAAAAGGCCGTAAAAACAATCATTCACTCACGTGTTTATAGTAATGAAACCCACATACCAGTACTTAGTTACTGGGGACCCATCTTCATGGTCTATTCACTTTTGTGTGTTAATTACAAATATGATAATTTTTTAAAAATAACCCCTTTTTCCAGACTTACTTCCAATAAAAGTCATTATGGAAGTGATTGGTTAACAGTGAAAACTTCCTTATCATTAAACACTTTCATGCTTCTAACCAACAGAAGTAAGCCTCAGATGTGTCTCTCAACTTTAATTACTTAATTACAAAAGCACTTGCTAAATCTTTGTCAAAGGCCCACTGATGTTAACACTGAAAGTTTACAGATTGATTAATTAATATTGACAAAACAGTGGCTATATTTTATGTTTGTGTCTAATGACATAGTAATTCTCAGTATCTGTTCTCCATCATACCAGTTAGTCAGTAAAGACCTTGCTCCCATCAAAATGAATAGTAAATCTTCCACAACTTACTTAGGACAGAGCTACACATTATGTATATTTTGTGAAGAAAGACACAGAAACTGTGTCTAGTCTATAGCTTCTTGAAATAAAGACTGGAGACAATCTAAAGAGTGAATTTAATCTCTTGAGCACCATCTAATGACCAAAATGCAAAATCACAATGACCAAAAGTACATTGGCAGCTGTGTTAAAAAAGGCTGCACTTTTTGACTCAAGCTGGTCAAGAATTTCCATCAGAGGTTTTAATGGAAAGGAGCTTCTTTGCTGAAATGGAAAACTCCATGAATAGCATCCATTTTGACAAAATTATTGAGGACGTTCTCTATGAAAACAACCTGTAAATGCTAACATTTTGTTTTGAAACGGTCTTGATTTTTGTTTCCAACATAATCAAAGAAATACTTAGATTATTAAAAAGCCTTGTTGTTTTTAGCTGTCTCCTGAAAGAGGAAAAAAAAATATTTCCTGACCAGACTCTATTAAGTGTCTTCATTCAATATTTCCAAACATTCTCTTGAACTAGACTTGCAAATACAAACTCACAGTTTCAGGTATATTACTGCCAGCATAGTATTTTGTATTTATTATCTGCCCAAGCACATTAAAAAAAAGTAAACTAAAAATACAAGTCTGTCCAAAAATCAAATTATTTAAGCATAGGTTAAAAAAATTAAGAACACCTCCAAAAAACAGCTATGATGAATAGTAGGACGTTAATATTAAGGCTATTTATATCAGACATGTATAAATCCTTTATGTACCTGGAAAGGTCGGTCCTGAACAAAAGATTAGATTGAACATCAGGAAGGACAAGAAAAAAGTGACCAAGAAAATGGAAAGGGAGAAATAAGGAAAATATAGAAGGTGAGGAAAAGACGTAGCTCATAGTAAAAAAAAAGAAAGATGAATAGAGCAGCAAAGTCATGCCACCGAAGGAGGATGGAGTGCTGGCACTGCCACTGAAGGTTGGATAAAGGGCACGTCATATACATTTAAGAATTTTTAGGCTATAATGGAAAGCTCAAGATGTTCAAAGCACAAGTAGGCCACACTCAGGCACAGATGGGGTACTCAACATGGCCTAAATATAGAAGGTTAATCTTCCTAATAGCCTTGGAGATATTCTGAAGGGTGGTTTAGTTCAGGTCAGGAATGCACATTTCTGAAGAGAATCTTTTGGTGGTGCCCATTTTACTGCACTTCAGTTCACAGTATGAAGCAGCCTCCAAGCACAGAAACTGCATTTCTTTTGGATGGACTAACTGAACATATGCTGCGGTGCTTTGAAGTTAATGGCATGGAAGCCTCTGGGACTCATCCTGCAAAGAGCTAAACCAGCCTGGACTCCACCTCAGCAAAGGGATGCCAGGAAAGTTAGGCTTTTCAGTAGACTATCACAGGCTCAGAAAGCCTACAGAAACAGTCTTTCACACCACTGTTGTCAGGAATCAGTGCTCCATGCACCTCTGGACTCGCTGTTGCAAAAAAGATGGGAGCTAACTCCTGGAAAAGTCCTCACCCTGAAAATATTGGGAGATTTTCTGGTCAGTATTAGTGGCAGCTCTCTAAAAACAGACATCTGCGACACCATGACAAAAAAACCCAAAAACTTCAAGAGCAAATAGTTGCAGAGCAGCTCTAGAGTTCAGCTTTGCTTTTGAGCCCAGCGCACCGTGGCAGCATTTCCATCGCAGGCGCTGGAGCAGCCTTTCCCGGCCAGGAGCTCAGCCCTTATGAATGCCACTTTCACTCCAAATATTGGCAGCCATCAGCCCAGCTTTCATGCCAATGCAAAACTTGTTATTCAGCAAGAGTGGGATGAAACGAGGCAAAATGAGGGCTTGATTTACAATTAACTTTCGACCCAGCTTCACCCACTGCCTGCGTGTGGCACGCAGGGCTTGCATTAGCAGGTGTGAGCGGCCCCGAAGTGCTTGCGTAGGTATGTCTGGGCAGCGGGAGAGGCCGGGCCCCGAAAAGCAGGTGCTAATTGATTGGGGTTAGTGCAGACGCTCGGGGCAGAATGGCTCAGTGTTCTGCACTCGCACCTCCCGGCGTACGGCGAGTGGGAGCCAGCGGCAGTCGGCATTTATGCACTTCATAAAAACACCACTCCGTCCATCACGAGAGCCCGGAGATTATAACCAGCCCGGACTGAGGGGCATTGACTGAGCCGCAGTGGGAAGTTTGCACAGCACCTGCCTGTGTTATATCTGGCACGCGTCGCCGCGGGTAGGCCCCATCTTTCATGGGGGGGAAAAAAAAAAAAAAAGAAAAGAAAACCACGTAGACTTTTATATTTTTAAATATATATATAGGTTGTGTGAAAGCAGGAGCGAGCGTTTGGGCTCATTCTGATTTCGCATTTCTGCCCGCCCAGACGCGCCTCCTTCCTCCGCCAGCAGGCTGGGCGCTGCCACTCGGCCCGGCACCCCCGCCCGAGCCGGAGCCCGGCGGGGCCCCGAGTGGCCGGTCCCGCGGCGCCGCCCGCAGCTCGCAGCCGCCGGCAGGGGGCAGGGCAGGGCCGGCCGGGGGACGCCTGGCGGCCGCGGCCGGCCGCGGGTCCGCCTGGGGGGTGCCCGGAGGGAGAGGAGGGGCGCGGGCAACGACGGTCTCTTTCCGTTTAAGATTTTGTGTCAAATCTGTTTCTCCTCCTTCTCTCAGTGCCGTCAGTTTCCCAAATATCTGTCAAAACATGTGGAAAGGGGTTTGGGGTGACCTGCATAGCGGAGAGGGTTTACATTCCCTCCTGGAAGCGGTGACACCCTCCAATTCGGAAGGGAGAGGTCCGACTGAGAAAACTGCTCCTCCTCATCTTCAAAGCTTTCCTGGCAGTGGGCCGTCTGCTTCCAAATATGACCAGTTCACCACCATCCAGGATCATGGGGGTTTGGGATCACAAAGACACAAACCTCCAATGATGCTACTGCCTCCAGATCCCAGCGGCACCCCGGTGCTCCTGGACAGGCTTCACAGCTCCGCCGCGCGAGAGCCGGCGTGCCGCCGCAGCTCCCCTCGCACGCTGGCAGCGTGTCCGGGGTCCCAAGGCCACGTGCTCAAGCGGGTGAGCCCCACTGGGCTCACACTGTCAGCACAGAGTCGGCTCCAGTGGCCAAATGTTGGCTTGCAGCATTCATTTGCCACGGAGAGGTGAGTACCTGTGAGGCCCGCAGACTGCGCTGTAGTTGATAATTGAAAAGGTTTTTGAGCAGCTGAGGAGACTGAGTTTCACTGAAAAACCACACTTGACAGTTGAGTTCCATTTGCATTATATGTAGGTCTGCTTAGCCTGAAAGCACTCTCCTAAGGCATGAAAATAGAGGGAGACTAAGTGAAGAGGAAAAGGAGAAAGATATTTATACAGGTTGCACTGTGGGGATAGGGATTGGGGTATCTCAGTCAAATCTGTCACTTAACTTACTATTTCTGTCCAGAACACTACAGAAAGTACATTGCCAAACACACGAGCTCTGCCACCCTTTCAGCATCTAACCACCAGAAAAATGAAGTCTGTCCCTCAGGCAACACCTTGAAGAAGAAAATGAAGGTTAAAAAAAAATCCGTCTTACGACTGTGCTATTAACTTATTTAAAGTCCTTGCATGAAGCATGTAATGGAGTAAAGCATCACATAGGTATCCTTTGACACAACTCTCAAGGATTAATTGAGCCATCAGTACAAGAAGTGCAAAAAAGCTGTGGGAGAGCAGAAATAAAATTTGCAGCATGATGCATATTTTCTACGGTGGATGGCAGTTGTGTTCTTGAACACCCAGGGGTTATGCCAGGGCTTTTTTTCTCCATGTTTCGGTTCTGTTACATACAATGTCAAGGTAGGGATACAAAAATGACTTAGTAAGATAATCACATGCCCAGTGAAGTTCAGCAGCTTGTTTCATTAACTATTAAAATGATGCCGAGAAAAGCCTCTAACGATTTGATACTATTTGGCATGGATTTTTTTCCCCCTATATTGCAATATGAATTTTACAGCAATTAAGTGAGACTGTCCCTCATGGCTGCAGCTAGAAGTTGAATGTCAAAGCCTGACCTGTCTTATTTGAATCTGACATTAAAAAAAAAAAAAAAAAAAATCCACAGAACAAGGAAGGGACCTTAAACAGCAGACTCACACAAAAGGCCAGTGTGAAATCCAAGACTAATCTCCCCACGCAGCATACACTGTATTTTTAAAAGTCAAGTGCTCAGGTCTCTTCACTGCCATGTGCATTAGAAGGAGTATTTCTAATGTGTTGTAAAGCTAACAAGCTTGGTTAAGCAGAGGTGTGTGGTCTTTCAAAGTGTATTCCCAGGGTATAACCTCCCTCCTCAAGAAACTCATTTATCACTGTGATGGTTTCACCTCATTTGAAGCCAAGTTATTGTCACCCTTAAAATAATGTACCTTGACAGGAAAAATGAAATTCATGTGAAAAGTTATACAGTCATCACACTCTGGAGTCAAAATATAGACTATCGTATCAAAACATAAAGCAGATGAAAACTTTTTCTGTATATATATTGTAGGTGGTATTTGCTTGTACCATGGTGTTTTTTTCTTTTTTTTTTCCTTTTTTTCCTTTTTTTTTTTTAACTGGATGTTATAAGTATAAATATATATATATGTAAGTATTTAGATCATGTGCATATGGAATAGTACATGGCCTGTGGCTCACTGTCTTTAAAGGGAGGTGTACATGCTTCATAGATGCGTTGGTATGGCAGCCAAGGCTTTTTAAAATGTTAAGCTAGGTTGAGAAACGTGCACATGTATTTAATCGGGAGTAACTGTTTAAATGATTGGTCACCCCCTGGTGCACGGTTATATTTCAGGTGCTGTGAGTGTGCTAAATCTTGTCCTGTCCTATTCTGCAACTGATGTTTGCACTCTAGAGTCTCTTAAATCTTTCTCTCCGACCCTGCATCCTCAAAAGTCATCAAGGACCCAGGGCAGACTAGACTAAATGAAGCTCCGAGTGGAAACAGTTCCAAGTCAAACTACAGTCTCTCTAAGAAGCCCAGTCCTCAGATACGTGTTTTCACATTGCCTCGACATTGGCAGTGTGCTCTGAAGGACCTGCGCAGGGAGCACTCCGTGCCAAGTGCTGCCGCTGCGAGGCTGTGCTTTGCTCAAGTCACAGTCGGGCTTTTTGGGTTTTGTTGTTGGTTTGTGGTTTTTTTTTTCTTTTGTCTTTTTGCTGTCATCCCTTGGCCCCAGGCTTTGGAGATTTTTGAAGACTTTTAGGATTGTTGGCATTTTCCTATCTGGCTGTGAATTCTTGCATTAATTATTATTTACTAAACAACTGAAATAAATTTCTTAAATAAATTACTATGTCTTTGTACAACTGTTTTCACCTTTACTGTTTTTCAAAACATTCTTGAGGCTCACCTGACTTTTCTGTGAACATGCCATAAAACATTCTCTGTGGGGCTGTACCTGTCAGGGTCAGCAGGTATTTCCTAAACTCTGTATGACTTCTGTGTTTCCCTTCACTGCAGTCTGCATTTTCAACTTAAAGAGAGTCCTTCAAATCTGTATTTAGACTTCCAGTTAAGCAGCCTGAATACTATAATCTTGTAGCTCTTAGTGAAGTCAGAAGAAAAATTCTGGCCACGTTTAGGGGACTGGAAATGAAGCTTGGAGAGGGTATGAAAGGGACAGGTGACATCAATTATGAGAGATGAGATACACATAAACAAAAAGGGAAAGGCTCAGGAGGAAAAAAAAAGCAAACAAACTTTTGCATAAGAATGTTTCTCTTGCTTTCCTTGCCAGGTTATTTCTGTTTTGCATGTCTTTCTCATTATCTTCCTCAGTCTGTTTTACCAAATTGTCAAGCATATGGAAAAACAACTTGTTTGTTTTTTTTTAAATTTGGATACTAACACAATCAAAAGAACTAATTATGCGAGGGATGCAATGGGTTTGGGGATTAGAGACTGACTCAAAGCCCAGACTGCTGTTCTTTGCCTAAGGTTCAGGATGAAAAAAAATTATTTAAAAGTTGCAAAGCTTATTAGTAAAAACTTTGATGCAAATCCTGCCTGTAAGAATATCCAATTTTGACAGAAATAGTTTGTTTTACTGGACTTTTATTCTGAAGAAAACAGAACTTCTGACAATTTCAAAACACGCTTTGAGGATACATTCACAATTTAATATTTCAATTTAATCCTGAAATAACTTTTCACTTACTTTTTTCTTCATTTACCTCATACTCGTATAACATATGATCAAAATCCAGCCCACACAAACCATAAGAAAATTAAATGTTTCCATTTTGTCAAATGAAGAACCATCAATCCAAAACAAGAAGACATTTGGGAAGCCTGGTTTCTGGAAAATGTTAAAAGTTCCAGCTTTTGTGCCAGTTTAATACACAGCTAAATGTCAAACCCCTGGGCAAAACAAAACTCAGTTTCTTTGCAACAAAATCAAGCAATTGGAGATTACAAAAACATGAGGCCTAGTCAGTAGAGGAACCACATTGCTCTAAATGCTGAGCCTAATACTGATAAAGGAGGCTGTTTTCAAAACTGGGTACTACTTAGGTTCCAAAGTCCATCCTAAACTGAATATCGGCCTTTTTCTTCCTCCTTTACTCAAATTGCTCCTCCAGCAGCTTCTCAGACATGCAGTAAACTTCTGATACCATTAAGGGAAAAGTCCGATGTAGAATTTTTAAGGTAGCTCATTTACCGTGTGATCAAGTCTGATTTATTAATTTCCATATAACAAGAAATATAATAATCAAGAGATATAGATACAACGCTGTCGATAAACTTCTGTAACAGATTTCCAGCTGCCCCCCACATACAATTTTTTCTCACAAAGAAAATATTTCTGTCCACGTGCAAACAGTTCTGCTATTTACTGAGGTAGATTAAAATTGGTCCGGACCCATTAATCTATGCAAAGTTTAATTCCTAAAGAACTTGAGGCAGCTGTAATGAGAAACCTTAAGTATGTCTCAAAACCTCCTAATTCTTCAGAGCCTCCCATCAAATGTTGTGTTTCCCCAGCGCCACACAAATTAAATCCCTTTTCAGATGCCTTTTCTCTACCTCTATATAGATCTCACCTGGAGCTATTTTCCTTTGCTAATCCCATTGCTTAAGGGCAAGAGATAACTTAAAGCACTATAATATGCCAAAGGTGATTTCAGATATTTGATTAGATAGCAAAAAT
The DNA here is from genome assembly GCF_964289735.1 of Phaethon aethereus. NCBI lineage: Eukaryota > Metazoa > Chordata > Aves > Phaethontiformes > Phaethontidae > Phaethon > Phaethon aethereus. Next base: position 69,635,059 of record NC_138578.1, on the reverse strand, counting down.
AGTACCAGCAGACATAGAAATATTCAACTCGAGGAGGGTAATGTAAACTCAAAATAAGACGAAAATAGTATTGATAAGACAGAGGTTATTTGTATAATACTCACTGACACTGACTTTTAATATTAAGCCTACTCTGCATGTCCTAAAAGCATGAAAATATGAACTAGTGGGCATGCAAGAAAGCTCTCAGACAGGAAGGGCTGCTTCTGCCCGTGGAAAGGAAATGGATCAAATCTGGAATAAAAAGGGAGGCATGGAGAGAGGAGATGAACCAGGCTATTAAATAAACAGCAAATAAAAAGAGAAGTGTTGACAAAACCAGTAGAAAGTATGTTCTGCAGCCACAGACTGCAAAGCACTGATCAGGGAAAGGATTTGGTGATCACTGTTGACAGACACTTAAAAACAGCAAGCTGATGTCTGGTAGCAGTTAGGAAAGCAAACAAAACACGGGGAAGTGTAAATAGAGGAACAGAGCACAGATAACTGCGTCCCGGCACGGGCTGCGTGAGCACACCTGGGCGCCGCGTCGGGCACCGTGTAACCGGAGCTCCAGCGGCGGTACAAAGGCAGCGGAGGGAAACATGAGCTCCGGAGCAGGCCCTTGCGACTGGGAACATCACTCTGATACAGGAGAACCAGCAGTAAGGAAAAGCTGCCTGGCAAAAAGCATTGAAGGGGAAATACCAACTCAAATAGCTTTAAAAGGAGGGAAGTTTAAGGAAACACAAGGCAGTTCTGCAGAGGCAACACAGTGCTATACAGGGATAACATATAGAACGTACACTGACAAATCCTGCAACTGCATTTATATAGAGCTGTCAGCACAGCGTAAATTATTGAGAGCATTTTGGTGTTACCGGGTGACCCGTGGACGTGAAATCTTACCCCACGCCTCCGAGGCCCCAGCAGGCACCCTTGCCCAGAGGCGCAGTCCTCTGCTGTCGCGGGGCACATCTGCCCTTGCTGAGCCGGCCCAGATGCACCGCCCGTAACTGTCTGCTGTTTGAAGCCCGCACCCGCGCCGCCCAAGAAGTCTCATGAGCTCTCCCTCACCCACCCCCTGGTAGTTGCAGATTGGAGGTTTTAAAATTTATGCATGAAATATTGACATTGGAAAAGCAATATTTCAGGAGGGAACTCTGCTTCCATTCAGTTACACGCTGGCTGTGCCTATATTAACCTCACGGTTTAGAGGAGAATTTTTTTTTTAAAGGGAGTCATCTAATGGCCCCACTTACCACACGTGGGTCATGATGTGGAGCAACCCCAGAGTACACAAACTGAGCTCCTTTCAGATGCAACTAAACCTTAAGACCAATACCAAACCTCCAACTGCCCACAGGCTTTTGTTCCAGGTGTCAGAGCCTTTGCTGAAGTTGAAGCAAACCCCTTGAAATGAGGACAATATGGATGTCATGTCCTAAGCATCAACCCTTTTGCCCACCAGTTTTGCTGCTGCTGGGCTACAGTAGTTGGGAGTGTAGACATAGCCTATCCCTGTTTCTTAAAAATAGCTCCTCACCGCAACTCCTGAGCACACTTTGGTGTCTTGCCCAGCAGTGTTTATCTCCTGGAGTGGCAGTAACTATGGAGTAGACATCAATGCCAAGCTATGAATGACATATCCATCCCACTGGAAAGGAACTTATGGAAGAATGATCATTATCTTCATTATCTTCTGTCTTTTGAAGAAAAAATAGAAAGCACCAAATGTGCATTGACAAAAAATACCTGTCTAAGCACTAGGCATACAGGTCAAAGAAAACTGATAAGCCACAGAGCTTCTTTCTCTCCTGAACAGTTATTACTGTGTAAATATGAACCATGCACGTGGTTTGGCTATTTGCCAGTTCCACTTGGGTGTGAAAAGCAGTCTTCATGGTTGAAAAGTTATTTTTCTGAACCGCAAATGGCCATGGCCATGTGAGAGACATCTATTTAAGATCTGGCCCAAGTAGAACCAGACATAAAAGGCAAAATAGCTGGCGGGGATCTGTGTCACCCCTGAAGCTACTCTCATTTTTCAGTAGTCCCTCGTAGACTTGCTGGGGAGCCATCTGAAAGGAGCTCAACCCCTTAGCTAGCAACTACTGCCTGCCTACAAGATACAATTACTCAAAGATATATTTTATTATGACGCACATTCAAAACTTCATGTGCTTAAAACAGTTTATTATCAGTGGATTTTTAAAGAGGTCCCATCCATTAATCAGAAAGACGAAATACCCTGGAGTGGACTGTATTCCTCCAAAGGAGCTGTAAGAGCAGGTTATTCAAGAACTCATTTGCCGGCTATAAATACTCTGAAGTGCGGAGCGGGAGTATCGGCGGCGGAGAGCACATTAGGAGCTGATGGTGCAGCTGTGTGGATATATTTCCCTTGACTTGTGTGGCATGGGGCTTAGAAAGTATAAAGGGTAGGAAGTGAGGTGGAACTGGAATTCAGAATGATCAGGGTCTCTCTGCACTGAGAGCACGGCGAAGAAACAGCTGAGTACATAAAACCTCATAAAGAAAACCAAAACAATGATATTCCCTATTGTGACTGTTTAGTCTTTCTGTAGAGACTCATGAGGTCTGGGCTATTATCTATTTTTAATATCACTTGACCTGAAAATTTATGCTACCATCTGGAGAATGTGAGGATTTCTGCGCTACAAACTTAATACTATCAGGGAAAGAAAGAGCGGGGGGCAGCACGGGAGGTACGTTACAAAAATGTTTAAACATTATTCAGCAAATGCCACTCATTTCTTTACATTTTTTCTAAAGAGAACTTAAACAAAAATATATATCTTAGACTGCAAAATGTAAAAATACAGGTTCAGACGTGAATTCATGTATATTATCTCAGATAATATTTGCTTGACATTTCTTTCTATTTCAAGACTTTTAGTACCTAAGAAAATTAAGGTAGCCTTTCAGAGGTCTGCTGCTAATTAGTCTTTTATGTAAAGAATTGGAAGTACTAAAATGCAAGAGGAAAAACAAAAGGCTATTTAAAAACTTGTAGTATTCTTCTTGTTACTACATTTACACTGCTTTGACCTGGAGTAATCTCCAAACAGGGAGAAGCTCATGCTTCAAATCTTCTCTGAAAACCTGACAGCTAGAAACCCTGTCATAATTGCAATTTCTGCAATATAAACAGAACAAACTATATCATTAGACTTGCAATAAAGTCACAAAAATTTGCAGCTCTGTAGAACCCTGCGCCAGAGCAGGCTCAGAGTGGGAGGCATGTAAGGGATCAAGGGACGTGAAGTCCAGAGCATGCTGGACCTTGCCCGCTGCAAGGGCCACTCCTGGTCCCAGGGTCACTTCCAGTGGTCACTGGTCCACCAAGCAACATCTCTATCTCGACACGCAGCGTACCCAGGGAGCGACTGTTAGCCAGTGGGATGGGTGGCACGAGTGGCCCATGCTCACATCGCTTAGTGCAGGATCCCTCCAGTGTCACGTCCTCGCTACATATTACTTGGCCCTTGGGTTTCCTCTGGGCCTGCGTAGCCCTACACATACTTACCTGATTTTTTTGGCAGGATGGGGGAGGAGGTCCCATTTCAGTGCATCTGAAATAACGTGAGGGTCAGGCTGCAGCCCACCAACATGGTGCTTGTATGACATAAAACTGAAGGAATGTGCCATATGCCCCGAAGTGTGAGGCTGAAGTGTTAGGGTACATAGCCTACTGGCATAGCACTGAAAAACGTGTGGGGTGGAGGAAACTAATCCTGATGCAGTCTTGTCTGTACTACTGACTGGGATGGATTTTTAAGGTGAACTATCCCCTGAATCATGCTGAGGATTTTCCTTGGGGACAGCTCGCTGGAGCACCTCAAGAAAGGGGTGTCTGTAAAGAGATAATTCTAACCAGGCTACAGTAACATCGATCCTAAAGTAATGCATTGGGACACAAAAAAAATAATTTTATATTTGTCTGATATTAATGAAAGACTGAGCTGAACTTCCAGTTAGGGAAAAGTGTAAAGTTTAAAATGTGCGGTTTTTTCAGGTTGGCTTTCATAATGGGTGAAACTGAAGAAAGGGGTGTAGGCAAGCTCACCTCCAGAATCAAGTCTAAACAAAAATTTATTCAGCCTTTCTTAATGGAAATTAGAAGAGCTGCATGAAAATCACAGCCAGGACTCAGAGAAGCACATTTGATTTTCTACAGTCAAGCTGTTTAAATCCTCCTACACACACACATCAGTGAAAATCAGCTTGATTTTTAGAGTTCATGGTAGCACCATAAAAAACTTACTAAAGTCACTGGAAGAGGTGTATTTCAGTACTTCTGGAAGTCAGGAAATATAGTTAAAAGTCTGGCATTTGGACCTAATCATTGGAAGACCAAGTCATATTGTATTCTTCAAGACCAAACCTTAAACCGTTCATGAAATCATCTGTTAAAAGAGGGTACTGTACAGCTTTGAAAAACTGATTCAAGATATCAGCAAAGTGATCAATCTTCTTTGAAAGATCTCGACTGAAGTTCAGCTCGTCACCCACAATCCAATTTCCTGCCCAACTGACTACAAGCAGGCAGGTTTAAAAGTCCCATTCTCTCTCTGTATAGATTTTAATTGGTCACAAACTAATCAGAAGCTATACTGTTATTAATGGAGCCCCGTGGGGTAATAGAGAGGCATTTTGAAACCCAATGTGATCTCTTCCTTGCGTCTCTTTCTCAGATTCCTCCCAACCGTGGCTGCTTCCTGCCCTGTCTGTTCTTGTTAACCTTCAGCCCCTTGTTCTTCACAGCAGCTGGTAGGGCTTAGGCATATTTTCTCCCTTTTGTCATGCCCCTTTCACCCTTCTTTTGCTGCAGCTCTAACTCTTACACCCAGATTAAAGGGCACGAGAGTAGTGGTGAAGTGCTGTAACTGAACAAGAGGCCGTACGTTCTGAAACTCTCGGCTGACACGATCTAACCGGGCAAGTTAAACAGATGATCTTCCCTATCTCAATACATTTGCTAGCTGGGAGAGTAAGATCTTACCTGTTTGCAGCTATACATTGCGCTGGAATACTGGCAAGTACAGTATTGAAACAATCACGATGACTGAATAGAAATAAGGTTTTTAATCTTTGCATAAACCTGGAGAAGCAAAGCTGTTTTGCTCAGACTGCTCATCCAGCTTCAAATGCTGTAAACACTGCATTTGTCACCTTCCTGATAGTCCTAAGGTCAAGGCTTTATACAGCATAACCCTTAATGTCATGATTTTGGTTGCACCTCTGAATCATAACCTGTTGATGTTTTGGAAATTTGTAGCTAGATATCCCCAAAGAATTCAAAGAGCAAGATAGAAAAAAATTCTTACTGCTCTTTACAAAATAGGAGGGTTTTTTGCAGCAGAATGTAACACCCCTGTTTGCCATTTTCCTATATCCTGTTTCCTACTGCAAAGTACCGACACAGGACAGTACTACCTTGTTATTGCACAGGATAGTGGAACGAAGACAGTTTGGAACAAAGCTCCAATATACAGAACTGTGTATCGTTTGCATGTTTATTTATTGATTTGCTTTAACTATACCCTGACAAAATATTACAGCAGCAGAATTGCCAGTAAAGTACACGTACAACCAGGCCTTCCTATTGTCTGTGCCAAGGTCTCTGCCAGCGTACACCCGGGGCATTATTTCTTATTTCCATTCACAAAAAGTGAGAAGAAAAGAATAACTGCATCCTCTGCTGACTGCGCACATCGTGGTCCGCTCGGAATATCAAGACGCATTCCCGAGAGTTCTTATTGGGAGTTATTAATGTGATTAATGTGTTCCTGTATCAGCTGTTTGTTTAACTGAGCATTGCCATTGCGTTTTGCTCTGGCTGCTCACTTCATACATAGATGTTCATTGTTCTGACTCCAGGCTTTGTTCCCTTCTTTCACACATTGAGAAAGTTTTCCACAAACTGAGTGTTTATGTGTTGAGTGCAGTACTCCATGGACTTTAGGGTCTAATGGAGTGTGAGAGGGGGCCTGTGGTTTTTCATCTTGTTTTCAGCTGTACAAACATCATGTACTTTTCCCTTCCTTTTAGAGGCCAGTCTATGGCCTGCTGAAACACCGGCGCACAGCAACGCAGTTGCTGAGACTTTACAAGTCAAACTGGGAGGACCTGATGCCTTTCACCTTAACACCAAACATATTGACAGTGTTTATTTTCTCTGCCCCAGCCTCGGCTCTCAAATAAACATATCAGCGGCTGATTTTCAGTGCTTCTCTGAAGAAAAGCCTAAAAGGGTATCTATCTCATTGTCAATAACAAGTATAACCAGCTCTCAGAATAAAAGTGCTGGGGGGGCAGGAAATAAAGAAGCGTATAAACAAAGGAAAAGATGAATTCCTCTCTTATAAGCCCCTTCAAAAACTGGTATTTATTTCAAGACACTTTTTGATACAAGCAGGGTCCTTGTTTTGCTTTTACACTTTACACTTTTTGAAGTCCCAAAGGGACCTGAACTAGGTTAGTTGGTACTTTGTATATTTTTTAGCGTGCGCACCTTGCCTCTGGGGAAAAGCCATTCATTAAATTGCTATTCTGGGTTGATGACATACAGATTTACTTTTCTCTTCATCAAGAAAATCCTCTAACTGTCTAGAAAGAAAATTCTCTCTTTAATACGACGTCTCCTAGATGTGTTTGAGCCTTTAAATTAGCAGGGGAAAATCACTACCAGAAGTCAGCATAGATGCAGTAATGTACAATTCTAGACAGAAAAAGGAAAATCCAATTAGAAGTCTGTACTCTAGACACAAAGACATAGCCAAAATTAATTTGTTGGTGCTTTGCAACATAAGCAGCAAGCAATTTAAAGCCTTTTTAAATGGAAATTTTTACATAGGTGTTCAGAGATAGCTTAATGAATGAAAAGGAGTTCTCATTGTTACTTGCTAGATAATGAGCATCCTTTCTAATCAATATTAATTTTAGTGCTTGTCCACACTATTTCATATCTCCAGATTCCTTCAGACTTCCTGTCTTTGCATCTTTTCAAATATGTCCATATACCTACGATGAATGGATAATACAAATTATGTACACAAACCTTTTGACTGATTATGGTATAGAAGTATAAGCGCATGTGTAGATTGCAAATGACAAAATGTAAAAAAAAGGTCTGAAATCTGCTGTTTAATCATAGTTTCTATATTCATGGTTCTCTTTTACATGTTTTCTTGGGACTACGATGTGGAAGCTGTTCAGAATACTGAGTGACTGTCACCACCACCTCTTCTGTCTCCATAAATATTTCCCAAGTCCCACTGGACATATGTTGCAGTTCTGTAAGCCCTTTTGAAACCAATTCATTCTAAAAGGAATCAATTTATCTAAAAACTTAGCCCTCAGTGTTATTCCTATCTAGTTGTATTAGCTGGAGAAAATCTATTGAAGAAGCAGGATCCCACCATACTAGACATCTGCACTAAGGTAAGATTTCTTATCCTCATAGGTGTATGGAAAGCACCGTTGGGAAATGGTGCCACCAGCCACGGAGTCAGATTTCATAGCAATATGCCACCCTATAAAGCCAGAATTGGAGTAACTCAGAGATCCTGGTTCTACGATTCAGAAATTTTAAAAATAACTGCAGCAAGGAAAAAAAGCAACAGCTCTAAACCTTGGGTCAAGTCACTTCCCTGGGTCATATGTGATGCGCTTAACATACATGCTGATGCAGTACTGAACAACTGTTTTAACCCTTGCTTGTGGCGTTTTGTGTAACAGATTCCTCACCTCACTAGTGATGAAAAACACGTTTTTAGGAATGGATTTCTCTTCTCAAACACCTAAGGTACTTCTCAAACACCTAAGGAAACCTGCCCTTCCTATACAGGGAGCACAACCTGAGAACAGGCAACCAGGCAATATGAGAAATCTAAATGAAAATATGAAAATCATAGGTGGTTTTAATGCCTGTTAACTGAGCATGTTCAAAGTTAAGTTCAGTAAAGTTGGAATAAAGTGTCAAACCAAAAGATGCTGTTTGTTTAGCATATCTCATAGAATTGTTGGGACATGACAGGTTTGTGAGGGAGATAAAGCTGACCAAGGGAGGCTAAACTAGAAGAGAGAGGCTTAAAAAGTCTTTTAAAAGTGATCACAAGAGGTCACGTTCTTCTTCAGGCATTTATTAAAAAACTATACATAAAAGCGTAAGTGTGTATGTTCATCTCTATTCCTTTTCCCACAATTTCTGTTTCTATTTTTAATGTCTTTCCCTTCGTTTTTTTAATTTTTAAAAATAAGAATTCTAATAACAATTGTATTCAGAGCGAACTCTTTCAAACGCACTGAGTATTGGCATGTTGGCAATTAAGGTCTCAGCTCTCCTGTTGTGACTTTTATTAAAGTCAATTTATATCTGTCAGATCCTGGCAATCTATAAGAATTCCCAGTGGGGATACTTGAAGCAGCTTTCTCCCATCACCATTAATTACGCATCATTAATTTGATAATGTATCACAGGCATTTGATACCCCTAGAGCCTGGCACTTTCAGTCCAGGACTTCTGTATTTGGCAAGAGCTATTTAAGAGCAAACACATTCATCTAGACCCCAGGTGCACACATACAGCCCCACTGAGCTATAGCCTAGTCTGAGGATTTATTCTCATACCAGGTGCATGTTTTGACTGTGTCTCAACTAAGGTATCTTTTGAGGATTACCACTGAATTTGGCTGGCATTTCAATTCCCACTTGAATATCTTGGAGAATTTCAGGTAAAATTTCCAAAATGGCAGATGTACCGAAAATGGTGTAGCTGTGATACTAATACATTTCAAAACAGTATTAGAAATTTAAGATTCTCACCGACAAGTAAGGCAATGTTTTCCAAAAGCTCAGCTTTTTCCTGCTGCACAGTTGGTCAAAGATGTAGCCTCTGTAACACCCAACGTTGGCAGAGGCACTATGAAAAACCATGAAATAGCTGTAAAGCTATACTGTTTTAACCTTTTGTAGATGTATTCATCCCTCCTGTTCAAAGCTGAATGGCAAAATACAGCAAAAATAGTTTGAAAACTGATTAGCAGCACAACAAGGGCTTCTTAATTTCAAAAGGCATGTACTCTGCCCTCTTCCCAGTTAAATCCCGTGGCATGGGAAACTTTGATTTCACAAACTGGAGCAGCTCTCAGCAAGACAAGTTAGAGGACCCAGATTAACATCTTCCTCTGCTACTGCTGATGCAGAAGGGACCTTCTAATATGAGATTAGCTTATAATGAAAATATCTAATCCAAAAAGGAAGATGGCATGGGAAATTACTGCTTACTGAAGCTAAGGAGGAGGCAGAGAGCTTCAGTTTTCATATGCCTTTTAAATTCCTATGTATGGATATATTTTGCTGCATACTCACTTCTCTAACTGGGAGTAAAGACAGAAGAGAAAGTATTTCCCAGAGTTTCTTGCTCCAGTGCCTGCAAAGCCTGACAGCAATTATTTGAGCTCAGACTTAGCCTCAACCCAAGAGCATTAAAAAGCTGAGCCCGGGCCAAGCTGTAAAGGGCCACTGTGCCCATTACAGGCAGAAATCAGACTTTATTACACTTCTTATTCCCAGGAAGTAAATAATAATTCCCATCAACAAATTAAAGGTGTACTTGATGTAAAAACTCCCTGAAGCACACCTGTCCCTGCATTAAATTTTCTGTGTCTTTACAAAATCAATGGCAAGTACCTGACAAAGTGTTTGGATCATTCAAGGAAATTGTGGCACTGGCAGGGCTATTTGCTTTAAAGTTAATTAGGGGTTTTGAGTGTCTTTTTGATTCTTGAAAAGCTCCACTCACCAGCAACTTCCCACTGTTTTCCCCAAGGCCGCTCAGAAAACAACTTGACTGGTTTTCTTCCCACTAGTTCTACAGTTTCTCACTGTGGATGTAATTAATTTTCAACTCCTCTGATGCCAATGTGATTCGGTCTTTAGCTGAAAGATTTTTGAACCTAGCTGCAAATGAAGGGACTGATCCTACCCAAGGCAATATAACTTCTCATAAGGGATTCTCCTTTGCTTTCAAATCCTGCCGTGAGGCACCAATCTGCAATGACAGACATCTACTCTTTTTCCAAGAAATGGCTCAAGCCCTTGGTCTGGGGTGAGTCAGGGCTGAGCAAGGAGACCTGCAAGCTGGGAGGTGCTCCGTGGGCATCATGGCCCTTCCTGGGGACTTCTGCAGCAGGACTCGCACCTCATCCATGTGAGCAATGAAATCCCACCACTTCCACAACCCGAGGACCTGTGTAGCCACAGGACTGAGGCACAGTTGTCTTCCCTGGGGAAATATGTGCAGCACTCTGCTAGGATAAAGACCCAAAGGCCATTTGGCAGCTTTCACTCTTCTCATGTCTCACTCGATTGCCTCTTTATGACCTTTCACTGGTGGCTCCCTGCCCACGGCTGGAGCTGGACTCCACCATGCAGCACAGGGCAGCTGTGCCAGCAGCCTTCCCCCCTTGTCCCACAGATGTTCTCCGTCTCACCAGAAACATGGCCTTATTCCTTCCCACACTTATTTTTTTCTGGAGCACAGGAGCTTGCAACAGCACATCTTGGAGAAATTCAGCCACTGTTGCTACTGGCATTAGGGATCAGCCTGAGTTTCTGTTATTTTAAATCATTCATTAGGAAAAAAGAAGAAAACAAAAAAACTTTTCAATGTGAGATGTGGCATTCAGGGACTCAAACAGAAGCAATTTATTTTTAATTGATGTAACACCATAATTGGGAACAATTTCATTGCAGGTGGAAAAAAACACAGCTTATTGTTTTCATGTGTTTTTTTTCTGTTCCCACAGTTAGTAGATGCATTTTATTAATAAAGGTCAAGACTACAACATGCTCGAATTGTTTGAAAGGAAAACTGGTTGGTAATGTATGCTGGAGCTGTAAAACCAGTTATTGTCCAATGCACCAGCTACTCTTTTGCTGAAGTGTTTAACATTAATTTGCTATTAAGGGTCGATAGCAGGACTTCCTAATGGACATGCTGACAGATCCTTAACTACACAGTTTCTGGCCAAACATCTCTTTTTATATCTTGGCTTTAAATATAATGGATTATAATTCTCACACATTGAAAAGCTGGTTTTCATTCTCATTTAGTGGGTTTGTTTTGGCCAGTTTATGGGCTTTTATAAGTACCGCAAAATCACACTGTGCATATAACTTTCACTGTGACAATAGGAGGCCTTACTCTGGAGACTGCAGATCCGGCGTTATTCTACCGTACCCCTGGAGTAGCCAGAGTGCAGACAGTGGATATTATTTAAATTTTGAGAGGACACTAAATTAATTTCTGATTTGGTAGACCCCCTAAGCTGAGTGTTGTTTTTAAAAGGAGTAGTCTGGGACATTATTATGAACAATGTGTTATACTGTAGAGCAATTACACTATATAGCTATTATATTTTGCATTTCATGTGAGAATATTGGATATAGCAAGAAGAGAACTACATCATGTAACAACAAGAAATGAGGTTATAACAGACTTATCTGTTCAGACCTGTCTGATCAACTTATTTTCTCCTATAAAGAACCCCAGAGATTTAGTTGCAACTTCAAATAATTCCATACTGTGTCATATCCCTCCTTCTCTTGTTCCAACAGTCTTAAAAGTATATTTTTAAAATGCAAATTACATAGGTTTTGCCTATTATTCTTGTGTTTAATGCAGGGTCAAACATATTGCTGGCACTAAAATGAACATTCATAGTAATAATCAGAGAGTGGGGAACATACTAATTGTGGACTGGGATAAACAGACATAGTTTCACCCCTTGTCATGCAGAGGATGCTCTATTGCTTTTCTGTAACTCATGACACCAAAGGAAGCCTGTAAGTCTACGAAAGCTACTTCATGATCCTAGATTACAATCATCTTTGCTCCTTTGTGATTTGCACAGATATACCAAGAGAAGTTCATAGGAAAATGTGACAATTTTTTAAAGTTTTTTTATTTTGGGGTATTTCACCTATCTCATTTACATAGTCCCTTCTCATTTATTATTGTCTGAATGTAAGAGCTTCACCATCGTTTCAGTCATCTCCTACATTCTTCTCCAGCAAGTAGATTTCAAGAGACTAATTCAAGTCAGTGATTATTATACAAGAGCTGATGATGATCTCACCTTTTAGCTTGGCTTACTTTTCATTGTCAGATACTTGTCACTGTTCTCCAGGAGATCTCATCACATTTCCTTCTTGATATTTGTCAGAGATTAAACTTTGATTAAACTTATATTAAAAAGGTCTCTCTTTACCAGACAAAATTCAGCCTAGTCCTGGCTGCAGTGAAAGATTTCTTCCAAAAATTATTACTATTTTCCTGCTTTTATTTGGAATCTTCATGGAAAAAAGCATAACTATCCCATTTTCAGCCATTCCTAAACTGTACATACCCCCAGCAGATCATTTCCACTCTAAGGATAATTGTTGTTGCCAGATGATGTAGTAATATGCTTTGTAGTGTAAAAGGCAAAAATCTTTGTTGTAGCTCAAGTTCATGTTATAGTTGCCGCTTTTTTTCTTCTTAAAAATTGTCTCAACCACCACAAACCTAGGAAATTAAAGAAAAAAAAAACACTCATAAAAAGTACCCACCATTAAAAAACTTTTATATTATCTGGAAAAATCAAGTATTTGAAAGTCAGGAAATGGCAACTTATAGTTGCCCTTTGGTATATCAATACATGATCGCAGACTGCTTCTCCATGGGAACCCTCCACATTCACTAGAAGGGACTGACACACAGCAGAGCAGAGTCAAATCTTCTTGCATAATTGTTTGGAAGAGCTAGATTCTACAAACAAAATAGCATCCATACCTGGATACTTCTTTGTTACATGGTTATGATACACAAGGTAAAAAACAAAACCAAACATTGTTCAGGAACATATGGCTGGTGACTTGTGCCGCAGGACAAAATCTGAGCCGAATGTTTCACAAATGCAGGTTAGATGCCCAGGTATTTTCCCACTGAGGATCTGTGTCTGACCACCCCGTGACAACAGAAGAATGGGAATGGTGTTGCCGACGAGCATCCAGGAAGTGGGGTCAAAAGAGATGTACAAAAATAAGGCTGCATGTGTGTTGCAGATGTTACTGGAGTCCTGGGTTCCTGATCCCTTTGTTTGTTTGCTTTTAAAATATCTATGACTTTTGTAGTCCATGATTTTTGAGATCTGTGTACCCGTGACTTTGCAGGATGTGCAAGAGCATGAGGGAGGTGATGGTGGTAGAGATATGCATAACAGTTGCACCAAAAACAGTGAAATCCTGAGATTGCATTTCAGATCAACAAATTCCACCAAGTATGAGGATGAAACAACTTTAAGAGGGACAGAGATGTCTTGTTCCCTTCATAACGTCTTCAAGGAACCAGTGGATAGCCTTATCCCTTAACAGTTGAATATCAGCAGTAGAAATCTGCAGGCGGGGAGTTATGCAGAAATATTTTAACTGTAGTTGCTGTAAATTTGGACATTTTGAGAGAGGTTTTACTTACCTGTGTTGAAAGGAAATTTAAAGACAACATTAAAAATTTGGTTTCTCATCTAGAAAAAATGTTCTTTTGGGTAAGAGCATGAATATAGCCATTTCAAAACACACTTTGCAGAATGCTACTTATAACCATGGCTAGCAACAGAAAAATAAGGGAAAAGTATAAGAAATATGATTGCAAGTAATTGATGTTTCCCATCTGTGTCACTCAAATTCAGCATATTGGTGGGTGTACCCCTGTAAACACAATACAATTTACTTTAGACAATAGTCTAAAGTAAAACATTGTTGACCAAGCCACAGTTAAAAGGCACCCAAGAAGACTTTCTCCATTCCTTGTATTTAAACTCATTTTAAAGTCTGAAATCCTGGGAGATTATATTATTTATCTTGAAATATTATTCCATTATTTTATATCAACAAGTGTAAGAAGTTTTCCTTGATAACAAACTTAAATCTGTTAGCATCATGCATTTATTTTTTTTAGTAATGTCATGTAGAAGACATATATTCTGTGGTGTGTGGTGGGATAGTATCTCCTCTTAGCTTCTCCTTAAACTTGAGCTAAATCAACACAGCTAAACAATGAGCTTCTGAGAAATAATTTCTCGGATCAATTCTGGATTTGCTTTCATTTATATATTTCCCATTGTCATCCAAGTATGCAATTTAATCTCTCAGAAGTATCCACCATTGAGAGTTTCTGAGGCTAAAAGATCAGATATAGTCAGAAAACCTAGAAAAGCTGCCTCTGAAAGTGGTGCACACTATTCACATGGTCACCTTCTGCAGCTATGTTCCTCACATATTCTGTATCCCAGGCATGTATTTCTATGGGTTGCCTATCACTCCCTTTGTTAAATTGTTTGGTAAATATTAAATTTAGCCTGTAAGCCTATAAAACAAAGCACACATGTTTCTCCCACCTGGTCCCAAGGGCTAAACTCTTTCATTTCCACCAGAGAATAGCGAAGTCCAGAGGTCTTCAGCATGAGACTCCTTGAAACTCGGCTCAGTGTCCATTTGTCTATCAAATGCCTTTTAGGTGCTATGCATCAGTACCTCTCATAACATTTGTGCAAGTGACACTGGTATACATATGGCTACTTCAGCATTTATCAGCTTCTGCATACATGCAGCAAACCAGTTTGAACTTAAAAGTATAGTCATTATAAATGCAAATACAGTGGTTTTGTGCTCCAATATGCAGTCACTAGACAGAAATGAAAGTTTTCTGCTGTTGTATCTTGGCAAGGAATAAGGGAATTGATAGACAAATCTAATCTTGTCAGATTTGATGCCTGAAATGGGTATTAGATGTATCAAAGGAAAGCACAAATCCCCCCCAAGAAGGATGAAGTCATGATAATGAACTACTGCCACAACAATGATTTTACTAATAAACACATGTACTTTCTATCCTTTTCAAAGCAGTGCAAGGCAAAAACAGGGCCCACATTAACTCCACATGTAGAGCTGTTTTGGGAGTCGTGCTTAGTACTGCTGCCTTTAATATCACTAGTTTTGCAGTGCTATTACACTGCAGGGCAGTCATTCTTGCTTTGCACTGACCTTATCTGAGATCAGAAAGAGGACCTCTTAGAAAGGGTTGTCATCTTCAGTGACCGGACTCGCCCTGCCTGGGACGTGCCCATGGCTGATTGCACTGTGGTCAGTAAAAGACAAAACAAGTCATTATAAATTGCCTGTTGAAGAGCCTCTGGTGAGAAAAATCTTAATTAACAGGAAGTAGGCAAATACTTCCCTTTTGAACCTGATGTCGTGGCTGAGCCCATTGCTGCCTCATGTTGTCTCTGCTCTGCTTCTGCTCCAAAAAAAGCATTTTTTGTGCACTTGCAGTGAGTTTGACTGATACTTTGCTCATCTAGCAGTGTTTCATGAATCCCTTTGACATGATGAGTTTGTTTGGTGAGCTCAGTTAGCCTCAGCACAGTTTTCAGGAGGTGATATCAGCCTGGGTCCACAACGCTGGCAAACACTTAAGAATGTGTTTAAATCCTTTCCCATTCAGCAAAACACTGAGCCTATTTCCATAGATGGAATGTAAGCATGTTTTTTAAGTCCATGGGATTTATTTTTTTTAATTTGCTGAATAGGGACACTTTCTTTAAATTAGGATAATTTGAATTTTGGAATTGTATATTTAGAACCACAAAACAAAAGAGAAAAAAAAGAAAGTAAATTTTATCTACTCTTGCTTGCTAGCTTGGATCAAGCAGTTAAGCATCATCCATTCCAGAAATATCTCCCTCAGATCACTCCATAAGAAGTGTACTGAAATGAATCATGACTGAGTTTTCATAGCACAATGAAAAGACAAATCTTAGTAAAGATAAGAAGAAAACAGTATTGAGCTGACATTTCTGTTTGATTCAAACCAAAATTTCTCAAGAGAAATTTTGAAGATTTAGTTAGCTTGTCCAGCTGATGGACAAAAGTGCAGCACTGCAGTAATTCCTATGTATTTCCTTCTTTTTGATTTATAATATAATGTAAATTGCATAAATTATGCTTTGCCAGATATCAAACATCATGTCACACAGACAGCCCTTAGCTGAGGAAAACTGGCATCCGCTTGTCCAACTCCACAAGTAAGAGAAAGTATAAATAAAGCATAAATGATTAATTTAACCTTCCCTCCCTGCCTCCCGTTAACAGCTCAAGGACCCACAGCACACTGTGCTCCTGTGATGTACCAGTGCGGTAGAGCCTTCAAGACTGTGGCTAACCCCTTTCCAAGTACAAACACCTGTAAAAACAAAATTAGCCCTGCCAATATGTCTAAGAAGAAATGCTTTCCAGTAGGTTATAGATATAATATTCACCCCATTCAGGGGAATCCAAACAAAACACAAATGTCTTATTGGGGCAAGAGGATATTAAGAATAATAGACAGATTATATGATAGTTTATTGAAGGCAAAGGAAGAGACATTAGTCATAGTTTTGTTATAAAATGAGACTTAATCAAAGAGGAATGGGTTAGAGGTCATGTGTTCTATTTGTGCTATTATTATTTTTAAATCATTGAGACTTCCATGAGTGGCAAAAGAAATGATCCTGAACAGTGCAAAACAAGCCAGACCTCACTGGAGCACTTCAAGATGAGCCAAGAGAATCCACCGCACGAGCCCTGCTGGCTGTATGCTAATCTTCTTTTTATGCCTTTTTAACAGGGGATGACTGGTATCTAGGATCACCTTTGCTAGAGAAGTTTGTCTCAACAAATCACTAGGCTGGCTGGGATATGCTTAGTGATGTGTAGCAACCTGGGCAGAATGTAACTTATCACAGAAACAACATTGTTCTTACATGCTGCTTCTTTTCTTTCCATTGTCCATTTTTTAAATCAGAGAACTGTGGTATATGCGTTCAATTTTTCCTCTAAGTTATTATGCATACTAACTTCCAAGTATCTATTTTGATGCTGAGTGGCCAGGAAGAGAGGCTCAAGCCATTCTGTAACACTGAATGTTACGTGATTTACTGTAATAACTGTACAATTACACGGACAATAATTTTTTTTTAAGTGCAACCATAACTGCATCTATATATTTTGTATGCAAAACTACCAGATTGTGTGCTTAGAGGTATAGATAGGGATGAAATCTTTAACAACTGAAAAGCTGCAATACGTTTGTTTATGGATTAAAAGTTTCTTCCCACAATTAAAGTATTATACTTTAAATCTAAGCCCATACATAAATTTACACCAGAAAATAGACATTGTAGAGCATTCAGACGAATTTAGGACATAACACTATTGAAAATGGAGTACCTTACTAAATGGCATTAACACTTAGGCTAGAAGAAAAAAAACCTTCTGTTTCCTTTGGCACTAACTGAAGCCTCAATGATTTAAAAATAAGAATTATACAAAGATCTTAAAATACCTGGTAGATATCTACCTTTCATATTAAAGCTAATTTTAAATAGGAGATACCTCTTATCATATTAATAAGAAAAAATACAGAGTGAATAATTTACCCTAACTCCTTGCCTATGTACCTTTTCCCCATTAAGATTTTAAAAACAGCTGCAGAATTTGCAAAGTTATGTTTTATTTCACTTACACAACTTCCACAACTAAGTACACCTAGAAACAAGGGTGCTTCTTCCACTATGCAGCCTTTATTTTTCCTTTTCTCTTTTTATACAGTTACTGCAAACCACTTTCCAATGTAGCATACTTTGGTGTCCATCATTTTTATCTGTCCAGACTCTTTTTGCTGTATCCACTTTATCTACTGGTTCGTTATTGTATCATGAAAAATAAGGATATCAAGTTTACTTGCATTAGTTGATTAATTTTAAATTCATAGAATTCGCTGCCTTGCTTTTCCTTATATTCTAAATCAAGGTTTTTCAAGCTTCCTGAACTTATATGTCATAGACCAAATTCATCACACAGCTGAGTGCCACAAGACACAAGTCACCTAAGCTGCACAGCTGAGGGGCAAAGGAACTCCTGGACCACCTCGCTGGCAGGAGGTGACTGGGTTCCTCCAGTCCCTCCAGTTTTCTGTGGAGCACCACCAGTCTTGGCAGGATGTCCAGGTCTTCTTAGCCCACTGCACCAACTCAGTGGCACTTACAGCTCCGTTTCCTCCAGAACTCAGCTTACCCAGGGCCCTCTTCACGGCAGTACCGTCTCGTTACCAACCAAGTAGCGCAGCCTCACCTGGCAGTCACACGTTCCTCCAGTGAACCTATGTGAAACTTTCAATCTGTATGAAATGTCAAATCCTTCTTACAAGACTCAGCAGAAGATGAAATATTACTGTGGGTTTTCTCTTTTGTCCAATGTTGCAAAAGTTTTGGGGCTCAGCTAAAGAAATAAGAAGCAAGTTCAAAATCCTCTCTTGTTTGAGAGGATTTGACCTACCATCATCTCTTCTCTAATGATCCCAAGTAATAGTCATGCTTAAAGTTATAAGAATTCTACATATAAAATATCTTTGCTTCAAGAACTTGCAATTAAATACAGTATCATAAGGTAATACCACACAGTCTTTTTTCAATTTCTTCAAAATATTCCTCCACATGCACATCTATATATACATTTGTGTATGCCTATGTAGACATTAGGTATATATAATAAGAATATATGAAAGTAGTATATAATTAGAAAAGAGAAAAAAACCATACAAGGGATTTTGGGGCACAGGCAGGGACAGAGGAGAATGACTAATGAGGTTCATAAAGACTTCGCCTTTTGGAAGGAATAGCATTAAAAGCAAAACCAACTACCAAACTACTCGGCAGCAAAGAAAATACTTTTGCCTTGGCATCTTTGTCTCTTCAAACTATTATGTGTGTCCAGTATTTCCTTTGTGGTTTTATGAACATATGCATTACTTATAGACCATAAATGGCAGTCGGGATAGCAGCATCACAGGGCATTTATTGGCAAGGCATGTATAATACTGCTGAAGGTCTATTGACCTCCTATGTGAGGTCTATGTGAGCTCACAGTTGTGACAGTATAAAATTGGGAAAACGTTTGGGAAACTTGTGTTCTTGCAGCCAGCATCTCCCACTCTCTTTTTTCTATAAGCGCTTCCCTGACCCTCAACTGAGGAGTGGAGTGAACTCCCAGGAGTGGAGTTCAAAGAATCAGGTAGTCACAAATGCTTTTTCTCTGTCCTCCAGATTATTGTTTTGTCCTTTGTTTGGGCCTATCAGCCTTTAAGAATTGTTTTTCTAGTAGGACAGTAAGGAGCTTTAAACTACCCCTGCAGCTCTGATAAGCACAAGAAAAAGTGCTCATGGTGCACATCAAGCATGAGGTGTGGGTCGTGGACCACGACCAGTGCATCGCTGCACTGTCCCTTTCCTTCCTCCCTCCCCTGCAGTCAGATTATCCCTGTGCTGTTCATATTTTTCATACGCGTTGCTACATAATGACTTCAGCATTTTTAACAAGTTATTCCCCCAAGCGGTACTTTAACTTGCCTTTCACGCTACCAGGGATGTTAGCGAGGCAAGAAGGAAGCCTCTGAGAGATACTTATTTCCCCAAGCCACAGCTTATCAGGAGCGGTTAGGAACCATTCAGCATATTACCAAGGAGAAGAGAAGTTTCCTTTGGTTTGTCACCAGCTCCAGCTTTTGAAGATGTAACACACCTCTGAGTGCATTGGCCTCTCTCCTGTGGGGACCAGCTGAAGTGCTTCCTGTCAGGGGCCAGTATCAATAGCACTCTGAGGGGTCTCAGTGACCCCTATAGCCTGTGCTCAAGTGGACAAGCAGCCAGATGGTCACACATTTCTGCATTCTTTCACTGTGTTTTTCCAGCATTAGATATACATGGTAATGTCTTTTGTCTTGCAGATCTAAAGGGAACAGAGCCCCTGAAGAACAACTTACAAGAGAACTTATTGTATGTGGCAGAAATCAACACAGGGAATCTGTGAAAAAAATAATAGGTTATCAAGGGGCAGAAAAATCCAGAAAGGGTTCGGGGTTTTTTTCTGGGTTTTTAACTGTTGCAAACAATAAGCAGATAACATATGAAGTTTAAAGACATTACCTTCACAGGTATAAAAACATTCACGTTTATGGGATAATCATCTGCAAGTGAATGAATTATTATAATTCAAATATAATTATACTTAAATAATAGAATTCAAGACTAATGAATTATATAATTCAATTACATATTCACTATAATTCAAATATAATTATAACAGAATTCAAAAATTAAAATTGTCCCATTCCTGGAAACTTTCAAGGTCAGACTGGACAGAGCTCTGAGCAACCTTATCTAGTCGAAGATGTCCCTGCTCATTGCAGGGGGGTTGGACTAGATGACCTTTAAAGATCCCTTCCAACCCAAAAATTCTATGATTCTATGAAATATTTTGAAAAATCAGTGCTATATTCTTGAGATTTTCAGTATAACCAATCTTTGTTGAACAGGCTTGACTTCTGAGGACAAACTGTGAACTCCATTTAATGACTGAAGGGTCATGAAAAGATTCAAATGCCAAAAGGAAAAAAATAAACAGAAGGGAAAAAAAAACCACCACTATAGGATTCCCAGCACTTCTAGCAAAGACCGAGCCATAAATCTGAGAACTAACAAATTCAGACCACATGTCTACAAGCCAAATCCTTGCTTTATGGACTGCAGGCTACCATGATTAACCCCTCAAAAAATAGGGCTGGGCATGCATCAGTGCTTGTCAAGACGATGAGCAGTTAATCTCATAACCTAAAACCTCATCGTAGCACTGTTCAGAAATCCGGAAAAGCATACGCAGCTCTAAGTGCGACAAGTTCTGACTGCATTAAAGATGACAGATTTATGGGGTCTTATATTTGAGTTAGAGGAATAGACAGAGAAATAACAGTTTAGGACCCTGAGACTAGTGAATGGTCTATGAAACAAGTGTATAGCAGTATTTAACAGAAAGTAGCTTTTAATTACGGTGGCTAAGAGAAAGTACATAAAAATGTCAGCATGCATCACTGAATCACAAAATCATAAGGTTATCTGCTCTTTCCCATGACAAATTGTGTATACATTATAAGTTTATGTCCTGACAAAATCCTCCCAAAATCCAGTAAAGCGTGGATCCACTGGTGAACTTCACAGAGGCCCCACCTGGCTTAGCTCTGGAATTGGCTAAACCAACTCCCCTACAGGATCTGGAACCAGCTTTTAAGGGTTGGACCTGTGTATCTGAGACCTGCAGATATTTAAGAAGTAATTAGTCTTGTCTAATTTTCAATTTTTCAAGCAATGTTACTTATGTTTCTTCCCAAGGCGGATTCAGTTCAGTGAGATATTGCCTAGCTTCTCCAGCCTCATGACCAGATATATTATTTCCGGTGCCAAGATCTACAACAAGGAGATGGAGTGCAGTCTAACCTGTTAATTCTTGTCTAACTTTTAATTCATAAACAGAAAAAAGCCTGAAAAAATATTTGTAAAACTGTGCCAGAGAAAATGTATTTGCCATTTCTCCTTTCATGTCATGTTATATATGCTCAGCTTTCAATCACGTCTGCTGAATGTACCTTATGAGCTGGTGGTGTGTCTGCGTATCAGTTTTGGAGGGACTGAAAAGCTCTTAAGTTCTTTACTAAAACCTTGGCGTAGCACATTTGCTAAATACTGTAGATTCATTACAAAGCTGAAGATACCCAAGCTTGAGACATTTTGCTCCTTTTTCCATCAACATCTACAGGCTCCTTTCATCTCCTTCCTCCTCCTCTGTGCTCCTCTACTCCTTTAATCTCTTTCCTGCTCTTCCTCTCCCCATCAGAACAGGAATGTGTGAACATTTATCTGTGTCTTTGCTAACATGAACATTCTTCCACTCGCTCTCCAACCGTTTCCTACCCCTTCAGGAACAGAAAATCTCAGAAATGAGCACATCTCATTTCCACTCAAAATCCAAGCATAAGATTCAGAGATGAACTTATTGTGAAAAAAATGAATAAAACCCACCGTTCTGAATGCTATAGGACCTGGACCAGGGCCTGAGGTTCGGGAGTGCAACAGCTGTCTAAATGAAATGGAGGACTGGAGGGAAATAAGTTAAAAGTGCACAAGAAACCTTCCTACTTTGGCACAGCCCCTCCTTGACCTGGCTGTCTGGTATTTGTAGATGTTTTCAATCAACTCTACTTTTTATCATGACCGCCCACATTACCTGCCTTCAATTTTACTCTAAGCAGCCATACATCTGTGCACCACAGCGTGCTGAAGTCTGAATATCTCTAATTAGGAACTTAACACCTCTAAAATGTTCCATATGGACTCATCGCAATTAGAGTTTGCTGCTATTTCCACCATGGCTGTGTTAGGCTGAGGTGCCTTCATTGCATGACCTGTGACTTCAAGGTGCTTATCTTGTTTTTCAGCTTCCTCTGTCTCCTGAATGCTTTTTGCAATATGATTGTGTCCTTCTCTGCCCCTTCCAGTTGGGTGCACGCTGGGTATTTCTCTTTATAAGTGTTCCAAAGCAGTATAGTTTCTCCACAATAACTTGAACCACAATTTAATTTAAAAAAAAAAAAAAAAAATACAACCGAACAAAAGACCAAAACCCTATGATTTCAAATATGGATTTTTTTTAAAAAATATATGTATCTTGAATTAAAAATAGAAGCTGGATACATGCAGAAATTACAGCAGAAGGTACTTTCATTACTGTGCAAATGTTGCACATCTCCGTCTGGCCATCGCTCACGTCTCCTGCAACTGCCCAGCCGTGTCCCCCTCCCACTGTGCCACAGCCCGAGTGACAGCACCCACGGGCTCGCCGGTGTCAGGGAGTGGCGAAGGGGGGCTGAATGTGAGATCCCAGCGCAGCCCATGGCGTCTCCCCGCCCGGGGGCTTTGCAAAAGCAACCAGGCAAGACTACCTGCACATACACGGGCAAAGGCAGCTGCACGTTTTACTCTTCGTTCTGGGGTATAATCGTAGGAATCGTTAACTGCTTTTGGGTGGCCACTAGAGGGAAATGTTGCTCTGTTAACAAGACCGTTCTGGAGTGATTTTACTGCATTTTTGTACATTTTTTAAATTTTTATTTTTAGAGGAAGTATGTAAAATGTATGTTCTATCTTTCAAGCATTTGTTCTGTGCTTTCAACAAGAGGGAAATTCAGACTTTAAATAAATATTAATTTCTTAAAACAGAGTTATATATTTAACTCGGTGCATATGAGAGTAAAACTAGAATTAAGCTCACTGTCCAAAGTACATGTTTCTGTCTTTTCCCTCTAGGTAATGACTAAACACCTTTTGTGTTCTGATTAGTCTTTTTGTTGAAGGTTTACAAAAGGAATATAGG
Source organism: Phaethon aethereus (assembly GCF_964289735.1). Classification (NCBI taxonomy): domain Eukaryota; kingdom Metazoa; phylum Chordata; class Aves; order Phaethontiformes; family Phaethontidae; genus Phaethon; species Phaethon aethereus. The sequence continues at coordinate 69,611,713 of NC_138578.1, read as the reverse complement.
CTCAGTTACCTCTCTCTCTTCTGAGTACAAAGGTTAAAACCAATGAAATACTTCTTTTTCCTATTTTCCCAGGTAAAAATTCTATGGTCCCAGACTGAGAAAGACTTCCATTAATTAAATTACAGTTTTTTTGATTAAGGACTGCAGCCCCTCTCTCTAAGTCACTAAGTAATTAATTGAATCATACCACAATAATAAATCATACCATGATGTTCCAGTGTATACAGTCATTAAGCACTTTGGAGTGCATGACTTCCTGACATGATGTGTCTACATTTTTAAATAAACACATGCCTATATTCTCCTGTTGCTTGTGTACTGCAAGCACCTCCTGTTTGAGTGTCCAGAGTAGTGAGATGGATTGGCTAAACTCTGACAAAATGTATGGTCAGCAATAAAGTGTCCAGAGAACAGCAATAATATCAGGCATCCCAGAAACTAGACAAAAATATTAACAGAAGAACTTCTTCACATGAAACTTGAAATAGAATAAGGAGATTGTATTGCAATGTCTGTATAAGTATTTTTTATCAGGGGTAAGTACTAAGACTACAGAGAAGCATGTGTTAATATTTGGGGCTTTTTTAAAAAATATGATCTGAAAATTATTCAAGGTGTTTCATAATGAGGAGAAGAAGCTTTTAAGAACAAACTAGTGTTCTTAAAGCAACATTTTCACAGACTGTGTTGAATTGCTTTAATCATGGCATAAAGAATGAGTAAACAGAACACAAGAGTGGATAACTTCAAAATGCTTAAGGTATATTGTAGGGGGGGTTTAATACTTATTATACATGTGATGCTTTTCTAGTTTGATCTTAAAAGTAAGATTGTGTGTTTATTATTTTCTGTTTTTTCCGCGCTTGTAAGGGATTCATATATTTTCTGCTCTCACTCAGACAAAAGTCCTAAACGATCTTGCCACTAATTATTTCTGAGCTTGCCCAATGTTACAACAAAGCTTTCCTAGGTTATGCTAGGCCAAGTTACTGCCAGCTATAATGAGAAGTTTTGGATGCAACATCCACAACTTATGAAAGCCCAGATTTTATTTGTTGCAGTATTTTGTACCAGATTCATCCAAGATGAAACTGAATAAAATTTATGAAACTTAATGTTTACCAACACTAAGTAAATATCATTATAACAGACAGTAGTAAGTGTTGATCACTCAGTAACGACTAATGTGACATGATGGAAGCTGTTAATTATTGGTTGTAATAAAAGAAGGTGGAGGAGTCTCATTAGATTTGTTTTATATGATGAATCGCTCGTATTTATAATTGGATGAATATGCATGCAAAAGAACAACCGCTTGAAATTTCCATTGCTTCTCACCTTGAAAATATTACTGCTAGTCTCTATGTTAAATACTTCAGTTTTAAGAATATGCAGGATTAGACAATCCTGTAGAGAGAGAGAGTGAAAAGTTAAAAGTGAGCACAGGAATTCACCCCATCGATCAAAACTGCTTTCTGGATGGTGCTTCCTCTCCTACCCTGTGTGAGCCTTGCTTCCCTCAGGCTGCCAGGTCCAGGGGACAGTCAGACCACACTGGTCCTTTTAAAAAGATGAAATAAATCTCTTCCACAGTGTATTTGAGAAGTGTCAATACCGTGATTTTCATAGGCTTATTATTCACATTGCAGGTAGTTTCTGGAGAAAATCATACAGAAATACGTGGCTCCATCACAGTGGGGGAGTTTGGTCTTTCATTTCCTGAGTTTGGATCTTAAATGCTTTTAGGCACTTACATACCCTGGAGGCACTTTTTACACTGTTCTGATGGGCATGGTACAAAAACTAAAATCGACAAACAGATTAAAAAGCAGTACTTCCAAGTGTGTGTTATTTAAACAGCTACAAGGATAACGACTTCAATTTGCTCCATAATAAAACTATATCGTTACTAAACTTTTCTTATCAGTGTCATTTATTGTGTGTACGAGACTGGTGTATTAACATCTCTGTTAAGAAAAAAGCATCATTTTAAGTACAAATTCAGTAGAGACTGTTTCTGATCTAAAGGTCAACTATAGACTGTACTTTTTGTAGCAAAATACCTAAACAATAATTAATATTCAACAATTTCTATGAATACAGTCATCCAACAATCTTATACAGCTGGGAACTCTGGACTACAGCAGGCATTTTGTTTATTCTTGGGAAAGAAAGAAGTCAAAATATTACTTGGTGCATAAGTAAAATCTGATAGACCACCAAATAGCAGTAATAGCAGGGATAAAAAAAGAAGTGAATCTTGCAATTCATACAGGTATCATGACACAACAAACATTATCAGAAGCTGATATGTTCAAATGTGTTCAGACATTCAGCCAGACTCTTCCCTCCTACACATAATTCAGATTAACACTTCATTTTTTTGTGTATTAACACTCCAATTCAAAAGGCCCTTTCTATGCTAGGTTGACCCAGGCAGTCGATCAAACCACTTATGTGTTGGTCTCCATTACATGCATATCTGCATAAGCAGAAGTGGTCATATTTTAATTATGGCTGCAAACTAAGTTAAACAACTGAGAATAAGTTGTAAATAGGTTCTGTTTACAAGAAAACATTCAAAAATTGTATCCTTTTTTTTAATTTGGGATATTCGAGATAATAAACGTGTACCATGCACAGTATTAAATTATGTCACCTGATTTCCTATTGAAAATTTTCAATTTAAGTTTGATCCATCCAACTAGTTTCCTATAAGACAGCCATCATTATCTAAATCCCTGGTGTTAGGCAATGGGAAACAAACTGAAATGTAATATCATCGAAGGGAATATTTCATCATGTTTTCAGTGGGCTGTTCATATTACAAAACCCACATTTTTCACTTTAACTATAAAATGAGCTACTCCCAGCTCTTTTCCCCGGACATTGCAAAGCAGCCATCTAGAACATGCCCTGAGACTGACAACTTTCTTCCGTATACGGGTAACATTTTAATTTTCCCTAGACCATATTTGAAGTCTGTTATAAAATGTGTAGGGATCAAAATCTCTCCTTCTGAGCCAGAGCCAAAATGTTAAAAGCCAAGTGTTTTAAAACATAAGATGACCGAATGCCAGGCAGATTACGCACCTAAAGTTCCATGCAGATGTACTCCACAGGCAAAATTTAAACTCTGTTTGGGTATGACTGAGAGGTCAGAAGGAAATCTTTTGCCTGGAAGGAGAAACATGCAGAGTGCACCTACCTTCTGTGTATCCATTCATAAGCTCTGTGTCTGGATATGAAGAAATAGGAATATATAAATCAATTATAGAGTCTAGTGGAAAAAAAAAAAAGAACTGCCTAAAGTTTGCAAACCAAGGAGAAAAGCTAACATCTCATGTTATTTCCATCTTCTCAATGAAAACCACTGTAGTGTAGATTACATACTTACTAAAGCATAGTATAGCTTAGACGTAGGAGTAGCTGACAGCTTAACCAATTACACAAATGACTAGAAAAGCGACCTTCCTTTCATAACGACACAGAATAGTGTTAATGCACTTCAAGTTAGAGAGCTTACATTCAAGTTAAGCCAGTCTGTGTGGCAGATGAATATGGCCATCATGTATTAATGATTTCCTAGGGAGGGGAAAAACACGCCTGATTCAAAATGAATTGCAGTGATCTATGATGGCTAGACTTCATTCAAAATAGGCGTTTGTCAAACAAAATTTTTTAGAAATTTCCTACACAAGTGTAAAGTACAGTAATCTATGGAAGACTTGTCTTAAATATACTGAACAGCTGCCTTTAATGAGTTAAATGCATGCTCATTAAGGAACACAAGGCTGGCATAATATGGTCCTAGTGCTTCAGGAGAGGAATCATACATCTACAACCTGTACAAGCTGCTAGGGTGGAGAAGGTCATCTAAAATCTCTGAAAAAAGGGAATTATCGTCAGCAAACATCATAGTCCTTGGATAGAAGACTGATCCAACTCACCCAGGAACTGTTGAAAGTGACATCAGCATTCTTCACTTGAAAACTTTCAGCTTCAACTTTCTTCACTTCACTGGGACCAAAAGAGTGAGTTTCCTCCTATTTTCAGTCCCTATACAATAGCAAGGAAATTTGTTTCAGGAGTTAAGAACAGGACCACAGAGGTGACTGTTGTGTCCCAGCTACTGAGGACATAAAAGTGGTAGGGATCCTTCCTGTGCTTCTCAAGATCACAATAGAAACCTACGAAGTGCTCCTCTAAGCTACCTTTTGACCAGTGTCGATAAAGTACATTGAACTTTGTTTTGCCAGTTACATACCCAGCACTTTATAAATACCAAATAAGATTCACTAGAAGTCTGAGAGGTGAAGAAGAAGAAAGGTGCAATTTCCCAAATGAGAAATAAAATTTAGGAGTCTGTACTACTAATTTCAACATGAGGCATTATACCTTAGCAAGCCATGTGTTAAGTGAAACTGCTTTTTACTTCAAAGAAGGTTGCTAGGTGAAAGAAGTAAGATGAGAGGTCTGCCACGACTGCTTCAGAAATGTCAGAACATGGGGCCAACCATGATCTCTGTTTTCCTGGTGTTCTGTTTAGGATGCATGTGAGTTTCATGCACTTGTCCTGGTTTTAAACAACTAACTGCTCAGCCCAATAACTATCTGACAGCTCAAATTCCCTGGCAGATGGCAGCTGTAGATGCTCAGGTCAAGTCCACACATGCAGAGGCAGTGAGGTCAGTGCATCCCAGGTAGGCTGAGCTTACTGTGTGCGCAGCAAAATCATTCTGCACCTGTGACACATCAGGAACATGTTTGACATATCATATATGGGCTTGACCTCTGTTCAGTAGGTAGACAGTAGGTCCAATACATCCAGAGGCTTTGGACTCACTGCACACTCACAGCAAAGGTATATGTGCACCTGTCCAGACTGATACATAGGAATCCAAACTGAGTGAGGACTCCTAAGGAACTTATCTAATAATGATATAAATAAGGCTTATGCATTGCATTGGAAATCTACCATTTCCTTTTCCTTGGAACCCAAAATGTTGCATAATAAATGATAACTGAAACCATTAATGTAATAAAAGATGGCTCTCCCAGAAACATGAACATGACATCAGGTCAAGCAACACAACTGTTGAGAAGAATGGTTAAAAAGAAAAAAAAAGAAAAAAAAAGTCTGTAGCTTCAGGAAATACTTTCTTTTTGAGAAGGCATGTTTTTTATGGAAGACTCTGGAGCTGTCAACTAAAGTAGAATTCAACTTAAAAACACAGCCTGGCAAACAGGACAGGAAGTTTCCTCTGACTCACACTGTCCTCATGCAAGAGTTCTCCAAACCCGGAGAATTCTAACAAACTTCAAAGAGTTTGGGACAAGGCAGTCATACTACAGTGAACCATAGGAAAATACCCTAATTTTCATAGAAAACTCAAAATACTTCTTCATGTTCCCAGGGACCAAGAGACCCTGAAGAAGACATGGTGCCAACATTTCTGCTTTTGGAAAAATCAATAATATCAAATTCCTAAATAGCCTTTACCTTTGTCAATATTCATGAATCAGAACTGTATGGAAACACTTTGCACTTCTCCACTTCTGTTACACATGAATATCTATGCAACAATAAATAATATTCACTTAAGGACTACTGTACTGCACCTAATTTTACTCCATTGTGATCATTAGTACAAATTGAGAGAGAAAAGTATTACAAACTTACCTGTATAAGTCAGTCCTCTCCATCATTTCTTTTCCTGGCTTCCAGCAAGCCATAGCTCTTGATCTTAACGGGCACGTACTTCTACATTGTTCAATGTGTGTAACAGTCACCATAAGCCCATCTTCCATAATGCTCTAATCCCTTTTTGATCTCTCTTCTGTTTTTGACAGCTGTAATGTCATGTGGCATCGAGTCTGATGGCTCATGATATTAATGTGTATAGGGCACTTTTGTCTGTTTTAAGATTTTGACTTCATAAATGGTTCTTCTCCTACAATTTTGCTGACCTCTATTGTATCTCTCCATTGCTGTATCTTATACAGAGATATAGAAGCCATTCCATATGGATGCTGTGTTGAGTCTACCATACTTTGCTGTGTGCATCAACAAAACCATTACATTCTAATATATGCACTTTTCTAGTGGTGACTGAGCCAAAAAAAACTTGCTGATTTTCAGATTTCTGCATGAGCTTCCAGGCCCAGCAATTAAAAAAAAGTCCTTACATACATTCAATAAGTAAATTCAAGAGAAAACAAATGTGGACATCATAATCTCAAAGTATACATTACAGCTTAATTTTAAACATAGAGTTAGGAATTTATGTCAGGGTTTTGGAAAGTGCAAAAGCATTTTAGGAGCAAAATTCCCAGTGACTTTCAATGAATGTATAATCCAAAATCACCCAGATACTTTTGAATAACTCACACATAGGCTTTCAAACTTGTATTGTGAAAACTTTAGGTCCTTTTCAGCTTCAGGAAATTCTTCAACTGCTCTACTAAAAATAGACTTAAATTTGTGCTGGAGGAACTTTGCTCCTATAGACTCTTCTAAAACATACCCAAACTTAACATATATTCACAAGAATGTTCAGCGAATCAAGAGGTCTATTTTACATGTGTTCCATTATTAGCATGTTAGTGTTAACAATCAATGAACATTATATTAATCTCTCTTTGTATGCATATATATATGTATGTGTTATATATATTTCATAGTCATATTCCACTAAATCTGAAGTGTTTCCATTGTATCAGCATATTCTTCTCAGGGATTTATGGCCATCGGGAATATAAGCATAGCCCTAACAATGTACATCTGTCCCTGTAAAACAGCACAGGCAGAGTGCCAAATACAGCTTTTGGAGCAGGGTTGTTCTCAAAATGTTTCTGGAGAGCCATTTGAACTATGAACTCTCAAAATGAAAACTGCCCTTGAAGCTCCAGGGAGTGACACAACTGCTGACAAACTTCAGAGTGCCTGAGCACCCTCGCTTGAATTGGGCCGAGCAATTTGCTGAGCTGTCCTACTGGGGACAGACATGTGGGAATACATGATGCTAATAGAGAATTTACCTTGTGACTGACCACTGCACTTCTTGATCACTATAGAGAGCATGATTTAGGTTTCTGTTAGTTATGAGGATTGACAGAATGCAATTAAAAACAAGAAATCGAGTGATACACATAACGGACTTTAAGATGTTAATATGTGGAACATGTAAAGAACACAAGGATTCCCACAGCATTTTATGGGATACCTTGTATGGGTCCTCAAGGGAGAAGTCATGCCAAAAAATTAACCTTGCTGCTTTTGGACTGAACCAAGCTTGAGGTGACCCAGAAAAGTAAAGTCATCATGTTGCTTTCTTTCAAAAGGTGCCCCTGGGCTTTCATGAGATGACATTTAAATTCCCTTGCCATCATAGCAGAACTACTCAAACTAGTTTACGCAACTTGCTGAATGGCAGCATGAATTCTGGTGGCCACTTGCTGCTTTGTGTTCCCATGACAGTTTGCACTAAAGTGGCTGTAAAACACAAGGAGGAATGGGTAATGCGCTGTGTCTCAGAGAAGGCATAGACTGAAGACTCTGCATTGTCATTTGATCTCAAGGAATGCAGACTATTCCAGGAGAGGAGCTCTTGAATGCTCCATGAAGTGGTGCCACTATTGGCCAAAATGCTGGATAGCTCTAAAACAGAGTCTCTTGTGTCACAGCATTAACACTATCTCTTGAAAACAGACGTACCCTGTCAGCAATAAGATCTGCTGTATGTTTCAAATCATAATGTTTAACTATCATAAAAAAGTAAGTTTTCTGCAGACATCTGACTATCAGCTCAGACAAACAAAGCAGCACGTCAGTGATCTACTGAGCTGTGCTGATTAGTTGTAAATCTTTTATTTTAACCTTTCAGATTATTCTTCCACAAACTACTGTGAGCAACTACCTCTCAAATCATGCTTTCAACACATCCCTGTCATGGCATTCACCCACATGAATAAAATGATCTTCTTTGCAATAACTGAGGATATTAAGGATTAAGAAAAGAGAAAAATGCAAGAACTAGATAGATACATATGGGAAAAAAGGCCCTTACCCACAGAGCTTTCCAGCAAGAAACAAAGATATCTACTCTGGCTGAAATCCCACTGGGGACCATCGCAGTCCCACGTACACTTTCCCCTTGCTAATACTACTCTGCAGGAAGGTGCTTTAGTGGCATGAGACACACAACAGCACAACCAACGGTGCTTACTGCTAAATGACTTGCTGGGACTGGAATTAAAATCGCAGGAGACCAAATTGTCATTCTCTATGAATAATGTGCTCTAGCCTTAATTATTGGTGGAAATGCAATGAGAAGCTGCAGAGGAAAGAGATGGCAATGCCCTGCAATATTTTAAAACTAGATCTTTCTGGTAACTGATGCTAGGTAAAATGACCCCCAAAGAACAAGGGTCTGGGAAACAGTAGCTGAACATGGTCATATCAGTAAATGTACCTTCCATCTGCCTGTCTGGAATCCTTATCAGAAATATGTGGTAGATGACCTTTTTTCCATGTTTTCAAACATACAGGGTGTTCTGCAAAGATAACAAACGCCAGAGGCAAGATTCATCCGAAAAGTATGAACGCTTATTTTCACTGGAGAACCTGAATCAGCCCCAAACTTCCCTGTACAGTACCCCTGAACCTTGAATGGACATGATCCATGTACTTCTAGCACATACTTCCTTTTTAAGACTGCAGTTCAGCAAGTTACTCAAGTCTGCAATTCGAGCATGTTGGTGGCTCTGTGCAAGTCAATGGGCTACACAGTTACACTGAGTTACCTTGTTAATCAGGCTGCTGAGTGCACTGAAGGCATGAATAATAACCGATGGTTCAGAGGCATTTTGGTGCAACAATTGGCTTGAGCACCAGTCACGGCCCCGGGCTCTACAAGAATATAAGCAGAAACGGTGAACAAGAAATGAGTCCCAGACATCTGGATCAGCAGTGAAGAGTGAAGTCCAAGATACTCTAACAGGGACTTTCACTTTCATTATTACTTGTGATATTAAATTAGATATTAAATTATTTTTGTTTCCTAAACAAATGAGACGTGTGGTATTGCTGCTGCTGGGCTCCACCTAACAGTATTTGAATGCAGTAGCCATACAAATTCATCAGAGGGGTTCTCTTCTCCAGGGTTTCCAGTTCCTGAAAGTTTTGTTAAAATAAGCTTCGGAGTAGGAGAGAGAGACCATATTGATCCCACTCACACAACGCAATGTTATCCTCAGCATTTGCTAGACACCAGTGAATCCGCACGGGATCTCAGCCTTCAGCACTAACTCTCCAGGAAACCAGGCTTCATTGCCCCTGCCACTCACACAACTATTTATAATTCAGCTCTCTCGTTCACATGTTGCAATAAACAGTTTTGCCATGACTCCTTCTTTCACATATCTGTACTTGACCCTGTTCAAACACATGCATGCATAAACACACAGTTTGTGTCTAGAGTCCAGATCCCTTTTTCAATAAATAAATAGCTGTATAGATGGAGAGAAGAAAATAACAAAAGAATTGGTGAATCAGGACGTGAGCTGAAGACCTGCACCGTGGATTGGATGTCTCAGCACACACCTTGAGGTGAACTGTGTTGAAAACTGACTTCTTGCAAACTCTTCCCACACAAGCTGCTGAGATTTAAAACCCACAGTCTGATATGGCTGACTGTACTCGTGTTTATTTGTGCAGTGAGAAGTCTACAGAGGTAGTATAAAGCTTTGTCAGCTTCACAAAATGCGCTAAGTTGTAGCCCTCTTAAGAAGCACATTCCTACCTGCACTGCCACTCCGCAGCCACCATCCCTGGAGGCCCCTTCTATTGTTGCAGTGTTAGTGTCATCACTCCATTAGGAGCCTGTCTGAGTCTGTGTGCCTAATTCAGAAAGTGCACCTGTACAAGCATAAGAAGAATGATAATTCCTGGCTGTGCTTTGGTGTGAAGTGCTTTCTTGTAAAACAAAACAAACTATTCATGCCACGATGAAAAATAACTTCTGCTGTACCTGTCAAAGGATCGGCGGGTCTTTTCTAGTGAATGAATGAGCAGTGGCTGGTCTTTTTTAAGCCACTGAAAAAAGAAAACTGTTCATGCAAGTAAATATGTATAATACAGGGCTAGACTTTGCTGTCCTTACGCCAGCTAAACAGCATTTCACAGAAGATGTAAGCCATGATGCTCCTATGGTATATTCACAGAGAACACACTGAGGACACCGTGAAATTTTGAGTGCACAGAGAACTGATCGGGCTTCTGCACCCTTTCCATCTCCATGGGGCTGGACTCCCCGCAGCCACTCAAAGCTCGCAACTTTTGCACCAGCCTTTCATGGCTTGGCAGACACACACATGCCCCACTGCTGCTGCCTTCTGGATAAAAAGCAGCCTAATTGCCACTGTCCAAATTACAGCTCGGTCCCTGGTGTCTCACAGGGCAGGGCAGCTCCACGCTCGCTTGCAGACGCTGAACAGGAAGGCGATGCTGCTGAGAGCAGGGTCCAGGCTAGTGGGTCTGTTGGGGCTACCTGTCAATAGGGCTAATAACATTTATAATCCTAGTGCTCAGCCAAATGAGGTGATTCAGGTTGTTTCCAGTTAGGAGAAGAAATACGAGGTAATGAAGTCAGGCATCTCTTTAATGCAATCTTATTTACAGAGATGTTAAATCCCTTCTCTCCGGGCTTTTCTCCTTGCTCTGTGTACCTGTGCTGGATAGACACGGTACGCTCCTTATGCCCTCTTCAACTTTTCCCATGGATCTGTCTCACAGATTCACAAATAAAATACCCAGTAAAATGCCATTCACTTGCATATGCATTGTGTGAGCTTTTGTTCTGGAAAGTGGGGTGTTGTGAATGGAGATTGCTAGATCAACAGTGTTAGGGGTCTCTATTTCAAGAAATTAAGCCTTTTTAAAGCTATCGTCAGTTACCCAGTTACCCACAGTCTCAAAGAGAATTGGCACACCAGATAACACTTTAAAGCCTTGAGTTAACATTAAGCAGGTACTAAAATCTGAGTTTCCTTCTAGATACCACTTCTTATGGGGGTATCTAGAGTGTTATTTCACTTGTTGTGACATATTTCTTATGAAAACAAGATATGGTTAACAAAAGCCCTCCTCGAGTAGTTAGGATAGCTTGTCTGACACTGTGTTTTAGATGCAGAGCTGTATAATCTTATTTCCATACAGTAGGAAACTGAAGTAAAATGTTGGAATTGTAACCTATGATCGAAGATCTTACAGCAGCTGCTCGAATGGTGCAAATATTTGCCTTGATTATTGTATTTACAATTCCAAAAATATTTCTTCTGTTGAAAGTCTGTGTACAAGACACTACTCCAAACCATTTTTAAGGGAGTTTTGACATAAATGAAACTTTATGCTGGCATGGCAAGTGAAGTACTTGATTAATAAAGAGTTTCACTGTTTTCAAACACATATTCCATGCAGGCTCATTTGAAGAAAACCGCAAGTGGAGAATGCTTTACTGCTTCCAGTCACAAGGGGGTTGTGTATTTCAATCCTGCTTACACAGTTAGCTTACTTTGGAGCTCTGGTAGGAAAGAAACATGACCAGGAGAAATAATGCTACATTCAGTGACCCTGCCCTTAGAATCAATTGGCCTGATGGGAGAACTTTTTTCTCTCTCTTTTGCTACTGTTTTCTTAGTTTTTAACCTTTTAATACTTAATATTTCTTGAAACACCACCTTTAGAGAAATGTCTACCATCCACAGACTTGAAGTACTGATTGATATGGCCTTCTGACACTGTGAATGGGAAATGAGAGACTTACATCAACAGTTGACATATAAAGTAATGTACATGTCTATAGTCTTTTAGACACGTTTTGGTGTCGGCTAATATTTTCTGATTTAAATGTTGGGTTTTAAGTATACAGCTCTGATTCTCTTATGGTACAAAGGAATGGGACTTCAGCCACAGTGACAAGTGAAAGAAGAGGACAATTAGGTCTGATGAAGTGTGCAGAGAATTCCAAAATAAAGTCCTGAAAATACAGAAAATAAAAAAAATTACAGCAAGTTCTAGTAGGCTGTGGAGTAGCCACCCACTGGGCTTGAGTTTTTGGTTGTAGCCCTATTGCTGAAGTATATTAAAATCTGATTGAACAGAGCACTAGAAAACATTCTGCATTTGAAATGAAATGCAAAGTAAAGATCATTACTTATTTTCTCTCCATCCTACAAAACCTTACTGGCAGGCAAGGAAGGAATAAAACTGCTTCAGTCGTAGGTGATGCTTACTGGTCAGCTGGCACGTAGATGAGAGAGATCAGCCAGTGGTGATCACTGACTGTTTGTGAGGCTGCCATTACCTATATGGTACATTCAGAACAATTTGGGACGACTGTTTTAAAAAACAGCTTGTGACTTTGTACACACACAGTGGCACTCAAAACCATGTGTCCAAACACAAGCATATGAGCGTAGTTTATTATGGCAAGGTAAGAAACTGCCTGTGTGCCCAGGCTCCATGAACAAAACCAGCCTGCCCTTACAAATGCTCCTGCTTTTCCTTCAGCCTCCCAGCCACATGCTGACGGTCTGGGCACCTGTGCCCTTTGCTTACATACATGGAAACAGGAGAGATGAAAGCAAACACGTCTTATCCTCTCATACAGGTACTTCATTCCACCCTTCTTTCAGCAAGTGCTAAATCTCTTAGGTCAAAATTCAAAAGCACACAAGCCTGTCACTTTTAAACTACACAACCAATAGATATGTCTAACTGACAGGAGGTATACTGAAGCAAGCTGGTTACAAGAAATGACTAATTTTTGTTTTCTACTTCCTCTCTTTCTCAGTGTTCTTAAGTATTTACTGCCTCTCACAGTGATAACTTGTTTTTTTAGAAACGAATCACTAGCACTGAATTTGTCTCAAAAGCCCATAGTTATAACGCACATTCTTTCCACCTTCAGGTGTTCTTCTGAACCACAAGTTCTTCAGAGACAGCTCAAAAACAAACAAAATTGATGGGTTTTGTTCCTGAATATATAGATGTATTTTCACTCTTTCTATGACTCTTAACTTCTAAAATAAAAATGGCTGAATTCTTGCTATTTCAGTTTTGAAGGATTAACTTACTGGCTCTTGGGAATAGCTACAGGACTTCTAGCTAAGTTATGTGACAGTAACATCACTTTTGTCTTCAAATACTCCTTCTAACGTTCTCCACATGGTAATACTTCAGAGAACAAGGTATTAGTGGCATCATTAAAATATACCAGCTAAATGAAAGATTCAGCCCATATCTACTCTGTCAAATAGCAAAGAAAACATGCAGTGGGATGCCTCTCTAATCTTATTTTGCTTAAACACATACCGTCACTGTGTCCAGTCAGTGGCAGGTCCTTCACTTCAATGACAAAATTTTTTTCTTCCAAATCTATCTCCCTGTTACCACTACTGGGTTTACCGTGCTAAAACCCTTTTCACTCAGCACTCACTGGGTTGCATCTGGATGCTGTATGTAGTTTTGGGCCTCCCAATCCAAGGTAGAAGTTAATAGCCTGAGAAACATCCAGCAGAAGACAGCCACAACGGTGGACACTTGCCCTGGGAGGAGAGGCTGGGGAGCTGGGCTTGTTCAGCCTGGAGAAGGGGCAGCTCCAGGGGGGCCGAAGAGCAGCCCCTCCCAGCGCCTGCAGGCAGGGCTTCAAGGAGATGGAGCTGGGCTTTTTATGGAGGTGCATGGCTGGGGAGCAACAGAGGTCATAAACTGGAATAGGACAGGTTCAGACTTGATAAAAGGAAAAAGATTCCCACACAAGGGCAGCTAAGCGGTGGTGCAGGTTGCTCAGAGAGGCTGTCCTTATCTTCAGAGGTTTTCAAGACCCATCTGACACAGCCCTAAGCAGTCTGCCTGAGCATGAGGCAGCAGCTTGGACTGGAGAGCTGGCAAGTAGAGACCTCGCAAGGTTCCTTCCCACCTGCATTAGCCTTTGACTCTATGAGTCTGATTCAGTCCTGCCAATTTAACTCTTTGATTTGAGGCTGAATTCCCAGAGTCATCTGCCAAGTTAAACTGAGCACATTAGATAGAGAAAGCATGAGAATACAATAAACATAGAACCTCATAATGGTCTTTTTACTGAGATGCATTTCAGACTACTGTCATTCTTGAAATGTGGACTTTGGAAGATCTGAAGAGTTCTGAAATAATATCCATGAAGTCATATGTATTTTTATTTAAGGGACAGTTCTTTCTTGGAAGTTTTCCCATGAAAATAATTTTTCATTCCAGTGCTTTACATCATTGAAATTCCCTCCTTCTAAGAAACAATATTTGTGAGAGAACATGAAAATGCCTATCTTCCTTTTTTGTATTCTTTTTGGTGTCATCAAAATACTTCTCAGTCCCACTCTCCTCTGAATATTAGGAAAGCTAGTCAAAGTAAATGTTCCCCAAAAGATTAGGGACCTTAGGTTCGTAATCAGTTTGTGTGACACTGTATGCTCTAAGATAGATTGTTATGTGGCCACTTTGTTTTGCATGAATATATTAAAACCAGATGTGAGTTGCTGAGTCAGCGTTGATACGGTAGCAGAATTATGCTCTCCAGGAAATAAATGATCACCATCCATAATTATATTTTCTAAAACCTAAGATAAGCAACTGAAACCAGAAAAATGAAAACCGTGGACTTGTGTAGTTTCTGCTAGACATAGGAGATTAGCCTCATGGCTGATTAAAGACCATAGCTCTCAGCTCAGGGAAGCACTGGCTCTTAAAAAAGCTAAAACATGAGCAGAGGTCATATAGCCAATACTAACTGTATAATCTGAAATCATGTAACAGACCTGGAAGAGATTTCAGGAGGCAGTATCAACTATGCCCGTGATATTTTCTGACAGATGTTTATTCTTTCAGAAAAACCTTCATTAGTAATAGATATTGTTTCATCTCCTCAGACACCTTTTTCAGTACTTCAGTACCTTTACTGTTGAAATATTTCTCCTGATATATCTCCTAAACTTCCTGTGCTGTAGTTTAAGTCCATTGGGTTTTGTCCTACCCACACGAAATATACAGTATTATAAATACTTTGTATTTATAGTTGTCATTTATATTCAAATACCCCTGTTATATCTACCCTCAGGTTTATCTTCCCTCTGTCAAGCTAATTTTTTCTACTTTTTCTAGTACTAAGTATCTACTTGTTGCTCTCTGTGTTTTCCTAATGGGTCCACATCCTTCTTGAACTGTAGTGCCAAAGCCAAGCCATCAGACTCCAGCTGAGGACACACCAGCACCATTTCCAGTAGCACAAGCTTTACATCACAGATTTTGCATACAGCACTTCTGGTCTTCTATCCCAGTATGGACTTGTCTTTTCCACAACTGGAAAATTATTCTGCAGACTCCTTTTCAGCTTCTTTAAAGTCCTCATCTTTGTTTG
Organism: Phaethon aethereus; assembly: GCF_964289735.1. Classification (NCBI taxonomy): domain Eukaryota; kingdom Metazoa; phylum Chordata; class Aves; order Phaethontiformes; family Phaethontidae; genus Phaethon; species Phaethon aethereus. The sequence continues at coordinate 69,596,261 of NC_138578.1, read as the reverse complement.
CAGTATCCCTGTCAACCCAGTTCATCCTTATGCTATATTTCTCCAGCTAGTTTTCCCTATATTTTGTATTGTCCTTAATGAATTTCATTGTATGTTTTCGGACCATTTTTCAAATGTACCTAGTAGCTTGTTAGTTCTAACGCTATGATTGCCTGTTTCTTCCTCCAATTCATTAAGAAAAAGGATGACCACCCTGGACCCTGAATAGGCAAGTGCAGAAATCCAACTGATACCTGAATTAGTTTTGACAGGGAACCATAGATAGGCATCTTCCCATAACAGTTTTCTTAATAGATATCTTAGGTCCCATGAACCTGAAGAACATACAACACTGTCTTAATATTACGTTTTGCTGATCATTTCTGCTGACTATTTGTTCAAACAGAATAGGACCTGTGAGGACTCCTAATGAATGATGATGGTGAAAGAGCTTGAATGAAAAGACATCTTTGTTGAAAACTCATTCAAAGCTACAGTGGAAAGGATAGAGTCATGCAACTGCAAAAGAAAAACTACAGAGTTTGTTATATTATTTCTTTTCTGATATTACAGGAATACTTATGTCATCCTAATTTTCCTCTAATTTCAAGGGAAGTATTTGCTGAGGAATATCATCTGGGAACAAAACTGGACTCCTAGAACCATGGTGTGGTAAAATCTGGTGGAGGATTTACAGTGTGGCATTTTTCTTATTGCAGAGAATGAAGACATAACTCTGGTTTCTTATAGTTGATTCTTGCCAGTCTGAATTTTCATCCAAGAGAAGAATTGGGATAGTAAATTATTTTTTATGTTCAGCACAAAATAAAAATATACAAACATATATATATATAAAAAAAGAATTAATAAGAAACTCTTGGGGAAAGACAGAAATGAAGGCTGAGGAGAACAAAATGGGTGAATTGAGAAGGTGTGAGTCTATGAAGTGGATTCCACCACTTAGGACTTAATTGTCTCACAGATCAGATGTCAACTCAGACCAGGACTTAGCCAAAAATAATTTCCAAGCATAAAGCTGCCTCTTCAGAAGCAGAGCCATGCAAATAACTACTGTTGACCATCAACTGCCATTTCAACTTTTGGAATTCAAACTAAAGTTTTGACTTAAAAAATGAAATCCATATCAATATTCAAATGGATATATGACATTTTTATACCTTCCTCCAGGCCACCCAGGTATAGCTAGAAGATATGCATGGCTCATAGATGGACAGAACCACCTCAGAATAACCATTAACTCACAGATTAAGGCTGAACTCAGAGAGGGATTCTACTTTTAAAATATGGCATTTCAAATGAGTGCATAGAGGTTTGTTCCCAAGGCATTCATTCTTTCATGGGTGCTGCTCATAGGTCCAAGAAGGCAATGCTGACCGACCTGGATGAATAATTGGAGACAGAGGCTCCTCAGGAAGGAAAACATCCAACACTCATGAAGATGCATTTTCCAATGAAAATTATTTGGTTTCAAAGTCCGAGATAGAACCACCAATTTTTCAATTCCTTGAACCTGGAAGACATTATTAAGGAGGATAAGTATGACTGCACAAAATATATAACTTATTTCTCAATTTATAGCAAGATTTAGCATTCAGTCATGAAGCAGCAGGGCAATTGCTAGAGTGATCAGATTCTAGAATGATAAGATTTTCCTAAACTTAGAAAAGGAAACCTTTATAGAGGGCCTAATACCTTCTGCAAGCAGACTGTATTTCCTCCTTTCTCTTCCTCATTCTCAACCCTTAATTGTTGTCAGTAGAAAGATAATGATTTGAATCAGTGTTTCTGGATGATCGCCGTTGCATAGCTGTAAACAAACAGATGTTCTCAAGTAAACAGGACATCCTTCTCTAACAACTTGGAAACTGCCACCCCTGATTAAACTATGCCACATACAATAAAAATCTCTTAAACTATACATACCTCAAGTATTTAGTAAATATTAAGTAGAAAAACAAAAACAAGAGGTCTACCATATGTGGACCGTTCAGCATTTATTAGTAGAGGAAATTGCAGCAGGATTTTAAAGTCATTTATAAAAGCAAGTACAAAAGTAAAACATTACCTTGAGAATAGGGATTTAGACAGCGGCATACTGAGTTTTGTAACAAAACCTCAGGCACATCTAATAGACTTGTTCAGACTCCCTCATACAACATGTGGAGAAAAAAGTACCTCAGCAGCCACCAAGCTGAGAGGAGCCACTCCAATATACCTATCAAATTGGGGTCCACGGCAAGCAAGGAGAGAGAATACTTATTAATCCTGGCAGAGTATGTGCTTAAAATGGACACTGAGCAGCTCTTGGCTCTCCAATATGACTGTGCAAAACTCCTTCAGAAATGCACGAATCAGGGCTCTTTAGTAATAGATATTTCAGGTTCTGTAAAGAGGGCAGCTGCATGGGAGTTCTTCGTGGGGATGGTACCTGAAAGTTGGACATTAATATTTAAAGAAACTATTCATCTCCTATATATGTTTTCTACAAGCTTCACTTGCAATTTTAGTCCTTAATGTTTAAATTCTGTGTTCAAGAGCTAATTTTTCACATCTGATTTGAGTTATGAACTGTTAGTTATCTGATTGTTTCACATGAAACATTTGTTTTCCATGTTTCGTGACTAATGTATTGAAACACACAGCACAGTTCAGTTCCCTGATGGGACATAGCTGTTATAAACTGGTCTGATATAAATGTGATTAAAATTAAACCCACTCTGTATTCTGTGTGATTTTAAGTGTTGCTTAGGTATGCATCTCCTTCCCAATGCAATGAATTTCACCTAAGCTGACTTCTGCTATTACTCAAAGTCTGACTAATGAGTTCAAACAATCTGAATAAATATCTGGTTTCTAATTCAGCAAGTTAACTGTGAACAGATTTTTACATGCTCTTACTGGCTCAAATCTTATTTTGACATTGGGTTTTAAAAAGTGAGATGACTACAATGAAACAAAATAAAAAGCTTCAACTGGGGAAAAAACAGTCAAAAATACCAGTAACATCATGTGCCCAGGAAGTAATCTTGAGCATTATTAAGAAAACAACACTGCAACTTAATCCAACAGCAGGAAAAAAACCAAAAAAGTGAAAGAAAAAAATGTATTTAATTTGTTATCACACCAAGATTAGTCCCAGAGCTGGCTGTCAGATTATCCAGAGTGAGAGTCAAGCACTGTAGCTTAATGTAACTTGAACTAATCTTACACAGTACTGTGGAATAACCATAAATTACTGAGAGCCTGCGGATGGTCACCTCATGAACTGCAAAGAGTTTTTTTAATTTCTCTTTGGTTTTGTGTCTGAACTTCATTCCTTTCACATCCTGTTTTTCTATTCTGTGCAAAAGGAAAAAAGGAGAATTATACCTTGTGTATTTCACACAGCTCATTCCTCTGTCATACCTGTCCAGCAGAATGATAACCCAGCATCACATGCGGGGCTGCCAGATACAGCAACACCTTGTTGCTGTTTGAAAAGATAGTTTATGACAGACCTAATAGATTCTGGTGAAAATTGTATCCTGAAAGAGAAAAGAATGTCACAAAATTATTTTCACCTCAGAAGTAAATTAACTTCATTTATTGTGGCTGAAAAGGACACAGTCTGCACTGCCCATACACCACTCAGTCCCACTGAATATGCGTTTTTAGAAGCTTCTCACATCAAACCTAATTTCACATACTTTCAGGATATTATGTTGCTTTTATGAACATATTTTTTCTAAAAAGGTCTTTGAAAAGTAATTACCTGGTTCCAGTCTCTAAACTGCTGTGTGTGCAGTGCTCCTGCCTTCTCCCTTTCCTTGCGGAATCTCGGTGTCAGTGAGTAGGAGGAGACCGAACATGCCCTCCGCATGCCTGTGGACACCATCAGATGAAGCAGGGAGTAGGTGACACGCTTGAGGGCATTGTTGCTGTTCAGGGGCACCCAGCCAGACTGGAGGAATGGGACAACAGGAACTTCATAAAATTCAACCAGGACAAATGCAGCATCCTGCACTTGGGAGGGATGGGCACCCCTGCACCAGGACGGGCTGAGGACTGACTGGCTGGGGAGCAGCTCTGCTAAAAAACACCTAGGCGTCTTGGTGGGCGGCAGATATACATGAGCAGCAATGGAGCCAGCAAGATACAGGACTGTATCAACAGGGACACAAACACGTTGTGAGGGATTGGATTATCAAGGGAAAGGATTATCCCTGCTGTGCCAGCAGTCATAATTATCATAGAATGGTCTGGGTTGAAAGGAACTTTTAAAGGTCATCTAGTTCCAACCTCCTAACCATGGGCAGGGACACATTCAGCTAGAATGTGAGGGGGGAGAGGGGGAGAATCCCTCAAACTGCTGGTCACGCTTCTTTTGATGCAGCCCAGGATATGCTTGGCTTTCTGGGCTGCAAGTGCACATGTTGAGCTTCTCATCAGCCAACACCCCCAAGTCCTTCTCAGCAGGGCTGCTCTCAATCCATTCTCCACCCAGCCTGTGTTTGTGCTTGGGTTTGCCCCGATGCATGTGGAGGACCTCGCATTTGGCCTTGTTGAACTTCATGAGGTTTGCACAGGCCCGCCTCTCAAGCCTGTCAAGGTCCTTCTGGATGGCATAATTCAAGTAGTGATAAAACCAAAGGCGTTACGTGAAACTAGAATGCATTAGTGTGTCCTGAACCATAAAGCTACATCTAATTTTATCTCAGTTTTGAGGAAAGCCACTAAAAGCTTTAGACACAAGTGAAAGTAGTGACACAACTCATTCAATTTGGGTTTAAATCTAAATCTACTGCTTTTAAGAGCAGTATTCATGAGGGATAAGGTTAAGCTATTATAAAACATACATCTAGGAGTTAAACTACACTCTAGTGTCCCCACATTAATTATACAAATAGCTCAGTAGGACTCCTTTTGGTCAGGTACATGCAGTGGTCTGGAGGTAGACCACTATAGGTATTATTAAAGCAAGCTTTATAACCATCATAATATAGTGAAGCTTACTCCATTAATTTAAGACGTGATTTTTTCTGGATGATTTACAGGTAAGTGGTGATATCGGTGTGGCTATGCCGCAAGAATATGCAGTCAAGGAATTAGAAGAAAATATCACTGCTCACCCCTTGCTAATTTTGCAACTTCCTTTTAAGCTGTTGTACTGAAACCTCAGAGCAACATGTGCTCCTTTTTTTGTCCAGTTCAAATTCCTGTCTGGGTTGTGAGATCTTGGCTTAGTAGAAGGAAGGTGGCCACTTCTGCATGAAAATGAGCGGGTTTCACTGATCACTAAAATGTCGACTTTGCTCAGGAACATGAGAATTTATATTTCCTAGGTAATGGGCACCAAAATCCCTGAAAACTGGGATAAAATTATATGCAACTTTTACAGTGCAGGCCTATGGAGCCATTTATAAAAATAAGCTGGGTTTTATATGATTGGTAACAAAAATACATAAAAATGTTGTTTGCCCCATATATTGGGAAATATCCTGTCTTGGCACTCTGCAGCTGGTGAGTCATAATTTTACAGTTTTTACTAAAATAAAAATGAAATTAAAAAGTCCACATTTTCAAAGAAGTACAGAAACATAATATTTATAGAAGATCATAAACAAGTACTCTGTTAATAGCTGTTGAACTTTGTTTAAAGAATAACAGACTAACATTTCCAAAGTACTCTTTGCTGAGATTGAACAGGATTTTATTCAAACTGTTGCGGTAACTAATGAAAAACAAATGAGATTTCCAAACAGTTTTGACTGTTAGGGGTGTGATGGCAATATCATTCCTTTTTGCACTTACAGCTGCTGCTTACACTGAAACTGCATATTTAAAGCATAGTATCGCTTTAGACTTGAACTCTTGATCTGCAATGCAGAAGGGCCAGGTGTATTTAACCCAGACTGGAACCAGTCTGGTGGAACCCCAGCTTTGTCCTTGTGCATGAAGGCTCTTCAGCTTCCAAACTTACTTAAACCTCTGAGAGAGATCTGAGACTACTGCCCGCTCTAGAGCAGTTTCTTGCAAAAAAGTATGATGATGCTCTTGAGAGGGCGATGCTCAGAGTGATTCTAGTCAGAGCGCTTCTTGTGCTTGTCCTGCCCTGCTGGTTTGCTTTCCCCATCAGCTGCACCTCTGGGTGGGCGCCTGGGGCGGGGACCGTGCAGCTCTCTAAGGCTGAAAAGCCACTGGGGTCCCGTGGGCGTTGTAGCTCAGCAGAAGAGGCCTGATTCATCAGAGAGAAAAAGATAGGAGCAGCTGAACTAAAACCTCTTGCAAGGCATTTTATTAATACACCTGAACAGAAATTCAAATGAAACTGAAATATTTTTTATGGCCAAAATTTTCATTTTGCTACTGAAGCCAGAAATTTTCACAAAATCCCCACATTCTGCCTAATGCTAACTTTTATTCAAACAAATGTTAGAATTTTCCACATATGATTAGTTTCTAGGTAATTCAATATTAAAAAAATACTGAATACCCTTGGGAAGATTAAAGGAAGTCAGGTGAAAAAGCACCAATAGCTGATGTATCATCTATAACGCAAAAGGTAGACAGAGCAAAATATACAAGGGGACAAGGGTTAAGGATATTAAACTAAAAGAGGGCAGATTTAGACTAGACATAAGGAAGAAATTTTTCATAATGAGGATGGTGAAACAGTGGCCCAGGTTGCCCAGAGAGGTGGCAGATGCCCCATCCCTTGAAACTTTCCAGGTCAGGCTGGACGGGGCTCTGAGCAACCTGATCCAGTTGAAGATGTCCCTGCTCACTGCAGGGGGGTTGGACTAGATGGCCTTTAAAGGTCCCTTCCAGCCCAAACTATTCTGTGATTCTATGATACGTATTGATGAAGAGCCTCATCTCATCTTGTTATCTCTACGTTATAAAATTCCCAGGTAGTTTTACTTTTCATGCAGGTAGGTCTGCTAAGAGTTCAGGTTTTTTTAGTCAAATAGATATAACTGAAAAATGGCCCTCATAAATCATGGACTATTAAAATTATTTGTCTCCATATTAGAATCATCCAAACGATTCTGAGTTCTGAATTTCATACACCTCAGATCCACTCTTCAAAAAGTGGACCAGCCACTGGTTTAGAAGAATTTATTTCTTTGTTATTGAAGCCAGTAGAAGTTTATCACTCACATTAATGGAGTCAAATTTCACCTATGACTGTGTTTCCTTTAAAAAAAAACAACCACCAACTAACCAAAAGAAATTTTAAACAAAACAAACAAACGATCAAAAAAACAGAAAAACAAGCACCAAACTCGGATCATCTAAGACACTTCAAAGGTTTTAGCTAAAGGTTCAGGAGACAAACGGCAAAGGTTATCAGGAGGAGAACTGATCCCTGAGATTAGCAGGGCTGATAGCTGCTGGCTGTGTCTGTTAAAGCTGCAGCAGGAATTTACCAATCTCATACAATATTTTTCACATATTATTCAACAAATCAGTACACATTTAGATTTCATTTGTTCCACTGCAGATGTCACTTGATCCTTCCAGATTCTCAAGTCAGTCCCTGCCTTGATTTATATTTGCCATAAATATTTTGAAGGAGGGCAGATGTGACCACACAGACCCCCACTATTATTTAGATGGGGGCTGCTGGAGACAGATGTGCTCAATAGGAAAGTAATCTCAGTCATGTTACAGTACGAAACCTTGACATACTCCAAAGCTTTTTAAAACACCTGTTCCGCATAGTTCTGAGCAAAGCTATGTTTAAGAACAACATAAATCACATAAGAGGAAGGGCTAAAAAACATCGTAACTTTACTCTTCCTTGGATACTAACAGTGAGGAGAGTGTTTAGCAGAACATGAAGTGTATTCATACCTCAAGTTTTTAAGCATGTTTTTCCTCCTCTAGTGCTGCATCTGAATTTCTGTTTAACCGTTCAGAATGAAGGAATGATGATAACTCAGAAGAATTAGAGGACGCAATTAGCCTGTCCTGCTTCAGCCTACTGAACATTTTGATGATACAGTGTTAATGCCAATTGAATGGCGTATTTGTATGTAAGGGAGCTAAACTCGAAGTGTAATCCAAATTATAGCTGGTCTTATTACTTGAGTTATACTACTGGGCATGCTGCATACAGAAACGACTCTGTGAAACACCCAAGGCAAAGAAATCCTGCTTTATAGTGCATATAATCGGAAAAGTAAGGAAAGAAAATTTAAACTGTTATTTAAACAAGTCTCATTCCAATTACTACTTTCCTCTCTGTCAGGGCCAATTATTCTCACTGTAGACATGACTAGCATTTCTAGAGGCTTGCTTTTTTTTTTTTACAATGTATAGAGTGCTACACAGTCACTTTGAAATGCCTGAAAAATAAATTAAAGTACACAGGAAAAGGAGACTTACTAAACTTAAAGATATCCTCTTATTTTGTCATACTGAGGCACGTTAAAATACAGAAGGACTTTAAAAGCAGTAAAGTGTTTTGGACATGCATTTACTTTTTCCCCTTAAAGTAACAGTAAGAAAAATTTGAAAACCAGAGCATTTCTTCCCTAGCATGCATGCCAGACAAGAAAGCAAGTCCAGGAATGTTTCCTTTCTCATTCACAAAAAAAATTAATATAGAGGCATTGGTTATGAAATGAATATATGTCAATTATAATGTCAGATTACTGATACTCTAGTTTAGAAGCCTCCATTACCATTGCCATGAACAGATAGAATGAAAACAAAGAAAGTGAGCAGTCAAAACCTGAGAGTGTATTTTTGACCTGGTTAAAATGAGAACAGGTTAATTTTTTCTTACCGTGACATAATACAATCAGAAATTTGTATTGATTCCAGACTTACCAACTAGAGAACAGGGGTTTTACCTTTTGGATAGCAGATCGGGAACCGCTCACGGGTTGTCCATAGCTTTCTCATTTGCAGCAGACGCAGTTGCTTGGTACTGATTTTAACCAACTAGAATAGAAAGTTTCCAAAAACATAGGTACCTGGAGATCTTGCTTTGCTGTAAGTGTTCCTCTCACTTGTCTGACTCAAGCAGACCAGACGTGCACAAATGAACCTGTGTTCCAAAGGACTCCTTCATTGCACTTCATCCTGCAGGCAAGAAACACAGCAGGAAGGGAGATTTACTATATTTTATTTTCATGAATAAAAAGCACAGACTTGATAATTATTGCTGCAGGTTTTCGCCCTGAAGGCCTCCAAAATCTTTTCATCATGTTTTGTAATAGCTTATTCATTTCCATTAGTAATGGAAGTGCTGTCAGTTAAGAACTGTATGTCTGCTTTTAACTTCTCTATACCCGTGGATATAGGAAAGCTGTACGATCAATAGAATTTCATGCAAAATACTGATTTTACTTCTTGAATTGTCTTCTCCTAGATACCCGCCTCCTTTACTACTTTCTTCAGTATCTGTGTCAATACTGGTCCAGGTGCCAGCACTGTTGATTAGCTGGTACAGACAGAACCTTCCTGTGGGTTTCAGAAAAGCTTCGGCTGTAGAATGCTAACAGCTTGGAGGTGACCTTCCCTGCAAGATGTACCTGTGTTCATACGCTTCATCCTTAGTATTTTTAATATATTATCTCAGAAACATCTTTTGCAACTAGTGACACTATACTTTTTCAGATTAAGTTCACTGCATGCGCCTCAGAGACCTGACTGTGTAATACTCAATGTTCTGTATGTTTGTCTCAATTTAGCTGCAAGCCTGTTTCCTAAATTTCTTGTGCATAACACCAGAACTGATTGCATAGATCTGCATCCATAGATCTAGTCAAAAATATGAAACCAAGCAAAATGCAAGCTTAAAAAAAAAAGAAAAAAGTCTGTTTTTCTTCAAAAATTCATCCTGGATTGAAATAAAAGAAATTATAGAAACAAGTAAAACGCAAATGTGGGGTGAGATAAGGGAATGAAAAGTTAATCTCATGCATAGACATGAAAGTTGGCTATTTTAGGAACCCCAACCACCTCATGAGAAAAAGAAGTTGTAAGATTATTTCAGAAGCGAAGGAAATGTGCACTAATTCTGCTATCTTTTAGACAGGACAAATCTATTTGACCTTACAGTAACACAGTTACTTCCTGAGATGGATGCTTTCCTGTGTACAATTGACCTGAAGTGGTAACTTCATGATTTTGTCTTAAGTTCCCTTCTTCAGTTGACTTCACCAGTGTGTCCAGTTTCATGTAACAGACTCTCACTCTTGGCATGTGATGCTCGTTCTTCACCTGATTTCACAGCCCAGTTCGTATACACGCTGTTACCTTTCCCTCCAGATTTGAATGCATTAGCCATTTTCCTCCTCACTTTTCATATCTGGAGAGCTCCACCAAGACTCCATCAGTCCTCTCCACTCCAGTCCTCTCCACCTCCACCAACCAGGGGAAGGATTTTGCTCGTTCCCAAGGAATGTTCAGGGGAAAGGCTCAGCTCCCTCGGGTCATCCTGGCTGCCACAGAGCCCAGCAAACTCCCTGGTTTGTCATTCTTCCCATTTCTTAGTCTGGCAGGTACGGGGATTACAGAGCATCTAAAACAAACCATATGATGACTTTATCCCCACGACTGAGGCAAGGACAGTAGAGTGTACAACCGCATAGTTTAATTTCTAGAAAGAATTGTATCGAAATTGCAATAAATACAGTTCTGACCATCGTCATTTAAACACAACACAGAAGACAGCTGTAAGTGCCCTTTGTGAATCTCACGACTACTTTTGGCAGGGGGGATATATGTGTAGAGAAGAAAGGTGTCACTTTGGGTCTCCTCACCTGGCTAAAACTCACTGAAAATGGGCCACATGCTTTCTGGCAGTGGCTTGTCAGCTTGTGAAATGTAGCAAAGAAACATGAGTGTGTTTTCGTCACATTCAGGATACTCAAACCAGCAGGAAAAAAACATTCTCTGGACCACTGTGAGACTGACTATCAGTTAAGATTTTCTCTACAGAGACAGGCAAGTGTTCAGTTCGCTATCGGCTGGGCCACATAGATTATCATTCTTTTGTCACTCCAATCTTTGTCTTAATTCTGTGTTCTTTCCTCTGAAATAAATAAATCTGAATAAACATGAAACCAGAATGAAAATCTATATTCTGGTTTCTTTGTACATTGCCCCAAAACTGGGAATGAATAACCAGGAACCGTTAAAGAAAAAAATCCATCAGCAATAGCAAAAGGTGGAGATCAGGTAAGCTCAAGGTCATATCCCTCAGGAGAACCTGGTTGTGGTATGATGATTTGGTCTGCAGTGTGCATATACACATGCACACACAACAGTTGGCCAAGAATAATTTAGGTCTGTGCAGAACATTGAAGGAAAGAAGAAAAATTAAAAAAGAACGAGGAGCTTTTTTTTGAAAGAAGAAATATTCACAGCTGAAGCAGAAGACATTCTACCAGGAGTTTCCTTAAACAATAAGAACTTTATTGACACGTTAACAAGGGGAAGCATTTCTCTGAATTACAGCCTTATTTAAACATTACACAACAGACATAGTGTAAAGTGGGTAAGAGAGTTTCTGTAAGTCCTTATAAGACTATCAAGTCAATTAAAGTGCTACTTCTAATTGAGGAGATGAAATTATTTCCTTGCTGCATTGCACAGTGTGTCCTGCTTTTACAACAAATATTTATAGGATAAATCATTCTGTTAGGAAAAGACATGATTCATTCTACCCTAGGCAGACATTAGTGTAATTGTAAATGTGAAATTCATAGTTTCTAACACTGCTAAATATTTGCACAGAACCATTTCCTGTTCCATGACTACAAAAGTCGAGTTTTGCTGAAGACCCAGCTAGTGTTGAAGCCAAAGCTTGCTCCCAATACCCATGCTAATATAGCTGCTGAAGTTAGCGGGGCAATTTGCATGAATGAGATGAGCAGAACTTGACTGGTGATGAGAAGAACAAAGCTATCATACAACATGTCCTCGATCTCCTGTGCTTTGACTTTGCAAACCAGCAAACCCAGGACATTCAGACGAAAGGCCAGACATCATACCCTCCCTCTAATGGATTCGCACACCTCCCCGTTTCATGGCTTCTTCTATTTTGATTCACAGTCTGCAAGAAGGTCATTCCAGTTGCACATTAATGTAGTTGCTGACCCTTTCTTTTTACTATTTTTTATGAAATTATGATAAAATGCCCATATCTATGTTTGTATTTCTGTCAAGCACAGTATCTGCAGGGTTATATGATTTACAACCAAGGTAAGAAATAGAGAAAAACACAGAGAGAATACTTCTATTTTAAGTACTAACTGATTTGCTCATTTTTGTTTACTTCTTGCTGATGGAACTGACAGCAAGGGGTTTGTATCGTTATTTCTTCTGCTGATTCCTGAGGGAACAGACTGACTGTGCCCCGAGTTCTCCCCCAGTTCCCGTTCCATGTCCTTGTTTCCTGGTAGTTTCTCCATTTTAAGAAACTGAAGGTAGCGGGATTTGGGCCCAAAAGTTCTCCTACGTTTTATGTTGATTTAAGTAGGTTTTTGGTACTGCTGAGCATAATTGTTTGGGGATAGATTCTCAGTGTAAACTGGCAAAGAGCCTCTGCGTACTGCGTAGCCATGCCAATTTACACAGCGGAGAATTTGATACGATCTCAGCGAAGGGAACGTAACGCTACACGCAGAAGAGATTCATGTCAGAGAGAAGCGGACCGGCAAAAAGACCAAGAGAGTGAAAGAAGAAAAAAACACATCAGAAAACCTGTTTTAATAGATCTGTAAGGATCCAGCTGCAGGTAGTGGGGGAAAAGACAGTGAAGCGTAGCAGGCTGAGTTAATGTCTGCCCCTTTGCGTGCGTGCGGGTGGAGAGAGTGTACATCATTCAGCCTCCTTGCTAATGCCGTGAGACAATTAAACAAGGTATGAGTCCTTGTCTCATGCACTGTGAATATAGCAGCATTCCTGCCAAGCGTTTCTGCTATGCCAACTGTGAGTTTGCTTTACAGTATCACTAGGAAAATACTGTCACGAAAGGCTCATCGTGCCGTGACCACACATATATTCAGAGGCACCGCGTACCACATTCAGTAATACTTAGATTAGATTAGACAGACCATCACCAACCTGGAGGTCACTTGAGTCTGGTTTATACCTGCCATGTGTCCACACAGTCTATACTTAAATATTTACACAGCAAAGCCAGTGTGGCCTTTTCTGTTTTGCTATATTTCTATGAGCAAAGCTAATAAAAACGTGGCACCAGTAAAAAAAAAAAATAGGAAACTCCCCCTATGGTAGCTGGTCAAGATCACCCAAATGTTTGTGAAGAAGGAAAAATTCTCATTAATGAGCCCTGCATCTCCATCCTCACCACCAAACTGCAGTCTGGAACACCGCTGCCTAATTCCGGCAGTTCTTCTTTGGAAGTTGTCAGGCAAGCAAAAACCTGACAGCCTTTAGAGGTCAGAGGTGGACAGCATGAAAGAGAAATAGCAACTATTCTCCATACCTGGAAAGGCTGCAACTACAGAAGCTGAGACAGAAGAGGGAAGACTGTGCCATTCAGGAGAATCTGAGCACCCAGTAATAATTAAACAACTCCTGATCATGCTAACTTGCAGAATGAGTCAGGGTCTGTCAAAAAGATGAACTATTCAAGGTATTTTTAAAACACAACTTATTATATGCTTCAATGCAAAACAACATTCAGGTCTTCAGTTTTTGCCTGGATTTACTAAACAAGGGCAACGAAGCTGGTGAGGGGGCTGGAGCACAAGTCTTATGAGGAGCGGCTGAGGGAACTGGGGTTGTTTAGTCTGGAGAAGAGGAGGCTGAGGGGAGACCTTATCGCTCTCTACAACTACCTGAAAGGGGGTTGTGGCGACGAGGGTGTTGGTCTCTTCTCCCAAGTAACTAGTGATAGGACGAGAGGAAATGGCCTCAAGTTGCGCCAGGGGAGGTTTAGATTGGATATTAGGAAAAATTTCTTCACTGAGAGGGTGGTCAGGCATTGGAACAGGCTGCCCAGGGAGGTGGTGGAGTCACCATCTCTGGAAGTGTTCAAAAAACGTGTGGATGTGGCGCTTCAGGACATGGTTTAGGGGACATGGTGGTTCTGGATTAATGGTTGGACTTGATGATCTTAAAGGTCCTTTCCAACCTAGTGATTCTGTGAACAAAGAGCGTCTGGTCAGTCAGTAACCACTGTAGAGAGAGTTACACATATGGGGGCAGACGGAAGTGGACCCTGCCCTGGCCATTTCCACCCATGAAATACCAAGTAGCCGTTGCCTGTACAAGCGCTATCAGTAATGGCTATTCACTATTCTGCAGGGCTACAGTAAATTGCACTGCCCGTCGCTGTAATTTCTTTTGTCTGGTATTGTCTGCGTCACAAAAATCTGCATTTGATTGGCATGCCAGTCTCACATTCATAAATACCTTAGAAATGCAGTGTAGGATAGATTAAATCATTAGATAAAAAATGTGGAGAGAAAGCCCTGCTTAGCAGTTTTATGTACTCTTGAGAACAGGTCATACAAAATAATCCTTCAGATACAGATACAATATAGCAGTCTCACAGGAAATGTCATCTACATTATTTGGACCAGAGTCCCTTATGAGCATATATATGCTAATGTATGTATAGAGAAATATACCTACCCCTGAATGGAGGCTCCGTTTTCCCACTTTTGAGGAAAGCATGGTTTCAATAATAATGCGTTTGACCTTTCTGATGGCTGAGCTATTTAGAAAATAAGCATTCACTACCAAAGGCCACTGAAGTTCCTCCTTAACTTCCAGCAAATAGAGTGCTAATGTTCCTCATTTTTCAAATGGAGGAAACCATACAAAATGTTGGTTCATACCACCAGATCTCTCTTCTATGCTTGTACACTGCTTCATATCAAAGGGACTTCGGAGCCATAGGCAGCATTACCAGGGGATAAATGATAAACTAGACAAAGAAAAAAGAGAAACTGTTTCTGTTACATTTCATCAGGGCATTTATACCAGCACAAAATGACATTTGAAAAGCTCCACAATTTAATTTGAAAATCAATGGTATAATGGCTTTGGAATTATGTCCACAAATAGGAAAATCCCACGAGTTCATCCCTATGGTAGTAAGTGAAGCACTGTGACCAATATTACACAGTCTACACAATTTGTTTGCCATGACAGTCCGATTTAATTTTAAATCCAGGAAAATATATTTAAAAGAGGTTACAGTGCTGGAGCTACTGTTCAGTGTTTTGCCTCATATCTAGAAACTGTTCAGAATTCAACCAGCAAAGCATCCAAATAACACTCTAACTGTGACCCTAAATAGCAGAGTACATATAAAACTTACCTCAACCTGGAGAAAGCAGGTTAGATTTTCCCCTAGATGCATAATCCCCTGTGTTCCCCACTGCAGCCAACCAACCGTCTTTCTACCAACATTTTGGACATCAGAGGCTAGAGGGATGAAGACAGACAAAGACTAGTAGAAATACCGTTCATCTGGCCTTGAAAACCAGTAAAAAATTAATAATCACCTTGCCTGGATAGAGGTCTATGTAGTCTTTTGTTGGGAAACATGCCACAGGCTCTTAACTTCTTCCTTTTAATGGGAAAGCTCTACCCAGTTTCTTGCAGCCATCCTGCAGGCATAAACCCTGGGCTGTCTTAGTCAAGAGGAGTGGAGAACAGTCAAGTGGCGAACAACGTGACAAATCTGTGTGCAATGATAAACTCACCCCGAGCTTTGTGCATTTACAGAAAATAAGCTTGAGATTCATTGAATTTCTCATAGAAGACAACATAGTTTTAGAGTGAGAGCTGCTCTATAGGTCCCACGCTCTACTACTGATCAATATGGAACTGCAGAACTTCCTGGGTTTAAGAGAGCATGAGGCAAACCCCCTTTGGTTTTGCTGGGGTGGAAAAGGACGATGCTCAAAAGAAGACAGAAGCTTCCCTTTTAAAAAAAAAAAATCCAACTAAAAACAAACCACCAACAAATCAACTTTTTATTTGCATTTTTTGTTTTTTTATTGTTTAAAATACTAAAATATATATACAAAAATATAGCAGCTTTTTAAAAAATGTTTACCTTTTAGTATTCAAAAAAAATGCATTGAATGAAGTATATTGGTAGAATTTCAGTAGAAAATGCTCATTTTGAGAAAACAGGCTTTTTTAAAATTTAGAAATTAAGTAAATAATACTCACACTTCAAAATCCATGCCTTTAAGAAACTTCTATCAAGTGAAAAACAAATGGCATTGATCTATCTTTATTTAGTGTGGAAAAACACTACTGTATTTATGTTAGCATTTCTAGTGCACAATGAAACATTTAAAAATGAACAGTAGCTTTCTCTTTTGAGCAAGACTCGAAATCAATTTAAGGGCAGAATTTTTGTATTAATAAGTGTCAATGAAGAGTTACTGCTGTAAAACAAAACAAAATGTATATATTTTAAATTATCACTAGTACTGGAATATCAAACACAGTTAAAATGCAGCCTTTATTGCTCTTTAAATTTGCCTAAATAAAAAACCAAATTCCATCCCAAAGATATTCAAGGATTAACTAGAGCTTTCCTGCAAGAAATAGTTTTGTGGGTTTATCTGAAATTATGATGGTTAAAATGCAGGACCTTTATGACCTGCTCAATGGCAGGTTTACATTGAAACTGTTATAAATTATTACAGAGGTGAAGCCAATCTAAACAGTCCAACATAAATATATCTGCAGACATACTGGCTACTACATATTCTAAACACTGTCTGTATATGAATAAACAGAGCTTTCTAAATCATTTAAGAAAATGTATTTATTCATAAAATCAATAATATTTATTTTTGTGTTTGACAGAAAAGGTCTATTATATCTAACTTATTGGAGCTTGAAAACTTTTTTTATGGATTCTTATGTGGGTTTCCTACATCTGATAATGGCTGAGAATTCTTTTTTAAATTATATGAATGTTTCGAATAGGTTTTGTATTTTGCTAATCCTTATCTGTTCAAATTGTTATTTCATTAAGTTTCAAAAGTTAAATATTTGAGTGAACATACTGTACAGGGCTACATTTATTCAACGCTCTGTCAACTAAAACTTTTATCGGACTATAAAACAGACATAGGTAATATTGGAAAACATATCCATGTTTGTGTGTTTCTACTTTCTTACTCATTTGAAACAGCAATAAAAATACATATTTCAGTTCATACTATTATAATAAGCAGCATTTGTGGCAGGAAAGGAAATGTGAGATGTTAACACATGGCCAGACCCTGGGTATTCCATTTATATGCATGAAACCATACAGGAAAAAATGCAGACTCAAAGAAAGTTATGTATAATAACACTGTGTTGCTTCCTAATTTCATACGATATTAAAAATATTATATCACATTAAAATTCCTCCTGCTAGCTTACTAAGAAGATTCCCAAAGTGCTTTGCAAGAGGCAAACCGTGGGCTACATTAAAGAAAAAAAACTGCACATAAGTTACATAGGCAAAATAGTGCCATGAAAAAACAGCTGTAAAACTATAGAAAATGGGAAGAGAGAAAGGCAGAGTCCTAAGATTTGCTGCACTGAATCTTGCTATTGGGTTAGAGGAACCTGCCAGAAATGCAAAGAAGGGAGCTGTGAAATAATGTAAATGCCAATTCCTTCCCCTAATTTCTGTCGTTTAAATGTTGAATTATATCCAGAAGTCTGAAGTTTAATGTACCCTTTGAAACTCCTGGGTTTTTTTATTATTGCAATTTTGTGTTCTTTCCTTGTTTAATATATAAATACCCTGTAACTGTACCTAATATTCCTAGCTGCAGCATTTACATACTGCTTTGCTACTTATCTCCAACACTTCCTTTAGAAAATTTCCCCATGTACCTGCTGCACTATACAAACCAAATAAATAAAAAGGAATTAAAACACCCTTTTGATTTTGAAAATTATAAGACCATAGTTTTCAATCCTTCATGTCCCACATACTTCCCAGTTCTCAGTTATACTTATTTACTTTACCACGTTGTATTTATCATAGACATAGAGTTTCAGAGTGCTGTCTCCCTGTGCCAAAGGCAACCGGTAGATCTATTCTTGCAGCTTTCGTACGTCGTCTTTAGTTGTTCCCATTGGGGAGCTCCTCACTGATGCTGTTGAATGTTTGTGGGGAAAAGAGCTTGACTTGGTCGCAAAAGCATTAAGTAGGTTTTATTCCATAATTTGCTGGACAGCCAGGAAAGGTCTGAGGAAGGTAACAGCTCTTTTGGGTCAAAGATGCAATCCCTGAAGAATTTCTGGAATAAAGTATGTTTGGGGTCAGATTTCCTGTGATAAAGTAGAGCAGTTACAGATAAGCTATAAGACTCAGGGAGCAGGAAAGAACTGTTTTAAATTGGAAAGGGTCCCTTTCTTCCAGACCCACGTGGCAGAGCCTGGATCCTGATCTGAACGTCCTCCCTCCAGAGGTCTTATGTTTCTGCCCAGGTCCCTCAGCCAGGGTGGTAAGTCTGGGAGAGCCCCATGACATGGGCACAGCGGCGGAGCTGGCACCATCACTTCCCAAACCTCCCGCTCTGCCTGGAGCTGCCACGTGCAGCCCTTGGAGTTGATAAAACGATTAAATAAAAATGTGATTATGGTGGACCTTTGCCAGCCCACAGTCTCTGGCAGTATCAGCAAGGCAGGACAGTCAGCTATTTCATGCCGCTAAGGTGAGGCAGCTCATGCTGGCTCCGGATGAAACCCGTGCGAGGCGAAGGGGCAGTGGTAGCTGCCGGCTGGCAGTGGGGAATGGATGATCCGGCTTTCGGCAGGCGTGATAACGGGGTGCTGAGCCGCGAGTCACCGCGGGCTTCCCTTGCTACTGCGAGCACGGCTTCGTCGGGAAGCTGCCTCCTAAGATAGCCCCGGCCATAGAATAAACAACCGCCAGCATTCCTGCAGTTCTCACTCACTACTTCATTCCTACGGATGGAATTGCAGCCGGCGCTGGTGGGGAAATAAAGATGATTCATCTCAATCCAAGCTAACACAACAAAAGAGTAAAGGAGATGGAAGATGTGAAATAAAAATATAAAATGAATAAGGAGCCGCTTGAACCAAAGAAATTAAATTTAAATGAAAAAGACAAATTGATGTTTAATTAAAAGAAAGAAAAGTAATCAAAATGAATGGAAATAAAAAGAAAGTAATCCTAAAAAATTGTATTTCCAAGTAACAATATTCTCCGATTGTTTAATGAGTCCATATTGTGGATACAAAATAGAAAAAGTCCCCTCAAGGGAGGAAGAAATTCTTTCACAAAAGGTAAATAGCAAGAAAAGCAAAAAAAAGAAGTAAAATAAAGAACGTTCAGATGGAATAAATAATATTTTGTAAAAAAAAAAGAGGCAAAGAAACAAAGAAATTTTAAGCAAAAATAAAACTCCAGCTTTATCTACTCTCTAGAAAGAGTACATTGCCAATTGCATTTGTTCGTAAATTGTCCACGATGCTAATACAGCGATTAGCTCCCTGCTCCTGGGCCACAGATACCACGTGAGTGTGCTCTCTGTCCCGCGGCAGAAGCGGTGGTGTGCCCGCAGCCAGACAACCGTAAGGCTGTCATTCTAACGACCAGATTTCCAAGAACCAGTTATGTATGTAATATACCCAAACCCTGTCAGTGTTGAATTATGCAAAGTATAAGATAGGCAGGAAACCCTACGTACCGTAATTGTTAAAACTACTTTTGTTCATGTTTCTATAGCTGCTGTGCTGGTTCCCACCTTTCCCCTTCTGTTGTCTTTTAACCTCAGCTCAGAGATCAGCTCTCGATGACAGCAGCATGCTAACAGGCTTCAAACCTCTGTCCACGACCCCGGTGACGGGAGCAGGATTCAAACAAGCCACACTTTTCACCAACTGAAAAAGAAGATTTTTTCCTCCCAAGTAAAGTGTTGCATAATCTAAACACTCTCTGATAGGGAAAAAATAAAATTGTCCAAAAAATGAGTCTGAACGTGAGCCAAGTGTAGGCTGGCAGGGAACCGTCTGGCAGTGTAAATGCTCATTTGTCACCTCAGGGGAGTGTTAACCCCGGCACCTGGTTACAGCAATTTAAATGTCATCAAGGTAATTCTGTCATGGCTGATTTAAAGGTAATTAAAAACAATTGTTAACCATTTTAAGTTTCATTTTTCACTGGAAATTTCCCAAAATACAGATTTTTCTCTAAGATTTAGTTGCCATGGGATTTTTGGTTTAATGTTTTTGTAAAATAAAACAATTCCAAGTTTTGGTTGCTCTTTTGTTATTTCTAATTTTTCCTCCCTTTCTGTTCACTTCATCGATCACATTCTTTACAATGACCAATGTGCTTTTTATTAGACCATCACTACAGAGATCAACATCGTATCACTCCAGGTCGGAGTGATCTGAGTTTGATTTAACGAGTGTGCGAAGAAGAGTAATCCAGAGCACTATTTCTTCATGGGCTTTTTTTTCTTAATGTGGAAATTATGTTTCAATGAAGGGAAAACCTATTGATAAAGTACCGGGAACAAGAACTTTTTTTGCAATAATATCCATCCAACCGTAAGATCGGTTGAAGGTGAAGGGTACAATATTTCTTGACGCCTGGAAGATTAGCAAGCATGATCTATTTAAAAAGATCACAACTGAATTTCAGTTACCTACTGGTGTTGAACACACATCCCTTTCTCATCCATGCGTCTGACTCAATAATATTTAATCACTCTGCACAAATAGAAGTTGGATTATTTATAAACGAAAACTCTGCCAGCTCCATCCGTGAGCAGACCTCCTCCCCCCCAGCGCTGGAGCAGGTTAATTCAGAGGCCCTGAAGGTTGTGTTTCCAAAGGAGAGGTAAGCACTGACAGGCCAAACCATCAGCGTTAGCTCATGTTATCCACCCTTCCTCGCAGCAAGCCATCTCTGTGTCAAATGATACTTACAGATGATGCCTGGGTGACTTTAAACCAGCTTACCTGACTGCAGCTTGGTCACGTCATGAAGACCCTGAAAGCAGAATAAAATTTAGACATTGAAGAATCATCGCGATCAGGCTGCACTTTCTTTTTCTTATTCTTTTTTGGGAGGAGGAACCAAGTAGGTGGCCCCAGTAATACGGGATAGATCTCTGCTTTCCTTGGCTAAAGAATTTGGCAATTTGAAGTCTACAGTATCTAATTTGCTTTATGGGAAAACAAAGTTTTAGCTCTTCTGGAATGAGTGAGATTATACTGGCTCTGGGCTTTCTCATATTTTTTTTTGTTTCTGTATCCAGGAGCAACAGACGTCAGTGCACCTGCTGTACATGTGCACATTTCCATCAAGGGCCAATAATATCTTATATTCCTTGCAGTCAATTGTGGACCTCATTTCCAGTTTGACTTTTCCAAATCAGAACTTAGTTTACCTAATTTGCTCCCTGCAGCCATGCAGTTAAAAGTATAAATGAAAGATGGAAGACACCAACCAGTCCACATTTCTAAAAAGTTTTCCTAGGGTAATAGTCCTATTACGTCAAATGAAGTATGAAAAATTTACCCTCCGTTTTCTATATAATATTACAGTTTGAACTTTTAACATGTAACTGGAGTCAGAACTGATCATGCTGAAAAAAAAATCAGAAATGTTGATTTTGTCTTTCCAAAATGACCTGAAAATCAGCAGAATTAGCCTTTACAAGCTCTTCAGATATCTCTGATCCTGTCCATAGTCTAGTTAAAGGTGAGTTCTAAATATCAGGGAGTCTGAATGGTTGAGAGGTTCATGTAATTGAGTGGCATAAATAGCATTGTGTCACTGTGTATTCATCTGAACATCAGTCTAGTTTTCAAAGGTTCTCCCTTAACTGAGTTGGTCAAAAGATTACCTCAGATTTCTAACAGAACATGTGAATACTCCATGTTTCATGGAAAAAAATCTGACATCATGATGCAAGTGACTGCTTCATCATATACCAAGAAAAAATTCTGTCAAATTCAGTGTTAATCTGTACCAATAAATTAACAAGGAAGAAGACACGTTGGAAGTGTCAGGATGCACCACTGTCTTTGCTTTAATGTGAAAGGAATTGACATAGATTTCCACATACATTAATAAAAAAGCAGTATTATTATTTTATGAAGAGAGGGCAAAGAAAATGGGTAGAAAGAATTTAGAAAGCTCATCTGTAATCAAACCATACGACACTCAGAAAGAAATCTCTAAGCCACGAGCATGAATATTTGCAGATAGTGCCATGAAGGCAGATGCTGATGTGGAAAATACTACATTTTTCCGTAATTAGGCATCTGCGGACTATAATCACCATCCAAAGGAGTAGTCTGGTTCTGAGAAGTAAATGACACCCAGCTAGACAACCCTGTCTAGTATTTCTGATTAATTAATAAAAAAATATATTAAAAAAGTACGTCTATTCACATATATGTGCACACACACAAACACACATAGGCTGGCACTGAATTAAAGGTGAGACAGACTTTTCCAAATAAAAATACATAAAAACAAACTTTTCAGCTGAAATTTAGATTAATACGAAAAACAATATTTTATTTATGTAAAAAAACTTTCAGGAAGTAACAATCATTAGAGAGTATGCTAACACTCTAACAGTAGTAGTCTAGCCTGGAAAAGAGTAGAAGAATCTATATTTTCAGTGACAGATTCAGTCAGGTGTTCTGAACACGGTTCTTATCACTGATTCAGTCTTTTCAAGGCCATGTAGAGAACTACAGAATCACAGAATCACTAGGTTGGAAAGGACCTTCAAGATCATCAAGTCCAACCATTAATCCTGCGCCACCATGTCCCCTAAACCATGTCCTGAAGCGCCACATCCACACGTTTTTTGAACACTTCCAGAGATGGCGACTCCACCACCTCCCTGGGCAGCCTGTTCCAATGCCTGACCACTCTCTCAGTGAAGAAATTTTTCCTAATATCCAAACTAGAGGTATCACAGTGACACAAAAAGACCATAAGATCCCCCATTGCTAGCTGAGGATCGACTCTTTCAGCAAGATGATGGCAAAGAATGACTACAAATTTGCTTAAACCCTGTGCAGGAGCCCTCCAAGAAAGGAGGATTTCAAGGTTTGCTTGGCCTACAGGTCTTGCAGGAGACCAGCCTGTAGGGACATCCCAGTTAGGACTGCAAACTGCAAACCCACTGAAACATCTAAGTGGGTTTTATTTCAAACCTTGGAACAGGCAAGAGAAAATAGGAGGCTGTGACTGTGGGCTCTGCGCTCTGCTTCTCTAGTAGCTCAGGGCAGATTATTAGGGCTCAGCTTTAGGGTTCAAACCTCCAACAGGAGGGTCTGGCTTCTGCTGTGCCGTGTGGAGCATAAGATAAAGGGACCATGCTATAGTGTCGTGGTTTAGCCCCAGCCAGCAACTAAGCCCTGCGCAGTCGCTCGCTCACTCCCCACGGTGGGACGGGGGAGAGAATCGGAAGAGTAAAAGTGAGAAAACTCATGGTTTGAGATAAAGCCAGTTTAATAGGTAAAGCAAAAGCCGCGCACACAAGCAAAGCAAAACAAGGAATCCATTCCCCACTCCCCATGGGCAGACAGGGGTTCAGCCATCTCCAGGGAAGCAGGGCTGCACCACGCGTAATGGTCTCTTGGGAAGACAGACGCCATCACTCCAAACGTGCCTCCACCCCTTCCTTCTTCTTTGTCCCAGTTTTATATACTGAGCATGACGTTATATGGTATGGAATACCCGTTTGGCCAGTCTGGGTCAGCTGTCCTGGCCGTGTCCCCTCCCAGCTCCCCGGGCACCCCCAGCCTGCTCACTGGCCGGCCAGCACGAGAAGCTGGACTGTCCTTGGCTGCTCAGCAACAACTCAAAATATCAGCACCTTATCAACATTTTTTCATTCCAGATCAAAAACATAGGCTCATACTAGCTTTTATGAAGAAAATTAATTCAATCCCAGCTGAAACCAGGACATATAGCTATAACTATTACTGTCTAATTACTGGCTCTTTTTCTTTTTCCCTTATCATGTTGGATCACAACAATTGGTACCTGACAGTACCTGACAATACAGTTTGCCCACAGAACCTTCTCAAATAGTGGAAGGGCTCAGTCCTACAAAATGTTGAGCACTTTTTCTGACAGGGCAAAAGACACATAAGCCCAAGCTGACCCCGAAGCATGCAGAGTCCCGTTCAAGTATTACTTTTCTTGAAAGATCAGTGTGTACCTAAATACCTTGCTGAGCTGTGGGAAAGAGCTAAACCTTATCCAAGAGTGAAGTCTAAAAGGAACAAGTTTTAAGAAATATATCTATATACACAATCCCAAATGCTCAGAGTTATGCAAGAATTTTAGTGCACACAATAAGAGGAATAAAGCAAAATGGGAACCACACAGTCAAACAGCCTGCCGTTCTTCCAACATACCACTTATTTATTACAAGACCTCTAAATCTTCCATCGCTGAAGCAGCTAAGTTGTATTTACCATGGCCCTAATCATATTTTCATTGTTCACTTTTGCTAATCTCATAGGCACCTGTGGAAAGATCACAAATTCAAAAAAATCCATTATATGTAGACAAAGGACATTTTCTTCCTATGAAGCATTTTTCATGATGAGTGGATGTAATATACATCTTTTTCCAGATGCATAGAGTGTCAGAGGTAGTCCAAGCATGTGATACTGAAATGTGTTGATAGTCTTTAATAGAGGAGGTTATGTGCAATGCTTGGGATCTGTAGCAAGTGTTTAAGTAACTGTGGCAGGCTTAATTCAGTGTTTTCATTGAAGTTTATGCTGGTCCTTAATTAGTTTTTTTATTTTCTCTTTGATGGACCAGGTAATATTTACATGGACATTGCGTCATCTTGTTTGAACACTGTAAAGTTTTCTTTGCATATGCATCTGAGGAGAAAAGGTCTAATATTGGTGTAGTAAGCATTATATATTGAAATTATTGGTATATATTTTTAATCTTGATTTTTTAGTGCTGTTTTCATGGATAGAAAATGTGATGATAACCTTATAGATCTGTTCAAGAATTTCATTCACATCTGGGAAATTTTGAGTGTCACTCAGCAGCTCTTATTGATGTGGCCAGCTCTTTAATTTAGTGTAATTATTAAGAAGAGGAAAGATAAAGGCCATGTAAATGGCTCATTTTTGGTCCTCTAAATGTTTGTACAAGACCAAATTTAGACAGTTCAGGTTAGAAGGAGTTCTGGGATGGGTTCCTCTCATTTTCCCCTAATACTGCAGTTCTACTTTTTTAGGACTTTATTGTGGAAGGGAGAGAAAAGAGAAAAACAGACTATAAAGCTCAAGAGATCAACTGAAGAGCAGAAATGCATTCTCCTTCCATTTCAATAGAGTTATAAGGATATATAACTATGCCATGGTACAATAAATAGAGGGAAAAATACGTAGAAAAAGAAAACCCTCTTCAAACCAAACATGTATTTCCAGTGTGACAGATGTTTTCAGGGAAGACTGAAGATTGCCAAGTATCCAGACCCACACTGAAATTGTTGTTTTACACAACTTCCTTAGCGACCATACCCTAAATTACCCTTCCACTTCAGCACCAGTCCAACCAGCATTTTAGAAAGGCCTCCTCTGGCACATTTCCAACACCACAGCAGCACCAAAATGACTCAAATCTGGTTGACTATTTTAGGCATTTTACAAATCTATGTGCAGTTACTCCTGAGATGTGCTTCTACAAGATCTGCAGCTCCAGTCTGACTGTGTTTCTGCCATTAGAAAAACTGGTCTCAATCTCTAATATCACAAAGCATACTGTAAATTTGTTCTGAAGCTCTAAATGAATTATTGTACTAGCATAGTAATATTTTCATTTTATTCCATAACCAAGGCTATTCAGGCACATTAAACCTGTAATCTACAGCAGTATAGTATTTGGCTTTAGCAATTTTTTTTGGGTGTTATATAGCTACATCAGTAAACAATGCAGTTTTTGTATACAGGACTGATAGTTAATGGTGGTTTTCAGAGATAACACTTTTGTTTAATGTAATACTGCATTTTGGACCACTTTCAAAAATTTGTTTTTCTACCAGACCTACGAAGCTTTTGGGATGGTCAAAATATGTGAATATTTGGAGCATAAACAATTGTCAGGTTTATACTGGTTAAAAGTCTGACCAATATCCCAAAGTGACATTCTGAGAAATATGCAAATGATTTTTCAAGTTATTTTAGAAATAATGGTATTCGACTCAGGAAGTTTATATTAAATACAATCTACAGTGGAGTTACAGTGAGAACTTCATTTTGGCTGATGGATGATAAGAATAAAGTCCTCCTCAGATGAATTGAGCCTTGTGTATATATCCACAAGCTATGCTCAGACAGCTTATTTCACATGAAATTCCTACATAATGTAAGGTTTCATCTAACATTGATCCAAATCCAGTTGGATCCTAGATTATCAGGTTGGATTTTTCAGCTGAAAAAATACAGCAGTAATATTTACAAATACTGACCTCAGTTCAGGCTCTTGGGACTTAACATATGACATGATACCCAGAGATAACTTGGGAGGTAGAGCTTCTTTCTGGACAGTTCGGAGTTTGGTACTTCTGCAGAGTACTTGCTATTTTTTAAAAATTAGTTTGTGGCACAATGGACAAATTCTGTTCATAAAGTGAATATTAATATTTGTGAAATGGAGAACATCTAAAAAAGATATCCTCCAGCATGGGAAAAACCAAATGTGGTGGTGCCAAAGTTAAAGTATTTCACTTCAGGTCTCAAACCACTCAGTGAGAGACTTTTCACCCAAAAAAAAATGGTTTCCAATTATCAAATTCTTCTTATACATATTTTAATCATTTCAAGCAAAATTAATGCTGTTGTGAAGCTATTCTGAAAACTGACCTGAAGACATACAAACTTAAGTTATATGGAAAGAGTAGAAAAAGAAGTTTTAAATATTTTTGAATGACATGTTTGTTTTGAGCTTTTTCATCACAAGAATATGACTGGCTTTCCTAAGCTCCACTGTAATATGTGATAAAAATACTAATATAAGAAGTTAAACTGTCCTTTTCCGGTGCTATAAACCCATGTATAATTTTCCGTTCAATTTTGTACATTTTTCTGTTGAATTTTTGTTCACTAACGTGTCGAACAAAATTTATGTTTTCACTTTCAAAGGCTTTCACAGCTTTTCCTCTCCCTATATGATTTTCCATAGATATTTATTTGTTAGATTTTCCAGAAAAGACATTCACAGTCTCTCCTATGGTATACCACATTTTTTTGAAAGAGTTTTTCATAAGTATAAATACAGCTATTGAAGTACTCTTTCAATCTCTTTTACTATATGAAGCTTGAAAGAACTTGGCAATGATCTGATTTTCATGCTTTGAAACAGCTGTGATGCTAACCAGTATTGTCTCAGTGTTTCCTTATACATCTTCCTAGCTCCACCAGTTTTTATCTTTTCTCTTGGACAGTATTAACAGGCTAGACAGTGGTTAATGTATTCTGTCCTGCTTCACTGGAATAGTCCTGACCCCCTGTTCTTAGGTATTACTATAAAATAATAAATTAACACTAACAGTAATTTGAAGACTTAAGCTATTAAATTAGATTTTTTTTTCCAAACCATTCTCTTTGTTTTTTTCTGATTAATCTATCCATGTTATTAATGTCCCAAGCTAGGTTTTTAAAGTACAGTATAAATTAATACTGATGTTTTCTATAAGAGAATGAAGGTACACCACAAAATTCACAGAAGGTAAATTTTTTTCAATAGAGATGCACTTAGAAATAAAATCATAGTAGATTTTTAGTTCTAGCAAGCTTCTTTTTCATTGCATATTAATAATTTTAACTACAAATATGTATGCAGTCATATTTAGTAACTCGAAAGGCATATCTTTTCTTCACTGCTGATTTTTTATCCCTTACCAACAAAAATCAATGCTCTTTTATGAGAAAAAGTGAAGGCAATGGCTGCTTTCATGGATGCATTTTTCTCTAGTACCATTGTGCTGGCAGGAGCAGGTAGACAAAAAAATTAGCACAATGTGTTGGAAGAGGAACTGCAGACCATTTCCTGTTCTTCTCAAAGCTTGAAATTGCTAAAATTCAAATTGTGGCAACTCAGAAATGGGCTTGGATCCCCCAAAATATCACTTAGCATCACATGAATACCTGTGGTCTTTTGTTGGTTTGTCAGCTTTGTACTCAGCCAGAAAAATGGCTGGCAGGGTGAGGGGAAGTGCAAGCAGGGACATTCACTTGGGATAAATCCCAAACAAAATACTGCTTTAAAATTTTAAGTAAATTGAAAGCTAAAAATTTTGCCTTGTTTGAATGAACACAGAGTTTTATCTGCGTTCCCTGCCCAGTGTCTGGAAGAGACTGTTGGGGCCCCATGCACATCTTCCCGCTCCTGGGATTTGGCTGTGGGGCCAGCCGTGACCTCCAGCAGGGAAGAGCCACTCCTGCCCCGCTCCCCCACTGGGGCAGTGGGACAAGGCTCGCTTGGCTCCTGGATTCACCAAAAAATAAAATGCATTTTCATTTCTTTCTGTTCAGAGGTGAAAACACTAACTTGTTAGGCTTCTATAGGAAACTACTTTCAGCTTTCCTCCAAACCACGCTGCTGACATAAACATGTCCTTTATGGCCACGTGTTCACAAAAGTCTTTTTCTGGGGTAATACCAGTTTGAAAAAGTCCTCTCCCCATGCCCCGTTGTCATCCTGCATAGCTTGAGACAGCTTAACTGTTTGCATGGTGATGCAGTGAATATAATTGAAACACTGATCTGGGTAATAGTCTCCAAAATAAAATTCTCCCAAGTCAGTGACTCAGTCGGAATGTCCACATAGTCCGTCTACACCAGCCCAAGGACAGGGGTGATGTGGGGACTGGGTACTAGGCACTTCCAACAGCAGGAGAATCCGATTTTTTTTGATGGTCAGGTCATTTCTAAACTAGACACAGAAATAAGGAGTTAGACCTTTTAATTTGAGGCATGCTTTCTAAAACCTTGGCCATAATGCAAATTCCGTGGAATGAGTAGAATAATTTAGAGTAATGCTGATTTTATAGAAAAATTTCATTAAACAATAGACCAAAGAGGGAACTAAGGACTATTTCTTGTAAGCTACTTTGTATTTGAATTAATTCTGTGTGTGGGATAGTGCTTAATATATTCATTTATTATATCTGTTAGCAGCTATGTGTTGTTTTAAAAAACAAACTGTGGCATAGGATTTCAAAAGCACTGGCTGCAGTTGGAATTTCTATGTAGTGGTTCTGAGTTGTTGAGTGTAATTTTAAAAGGATTAGTTATACCAAAATATTTTGTTAAAGGGGACCATTATGCAAAAAGTTTTACCTGTGAAAGAGCCCTAGAAAGACAGCTACCAGGCTTGCTGCTCTACTGATCAGCTTTATACCTTGGCCAGGAGAGATGGAAGAGTACGAGTCATCCATGCTGCTTCACAGAAGTGTTTTTTTTGTAATAGTGGTTGCCTTTCTGACTAACGCATCTGGGCCTAAAGATGACTAATGTTTGTCACTGCTGGAATAGTCCCTAAACAGTTGTTTTGTCCCAGCTCAGTTTAGAAGGTGGCTTAGCTGAACTCCAAGAGGCACATTTCCTTTTGCCATGAGGCTTGAGGGCTGTGATCTAGTGGGGTTTGTTCAATTTACCAGTAGACAGTGAAATTTGTTTATTAAAACAAACATAAGGAACTCTTCTATGATTTATGAGAATATAATGGAACTTGTGAATGACTCTCTTGCCTCTTAGTAAATGGAATATGTGGCACAAAGCCTTCATTCCTCACATCTCTACACTGTTTACTTAGAGTTGGCTGAGAAGAGGAAAAGTCATTCAGAATTTATTTTTATTCTTTTTATTTTTCTGGGGGTTTTTTATTTATTCTTTTTATTTTAAAACAATATTCCTACTTACTGCTCAAAAAAATGTAATAGTGTGCACTTTGTAAGAAAATAGACAATTTTCTTTAAAAAAAAGATTAGTTCATATCTCGGTAGGTACCGCTGTACAGAGCAGCTGAGTTTCACTAGCAGGAAGGACAGTTAAACGGAAGGAACTACGATATGGTGACATGGTATGGAAGGAAGTTATTCCTTTTACTGATACCCTGTACAAGTGAATTGCACACAGCATTGTCAGGCAAAAATAGAGTGTATGCAGTTATTAACACGTATGCACATTTCATTGCCTCATCCTTGCCCTTTTCATAAATCTGTTTAGCTCATTTTCTCTATGCATTACACACTCCTTTCCTTCACATCCCATACCTTTTATCTTGGTCCATCACCTTTCCTTATCTTCAACATCACTTCCTGCACTGGACAAGTTAGGCATGATCCGAGTCCAGAAACAGCCTCTCCAGCATGCTGACTATAAATTCAGTGTGAAAGTTCAAGGAACATTAAGAACTGGGAAACAAGAAAGTTTCAAGGCTTGGGAACACTTCAATTTCACAAGAAAAAATGGAGATGTGAGGATAAAAAGAGAGTCTGACAAAGCAGGATGCTGAATGGGGCACAGAAACTGCATGGGCAACTGCTGTTCATCCTTTTTTCCAACTTAAATGCAGAATGGCAGTTGAAGAAAATGGAACAAACCACACAGAATAAGGGAAATTCTTTTTCAAGAAATCCACAATTGTATAATTTGATTGCCAGAAAATATCACTGAGGGCATTGACATACCAAGATTTGAAATATATGAATAATAAGAATATTAAATTACAGTGTTCATCTGGAAACAAAACAAATATCCCTCAAAATCTCCACAGAAATTTCCTGCAGAAAAAAGTAATATTCAAAGTGTCTTCCTTCTAAAATTTTCTATTTTTCACAAGAAAATTTAAAATATCCAAACTGAAAAAGGAGATTAATAGATGCTTTCGGTAACTTTTTTAAAATTTATTTTAACAGAAGTGGCAATTTTCTCTACAGAAAACACATTCCATCTGTACAATATCAATTTTCCCATTGTAAAGCAGAAGTCAGCCACTATGCGACTCGGTTAAGAATAAGCAGGACAGATTTTATGTCCATCTGTTATAACCTTCTTCCTAGCAGCTGAACACTCTCATAAATAAGAATATGTGGACCACTGAGCTGCTCCAATACCATAGTTCTCATGCTCTGTATTTAGAAAATCTCCTATGATTTAAATACACTCCAACTTCTATGCAAAAAGTACAATACTGTTCTAACAGACACATTTTGTTTTACAATCAAATTTCAACTCTCTACCTAAATATCTGTCTTTTGTTACCATCTACAGGAACATACATTCACTTCCACCAATACTTACATAAATGAAGCTGAAAAAAACCTATACAAAGTTTGTGAAATGTTGTAACTTTTTTCTCCATTGCTCATCCATCCCTTTATATATTTCCAAAACTGTGCATAAGAATAGGATTTTTTCTTCATGTAGTGAACAAAACAGTTCACACATTTAAAGCAATAATTTGTTAGTTATTTTTTCTGTAAAAATGTAAATTTATAAGGTTTTACAGCTGAGCTTACTATGCTCATGAGGGTTAGAACATATTTTTATACAAGAGAAAACTACCTAAGGTTTGGGGAGAGCAACTTTTTCCATATTATTGGGTACAGTGGGACTAGCAAAATCAGGAAATTCATGTTTTATGAGTTTAAACAAAAATCAAAGTTACATAGTCATGCTAAATATCACCCTCTGTTTAGTAGGGTACTTCTGGTAAAAGGATCTAAAACGTTTAACAACTATAACTTTGAACTTTTGGTTTCTTCTAAACTGTTTTAAACTAAGCACCTGATTCTGGGAGAATAACTTGCTACAGCTTTGTGCAAACCTCTTTAAATTGCTTTTCCTTGGGACTTTTTATAGCCAAGCACTTTATACTGGAAAAAATATTTGTATGTCCTATGCATTTATTGGTTATTCTGCAAACTAAAATCTCCAAGGACTGTCAAAATCATGGACTATATTTCAATGATCTAGGGAAATAATTTATTAATTTTAAGATTCTTTTCTGTACAAAACAAAAATGGATCTTTAAGCCATGAAACTTTCAAATGACCACTAAAATGACTTACACCGCTTTCACTTACATAAATTCTTAGGGGATTTCTCAAGTGCAGCATGACTCAAAGCTCCTAAAGTTGTTCTTCTAAACAGAACTTCTAAAGATCTCCTTTCCATTGAAGTCTCAAGTTCTAATATCTCAGATTCCTTAGAAAAAGAAATCTTTAATCCATTCATAAAATCTCTGACCTGACCTATGTATTTACTCCTAAGAAATGTGTTTTGTCCTGAATATACTTTCTTGGATGATTTACAGTTCAGAATGCACAGGAGGTATAATTTTTCATGTTTTTGTGTCAAACAATTCTGTCACTGTTTGAATGATAGCGCATCTTCAATAACTCGTAGTGTACTTTAGCGGTGTATCAAAATACCAGCTTTGACTAGTAGCGGCTTGAGAGAAGGTAAGAGAATTTAAGAACTAATTCCTGTATAATTGAAATGTAATTCTGATAATTTTTTACACTGCTACAAACCAGAACTGTCTATGCGTAGCTGGTATAGTCCTTTCTTACATATAATATTGAGGAAAGCTTTAGAAAAATATCCCTACTTGATCTTTAAGAGTTAAGATATGCTTGCTCATTTATTTGTTTATACTCTATTTCAAAATTTACATTTGGTTCTTAAGAAACCTCTATTAAATTAAAACCAACTGCTTTAATAAACAAGTTAATGAACTAGAAGCCACAAACAGCACTGGCAGAATTTTAGCAAATATTTTGATGTCACTTAAAATAGTAAAGGAGAAAAATATTTCTTTTTGCCCACAAAGAAAAATAAAAGTGATGTATAGCAATAAATGTCTTAAAACATCACAATAATGCAAAGTTTCCGGGGGAAAAGTCTATTGTGGACTGACATACAACTCCACTGAAGTTATCAGAAAAAGATTTCTCTAGTGTTTTTAGTCTAAATATATGAGGGCACCAATTTTATTAGTTCTTAAAAAATATTAAGTATAAATGTCCTTGTATTCCTTTAAATCCTTCAGAACAGCTGGTCTCAAGATGACCTAACCTGACTGTTTAGAAACAAAATATTGTGACACTTAGACAGAAATGGAATAACAGCACAATCTGTTTGGAGGTGGGGAGCGGACACAGATTTTATATGAACACCCTCATGCAAATAGGCCCAATGTGGTTATCAACTTTAGCTCCAGAGCAAAACTCCACAGACGAAGGATATACATTCTCCCCCTTCTATTGATCAACTCTTACATACATATAAATGAAGCACCATGAAAAAACATTAAGATAAAAGTTTTGATTTATTCTGCCTGCATTTCTCTAGCTGTTTGACATCAAGTGTTTTATTATGACATACCACATGCTAGAGGGCACAAGAGGCCGTTTTGATTGTGCAGTTAAAGGAACCTATTAGAAATATGAAATCATTATTTCTGGAGGGTTCAGGAATTTTTTTTATTTTCCTGTAGACAGCTGCTGGCTATAGAACTGAGACAAATTTAATTCAGGAAAATATCCTAAGTAATGGAGCCAGAGAGGCTAAATTGGAGTGGTAAATATTGCTAAGCCATCATTACTTGCTAAATAGCTATTAGTCATCTCTATTTTTTTACTGCATGCTTCAAGTTCTAAAGAGCCATTGCTTGCGATATCTTCTTAAACAAAACAGAAAAATCTATCCTCCAAAACCACAGAAGTCTACCAAGGTAGCCTTGAGGGTCTAGTTTAAACCCCTGAAGTAAAGAATTCCACATTTCAAGGATTTAAGTGGAAATAAAGTAAAATCCAGGCTCAGATTTTCCTCCAAGAGAACAGCACTGAAGAAATAGATAAATACGAAGAGAAAGGGAAGAGCTCACTGTAGAAGAGATAGCATGAGAAAAAGACATACTAGCAGTGTGTAAAAAAAAAAAATATCCAAATAACCAGTCATAAATGCTTCATGACTGAGGACTTCGTATGCCTCATAGAGTCTATACCTATGTAGGGTGTAGCCCAGGGCATGGCTGGCTGGCTGTGCATGGCGCTCGGTCTGTACACGTCTTGCTGCCAATGGGGTATTGTAACTCTCATGCTTGGTCTTTTTTTCCAGAATGGGAGAGCATAGTCTTGTTTGAAATATTGTCTCTAGAGAAGTGCAACTTGATTAAAATGACCCAGGAATTAATAGAGGAATACTGGTCATTAACCCTATGTAGGCAATAAAAGCTAAAAGCACTCTTAAAGGAAAACTAGTTGATGTCCCATGTCTTTAACTAGTTTGTGTCTCTTGTATTTATAGTCTGCGAGAGAAACCCATCACACCAAGAAGCAATGAGTGTTGCTTCGAAAGAAACAAATTTGCTGGGGGTTGGGTGCAAGATGGAGAAAGAAGTCTAAGAATGACATTTGCCATCAAAAGGGATCTCGGACTGCAATGCTGAGACATCTGTGCCGTTACCAAACTACTGACTTCTGGCAGACAAGCAGCAGCACATTAAGTTCAGATGTGTCTTTACCACTGAATATAGTATGGTGCATGTCTCGTTCTACTTGTTTATGGCAGCCACGGGTGTAAAGCACCAAAGCTGCATAGCAGAACCAAGGCACAGTGGCAAGGATGAGCCTCAAATGCAAAGTATCTTCAAATGCAAATCAGCCAAAAAATAATAACTGGACAGATCAGATTTCTGCTTATTCCCAGTCCATCTCAAACGGGACTGAGGGACTGCTAAGTAGAAAGCCAGAAAGACTGAAGATGCAGTCCAGGGATCCAGAAAATCTCACTAAACTCTAGTTATTCAAGCTGAGGGGTAGGTAATTCATCCTGCCTCTTAAAAAGCTTATTCAGGTAGAACAAAAGGCAGACAAAGCACAATTCTTGCTGTAATTTTGACAAGTAACAATCAGATATTTGTCTGCCATGAGTTCTGAAAAAATCCAAATGATATATACAGCATGCTGCAGACTACAAAAAGACCTTGCAAAGAAAGACAAGGAGCAAAAATGATTTAAGTGTATGTACTGAAGTATGAGCTAGAGTATAATGAGCATGTTGAACAGCTGTTATAAACATGTTTGCTTTCATACATATGTATAGTAATAATGGCAGAAATGGAAATTTGATGGATTTACTTACAATTACTGAGTTTAGGATTTCAGATCCAGTTCAGAGTGCATATATGTATTAAAGAAATACTTAGCAGAAAACTGTTATGGTTTTCTCTATGTGAAGATGAATGATGCTAATAAGTCTACAAACAATTAAATACTATATTTCTGGGGATTTACTCTGTGTAGTGTTTTTTGGGTGCAAGTTTTTTTCATCTTAAAGAAAGCACAGATCTAAATACATGCTAACACATGCATTATTGTACCTGCTCAGGAAGTGCTCAGAAAAGAACATTGGGGTGGCCTTGGTGGCTCAGACATGGACAGCTCTGCTATCTGAAGTTAGAAGAGGTGTATCCTAGAAGTTTTCCAAGTAAGAGAGTTTTAAGATAAAGTTAACCCACTTAGAGAGATGAGAATCCAGGCTGCAACCTCATAACCAACCCCGCGTATTGTGGCAATCCAGTAACACAGAAACAACTTGTTGCAATGACCTATTTACTTAGAGTTCATTATTCAGCTGCCAGACCTCCCTGCGCTGTCTTGATAGAGCTCCAGATGGAATGTGTATCCCAGCCAAGAGGCAAACTGAGCTGTGACTTCAGCTGTTAATGGGATGTTTTTGTTTGTGGAGGAATTGTTTTCCCTGTCATTAAAAGGCACCTAAACAAGAGGCTGTGATTCCGTAAGCAGTGATGTAATGTGCTGCGAGAAATATTGCTGTGACATAGTGACTGTTCTTATTGTAATGACATGCGTAATTGCTACTTCACCATCTTCTGTCTTCAACCAACCCACAGCTGTACTGCAAAGAATTTAGAAAAAAAATTTTTTTTTTTTGGACAACACGCTCAAAAAAAGAAAGGTGCGATCATAAAAATCCCTTGGTTTATGCCAGGAGCAAAGAAGATGAAGAATTTGTGCTAGCAACCAATGACAGAAAAGTTACTTTATAGGAAAGAAATCAGTTTATTGTGCTGTGCTTTGGAGTATTTTAAGTATGAAACTTATAGTCCCTGTGGCCTGAAATCGGTACATTGAATAATATCTCAGGGAAGTTCAAGCTCTATCATCATCCTGGGAAGAGTATAAAAAAGCACCCTGAAGATACAATTGCTACAGCCATCTCTAAGAAGTGTGGAATGCACGTTTCAAATTGTACCTGATCACAGAGAAGACAGCTGGGGTGACACAACACTCAAAGGCAATTAAAATCTAAATGAACAATCAAGAGTCTGCAACAACATTTGAAAGAATCATTAAAAAATTACAACCCTTGAAAGAAAGAAACAGAACAAGGCAACAGAGTCAGGAGAACAAAGTAACATGTGTTCATCCATGTATGAATGGCTCACTACAACCACAAACATTTTGCAATAAACTGGCCAAACACAGGTGGATGGCTTTTTCTGTGCAGCTAATGAAAAAAAACCCACGAACTTTTTCTCCAGCATATCTATTCCCTAACTGTATCTGAAAAGACATCCTCCTCCCATTTCTTTCTCTTGCAACACGTTTCTAAACAAGGAACATAGGCCCCTCTTCTGCCTATGTCCTTAAAGCAGGCAATCTACACCAGTGCGCTGCGATGAACTGATATTTCCTCATCCATGAGATGTAAACACCGAAGAGGCCGAAGAACTATTTGAACTAAATATCTGCCCAAGAAAAAGTTATTACCCAGCTCATTTAATCTGGGAATTAAAAGACAGATTCTATGAGTCAGAGGAGTATCTGGAACAGCCTTGCAACACAGACAGCATTTGCAGTAAAAGATGTTTAAAGATGTTTAATCAGTTCAGGAGTGGGATTTTTATGGTTACTTAGTATATAGGGGACTGGATGCTTGATGTCCATGCCAGCCTTCTCTTAGGTAGGTCTATGAACCTATGTTGTACTTAACATTTTTTTCTCAGCCTTGGAATTGTTTTCCTCTTAAAAATGGAAATATCCAGCAGAACTCTCATAACATTTATAATGAGCTGATATATTTCAAAAGGTCTGGAAATCCTAAATGGACCTAAACTGGAAATCTTGAAATAAAATGCAGCTCAAATTTATTGCCTAAGATGTTAATTTACTCATTTGAAGTAATGTATGATTCTCAACCAAGCAAAGTTTGGACATCTCTCTTTTAAAGGTCAGAAGAAGGTTACATGGTCTCTTCAGAGCTCCCTTATTAACATGAACAAATTGACATTGAGGAAAACCATGCTCTCTATGTATTTGTATTCTGTATTTATCTGTTTAGACCTTTTTCCCTACTGGTGCCTTTCAGATTCTCTAGGTGTATTAAACCCATTAAAAGTACACATTTTAAACAAAACACATCAAAAGGATCATAAAAAAGACAGGCCTCTTAAAAAAATCTCCTAAAATACATGAGACATTGTAAAAAGTGTGCAAGAAAATCATATGAGGCCAGGAAAAATATTTTATTTCCCTGGGAAAGTAAAATCTTGGATTACCTGTTGCTTACGCTGCTGAAGCACTGAACACTAATCTGAACTTTAATTATGATAACTAACATTATTATGCATTCACATTCATCTTGCTTCCCTTACTGGGCGTCTAATACTTCTGATTATGCTTAAGGCAAATTTCCAGGTGACTTCAGTGGGGCCAGGGTAAAACCCCCTGGTCACTGCCACCTCTTTGGTTTGTATATGAACATCTGGAAGACTGTAGCGTTCTGATGTAAGCCTGACATGAAAGTGTACAACCCCACAACTAATATCCAAATTCAGTAGTTTGGTATCATGTTTTGGAATGCATGTGCGTGCGTGTGTGTGTTTGCAGAGGATGGGGGAGCACATCATTATCGTAATGCTCAATGCAAATCAAACTAGCCATATTTAAACCCAGACATTTCAGCCAGGTCCTTTGTGTCTAACAATACCTTTTTGACAGGTTGATATTAGTGGAAATTCAGGGAAGGATTAGTTCCAACAATCTAACAACAGAGTAAGAAACACACGAAAAAAGTTTGTTAAGTAAAGCCCAAGTGGAAAATGAGTCTGGACTTTATAGCCACAAATGGGCAGACATACCAAATGTAATATGAAAGTCATATTTGAATACCATGTTTAAAAATCCCAGACTGGACTGTCTTTCAGTTACCAGCCCTGTGGGAAAATATACAGTTACATTTCATTACAATGCTAGTCAGTAGGACTACGTCTCCTGAAAAAAATTAAGTCCCCTCTCCCTGTCACACACAGATCCAT
Source organism: Phaethon aethereus (assembly GCF_964289735.1). Taxonomy (NCBI): domain Eukaryota; kingdom Metazoa; phylum Chordata; class Aves; order Phaethontiformes; family Phaethontidae; genus Phaethon; species Phaethon aethereus. The sequence goes on along the minus strand of NC_138578.1, from coordinate 69,557,923 downwards.
GGTTGATGAACACAGAAATTGAGCCATTACAAGATCTTGCTCTTACTCTGTGAAACTTACTGCAGTGATCTAGCCACCTCAAGACCTTCTGGTTTTTTTCTGTTCGTGGTAAAGGGGGAAATTCTTAACCCAATAAAGAGTACAGAACTTTTTCTTCACTCAGGCCATGTTTCACCCACAGTTACTGATACTTGCAATGCTTTCACATACAGCTCTGACCATCCCATTCCTTTCCCCAAGGCAAAACAAGTCCAGACATTGCTAGCTTAGGAGCAAAATGTAAAACATTCCTCTTTACAAAACCTTCCCATCTAGGGAATATCCCCAGGAGGGAAAAAAAAGGGACTTCTGAAAATTTTGGTGTAGAAACCACCATAGCAAGGGAACTAGAAATGTGAAAATTGCAGTCATACTGATGTTCATGCTTGGGAGAAATCCTATGCAATGAGGAAAAAAGTCACTCAGAATATTATATACTTGATTAAGCATATCTATAGCATTAGAAGTAGAAGGCGCTACAGGTTTTGTGACTAACATTCAATTTTAAAGTACAGAAATTAAGACAGTGGCTCCAGACTGTAGTTTAAAAATAGTTTGAATTCGATTTCTTAGAGCGAATCAGTGTCTGACAGACTACAGAAATAAGAGTTTGGTGTGCTGTTGCTGAAACAGAAAAACTGTGCTTGTTCCTCACTGTCCTTGTCCGTTTTCCTTGCATGTTACAGCATCTAAAATCTTTAAGACTGAACTAAAGCAAAATCCTTCCACTAGATGCGACAAATGTGCACCTACTGTATAATTAAACCTTTCTCCTTCCCCCTTTGATGCTCTGATTTCCTTGTAAATGATAGTTTGCTTTTATTACTTAAGCAATAAAGGAATTCTGCATACTTAACACATTCTGTGGAACCTCCCACGTGGATCTGTGTTTTTGTGGGTATACAATGAAAAGGTAGCCTGGAACACATCATGAATTTATCAGAAACCCAGAGGGGTAATATGAAAACAAAAGGGTGGAATCCAAGGCAGGTGCAAGTGCAATGAATACTGGTTCGCTTTTGAGAACATTACTTGTTCTTTGTTTAAAACTACAGAACTTGGAAAGGAGTCAAACAAAATCGGGACATGTATCAAGGAAAGCTGAAAATAGTCTTTACTTCAGTTTGCTTTTTAATCATCAGCAAGAAAGTGGAGAGGGAAATGAGACCTTCTCCTTATCTTGCCTTCATTTGTAATGATCTTTTCTTAAAAGCAAACCCAGTACCTCTCCAGAACATACTGCACCCATTATAAAATGATGGACAACTACAAATGTTTCCATAAAGCAAGTTAGCACTGAATAGGACCACTGGCAATAAGCACTCAGCTGAGAGAGAGAATAAACACTTTTAGACCGTCATCCGACTTTGTTTGAGCTGTGATTCTGGCTGTGGTCAGAAGGGCAAACGCTGCATTTCTAGCAGCGCAGGGTGATGTAGGAGAGACTGGCTGTCAGTAAATCAGCTCTGAATCCATCCCCCCCTTTGCGCAAGATAAACCTGCTTATTGTCCGATCGCCAAAAAGCCATTTCTTTCAAAGTTTGTCCCTCTGTCTGCTCCTGGCCATGCCTGCCCTTTCTCAGGCACATTGAAGAGGTGTTCGGCACACTAATAAATAGGAGACATACAAATTTCAAATTTCCTTGCTTGTCAAGAGTACTTACATGTCAGAAGAACCTGAATAATAACATACAGACAGACACAAAGCAGCATTTGCTGTCACTGTAGCATTGTGCATATGGACAGGCTTGCTAGGTAAAACCCAAATCCAGTTTGTATCATTACAAACTAATTTGTGTCATTGTCCTCTGCCACACCTAGACTGTGGCAATGAATTCTACAGTTGAATTACACAACAAAAAATTAAACTAACTTATTCCTCCTCTATTTGTTTTGAACCTGACACACGAGACCACAGTAAGATAACTTCTATTTCTTGTATTGTGAGAGTGTTCTGGTAGTCTTCTCAATTAACATTGTCTTTGTCAGCAATCATTGTACCATATTTTCTTCAGTCACCTCTTTTCTAGGCTGAGGTGTCCTAGTCTACTTAATCATTCTTCACATGGAATCTATTCCTTACTTTTCATCATGCATGTTTTCATTCCCCCTATCTTTAACATTTCTTCTACACCCTCATGGAGAAGAGGAGACCAGGGACGTATAGGGCAAAAGGAGAGTTCCTTTTGGCTTCTCTACCTTTTTCTTACTAATTCCTAATATTTGACTTACTCTTCCTATTACTACTGAATACAGACCTGATATTTTCATATCCTTATAACTCCATAATTTTTTCTTCTTTTCAATACTTAGTTCAAATCCCTCCACTATGAACGTAGAATGGAGGCTGTTTCCTCACATGCACCTCTTTTCATTTGTCCGTGTTACATTTCCTTTCTGAGTTTATTATAGCAGTATTCAGCATCAAGAGAGCTTCTCTCACCCTCAGGTCACCTTTTGTTTTTCCTTCTTACATTTAGCTCCATCAGCAGAGTTTGCCATATCCCTACTCAACCTCTGTTCACTAGCTCTTTAACTCATCCTTACATCTGAAGACAAAGGTGGAATCTCTGTTTCAGCCATAAATCCTCAAAATATAACTATATCCTGAGGGGAAGGAAAACTGAAGAGGATGACCCGAAGAACCATCACGGGTAAGAGTGAAAGAATTTAATATATCAAGGCTGAGAAAGGAAGGAGATGGGAGTCAGCCAAACCATTTGAGAAAGAGTAACACCTGGTCACTGACAGTAACTAGGAACTAAGAAGCTGCTAAATGCAACAACATTTTAAATTCAGGATTCATTGTATAAAAAGACCAAATGATTTGTAAATGGAGCAACTGATCCTTGGAGGAATTCTCCTTCCAGCTATCAAATGGTGAAAATTTCTTTTAAGTTTACAAGTGCCTTAAAATTCTTCTCTTACAACACTGATTTTTTCACTATTAAAAATGTAGCACTGAAGTTTAATTGCTTTTCTTATGCAAACAGCTTTTGAAATAGAGGCAGAAACATAAAAGTTAAATGCTTTCTTATAAAAGTGTTGAAAAGTATTTTAAATTTGCCTTCTGATACTACATTAATGTAAGCACTATGAAGAAAAAAACAGACTGTTACTTTGGAAACCGACACAGACTTATCACTGGGTGTTCAATTCAATACCTATTAATGCTTATACATATGGTATTAATTCTGCATTAATTCTGTCAAAAGTGATATCATACTCCGAACGTCCAAATTATGACATCACTAAAACAACTTTTCTCTTCGTGGGTTTGGACCATGACTGTGCCAGAGCTGACTAGAATTTATTCATGCAGCTGATTCTGACAAGTTCGGTTTAATTAGTTCATGCCCTCATAATGAACAAGAGACTGTTTTTGAAGATTTGCCAGAATAGTTTCTATTCTCTTCGACTTAAGTGCCAAATGCGTGCACTTCTTTATACTATTTATACCTTTGCCTATAATTACTGTTCCCTAAGGTGTGATTGTCCTATTTCATAAGAGTTTGTGCAGCTGCCAACATGAAGATGTAAATAAATTGTAATACCGTTGCTATGAGGTGTAAAAATCCCACAGCTCATATCCAGACCCTTGTATAATAAACTCAAGTAAACATTCCATTTCCTGTGAGCGATTGTGGTTTGTGACTAGATTTAAAAAAGCAGTGCAGTAAGTCATCATTTTTTAATGATTTGCTGAAAACAAAGCCATGTAAGCATGAAACAAAAAACAGCTATGTACAAACATTTATTTTTATGAAGGAGAACTATCTGCATGCAAAGTTGCAGGGTTCGCTGTTATTTGATAGTGTTTGCAAGCTGGTCTCATTTCCATTTTCTAAGGAAAATCTTGAGATGGAGCTGATATGCCAAAGGCGAAAGACTTCTACATAAAGGAGGTTTGAAGGTCACCTCTGCACTATTCTGAACTTACTGCAACCTTTGCAGAGATCCTCTCAACTCCTTATATTTTTTGAGATGCTGTAGCTTTGTGTGTTATGAGTTGAACACCATGGCCAGAGGTGAACACAGCAAAGATTCATTCAGATCTATCCTTCCAAAGCAGTGAAAGGGTGGCGAGCACGAGGCCTTCCTTTCAGCGCCATTCATACCCGTCATACACAGAGGATCCCCTCACAGCCCAGGCAAACCCTCGCTTTTATGAGGAAAACACCCGTGCTGTACTGCAGAACTTGAGTTTTTCCTCAACTGACAGTGGTTAAACAATCATTATACTCTTCTTCCCTTGTCATGGGAGATGTTCTGCTGTCTGTCCTCTCAACCAAGTTGCATCTACAGTGTAGACATATCATTTGGTACGAGAATGATTTAAACCAAAGGCAGGCATATTTCAGTGGGAGGCACTAGTTCAATACTGGTGACAGGCACACTGTGAAATTTAAGCGTAAAAATGTATCAGCGCTCACAACTTTTCAATAGAGAAATTTTGCGTATGTTAACAGAGCAGATAAATGAGGTGTTGGGTGCTGGTAGGAATAAGATGAGCACACAAGTCATGTATGTCTGACTTCATGAGTTAAGCTGACCATGGAGCAGCAATAAAATCTTCAGGCCACTTTACATCAGCAGGTGTTTTACATCATGACATGAATAAGCTAGTTTACACACGCTGCAGGATTTTTAAGCTCTTTGCTGGAGTAACTTTTCTCAGTGCGTACAAAGCCATATTGCCTGAAGACCACAAATTCACATGCCCCAGCTTCAACTGGAAAATGAAAAGTTAAAACTAATACTTTTAGTTGGGGAGTTGGTGCTTTCACGAGGCTGGGCCAGTAGCCCATGAGCTGGGACGTAACTTTAATCACAGGTCGGCACTAACTTCTTGCAGGACTATAGTTATCTCATTTCACCAACTCGTCCTCCCTTCTCCTCTCTGCCCCTTTTGAACAGAAAGTGCCCGTGGTGAAGGCTGCCTGGGACTGCATTCTGCAACAGCTTTTCACCGGGGCTTCAGTTGCAATCGCAGCTGTAGGCAGCAGACCAATACAAAATATTTTAAAACATTAACCATCACGTACATAGCTTTGACTTTCAAACTTTGGTATTTTATATTCTACCAAACCTAGCAGAAGAAAAAAAGGCCATATCCTATTGGAAAAGAGGGAATCCCATCTCTACCATGGTATAATCTATTTCTGGTCCTAACAAACTGTGGGTTATTGAAATTTAAACCAGTCATTAGCCCAGGACTGAACATTACATAGCCTGGGAATCAGTCCAATGTAATTTGGGGGTGGGAGGGTGGCTCAGAATTCCACGTTTGTGAGGAAAGCAAGAAATATTTTCCTGGCAGGTTTGTTTAAAAAAATGGCAGCTGTTTTTAATTGCTGGGAGGGTCAGATTGTTAAAAACAGTCCCAGTGGAAATGGATTAGTGCATGGGAGGATGTCAAGGTGCAAGATAAATGGAAATTCGTCTCTAGTCTGACAGTTTATTATCTGGATAGGAGCTCCACGTATTGCATGTACATACACGCAAAACACCCAGCGTTATGGACTGGTGTAAAGGCATTCTTCTTGACATGACTTTGGAGTGACAGCATTATTCACGGAAAGCAAAGCTATAAGTGAGTTATGCAAGTTACACAAATTGAGTGCAAATAAGCCCTTTCCATCAACACCACAGATTGCATGTTTCCTTCAGGACATTACATGTTTCAGGAAAATTATTCTGGAAATGAGTAAATAATTTAAAATGGCCATGTGCTTTCTCTCTGTTTTTTCTTGCTTTCTGTAAATTCAGCTTGTGTCTCAGAGCGTATCATGAATCTGTATGCTTCAGAAGGGAGAATGAAATAAGACTCATTCTTAGAAATCACATATCTGAAAGAATCAGTGTATAAAATACAGGGCTTGGTGTTTGTTCACAGGGGAACATCATTGTGCCCTTCCAGCAGACACTCTTCAATTAATGTTCTTTTCATTATCAGACTTGTTTAACACGGCCTTGGTGTAAGTCACATCCAAGCCTTTAACTCAGATCCCAGTACCAGTTCTGTTGAAATCGGTCAGGCTACCGCAGCGCAGGGGTCTGGCTGAGGGGCAGGGCTATATTTGTTTAGAAACAGAACAGTATTTGCATAATTGAACTGAGGCCTTGGGGTAAAATAACATGAGAAAATACCATGACGCCACTCAGCTTTTGCTGCAGCTTATGCACAAGGAGCATCAGGTATAATTAGAAGTGTCTCTGTCAGGCACAGATAGCCCTGTTTAAACGGTGAATGCTATCAGGAGGTCAGTGTAATGTCTGAGTTTGGAGCCACAACCAGAGCCTGCAGGTAAGATCCTGCTGCGTTCAAGTCAATGCTAAATCTCTCACCCACTTAGCTGGGATGAGGGGAAAGGGCAGATCTTCAGCCTGATGTTGTTAGACCCATTCTTCATCCACCACTGGGCAGCAGCTCCTGCCTCATTGCCACTTTCTGCACCATTTCTTCTCCGTGTCCATGCCATGCCAGTCCTTAGCCAGGGGCTTCCTCACTTCCCCAGCAGCCTCTCATGAGGGGTTTGTTTCAGCTTCAAGGAAAGCAGAAAAATTTAGGAAAAAATTAGGAAAGCAACTTTCTTTTATCATTTTTCCTACTGGTTATTTTAATCAATTATTCTGCTTACGGTCACCTGTAATTCTCCGAGTGATTCACATACTTTTTTAAACATTTGCTGCTGTTCCATATCTCAGCTTAGAATCACAGTTCACATGAAATTGTACTTTCATACTAACAGTTCGGCTACCCCTTTTTTCCGTCTGAGTTCTTGGAAGGCCTTGTGAACTGGTGTTTTCCAGTTTATCAGTTTATTGTATCGACAGTGAATCCTTTTGATTAAATTTTTTACAGATCTCTCGACCTCATTGAAAAGGGTCCTAACACACACATTGCTTTAAATTCTTCTCTAGTACCTATATTATCCATAACTTCTCAAAGATGAAAAAATTAATCATCCTATTTTCTCACACAGTTTCCAACTGAGACACATACAAGTGTATTGTTAGTATTTTCGGTTGTATTTATGATGAGTCCTCACCTTATACCTTACCTTTTACCTCTATAATTCTCATATTTTATATTATCTGCTCCTTTCCTTGAATAGGACTATATTATTATTTTCTGAAGGCTACTATTTTGTCTTAAATAACATCTTGAACCTTGCAATCTAAGTACACTAGCTTTTAATTGGCTTTCTATGTTCTTTTTTGTTAAGGTGCATTCATTCCTCTGTGACTCCTGGGATGCCTGAGAAGCCTCCATGCTGAGTGTAAGGATTTTAATTTCCTCACTTTTGACTTTAGGGGTTTTTAACTAACTTTCCCCTTGAAAAAATTTTCATTATCAAAAGTTTAGTGTCACAGTTCCACATTTGGTTCAATCACTCCCTTGAGAATGTTGAACTTAATTATGCTGTGGTCACCATTAATTAGCGGCTCAATAGTTACTACGTGAACCAACAGTTGTATATTACATAGGACAACGTAACTTTCCCTCATGTGTGCTGTAGAACCAACTGCTATAAAAAATATAGTCTGAGAGGTCAAGAAGTTCTTTCTCTGAATCACTTATTGGAAAGGATGCATTTCTATGCAGATAGTTGGAATGCCCCATTACGACCATTTATTAGTCTTGGTTGCCCTATTTGTGCCTGCTGACACTTCACACTTCAATATTAATAGTACGTTTTTGCACGATAGGAAATTCTGTCATAGGTTATTAAAACTGTAGCATGTGCTTTCATACTGAATTGAGTTCCAATATCAAAAGTCTCTGCAGGGCAAAAGGTTTGAAAAAGTTGGAAAAAAATGTAATGTTGGTGTGAAGTTCTTAAAAAGCATTGCTCAATATTATTCTAATGATTTGATGGTTAGTAACTTATGAGCTACACTAGTATTGTTATAAATGGGAATATTTTGCTGCATTTATTCTATTGATTGTCCCTGTGTTGACTTCTGTATTTACTGAATTCCTCTGCACTATTATGATATAGTGCTATTTCTTCATCGTTATAAGGCATTGTGCTCCCTACAGTTGAAAGATATCCTAGTACTGTGTAAGTACTTATCATACGAATGTGAAAAGAAACATCATCCACAGATATTCAAAAAACAGACATCTTATACTAACCTTTCCAGGTAGTCTTTTTAATTTCATATTCTTTTTCTTGAAAATATGGCCACTTTTTCTAGCCATATCTAGAATAACTAGATATGTCTAACTTTTATCTCATATTAATGTGTTAGCATGCAAAAAAAAAACTATTAGTTTTTTACTGTACACTTGGAACATAACTGTAATCACATTTTTAATTGTTTTCCTGGACTTAGAGAGATTAAATTGTTCAGAATTATTTCTGTGTTAAAGTATTACTGTATTCAAGTACTGTTCTGAAGCATCTGATTTCGGTGGAATTAGACTCTTGCATATGTTTCAGAGTCTGGCCCTGGTCCCACTAGAGAGCACCCAGATGCTCGCAAACAACAGCAAAGATACCATTTTCAAAAGAGATGGCTGAAAGATCAAACACTTCGAGGAGCTAGACTTCAACCAGACATGTCCACTGTGCTGGTATGCCATCATTAGTAATTTATAGGGCTCCATCAATTCGTGCAGACGGTGACTTTCCTGTAGAATTCAGCTCTGTGACTTCACATGGCCCAGCAGATGTGCTAAATCAGGGTGTTTCAGCCCTCAGATATCATTAACATATTCTAGAGCTCGGCACAATCTGTTTAAATAGAAGAAATGAGGGCGATGTGAAGGCAACGGCTCCAACAGTGTCATGAGAACCAGGCTGACTTATGTGCTTATATATAATGGTCTATAATGCTCTGTGTACTCCATTTTTCTACTTTCTCTAAAATTCTCCACATATGACAAGTCATATATGTTAAACAACTAGCCTAAAGCCTTATAGTGAGACTAAAATGCAGGAAATTGTCTCTTTACAGCTACTGTTAGGTGCCTAGTCAGTGAGAAAGTGCAGCGCTGCATTCTAGATTCTGATAACAAATGCCTTGTTTTGGGAATGTTTATATCCAAAAGGCTCATTGAGCCCAGGATATAGATAGCTATGATTTTAAACTTCAGACTGTGAAATTCGTCCCCAGACTAAAATATGTGCACACACCCCAAAAAGAAAAAGAAAACCAAAAAAAAAGCAGAGGGTTGGATTTGGATATTAATTTTTGATTTTTACAAGATAACTTCTAAAAACAGAAAAGGAAAATAAGCCCAGTGATGGTGGAAATTCCAATGTCTCAGGTGAAAAAATGCTAATACAGCTTTTGGATATGGTTTTAAGCTTTGCTAAGGAGGAAATGGAAAATTAAGAGGTTCTTGGAAAACGAAGAGGTTTTGACTGAAGATCAAGACACTGACTCAAGAGAGCCTGAAATTCTACAAAGGTTATTGCCAGCTTGCGTCAGTGAGAACAAGTGGAAACAAACCAAAGAGATTTATCAAGTTACCTTGGCAGCTGAACCTAAAAGAGAAAGAAAAATGCGTGTATTCTTAAATTTTGTAATTACAATGCCTCAGCAGCTTTTCCCCCTCACTGTGGCCCTGATTCTCTGTTCCCGTAAAATATTTTTATTGTCTTTTTATTTTCTTTCCCATAGTTTTTGCATTATCCAAGGGGTCCAAAAGTCTCTTTGTTTTAATTTATGTAACAAAGGGGTTAATATTCCTGATGTTTTCTCTGCTGGGATGCCAAACAGGGTCACCAGATGTGATTCATAAGTTATTCTTGCATGCTGCTTAGCAAAAGCACAGCTGTGGTTACACACTGGGGGTGGAGGGAAAGGGGAAGAGATCCTGACCTTGTTGGAGTCAACAGGAGTTTTAATATTTACTTCCACGAGGCCAGAATTTCACCCCAAGTATCTACATGGGTCTTGTTTGTTTTCCTTTGTTCAAAAGGATCCTTACTGTCACCATTGCTAGATTTCATAGAGATTAGATGTGAATCAATAATGTATTTAATTATTATTATAGCCACCATTCTACAATATTGGGTGACAAGTAAAACATGACTAAAAGTTTTAACCCATGATGAAACCTTATTTTGTTAGAGAAAATGGATGGTTTATCCTTTTTTTACTCAAAGTATTTACTTTTCTGAAAAAATATTGGCATCTAAATGTTAGCATTTGGAGATAAGTAATTTATCCAAGTTTAAGTCTGCAGGTCCTCAATGATCCTGTTTTCTGCTTCACAATTTTACAATATTGTGAAAAAAAATCCAACTTTTTCATAGGCAGGAGCAAAGATTTAGCTGCCTCTAGCACTATCTGCAGAACCTTCACTGAACTTGGTTCTCAATATCATGTCTCTGAAAAATTAAAAACTGTAAATTTAACACAATCAGAGATTTAACAGAATCTTCTGTTTTACTGGAGCATTCCTTCTAAGTTGATTCTAAGTACACTTTTATTAGCTCAACAAGCAAAAATAGTATTTAGCTACAACTGTGGCTAAAGTAGCTTCATAAAATATTATTACTACATGTGTATGAGGAACATAATTTCAGGTGAGAAAATCGGAAGGACCTTACGTTTTGCTCAGAAAAGGATCTTTCTTACATCACTTTCTACCACTTTCCACTTATGTGAAAACTAATCTATGATGTTCATTTTCCGTGGCCTTAGCTCTTCTTACTCTTCTGTCTACAAAAAGTAAGGTTTTGATATAAGTTCATCTAATTCCTCTGTGGACCTGGGTGCTCTGTGATCTCTGTAAGCATTGGACAAGCACACACATGAGACTGGAAAGGTAGCTACATAGGGACATACTCAGTTTGGCTTACTAATATTCTTTTTGTACTTGAATTTAACTATGAGATATTTGACTGTAAAGCAGCTAGACATGTTTATCTATTTCCTTTACAGAGGATATATATAAACTACAGTTTATAAGTATAAACTACTGTGACATTTCTTCTGCTTCTGCTCTCTTGGCTTTAACAGGATCAAACAAGATTAATGGACAACAAAAACAATTATGTCTCGACAATCAAAATTTCCTGTTCAAAAATGGTAGTGATTACAGTCTGATGGGAAAAACAGAGTCTGCGTTGGAATACTTTAATAAAATAAATGTTAGTACATGTCAATATCTTTTTATATTTACTAATTTACTCAATATACATGAAACCATCAATACAATGTTTTCACCTCAGAACTTGGGATGGTCTTTTTTTCAAACACACACACAAACGCCACCAACCATCATTAGATAAATACTGAAGTCAAGTCAGACACATTCTATTTCTCAACCATGTCCCAAGTAACTGCAGTGACCTGAAGGCAGATGCTGGCTGGCTTATCAAAGACTGTGAAAACTGTAATACCTGCTTCCAAGATTTGGTTTGCAAACAGCATTGAAGAAATATGCACGTATGTCTACACTAGGATATTAAACATGCTGGTAGCTGTTCTGAGCCCATACTGCTAAACTTTCTAGCCTTTGAAAAAGTGACCAAATTCAAACTCCCTGCTAGTTATGGACCTTTGCTAAATTTCAGGTTAAACCTAGCAACTGTTTGGGAAAGTGCTTGCTGACCGGAGCCAAAACCATCCAGGGACTGTTCTAGCAATTTAGCAGTATAGATGCCTGAGTTCCAGTATCCAGGAAGTTCCTTGGCTTTGTTTAATTTCATAATAGAGGTGTAACTGGCATCTGCTTATGTACACGCACGTTTTCAGTGACATAATAGCGTATCAGTTTCAATATTTCCATAATACTCTGCAGCATACCGAACACCAGCCCCAATCCAAGCAGTCCTTCTCCCCAAACTACACAAAAATTACTTCACGATGACCCAAAGTCAAGCCACTACTTAACCAGACAGGACATTTTCAGTGTTCTGAAGTTCAGTGAATAAAATAATCTTTGGCAGGTACATAGGACCATTCATCCAAATATTTCAAAGAACTTTGGAAGCACTAAATAAGGAAAAAGTTTCCTTTGGGAGCAGCTGGAAGACTGTAAAAAGAAGGTGGTTCAAAAAAAGTTATTACCAACAAGAACAAAACCTGCTTCCAACAGAACTGTTAGGTTCTGATGTGCTCTATTCTTGTTACTACACCTTTTTTAATTGGAAATAACAATTCCAACTTCCTTCCTTGTAATATGTATTTTGTCACCATACAGGCAAATTAAATACCTTTGTTGTTACTTTGCACTCTGAAAACTTATTGAACAATTAGGAGGGGACAACATAAAAGATTTTGAGACTGCCCATCAGTCTGGTATCTGAGTTCACCATGGAGACTTGGAGTGCAGAAGGAGGAAATACTTCACCGTCCACTCGCCTGGGGTAGATGAATTTGTTATAGGGCCCAGAGGAGGGATTTTGAATGGTATTTATATATGTTCTGATGGAAAATTTTATTGCTAAAATGTTTTATTCTAGCTGTGGACACTGTCAGCCTCCAGTTCAGTCTGATCTTTTGTGGCAGAAGGACCATGTTAAGATCCTGTCCAGGAAGGCTGAGTTTCCAATGCCTGGTCATTGGCATCAGGAACCACCTAGATGCATCATCCCTGCAGATGTTATTGCCTGAAGTTGGGTGGAGGAGCAGGTAATCTCTGAGGGAAGGAGGGAAGGTGGCAAGTAAGCAGCAGTGATGCATTGCATCAACCCAGGAAGACGTTCAGCTCCGCTCCCAGTGAGGTCATGCCAGCGGATGAGTGGAAGGAGCCTCAGCTCAGACAGCAGAAGCCAGATTTTATTTTCCGTTGAAGCTTTTACCTCACAAATCCATAACAATTCACCTCCTCATCAAGAGTTTTTCCAAGGATAGGACCAGATGGTTCTCAGTTTAACAAATGCATGTGTCTGGACAACCACGGGCACATTTATTCCTGTTTGAGTGGTTTGTTTTCTATTTTTTTCCCTCCCGCTCTTCTATAGCAATGTCACTGCAATTGTCTCTGTGTGTGCACATGCACGTGTTATGTATAAAATCACAGTTTCTTATGTAGTGTCTGTCTTTCCAGCAGTTGCCCAAAGCCAGAAGCACGTAGGCACTCACTGCGCCTGCAGGGTTATCTGCACAACAGAGCAAGATGCTCCAATCCAGCCTTGGACAAGGCAGCCCAGGCACTGGAAGAAGCGTATGTATTTTGGCATGACAGTCAGACAGAAAGTTTAAATAAATTCCAAACAGGCCATCACATAAAACCTACCTAAAGTTCTCCTGGTTATTTCATTTCAGAGAATTATGTTATACTGGCTTCCAACGTTTTCTCTTTCCATCTTGAATGGCTGCATAATGCTATGTAATACTATTCAAAAGGCAGCTGGTTTCCAATGGCAGAATTCAATAAGGTGAAGCAAGTTCCATCAGTGCAGCTTATAACGCACTCAAAAAGTTTGCTACTTTGGACGTTTTCTTAAAAAAAAAAAAAAGTCCCATAAAAGGCTTTTTGTGGTTAACAGTATATTATTCATCATGTCAAATTATAAAGGAAAAAACATAACAAAAATGTAGTGATTGATTTCAAGTTTCATTTGGCTTTTACCAAAAAGCGTATACCCTGTTCTGATTCTCTTTTGTCCTATTTTCATCACCTATTATACCTTCGAATGTATGACACTGTTAATAAGTGTTAGTGCTAAGATTACAGAGTGATTTCTATTTTGATCTCCTGGTTTCACTTGTTTGTACAATTCTAGAAGCTACTTATTACAGCGTGAATTTCCCAGGCTTGTTTTGTGCCTGAATTTTACAATAATTAACAGCAACTGTCCAGCTACTTTTTGTAAGATAATAACAAAATGCAGCTGGATCATTGTAAGTCCCTTCCAAATGAACTATTCTATTCTATTTTATTCTAAAATGGATGGACATTACAATGAGTACCGCAATACACAAATTAAAGCACCAACAGCAGCTCATTAGGTATCAAGTTTCACAGAGTAAAGAACTAAACAGTGGAAGTTCTGAACACGGGGTACTGTGAAGGCCAAAGATTTAAAAGGAGATAAAGGACTAAGACAATCTCCCAGAGGATCCATTCCCTGGGTAATCACCAGCTGACAGGATCTAGACCAGATCAATTCATATTGACTACTTCCCCTATGGATTTGCTAATGGCTACTGGCAGCATCAGTGTACTTTTGATTTAAAGGACTCTTTGGGGACTGAAGTGTGAAATTTGGCATGAAAAGAGCCATAATTTGGTAACATGCGTATATAAGATAACTTCCACAGCTAAAAATAGATGCTCTTGAGAGAGCAATTATGAAATATGATGAATAAGGGCAGGGTAATGGAAGATATAAATTCTAGAAGTAGACTTCAAATGTCGTAAGTGAAGGATAAGGTTTACCAGGATAAAGTTTTATGGCAACTAACAAGCCTTTAAATGGCCTAAATACTTATGAATCATTTAAAATAGCTGTGGCCACGCATGAGGGTTCATTTTTAGACTCTGAAACATCTCTGCCAATATGTATGAAATTTCCTAATCCATAATCACAGTTGTTGAGTCCAACAGGTATGTGCTCAGTACTGTGGTTTTTCCATTATACACTTCAGGAAGCCCTGCCTATATCAATCCAGATGGCTTACAAAATAACCTGGGCACACTCAGATTAAAAAGAAAGTACTGGATGAGGCCTATCAAGGTGATTAATTATTGTTAGGTGGTGTGAAAACTCACACCCCTCTCCTAGGATGACCAAGGATTCCCTTTGATTCTCTGTGACCATGTGTGGGCTTTGCCCCATAGGACTCCCCGATGGCTGCAGGAGATATTAATGCGCCCTGAGACAGAAGTGCTCATGGATGACACTTTGAGGGGTCTACCATCAGAGATGCTGTGATAGGAGAGGACAGATGTTTGTACTGCTGCTCCTTTTTCAGCCTATCCTGTCAGTTTATTCAACCTGAGTGGCCTCACCAAAGGGTTTCCAAATATAATTTGTGATTGTCACTGTCTAAACTTGGCCTCTGCTTACATAAGGAATCCTGTCACCTTTACAGATCTTCTTATTGGGAAAGGTGCAAAAAGACAGCAAATTTCCATAAAATATCAAAGCCAGCAAGCCTCAAATGAGCATACTTACTGAGGAAAATCTAGGACTTCAATTAGAAGATAAAAAGAAAAATATATGCCAATAGCTGGCAAGAGTCACGCACTTTTCATGTGATGCTTCACCGTTTGTGATGTTGCAGGCAGCATGCTCACTCTGGTTTGGTACTCAGGCAGAAGGTTAGGTGTGATAAATCAATTCCAAATGGGAGATCACACAGCATGTACCTAAAATAATCCCAGTTATCACTGTTAGCTATCGCTCTCTGTTACCTTGGGGTAGGGGGACAATAGCCTTAGACTTCATTATTCTTTTTTTATTTCATCTGTCTAGTAGTCACGTGCTGTATTTTCTCATCTCGTGGAAACTTTAGTTCTTATTAGACCTATCAATCATAACATAGATACGAAAGTGGATCAACATACAACTACTTGAGTTACGCAAAAAAGATCAGTGGAGAGTAAAAATGTTAATTTTTGTTCACTCAAAATTCAATACATAACCTCCACCACACGGAATACACATAGGAACTGGTCATAGTACAGATACACAGTTTAAACCTGAATAGAAAAAGTTCCTTGACCTCAGAAACCTTCAACGAATTAAAAAATGTTCCCATTCTATCTTTAAAATATTGTATAAAAATGTGATTATCATCAATTTTTTTCTGTGAAATCATAAAAAGACCTGTCCAATCATATAGCAATATCATTTAACTTCAGGCAAGTATATGACCATAAGTATTCTTGAATGTAAAAGTCTTGCATTCAAGTCACTACTTTTAGCTAGTTTTTGGTGGGTTGCTCTCAGTGGCTCTTGCTGGAGTTATTTCCACTTAAAAGAAAACTAAATAACCCCTGCATCGGGGAACCGAACCTTGCTTTGTACCTTCCTATGTGAGTACAAGTTGGTTATTTTTCTACAGCTGGTGAGTTTCTGTCTGATCTTGACACAAACATAACCAAAACCGAAAACATTTCAAAGTTTGTTTGTTTTGTCTCTCTGTTCTTTTTTTCTTAGAGAGAGAAAAATTTATTTAAAGAGTATTTTTAAAATAGTCCCAGAAAATTTTAACCAACATGGCTCTCAAAATGAACAGATATATTTTAGTGGAGCTGAACCACAGTCACTGATGGAAAAAGCAATGTCAATAAATTAATTGGCCTTGCAAATAATACAATTGTTAAATAATCTTTTAAAATAATCTTCCAAAAATCCTGGGTAAGATTAAAAAAATACTGAGAAGTAAGAAATAGTAAGGAGGAGGAGGAGGGAACGGTTACCTACATGAAACTGAGGAAACATTCGCTATGTTGTATGAAATAAGGTGAGAAAAAAAGTAGGGACTTTCCTACTTACGTCCTAAGTGAATGCAATAATATAGTATTGCAGTGCTGAGGCTGAGAACTTCATTTTCACTTCAGGCATAGAGGAGAGTTACTCTGGAGTGTTATTATTCCCAAATCTCTCAGGAGGACTGTGGCAGACATGACTGGGCCCACAATCTTGAATGCCATTATTTGAATCTGTCTTTTCTGTGTCACACTAGTTTGAGCGTATATAGTATATTACCTTTAATTAATTGAGTGTTTATGTGTTAAAAAGTTATTCACTTGTGCACAGAGTGATTTGCTGGGATTTATGATGGGAACGTTTTATAACAGCAGCATGTGTTTCCCTACAATTTGTATAGGTTCATTCATTATAATTTTTCCTGATGTTTTGCCTACCATATTATTAACTTCCCCAAAGCAATGAAATAGCAGCTTGTCTTCTCACAGCAGAGAAACGAGAGGAATAATTATGAATGTGGAAATCCCAGTGAAAACATGCTTCTATTGAAAGGGCCTAGTGGTCCAAATAGAAGCCTGCTGGATTTATGAAGTCTATAAAAAAAGCAAACATACAGAAAAACAGATGCTTTTTTTCTTCCAAAAATCTTGGAAGTCCTACACTTAGGAAAAAAGGAGGGGAGGGAGGAGGAGGAGAGAATGTTGCATTTATGCCACTATTAACAATAATTTATATTTTACTATAGGTTATGGAGTCTGAATAAATCATCAAAGTTTCAAGTCCTGGCCATACATAACTATTTAATCATTTGGAAGTGTTCTTTTCAAAACGTAAGAGTTTGGGAGCATAGCGTTTGATTTGTTACTCCTTCAGTAGCAAAATCACCTTTGCTTCAAAGGGATAGCTCTTTAGGACTCTTTGCATGTAAGAATTTACAATAATGGGAAAATGAATAACATTCGCCGACGGTGGTAGGGGAATTTTTTTTTCCAGGCTGTCATTGAGGAGGTAGGGGGAAAGCCTGTGAAATCAATTCCAGAAAGTGTTGTGGATCACTGGTTATTCTACAAAGACCCAAAGCTGACAGGACCACCACAGTCATTTGTGTTTATTGTTCAAGAGGGTGCTTTTTTGGACCATCCCTGGCAAAACCAACCTCATTTAAGAAAAAAGAAAAGGGGGGCCGGGGGGATGAAAAAGGAAGCGGGAGGCAGTGTAAGCAACGAGCCTGCTCCAAGCCCTGCTCTAGGACAGCCTTCCCCCACCGGTACCCCGGCCCTACCCCTCTCTTAGGCACTTTGTATTATTACATGTGCACTCTTCATTGTTATTTCTCACAACAACCCGGTCTGCTTCTGCACTCTGTCGTCCGGGTGGCCACTCATAAAAAATGTGATTTACATTCTTGTTTCACTCTTGCCACCTTTTCACTTCCTGTTGCTTCTGCAGACCGTGCTTTGCTTACCTTCTCTGTTCTTTTAATTTAAAAACTGAGTTTATGTACTTTTTATGTTTATTATTATTACGTGTTTATGCATGCAGCATGGGAAAAAATAGACCACTGTCATCAGAATTGTCCTAGATTTCTTTTAAAATTAATGTATATATAATAAATTCTTCAAAATAATTTTTAGGAAGTCTGAATTTGCTGGAGGTGACAGAGTAATTACAAAATACAAATGAAGAATTTTATCTCAGTTGCTTCTCATCACATCCCAAATTCACACCTAAAAATAATTACATCAAAAATGTTACTACACTTGGGCCACAACAGCATCCATTACAATAGGCTGAAACTCCTTTCAATGTCTTTGAAAAGCTGAGCAAAACAGTAAAAGAAAGCTAAAGATTGGAGGGCCCACATGGTGACAGTGGCTTTCATAGATGAACAAGCATAGATGAAGAGCTTGAAAACGTGTGCTCGCCTTTTGCCAGGATCAAACCTCAGTCAAACCCACGTCCTTTGAAAGAGTTAAGACATTTTACCCCTACTGAGGAGCTGCCCCTGTGAATATAAATCCATGCTACGGCAGAATAAAAGGGTCATTTTGTGCTAATTCAGTTCCACTCAGCAGCAAAGGCTGCACAGAAATATCTGTCATCAGGTAGGAGCCCTCTGACTGGCCGCACATTTTTTGCTGTAAATCTCACGGATTCTCATAAAAGGAGGCCCATCCCGAGTTCTCGCTGGAGACTAAAAGTAGCCCTTAGCTTTTGTAGAAACAGCCAGCAGCTACGGCTGTTTGTTCTTTATTCCCCTGCCTGCCTTAAATTCAGATCATGTTCTCTCTATTAGGGGTAAGGAAAGAAAAGTGATTAACTGGAAGAACATATGAACAAGTGAATAGATTCAGAGTTCATGTACGCACTCAAGATACGGCTGCTCCCCAGAAATTTATCTAAATTTATCTGATTTTTTCCAGATCTAAAGAATGGTACCTCATGCCCACAATCTTCCAACAGGTAAAGCGATCCTCTTCTGTTCCCCACTCCCCACGGGCAGTCTGCTCTCTTACCTTAACGTTTCTTTTTAAGGGGTAAACGGGTCCGACACCATCAGTCTTCCATGCACACCCCTTCTAACTGCACTGTGCCTTTCATCCAGCCTTGGTACCAGCAGAAAGGTGCCTGCAGCCCCAGGTGTCTGACAAGGTCCAGCAAGGTGCTGATGCCAGGTCTGCTCCATACGTACCACACAAATGTTCCAGTATTCTCACCATTACTTCTCTGCAAGATGATGAAAGAAGTATGTGCCCATTTCAGAGCACAACAGTGACTAACTCTACCGTAGGAGCCACGCCATGAGCTCAGGGCTGGCAGCCAGCGACTTCTGGCTTCTCATCCCAGTTCTGCCACTGATATACAGAATGACACTGGAGTCGTAAACTAAAACCCCCTCTGCCTCATCTTCCCCAACCGTAAGACAGAGTTCCTTATGTCTCACAACTGTTTTGAGAATTAGTTACTTCTGTGGGAGGGAAGGGGAGAGTTACATAAGTGATAAAAGTTATTCCTTTCTAATAGGAAGAAATGGAGAAAAGGGCTACAAATCCAGGAATAGCAAACCTAGAATATTTTCAGTATATCAATAACAATAACAACATTTGTGTGACTTAAAAAACACAAAGAAATTAAAAGATATTCTTTAATCTGGTCTCATATTTGCTTTGTAAAACTGTGACTGTAAAGATTCTTGTTTAAACCTGTATCATAAATTACTAAAATGAAGTAATTAAATTAGCCATGCAGCATGGCTAATATAATTACTATGTTTCATGTGCATTATATCAGATGATATAATGGACATTATCTTCTACCTTATTTGAGAGGCAGAGAGACCATAAAGAAATAGAGGTGAAAAAAAGAATCGGCGTTCTAACAGTCTGCCCTTGGAAAATAAAGCAAAGGAAAACAAAGGGATTTAAATGTGCCCACACAGAGTTTTAACTAGCTCAGGTTCCTCTACCTCCCGCCCAACTTTCTTAGCTCCCAAACAACCTTGGTACAAAATGTTAGTACTGCTAAACTACTAGGTTTAAGCTTTAGCTAGTATCTTTGTGTTATGTTACGCTTCCGCAAAACAGCGTGTGTCATTTAAAGGACTTTCTGCAAGTCAAGGTACAGCAAGTACATACACTTACATCCATAAGCCAGGGAACAAGGGCCCTCACTCATGGTTCATGGCTCTAGTCATTGGGCTGCAAGGCAGAGAAAAGTAAGTGAAGTCTTCACAAGGATACTAAGAGGTTTATAAAATCATGTAGGAAAGAAAGGAAAAACATTCAGAATCTCTCCATGGAGAAAAAGAAAAAAAAAAAGAAAAATAAGCAGAAGAAGCAAGTTCAGTGGTTATCAGGACTAAAATGAACTTTTTCTTCTCTGCTTTGAAAAACCTTCAAATACAACAAATATTCCTCAAACTGAAACCTCTTTGATTTTAAATGTTTCCCAGTGTCTTTCTTAAGTGTTTTGTTTTAAATGATGAAGTCTTAATAAATAGTGGACACATAATAAGCTTCTGTGGGATTTGGACTTTATCCCACAAGTGAGAGGAAGACCTCATAACTCAAAGAGTGATGAAGCCGCAAGAGAGTTATGAAGGTTTTTCCGCACTAGTGGGATTGATTCCATATTCCACAGATGCCCATTATATAGAGGTTCTCTGTTTATACTGCAAGGAGGTAAAAACCTTTTTTTTTTATTAGATTAAAATGTCAGGGTTGAATATAAATGTCTTAGTCAGAAGAGTAAAGAACAGCTGCTTTGTGGTGTCACAAAACATCCTGAAAACAGTGGCTAAGTTAGTGAAGAGGCATGCATTGAAAATATTTTGTGTAGCAAGTAAGCATCACTACTGCTCACTTGCTCCCTGTAACAATATTCTCACTTTCTGCGATAGGGAAAGAAACCCTTATCTTTTGAAGAGGATCTGGGAATTGCTTTTCTTCACCACTTCCAGCATACAAGACGTACAACGGGCCCTATTTCTACTGCTCTCAGGCTTTGCTGTTTCATGATGTTGAAGTGGGTCTCTCCAACACACCAAGGTCACTAGCAAAGGAAAAGGTGAACTTATAGCAAAATAAGCTGTCCCAATTAGAAACAAAAAGAACCTCTAACCCAAGCGTCTGCAATCCAGGATGACCACTGAAACTCAGTTAGCCATGTCCCAGCAGCAAGGAGCGTATTTCTGTACGAACCAGGGATACCTTTGCTCAGCAAAACCCCCAAACACTGCCTGCACTTATGTTACACTACTGCTTCGCTGTTATATGTCATTATTTATATCTGGCAATTCTCCTCTCTGTCCCCACACCTCTCAAGACTGGATATAGCCCTCAGTGTAAGAAAAAAGCAAGATCACATTTTTATGTATTCTATCTTCATGGACATATTTGCTTTTTGAATTAAACACTTTTTGTCCTCAGAACAGCAAGGGTCCAAAATACAAATTGTAAAAATAGACCTGGGCTTTGATCTTAAGACCATAAACTTTCCTTAAAAGACCTAATGCTTTGCAGTACTAAGTTGCAAATTAAAATCCAAATTGTACACTCTTATTGAAGAATCTTCTGTGTTTATTGTGCTATTAGGCAGGACGTTTTGGTTTATGTAGGGCATAAGCATTCAAAGTATTTTCTGGCGATATGTATGTTTACAGATGTACATTGCAATGTGTAAGCCCTGCCGCAACGGATCCCTGAGTTTCATTCAGCAACGAGCACGCTGCCTGCAAACACTGTGTCATTCTGCCCAGCTTTCAAATACCTGGGAAAATCTTTCCTCATTTCTTAAACCCAGTTGCTGCTTATGGGTTTGACTGAAACTGGCAGCTGGAAATATCCGAATCAGTGGGCCATGCTTGAATTTCAAAAACGAAGCAGCTATTTCAGGAAAAAGTCCTGCTATAACCACAGGGCACAGACCTGCAAGGAAGACCGAAACACCAAAACACTGGCATCTGGCACAGGGCAGCAGAAATCCAGATCATCCTGCTGGTTAGTGTTGATAGTGCTGGGCAGCAGAACACACCTTTCTTTAATACTGCGTCTGATGGTCCTTTCAGAGGAGCAGGGACCTCCGCCTGCTGAGGTGCCCAAACTGTGGTCTGGTTCCTGTCGCTCCATAGAGAACTGGTGAGCCACGTGGGGCTGGCCCCTTCCCTGCTGTGGAAAAAAAAAAAAAAAAAAACAAACAGAAGAGCTGAAAGGCAGTAAATAAAATCAAGAGAACAAGCTGATAGTAGGATTAGTGTTTTTCAAAAGGGTAGTATGCTTCTGTGAGGGTAAAATCGCACCCATTTTGCTAACATTGTGCAAAAACACAGTTGGTGCCATGGCCACAACTGTGTAAGAGGCGGTGCCCACAGCAGCGTCACCTCTGCACTGGCTCTGACCCATAAGATGACCTTTGTGAACTGTACTATCTCGTCAAGAACAGATTGGAAACCCCCATGCCATGCTGAGACCTCCAATATCCATGCCAAAAGGAAAAGAAACCTGAAAAATATCTCGCCCTTCCTGTGATGCCAACAGAGGTGGCAGCTCAGTCTAGATCTGTCTTAACCACAAGTCTTGTAAGTTTGAGGTTCTGCTCTGGGTAGGATGCAAGAAAAAGAACCCTTTGAAGGTCTTTTTTCCCCATGCTTCTGATGGATTGGTATTTTGAGGTCAAGTATTTTTAAATATTTCTTTTTAGCTCTTTAGCCTATCTGCTTGCCTACTTAAAATAGCTTAAGAAGTATTTTGGGCACAAAAACACAAACACTCACATCTTTAATGAAGTTCTGGAGTTACCTCCCCATCAATCACAGCAGTGTGAAGAGGTGCTACAAGCAGAGTTTAGCAGTAGGTTTCTTACAATGTCCTGATACTCTCCATGTCAGAAAGAAGAAAGGAAAAATTAGCAGAAATTGAGGGTGAAACAAAGAAAGGAAGAGAACTATTACGATGGTTCATGGACTGTCACATTAGGAAATTTCTTCCATTTCTCTGGAAACATTTTATCTCTACTTTTAAGACTAAGTTTTACTGTTCTGTCTCTAGAAAGCTAACACTGAGGTTAGTCTGAGAGAGCATCCTTAACAGACACAGCAGAGGTGCAGTGAGAAGGAGAAAACAGATTAGGAACCAAATCGGAAATTATAAATTAGATTGTGTTCTATCAATTTTATTTTATAAATCACATTCTACATGCTGGACCCGGTCTCTTCTGGCACACATTTTTTACGTGAGGGTAATTCCACAGACTTCTTTATGGAGTTGTTCCGTATTTAAACTAACTGTGGAGGCCTCTCCTAATATTTCTGCATGTTTTCCTGCTGAAGGAGACAGGGAGTGGAAAGCTAGGTGCGAAGAGATCCACTACAATGAAATCATCCCTTCCCAATACAGAAAGATTTCTACACCTGACTCATGCTGATCCCATCCATTTTATCCCACACAGCATCACGCTACTTGCTGTATGTCTTGGGTGCAACTGGCATTCCGGATCTGGATGGCTGGTTCGTCAGGTTAGCCACGCTGGGCACACGGACTTGGGAGGCACGAAGATACACCTGCGGCATATCCTAGGGGGAGAAGGAACAAAGATGAAGAAGGCATGACAGCTTTTCTTAAATAATTCAAGAAGTATCTCCTGCTTTCCAACAAGGTGATTCAGAGCTGTAATTCAGAGAGGGTGCAATGTGGTTCCTTGGCCATGTGAAACACTCCTGCCAATGCTGGAAAAAAACCCCCATCATACCCCTTTTCTAAAATCTGCTCCACTTGAATGGCACTTTGCCTCCACAGGGAAGCAGAGAGGAGGGTGCAGGAAGATGACATCCTGTAGGCTGCAGCATCCTGCCCTTGATCGATGCATGTGCTCCACCGGGGGGGTATGACTTCAATTCTTCCCTTGAAACATGGATCAAATGAGGCCACAAGCAAATATATTTCCCTGTCAAACTTCTCACTTCCTGGAGACAGTGAAGAGCTAATGTGACATACTGTGCATGGTTTATTTTTGGTTTTGGGCCAGCAAGTTGCTGTACTGTTTTCCAGGCCCTTAAACTCGGTTTATGTTTGCTGAAAGAAGCATTGCAGGCACATCGGCTGTGAGGCCAGTAGGATTTCTAGCACACTGACTGATCCTAAGCTTTCAGATGAAAGATTAGCAAACCAAATTCAGGCCAGAGGTGTATGTGTTCCTCTTTGCTTAAGACCTCGAAAGAGCAGACCGTGGAGGTTCTTTCATGCCAGCGTACTTGCTTCATCCTCCAGTCTGCTTTTTAACAAAACTTGCAACTGATGCAATTGGTTGTATTGTGCATACGGAAAATAGAGACCCAGAGAACATGCATTTTCTGCCCTTTTGTTGGTCTCTGGCCAAAAAAAAATTTAAAACCTGTGGAAGGGCAGACCTCAGAATAATGCCTTGTTGTCTTAACTGTGTAGGTGAGCAAACTGAGGCACCGAGCAGTATGTCTGAGTCACGATGATGATGGTAGTAAATGGCAGCACCAGAAGTAGACCATGCTCTACAGACAACTGATGGGACCTAGCTGTTTTTTCATTGAAGTAAATGAAATCCAAATTTCATTGAATTAATTTTATCCTAAGTCTCCACATGATATAAAGGGGAGAAAAAGATGCTGCAGAGCCGCCAGTAGTTTTCCTGCTTTTTGAGACAGCTCAGAAATCACCACCCACCTGGTAACAGTTTAAAGCAGCTTTACTTTTACCAGCTGGCTTTAATCATCCATAGAACCAACACAGTGGAGCAGCCTGACCGAATAACCATGACAAAGTTGTTGAGTGACCGCTGGACACTCTGTAGATGTTACCTGGATGTTGCCATGAACAACAGCAGGTCCTCAGTCCGCAAGAAGGCAGCGAGGCTTGTCAGCAGTTGCAGGTAATTAGCCCCAGGAAACGTTGCCCCAGGACTGCGTCTGACTGCCCTTCTGCTCCTGCAGGGTTGAGGAACAACATGAGGTCCGGGCACTGCTATGTACCTTTGGGGAACACCCCTGATACCAGCATTTCTGCAACACTGCTCATTTTACAAACCTGGATTAGTTAAGCCTCATTAGGCTGCAGTCCTTCAAGTGTTTCAGACACCAGGAAAAGCTGGTAGGTAATCCCTCTCCTCACTGCCTCAGCTGCACTCGTACAAGCATCACTTCCTGAAGAAGAGGCCACAGAAATGGGTAATTCAGGTAATTCAGGTAGTCTCTAAATGTTGTATGAAGCATCCTCCTGTCTGAAGAAGGCTTGGAGCATTGTAGGGCATACTGTTAGCATGACAGCATTAGGGTAGCATTGAGATGTTCGTGTTAATGCGACATTAATCATTCTCTTCTTTAATAAGTGCCACCTCCTCTTTTGACTTCTGGGGTACTGATGTATATCAAAATTAGCAGAATACACAATTTTGCAGCATAGAGGTACTACAGGGCTACAATAGATGACAAAATATAGAGTTCAGGTGTAAAGCAAAAATTGAGTATTCCACTTTTCTGTGACATCCATGCATTGACAACAAAGGCCGATGTAAAACAATCCAAGAACCATTTGTTCTGGCACTAGTTTTTGAGTAGCATCTCCAGCTCGGCAATACTGGTTGATCACATTCCCTTGTACACAAATATATATGTATAATTTTTGCCTTTATTTAGTCATATGCAAAAGCACATCATTCAAAACAAAGACATAAAGAACAAAACTCCACAGAAGACAGTGAAAATATTACTATTTATACCAGCCCTGAGGTGGTTCAGTACCACTGAAGATCTTCAGGAACTCTGCAAACAGCTCCTCTCCTTCAGTCAACAGTTTGAATGTGTAACTAGGTCAGACTAAGAAGGGAAATCTCTTCTTGGTATTGGTAATGCCAATACCAATTTTCCAACACAGATATGCCAACATGCTTCAGACTTCACCTGGGGAGGAGAAAAGGAAGTAATTTGGTCTCTACAGTGGTGCAGCCCTCGGCATCTTTGCAAAGACCACCTGTGGTGTCATCTGTGGTAACGGTGGTATTTGTGATGTGGAAAACTGCCTGCCGCAAAAAACTATCTCACTGCTGGCGTTTCCCCCCCTCCCTATCTTCCTGAACTGCAGAGAAGTAGAAATGTCAGAGGCATTTTGGGAAAAGAAACTGCCTGTTTGGCTACCTTACTTTGTTGGGTTTGATTATTTCCACCCCCCATCCCACTTAGTGTTTCTTTCCACTCACAGGTGTTGTTTTGACACAAATGTCCCCAGGAGTTCAGCTGCATTCAGCTGGTAGCTGTCTAGTTGGAGGGAAAAAATAAACTAGGATACACTTTTCTGACCCAATGTTGTAACCCTCATACGGCTACTGTTGACTTCCTTGGGTTTGGTGGTAGTACCACAGACTGCTTTAGCAGAATCTCTTTATTGCCTGAAAATATAAAGTTTGATACCTCTCAAAGTGCTTCTTAAAAGTTATCCTGACTTCAGTTTTCTCACTTTGGTTCCATATTTTTTACTGGTTCCCTCTCTTCCAGCAACCATGAACATTATCAGATTTTACTTCATTTATGACCTAGCAGTGGCAAAAAATGCCACTCACCACTGAACCCACATTTTGCTAGGTACGTTAAACATAGATGCTGTCCTTGTCCTGACATTGTAATCTAAAGCATCAGCAGGGGCTTTGTATGTTCATGCAGGGCTTCTCTGCATGAACCACAAACTTTTGTTATTGAATTAGGCCTCTTCAAAAGTTACAACTCAAAAGCTGAAGGAAACACTAGTACAATCACAAGAACAGACATTTTTCACGTGTATGGGTGCTCTAATATAGTCACATAAACTGTTGGAACAAATGTGAGAGGGAAACAGATTATTTTGTGTGGTGTATCCAAATAAATTATAGATAAAATTATTTTAAAGTCTTTCCCTAGTTACCAGATGTCCAAAGATTATTATTGATCTTAACTATTTTCTTGAACTGATGCAGGTATCAGATTCTATATTTTAAAATTCTTAGCCATGACAGGACAATATCATCGCTTGCCCAGCAGAAGTACATATATCCACATCTAACACACAAATAACATATTTGGATAGTTTGTTTGAATGTAGTAAATTCATAGACACATATACATGTTTCATGTCTTCAGATAAGACATTAAGTCCCATAACAGCCTTATCTTTTAATCCTAAACACCAACCTCCAAGTGAATGGGATTTTTTTGCATTCCTAAATTACGATTCAGTAACTGCTGATCTAAGAGTAGCAATGGGAAGTTCAGAAAGCCTACAAGGTATAAACTGTGCTAGTAACAGAACAGTGCTCCTGACATCTCTACAATATAATGGGGAAGTACACATAAAACTAAATTAACCTCTTAGTATTTTCATGAGCAGAAAAGGATTTAATTAAGGAAGTCAAGATTCCCTTCCAGTTCCCTCTTCCAACAAATACGTTCAGACTTTGATCTTTGACCTTTATTCGTAAAATTAATTCTACATCATATTTCTGCATATAGCTCTCTAAGGAGAATCAAGTTTACACTTCCCTCCCAATCCAAACCATAACAGTGCTTAATTAGGTGATAATTTATGTAGTACTTAACATGAACTTTTGACACTCGCTGAAGTAGGCAGCATGAGTGTACATATGTTATCACCTGACTACATCAAGCAAGAGACCCTATGCACCGGTCAGGTATCTTGGGCTTTATAAGGTATCAAGTAACATTTATAACCCTGTTGTACCTAAATCTCTAATAGGTTGGATGTGTCTCCAGTGTACGGTGTATGCCTGTGTGTACTTAAAGCACTGATTGTAAGAACTTCAAAACAACAAGCAAATAAGGGAAACAGGTGTCAAGACAACCTGCAATGAGGCTGTCCGAAACTTTGTCACTCCACTCAGTTTTAAGAAAAGTGCACAGCTGACAAACATTTCATTTTTCTCCCTCAGATATGATTAAAAACATGGAACTGAGCTCTTTTCCTACCAAAGTTAAACCTTGTGTAATTATAACCATGCTAATCTGACCTGTTAACAAAAGTGTACAGAGCATTTTTATACAAGGATTTTTCTCCTACCCATAGGGCCATACTGCTCTGCTAGGCTGAACAGAAACTTTTTGATGGAGCTGCTATCTTTTCTAAATGGTCGGATGACTTTGACCATAGTTAGTTCATTTTGCTTTGGGCAGTCTAAACCTCACTCTCAAATTGTGCAAGATTTGATAAGAGAATATGCATTCATTCATAAATTGTCTTTGTTGAGCAGCTCTAGTAAACAACATGTGATATTACATCCCCAGTTTGTAAACAAAGATGCTGAGTTACCTTGAATGTGTCTAAATACAGAAGATTTGTGCATCCATTGTACTGTGTGTGTATCAACCTTTCTCACTGCTGCAGGCGATGGAAACAGTACTGTCATCGATGTGTTTTCAATCACCCTATCACCTGGACTACTCTGAACACTGGATTTTTTCAGAGTCCTGCAGCAAGCCTCTAACAGAAGTCAGGCCTTCTGATCGCCAGGGTAGGAACATCTCTAGACCATCAGAATAGCAGGAAATATAGGCATGAAAGTTGTCTCAAAAAAAATATGTTTCATTCTAAAACCCTCTTTTCTATTTATATTCTTTATTTCTCTCTACCTGATAGCAATTAGTGGTATCTCACTCAGGGCTGTGAAACTAAAATCAGATCTTACAGAACCTGTTCAACCTGTTATGCAAGCGTGTTTCATAAGGAGTTAAGATTAAATGAACAAATGCTGAATAAATGTATTCTACTTTGCTTTACATTTATTTATTAGGTTTCTTATATCAATTTCAATATTCTTATTTACATTTACTAATAGTCCCAATACTGTTTATGAGGAAAGTAGAGACATTGTAATCCTTTGCCCTGTTTATTATGAATTCCAGAAATTTTCTTACAATACCAAGGAAATAAAAGATCCACTCTTTTTCCTGTACCAGAATGGCCACAGTCTGGCTACCATTTTGTTGATATTGCTTGTTTCACAGACACATAGGTCAGCCTCTACAAAGCTATTGCCATCATGAAAAAGTCTGAAATATAGTGAGAAGAAATGAAACCAAGATGTTTAGAGAGTTCAATTAATATGGAGGCATCTTTTCTAAAAGTGTGGTTAAACCACCAGCACTCCTCTAGTAGAATATTAAATATATTGAAGGCCTACACACTGCTTGTAAGTAATAAATAGTCAAAATAGTCATCATTCCATTTTATAGTCAAAAATATTAATTTAAATGTACTCTAACATTTTTAACAGTCTTCCCTAGCCATCCACTTACAGCTAAGCTGCTGCTTCTCCCTGTAGTGTTTTAAAGCATATGATACTCAAGCACCTGTATTTTTGGTAGCTTAAACCAAAACTGAGTCCAAATACAAATTAAATTAGGTTACTGCAGATCGTAATGCTGCACAAGATTTGTTCATTAACTAACAGAGCTGTTGGTTATGAAATAACTGAGCTCATCAGTTATTTTAACAAAGGAAAGAAACACTTAACGAGTTTGCTGGTTTTTGCCACAAGTGCAATGTTTCTTAAGTCATCAGTTTTTGAAGAAGGAAAACTATGAAGTACAAAAATTAAATTTCTATTTCCATGTATGGACTCCACTGATTTGCTTTTCACCACCGAAAGGAGCAGAATGAATGGGAGATAACCTTGAACGTGGAGAGGTCTTGACTAACAGACACCTGATACTGATTCTGAAATTCCTGCGACCCCACCCCTGCTCCAGAGTGTCCCTAGCAGGGTCCCGTTCTCCAGCACCCTTCAGCCAGCCGTCTTCCATAGCTATACAGAATGATGACATACTCTTTTGACACCGAAATAGACCCTTGTTCCACAAGCCTGAGTAATTTTAAAATATGCAGGGCATTAGTTAACTAGTCCCAGTATGAGTCCATTTGCAAATCATTAATCTCTCTCTCTCTGTATCCTCTTCTTTACAACTCTCAAATTATCGAGAGGACTAGCAAGTTAGAGCTGTAGCACACCACTGAGTCACTGTCAAGACACCTCCCAGCCCAGTTTAGTTTGATCCATTTGGTTACCAGCCAAAAGGCAAAAGGGGAATGCAGCTCCTGAAGCAATGCAAGGCAGAGCAGACATTCCCTGGTTATTTTAACGAGTTATTCTTGAAGCTGATTCTAATTTTGTACAGCATCTGTGAATAGGGGAAGACAGAGGCTCAACTTTTTTCAGCAGCTATCGGAGATGTCAGCATCTCTTCTCCATGCAGGCAAGACAAGTTGGGTTTATTCCTGGGTTCTAGACACAGACTCTGAACCTTAGACTGGATCCCACCATTAAAAAAAGAAAAAAAAAAAAAAAAAACGAACAGCTACTGTGAAGAGCAGTGAGAAGCAATGGCTAGTTTATATTCTGCCTACAATTTAGCATATGACCACAAAGCATATCATTCCAGGGGACTCAATTCAAAGCAAAATGTTTGAGTTTCTGCACTGCAGAGCTTTATGCATGGCCAGGGAAAACAGAGAACAACAACTTTCCACAGTGTTTAGCTGCTTTGCTTGTGCTTCCATGATACAGAGGCCAAACATACAGTAATTTTAACTGAATCGAGTCCAAGACTTGTCTAAGTGTATCCACTGAAAATGAAACCGACCTTGGGGAGAAAGAAGAAATGACAGGGCAGTGAAAACATCTTATGCCTTAAGGAAAAGCATAGAGAAAGTAGCAGCGACTCATGTCTGCTCTCAAAATAATAACTAGGACTATTATTTACCAGACAGAAAAGACCTTTCTCCTTGCACAGTAACTCCTTGGTGCCAGCAAAGGCAGACAAGGTAACTGAATAAGTATTCCGAGCGAAAACAGGAGTGGGTATTCAGCAGGATGCTGGTAGGACAGGAGGCAAGAGTGAGAGATTCTCTTGCTCCTCCTGAAATGGAAAGGATGATTTGTCATAGGCAACTAAAGGAGAAAAACAGTGTACGTCAGCAGAGAGCAAACTGCAGAACTTCTGGCAATAGAAAGAATATTGAATCAATAATGATACTAACATCTTTATTTTCACTTCTAAAATTATCCTTGTTGTCCTAAAAATACAATTTATATAAAAATCATTAAATGATATTAAGGATCTATGGTCAAAATTGCCCTCGACCCTTCTTGTCCATTCCCAAACTTTAAAACATAGCTACAAAGCAACATGTAGAGCACACTTATTTTCCAACATTTGTCTAACAAGTGGACAGACTATATTACTCACCGAAAGCATCACCTCCCATCAGCTATGTCTCGTTCCGTTTAACTATTTTTCTTTTTTATTTTTAGTGAGGAAGGCTTAAAGGTGCCAGACGTTTTCTTCTTTCCTCTCCTTTGCCCAACCCCTCTTGTTCTTTGCCATCTTCTCTTGCAAGAGATCCACGTTGCTTTCAGTTCGTCTCTTCTGTCCCCTCCAAGGAGGGGAAAAGCGGAGGGGGGGTAGAATTCCTTCATGACCTCTTTTCCTAGATCTGCTGGCTTGGCTGGTAAGGGGGTAGGAGCATATGCCGTGAGCTGCTGCACTGCTCACACATCCCGAAGCCCACGAGGATGGAAGTGTCCAGCTGCAGCACAGCATGCCGCAGCGGTCGAGCTCAGCCGTTGATAAAGGTTCTGATCTGCTGAAAAATTCTCAATACCCAAACAAATGCAAACATGCCTCATTTACACAGGTTTCGCTTTAGTGATTAAGTTTTCCCTATGCATGTTCTCCTAATTATATTATTTTAAAGCACACCAAATAGTAATTCTACATGACATTTTTATCACCTGCTTAACATTTCAAATGAAACGTGTTATTGCATTTGATGTTATTTAAACACTTACCGTGTACTCTTCAGTTCTACAATTTTCAATGTGTTCCGGCTATATTAAATAAATATTTAAGAAACAGTTGGAGTATGTGCTTTTTTCCATTTTTAAGTGTTTAAGCTGTAATGCACATGCAGAATCTTGCAAATACATATATATGGACCTTTATGCATTAAGTGTTAAGAGTATATTTTTGCATTGCCATAGTTGAGTTTGTCACATTTTCCATTACAAACTTAATTTCAGGGTTTATAACTTCTCCATAAAATGTGCCCTTCAGGAGGAAGCTTGACATTTAATTCCACAGCTGAAAAGAGGAGGGATTTTTTTTTTCCTTTTAAAAAATAAATTAATAAAATAATTGTTTAGGAAACATTTCTAGCATTCAGAAAGAATTGACAAAAAAGTCTTTGCAGCTTGAATTCTTCCTCTTAGACAGCTAAAAAGGTTTAATAAAAAAAAAAAAAAGAAACGAACCAACCCAAACTCTGAACTGGAATCTAAACTCAGAATTTTTTAATTCTAACCAAAAATATAAACTTTCAGATATCAAAGACTACAGATTAGAGTTTGAAGCAATTTTTGACTCCACGAAAAAGCAGATGAAAAAAACAGATCTGATCCAGATCTCAAGCTGGTAGAACATAGTGTATGTTCATTGTCTGCCTAGATCACTGCTAATTTCAGCAGTCAAACATACCAGTCCAGACCAATAAGAGCTTTTTCACTGATTTGTGATTTAATCACACTGATTGTGTGATTTAAATTCTACTTCGTACCTTTTTGATACCCTACAACGCATGATAAAAAAGTATTCACCACTTTTACCTCACCTCTAAAAATTTTATACCAAAACCATACTGCTTGCCACAATTTCTGTTCCTAAGCAGGACAGAAAAATATACCATGAGACAAATTATAGAGAATAAAAACGTACATGAAATGAAAACGTCAGCTCAGCTGGTTTTGTGAAAACGCGTAAGTAAATAAACAAATATTTATGAATAAGAATTATATTTTTCATAAAACAGGAATAATTTGTGAATGAGTCAAATATCAGAAGTCTGCAGTTTTTAGTTTCAGCCCCATGCATGATTACTGTTATTTTTATTAAAATGAAACAGCCTTATTTTCAAATTCTCACATACTGACTGCCAGCAGCTTTCCTCAACTACAGTACTTTCCAGATTAACCAATCTCTACATTGCCAAATTTTATGACCTTTATTGCAAGTCGCCCAACAAGTGTTTTCTCAAAGTTTTTTTTTTCCTGAGCAAAGTGAGACTCTCAGCTTTCATTCTTTCCAAACATAATATTATGGCTCTCAACTCAGTTAAAAAAAAAGGTGACTCAAAAATGCCCTGATTTTGAGCCCTTAAAAGACAAAACAAGTCCTATATTTGTTATATCAAAAAATTCCCCAAACTCATGACATTCCAGCCTTGACTGATGATTTGTGAATGCTTTCAGGTTGGCAATACTGTATCATGTGTTCCTCAGATTTCTGTCTGACTACTACATCCACCAGCTACTTGGTCTTTGATCTTTTTTCCACAAATTTCACCCAACATTTTCAGGTTTATAACTCAAATTAAATGGCTTTAGTTTGACTTGGGGCTTTGTTGTACCTATTTTCTAGCTAAACATTAAAATGGCTCCCAAGGTGTATGGTTGCTCCACCTCGCATGGATCAGTAGGCAGGAACTGTAGATTTTGCCTGTCGTGTCACAGAATCACAGAATCACAGAATCACAGAATCACAGAATCACTAAGGTTGGAAAGGTCCTTCAAGATCATCAAGTCCAACTATTAATGCAGCACCACCGTTTCCCCTAAACCATGTCCTGAAGCGCCACATCCACACGTTTTTTGAACACTTCCAGAGATGGCGACTCCACCACCTCCCTGGGCAGCCTGTTCCAATGCTTGACCATTGTCTCGGTGAAGAAGTTTTTCCTAATATCCAATCTAAACCTCCCCTGGTGCAACTTGAGGCCATTTCCTCTCATCCTATCACTAGTTAGTTGGGAGAAGAGACCAACACCCACGTTGCCACAACCCCCTTTCAGGCAGTTGTAGAGAGCGATAAGGTCTCCCCTCAGCCTCCTCTTCTCCAGACTGAACAACCCCAGTTCCTTCAGCTGCTCCTCATCAAACTTGTTCTCCAGACCCCTCACCAGCTTCATTGCCCTTCTCTGGACATGCTCCAGCACCTCAGCATCCTTCTTGTAGTGAGGGGCCCAAAACTGAACACAGGATTCGAGGTGCGACCTCACCAGTGCCGAGTACAGGGGCACGATCACTTCCCTACTCCTGCTGGCCACACTATTGCTGACACTGGCCAGGACACTGTTGGCCGCCTTGGCCACCTGGGCACACTGCCGGCTCATGTTCAGCCGGCTGTCAGCCAGTACCCCCAGGTCCTTTTCCACTGGGCAGCTCGCTAGCCACTCCTCCCCAAGCCTGTAGCATTGCACGGAGTTGTTGTGACCCAAGTGCAGGACCCTGCACTTGGCCTTATTAAACCTCATACAGTTGACCTCTGCCCATCAATCCAGCCTGTCCAGATCCCTCTGCAGAGCCCTCCTACCCTCCAGCAGATCAACACTCCTGCCCAACTTGGTGTCATCTGCAAACTTACTGAGGGAGCACTCGATCCCCTCATCCAGATCATCAATAAAGATATTGAATAAGACCAGCCCCAGAACCGAGCCCTGGGGAACACTGCTTGTGACCGGCCGCCAGCCAGATTTAACACCATTCACCACAACTCTCTGGGCTTGGCCATCCAGCCAGTTCTTTACCCAGAGAAGAGTAAACCTGTCTAAGCCTCGAGCCGCCAGTTTCTCCAGGAGAATGTTGTGGGAGACGCTGTCAAAGGCTTTACTCAAGTCCAGGTAGACAACATCCACAGCCTTTCCTTCATCCACCAGGCGTGTCACCTGGTCATAGAAGGAGATCAGGTTGGTCAAGCAGGACCTGCCTTTCATGAACCCATGCTGGCTGGGCCTGATCCCTTGGTTGTCCTGCAGATGCCCTGTGAGCACTCTCAAGACAAACCGCTCCATGATCTTCCCCAGTACCGAGGTCAGGCTGACAGGCCTGTAGTTCCCAGGATCCTCCTTCCGGCCCTTCTTGTAGATGAGTGTCACACTGGCAAGCCTCCAGTCTTCTGGGACCTCCCCTGTTAACCAGGACTGCTGATAAATGATGGAGAGTGGCTTGGCAAGCTCCTCTGCCAGCTCTCTCAGTACTCTTGGGTGGGTCCCATCAGGACCCATAGACTTGTGGGTGTCCAGGGGCTGTAGCAGGTTGTTAACTGCTTCCTCCTGGATTATGGGTTATTGTGCTCTCCATCCCCATCTTCCAGCTCAGGGGGCATGAGGGAGGCTGCACTAGGTACAGCTTTAAACAGAGAGCGTGTTCTCATAGCAGACATCCTTCTAATTGCTTTGTGTCATCCTTTCTGTCTCTGGTAGGCTGTTATCCAGTTACAGAAAGATAGTTTTAAAAAAAAATTTGCTAAGACTATCTTTTCTTTCATATCCAATAACTTTTGCATCCTAGCAGAATTATGCTATTCCATTGATTCTGTTTTCAATTTCACATTACAAAGAAATAGTAACTACGTGAGCAGAGCTAGATCTGGGGTTTGCTCATGTGGATGAGTCCATTTTTTCTGGTTTGTTTGGATCATGTTTTTCTTTAATTTCTCCCTGTGTGACATAGTTCCCAATTCACATAGTTTGTTTTCATTCATTTTTCCTTTCTGATGAATCTCCTTTTAGCCTCTGACACCAGAGAATTATTTACTAATTTACTAACAACAGTACAGGTTTTAAAGCATGTGCTAGGAAAATGAGAAATCATCTAGGAAGCCAAAACTTGTACGTAATTTAATTTTATGCTGTTGCAGATAATCCTCCTACGGGATGTTGAATTCAGAACAAGACCTGACATAACATGAAGGGGAACATCAGAAGAGCTCCAGCTTATCAATTACAGAACAGAAGCCCTTAATTTCCAGATTTTCCATTATATACTTTATCATAGGGCATGTTTTCATTTGCAACCAACCATAGCAAGTGTATATCACTCTTCATTTAAGCATAATTTCTGAGAGCTGCCAAAGTTGCAGTTCAAACTAGCCATGAGGTCAATAAGCAGTGATTTATTTTAGTGTTCTGAAAATTCTTTGGGGAAGTAATTGTGTAGAAATAAAAGCAACATCATACACCAGAAAAGCCTGAAGGAACATATCCGAGCCATGGGCAGAAACACCAAAACAAATGCCACAACACTAACTATGGACTATCTCTGTCCTCAGTGAATTCAGACCAACATCGGAATTAATGCTTCTTACTTTGGACAACAAATTTAGACAGTCAGCAGCTATATACTAGACTTTCTTTCACAGGAGAATTATTTGGACTACTTCAAATTACATGCTCAACTTTCCTCTGTTGTGAATGGTATATAAGCATCTCTAGGAGGTGTGCTTAAACCACCATCTAGCTTCCACTTCTTGGGCTATACTTTAAATATTCTATTAAAAGAAATACAGGAAAAGTGGGAAACAGCAGCAACATTTTTTTCCAGATCTCCTGAACACTTGAAAGACATACTTATGTCTGAACAGTGGAAGAGGTCTACCACTTGACTTTACCCGTCTAAGTCGTAACAGTCCTGATCACATGTGTGAGTATCTGAGGAGGCATCTACAAAAAATTGAGATGTTTTAGGTACTTTTAAGAGATAGGTAGTGTTGGAGCATAACAGGTCCAAACTGCTTTGTCTGGTTACATCTCTGCTGATAAAAAGATTGATGGCAGAGCACTGGCTCAGTCCTAGAATACTGCCATCCATTCTGATAGACCGTCACCGACATGGTGTCAGCATCTCCCAGACAGTGCTCAGGAACAGTTCAGGGGATAGCACTGACCACAGCTTTTTCCCAGTAAGGCAATCTCCTTTCCAAGGGAGGAAGGAGAAAGTTTAGCCTAAACTATTTTTTAAACTTTTTCTCTCCCCACACAGACACAAACTTTGAAATCGGTGGCGTGACATCAGTTGAGAATTTGGCCTTTTGGCTTCAAAATACAACATCGCAAACACCACCTTGTGGAAAAACAGAAAATAAATAGTTTAATTAAAAAGAAAACAAAAAACAACAATGGAACCACATTGGTTTCCATGAAGTGAAGAAAGGAATCTGCAACATGATCTTACACAATCATGATGAGAAAACTTACTGTTACTAAATTGCTTACTATATTATACATTCAGAAAAGGCATGAATTTTTTAAAACACATGACCATATGTCTTCAAGTGATTCATTTAACACAATCCAAACAGCTAAGTGTTAAGGTTGATCTGTCATTAATTCTTTACAAACCACAGATTTATCTTTGAATATGAGAAGACAATTTTGTCCCATTCCCTACAGAAAAACAATTATTTGGCTTTGAAAGTCTGATGATATAAGGAAATATTTCTTCTTCTCTGTCTCTTTCTTCCCAGCACTGTCATCTATTGCAACTATGATGAATAAAATTAAGGCAAGTCTAACTGAAATGAGAAGAAAGGTAGAACTTTTTGAAATAAATGTATTTTTAAATTCACTGGGAAAAGAGTGAATCCAGGTTTTGCTTCCTATGAAAAGTATTAAAAGAACTTGTGGACATACAGTGGGATGTGAACTGTAATAAATCATGCTCTTAACTGTGTTATTTGTCTTCTTTAATTTTCCATTTAGTGAACAAATGATTCATTTTTCCCTTCAGAGACCTACAAACTATAGAATTTACAACTATTTCAAAAAATAACATTAGAAAAAAAGAAATACCAGAGCTGTTCCACCTTCACAAATAAAATTTTTATCCAAATCTCATAATTATTTTCAGGAAAAACAAAAATACTTTTAGGTGCCTCTGTAGTTTTTAGCCATGTAAATTCCCAGTGACTCAAGTGGAGAGAAACAGAGGGAGGACCTCTCCATTCGATTTCAGAAATGTTGGTCTTGCACATTCTTCTCCAAAAATGTAATGTGCAATACATTTATTTATATTAGTAACCAAGAAACAATATTTATTTTGGAAGACACCAGATTTCATTACTGTGGGCAGAAATGCGGTATTCACCCACAGCCCTGGAGTGGGCACAGAGGGAAGGTAGTTTCAGGGCATACTGAACCGGTGCCTTCCCGTGGAGCCAGCTGTGATGCCACAGTGCAGAGGGGACACAGCAACCGTACCGCGTAGCCATTATCATCCTGGCAGGCAAGTTTTGCTCCATGACACGAGATTAGAAATCTGGGTGCTCCTTCAGGTTGTAGTTCCTTAGGAAAAAATGGTATTGAAGGGTCTTGGTTTGGAAGGGAACCCTCATTTTTGTCCCTCGTTCCATACCTTGTAGCCTTGCAGCCTCTTGACCTACAAATTTCTAGATGGTAAAAGTTATGTTTTTCTGAAGTTGAATTTTGATACAAAATATATTAGTACAATACTGCCAACTCCAAGCATTCAAAAATCATGAGTCAGATGCCAAAAGTTATGAAACTGGCTTGCACTTCAGATTTAAGAAGAAAGTGTCTTTTGTTATGTTATTCTTAGTCTACAGTATGGTCACATTTTTAAGCTTCTGTCTGCAACCATGAAAGCAGACACTCAACCAATAATTAATACATTGTGGGTTTTTTTGAATGAAACAACATTTTTATGAAATACTTGATTTTAGAAGCTCAGGCATTAATAAAACTAGATGTCACAAGACTAGCCATAAGAAATACCCAATTTGGCAACATTATCGATTGTTAGTTGCGCAGTTACAGTCTGAACATCTTGGCACCCATGAGTTGACACTGATTTCAAAATGCTTGCTGAGATTATATGAATTATAAAGATATGGTAATACGCTTCTCTTTCTTGGTCATATGAAAAGAGTTAATAGTACTCTGTATCCCAGAAATGACAGCCAATCACACCTTTTACTCTTTGAAATGATCCAAAACCACATATCAAGTCAATATTCTTGCATATTTTTGAGTGGTTTCAGCTGCAAGCCTTATGCCAAGAATACCCTTGTGATTTGGATTCTAGATTGAGTGAAAAATGCTTCATTCAAATCCAAACAAAATCTTAGAAAAACGTTCCCTTCAGACTTGTAAACTTGTGATTTGTGAAGAATGCTGGGGTTTTGGGTCATAAACCCAGAAAAGACAATTTTATAGATTTCTGTCCTACGATCAAAATCCTAAACTTAAATACTTGACTAGATTTAGCCACAAATCTGCAATATATAATTTTTATATTACATACATAAATTACTGCTCTTCTGTTGAAGCAATCACTACATAGAAATGTTTCATGATTCAGATCCGATCTTGAGAGTCAGGATAACTGGATTCACTCCCTTCCTATGTCTGAGAAGGCTCATGTTTCCAGTCCCAAGACATTCCCGTAAGGGAGTGGGAGACTGCCCAGATGTGATCAAACTTATTTTCAAAGCTGGGTAAGTGTTTGAGAATCCCAGCTGCACAGTGATTTTTCTGTCCCTGTTGATAGGAGCAACATGGGCTGTAGGACTTCATCATCATAAATGACATGATTCAAACTGGCTTTGCTGTTCTGTGTGCACCCAAGCTCCATTAGAACTCACATTGGGTTGGTTGCAAAGCTGGACTCCACTATACAGTGCCATTAAAAAAATACTGAGGAGTTTTGTTGCAGAAGTGGGAAGTTACCATACAAAGTCACCACCTGACATCTGTAACATTTCCCATGGGACATCTAGGGCCTAACTCACAGAACTGTGAGAAACACCATAGAGCTGAAGAAGCAGATCTGGTGATGGTTGGATCTCGTATGCACTCAGTGCAGGTTGCGATGTCATGCTACTGCCACCTAGAATAAAAAAGTGTCATTTCTATTGTTTAATAATCTAGAAAATGCAAATTTACTTAGGACTGTAAATTTGATTCAACCATCTTTCTATCAGCTGATAAACACTGAAGTTGACAGTTAATCAGGCATTAAGCAAGAGAAGCCATTGTTAGGTCTCTGTAATTGTTCTTTGGTCTTCTATTTCTATTCTTTTTTCTTTTCCAGAAGCTATTTACTGAACTGCTCTTTGGCCTCAAATCAGTCAAGATCTCTCATTTGTCTGCACTCCTCCTATATATAAATATATATATATACACACCTTCCCCCAGTCTCCCACTACAGGACTTCTTTCCCCAGTTCAAAACCTTAAAGTCCTATGTGTTCAAAAGATGTTTTTGCTGTGGATTTATATTTTGTTAAAGGAAACTAAACCCAGGAAATGTCACCCTATGCAACTGAATCAGTTCCCACATTGTACATGACCAAAGCTGAATTTTACCCCTCAAATCTCTGCCACTTGAGTACAGAGAGGAATTAGCAGCAATAGGAGGTTTTCCCTGTACCTATCAGCATAAGAGGGAAAATACACTGCCAGTAGATTTAATGGATGATAATGAGGCTTCAGGTCCATCAAGGGTTCTGAAGTGTGCTCTGGTGTGCAC
Source organism: Phaethon aethereus (assembly GCF_964289735.1). Taxonomy (NCBI): domain Eukaryota; kingdom Metazoa; phylum Chordata; class Aves; order Phaethontiformes; family Phaethontidae; genus Phaethon; species Phaethon aethereus. The sequence continues at coordinate 69,517,650 of NC_138578.1, read as the reverse complement.
AAATTTTGACAATTTCTACTCTCTCCCCTTCAGGATGTCCCCATCCGTTCCTCTTCTTGTCCATCATCACTGTTCACTGGTTGTAGCATCATTTTTCCTCCTGCTTCCCGCCTCACTTCCAAATTTACAGACCTAATCATGAGTTCTCTCATTGGAGTCCAGTGCTCCCCCTTTTCCCGCTGCACAGATTTCTGACCTTTCAGTTAATGAAGCGACTCTTATTAAAAGGTTATCATCCTTTAGGTCGGGCAGGTATGTCAAATGGGTGAGATGTATGTTTTATCTGTGAGTTTTGAGACTGTGAGGCAGTGGGTCCTGTCCTCTCCCTACCTTGTCTCATGCTTTATGTCACTGACCATGCCCTTCCTCACTCGCCCACTTGCTCTTGTTCCCAGCACAGTTCTAGTAGTTCCTTCCAGTCAAACCTTCTCAACTCTTCTCCTCTGGCCATTGCCATACTAGCCTCTTCCTTTGACCTCTAATCTCATGCCCTGGCCTGCTCATTTCCCTCTGTTCATTTCTCAGTCTCCATTTGTGGTTGCAGGGTTTCTTCATCCCGTTTTTGTCTCCCCCAATTGCCATAATTATGTCTCCCCTTACCACACATACCTAATGTACCCTGGCATCACCCTGTCAGCAGTCCCGACACCCTCTTCATGCTGGATACTGGAGAGGGAAGAACTGAGAGAACAAGAGAGAGTTCACAGATAACAATTCCTCGATGTGTACCTCACTGCAATCACCACCCCAGCTGCTGCCACTGCTCTGCCTGCTCTCTCTCTCAGGGAGGGAGAAGGCAGATCCACCAGGAGCCTGTTGGATCACATTCATTCAACGTGTCAAGAGCAAACTAAATCCTCAAACGTCTCTGTTTTAGTACACTTCAAGGTACTCTACTTAAAAGCCAATATGATTATTTAACATTTTATTTCAAATTGGATTTTGATATTTTGATCTGATTATAGGTTCCTTAGGGCCTTTCCAGTGAAGTAATTAGCAGGAGAATATTCCCCACTTAAAGTCTTTGTAGCTATAGTCTTATTCATTGCTATGAAAAATTACTTTTGGATCAGAATCTAGACAATCTTTTTTGATTATTTATCTAAAACTAAAAGCAGGAAATGATTCATTTGATTTCTGCCAATACTGGAGAGTTGCCACTTTTAGCTCAGGAAGAGTAAGCTTCCTTTGGCAGCCTTTGCTTGCATGATGATGAATGAAGTTCTATGTTTAGTGCTAGCTAAAATTTTATAGAGTCTAAAAAAGCAATCTAAACATGTTATAGGGAGTGGATAAGTTTTTTTAGATAACTATACCATACGTTTTCATGCTGTGTCACAGCAATAACTTCAACATATACATAGAGGAGGGACTCTTTCCAAAAAAAGATCTTTAAATACTTCAAAATGCACTATTTGTCATAATAAGCACATAATTCCCTCGAAGTGAACACATACTCACAGTTACATTACATAGAGGAAAACATAAATGCCCCTCCTTGTCTTAATGATATAGCACCCAAATTACATGCAGTCATTTGTCACTGAGAAGCATAGACCACCATGGAATGGGCAGTTAAACAGCACAATAAAACCTACTGTAGACCTAACCAGCAACTGCTACCTACTGATGAACAGAAAAGTCTTAGAAGTCCTGACAATATAAATATTTGTCTGTGCTAAGAGTTATAGTAATTTGATCATGATACCATAATCATGGGGAGAGAATTGTGTAGAAATTATGCATTTATATCTGATAAAAGCATTCAAGTATACTTTCAAAAATAATCATTAATTTTACATAAATTAGTCTCACTGGATTGCATTTGTTATTCAGACAAACTGTTTTTTCAAAGTCTGAAAGTAAACAGACAAGTTTGAGTAATTCATGACTTTTTAACAAATATTTTGTACTCAACTTAACGTCCTCAGCTCTGTTCTCGCCTATGTTTGCATACTAACTACCTTTGTGATTCGCTGGAACATTTCTCCCGAGTGTTTCCTTTGAGAACTCCCCAACAGTCTTCTGAAGTGGCATGTTATGGTGGGCCAGCTCTCATGTTGAGAATGGTTCCCTCGTTCAGGTACCTTCTCTGCCTCCAAGAGTGTCCTCAGATCTGGACAGGCACTCTGAGAAGCTTTCCATCTCTGTGAAGACCACATCCCCACTTGGTGTTGATTGTGCTAGGGATCAGACTTTAGTCAGGAAGATATTCTTCCACTAATGGTACTTCTATATATATATAATTTTTAGAGTGTTGGGTATGTATTAGAACAAAGATAATGTTGGTTTAGCATGCCCTTATAGCTAACTACTTTGTCTGGAGGCCAAATTAACATTATCAGTTATCCTTTTCCATTCACAGTAAGAAAATAACTTGCCTCAGGTATATAAATGGTCCAGAATCTAAGCCAATTTTTTTTTGTCTTCCATGAAATTAGCCTAGATACCTATGATTAGTTTAAGATCTTATCTTTCCTTACCTCACTTATATTTGTTTTCCACATTGTCATGGTTTAGCCCCAGCCGGCAACCAAGCCCCACGCAGCCACTCGCTCACTCCCCCACGGTGGGACGGGGGAGAGAATTGGAAGAGTAAAAGTGAGGAAATTCACAGTTTGAGATAAAGACAGTTTAATAGGTATAGCAAAAGCCGCGCACACAAGCAAAGCAAAACAAGGAATCCATTCCCCACTCCCCATGGGCAGGCGGGTGTTCAGCCATCTCCAGGGAAGCAGGGCTCCATCACGTGTAATGGTCTCTTGGGAAGGCAGACACCATCACTTCAAACGTCCCTCCACCCCTTCCTTCTTCTTCGTCACAGCTTTATATACTGAGCATGACGTTATATGGTATGGGATATCCCTCTGGCCAGCCTGGGTCAGCTGTCCTGGCTGTGTCCCCTCCCAGCTCCCCGTGCACCCCCAGCCTGCTCGCTGGCCGGCCAGCACGAGAAGCTGGACTGTCCTTGACTGCTCAGCAACAACTCAAAACATCAGCATGTTACCAACATTTTCTCATCCCAAATCCAAAACGTAGCCTCGCACTAGCTTCTGAGAAAATTAACTCTATCCTGGCTGAAACCAAGACACACATGAAGAATTACTTTACACTTCGTTTTGATGACATACATAAAACTATCCAAAATTAAGGTATCAATGAGGCAAAGAATGTACAATGGGAATGACATTAATTCTGTAACTACACATCACTAATGTTAATTCTCATGCAGAAAACTGTCTGGAGGAAAGAAAATTAACAAGTACATAGAAAAAAAGAATTATATCAGCTAGTTATCACAGTTAATAATAGCCCTACCCTATTTCATTTATAATTGACTGTGGAGCCTGGTAGACTCCTTTGGGTAGTGTACAACTTCGAATTAATGGCCTTGTCTGATAAGCTACCTCAAAGGCACTTTGTACCAAATGCATTTGACACACCCAGTTCAGAGAAGTTTTGTTATTCTACTTTCTTGTACAATACTCAAGAAGCCTTTGCAAGTTATTCCTGGAATTAACAGCCACTGGTAAGATCAGCTTTGAGCTGTGCTTCTGAGGAAGTTCATTAAATAAAAAGGAAAGATCCTAATGGATCTGCCAGGATTAGTAAATCCCCCCCTGTGGAAGGTCAGGATGCGAACATGGGAAAATGGAGAGTTCAGCTTGGGCCAAATACAAGGGCTATATGATCTGGTACCCTGGTTTCAACCACAGGCAGTATCAGTAGGAAATAAGCACAATTCCAAAACTAAGCATATAGTGAATCATTTTCACTATCATTACATTTCAGATTTCATTCTGTTCTTCAACAGTCAGAGTTGGAGAATCTCAAAAGATTTAACTTCCCATTCAAAACTTACATCATATGCAATTCTATACTCCTACAATTAATTTACTTTTTCTATATCTTTTAAAAATCTTGCCTACATGATAGGAAGAACTAGGGTCATGTAGAAAATAGTAGATGAAGCAACTTGACCCATATATTGCAGATAACAAGATCTGACTTCCATAATTTATTTTAAAAGTTAAGTAAACAAAGGAATGGAGGTCTAAAAAGTGATGATAACAATTAAAAATATAGAGGACTATGTTTTCAAGGTGAGGACAGATAGCTTAACGGACACCTTAGTGCTTAAACATCACTATTTCTTGGGTAGTTTAATTTATGTTTTAGATTTAGGGATTAAGGTAGAACTTCTCCAAATATATAAGATCGTTGCATGTGTCATAAAGCAAGCTGTAAATGGGTAAAAATTTAATTCTTAAGAAAGCCTTTGGTGTTCACCTTTATGACCCCCAGGCTCTCAGCTATCCCCCCAGTGGAGAACGTAAGCACTCTCTGCCAATACATATATGAGACATTTATAAGTGAACTGTATCCAAAAGGCTTTGTCCCATTTCTCACCATGTGCACTTTCAGATACTGTGTGGGCTACATGGAATTTCCCTCCATTCTGTTGCTGAAAATCAGAAACGCTCACCTCTGTGGTATGCAGACTGAAAAATTATGCAGAGTCGACCAAAACTGCAGGTGGACTCATGGCCATTCCCCACTGTTGGAAAAACACAAACAAAATGAATGCAAGGAAATCAATTGCTCCCTGAAGACTCCGCTTTCCTCTCACCTCTTAACCCCTTTCTCCTCTCTGGCTGCCAGTCACTCTGAGTTTTCTCCTTCCCAAAGTGAACTGCCGCTGAAGACAGTCTTAATGGTCTAGCTGTACACATTTCTTTCTCACATCCAAGATTCCCAAATAGGACCTTCCTCAAGCTGTGTGCTATGCATCTGTTGTTAAATGTGGTCTCAAAGGAAAAATCCTTCATATCCCTGTTTCCATCAGTGACCAGTCCATTGACATCTTCCCCCCTAAGGTTCAACACTCAGGGATGATCCAGTTTATGGATTTACCGCAGATTGGCTCCACCTCAGGCTAAAGAAATGGGATGTGATCACCAAGGCTGCATTCTAATGCTCCGTTTTCTCTACCAAACTCTCCCTGAGCTCAACAGCACATCTTGCTTCCTTACAATTTCAGATTTGCTCACTCATGGAATTCTTCCAACCGCTCTCACTTCTTTCTCTGAACTGCCTGTCCGCACTGCCAGTCTGTGATAGACGTATTTGTTTCTCAAGAATACAGACTGGAAGAAAGGAGATACTTTCTTTTCTGCCTTCCTCTTATATCACTCTTTGAGGACATAAGAGACTGAACATATCAAAGCTGCAAGAGGCAAACCTTGAAAAAAACCTTTACTGCTTTTCCTCAGAAACAGCTCTTCAAACTATTCCTTAATGATACAAATAGATACCCAAAACCTAAGTAGGAGGGTCTATAGCTCTCTGCAAAACAAAGGAATGGAGAAAGGAAAAAGTTGGCATCACCTGAAGCATCTGACATGCTTGTACCAGCCAGTGTTGTCAATCACATCTCATAGTCACTTTTATTGACGGTAAAGTGCAAATAAAACTCTTTGGAAACACTGGAACTAACACTGGAAATGTGTGCAGTGGTACTTTAGATACTGTATTAATGAAAATGAACCTTTAACACATTAGGTAATTAAGTAGATTATTAGCTAATTTTTCATGGATGTACACTAGTATGAATGACTAAACACACTGGCATTACATAAGGTGTATTAGAAGACAAATTCTCTTTGGACAAATCCAACAGTTAAAGATAAAAACTGAGGAAGTCAAATCACTTTTGGTTCCTTCAGGAATATTTTTTTGGCATATAAAATATTTTCCTGAACAGAGGCTCAAACAGGGACTCGAGAAAAACAGCGTATCAGAAACGTCATTCAGAGCAGCAGCTTCCTTCTATGATCACCAGCTATTGAAAGACCTTAAAAATAAATAGAGAGCGCATTTTCACACTGATGACCTTGTCTGAGATTACATCATGTCTCATTTCCCGTGAATGCTGGCTACAGCCTTGGTTTCTGTCATGTCTACTTGGAGGTACATTTCTGTTCTGTATCAATAACATGCCATGTGTGTTTGAGCCAGGGAAGATTTGCTTCTAACTTCCATATTTACTGTCAAAGCACTGAACCAGAGAACTGAGTTTCAGAGAAACCATTTCCTTTGCTGATAGATCTAGCACACCAAAACGTTTTTTTCCTAGCTTTAAAAAAAGTACAGGATAAGGGTTAATTCTGTATTGTAATAGGCTACTTAAACGTGCATAACCAATCCACCCATAAATAAATTACACTTGCTATAGGGGAAAACTGTGCACTATCTAACTAACTAACTAACTGTAACTAACTCTGAAGTTACCTCTACAGAAGTAAGTTCAAGCACAGTATTTAGCTAATTTCAGGTACAATATACAACAGGTAATTAGAATAATGATCAAAGAAGCAATGACTGCTATTCTTTTTTTGTCACAGACACATATAATTTGTCATCCCAACTTCATTAGGAGCTAGGCAAGTATGCAAGGCAGACTGATGATTTCTGGATTTCTTATGTTTCCTATTAATTTGCTAATGTCTACATTTCCATCAGTGGGATGAAAACACTATATTGGGAAAAAGAAGCAGATGGTAGCATAGTGCAACCTGTAAAAACTATTTTGGGAAGACAGTGGCTATGACATCATACTCTTCTGCAATCAGCAGATGTTTCAGTAGTGTGAAAAATATTTACTCTAGCTGAGATCAGAGGGTATCCATTTATTGCCCTCATTAAAACTTGACTGCATATGTGTCTCTTTACGTGCAAAACAAGTTCTTCAATGTATGAGACTGTAACCTGTCTTGTGAGCTTAATGCCTTTAAACTCATTTTTCTTCACTAATTCTATATAGAATTCTTTATTATAAATTATTTAATTTTTGCCTTTCTCATACACAAACTGAAAAGTTTATTCAAAAATGGAATTTTTACAGATTTATTTTTACATGTTTCCTCCAGAAAAATTATTGCAGACTATTGGTATTACAGTGAGCTATGTCATGATTCAACACCCTCATTGTGCTAGGTCTAGCACAGAAGAAAAAGACCCTACCACAAAATAAACTTATTTTCTTTAAAAAAGAAAAAAAGGAAAATTACATCTCCATCTGTACTTAAATTCAGACATGAATTTAGCTGTGATCATTGAGCCATCGTTTTTAATGGAGAACAAATGGTTTCCCTCTGAGAAGCCCTGCTTGCAAGGCAGGGTCACTTACTCAGATTCAGATGGCTTTGTTTACATAGCCAGCATTAGAAGTAGCACAGCTTCATTTCTCAGAAGGCTTCCCACTCACTTTCCTTTCAGGACAGTGTTTTTCTCCTAGTTCAGGGCTGCATTCCTTCTAAGGAGGCTTTCAATGCCAACTCAGAACAGGTTAAAAAGAGGCACTTTGGCAAAACCTCCCGTGCTTCGCATGCAGTCTATAGATAGAGAGGCATTTCTCCACAGAACACCAGCAGAAAGGCTACTTAAGCATCAAAGTAGGTCTGAATAAGGGAACAGGTTTTGGTTTGGCTGCCCACATAGGTATGGATTTCATATATTGTGATAGAAAGGTAAAATTGGACAGAAATTCTTTAATAAGCTCCAGCTTGTCCTTTTAATGTGAATTCTGAAGAGTGGGAACATATGGAACTGCTTTGTAGACTCTTCTGGGCTAGACATCTGTTTGCTGGCTGTGATTGCAGTGGACTGGGTGTTCACTTCAAGCACTAGATAACTCAAATAAAATACAGGAATAAAGTACATTTCTTTGGTCAATATTGACTGTTACAATACCGCAATCTTTAGGACTGCAGCCTACAACACTCCTCCTCCATCCTCAGCTAAGTTCTTACTTTGTCACAAGTTTGACTTCTCTTTCCAAGAAAAATGTGAAACTACTTATGCATGTTAAAATAGCCCTTCTCATTTGGGAATTTCAGAGGCTAGCATGGTATCATAGAGGCAATTCATGATTATGGGCTTTACTGTCTTCAGTGTTTTCAAACATTTCCTTGTCAGCTAGACTACTTGTTGTAATTAAAAGTCTATATATTTACAAAAAGAGACCAGCGCTAAGCGGAAACACCTGAGACGTTTGTAGGCAAAGCTCATCCTATGAAAAACTGCTGCTTAATGGTGGAATAAGAATTCACATAAACGTACTTTAACTTCAATATTGGCCTTATCCTCCTGGTACTGCTGGCACACGATTATACTTCCTCTGCCTCCTTCATCAAGTATAATCACTGTTAAAGTTGCTCTGGAGATATGCTTGGCAGCTCTAGGATCCTGATGTGAAGCTGCATTATATATTTTCCAGCAGTAACACCTAGACTTGTGGGTTGGCTCCTAAAACGAATGTAGCGGTGATAGTTGGTTATTTCTGTTGATGGATGCCTCTGAGGCTGCCCTGATTACTCTCCATACTAGATTGATTCTTGAGTCATTCGGGTTTTTTAAACTTTCCTTCTAACTAAACTGTGAAACTACTTAGAATGCCTGTTAAAATGGTCCTTCTGGTCTGGGAATTTGAGAGACTGGTATGCCGTCTTAGAGGCATTTGCTCATAATTTGATTGAGGCAGATAATGATCCTCAATTAGTCTCAAAAAGATTATCAGTTGTATTAGAAGCTGACATGTTCCATCATCCAAATAATTAAGACAGAGAAATAAACAAATTCACAAGTGTTGTAAAATGTTGGAATCATTCCCTAATACTTTTCCTGCTGTGAAAAGAACACTAGTTGTCTTTCCAGCAGGATATTGAGAAGCAATAATATTTCTCTTAAAACACCAAAGTTGCACTATTTAATCAGATTTATCTTGACATGTAAATGTATGTCTTCATGTCTATCTCCTGCTGTGGAAATAATTTGCATTCTAAACCCACTGATTTCACCCAAACCTATCAGAATGCTTTATAAATGTAATTTATACCAAGCTACCTGATGCTCTTGTAAGGATAAATATTATGCAAATAAATGTTGACTTGAAATAATATTGGAAAGGCTGCAAAATTGAACTGCCTGAAGTTAGCAAATGCAGAATTAAGTTGATTATATAAAAATTGTATTGCCCCCTACTTATTTAATTGAATATTCCTTTTTCAGAGAACCTGAACTCATTAAGTATACATTTGGATGGTACAGGTCGAATATGCAACTATTCAAAATTGTATTTAATCTTTCTTTTATTTGCTACTCACTTTTCAATCCTAGCTCAAAGCACAGAATACTAGTTCCCTCAAGGGGATATCTAAGGAGTTTTTTATTTTGCCGTAACGGATTTTGCAAGCCTAAGTCTACCTTCACAGTGTCTTCAGTATGCCCTGGTTACACAGGAGTAACTCAGACCTGGGCAACCTGACATACCTGCCTCAGCCTGTGTCTGAATTCCAGGTGAACTGTACTGGGCCCGGCTGGCGTGGAATTAACTTTCTTCATAGCAGCCTGTATGGTGCTGCATTTTGGATCTCTGACTAAAACAGTGTTGTAACATGCCGGCATTTTGGCTATTGCTGAGCAGTGCTTGCATAGCACCAAGGCTTTCTCTTTTTCCCACTCTCACCATGCCCTGTCCAGCAAGTGGGGTGGGGGTGCACAAGAGACTGAGAGTGGACACAGCCAGATCTGCTGACCCGAGTTGAAAAATTGTGGTAGTCCAGACTGTGTAATGTCATGCTCATCAATAAAACCGGGTAGCAGAAGAAGGTGGAGGATTTTGTCTTTCAAGGTAGCCATTGTTCAGAGCCTGTCTGGGCACTGGTCAGTTTGTGGGAAGTGGTGAGTGATTGCCTTTGTGTCACTTGTAGGGTTTCTTCCTCTTTCCTTCACTTATTAACCTGTCCTTATCTTGACTCACAAGTTTTCTCACTTTTGCTCTATCATTTCTCCCACTCATCCCACTGGGACGTAAGGAGTAAGTGAGCGGCTCTGTGGGTACTTGGCTGCTGGCCAGGGTCAACCCACCACATAAACACATTGGATGATATGAGAGCTATTACAGGCCTATTTTTCTATACCTGGCCACAGGAACTATAGCAATATCTAACTGTATAATACTTCTTGCACAGCATGTCCCACTTCCCTATTCCCTGCTTGACCCCATCAGGGACTCTTGGAGGTATCAGTTGGCCTCCTGTTGGCCACTCTACTTGACTTTCCTTTCCATGAAGTCAAGAACTCAAAGTCATGAGGAAACAGGACTGAATTCATTCACCAAGAGGTGGAAGCACTCCAGGTTTCACAGTATAGCCATCAGCCAGTCAAATTGTCTCAAATACTCTTTATAAACTGAAACCGAGATACTGTAATTAGAAGTCCAGGAAAGTGAACAAGAAGTTCTATGAGTGCCTTCAAAAACAATGTCACTTTGACAGATGAGCTACCTCTTTCAATTTAACTAAATATTCAAATTTGAGGGGGGAAAAAAAAGACGTTTAACTTCTTGGGAACAAAATACAATTCTTCTGAACTTGAGTGAATTCTATGAGCTGAAGCCCTTAATACTCATGAGACCTCTAAATCCAGATACAACTATGTCATTTCATTAAATGCTGGATTCGAGGTCTATAACAACCACTGAACCTGGCAATGCTGGCTACTCTGCCGCACAAAGACACAGACCGTTAGAGGTGTACAGCAAGGTCTTCTATATGGCTAATTTGCATCAAAACTTTTCATTTGTTCTATCTTAACCAAAAGCATGAAATGTTTGTTGAGAAAAACTGAATTTTTTGCTGCTCTCTAGATCTGATTGGAATATTTGTCAGTCGCCACTTCCATATTTTAAGTTTTTTTGTAAAGTTGCAACAGATTTTTAAAATACACTCACAATTCCAATAGTAGAGTATGTAGCCATTAGATCTGACTCATGTCTTAACAATCATGGACTATCTCAACTATTTCACTGTTAAACAATTTTAAAATCTAGACTTCAGTTGCTTCAGTCCACATCACGGTGTTTTGCAGTATATGAACTTTTACAAACCTAGGACAAAACAATTTCAAAAAAAAAATCCCTTATTCCTATTCTCTCTGTTTTAAAATACAAATTAATTTCTTCAAAACATCTTTCTCTGTATAAAGATTAGTCTATAAAGCTGAGAGATGCCTAATACAACATAACTAATGTGCCTCCTGAACTACTGTAATGAGTGAACAAAGGTATAAAAACTATGAACTGCTGAAAGAAAATATATTAGCAGAAATCAAGGCCAAATCTTTTAAGTAGTTTTTCATACTGAGTACCTCACCTGACTTAATGCTGAGTGAAAGGTAACACTACAAGGACAATAGAGGTCTACTTTTTTCTTTTTATTTTCATGAGGGAAACTTGTATTCCAGACTCAAATCTTTTTTTTTTTTTTTTATGTTGCAAGTGGAACTGGAATCAACAACACATAAAAATGATCTAATGAAAGTTCTTGTCTCTGTCAAAGTATATAATAAAGAAGCAAAACTTCCAGGAGAAGGTGACATTTTTTATTTAGCCAATATTTGCTCTTTCTATGTGCCATGCTCCTCTAAATTCCCTAACTACCATGGCTACAACAATGTTTATATAACAGAGGAAAGCCTTTGCTTATTGCATCGATACCTAAGATATACTAACATTACTGTTGGGGCAGAGGGACTGTATATATACACAACTATAATCAAACACTTTATTTAATACAAAATTCCCTGTTGGTTTCCGCATGCCTTTGCCACTAACAAATTTGCAAAACTGACATCAGGAAAAGCCACTCATTGCTAGAAGCAGAGCATAGTGGAGTATTAAAAATTCCACGGATCCAAATGCTCCCTTCTTTGAGGACTTAGAGATGCCACAGGTGGGCACATGTACAGTTTCTTGGTATTTTGCATGGTGTATTCATTAATCTTATAATGGAGGTGAGGCATTGCAAGTCCTCCAGATCAACAGTTTATTTAAAAAAAGAATAGTTGAAATTCCATAGTGCTGGCTTGGAGGGCTTACATGGGAATTCCTGTATTGCAACAGAGCCATTTTGGTAAGAAACCAGTTACAAAGGAGGCGAAAAGAGGGCTCGGATCTCAAGTTAATGCTGAACAGCACGAGTTCATGAAAGTTTGGTCAGTGTTGTGTTGCTTCATATAAAGAAGAAACCAGCACATGGGGAAATTCTCCTCTTTGCCCATCAAAGTACTTCATATATTCACAGTGTGAATTTACACAAATATTTATGTAATGAAGTACAGCAGAGCAGTAGCAGTTAATATTTGTTACATTCCAACAGCAAAAAGAAAAGGTAGCATGGACTGAAACCAGTCTCTCGTGTGTTTTAACCATCCCCTATCTTATTCGTATTTATTTAATTGTGGTGATTTTCATAATGTCCCGGAAGCCTTTCACTTTTGCTCCTCCAGAACAATCAAGGAAAACAAATACACAAAAAATTAGGCAATCTATGACCAACAGGTAGGTTTGGGGTTTTGTTGGCTCTTTGGTGTTTGTCTATTTTTTAAAGCAATAAGAAAAAGAATTATAAATGGAAAGCGATGCAAACAACTTTCAAGAATCACTTTAGCTAATAAATTCCTTTAAAAGAAAGGCTGTGCTTTTTGTATCTGTTAAGAAATCCACCCTGTATCAGGGACCTGCAGTTGCTTTTTCATTATCAAGGGATAATATAATTGATTTTCATGAAACTTTAAGAATTACTATTTCCTGTTCAGTGGTTTTATTTTCAATTTGACAATGAAACACCCATAAAATTTAAAGGTTTATTGGGGAGAGGGGGTTTAGTACTAACAGCTGGCAACTAGATGAAATGCATACTCAACTAAGGATTAAAACTCAGCATTCCTACGATTTTTTTTCGCTCCGCCATTTGTACGTGGGTTCAGGGAGATCAGCCTGTGCACAGGCAGTGGACGTGAGGGCAAGCAGGGAAAGGCTCCAGAGCAACTGCTCAGGAAACCATCTTAGAGATGGAGGTAGCTGCAGCCAAGACTTCCTACAACCTTTGAGGTGAGGGCACTCAGGCTTGTATCTACTGAATCCTCTGACAAAAAGCAAAACCAATAAGCAAAAAATAATCATAAAACATATATTCTAATGGATGAGGTCTGCTGAGATTTTAGCCAAATCACCCCAAGCCACATATTCAAAAGCAACAAACACTTTTTCTTGCTATCAGATCAGTATGCTCTGTCTGTGGCACTTCGATAAGGAAGAGCTTTTCAAAGCACTGGGACCATAAGAGTTCTGAAGTTGTGGGTCCAGAAACGACCTTGGAAAATCTTGGATTTGAGTCTTGGAAAATTCTGAGCAATGTCATTAACAGAGAATATCATTTCAGTGACAGTGAAAGCTTAAACACAAACATACTGTTGTCAGACCATCTTTACAATAAGCTTAGAAATGATCATGTCATGGATGTCATGAAGTGTACATAGCAGTTATTTGTAAAGCTCCAAGTACTTGGATTAAAATCATGGTTTACTAGTATGTATTATTAAAATATCATTGAAGAAAGAAAAAGAAAGTTGACAGCAATTATAGACAGCTTCTTGTAAAAGCTCAGAGACCATTTCTAAACTAGATGTAACGATCTCTGCTCTCCATCACTCCTACTACGTAGATCTCAAGGTACCTATAAAAACGTTGACAATTTAAAAGACTAAACGTTGCGAAAAATTGAGACGACTTCAGCTTACTTGCCCTAAATATTCAACACACAAATAAATAGATTGCCCAACATTTACTATGAGGAAGGATAGCTTAAATTAAAAATAGTAAGAAACACAAATAGGAATGGACAATTTTTAAGTTTTCGGATAACTGTAATTTTAAAAATCCTTTTTTTTCTAGAGACACTGTGCAACTCATCTATTTTCCAAGTCCTTAAGAAGTCATATTTATCTTTATCACAAATAGAAAGCTGAGTTGTTTTCAAAAACCAAGGTGTACACTGACTCTTTCATGCTATATGACTTTCTACTCCTGTGGTCAAGTACCTTGCAGTTATTATCGCTTATTTGTTCAAGTGTTGAGGAAATATTAAATATCACAAGTTCTCAGCAGAGACTGGACAATAATTATCAACAGATGGCTGGCAGTAGGGTTTTGGGGGAGAGAAAGAAATTGCCCTTCTTTCCAAAACAGCCCTCTATGAGAAGGCCTAAGCAAGCCACTGGTGACAGTTTTGGTTAAAATCAGATTTAAGTTAACTACCTGTTTTCTTACCATGATTTTTGTGTTACTTTAACCCTTCCTTATTTAGCTGTGATGAGCAAGCACAACCACTGTGTGTCCTGCCTTTCTTATAATTATGATACTTACATTTTGAAAACCCCAAGAACTTCTCGTAATTTACTCTCCTATTAAAAGTAATACCACTGTTGGGTAATTAGGCATGTACAATTTTGCAACACTGTCTTAAGCTTCCATACCCATGCACCTTAAAGAACTCCCCAGAAGATGCAGAAATACACAGTGGGACAGATCTTCCACTGAAGTTATTTATGGAGTTAGGATAATTTATTGCAGGCTTCCTTTACATGTGATATGCTTTGCTTTCAGAAGAAACATGTGGCTAATCAAACCACTAGACCTTGAGCTATTTGCTTCAAAAATCAGCCCTTCCCTAAATATTTTTAAAGCATGTCTGTTTTGCAAACACTGGGAAAAAGTAAAGATAGTAAAAAATGCCTTACTACCCATCACACTCCATTTTCCTTTACCCTGTGTACATGACGGGCTCCATCTGGGTATTGCACTCCAGGCGCCTCAGTCAGAATCCCTGTAGAAGTCCCAGAAAACTAGTTCATACGGCTAAATCCCAGGGATCTCCACTGGGTTTGTGCAATGCAAAGAAAACAGATGTATTTTCTCTTATTAAATCTGGTCTTTATTTGTGACCTGCTACACAGAAAAGTGCGTTAGAGACCATTATAGGAAGATGACTTCTACACTGCTTATATTGCTGTTTTGTATGGAGAGCCCACACAAGAACTCCCAAATCATTGTAGCAATTCAGTTGTAGCATTTTAAATTATTGAAATGAGCTCCTGAAGTGCATTTCTACTGGTTTTCAACTGCTTTGCCACACACTAACACACAAAGCTGCCTGGAAGGCAGCTGGAAAGTGGAGGAATTTGTCTTCACCAGCCGCAAGTGCTCAGCACTGTGCTTTACTCACACCAGCAAGTCCCATTGCTCTCCACGTGGGAAGCCTGACTGGAGCAACTGGTACTTGGTAAGACCAGGGTCCTAAACGCACAGGGCTTTCACACCACAAACCGTGGCCAAAGCAGAGCTCCCAGCTCAGCCTGAGGCAGGGGTCCCCCACGTCCTCCACCCACCCCTCCCAGCTGGGGCAGATCTGAGGAGCACTTCGACCAAATCACCCCAGCCCGTCAGCAGGGCAGCCTCTGGTTTTCATCCTCTGTTGCCTTTGGATCATGCTTTCTGGAATTAGGCAATGTCTATTCCCTTCTCATCACGAAAAAAGTAACTGTGAAATTTGTACCGAGCTACTGGGAACTTGTTTCACCAAAGGGTGCATTTTCGTTCAGAGGCTAGGGACGTAAGCGCTACACAGCTCTCGGGCTGGCAGTCTGCTTAAGGTTGAACACCACGTTAAGATACAATTTTAAATATAGTGGCTAGAGCGTGTATTGATTAAAATCTACTTGACGTTAACATCAAATCAACAGTAAACTAAAGCTCAAAGTCAAGGCCAAGCCTGAGTACAGGTTTTACATCTGGGTAAAACCTTCTCCAGTTGTTGCCTGCTTCTAAAGCATGACTGACGAAAGGAGATTCCCTTCTCTCCTTCGCTTTATGAGAAGTCATGAAAACATAAAATCTACCTATTCTTGTAAAAGGATTTCATGCCCTTCTGCAAAACAGTATAGATGATGTATTACTGTGGTTTGCTAACAGACGAGGAATGTACCAGTAAACTTTAAGTACCTCTGAAGTTCTATCATGGGAGTAACATGTTGTCACAAATCAATAAGCAAATTAAAATATTTAATCAATTTATGTACAGTATCAAATATTATTTTCCTGAAAGATCTCAGTAATTAATGTGCCTATGCACAATGGCTATCAAACCACAGTTTGGACAGATTTCTGAAAGGGTTGCTCAATAGTATTTTCTGTTAAATTCATTTAATGTGTCACAGAAATATTTATTCTTGCTTTTTTCTAAGTATCATAAACTCAGATGAAATGTTAACAATTTTCTTTAAAAATCAGCACTTTTACCCTAGCTCGTGTAATAAAAAAAAGTTTTCATATTTTCATTTAAAAAACTCTTTCAGTTTTAAAATGTCCTTTAATCACTTAGTTTGGTATTTTCACACGTGTTTCAATAAAAAAGGTCTATCAAATGAATTCCCTTCTAAAAACACCAGTAAGTTTGGAAGTTGAAGGTCATGTGACTAAAGAAAAGGCTCGTTGCACTGACAGGAGAGGGTGGAATAGGTAAATGTGAGCAGTAGCAAATAAAAAGCTGCACATTCTGGACCTCATGCAAGCACCCTGCACACATATGCACACACATACACTCAAACACTGATTCAGACCTAGAACTTGCCAATATCCCTGCCCGAGGCAAACCAGCCAGGGCTGGAAGGCTGTTCCCTTTCACATAAAAATAGTAATAATGAATAAAAATACTTGGAAGTCCTCCAATGCCTCATACAGCATAATATCTGTTTCTCTTTGCCACGTATACCCACAGGCTTGCTCCTGCTCTGTGGTCCTTTTTCCCCCTGGTTTCTCACCAAGGTAATATATTTGCACCACTATGAATGAAAAGCAACATTCTGAGTTATAAGTGCGAAGGAAATCTGTGTTCTTAATGTCTTCTTTTCTTGGGGTACTACATTTCATCACTCAAACAAAGATCCCATTCAGGATAGCAACGTCATCCTGTACGTTGGACATGAGGCTTGGAGTTAGGTCACTTTTCTTCCCTCCGTGTTACCCCCATTGCCTCGTGTGACCTTAGGCACTTAATTCAATATCTGCTACCTCAGTTTCTCCTTGTGCTAAACCCTAGAGGGAACATTTCCATGCCAGTGACCTTTGAGAGAAAAGAGTACTTTACACAAAGCAGGAACCCAGTACCTAAATCCTAAACTGCAACTGAACAGACTCTGCTTTCTTCTAATCCTGGAGGCACCTAAATATTCCAGTTGCACCTCTGTGTGACCTGGAAGCTCCCAAAGTGAGTGGAGGTCTGTCTCACACACCCTCCAAACCTAAGAGTTGCATGGCTGTTTCCTGCCTCAGCTTGACCAGGATTCAGATCCCATCCCCATATACCTCTTGACCAGGACACCTTCCTGGGTGAGACAGGAAACCAGGATCAGTACGCTCCAAGGCAGAGGACAGCACTGGGCATAAAGTAACGTTTTTCTACGCAAATATCCCAGCAGGCATTACAATCCACATTTGCACTTCCGAAGAAGGAAGGCTGCTTCTGCCTTTTTTTTCTAAAGGAGTCACTAAGAGGACTGGATACCTATTTCCAGCCCTGAGTAAGGCACCCTTCTGTTACAGCAAGACAGGATTTCAGGCTACCCTCCCCTCCATGTTTTGTGTTGCATATCCTCTGTGTCCACTGATGAGATGGAGATTTTATTCTCATTTCACAGGATCATAGAGTCATAGAAACATTTAGGTTGGAAATAAGATCATTGACTCCAAACATTAACTTAATGCTGCCAAGTCCACCACTAAACCGTGTCCCTAAGCACCATATCTACACAGCTTCTAAATTCCGCCAGGGATGGTCACTCAACCACTTCCCTGGGCAGCCTGTTCCAATGCTTGACAACCCTTTCAGTGAAGAAATTTTTCATAATATCCATTCTAAACTTACCCTGGTGCAACTTGAGACCATTTCATCTCATCCTGTCACTTGTTACTTGGGAAAAGAAACTGACACCCACCTCACTACAACCTCCTTTCAGGTAGTTGTAGAGAACGCTGCCTAAGAGTTGAACAGGGAGTTAGATGTTCAGTGCAGGATCCTGGACTCTACTGTAAGGCCTTAGGAGCTGCAATGTGTTGGGGTTGCCTTAAAATTACAAAAACCTAAATACAAAAACTTGGTGATGAGCTAGAACCTAATTCAATATTGTCATCCAACAATTATAATAGAAAAGTGAAATTCCTCAGATGTGGAAGGAAAAATATTATCACAAAACACTTTGACTTAGAATACGTGATTGTTTCCTCTACCATCTAACCCTAGTGACAAGATCCTGTTGCCTCAGTTTTATCTGTACAGCTACAACTTACTCACAACCATCAGTACAATCATGCATCCTAACGAAGGAGCTAGCGCTTTGGTTTGTGGTGTTGCCATGCTGGTTGATCTAATGTCTTAAAATATGATCTTTGCCTCAACTGCATGTTGAACACAAGATAGCGGCTGAATATCAGGACTAGCCAAAGTCCAGCAAACCATTTTAAAAGACATGACAAAACTCTGAACTAAAGATAAATTAGAACTCCTTGTTAAAGCATTTTTCAGTTTGACTTAGGCCACCTCCAAACCTGTAAGGTAGTTTTCTCTACTCTACCATGACTCCAGTCCTATGCCTGCAATTAACTATTAAAATTAAGGGCAAATTAGTATGTTATTAATGTCTCATGGCAGATGGAATCTCTATTTCTTTGTCTTATTTCCAGATGTGCAGATACTAACTAGATTGTCCTGTGCATCTGAAATGGGGAATGAAGCTGGCTGCATTCTTCATCTATAGGGACCACAGAGCTCCATGTGAAAACATGACAACCTAAATGACTACAAATGTGTTACAGTCTCCAGGGGCCTGGAATAAATCTTCATCTTTAAAATAGAACTAGCCACTCTTCAAACAACATGTGTCGAAAAATTGTTCTCATCTAAGCAGGTACAAATGGACTATTAGTAAGGCTTCTTAGAAGTAAGAAAAGCAAAATTAATAAGTAGTGCGAGAATAAGCTTACTGCAACAAAGCACATGTGCTGCTCCGACTTTGAAATTCTGCAGTGACCGTGTGACATATTCTCTTCAACTGCTTACATAAAGAAATATTGAGTGCTGTCCATGATTCTGTTTAACTACCATTAAAAAGCCATTATTCAATAACACAAACAGCTTAGTTTCACCTCCTCTAAGGTTGACGTTGTTCTTGGTGGGTTGTTTTTCTTTTTTAAGTCTGAAAAGAGGACAAGACACAGCTATACTGTGTGGCTGCCGGACAGGAGGTGCCATTGTGGCTACCAGAGTTTTATTTATCCTTAACCCTAAGAAGCAGTCCTTTAACCAATAGCCTTCTCTATTGCCTTTCCACTGGAAATTTAGCACTATACTTTGCTCTATTCCCAAGACGGGTTTTAATGGCTGTTTCTTGTTACAGAGAAAAAGCTTCTTCTGAGTTGGTCATGTTCCAGTGCAACAAGTAACAGCACTTACCAGGAACTTATACTGCAATTTCTTGATGCTCAGAGAAGATCCACTAGTACTGGCAAGTTTTTATGGCAGCTTGCTGGTGTTGCTCAGGTGAATGCTTCATTTCTGAAAGAGTCGAGTGGGAAAAGAAAAAAAAAAAGCAAGCTGCACATTGGGAAAGAAAAGAGTTTTTGTCACTGGCCGTAGTCATCTAATCTAATTTTCAATATATGTATACAGTAATAGGTCTAACATGATTAGCAAAGTGTCATAAAGACAATTCCTGAGCAGTTTTAAACACACACACGCACTCACACACACACAGAGCTGGCAGTCACAATCTGTTATTATCACAGTGAATAACATTAATCATTTTTAATGGTCAATCTGTTAAAAAGAAGTTCTAACTGATTACTGGTGTAAAAGAAAATAAACATCATGCATACAAATCTTATTTCCAAAAAACTGAATCACTTTTGTCAGGTATTTAACTTAAACCAGCAAAACAGACCATCAAGAAGGCAGCATTTAAATGGATGCCTGCAGCGATGGCCAGTCAATAGCCTCTTTATTTTTTAAAGATGGATTATTTTAAATAAATTACAGAGCACTTTCACTGAATAAACAGAGTCTCAGTGGCTGTGGCATGCTATACATGCTTAATTGAGCCACAGAAATCCTAAATGACTACTGAGCTGTGTAATCGCCTTTGATTTTGCTGATAGGACCTGATTCTTTAGGCAAAAACCAAGCCATTGAGGGCTGAAAAGCAACATTACCTTGAGGAAAATAGAAAGTTTAATCTGGAATATATACTTATAATATTTCGGAAACCACAGGGATGGAGTGTTCCAATAACTGAACACAAGGCAGCTTCAGAAGTGAACGATCTGCGTGTCATTTTTATTTGAGCTTGATATGTTAAATGTCCCAAATGTTTATGTTGTATAAGCCCACTTAAACATTGCAAAGTGCAACAGATTCATTGGCAAAATAAAAAGTATAGCTTTTTTAGTCTTGCTTGCTGTCTTTTTGCATTGATACAGCACATAATGCGCACACATGTACCCAGGGGTTTTCTTAAGTAATCGTGTAATTCGACCGCTTTTGGGGAACCTGTTAATGTGATTTATTTTGAGTGTTACCTATGGCTTCTATAGGCTGAAATGAAACCTTAGGTCAGAAACCAGGAAAAGACGCTTTAACCCTTACTGATGATAGTGTTAATTTTGAGATTGTGTATTATTAACTCTTTAAGTTCCAGCTGTCATGTCACTCGGCCACCAAAAAATCCCATCTGAAATAAGTCTGTACTTGGTAACAAAACTTGCAGGTTCAGACCCTTCCCTTGACATAAATGAATCCTGAGCTAATGACATATGGAATTAATTTTGACAGAAGTTATGACCTTAAATAATATTACTTCCATTTGTCAATATCTCTGGAAAATGGTTTGAAGTTGAGAGGCAGTTTGAAAACTACCTTGAATAACAGCAATTAAAAGAGAGATTGATACTGTTAGGCACTTTAATAATGATTGTGTACCTGGATTTTCTCTCAAGAATTTCAACACCTACAGCTTTTTTCACTAGGCAAGTGCAAAAATGCTTAGCTGTGAAATTCTCTCTCTAATGGAGCACAATGAGCTGCATTTGCAGTTTCCACAATTACACTGTACATTTGGAAAAAAAGATATATAAGTTTAATCATGCTGGTAAAGCACATGCCTGCCAGCATCCAGTTATAACTGATAAGTGTAAAAAATTGAAAGTTTATCCATACACAATGATCCCAGAAAATTAAAATACGTAATATTAGATATTCTAAAGGACTCTGATGAACCCTATGCAGTTTTTGAAAATAAGACCAGGCTGCTTCAAAGTGTCACAAACTGGTCAACCAAGGATGCTCATCAAGCTGAAAAGCTGTGGCCAAAGCAGCTGAACTGTTCCTGTGTGATTTCAGGAACTCGGAGGAAGAGGCAGTAGAGGAATGTGAAGATGCTCTTGGCACAGTTTTGGTTACTCCCTTGATATTTTTCATAATACATGAGAGAAGATCCTGCTGTCTTGAATGTCAGCCCTTCCTGGAGGGAAACCGCCTGGAGTTTCGCCTGCCTCCCGGGCCAGAGCAGCACAGCAGGACGACGTAGGGAGCAAGCACAGCTGCCACAGCTCTGTTTAGCATCCTGGCACCATTCTCACAGGGAAAGGAGAAAAAACTTAATGTTCCTCCCCAGTGAACTTTTTAAGTGGAATTAATGAGAAAAGAAATCTGGAACTTATAGCTGTGTTGACTTGTGAACAATAGGGAAAACCCCCCAAATAGATGAGAGAATTTTGCAAGGGCAGAAGGCTCTGCATGTCTTTCTCAGCCTATTCATACCAACTCAGGGCAGAATTATATTTATGTTTTCTTTGGCAGTACACGTTTTCCTTTAGCCACAGAGCCACATTCTCAGGAGGCCACCAATCATGCAGAAACAGTGTGGTAAAGGCGGGTGTAAAATTCAAATAGCCTGGTGCCACGCAGTCATTCCCTTCTCCACCCCGGGGATTACAGGGCAATGTGGCAGAAGGTGTGACCAAGTGCGTGCACTTTTTTTGCTATCGGCCCTGTGGGAATAATATTTGTGCCCATGTACCCCAGAGCTGAACTAGACACACTCCTGTTTCCTTGGTGGCCTAAAAGTAGGACCTCATGTAAGTAATTTGGACTGGTTCCCCGTAGGCCCTTTTAAATTTTTTTTTTTCCCTGTTAAATATGGCTACACGCTAGCCAGTAACCCTTTGCACTGTGCACGCTGCTAACTCACGAGACGTCTGGCTGGATTCAAACGTTCAAGTGCTTTTTATGGTTCCCTTTGGCCAGCGAGCACAGCATCTTACAGGGACATTCACTGAGAGGATCCTTCTGCTCTCTGCACAGGCCAGAAGAACTCAAATAATAAAGACACTGCTAACAAAACTGGTCAGGAAAAATTTGCAGCAACAGGAGAGGAGCGATTGTATCTCACGTAAGAGAGGTCTAGGCAGACCTGGAGGTAATACAAAACAAGACCTGAAATTGCACCGCGCGTGTGTAAGGAGAAATATGATATAATTGGTTAACTGAGACTTACCTAAATCAGGAAACAGGCTTGAACATTAAAATTCTAAGACAGAGTTAATAGAAAAGACTCAATAGGACACAAGGGAAACAGCTATATGGGTGCGGAAGTATGCTAACTCCGGGAAAAGAAATGCTATAGCCATTTTGACTGCTGCAGAAAAAGCAGCTGACACAGTGAAACAATCGTAAGAAACCGCAGCCCTGCAGAGACCGGTGACAGAGATCACAAAATGATTCTGCAGAGAGCAGCCTGTAGCAAGCTGAAATAAGGGAACAGAAGGTCACCTGGGTATCAGTTATCTTTTAAGTGAGGGAATATTCATGGGTTGCTGCAGAACTTGGGGTCTCCTCGATCCTGGAGGTAGCCCACACGCTGTCTCTCTTTAAAAAGTGGGAGAGCCATGAACCAAAAATTAAATAAAGATGCCATGATTACAAGTACTATGCATAAAAGCAAGTGGGACAAATGCATGCCTGCCTGGCATGAACAAAGGTTCTATTAAATAGCTTTTTCTCCCAAGTACATAATATTTCCAGCAAACCCTCATCCATGTCCAGATATTGGTGCCACAGGCTGAAGAATCCAGCCCTGCAAGAGAATGCACTGCACCTTCCACAAATCAAATCCGAGAACAAATATTGTGAAATATATGAAGGATATGCTACATTTATTTATATAACGTCTTTCAGACCAAAACATTTCAAAGTGCTTAACTAACTATTGATCGGCACAGGTGCCCTCCCGTGTGTATTCACTGAGCAAAAGGTGACAGATACCCTTATGTGATGAACAGCGGTAATTAATTCCCGGGTGGAGGAGGAACACGTAAGCTGTCTGCAGAAGACGGGCAATTGGTAAACGTTACGCTTCCTTCATGCACCTTCTCTGCCACTGTCAGACTCGGCGGTGGTCGCCTTTTCCTTTTATAAGTCAGTCGGGGAGTTAAGCTGCATAAAAATAAACAATTTGTGGAGGATGTGCTGGGATGAGAAGTACAGGAGCAAAGTTTTAAACAATACACCGGGCACTGAAGAAAAACATCACTTATTCAAATCTTGCGGTCACTCTAGATACCTTGCAGTAGCACTTACAATAGCAAGGTCAAGCTTTCGCTTTGCTATTGCAGAAAATAAGCATGCAGATTTTAAAAAGTAATCAAAGGTATTTTCATTGTTTCCAATTCCAGCACCGGCTTTCACACATTACCTACCAAAAAACCTTCCCGTATGCTGATGCACAGTGTATGCTTTTCTGCTTGAGACAATCTTGTTTTGCTTTGATATCCAAAGGAAAGCAAAGAAACCACCACGAAACAACTACATGCAAACAGGGAGTTAAAGTAAGCCTTCTAGACACCAATTTCTCAGTCTCCTGCTAAGGCGATCTTGTGAGCAATAATTACAGCTACTTTTAATCTTTCTCTTACTTTAATGGATCATAAATCTAATTTATCTTTGATTGTCATCTGCTGTCATATATGTGTTTTAACTCCTTTATTTATGTCCTTTTTCCACTAACAATGACAGTCAGAGCAACACTGCAGAATACAGGTACAAACGGATTAATAATTAGCGTAGATCCCTTTCCCTCCATGCAGGCTGCAGGTAGCATCCTGTTTCAGCCTTCAGCAATGCAAATAAGCTGATGTTGGCAGTATATCACGAACTGCTCACCAGTCATTTCCTTAATGACTTGCTAATTTTCCTCCCCATATCCTCCCCATGACACACGGGAACCTCATACGCTTGTGCAGACCAGCGCAACTGAGAACGCAGCCCGTGTAGATAGCCCTGTGAGTCTGGTTTTATGCCAGCTCGTGTTCCTCTGCTTTCCCCTTAAGGAATCTGCTTCCAAATTTTAATTTAATCTCTGATGGTGGCGTAAATATAATTCTTTAGATATTTAACTTCTCTATCTACTGTTCCTCATGCTAATCTGCAGCTGCCTGAACTTTTTGATTTGTGTCATAAGACAGAGATGGATGTTTTTATTTCCCGTTCAGCATTTCATTCTTGCTCATTTTATTTACTCAAGTAAATATTATACAGCTCTGAACCTAAACCTTTTTTTTTTTTCTTTTTTTAATTAAGAAGGAAAGAACTTGTATGCTTGAATTTACCCCCAGAACATTGTTTAATACATGCAGAATACAATGTAATCTCTCTTGGATTTGAACACTGCTTTCAATGAGTTTTAGAAGCATTAATAGCTGAAAAGTACCATTGTATCCCAGGGCACGGTAATCTCCTTAAACCTCCAGAAATAACAGGAACATTGTTTTTCTTTTGTATCATAACATTGGGATTTACCAGACTAATACAGTAGGACTCTCATTCCGAAAATCATGTTTTCCTATCTATTGACTGAATAACTATGCCGTGCAACCACAGACCGAAAAACCCGAGTACGCTTTGACTCGGTAACACCACATGCGCTGGATACGAGGCACTTCAGGCTGTCCTCACGGTGTGTGTACCTACGAAGGGATTGCCTAGCGGTCCCTGCTTTGTTGACAGCATATACCTGCTCAGGGCACAGCCTCGGCTTTCAGAAAATGGAAAAATCTGCGTCCTACCAGCGGCAGGCTGCACAACGGCTCAGCGCACCGTCAGCGTGCCGAGCCCCGAAATGCAGCCGGGGGCTGCACGGGGACTCTAATATCTAAGTTTCATCCTTGAGGGTTTAATACCTACAGAGTGCTTTTTCCTGGCCTGGTGACCAAACTGCAGAATATTAGTAACGGTGAATTATGAAAAAGTGAACGTGGAAGATAATTTTTTTTTTTTTTTGCAATGATCAGTGAAGCAAAACAGTTTGCCTGGTTTTGTTTCATTTTAAAAATACTTTAAAATAAAACCTATGTGTTTGATCTCCCTTCCTGTACCGAATGGCTGACACAGTCACCTGGAAAAGAAGCAGTTGAGATTCAAACTTCCCTTCTTTAAAGGCTGAGAAGGGGTCTAGCCAGTTGAACTATGTGTTATCCCACATTTACATCTGCCTAGTGTAGACATTGCTTTTTGATTTTGGCTGGCACTTAGTAGCCTTGGGGCAGCAATGCGCTAACCTGAGCCGGCTCTCGTGTTGCTAGCTTGCTTCCAGGGTTAGCAAGAGCAGACTCAGTTTGGGTGACTGCTGGCAATTTTTTTCATATAGTCTGATTCACAGCAGTACCGTCAGAGAAGGAGATGCATTCACGCTATACGTATGGTAGCAATGCTGCGGCAAACTTACCGGCGGGCCATGGGGCCTTGCGGTGGACATGGAATGGTCCAGACGGAGTCAGTCCGTAATGGGGACTCATAGAAAGCAACGAGTCTCCTTGCAGTTGGAGGGAGGTAGAGATAGAAAGCACAGGCTGTGTAAAAACTGAAGAGGCGAATCATTACAGCTACGCTGCCAACAGTAGGTAAGGGCTCAGAGCAAGAGAATGAATCCAAAATACCAATTTCAAAAAGGAGAAGCAAGGGGTTTTTTCTATTGTGTTTGATTGTTTTTCTTAATTCAGAGTTTTAAAAACATAACCATCTAATATATGAAATATCTTACTGGATTCTCCTATGCTACTCGGATCAACCAATAGTCTCTTACAAGCCAGTATTTACTACTTAGTGTGTTTTTAAAGAGAACCCATCAGTGAAGCAAACCACGTTCTGGTGCATGTTACACTACTTTTGTAGTTCAGGACATGAGGTGCTCTTTTTTTTGTGTGTTTTTTTTGGAGGTAACCTAAGGAGATGGAGCATAGCCAGGGAAACAGCTAAGAGAATGTACAAGAAACATAAGAGAAACAGAACGAGCTGGCAAAGACAAAACACAAAGGAAAAGAGTTGGTGAACAATAAATGAGAGCCAGAAATACAACAAAGATTTGGAAAAAATGCTTATTTTACTCCAAATTAATTGCAAAAAAGAACCTATAACTGTGGTACAAATTGCTCAATGCCCCATGCAGTGCCAATATTATGCCATTCATTATACTTGCAGGTGTATTATTTCTAGTTCCCTAGATAAAAAAAAATGCTTTCCATGTATTCTTTTGTATTTTAAAATGTATTTTTTCACTGCTCTACTGCCAAAAGTTCTTCCAAACTCAATAATAACTAATCATTTTCCTGGCTGCAGACTGTGAGTATGGTTACTATTTTGTGCAGGTAATTCTTCCATCTTTATTAAAGGACCACTCTAAAATTTTGATCCATCTGTATTTCAAGTTCTTTCCCAAATGTTTATTTTCCCCCATGAGAAAGGTTTTTCTATTAAACCTTATTCTTGTTCCTAATTTTGAACCTGGTTTTCCACTCTTGGGACAAAAAGTTTCTTATGATCAATATTATACACTTTCTCCTCAAAGAAAATCAAGAAAATAAATCAGCACATCAAAGTGAAGTATAACTTATCAACATCTTTCCCCACCCAATTGTAACCACTGCAAACACGTTGCTATTGCATGACTTCTCTTGTTGCTGCTCAACAGCAGCTGTGGAGAGGGTTTACACAAAGATAATAGTGTCCAAAATCCATCAGTAGAGCAAATCTTGCTGGAGGGAATTGCTCCAATCTCCCTGGTACTTCTCATCCCCACGCCTTTCCTCCTCACATCCACTGACAGAAAACCCAAATGAGCATGACCTGATTCTGGTTCAAAATTTATGCAGTGGCTTAGCAAAATGTCTCAGTGAAGAAAATGATCTAGCTCCAAATCCAGTCTGAGGATGCTTGTCTTGTCTCCATGGCCACCCTCATGCAAAGGGGGAAACCCCACCAGCCAACCCGGGCACAGCAAGATCCTACATCACACCCAGGAGTCCTGTGTGTTGTGTACCCATCATGTGCCCAGTTTGCAGCCCCACGTCAGGACTCCACTTCACACACACAGTGACTCTGGGTTCAGTGTGCAGGCATTTATCTGCCTAGACATAGCCATAACAAAACTATGCAAATACTACAGAAACAAAGCCGCATCATAATCTATTCAAGTTTACTAATGGGAATGACAGTCTACAATGTTAACAGTTTACTTGTTAAATTCAGAGCAGAATCACAGAATCATAGAATAGTTTGGTTTGGAAGGGACCTTTTAAGATCATCTAGTCCAACCACCCTGCAACGAGCAGGGACATCTTCAACTAGATCAGGTTGCTCAGAGCCCCATCCAAGCTGACCCTGAATGCTGCCAGGGATGGGGCATCTACCACCTCTCTGGGCAACCTGTGCCAGGGTTTCATTACCCTTGTGAAAAATTTCTTCCTTATATCAAGTCTAAATCTACCCTCTTTTCGTTTAGGACAGAATCCCCTCCCTCTCCCTGCTGGCCACTCTTCTTTCGATGCAGCCCAGGATATGGTTGGCCTTCTGGGCTGCAAGTGCACGTTGCCGGCTCATGTCCAGCTTTTCATCCACCAGAAGTCCTTCTAGGCAGGGCTGCTCTCAATCCCTTCATCTCCCAGGCTGTATTGATAATGGGGGCTGCCCCGACCCAGGTGCAGGACTCTGCACTTGGCCTTGTTGTTCACATGGGCCCATTCCTTGAACTTGTCCAGGTCCTTCTGGATGGCATCCTGTCCCGCAGGTGTGTCAACCGCACCACTCAGCTTGGTGCCATCTGCAAACTTGCTGAGGGAGGACTCGATCCCACTGTCTATGTCATTGATGAAGATATTAAACAGCACTGTTCCCAATACAGACCCCTGAGGGACACCACGCATCACTAATCTCAGGCATCTACCCCTTGAGAAAGAATTTTTTTTGTTGTTTTAATTAGTGTACAATCCTGAAACTACTGGTTCTATCAGACACAGCCCAAGGTGCCTTTTCTGGCCTAGTTGTCTCATCTATGTCAAAAGACTCTCAGCAAGACTAACTCTTGACTTTGACTTGGGTTTGACTTCTGTAAGTCTAGACATTAAGGTGGTAGTGATTACCGAGAGAGTACTCCCTCCCATATCATGGTTCAATCCTCCAAACTGAGGGAAAGAAAGAATTATGTTACTGTCCTATGCTTTCCTTAGCATTTTAAAAGCACATTGCCATCATAGTATGGAGAGGTCCAGGCTCATTCATCCTCTTTTCAAAAGAAATGCTTTAGACAACACCCAAAGGAAAAGAAAAGCTTGTAATAAACCTCCACTTGCTTTACCTTTTCTGGGAAAGGAGAATTTATGTTCTATCAGATGATCTACTGTCACAGTCGTGTCCAAGAGAGGGATTTTCTCCAGGCTCCATTCTGCAAAAGTGTAATAGTAATTGAGGCATTTATGAGGTAAACAAGCTACATAATGAAAGTTGACTGTAACATGCACATTACGAGAGAAATTACAATGATTTCAATGATGTATTTTATCCTCAGATGGATTGGGGCTCAGTGCTAAACTCTCTCCACTTTGATAGCACTGTCCTTTCCCAAATTCTAAATTCTGAAAACTTTTCACACTTTAACAAGGATGTGATGTGTTGAGAGACACTGCAAAATTTAAATGCAGCTTCCTCTAGCTATATATGAATGAACATAATCATGCTTAAACATCAGTCGTGCACCTTGTCTCCATTCATCCATCCAGTTATTCCAGTTACTCAGGAGACAGATCTTATTACAGCATTTTCTACTCCAGGGACACTAGAAGGGTAGATGGGAGTTACATCACTTCTTTGTGTATCAATAATTCTGTGGCTGACACAGACATCACTGAAGTAGCAAAGTAGTACCAGGAATATAGGTGAAAAAAATTTGAATTTCTGTTATATAAGAAAATACAACTTTTACAAAAAATTTCAACCATAATGAAAAGCCAAACTTCAAAAATTCTTATCAATGAAATCCTGTCAATTTGACCAGACAAAACCTTTGTTTCAAATTTAACTGCAGTTACATTTGCTGATAGATCTTAAACAGAATTTTGTATTGTAGAACAAACTTTAAAGCCAGAAAAGCCATTTTAAATAAAAAATGAAGTTGTACTTCCCTGATCTAACACTTTATCTGCATTTTTTTCAAAATAAAATTTCACTGAAAGTTTCATTTCTGCACCAAAATATATCAATTCAGCCAGGTTAATGTTTTTTGATAGAAAGCTGGTTCTAAATGTAAAGAATGTCCACTTTTCAATTGCAATAAGATTGGGATTTTTTTCACTTTTTCAAAAAAATGATCCATCCAGTCATTTCCTCACCTGTTTTTTTCCCTGTCTCTCACGCACGCTCACACTCGCACAGGTACACACATGAATTCACTTGCTCCCATAGATCACAGACATCATCACCCCTTTTCCTCACCCATCCTGTCTCCATGCTGTTCTTGGAAGCTGAGACTTCTGCCACGCCAATTTTATCCCTTTGCTTCATTCACTACTCTGCACAATGTTGTTTTTCCACAGCAGCTTTAGTTCTTACCACAGGTCTGGTTATTGTCTTCCGAGTCCTTATCTTGCATGCCATTGGCCCCTTGTTTCCAGATAACTTTATAACTACACAGAACACTTTCATTTATTTGTAAATAAACTGAACACATGCAACAGCAGCTAGAAACCAGAAATAAATCCCACACAGATTGACCAACCTGCTGTCTGCAGACCACCAATAAATTCTCTCTGAATTTGTGAATGTTCTGGATTTAGACTTTGTGAATTGTTGCCTAAACGACACAGGGTTTGACGACTCTTCTCTTTATGGCCAGGAGGAAGCCTGGCATTTACTCCAAATGAAACTAGACCTGAAATCAATAAAAATAATGTAACATGGCCAAGTTTTCAGAAAGATAGAACTTTTGAGGAAAAGGTTTGTGAGTGTTCGCTAGCAGAGTCAGGGCCACATGGGCACTGAGTCTCATTCAGTTTTGCCTTTCCTCCATTCTATGTTGTTATGACAATCAATGTCTCCAAAAATAAATAAGACTCTTGCTTCTTTCAGCTCCCAGAAGTGCCCGTTCTTGCTAAGAGACTGATGCAGAGTGGAAGGAAGTATCGGGTCCCTTCCTTACACAAACCTGTTTCCTAGAAGGCAATTTTTGCATTTAATCTCAAGATCCTTCAGCAGAGACACTCATTTCCCCCTTTAAATCACGGAAAGAGAGAAAAAAAAAGTTTAAGCTTAGCAAATCGATGCTACAACTTAAAATCTGGCAGTGCTAGTCTTCCTGTTTCCCAGGGAAGGATTAATTTTCTTCTTTTTATTCTTTGCTCTTTGTTATTTCAATTGGAGGATATGAAAGTGCTGTTCAGAGTTTTGAAGGATAAACACTTTATGTAGCAACTGCTTAAAAGAAGAATAAAATTTATTGAGAGTGTAGACATTTTTATCACATTAATGTGACCTATTAATGATAAAGGCAATTTCCTTCATCTAATGAGCTTTATGTTTATAAATGTAACAAGAGAGGATGTTTTAATTCTTACCGTAAATCTAAGGAAGTTAAAATCTGAACACCAAGGTACTTAATATAGTTGATTCTGTGTTTAAAGGGAATGCTGTTAACATTTATATTGTTTTTGTTACCTACAACATGCAGATCAGATATTTCAATATTCATTACATTTTATAGATAAGGTTTTAACAAATATTTCAAAGAAACCTACACTGTAATAAAAATGAGATAAAACCATACATGCTATAAAAGGAAAGGTTCCAAATTTCTCTACTAACATAACATAAGTAATACATGGAATTGCACATGACCAGAAAATCACAGTCTTATAATCTGAACAGATCAAAAAAATCAGATACAATTAATGTGACTGTATTAATTTAATAGAGGCAAATGAAGACAAGGCTCAACCATTCTTCCTTTCTGCCAATACATTTTACTACATTTTTTTAGTACAATATTCAGTATATTTTTTTGTTAAAGCCAAAATATTCCCCAGAGTTGAAAGAGTGCCCACAGTCCGTATGGAAAGGGTAGGGTTTGATGACTGGTGCGTGGAGGTTCAGTGCTGTCACTTCACACTTTATACTGAATAAGCCTTATACTAGTTAAGAACTTCTGCTATTGGGTGTGTCTCAAAATTTCTTAAAAATACTAATTATTAACACTTTGCTGCAGTAAGGAAGTGTTCAAGGGCCCTGGTCACCTCTTACATGACTGAGACTGTGCCCATCAGGTGATAAAAATGTAGACAGCCCCTTTCAAAGGTCCTGACACATTTTCATGTGACTGTAGGATCCTAACGATCCACCAGTACAGAGGGGATTTCACTGGGCTGAGAAGTGTAGGATGAGGTGATG
Organism: Phaethon aethereus; assembly: GCF_964289735.1. Lineage (NCBI taxonomy): Eukaryota > Metazoa > Chordata > Aves > Phaethontiformes > Phaethontidae > Phaethon > Phaethon aethereus. The sequence goes on along the minus strand of NC_138578.1, from coordinate 69,485,938 downwards.
AAGAGGTTTCCCAGCTAAAGCAAGGGGAACCTCATTAAAACAAGAGACTTTGTGGCAGAAGAGACATCTGACATATGACCAGGTACCCATTTCCACATTTCGAAGGTGACTTTACCTTGAAATCATGTCCTCTGGTGAATATCTGAGAAGTATACCTTTGGCAAGTACTGAGCTGCATGCTCCTAAAATGACATTACTAGTTACCTCAATTAGACTTTAAAACCAGTTCCTGCATTGTTGCATGAGTTAAAGTTACATCTAAGCCTATAATGCCATCATGCCTTCCAGGAAATCCTCAGAAACTGGACCAGAAATTTCTTCTGCCAAAAAAAAAAAACACTTCATAACTAGGAACCCTGCCAGATTTTTCACTGGTATTGACAAATTGTACTAGGGAATACAAAAGCAAAGAATATAGGATTTTTAAAAATGTAATGTTATCCCCTCGTCCAAAATCTCTTCCTCACTAGAGAACACAGGCCACAATTTTAATATATTTCAAGGTTCTTTCTCCACTTAAAAATGGTAAGATTTCACATTTCTCCCTATGCCACTTCTGACACTGTGACCCTTTTTTCTCCAACAGCCTGTCAGACTAAATAAATGATACATTTAACCATCCACAGCAATTAAAGTGCATGGCCTGAAACCAAAATTTTCTGTATTTCAGATGCAAATATTTGTATAATTTTAAAGAAAAAAATTACTTAGGAGTCAACGTTTTATAAACAACTGGAAAAAATTATTGAAGAGAGTGTTTTACTTTTAATTCAAAGTCCAAATACAGAATAAGTATACTTATAAGTATACCCTTCTCTATATGTGTATCTCAGACATCTGTTAAAAAAAAAATCAAGTTCAATAGTAATTGGCAGTATAAGAATCACATTCCTTCTGCCCTTTGCTCAGGCACGATGCCACATAAGTTTGATGCCATAAAATTTAATTTTTTCATTTTGAATGATTTACAGTGGAGCAGAACCTATAAATCAGAACAGTAACAGGGGTTATGAATAGGGATGTATGTTTTTCCAAAATGTCTAAATGAAATATTTTGAAACATGGTAAAAGAACTGCACAGTTCTCCACCTGGCAGCCATAATTGAAGTTAATAACACTTGTTTAGACATAAGGAAACTCTTTGACACCTAGACCTTTTTTTTTTTTTTTAATAAAATGATCAAACAATCATCATCTAGTCTTAAGGAATCAAAGCAGTTAGTTCTGGCAATATGTTATATGAAGGCTGTCTTGCTTTCAGCTATGTTTCCAACTGTGTCTAATAACTTTGAAAATACACACCAATTCCTTAGCCCAATCCCCTGTTTTAATCATATACCGTATTGTAAATCCTATTGCAGAACTTAGAAGCCATTACCATAATGCCAGTGATGGACAATATGAAACATATTGTATGAAGAGGCTTTGATAACCTCAATGCATACTATAGATTTTGGAGCATTTCAGATGCATGGTTGGACTTTAGAGTCTCTCCCCTTTGTAATGTCACAGGCGACAGATGATGGGATGCAAGTGCTTATTTCCCTGCAGCCAGCTGCACCAAGCCTTGGAATATTACTGCTCTTGTCCATGATGGCATTCAGAAAACATAAACCCATAACTGAATACAGTTTCTTTGTTCAAGGAACAGCCTTTCTTACAGAGAATGAAACCAAACTGGTAAGAAAAAAAAAAAAAAGGCTAAACAGCAGAGCCCTGTAAAAGCACTGAATCACTCTATTCACTCACTAATTCTTTCTGGGCCTGTTTTTCCAGAGTTCTTGATGAACCTAAGGACAAGTGTAGAGAAAGATTGCCATAACTCTTGTCTTCTGCTCTTGAATCTTCAACCCACCAGACTTGCTCACTTCTGGAAGCTGTGAAATACTTTGTCTTTACTCTCCTAGCAGCCTTCTATGACCTCTCATTGGGTTCTGGGTAGGAGAACATCTACGTCTTTTGTCAGCTGCCCTTTTATCTCTTGTTTCCCTGAGGACCAGGAAAGAAGCATGTTTGCAGGTACTCCTGTAGTGGAGAGCTGCTTGCCTCCAACCACCTCTCTCCACAGTGGGAGAGAGAGATCTTCTAGACCACCAAAGCGCTGCTGAATAAAATCTTGAGGAACAGTCACCTCACGAATGAGGTTGATGCAGTAAGAAAAGGAATTATCCTCATATTTGAACATTAGGCTCTTGTATGACTCTATGTGGTTGCAATGGTGCACCTCTAAAACCCTCACAGTTATTAGGGGGCCACATCAACCCCTTTTTGAATGTCCCATCTTTGTATCGTGGGCTTAAAATTCTTACTGTGAAGAATAATATTTCTTTTCCTAGATCTGTTAAATATTCATCACCTAAATGCTTTACAGACTGCACCAAATAAACCTGAGGTGAGACTTTAAACACATCAATTTAGAATAAAAGACTTGCCTTGCTTAAAAACTAGCTTATTTCTAGGCAACTTTGAGTCAGTTGGGGACAAAGTAAGCTAACCAGTCACTCAAGTCAGAAATGTATATGCTCACTTAGGAATTTGCATTGAACCTAGGTAGTTAAATTGCTGCAAGCTTGTGTGTCTTGCAAAGCCTGAAGCACATTCATACAGTAGATGTCCACATGAATGTAACTTATGATTGTCAGCATGGATGACCTAGGACCATGATAAGCTTTTTAAAAAGTGTTGTAAAGGATCCGACCCTGCATGGATTGTTCAGATAAAATTCCTGCGGATTTCAAAGGGATCTGCAGCATCCTGGCAGCCCAAGTAGGCACACAGCAACATGAAAAGCCAGCAGGTGATGACGTCATCCACCAGGGTCTGCCCTTATAAACCCAGGAAATACCAATCAATTTATATCTCATCATCTTAACCCTGAACTTCTAGGTAATGGTTTCACCCCGTATTCCCTCCTTTTCCAAAATGTTGTCCTGTTCCCTCTTAACTTGATTTACTCTACTTATTGCAGCTGCTGACTTTGGCACTTTATTCCCAGCTCTAACCAACCACAGCATAAAGACATATCCCTGAGCTGCTCCGGTGCAGAGCGGCAGAGAACTCATTCATATCAGTTCCAGCTCAGGTGAATAGGCTTGTCCTTGTAAACTGGGTTAGAGAGATTTAACAAACGGCCTCAGAGCCCACGGGCACAGACGCCCACACCTGGTAAACCCACGGCAGAAAAAAAGGCTAAAGTACTATCAGCACTTTAGTCGGTATTTGGTTTAGCTGTTTTATGTGGAAGAAAAACCAAAGGGAAAGGCAGATTTTGTAACCTCACCACACAAACAGCAATTGTGTGTGGCTGAGGGAAGTTTTGCATTTTGTCACTTGAAAGATTTCCTAAAATATTATATATGTTTCACACAAAAATCAAACACGCAGCGCATGTGCAAAGAAGTCACAGATTCCTCAGCTGGGCAAGTGAAGCCTTTTTTTGTTTGTTTTTCCAATTTCAACTACAGAAAACTCCTCCTGGTATAATTCACTTCAAAGTCTAAAATTTGTTCCAGTGATAATTGCTGAATTTATGTGTATTTAGAACCCAGTACTTAAATAAAACAGCTACGTTGGGTGATTATATATAAACTCTGTGCCAATTTCTTTGAATAGGAATGTAGTAAATTACTACTGATTACACAAATACTGATTAAAATTTGAAAGCAAATAAACAACGAAGAGGGATGTTATTTATTTGTCCAACTGCTCTTAAGAGTGCAGTCATGCCAAGCACAACTTCCAATGAAAGCAGAGGATGGAAATACAGCATTATGCTGGTGGCTGGCCTGGGCTGAATCACAAAGACAGTGGCCGTCACTGGTTTAAGGTTTGCTCCATCTCTCCATCTCTCTGTCTCTCTGTTTTTTCGTCGTTACCTCTGTACTAGGAGCCGAGTTCATACCAGGAAAATTCTGACATTAACTTTGTGCTTGCAGTTCCTGTTCAAATTATTTGGGTTTTCTTCTTGTGCAAGCTGATAGAAAAGTGAAGATGCAATCTCTTAAGTCAAGGGAAATATTCTCAAATCTTATGTATTGCTCCTCTATGCAGCACCTGCCTTCTAAAACCTTTGAATACAAACGCAAATCTGTCTCTGGAAACGGTTAATGCATCTCCTAAACACTGCCTTCAATCTGTTTAACATGGAAGGATATTGACACTTGGATAAGTTCTGCCTAGGAGAAGACAGAAAATTATGATTTAGATGCTGCAGAGTAAAAATTAACTAACTATGATCAGTTAAACTAATCTGATGCACAGGAGAGTGTGGTAATAACAGTTAATATACACAGAGGATACTGTGTGTTGCAGTTCCATGCAATTCATAGCCTAGGGTCTCAGGTGGCACAGGTCAGTACAACTGCATTGAAAATGGGGACATTGGGCTGATGTACATGAGCTGATGTTACCTGAGCTGAAGCACTTGAAATGATAAGGGTATTGCAAACAAAAGCTGGGATCCTGGGCTGACATACAGCTGGACATGGCTGTTTCATGCAGTGTTGCTGCATCAGCTCTGAAATTTAGCCTTGTGAACATGTCTTAAACAATGGTGGCCCATACAGGGCTGCCTGGCTCTAGACAGCATTTCTGTATACCTTCCTATACCAACATCCTCTTGTATAAGCTCAAAGCAAGGTTTTATTGCACTCCACACCATAGGTGCATCTCTTCTTGAGTATATTTAGTCCCATTATGTCCATCCTGTGCCCTTTTAAAAGCAACTTAAAAAGGAACTCAGTGCTCCAAACCAGAAGAAATAGGTACAGGCATTTTTGTGTTCATGTCTCTAATGGTTGTTTTTCCTTTTTTTAATTAAATTCTGCAATTGAATAACCAGAACACCCTGATTTCTTTTGGCAATTGAGAAAGAAAAGCTAAACCTGATGAGAACCTGTAGTTTAGACACTGATACCAAATTTCATTCACAGGTTTTCATGAAGATTTTTATTAGAACCAGCACACATCTTAAAAGAAAAGAGCTGCTCCTGCCTATCAGCCATAGAACAGTTAGGTTCAACTCATGCTGGAGAAGCCTTTCACCTTGACATAGGCTTAATGTGGATATATCTAATTAACCTGACGTTGCAGAAGCAAAATCTTCACTCATCACAAAGGAAATTTAGAGACACAGGTACAGTCTCTAATTATCAGAAGTGACCATTAAAACCTGGAATTGCTTATTTGCCACTTCACCTGAAATATACTGAAGTTACCGCATACGATTTCTTTACTGTTGTATATTATTTTCTCATTCCACCAAGCATACTGGATTATCAGAAACCACCCTAATGTTCCAACAACAGATCTAAAAAAAAAAAACTGAAGATTTAACTGAAAAGTAAAAGATTAATCTCTGTTTGTTACTTCCCCTTAAATACTTCAGTGAGCAGGTATATGAATCTCTTCTTTATAATCTGTAGGGAAAATAAAGCATTAAGTCCGATTTCTGCACTATTTTACATGTTTTTCAGCCCTGGAAGTACTCACCAACCCTGCTTTTTAACTACATCATTACTTAATCAAAATATTTTAAATGTAGTAGTAGGAATAAACAGAACTAAACTGAAATGTTATGGTCTCTAACTCTTCTGTAGCCCCCTTTGTCTCTTATTTGAAAAAAAATTACTATGGTACAATGCAGATAACAAAAATATGATGTCATTAGGGAAACATATGCTTATTTTTAAAGATTCTGCTGGGAACGCTCTGTATATGCAGAACTGCTCAAACTGAAACTCTGGTTTTGTCCAGTTGATTTCTTGCGAACCATAAAACAGATTTCACTTGTCTCTGGTGTTATTTGTAGAAATACATATCAGTGAGATCAGAAAACTATTATACATTCTCTTTTTTAAACACGTCCCAATAAGCAGTCTGTTATATTTCTGGTAGTGCAGCATATTAAGTTACCTTTTAAGTTCCTGCCAGTTGGGAGCTCCTTCATTCAAAGTAGAACCCCAGTTTAGCTTCAGGCTAGAACTTAGCAATAATCGTGTTATTTTAAGGATCTAATTTAGACTTTCTATAAATTCAAAGTGTTGAGTTAACCATGTTCTGTTTATTTGTGGAATATTTTCTGACACCTTGTTACACAATTAATCTACAACGTCAGTTTTGACCCTGGTCCTAAGAATAGAGGCCTGACATACATAGCCCATGCCACCTGTATATATAATATAATGTATTATTGTATTATATATAATATATATAATATTTTATATATATATATATATATATATACACACCCCTATATATATAATGTATTCTTTCACTCCTATCCCACTCATAGATACCAGTTTCCTGAAACAAAAATGGCCAGGCTGAAAATCAGCTATTCAACACTGCCAGTAGAAACAAAAACGTACAGAAGCGTAAACAAGAGAAAAGAATGGATGAAAGAAATCATTAACAGCCACCCACATCTAAAGTCTCTGACTCCATTTAAGTGGGTAAGGATTTTGTCTTAGCCTTCAAGTGGGCCAGAACTCATCAATATCCAAAGGCAAATTGGGATCTGCATCTCACCCTGCCTGAATGATCTTACCAGTAGCTGCTGCAGTCAGGGGTTATCGATTCCTGCCACGTGCACGACCTTCAGCCCTTTCCTTGTTTCAAACAAGAGAAAAAAACAAACAAATGAAAATCCAGTTCATCCCCTCAATAACATAACAAACCCTTATTTAAATACAGACAATGCATAAATATAAAAAATGAAATTAAGAATTATGGAAATGATTGTGTAATGAATAAAAATAATTAAGATGTTTTTTTCCCTGTGTTACTGTCATCTTCCATAAGGTTTGTGCTTTTATTTTTTCCAAATCCTGTATCCCAGTCCAAACAGCAGAGATCAACAGTCCTATCCTTCCAGTGAGATCCAATTTCAGCTGGTGTTGTTGCAGTAAACAACAGATAAACTCACAGATACAGAAACACTACCTAGAGCCTGTGACAGTTTCTTTTCATCAGACATTTTGGCAAAACCACTTAGCACCCAGCATCCTGGTTGCAATTTGTGATGCTATTAAACAGGTACAACTAAGTTTCAACAAAGATTTTTTTTTTAACTGGAAATAGCAACTAAAAGTTAATGTTTACAATGTACTAGTAATTATTGTATAATGGATTAATAAACAAATGAGGTATTAATTCTGGGAAGCTTTAAGATCATACAGGAAATAAAAACTCTCCAGTCAACAGTGAATCTTAATCTCTTCATTCCCTTTAGCTACTTTTCTAAACCCCATTCCCTTTTACTTTGTAGAAAACTAATATTTCATTTTCAATTCAGCTAGAGCCACTGAGAGATCTGTATGAATAAGAAAACTGTTCAAACTAAGTAGCAGCTCAATATTTGTCCATCAGGAAAAGGAAATAATCAAAGCCATCCCCACCTAACATACTCTAGTGCAGTACAGCTTGAGCATAATAATGTATAGCAGCTTTTGTACAAACATGACAGATGAAGCAAGACCTGATGAATTATCCAGCAGTTCTAAAATGGTCTGTAATTTCCCTCACATGTCACTCCATTAGTTGTTGGCTCCTGAACTTGCCACTTAGAAAAATTACTTGCGATTTGCTGAGTAATATATATGCGTTTCTATTCAACAGAAAAGTTTCCATCTCCCAAACCTTGAAATGTGTGCAGAGCCTCAAATCCTATTATTGCTTCTAGATTGGGATTCTCTATAACTCAACAATCACAAATTTTAGCAGTAATTCAGAAATGCAGAGAGAAAGCTCAGACAAATTTCCTTGGAAGACCAGTGAAGTAAAGTTTGATCTCATAAGGATTCCTAGCTTCAAGTTCAGAGAAAACCAAACACGGGCCACTGTTCTGGGATTGAAGTTTTCAAATGTTTTATTCAGACCCAGCCCAAATGAACCTTTGCCAATTTGAGATGTATGTATTTCCAAATCTGAATGACCCACTTCAGCAGTTTGAGAAAGCATCTTTTCAGAAAGCATCCTTGCTTGGAAAGAAGGATCCTTTGCCTGACTCGCAAGCCAGAAAAGAGAATTCAGGATATATGTCACCTCATCTGAAGACTGTTACAGGGGAGAGAGGATTCCCCCAAGGAATCCACCATCTCTGACAGCCACAACAGCACCAATCTTCCTGGTACTGACTGTGAGGACTTCAACAGCAGAAACACACTGACAAAGCATTTCCCTAGTTCTTCGGGTAAGGGAGTAAGGCTTTGAGTCATTTATTCACCCACTTAACATCAGATCTGAGGTTAGTGTCCTAGGTTACCTCCATTCAGAAGACGGACACTTTTGGAGCATGGTTCAGACCTTCCCACAGCCTTGACTGTCCTGTCTATGCTGTCCCTACAACTGAGATTTGAAAATCTTGTGGGTGCCCAGGCTCCTAACTTACTTAGGTATATAGAGCTGGAGTAGATAAACGTGGGCTTTAGAAGTCAAATGAGTTGCCCAGGGTGGTCCAGGCTGTCTGGACAAGACCAGAAATGGAAACAAGCTGGTAAATCCTGTCTGTCTTGTAGTAAATGATTCAGAGTCAGGATTTTGCCCCAATTCTGTACCTTAGAAACATGACCAGTTTCACTATTCTGGATTCTGTGCACTGCAGATGCAGCCCCAAACGCTGAGCGGAAGTTCTCAGACTTGAGAGCGCTTTGTGTAACACTGCACTTGAAATATAAACTGTCCGAGTCTCACAGACTGTGAAAAAACTGCTGCGTGGCTGGGCTATGCTTCTGACGTGCCTGTACCATGAGACACTCGCATGTCAGTATCTTCATCTGAAACTACAGCTCCCCTAAAGAGCAATGAATAAAATCTACAATAAAAAATAAATAAATGAAAATAAAACCCATGACTTTAAGACAAACCGTTTTTCTTCAAAAAAAAGGCAGCAAGGACTCCATGAAGTTCAGTACAGCTCTGTTGATTGCTGTTTACCTTACAAGAAAGATGCTCAAGTAGCGACCTAAAATTGATGCAGCATAACGTGCGGCGGCTGCGAGCGGTACCCGAGCAGGGCAGTCATACTCAGCTCGACTCTGGAATGCTGCAGTCCAAGCAAGGATCTTTATTTCTGAAACGGTTTACGTGACCTGAGCAATCTGACATTTTAATGATCTAGCAGGTAGATTTTTGCTCAAGTTGTGAAATGGGCTTTTTGGAGAGTGGTTATAGCAGCCCAGGAACAGCCGCTCCTCGGGGCTACAGGAAAGCTTTTATTCTGCAGGCTGGCCTCCTTTCAGCGAGGACCTCTCTTTAACCTGCGGGGATCGTGCAGGAAACATAAAAGTTACTGAGGCCTTGCTGACCTTGTCAAGGCCACGTGTGGGAATTTTTAAAGTTTGAGTTGCTTCAAAATTATAGCAATTACTAGAAATATTCCAGGAAAAAAGGAATATTTTTCTTCTTCTGCCAGTTCAGATTTCATGACTGAAATTGTCATTTTCATCTGTTAGTCCTTTAAAAAAATAGAACTATAGACACTTTTTAGTCACTGGATAACAGATGTTATAAAACATTGTGGCACTCAGTCATAATTAAGTCAGGCCTTATATGCATCTGTCAGAAACCATTAACCTTTGCTGATGATGGTAGGGAAAAGGCTTTGATACTCTACCGCACATTTAAGGATTTTTGAAGGAAAAATGTCAAAGGTTTGGGTGTTCTGGCAGGAAATTACCTCTTGCGTTCCTAATGACAAATGTTTTTAGCTTAATCTAAGTAAACAATGAAATGGTGATACTTCAGTTGGGATTTCTAATCCAAAATATCATCTTTCCTATGCTTCCCTAGCAAAGAATTAAGGAATTGTAGAACTTACAGAATTTTTAAGGTGACAATCTGTCAGAGCAAAGGAATAAAAATTCCTAACGGGATTGACAGCTTTCACCTACAGAATGTAGCGATAAAGGAAAGTTGGAAAAGGGAAAAAAAAGAATTTTGTTTTCAAACAGACTTTAACTACATGACTTACCTTAAGTATTGTGGACAGCACAAGGTCTGGGTACTCACAAAGGATCAGCAGCTCAGCAATAGTCAACATTTCGAAACTTGTACAAAGTTTATGCTGCATTACACTTAGTTTCCTACCTTAACTTTTGGCACAAACTGGATGTCAGATACCTGCTAGGGATCCTTGTCTGCAAAGTCAAGACACCGAGCTTGAGTGTTCAGCGGGCTAAAAGACCTCATGCAGTGCAAACGACCTCGTCACGTAGGCGTTACAGGAGCGACCGCCGCTGAGTGCTGGGGGTGGGCAGCGGGAGAGGGGGGAGCCGTGGAAGGAAGTGGCAGCAGCACTAACCTAACAGCTCTGTGCCACCTCAGCTTCAATCCCTGCCTGACCCAAGCTCCGGGTGTTTTCTCAGCCAAAAAAATTTCAGACAGATCATAGAGGTTCCCAGGTGTACAGGCATCCAAGTCCCACTGGTATCAGTATAACTGGAGGAGTTACACCATGAAATTTCCCTGTGAGCCCAAGCCTTAATATCTCCCTGCCTCAGCTCTCTACACATAAGATGGTAGTAATCCTTCCTTTCCTCAGGGGGGTGTAGCGAGGATTAATGAGTTAAAGATGATAAAGATCACAGAATCACAGAATCACTAGGTTGGAAAGGACCTTCAAGATCATCAAGTCCAACCATTAATCCAGCGCCCCCATGTCCCCTAAACCATGTCCTGAAGTGCCACGTCCACACGTTTTTTAAACACTTCCAGAGATGGCGACTCCACCACCTCCCTGGGCAGCCTGTTCCAATGCTTGACCACCCTCTTGGTGAAGAAACTTTTCCTAATATCCAATCTAAACCTCCCCTGGCGCAACTTGAGGCCATTTCCTCTTGTCCTGTCACTAGTTACTTGGGAGAAGAGACCAACACCCTCATCGCCACAACCCCCTTTCAGGTAGTTGTAGAGAGCGATAAGGTCTCCCCTCAGCCTCCTCCAGACTAAACAACCCCAGTTCCTTCAGCTGCTCCTCATAAGACTTGTGCTCCAGACCCCTCACCAGCTTCGTTGCCCTTCTCTGGACACGCTGCAGCACCTCAGCATCCTTCTTGTAGTGAGGGGCCCAAAACTGAACACAGTGTTCAAGGTGCGGCCTCACCAGTGCTGGGGTGATGTAAGGGACAATATTAAGTATTTTCAACAAAGAAAGGAAACGTTCTTTTTCAAGTCCTACAGCTTTGAGAAAGCCACACGTGCGTATGTGCATGCATTAGTACATTTAATAAAAGTTCTAAATCATGTATTGAGGAGTTGCAAAGGACACTTTTAAGCTCTTATTTCAGTATTTTACATTCACTTTACCTTTTATCAAACTAGTTCTATTACCTTTCAATGGTGTGTCCACTCAGATACCATGCTCCTAAATAACTTGTGGATTAAGTGATGCACAAGAAAAAGGTGTGGTTTTCATAGCTTGATTCCTTTAATCAGGTTACTGTATTGTTTAGCTTCAAGAACAGAAATTTACCTAAGCTCACATAGAAATTCAGTGTTGAAAGCTGTACAAAAGCACAGCAAACAAACAAAAAGCTTATTTAGGTGATAAAGGAACATAATCTTTTCCCAGCACATCTACAGAGTAGACTGCAAGACAAATGGCCATGAGGAAAAGATCAAATAACATCCCTCATTGCCTAAAACAAATAAATTATCTAATACCAAGGATTAAAGCTCAGACTGTTTAATATATGTCCCTTCTTGGCCATTGGAAGAAGCGTACGTGGTAGCGTTTTGTGTTTAACCTCATGAAAATTTACCCCCAATGCAGGGTGCTCTGCATAATCACATTTCAGCTTTGAAATAGCTTTTGCTTTCCTATTGCAGAAGGGAAGCCAGTGCTTCCCAGCGCTGCCCTGGGAATGCCATTACCGCACCTACCTAAACAACAAATAACAGAATGGAAAATAAACTCACATGGAGGAGAGGGGAATGGAGAAGCAGCAGCCCCAAGATAGGAAAATAAAACTTCCCCAGACGTTCAGATGTGGCAGGTCTTGAGTTAAACAGACAGTGCCAGGTGATTCAGTCATCATTTATGTTCTGTGGTTTGACAGCACATAATATTACTTGTTCTTTTGAATTAAGCAGGCTTTAATGGTATTTAAACCTCTTGCTGCCACACCGGCAACTTGAAATTTTGAAGCACGTTCCTAGTTTTTTTGGAAAGACAGTGAAAATTATTCCAAATAAGGCAGCGGTGTTCAGAAGGAACCCCATGACTCTGCTCCCGATTTGGCTTTTATGCAATGAAACATAGATATTTCCATTAATATTTTTCTTTTTTTGGCTGTTAAGAACTACTGTAAAAGTTACACCACCTTTATTATTAAGCACCAGACCTTTCTCCTTAAAGTTATTTTCCAATTAATGGGTATAGCAATTTCATCTGATGGTAATTTTCTGCAACTAGATTCGAAAGGGTAACAAAAATAATACTTTCTCCAATTAAACACTATTATATATTGCATTTCTTGCTAATTCCAATTTAAACTAATCATTACCAATGTCTTATGTTTACATAAATCATCCCCATCACCCAAATATAACATTCTTCACATCAGGCATATTTTGATTTTCTCCAACCAGATACGCAAAGGGCTCAAACTGAGAAATTCAGAGCAGTCCCACAGAAGGGATTTGGGTTGCTCACATTGTCTTGGTGCACCCTTGTTGGGGTCTCAGAGCTTCCACACTCCCATTCCATACCTGTCTCCAGTACCTGCAGCCAGAAGTTGCCAAAGATGACATTAGTCTTAACTTCTAACTCCACATGAGTAATCAGTTGAGGCTTAGTCACCTTTACCTTCACTGGCTTCGTTTTACCTTTGATTTTAATCTTCCATTGTCCCCTGTCTGGCCTTTTCCTCTGTTTAGTGCTATTGCCTGCCTAATCTGTGATGCCCAAGACCATGGATGGACACCCTTTGGGTTCATTCCCTATTTCCTCTGTTCATTTCATTTCTTTATTAAATGTCCCTTTCTTTTCCCTCTACTTTTATGGCAGGCCCAAACCTCCAAACACAGCAGATGGTGTGGAAATTTGGACCCAAGCCTTGTGAACAGCTTCTATTTCTTTTACAGTCCAAACTAAATGCCCTGATCTGGCAGGAATTCGGAAATCCAAACACGAGCGCTGATCCTGCAAGGCTTCAGCACGTATCGTGCTGCAAGGAGGCCAACAGGCCGTTTGGCTTCCACAGACCTGCTCCGTCCAAAGCTAAGCGTGTAGCTAAGCTGCCAAAGGGAAATTACAGTCAGAGGTCTTTTTCACTCGTGCTAATCCCTTACTGCTGGAACAGCATCTCACTTTCTGCCTGGGGAGCTAGTCCACATACAGATGTCACCAACCCTCACCCGTCCTCTGCTCAGGTTGTATCCAGAGCCATTCGGCTGCGGAGAAGGATCAGGGGCTACATGTGCAGAGACAGGATAGAACTGTCACAGCTGACAAGGAAGCATTAGATGGAGTTGACCTTACTTCCAAAGGTTGTTTTGATTTTTTTTTCTCCATCTGGAGGGCAATGCTGGGGTCTAATATTTATCTGAACATTCAGCCGAACACTCAACGCTTTGTCAGGAGTCGGTATGAATACTGAATTCTGAAGAACTTCAAGTGTACCATGAAACTGAAAAAATTCAGCTGCATGCTGAGCAGGGTGGCTGGGATGGAGGGTAAGGTCATAACCAGGAGTGATAGAAACTCTAAATCTTGAAAAATTGTTGTTTGACCAACAAATACTCTTCCCTTGATGTCCATTAAATTTTACAGTGCAAGGCAGTGCTTGAAAACTCAGAAGTAAATGTGTTTCGTGCAGCCCAGCCTTGGTGGTAGGCACTTGAGGGGGAAAAAAAACTTCAAGAAAGATGATGAAAGAAAGGCTTAAAACTAAACTGAGATGTTTCTTCATACTTAAAGTCATGCAGATTCAGAAAGAACTGACCACTGTTGAAGGGAAGGAAAATTTCTCCAGGGGACAAATGCCAAAGCTTCTTTGTCTGAGCCTGGCCAGCACTGGGAACCCAAAACTGTCTGGAAGACTTCATTCGCCAAGCTGTGGTTTACACCCAACTCTAACAGGTGAAGGAGAAGAGGAGGTAGGCTGGTAAAGCTTTTAACTGAGGGAAGGCAGGTTCTTGGTTTCCTGTAAGGGCACTATGCTTAAGAAACCATCAGTTTATTGAGACAATCCAAATTTCCACTGTCCACAAAAGTAGCTGTGATGTGTCAACTCTCACAGGGCCTAATTCTCCGTGTGCTGTTGACCCAAATAGGGCAGAAGTTATGATCCGGTCTGTTGGCACCTGTCCTCATGGCTGTAGGTGAAAGTCTCATGCTCCAGCTGGGATTTGTTCCTGGAGCTGCAGTGTTGTTAGGGCAGGTTACCAACCACAGCAGAATTGTGAAGGTCTGTTCCTTTTCCAAACCCAGTCATGGGCAATTGTTGTGCTTACTGTTGAGGATCTCATGTGAGACGTGCTCTGTCCTGGGCTTCTTAGCCATAGGTCCTCTGAAAGGGTCAGGGAGCAGCTCTGCTTTCATGCAGTATCTTCAGAAAGCAGATGATAGCACTCAGTTCCCCCACATCTTCCAAGTGTGCATGAGCTGATTAGCTGTGTTAGAGACACAGACAGGAACTAACAAGTCAGGCTGTGTTAAGAAGTCTGAGGCAATTTTGGCTGAAGAGGAGAAAGTAGCTAGAAGACAATTTGAGTTACTCATCTTTGACTGACTAAATCTACCTTCTGTGACAACAGCTTGCAACCTGTGAGGGTTTATATCTCCACCTGCTGCTCAAAGTCTATGTAGCACCAGCTACCTTTTTCTTTTCTTTTACTGTCTGAGCTGTGGCCCTTTCTTTCATAAATAAATGTAGACCCCTGACCATTTATAGCCTACAGCCATAACTGAGGGCAAGCAGGTGTGAAAGTCACACTGGGGAGGTAAAGATGAACGCCAGTCCTACAAAGGGAAATGATTAATCAACTAAAGAACACAAGTTAACTTGTACCTTGCCAAAAGCATTTGAGATTTCCATTTGGCTCTAAATAATAAAAGGCTTCACACAGTTCCCAATGCCATCACAAGTACGTGATGGGATTTCTACAAAGGTTTCCACATTGTTATAAAGTCACTTACTCAGTTATGTCAGCAAACACACGTCTCAGGAGATACAGGAAGCCCACTGTAGTAGGAGCGCTGCAGATACACAGGGATAGAGCTGCCACTTAGCTCTATCCAGAAACTGAGTTGGGCTGTGGTAGCCATTAGAAATGGTATTTGAGCAGTGGTCTAGGAATTGTGCTGACTGCTTATCAGTTTCCAGAGGGAGTTAAGATGTTGATGTTGACAGGCAAAGCCCCCCCATGAGAGTCTCATATATCTCGCTTTGTCATGTCACTGGAGCTGTTGGCAGCAGAGATAAGTCAAAATTAAGTCCTACTCCATACAAGAGAGAAGGGTTATCTAGTCAGAGGGAGGTCCTTAATTTGTTTCTTGTCCTTGGGCCAGTAGATCCAGTCCTTTCACTGGTGAGAGACTGTGATATTACACTGACTTTGTAACTGAAAACAAGGTGCAGAAAATATAGGACTCGGGTCTCTTTCTCAATGGCTTTCTGTTACAGTTTTTCTAGTAGGACTCCGGTTTCTAGGTTTCTCCTGGCTTACATGTCCTGAAAAATCTCAAAAGCAAGAACAAGCAGAAAACTGGCTGAAGTCTGAGAAGTAAAAAAGAGGAACTTTTATAGCCCTCTTCAGCTAAGGTGCAGACAGCAGTTAACCCCAAGTTTCCCTCCCCTTGCACATAAGGGGTCATGGGTAATCACTTATGACTAATTGCACACTTGTGTCAGGGAGATGGCTTTTCACATCTGGTTCAGATAATTCTGCAGTCCTGAAATGTTCCACCAAATGTTGCAAAAAAATACAACCTGTGCAGCATAACAGCTGGTGGATGACCCGAGCCTGCAGACTGACACCTAATAATACATTTGCACCCTGCAAGAAGATCTTATTACAGCATGGGCATTTTACATGATGAAGGATTATCATCTTCAGGATGAGAATTCCATCTTTAAAGTGGAGCTATAAATGTTGGAGGAAATGCTGACTGAAGAACTGACCAATGTGTTATAAAGCCAAATGCCAGACTTGGGGAGAGAGGTCAGGACAGGAAAAAAGATCCTCGTTATAAAGTTTGAGTAGCAGCTTCCCAGTCAGGAGTCTGAACTTTCTGACACATTCACAGCTTCAACCTGCTCCATGATTTTTTTTTCATAAAGCCCCCCCTACTCACCTCAAATGTCTTCTTTCTAAGCTCTCACAAAACAATTTTGTCAGAAAGATTAAGAATGGTTAAATGTGATGTTTCAGACATACGAAAATGGGAAAAATAATTTTTTACTCCCAAGAAAGCACTGTTGCAGATTTGTCAAGTGGCTTCACTGAGATATCCTATACTTCATTCACAGGTGCTGGCAAAAGTTTTTCAGTCCACTCTCTCAGTGGTTGTAATCATTCATCAGTACTGAATTAATTGTCTCTCACTAAAGTTTATCAACTTTGTGTTTAAAAAGTTTGATCCATGTATGATTTCTGTAGGTATAACACAAGCAATATAAGACTAATAATGGTATACATTATGTACAATATATATAATACAATATATAATGGTATTCTGCCCCATCACAGACTGCTGAGTTTCAGTTCACATTACAACTTTCACTACACACATTACCTCCAGGAAAGTGGCTCTCTGCACCAAAATTACTCTTCCAGAAAAATAAATTACTAATGTAGAGGCACCCTTCAAGAGAAGGTAGAACTATTTTGCTGATCTCCAAAGACATAAGAAATTAGCCTTAATTTTAGAGCACCTGTCTCCCACAGTGAAAGACAATATATTATATATTTTTATATATATATGTATATAATATATACACAATATATTCAAACATGTCTCAAGATTTTGTACTGTGTCGAGAGAGAAAACTAATGGGAAGTATGACATCTGTGAGGTTTTTTCCTTCAAGACCCCAAATGTTCAGTCTGATGATGTGGGTTTTGTATATTCAATGAACTATAATCACAGTGGATGTCTACAGCAGAAGTATTTCCAGAAAGGTTCATATATGCAGTTCTGTATTGCACACGATACAGTGAGCCACGCAGTTTGAAGATGCTGCCCCTTTGTATGTGTATTCTAAGAGTATATTCAAACTGACCTACAAAATCAATTCTTGACAATACCCTAGGCCTCACTGTTTTAAATACTTTAAAAGCGAATATAAGAGCAGATGTACAAAATTCTGTACTGATTAAGAATCATGGATTTTGTGGAAGTGAGAGGAAATAATGTGCAAATACTCTTGCACATTAATAATGAGGTAATGATAATAATAATAATAATAAGTCAAAATAATGTCAAAACATAGGGAAAGACAAAAACTGGACTTCTCTACAGCCAATTTGAGAGCCAAAAAGTATAGCAGAGAGGAAATAGAAATCACTTAAATCACAGAAAGTGAGACAGACATAGTATTATAGCCTTCAGTTCCCTCTACTCTGTGTTTCACACAGGAGTCTTGCTGGTTATAAAGGTTTTGCTGGTGTTGCAGATTAGGAAGGCATGTATATAGAAATATACTAAAGCCTGAAAGACGACGTGATCTGGCTTTAAGTACCCAAATCACCAAGCTGTTGTTCAGGGCACTGCATCCTCAATACTGTGAGGTCAGCCTTGGCAAACATTGACTAAGCATTTAATTTACCTCCTTGGTATTCTTCTAGAAGGACCCTGCATTCTCCTTATCGGCCTTACATGAACCATATGAGAGTACTGCAGGAGAGCTGTGATTACAATGCAGCTGGTAGGTCCCCTCTTGTTTGAGGGACAAACTCAGATCTATACTGATATATATCATGGTCCCAGGATGCCTCGTCCGGCATGCACTGAGGCTTACTTAAGGCCACACCAATTTATGGGCTTACATTCACACAGTTTAGACAAAAGACAAATTTGGGTTGAAAGCAGGTCTGAGTCCCAAAATACAAAGTCAAGATACTCAGCAAGACTCAAGTGAGCATTGGAGTAAGGTAAGATCTCCTACTCAAAGTTGGTTTATTACTTAAATAAAAATTAAACAAAAAACAAAAAACAAACAAACAAAAAAAAAAAACAAAAAAAAAAAAAACAAAAAAACAAAAAAACCCACACAAGGTTCACAAGGTTCAGTCTTTTCTGCTAGAAGGTATGGAGTCTTAAACAGTATGGAGTCCAGGCACAACTCTTTGGTACAATTCTCTGTTTTCATGAGAGAGCAATTACACTTAAATGCAAAAGGTTCCTATTTGCTGTGCCAGAAACCGTTTCATGGAACTGGAAGACCAGTCCTCCTAAGCAGAGGAGAGGGATCAATATCTGGTGAATGATGCTTCCTTTACAAGAGCAATGATATGATTCTTGGAAAAAAAAATATGCACTTTTTTTTTTCCTATTAATATAATCAAGTATAAATTCCACCATTTCAATGACTTGCAGCTAAAAGAGCCAAAATCGTTGCAAAAACATTGCTCAACATGGACAAAAGTAGATCTCCAACACACAACTGGAAACCTACCTTAATGAAACCAGCTGGGAGTTCCATACATCCCCCAGCACATGGTCTGTGTGTTCCACAAAACGCAAACTGCAGATGTAGGATAAGCCCTAAAAAGTTTATGTTAGGTGAGAGTCCACTTTATGAGTATTACTGGCAAGACTCCACAACTCAAATCAATTTTGCATAGTGAAATACACTCCTAGAAACTAAACCCATCCATAAAGCATGAAGCAGTTTGTTGGAGCTACACAAGATAGACTTCTAAGCTCAACAGCAACCTTTTGTACATTTTTTGAAGTTAAAAATATAACAAAAACTAAATTTTAGAAAATCAATTAGGAAAAAATTACAGTAGTTACATAACGCAACAAAAAGTCCTGCAGTTGGGACCATGTTCATAATCCCATCCCTTCAGCAGCTCTGCTAAGGCAGAACATGCTGGCAGCCCCAAAGAACACACATGCTTATTCATATCATATTGTGCACTCTACCTTTTATTGACGCTACAGTATTATATGTCTCTGGGGGAAACAGAACTTGAAAGGCCATGAAGGGGTAGCTCTTCAGGTTTATTATAGAAGAAGGCTGCATGCAAATAAAATAGACCCATTACCAGTACCCAGCTATTTAAAAGAGACACTTTTAGTATCTTTCACATTGAAATATATCAAAGCTATAGGTACATCTTGGGTTTACAAAGTCTAAAAATACAACATATCACAAGATATACTAAAATTTAAAACAACATTTTTGTCTGATTACTGTAAAATATTATTTAGCTTTCTACTGATCCTGGAAAGGCAATGCAAGAAAAAAATACACTTCTTAAAATGATTTAATGAAGAACCTAATGATGGTTTAATACAAAATTATTACAAATGGGTGTAAGGACTGTGATTCCTGTCACTTTCTGGAATTATACAGGTGAATAACTCCATCACTCACTGTGGCCTCTTTATGCTGCCCCAATATAGCAAAGGCAGCATAAATTGGCCTTTAGAAATTCCTCGAGTTCAGGAGTGGCAAAGAGCCAACGCAGGCGAGCCATGGTGTCCTGGGACACCGGCAAGCTGGGAGGATGCTGGACCGACTGGCCGTTTCCTGAAACTGCTCTAATTTCTGTCCCGGAGTGGTCCAGACTCCACTTCTGGACTGCATATTTTTCTGGTGTGCCCTGCCTCCCAGGAAGCAGAGATCCTGAACCCTAAATCGGCGTTACCAGCGCTTTATTTGGAACCAGAAACAACTTCTTGATCTCACCTGTGTTTTCCCAACTTGGATCCACAAAAGTAACTTTTAAGAAGCTCTATGAAACCCAGAGACAGGCTGGAAAACTTTAAAAAATGTGCCTAAGACCCAGTGGGTGTTCTCTTGTGTTGTCTACAACCCTGATATACAATTACATAAATGGTCAAGTACAGCTTGAAGAACCTCTCAGCCACATGCTTCCTTGCTGAGCTAATCAGGCAAAATACAGAACCAGGTTCGTGTTCATCTTTTGAGTTTAGTTTAGTGGTATTACTGAATAGGTTTAACATGGTTCCCCCACCCCCTGCCTGAAATTCTGGGTACTCTTGGTGGGTAGATTGGGTTGCTGGGGGAATATTTGCAGTGGAAGACAGAATTTTTTCCTATATATTCCTGTTGAGACCTTCAATAAATTAAATTGGTGGTTTTGAAGTTTTTCTGCCTACTTGCTACCATAAGTCTCTAAATAGAGCCTCTATAGTTTTTTCTATATAACCCATCTTAGTGTTTATAAGGTGGTAGAAGTTGTGGAACTTACCTGCAGGCTTGCCAAGGTCAGTGTATGAGCATAGCTCTGCTTTATTAGACTTTGGAAACATTCCCATTTGGAGGTTCATTTTCAAATGTATAAATCTCAGTTGGTAAAATACCATGACCTTCTAGCAACTTCTAAGCAAAAAATCTACACTCACCTCATACATCAGCATAAATCTAACTCATATCACCTTTTATTCCTCCTCCTTCCACAGCTGGTCCAGCACTCAGTGGGAAACTGCTGAGTTTCACATCTCAGGGGAGTACTTTGCTTTGCAGTGGTTGCCACTGTACCAGTGTGGCAAGAGCCATTTTTATCTCTGTGGGTTTTTGCTGGGAAAAAAAAAAAAATCCTAAAATTACTCTGAACTCCCAGAAATAATTGCTATAGTAAATAATTCTGAGTTATAGAAAGTACGGTAAAGAATTGCTCTGCTTCTTCCCCTTGCAACTGAAGGCAACACGAGTTTCATTTTCCTACATAATTTATACGGAGTTGCTACAGAGACATTAAAAGAAACTTTTACAAAGAACATCTAAGGCCAGATGTATTCCAGCAGGTGCAGGGAGATGCAGTTTGCGCCTTCACACATGGTGAGCAAGGACTACTGTTCTCTCTGAGGGCTCCTCTCCCTACCCAAGGAAAATCACACAGAACTTCCACTTCTCCCCACCCTTTAAAGCTACCCTAAACTCAGAGTCATCCCCAAAGAAGCTCCGGAACCGCTCACAAATCTCAGGGGATGCACAGAACAAGCCTTGTCTACTGGTACCAGCCAGCTTGGTTTAGGCAATCCTTACCTAAGCCAGTTCCTCTAACTGTTTGGATTGTGGCAGCCACCCAGAGAAGGAAATGTTGCAGGAACCTGCATACATATTCAAAAATTCATGTCGTGTAGAGGTCTGCATTGGTGGCTGTTCTTGTCAGGGGTGTGCTCAGCCGGTTCATATCAAAAGCAATGGATAATATGGAATGGAAATAATGGAAATTCTACTAAACTGCCTCTTGGTCTTGGGCCTTTTTCCTTCTAAATCTGGAGGATGAGGCTAGAGCTTACCTTTAATGATTGAATCTTTTATATAATCAGGTTAAAAATTTGCCCAAAACCGTGGAAGAGGTTGCACCTTTTTTACTTCAAGAAATAAAGAAACAAAAAAAAGAAGGAAAGAAGAAAAGAAAGACTCATTAAAATGGCAGCTACACAATACAACTCAAATGTCCTATTTACAACCTCTTTATTGTCACCTATAACCCAACAAGCGCTTCGATCCTTGCGACTGAACCTGCTCATGACATGCTGTAGGCTACATTCATTCACAGTATTGTTCAGTGCAAAATATCTGTTTTACTATCAATACAACTGTGAAAGAGAGGATGAATGGGGAGAAGGGACAAATAAGTCTAATAATTCTCTAATACAGAAACAGTTTTTATTCTACTTTTTCACAGCATTCAATGTCCATGTCTACAAAAGTACTATAATGAAAAGAATGTTGGGGAATAAAAGAGGGAGACAGGAGAAAAAGAAACTTAAATAAAGGAAGCAAAGTAAGACAGAATAAAAGAAATTGGAAGTGCAGAAATCAAAGAAAAACAGGAAACAAGGAAAAGGAAAAGGAAAAGGAAAAGGAAAAGGAAAAAGGGAAAAGGGAAAAGGAAAAAGGAAAAAGGAAAAAGGAAAAAGGAAAAAGAAAAAAGGAAAATGGAAAAAGGAAGAGGGAAAGGGACAAGCATAAGGCTTGCACGGGAACTGTTACAGACAGCGTAAAAACCGATCAGTAAATCTTCGCAAGCGCGGAGAGAGTAACACTAAGAGTGGGGATGAGCTGAGAGAAGGTGACTCCCTCAGCAAGAGCTCTCACACCTAAGAGTTGTGAAGTGAGGAGCGGGGGCCCTGAGCCAGCCGCCGGCTCGCCCCAGCTGACTGCCCACCCCCCAGTTGCAGGAGGGGAACCCTCTGCGCACGGACAGGCACGTGCACGACCGGGGAGCGAAACCTGCAGCCAAGGCTGATCAAAGCATTCTTTCCTAAAACGCTTTTCTTTCTAAAAAGTCTCAGAAATCCAAGCCTCCCGCACTATTATATTTCTTCTGCCGCCCATGAATGCCAGCATATACTCAGCCAGCGTCGTGCTGAGGAGGGCACTCCTACTGCCTTGAAGGAAAAGATTAATTTAAAGCCTCCCAGAATTCCCTAAAATCAAAATACTCTCTGGCTATTACCCTGTCTGAAACATTACAGTCAACTGCTCAAGAGCGGTATTGCAGATATAAAATAAACAATAGCATACACTATTAATCGATTTGTTTACCAAATGCCATGCACCTTCTAGATGTTCAAAAAAAAGGTAGTTCCTACCCAAAGAAACTACTTCGTGGTGTAATGACAGCACGCTGGTTAGAAATGAAAGCCAATGGAGAAAGCAAACAGCAGGAGAGGCACCATTAAAACACAAGCTGGACATTGGACGTTGGCTAGGAGTAAAGTGGGAGGCGGAATAACAGCTCTTCTAGCACTGAATCTCTACAGCTATTAAAAGAAGTTTTTAATTCAAAATCAGTTCAATTCACCATAGTAAAATCTCACCAAGTTACAGAATGGTACAAGTCAGATATTTGTGTGCGTGCTGCCGCTTGTGTAATTTACACTCCAGCTCTAAGTGATTACTGGATCAGCCAGCTGACATATGGGAAATATTTGCACAGAGCTGTGACACGGGGAAGTTTGTGGTTAAAAAAAAAAAAGGGGGGGGGGGCAGGGGGAAGGTGCTGTTAGTGTGGAGACTGTGCCACTCCAGCTGAGTGAAGCCAAAGTTTCACTTGGAAGTCTTCCCACCAGAACTTCCACCCTCTCAATGGTGTTAGCAAGAAAAGTCTTTTGCATTCATAATGCTTTGCTTTCACAGGAAGAGAGACCTATTGCTGCAAATACATCTCTCTCTCTCAAATAACCTACCTATTCAAAGAACTATTACCTATTGAACTATTACAAACTGGAAATAGAGTTGTCAGAGGAACTCAGTTGTTGAGCTCTACCTGTGCCTGCAGGGTCTATTTAAGAGGAGAAAACTCAGCCGCTCTTGCTAGTCATGCTGGCCACAAATTCGAAAGTTTCTGTTCTTTTTGAGTCAACAACGACAGACCGCTGCCCTTCGGTGCCAGGTCGTGCTGCCGCATTAGCAGTGCCATCTTCTCAGCGAGGCTGAGGATCAAGCTTGTCCCCATCACTGACCGCCAACAGCCCCAGGCAGATTTTTCCACAAGTCACCTCAAGTTGCAACTCTTACCTAAATACACACCGTGCAATTTAAATTTCAATTCACTTCTATTTAAATTCAGTTTAAATTCTCCCTCCTGCCACTCTCGGGGCTGTTCCAGCTGGAGATGTTTGCTGTGCTCGGTGCCTGCCGTGCCGCAGTCTGCTGCTGCATGGGGTTGAACTGATGCCATGTTTCAGTTCCTAAGTGGCTGGCTTTCAGTGGCAGGAGAAGTAACACACATTAACACATTGTATAAATGAGTTAGGCTGTAAAGCCCTTTTAAATCCAACCTGGATGATAATCGCCTATATAGCAAAGGAGAGGCAGTTCCTATTTAGTTTACCTTTTCTGGTGTTGTTTACCCCAGATGCTGGGATGCGTTGCAGAAGATGCAAAATCTTGCACCGGGAATTGCCAGCTCATTTACGTGCTTTGGGCCTGATCCTGTCTGATTTAGTCAGCTTGCCTCACCAGGACGACCACGGAGAAAGGTGCGACCAGCCCTTCAGGCTATGTCTGTGCACAACAGGGGTTTTGCCATTACTGAATCAATTTTGAGAAATGGCTTCTCCTCGGCCGACTAGCTTCTAATAATGAGAAAACTGCTCAAAATTCTTCCAGCGTTCTTCAGGCTTTCACAAAAAAAAAAAAAAAGAAAAAAAAAAAAAAGATTTGACACTTCATATATGAGATGAACCAAACCAGTTCATGGAAATGTACATCTTACAACGAGGGAAAGTATTTCGTTACCATTGGTGTTACTAGCTTATGAGAACTGACAAGATCACAGCCCACGGTGGTGTGGCTAAATGCCTGCAGAAAGAAAAAGGGTTTTGTAAGTTTGCTGGAAAGAACCTACATGCAACCCTGACTTCTGACTGCAATGGAAGAAACATTCTGCTTTCAGATGTGAATCAGAAAAATATTGCTAACATATTTCTCTCCATCAGCCAAATGATTTGTCTTATAAATACGCTTTTTTGCTAATTCCTCAGAGGATGACAGCTGGGTGGTAGATTTATACAGCTAAGAAAAAATTTTGAGAGGAATCCAAGCATTTTGAGGCATCTGAACTTTTCCAAACTTCCAGACCTTTAGAGGTTCATTCCTCACTACTGGAACACAGTAGTTCCTCTAACAGTGTGTCATTAGAGCTTACCATGAAAAAAAAAAAGAAAACCACCCAAACCCTGCAGTTCTAAACTGCTGGGAATGAAAATTAATAATATCTCACAATTTCATCTGAGGTAAGAGTCTAAAATATATTACTTTTGAACTCTCAGTGATAGAGTTTTCATTATTGAGGATATTCTTTCAGGACTCTGAAAATATGAGCAGGGGAAAAAAAGAAAGACTGCTCAGTCTTTGACGCTCTCTTCCCCTTAATTCTTAAAAAATAAAAAAAAGCAAAAGAGTTTTGAAAAGCAAAGTGGGACATCTTCCTACAAACTGAATAACAGAGACAGATACGCAAGATACGCACACATACACACATGAAAAAGAGAAATAAAAACTAAGGAAGTAACATCTGTAAAGGAGTTCAATGCTATTGGTGACACATATTCAAAACTACCTTAGGAGGGACAGGTTGCACAGTGTGCTCTCAAGCATGGTCACAGCAGAGAGAGGCATGCCCAGACCAACTTCCATAAGCCTAGCTTAGGTACCAGGAGCAGCTGAGCTCTGAAAGCGCGGACTTCAGTGCAGGCTGTTCAAGCACAGCTGGGGATCAGGCTCTTTCCTGGAGTATTTGGAGTCCCCATCCTCTGTTTCTCTGCTACTGGTATCCAACTAGATTAGATTGACAAAATTAACAGATTTGGCCAACAATCCTGCAATCATTTCTCCAGCTTCAGTCAAGTTCAACTATTGGTATTGATAAGACTGCAGATATGCACCGTGTAAGCAGTTCAATACTAGAAATAAAAAAAAAAACGTAGTCATGGAAGAGCAAGAGAAGTTCCTTGACTAAGGATTGATAATATAGCCATTTTCTGCAGATTTCTGGCTCTGAAGTCAAACAGCAGCGACAGACATACATCAAAAAAGACAGGCATAGTCCATATAACTCTTACATTTTGTATCCTTAAAAATACCCTGTAGTTTTTACTGCAAGTTTTAATTCCTGTCCTAAACGCTGTGTAATTTTGCTATGTGCTTTTAAGCGGCAGCCATGTTTTGACACAGGATCGCTGTATTCCAAGGGTGAGAAAAATCAATGCGCTACTGTTTAAGTGGTCTGTAGACGGCTTTGAGAACCAACCTGCAAAAGCGCTCTGCATTTATTTCATTATTTATTGTTATTGTGCAGAGGTGGCTATAAAGTCTGCAGGAATTAATTCCCCACATGTGTTTGATCGCCGGGCTCTGTGTATGGACAGAGGGCACCTCTGTCCAATTAGGAGCCGTCCAAGAGAACATGGCAGAGGTACCGACTCCAGGGATTTTGTTTTATTGACTTTGCTTCTTAAACAGAAATATCAACTAGTTTTCCACTGCTGGACTTGTCCTGAAGGCCCTCATCACATAGGGAGGCAAAAGAAGACTTTTTTTTTTAAATATACACTATACACTAAGAACTGAAACATATGAAAATTGCTCTTTATCGATATCAGTAATACACATATTAAGTAACCATACGAGCAATGCGCATTTCAGAAAAATAGATAATGTTTAAATTTCTTAACAAATACATATTTTTCAGTTACATCTAGATACACACTACTGAGAACATCTCAGATTTCCTGGATTTATTCAGCTACTGATCTACTCAGAAATTATAGATTCCAAATACAGACTGAAACAGAAACTCTACAACGTGCAGAGATGGTCATGTAGTCCATGACTACCCCAAGGTCTTTGCTGGATTTTAAGGAGTTTTGCCTCTGGCACAAACATGCATTGTTATTAAACTATGATCACTCATTTAGTACAGATTTTTAAGCGAGGACATGCCTAGACAATAATCCTTAAGAAAACTGTAAAATGAACATACAACTCATACTTCCACACCCATTAATAAATGTTACTTGGTGGCAAGCAACTTCTCTATGCCTCTGATAGGAAACTAACAACATTAAAGTGAACACATCTAATAGAAATCATTATTTTTCATTTAAAATATTTAATAGGATCATCAAATATGCATAAAGAAATCTGACATGATAAGTCAGCCTGCTTGAAAATAAAACTTATTTTTTTACTTATCAGATGACCTCTGAGCTTGGACCTTCAAAACAACTGTGTCGAACCTGTTTTGTTACTTCAAAAATATTTTTCAATATTTTTAATTCTTTTCCATCCCAAATCAGAATAAAAATTCAGATCAAGAGAATTTTTAAGGAACAGTATACATTAAAATTTTGTAATAAAATGTTTTCTGAAAAAGGGATTCATTTGTTTCCAGAAAGGTCAGAAAGATATTCCAACAATTCCAAAACTCTTCTTTAAAAGAGCTGACATTAGGAGACTTAGCTAAAAAAAAAAAAAAAAACTGTATTTTTCTCACAGACAGCTTCTGTTTCCACAAGCTGGAATATTCTGA
The DNA here is from genome assembly GCF_964289735.1 of Phaethon aethereus. Taxonomy (NCBI): domain Eukaryota; kingdom Metazoa; phylum Chordata; class Aves; order Phaethontiformes; family Phaethontidae; genus Phaethon; species Phaethon aethereus. Next base: position 69,458,749 of record NC_138578.1, on the reverse strand, counting down.
CGTAATGTATTTCACCAGAAAATTCCTAAGTCTTCATTATTTTAACCTTAGCATATTTCAGACTATCTAACCATTTCTAAAGAACACACTTAAGAAGAATTTTTTTTTTTTTTCCTTTGAGGTTCTGGGATCGTTGCTGTGCTAAAAGACTCTTTTTCTAGGAGCCAGTAGATTCCCTTGTCATGCCTGACAATGTAATACTGTATGGCATAATTTAGATTTACAGATTTGCAACCAGTCATTGAAATATGGGGACTGGGTAGAGAGTGGCTTCATAACTCTCTCCAGCTGAGCTGTTCATGGGGTGTTTCCCCATTCCAGATCCTACAGGGTGAAAGCCTGGAACAGGAGAACAATGACAATGTGGGACAGCAGAAACATCTGCTGAGTAGGGCTGTTACTTTCAGGCAAGATATTTTGACGTTAGCCAGTACTTGTGAAGTACTGAGCGGATCCGGGAACTTCCCAGACCCTTGTTCTCCACAATCCATTCAGTAAGTGATGAGAAAGGGTGCAGTGGATTCAAGCTATCGCTAAAAACAGAGTCTCTGGAGTGTTGGAAAGACTTTGTACAGTTTAAGCTCTTCACATGTAAATGGTAGTACTGTGACAAAGATACAGGTAAACCTCTACATAAGTTATGGGAAGGTCCTCCAGTTTTCCTTTTGGTTTTTGGTTAGGTTGTGGTGGGTTTGTTATGGGTTTTTTTAAAGTTAAGAGTAAAAGAAAGTAACAGTCTCATACACATAATTCTGGGCTTTATACCCAAGAGTCCACCAATCACTAGATATGAGTGCTTAATGCAAAGTTGAACCTCTCATGAACCCAACAAGGATAATACCCTGCTTGTTCTCAGAAATTAAGCAATGTTTTTGCAGTGATAGAAATGTAAATCAATGCACAGAACAGAGAAGGGGCGTTTTGATCACACAGAACAAAGGCTGGGCTGCCTCCCACCCTGGGCATCCGTCATATGAATGTAAAGAAATTTAAACTCCAGTACTAAAGACAAGTAAGGAACATCAAAGACTTAGTGACCAGCCCAGATCTCTATCTTCCATTGTCTTTTTCTCTGACTCTTCTACCTCTTTCCTCTCCTGCGGTCCTTCCATAACTTTTTGCTATTACCCTTCATTAACACATGGCTGTTTATTAGTCTGCTGCAGATATTTCATCCATATGGTAACAGGATATCAGATACCATAGGGAATTATTTTCCTTTTATAATTTTATTTTCTATAATTTCAGGTAATTCTTGAAGATAGACTTTCATTTGTGCTAAGACATGGCATTAAAATACACATGTTAAACAGAATTACTACTATATGATCAAGTTTTGAGTAATTTGTTCAAAACCCCATCTTACATCTGTACTAGAGCTAGAAAATGAACCTAGATTGCCCAGCTTAAAGCCCAGGGATTTAACTAACCTGCTCAGCTTTCTTTTACAGTGATAAACAGAAGGAAAACCCAGAAGTGGATTCCATGTGAAACCTTTAAGGGATCAAATCTTTAAATCTTCATTTTTCCATTTGCAAAGTGCAGCGGACAGAGAACATTTCATACACCCATATTTCCTCACGGTCTAGTACTCCAGAGAGTAGTGACAACTCTAGTGAAAACCTGCTGTCATCTGACTGTCATCACCATCCTCTAATATCTAAATATTAGCAAACTTCCAAGGAACTTGCCAAGAGATGGTCCACACGTCAGCAGTAAAAACACCTGAGTGAACGATTCACTGATCGCCTACTTGCTATATAGGGACCCCTTTAAAATGCAGCACTTCTGGAAAGAACTCCTGGACTCCTGCCTTTAGGCTGGAAAAACCTGTAAACCCTCTGACTGAGAGAGGCAGCAAGAGATAAACAGGGGTAGGAAATTTCAAGATCTTTTAAATCCTTTCCTGTCCTTTTTTCACTCAAGAAAGAACCTTGTGTCTGACTATGTTCATGAATACAGATTTAAAAATAGCTGGGTGACTTCCTGGCTGAGGGAAACAGAAAGATATAATTCAAGTTTATTGGCTGCCTAGCAGACATTACATTCTCTTTTCCTCTGCACATTCACAGAAGTAATTGCCTGTACATACACAGTCCTAGATGTGAAAGTTGCCTTCAAATTCACGACAAGCTTGTTCAGTTATTTGGGTGTTCAACGGTTTCAGGAAGCCACTGTATTTTCCATCAAATCATACCCATCTCTTCAGATAAAATACTACTATAAGTATTCAGATACTTTACCACTTAAAAGCAGAGACTGAATTAACTTCTTTGCATTTCATTAGCATCTATTTATTGCTGTATCATATACAACATTTGTAAAGAAAACAGTACCTTTTCTTGGGTTTTTTTATTTCATAGTTCCATTACCAGTGGTCTTGGGAAACGGCTGAGTTCAATCTCATGCAGCATCATGCAAAAGAAATTTATGTATCTTTCAAGGGTGTTGGAAGAACACAACTGTAGAAAACCCAGAAGAGCATTCTATTTGAAACAGGCTAGAAAGGACAAACCTACACGACTTGATGTTGTGTATAATGATACACCTTGTCCATGAAGGTGGTTCTGCTACTGTAGCATGTGGCCACACTACTGATACTTGAGGCTCGGTGCACAATCCGTGCAAAACACCACTGGGAGGGGGACCAAAGAATTGTCTTCTCTTTTCTGTGCTGTTTAGGTATATTTACTTGGCTTGAAATAGTCAAGCAGATTAAACAGTTTCTTCATCTCGGCCTTAACTCTTCACTCCCAAAGCTATGCCCAAAGCCAATTATACAGAACCGTATAACATAAATATCTCTGTTTGTACAAAAACAAACTCACTGCATGTTGTTTATTTTTATGAACTGCTAAGAATCACAAGAAAAGTCATCTTCCCCCAAGCACGCTCAAGTACAAAAAATGGTCATATGAAGGCATTAGCAAAAAGCTGATAGAGTAGAAGCTAAATCAGTCACAGCATTCACAAGGAAACAGATTTGACTAAAACATGACCTAGTTAATGCTTACAACACTTACATTCTCAAAGAAGCACTATAATTAGTAGGAAATAATTCTAATAGGGAACATTCATTAAACAAAACCTTCTGGAAACTGGAGTTCTTTTAGTCACTCATAGTTAAACTTCGTATTTGAATTCCCCATCCCTCAATTTTAACAGACAAAAGCAAGGATGGGTTTCACTCTGAAGCTGAACCAGTTTTGTCAGGAATTATTCAATAACTGTTTTCTGCAATGGATATTAAGTGTTTTGAGAAACCTTTCACGATCCTTGTTTCTCTTTTTTACCTCTGGAGGGAGGCACCTCAAGTAATATCCCAAAGGCAGTGGATACCAGGAGTTGGGCTGAAGAGATTTCACTTTGCTCTAGTAAAGCTGTGATGCTACATCCATTTCCTTGCAGCAGGGCTCACAGGGGAAGCCTGTGTGAGGTCCCCCACAGTGAAGAAAGAAAATAGAAAATCTCCAGTTGGAAGGCTCTGTATGGACTCTAAGATCTCACATCCCAGTGAACGTGTCCAAGTGACCAAACAAACTCACAGCTAGAAACAGTAACTTAATCCCTTCTTCCAAACACATTTTAGCAACATGTGGAAGCCAGTAAGTGCGTTGCAACAGACAAGTGACCACACATAACAAAATGAGACTCATCAAACTAGTTGTAACTGAATAAGAACAAAAAAAAAGAGAGAGAGAGAGAAAGAGAGAGAGAAAAAAAAGTTGTAGCAAAGAAAAGAAATTAGAACACTGAAAAGCAAGGATACTAGAGCAGACCTGGTAAGCCTGAGTGGAACCCAGTTCACCTTATTTATATAAAACTTCATTCATAAAAGGATGTCAGATTTCAGCAGAGCCATCAGCTTTCACATGAGCATGAAAAGGGTTTATAGGAAACAAGTGGCAGCACTGCCTAGAGCTGGTATCAGAGAGCACAACATCAGAGTAGAAAGCTTTCAGCTGGCAGGAAGACAGAGGGGAGTAAGTCCTTGAACGAGTAAATCCTTCAGTGAGTAATCAACCTACTTTGTACTAATAGGAGCTAGTACAAGAAAGCAGAGAATCAGGTCCATACCTTTCTGAAACCAGATGACTTTCAATAGAAACACACTACACAAAGATTTATAGAAGTAAAAGAGTGACTCACTGTTTGCATTTGAGTTTATTTAAGAAATACTTGTCTTACTTGCAGGGTTACATTTTAAGTAGGTGGTCTCCCATTTTTGAATGAATATTTGCTTCCTTTTTTCAGGCAGCTACACAGCTTGTAAAATGTTAAGATTTGTTTCAAAGTCTTGCCATTCTGGACTGATTAAATAGCACAGCTCTAGAAACCAACACGTTTTGAACACATTACCCCACACACACATTTGAGCAACTGTGTCCCAAGGCCTCATGCAAACTGGAGGAGTTTGGAGATCCCAACTGTGTGTGGGATCTACTGACCCACATTGCTTCTCATCTGGTGCACTTACACAGGAGATGAGGCCACTGTTTCAAGAGCACCTCATCACCTCCCTTTGCTTCATTCTTTGTGCTTTTCACAGGGTGACCTTTTCAGTCACCTGCACATTTTAGTTAGAGGTCTGTCTTTGTTTCCTGAATAGCTCATATTTGTGGCTCTCAAGCATGTGCCCTTTGACTCCATCTTCCCAAAGGACAGTCATTTTGGTCATACCTACTTGCTTTTCCTAAACCACAAAACAACACTTTGAGTCTCATGATAAGGTGGTTACTTCTGCTGCTAAGCTCCAGACACACAACTCTTTACATCTGTTGCTATTGTGTTAATTCTCTTCGGAGATGTTTTACTTCCCACTGCTCATTTCCCTTTGAGCATAACTGAGATAGATTTCTTCCAGATTTGGTCAAATCAAAAAGACTGTTTGCTTTTTCCTCTCTTCAGAAATGATTTCCATGAAGCAGGTTTTGACTGTAGGGAGCTACATAATTAATAAATGTCAGTTTGTATGATTTGAGGTAAGTGAGTAACAGTGCTGGGTGCCACCAGAGATACCTTTGGGCATGCCCTGGCCTCTAATAGGAGGGACACACCTTTGCAGGGGCACGCAAGTCCTTCAAAGCTCCTGTATGATATCTGCCAGTCCCACAGAGCTGTCTCACACACCCCAATTCTAATGACATGGGTGCCTGTGGCTGGGCAGCAGAACTGAGCTCTATCATTTATATCATTCTTTCAATATGCCGTGCAAAAAAAATAGCCTGAGGATCCTTCATCCCAAAGAGTGTACAGCACAAGAATTTATAGGTGCGAGACAAAGGTGTAACGTAATGTCTAAGCATGTTTATACCTTGAAGACCACTTAAGATGTAGACTGGCCAGGAAACACCAGTCAACACAAAAATCAGTGATTGGAGACAGCACACACTAGACCAGAGATCAAGGCAGTTCTTGACAGTGGGTGTGAATCTAAAGGGAAAGCTAAAGGAAAGCTGCAGAGGGGATGTATGGAGAGATTTTTAATCATTAATATTTTGTGGTTAAAGAAGAGTTTGCAATAACAGCTCTTAGAGTTAGAAATCTCTTTGCAACTTGGGGATACTTAAGATTTGAAAGAGTTGATTAGCAAGGGGGGGGGTGTCTACAGAGTTTTATGTGCTGTGTGTTATGTAAAAACACAAATATACAGAATGCCTTTTCTTCCTTGTCCTTCAGGCTCTTACAAATCTAAATAGAAAAGAGAAAGAGATCTCAATAATAAACAGGTAACAGTTACAAGTTAGGCAGATAGTTACTAAATTTTACCTTTAACAAATCCATAGCGGAACAGGAAATTGAGCGCAATAGCCTGAATTGCAGGTCAGTGGAATTCCTAAACCCTAAGCAAGAATAGTCCCTCTCCCTAATAATGTTTTGTCCATACACGCACATATGTAACATATGCCTAAGACAAGGATTGAAAGATCTAGACTCTGGTTTTAGTTATGCCAAAACTTTTCCCCTTGAAGTTAAACATTATTTCCAGGTAGCTTAAATCATCACAACTACACTGAAATCAGTAATCCTTGTTAGCAATTATGCGTACAATCTTCAGACATCAAAGTTATGTTCAGAAGTACTAAACTGAATTACACAAATAAAAATATCATATTCTGTCTTTGACTAAATAAGATGCAATAATATTTTTCCATTTAATAGATGCAATAATGTTTTTCCATTGAATAATATTCAAGGAAATTTCAAAATTATTAGGTTTAAGACTGTCATCTATCACCCTTGATTTTTCAAACAGGCTGACTGTCGTGGTTTAGCCCCAGCCGGCAACTAAGCACCACGCAGCCGCTCGCTCACTCTCCCTCCCACAGCGGGACGGGGGAGAGAATTAGGAAAAACCTCATGGGTTGAGATAAACACGGTTTAATAGGACAGAAAGAAAGAAGGGAACAACAATGATAATACCAACAAAGGAATGTACAAGAACAAGTGATGCCCAATACAGCAATTGCTCACCACCCCGTGATCGACAGCCCGTCCCCGAGCAGCGATTTCCGCCCCCCGGCCAACTCCAGTTTATGTACTGGGCATGACGTCGGATGGTAGGGAATATCTCTTTGGCCAGTCTGGGTCAGCTGTCCCGGCTGTGTCCCCTCCCAGCTCCCCGGGCACCCCCAGCCTGCTCGCTGGCAGGCCAGCACAAGAAGCTGGACTGTCCTTGGCTGCTCAGCAACAACCCAAAACATCAGAACATTATCAACAGTTCCTCATCCCAAATCCAAAACACAGTCTCACACTGGCTTCTGTGAAGAAAACCAGCTCTATCCTGGCTGAAACCAGGACACTGACCATCTTTGGTTTGCACCGGTTTCAACCAGAGCTGCACTCCCCTTAGTTTGTATGAAAACTTCACATCCATGTAAACATGACAGTAACAGAGAAAATAAGTAAAAAAACAGACACCTAAAAGGGACAGAACTGAAACACCTATATATGCCAGTAATCAAAATTTAATCTCCTTTGTATTCAAATTGACATTGAGAGGGAAATCTTGGCATGCTTTTGAAAATAGCTCTATTGGTAGCTGTAGAAAAGCTGTCAGAGGTACCTGGCCTTCTGCTGCTGGGTCACTCTCTTGTGGAAGATTTCTAGCCAGTTCAGCCTCCCATTAATAACAAACAGATGTACTTAATGCTACTGAATGTAAATATTATTCTAACACACTTTTGCCTAGTTTTCCATGAGGCCCTATTTTGAACCGTACATGCTTGTGAATCCCCCTGCCCAAGGGTTCTGCAGGTGGCCTATCTCACAGTGCCATTAGAAAGTTAATTACCTACAAGGGAAGTTTAAACAAGTTGTTCCAAAAGCAGTGGAACTAATAAAGCCTGGTTTCCTACGGATTTGTGGCTTGTATCACTCCACCCTCCGTACTTCAACAGCTCAAGCCCCTTTTCCATACCCCTTTGATAAATTCCCCTCCCCGCAATCCACATTGCCCCCCATCCCTCCCATATCCACCAGCTTCAGGTCAAGCAAGAGGCAGCACACACTTGTTTCCGAACACTGCATGTGCCGATTGCTTGGCCAGGACATGTGTGCTGAAACTTTTCCCTCCATAGGTGTACTACTGTCTTTCAGAGCTCTAGCTTTCTCACAATAAACAGAAACTTCATAATTTTGATAAAACAGTGGCATTTAAATTTGGTTAAAATTGGCCAACAGATGTTTCCTTGGAAAAAAAATATCTTATCATGCTCAGTGAATGATTTAATCAGATATGTTTTTTCAGAAATTGAGTCTAAAACGTTCCCTCCTCTCAGATCATCGGTGCGTATTTTCCCATTAGTTAAAAATATGTTTTCTCTCTTATTCTTCTAACTAGTACCAAATCTTTGAGACCATTCCAGTTACTGTCTTCATCTCAAAGGCAAGTAGGGCTACAGAAAGATAAATGCACACCTTCCAAAATGTATCATTTATCATATAGCACTAAAATTAAAATGAGAATTTTAATTTTTCACTGCCACAGAGAGTGAGATCACAGTCTGAACCACTCTGAGATCCTTGAACTCTTCAAGCACTGAAGTGCTTTATTTCCTTTTGTCCCACAGCTCTCATAGCATCTTTCCTTTACTAAGCAGTGGCCTGAAGGTGTAATTTTCTTGGACTTTCCACTCAGTCCTCCTTAGGACTATTTGTGAATGCCATAGTTCAGTAAGCTATACAACACAGGTTTCCTACCCCTTCACTTACAGAGGGTTTAGACTTTTACAAGAGAGACCTTTCCATACAGCAAAAAATAATAAATGTGACTCCTAAAATAGCAACTGTGAATCTGGCCCAACTCATCCAAAGATATTTTTCTATCAGCCAGTAACTATAATTTGCATGCATATTACTACCCCTGAGCTCTCTGGGCCAGTTTTGATTAATCTTTCCCCAGGACACAGAGCCTTCCAAGCCATGAATCATTTTGCTTGATTTTGTCTGCACTTTTCCATATCAGCAGTTTTCCTGCCCCACCGCATGATGACAAGAGCAGCACGCAGCGTTTGTTGACTGCCAAGTGTTACGCTGTCACACGAGTAGAAAAGGCAGTGGAAACAGATCTGCTTTGTTTAAAGATGTGCAGTAATGTCGTAGGCATCTCCCTGCTCTCTAGCTCCATCTATAGAAATACCAAACCTCCCTTCCCAAAATAATCCCCAAGATTCCCCACAGAGTACAGGAACATTTGAGGCAAAATCGCTTTACCACAGTATGATACAGCCTACAAAAGCTTAAGTGGTGACTACACACTACAACGCCCTACTGTAACACCCATTTCTGCAGGCTGACTCCATCTGAAGAGCCTTGATCCCACAACATCAGAAATTCCTCGTGACATACTTGACCTCCCCAGCACACTCGCATCACCCCCGTTAATGAGCACACAGCTGCTCATGTTCTTTCCAATGCCCATCGGCTCCGTATCGGCCTTGCGCTTCGAATCTCTCCATCAGTTGCCCCTATTTTGATGTGTTGCTGACTCCGCAGCAAAGCTACACCCTTTTTTCAGGGGAGAATACGTTAACTACTTTTTCATGACAATAGTCATTAAAGATCTATCATGAGTCAAGCCTTCGGTCAGGACTTTGTTTATTCTGCATGAGAGCTTCAATGGAACTTGTTCCAACTCTATGCATTCATCTTACAGCTGATGAGAGACATAGGGAGAATTTTGTTTTGACCTTCCCAAAATAAACACTTTCAAGAAAAGAGATACAAAGTAAATAGTAAAAAGACTGTAAAATATTAAGAGGAAACTTGGAATGTCTGAGAAGATTACATAGTGTCTTCCCATTTAATAAGATTAATTTCTTTTCAAACTCCTCTTTAAACTGTAAATTATCAAATAAACATCTATTTCAGTAATTACTTAGAAATTTAAAAACAGAGGGATGAAATTACTAGAGAGAACTATTAAAGGAAAAGGAAGTTAAGGTTCTAATTCATTTCAAAATCCGTCCTAGCTGAAATCTCCAGTAGGGTGTTGTATGGAAACATAGAGGCAGCAGCCCAGGAATCTAACCCAACAGCAGAGGGGCCGCCAGTGCCCGGGTCTGGAAGGCGGAGAGGTCCTGGGGCGGGCTGCGTGCCCCAGCCAGGGAGACATTTACATGTCACAGCCTCCTGCTCTTCCCCACGCCCAGGCAGCTCATCTGATCCTGCCCCCGCTGGCTTGTCAGCCCGTCAGCAAACGGAGAGAAAGCTTTTCCTTGCGTTTTTCCCTTCCCCTGTCCCTTCCCACTTCTTCAAGGAACAAAGAGAGGCCTAGGAGAGGAGGAGGTGGGAAAACAAATGAACGCCTAGTTGTTCTCTGCGAGAGCCGGGATGAAGAAATAAACAACTCGCATTACTCACAGGAGGGGGTGAAAGGAAAGCAGAGCCGGTCTGGACGAGCTGGATTTTCCTGGCTCCAGCAAACCCCTCCTGTAGTAATATTTTGAGCCACCTCACACCCTTCACTCCTTTATCTGAAACACGCTGTCCGCTCCCAAGCAGCACGTTGCCTTCCCTCGCAGACCTTCCCCGAGCCGCTTCTTGTAGGTAGAGGAAGAGAAGAACCAAGAAGCCCAAAGCACAGGCTCAGCAGAGCAGGGAAAAAGCCACAGGAGTCACAAGGACCTGGAAACTCCAGTGCCATCCAGGAAAGAGGTAGGAATAGCCTACGGTGTTTGCAGAGGTGTCCTCGCTGTAAAGTTGCCAACTTTCCTTTTGACCTGCCACAGAGTTACTTGTGTGGCTAACACACAGCGGGCTGGTAAGGGACTGAGAAAAGCAAAAATAACGTTTCTATTTACTGCATCAGACTCAAGACTTGAATGACGGAGTGGCAAACCAGCAACACATCGTGGAGACTGAAGCAGTTTCTGTAGACACATAAATTGTTTGAATGTGTTTAATCCAAAACACATTACCAGTTTTGAGAGGAAGCTAGAAGAGGCGAATTGTATGTCTTTTTGAAGGCTTACATTTTAAACATACAATTTCATACACACATAGTACTCAGAAGTCTAAATCTTGGCTTAACTTAAAGTGACAGAAGACTATAGGTTAGATAGTGTCCGCTCTAGAGCTCTGCTTTCTCAAAAAAAATAATAAAAATCTTCCAATGTATTTTACCTCCTTCTACACTCAGTACAACCTAAAATTACCTTTTCAACTCTCCAATATTATCAGAAAGACTGTATACCACCACTTATTTCTTTATGCTCTCCAGTAAGTATGCAAGATAACAAAATGAGTTCACAACCAATCTCAGAATTTTACATAACCCCCAAAAATTATGGAACAGACTGTGACTAGTGGAAATGTCTAGGAAACATTACTCTAATATGCAACAACCAGATGACTGTGCAACAGATTTATAACTGTATTATGAGGATAACTTGAAATCTGAATAGAACCATTGTGATGAATGATGATATTTGAGTTGTCTTGGAAGACAGCTAAAGACACATCACAGGGGATGGATTTGTGGAATTCACTTTTCATTCAAATAGAGATTTTCTTAAAGCAATACAGAGAAAGTAATCCACAAACTCCAGGTCAGACCTGAAAAGACAGCCGCCCAATGGTAAGTAGAGGGAACGCAAACTGAACAGGGACAATATACTGGCATCAGTGTTGTGAGCAGTCTGTGTGGGCAGGGCACTGCCTGACCCACTTGTTCTCAGGTCACCTTGGCTTCCTGAGTATCTCCAGCACCAGCCTCCTATGTATAACCTCATTAGAGACCTCCAAACTAGGAATCCCACATCCAAGTCTCAGGCAGGGACCAAAGAGCAGCCTAGTAGGCAAATGGAAAAAATCATCTCAGTCACCTTCTGCAAACCCATTCTTTGGCACTCTTATTCAGTGTCTGGGGTGGCTTCTGGCACCTACGTTGAATTTGAAATTTTCTCTTCCAAAAAGCAGAGACTGAAAGTCAAGCATAAACAATGCACAGGAACGTTGAATCACCTCTTTACCTTTGCTCATCAGTAGATAGAAGACTTTGGTGTCCAGGTCCATTTTTTCAAACACAAATGAGGCATCAAGGACCTCAAGATTCACTGGTCTGCAATACGGTTAGGTCTATACACCACCAAGACTTTGAAAAACATGTCTTAGGTTCCTACATCTGTGAGTTGACTTCTGTAAATTGTTTCCTTCAAACCATTTTGGAGACAAGCACATCAGAGGACCAAGATGAATGAATTTGCATCAGTTGTGTGTGTCTCTCCCTCTCTGCAGAGGTAGTATAAAGCAAACTCTCATTCTGTTAGAGAACCACAGATTTCAAATCTCCTATCCTGCATGATCCATTATCACTGCTAGCTTTGTTACAGCATTGTCAGAGATCCCAATATGGATGAAGTCCCTCTGTTTAACACTAGGATCCCATGCAGAAGCTTCCCACTGGTTGGCCAAGATTTATAAGACAGCGCTTTGACCCAATGCAGCCTAATACAATCCACCGCCTAGCAAATGTTCAGACTTTCTTACTAGGCCCCCAGTCTTTTCATGAAAATATCAGTGTGTTTCAGCTAACAAGAGTCCATGCTAAGATCATCAACGATGTACTTTCCAGAAAGAAAATTTCTTGGGAGTCATTTTGCAGTCTAGGGCCAGGATGAGGCAGCTTGCAGTAGTAAAAAAAGAAAAGCTTAAATGTAGCTCCACTGGAGCCGGCCAGTGACTGAAAGCTTGATCATTCACAGGCAAAATCCTGGCCCCATTAAAGGCAATGAGCAAAGTCTCACTGATTTCAGTGAGGTCTGGATTCCTCCCATATGTTCTCAGAAAAATGGTCAAAAAATCACCCTAGAGGCAGAGCCAAGCATTCACATTCCTGCTTCCGTAAAGAACCAAAAATCTCTCAACCCTCAGTGCATGAAAACCACCCCCATATCTAATGTAATTGCTTTTATCTTCAAAAGCGTGGCAACTAGTCCAGAAAATGGATCAAGAGGCTTGTTAAATGTTAAACAAGTTACACTATTCTGACTCTCCCCTATGTTTCCTCCTGTTTACTTTAAAAGTGAGCTTTTTAATCCAAGAACCTAATTCCCATCCTGTAATGTTTCAAGTGAGTGAGTTATGGACGTTACTAGGCCGATAAAATACTTACAGGATTTCTGAATTAGCTTTACCTTTTCTAAAATCATCAATTCTTAAAATAAAGTAAGAGGAATATCCGGTGGAAATGTGTTTTATCAAAAGGAAAAAGAGCGCACTATATTTAGTCCCATTCAATACAGACAGTTTCAGAGAAAGACTGTAAGTAAAACTCTTAAGACAACACTATGTAAACACATTATTTAAGCTACATTCTGGATCTGATTAATTATAACAGGAGATCAAATGTTAACAACTTAAGAATCTTCACTCCCATCTACACATATGAAGTACTTTAAAAAGCACTATAATTTCACAGTAATAAATAAGAGCTCTCACCTAAATTATACAAGCATTATCTTTTGGTTGCTTTAAAGGTGAATGCACAATACAGAGTTTTTATTGCAGGCTCCTTTGATAGAAGTTGCCATATATGGCCTATGAGAGAACCAAAGAGGAAAATTATGTCCTTTGTAAGAACATTTAATTCACATTCCTGTTCTGTTTTCTGTACAGCAGTTATGCTTATGACAGGTATGCATTCCTGCACTATTTACAATGTGGTTTTGTACGAAAAAGACATTCATATTCATTCTCAGCTGAGAACATGTCTTGTGTTGCTGTGAGTGTTACGGTAATCCTCAGTTTCTTAACAGAATAAAGCAAGCCAACTTTCTCAGTATACAAAATCCAAATTCAATTTGCATCCTTACCATTTTGCTTCCAGCTATTATTCTCAAATACCGGAAAACTTCCACTAAGCTCTACATCTTAAAAAAGTATATTGAATGTTTATTGCCTGATAACAATTACAGCAATTTTCAGTGTATTCAGAACTGCCACATCCTGTAGTCACCAACTTAACAGAAAGGGAAAAACCATCTCCAGTCCAAACCATAACGCAGATAGTCCAAGTTCATTCCAGATGAGAGAGTGCAGAAACACAAGCACGTGATCCCAAGCTACCAATACAGACTTTTATATGCCACATATCACCTTATAAAATTCAATGACGGAAGTGAATCTTCTATGTGAGGTTTCAGTTATTTTCCTTTTTCCTTCCTTTTTCCAGAAGCAGATACAATGGCCCAGAGTTTCATTTTGAATTAATAGTTAAAACAATCAACCTTAAGACGTGAGACTTACAAGGAAAGAAAGCCTAATATTTTGGAAAAATACAGCTGGAAGCCAGGGATGAATTCGGCTTTCCTGAGTTTTCACGATGCACGACTCCTGGGAGAAACACCTTTTGCTTAGCACTTATGAGTACGGCATCAACCAGTAACCTGTCCCTTTTGCAAGGGCTCAGCAGTACTCAGACCCTGAATTTGGGCGACTTCAGACTACAAAACATGGTGGGAAGGGGAGGAACATTCTGTTAACTCCAAAAATATGTTAAATTTTTTATGCCACTGTATCTACCCTCCATTTACAAATGGACACGGGAAACCAAACTACAGTCTTACATATTCTGATGGCTGTAAAAAAAAAAAACAAAGGATATTACAGAATTCAAAATGTCCATTCACCTGTAACAATACCTGTCACATCTCTATCCCATTCACAGCAGGTAACTCAAAGAAAAAGTTTAATTTTTTTCATTTACTTTGCTTCAGAAAGCAGCAAACATGTACAAAGTCAGAAGCTCTAGGCACAAACAGAACAGAACCTCTCTAAATAGTCACTGATCTTCTAAAAGTGCTCCACATAGACAACAAAATGGCTAACCAGTCCAAACTGGGATGAACGTTGGAAACATTAATAAACCAATAATAGCTTACAGGTCAATTGAATGGTTCATGCTTTTTGCTGTTTTATGTGTTAAATATATGGATTTTTTTTCCCCTCGCAACTTCTAAAGTTTCAAAACAAACCTACTTCGCATTGGAAGCAAAAGAAAAAAACCCTTTCATTTGGAAAATGGTTAAACAGGAAAGAAAATTGTTTGTTTATAAATTGCACTACTCAAAGTAATCTTATTCTTTAGATAAGCCCCTTTGTTTTCCATTCTATTCTATTATTTCCCAACAAAAAATGCTTAATCGGAATATATCTAATATATCTAAGTTACAGCTGTAACTGTGATTTTCAGAACTGACAAGAGAAGAACCTACATATCTGATTGGTGTCAGAGCTCAATAGAGTAGTGACTTGGCGTAACCAACTGCTAACTGTCCTGAAATGAGCCTCAAGGCATCACCCCTGCACTATGCTTTTTCCTTCTTCCCTAGCCTCCCCAAAACCACCCCACTGCACACTGACATGAGGCAATTACCTCATCTGAAACGTGACCTTTCATTTCAGCATCTACATTATCTTCTTTGCTTGCTGAAATGTACATTTCTCACTAATTCCCCTCGTGCCCATGGGCATGCTCCATGTTTGCTTTAGACAGTAACCCCACGTTTGCGCATGAACATGCTGTCCGGGGAAACCTTCGGACAGAAAGGCAGAAGACGTGGTAAAATTCAGGAGTTTGGGGGCTGTTGCATGGCTTCGCCTTGCTGCTAGGGAAAACAATTTGCTGTAGGTCTGATGAGGCACTGTATTATTCTTCGCCCTTGGCTAGCTAAGTGCGTATAAATATTTCTGCATAACATCATTTCTTTCTAGATTATGCCTTATATTTAAAGATATGTATATATGTATAAAAGGTAGATCACATGGTTAGGATGGTTTGTGTAGAAAACAGGTATAAAATGCTACAATGACGACAGCATTATTAACTATTTGAAAAACTACTGGTAATTTTTTCTACATTAATTTTAATGTTTTTCAATACTGTGTCATAACAGCATGACTCTGAATTACCACCTCAAAATAGCAAGTGGATACTTCTGTGGATAACCACTTTTCAGATTCCAACTGCATGATTTCTATAAGAAAAAGACCAGGCAATAAACCCTCCAAAATATTAGGTAATGTTTCTAAAAACATCTTTGTTTCTAAGGAGCTTAAACATGTAACTTTTGAACTTGCACTTAAGCAATTATGAAAATTGTTAATTCATATATGAAGAAAAGTAGTGTTGGGGTCTAATACTTGCAAGAAGAACGAAATAGGAAGTAGAGTCAAAATTTCTTTTTTCTCTTTAAGTGAATTGGCAAAGGGTACCAGCTGCTAAAGGATTTGAACTAGCTGGAATAAGCCTTCTGTAATATGCTCGCTCTTCTAAACTTAGCTCAGGACTAACAAGTAACACTAGTCGGAGCTCGGGTGAAATATGGAGACTGTCTCACTGGGAGATGAATGGATGTTACTAGCTTACAGAAACAGGTCTGGACTTTGCTTATATAAGGGGTCAGCCAGACAAAAGCTGTAGCTCTAGGTTAAAGGTACATACTTATGAAACAGGTGCGGTCTTCCTCCTTTTCACCCAGTACCAGAGCATTTCTAACACACGAGGTTTTTGTCCGCTGCTTTTTTTCGGTGCTGTGACACTGAAGTGGCTTGAAGGAGGACGGAGCCCTAATCCTTCATCCTGATGCAGACACCTCTGGAAGAGAACCAGCCCTCCAGGGGACTGCGTATGCGATTCACAGCTAACGACAGTCCCCTTGGTTTATTCTCCCTTCCCAGTACTGTTAACGACGACAATATATCCCCTTTGCAGCTAAGCCTAGAAAGAATTATAAGCTCTTTGGTCTCCTTGAAACCAGCACAAGGCAAGGAGTCCTTTGGCTTTTAAAGTTCGCGAGTCCTATCAAAAAGACGATGAATCAGCTTAGAAGGCGTTAAGTCGCAGCACTCCCTCCCCTGAGCCCGGTGTCCAGGTCTCATGTGCCTGGCACCAAGACACCCGAGCACATGGCTGGTGCAAAGCCCAGGACAGCTTTGGAGCGCTGGACACACAGCCTGGAAGCTCACAGCCCCATCCCAGAAGGACATAGCAGAATCCCATCCACTGTCAGCAGAAATGGGCTCAGCTCCGTTCATTTCAGCACATCACGAGAAAATCCTACAAGCTATGTGCAGGTGACGAAGTGCCTCTGAACGCAAGACCTGCTGCAGCCAGAAGGAAGTGCTCTGTCTGTAATTTGAAATTATGTCCCGCGTGCCAGGACCCAGCAACACTGAGTACAAGGAGTGGTGGGATTAGGCAAAGTGGCAAGTCTCTTCATTATGGAGCACTTGCTGCTGTTTGGTGGCTTCTTCCAGGCCGTATGAACGCAGCAGTTGACAGGACCAAGCTCCTGGGTGTAAGCAGCCTCAGAAGGAAGGGTGAATTCACTCACAAGGTATGTAGTCCATCGCTACGAGCACCTAAAACCAAATAGATACAGTAGGTGTCATTCAGATGTAGGACACAAAATGCAACTGGTTTTTACACTTTCTCAGCTACAAATAAGGGGCCCTGTGAGTCCCACTGGCCTAATCAGGCCTATTGACCTTTGCTTGGCCCGTGCTAGTGCGGGAAATCAAAATTACTTCATCTTCTTTAGGAAAACGTTCTTCACTGAGAGGGTGGTGAAGCACTGGAACAAGCTCCCCAGGGAAGTGGTCATGGCCCCAAGCCTGCCAATGTTCAAGAAGCTTTCAGACAACACTCTTAGACACATGGGTTGCCCTGTGTGGAGACAGGAGTTGGACTCAATGTTCCTTGGGGGTCCCTTCCAACTCAGGATATTCTTAACCCAAGGAGCTGGGGCTGGGTGGATTCCTAGTTGTAGAAGAGATCTCATTCATTGCTCTAGTCCAGTAAATGAGTGTCACATCACTCAAATGATCCTTTTATGACAGAGATGATTGACACAAACTCTGCAAGGCCTGTAATTTTTAAAGGCTGCTTCTGAAAGGAACAAACTGTTGAAGAGAAGTAGAATCAGCTGGGACAGTTGTGCCTCCATATAAATATTTTGCTGTTATACATGGACTGTCATTAACTTCTATACAGAATGGAAGTTTCACAAATGGAGATTCCCCCACCCTCAAAAAATAAAAATAAGCAACCATGGGCGAGCCAGCATAAAATTCACATCGTAAGCAACAGAGTTCAATGTGTTAAAAACCATTAATCATGCTGAAGTCAACCAGTGCTTTACATATTTCCTCCCCAAACTCTGTCTTCTGGGTGATCTGTATCCTAACAGGTTTTGTATTGCTGAGTTGTAAAGCATTCCTGATGAATTGTTTTTGGCACTCAGTCCAAAGCCTTGAAAGCCTGAGTCCTTGAAAATAAAAAGCAGAGCCTTCATTTAACATTAGTGTTGGACACAACACTGGAACACAGTCTGCATTGTATGCGTAACAGGAGAAGAGCCTATGACCTGTGCATAGGTTTGTCTGCGACATCAGGGAGAGTCAGGAGGCTATCAGCAGTGTCATAAAGTAAAGCCATTAAAGAAATGACAGCACATTTGAAGGGAAGGTTATTAATATTAAATTTATTCCTCCTTCAATCTGCCACAGTAACTGTGTGACTTGTTACTACCCCTCTAACTCCCACCATCAGACAGTGACCCAGTCCATCCTCCCTGCTGTCCTGTAACTCCCCTGCCTTTCCTTAACCTCTCACTCATTAGTTTCTTCACACTTTTGACAGAAACATGCCTTACTCTCCTACACTGTGTGAAGAAGAAAGGCATAAAACCCCTTCTGTCTTCCATCCTTTCATCCTGCCTTTTCAACAGTTGCCATGAACAGTCATATTGAATTCTTCCCCGCTGACCTCATCCTTCACTCAGTCCAGTCTGGCTTCTTCCTTGAAATTACATCCTTCCAGATTCCCACCTGAATCCAGATGTTCTTGCTCCACCTCAACTTTCATCTGATTTTACGAACTCTTTGTCATGCTGCTTCTCTTTACATCCAACCTTCCTTTGCTTTTTGCCTTTTGATTAGGCATTCAATGTGTTATTCAACATCTCTCTCTTCTTTTCTTTGCCACTTTCAACAAAGGACCCCAAGACTCCATCCTCGGCCTGTGCCTTTTCTCCTTCAGCTTCCATACCTATTTTTATCTCCAGTTTCTCTCCAGTCTACAGCCCCATTACAGAGTTGCCTTCAGCTGTCCAAAAACACTTATTGGATGGCCCTCCTCTGTGTGGGGAAGCAAACTCTCTAGCATTATCTCTATCAAGTCGCCATGTCCTACATTTGTTCATAGGAGTAACTTTCACCGTGGCTAGGTTATACACCTAAGGTGTTTGTATAAAGTATTCCTCTTGCTTTCTTCCTACATCATCAAAATATGATTTGAGTTTTGATCATCAAGAGTTTTCTTCAAGTGTCCATCACTTCACATCTTAGCTTTTCATTTCTTTGCTGTTTCCACTAATTTTCTGCCATTTGTCAAAGAGCCTTTGGTCAACCTTTACCTCAACTTCTCTTCTAGAGTTGGTGCAGTCTTCAGCATGAGAACAGGTCAGTTATATATAAATTCTGTCTAACTGAAATTCAGAAGTTGTGT
Source organism: Phaethon aethereus (assembly GCF_964289735.1). Lineage (NCBI taxonomy): Eukaryota > Metazoa > Chordata > Aves > Phaethontiformes > Phaethontidae > Phaethon > Phaethon aethereus. The sequence goes on along the minus strand of NC_138578.1, from coordinate 69,439,737 downwards.
ATACCCAATAGATATATGCAGGAAAATACTCTGTCTCCCACCTAGAAATAGGTGCTTCAGAGAGATTGGTCAGAAAAAAAAAAAAATTAATATTAAATTACATCTCTTTCAGGAAATAGAAGAATGCAAGTAGAGTTACATTTGAAATCCAGAGAAAGTTCTTGATCAGAATGATTTTATCAGCTGTGTATGAAAGAGGCAAACTCATCAACATTAAAAATCAGCAGTATTACATTCCATAAATAAGCAACAACACTCCTAGACTGCACAGAAGGACACAGAACCATTTTTTTTTTCTCCTTTCTGTTCCTGTTCTCTTATATAAAATTATCATCTGAGAACTGTTACAGACTTTTTAGGCAATAAGTAAAAAAAAGCAATATGCAATTCACTGTGGTAAGGCACCGTTATATGGTATGCCTTACCGGTATACCTCATCTACACATACTTACACTACCTCTACCATAATTTATTTTGTCCTTCATAAGACCACCCAGATCTTCCTGAATTACCCATAATCAATAACATAGAAGGACAATTCTTCTATTCTCATAAAAATTAAACTGCTTTTTGACTAATAATCCCTTTCAGGCCTAAAAATTATAGCACTATAGTGCCTTATGGCTGAGGGTTTATGTGGGCTTAACTATGCAGACTAATTTTTCATAAAGTTTGCAACGTGAATTGACAGATCATTTCTCTGTTTTCACTACAGTCAATAGGAATCTACTCCTGGATTTCAGCAGAAGCTGAAATTCTGTGATACTCAACTTCATTCATCATTGTTATTTACTATTTATTCTTCACCGCTTGACTACAGTTGTGACTAAAACACAATTAAATTAAACAACTCAAAGAAAGTTAAAAGACATTAAAAAACATGGCTACTTTAACAAAATGAGACAATATATGGCAAATGACCATTTATAACATAAGACAAATATTTTCTGCATAAGAATTAACAAACTGTAATGATGGAAATGTAATAAAATTCTGCAGTCTTCATTCCACCAGTATTTTTTTTAAATACAAAGTATAGTAATTTTAAAAAACAGCTATGGAGTGTTCACAGTAATTACAATTTCACCTATGATTGTGAAACAGTATTAACACAGGGCTGTGAGGGTCACCTCCTTCATTCCTATGATTGCTTTCACTTAGTTATTCCACTTCTTCTATGGTTATTTGTCCATGTCATGTCTTGTCCTTTTTTGCCATTAAACATCCAAAAATAATTTTCTATTCCATGTTTAAAAATAACATAGCACAACAGGATCCTAATCTTGGTTATAAATTTCATAAATAATATAACTTCTAATTATAGTGACTTCATCATTATTTATCGCCGGCTGTAAGAACAGTCCCGTTAAACTCTGAGTTAAATAAAACTTTAAACAACATTGCTGTCAGCCCCTTGTTTTTGAGATAGAACCTGTGGATTAAATAACTGCTTTAAGCATCATAATTTTCTCTCTCGTGTACGAAAGAACATGTTTTTATATAGCCTCTCATGTCAATAAACAGAATGTACCATTTAATTCCTCATGGAAACCAGTGATCGATGTTCCACCTCAAAATTGCTAAGAAGCACTATGTTAGCCTCTAACCTCAGCTGCCCCAGTATCTGCTGGGGGTAAGTGGATGTAGCAAGAAATTTCTTGGCCCTTCGAGCTTGCCAATGCTCTGATTTAGAGCAGCCCACGTCACATCTGGCTAGCTGTGACCCCCGAGGGCTGCCTGCCAGCTGGGATTTGCCAGAACATCGTGTGCTTTGGACATTCCCCTGTTCCCACAGTAACGGTCCTGTCAGGGGCTGCAGGGAATGCGCTAAGCGATGAGAATACCCAGCTGAGGAGACGCGGCAATTTTCCAGACATCTACAGTGCAGAATAAAGGAGCTCAGACTGACACCCTCCAAAGCTGTTTGCAAGGACGAACCCTCTTATTCCAGGATTGAAAGATCACACCACACTACATCAGTCCTGGCTCTGAAGGAGACAAGGGGAAATGCTGCCTGTGAAGGCATTTCTATTTTAATTAAGAGGATAGCTAAGATAAGCAGTGCTTAGCTGCCACTGTATTCAGATGGAGAGCACTAAGATAAATCCAGATAAGAAGGCTTTGTGCTTACAGGGCACCATTTGGTCTTGAAGCAGTACTATCCATCTTTTGCAAGGTTTTACATGTGTATTCATCACTGTCCATCAGAGGAACATCATCTTCATGAAATCATTGTATATAAATGAGATATTTTGTGATAATGAAATATCTTTACACTTTACCTCTCTCTGTAAATAAATAAAGTAAAAAAAAAAAGTAAAAGACATACTAGGGACAGGCGTGAACCAATACCCAGCAGCGTGTTAAATTATGTTTTTCTCAAAAATAAAATTCTTTAAAGGAGACTTAAAAGTGAGGTTCTAACTGGCAAGAGCACTTAAAAATCCCAACCCATTTTAAACGAAGACCTAATCAACTGCATCAGCTCATTATCTTTTGCTCCTTCACTTCCTGTCCCAAACCACTACCCAGGATTGCTCAACAGCATTGGGCGGTTATTGAATTCCTCTCCCATCGATCACAATGCTCTGGTTCTGTTCTTCCAAAGCTGTGAATAGTTTTGCAAATCCCTGATGAAATGCATAAAGCACTTTGGGGGAAGGTTGATAAATGAAAGCTCCGTAGAATTTTTTTGTTTAGCACAAGAGCTTAATGGAGCATGATCGTGGTGGGTGGTGCGCACCTTTGATGGGGAGGCAAGGGGGGGACCAGAGAACAATCTCACTGAGCAGAAGGAGGAGACAGAGACAGTAATAAACACAAAGCCATGGACTTTTTAAGAGTTGATTTCTTAAACAAGTATTCCAATATGCAGCATACATATTTTCTATTGCTTTGAAATTGCATCTGCTTTTTATAAGAGTAGGGTGATTATTACATAAGAAAAGCCTATTTGCCTGAGTATGTGGTTACACATTTTCTACTGACTTCACAAATTGTTCAAATTTCAGCATTTGTTGGCTTCATTATAAACTAGTGTTATTACTGGCAGCTGCTATAAGGTAATAAAAAGATTTTTTTTATTGTTACTATAGTGTGATATTAAGGATCAGAAAGTCATGTGAAATAAGTGAAAGCTGGAAGGGCAGGAGTCAATATACATTGTATTTCAACTTAAAATCTTACTAAAATAAATTATGTTCTGCTCACCGGGCCAAGGAACCAACAGATCCCACAGATGTATGACATCTTGTAAGATCTCATCAATTAGAGCTCTCCAGTTCAAACCAAATCCTGCCTGACCACTCTGCTCAGTTGAAGAAGACTTTGGCCTTTGTGCTTTTGTATACCTCCTACACAAGGCAGTTTCTGGACTCATCTAGGGTTGATTTTCCCCCCATACTTTAGTATTTTCTACTGGGTTTGATGTCATACTAACTGGAAAAAAATTTTCCACCACAATCACCCATGAACATGAAGCAGCAAGGAGGAACCCACACCATGATGAGCCATGAATACATAAGCTGAAGAGTTGGCATAGGTCAAACCACCAATAAACCGCCCTATTTTTGACAAGTTGCCCACTGTTGGGTGAGATGTTTCAGCGTCGCATTTCTTTCACTGTGACACACTCTGACAGAGGGAGAAACCAACAGATTTCAACCAATTGCTTATCTAACCCACATGGTATCTAGGACCAGGTAATCCTGTGACATGAACACAGGCTCTTTTGTAGCATCAGGGAGGGAACACATGGCTTCAGGCATTGTTTTCAAGAGAAACAGGCTTGGAAGGAACCTTCAGGTCATCAGATCCAGCCCTGGCTCTCACAAGCACCAATTCAGGTAAATATTTTTATATAATTCACCTTAAATAATCTGTGTCTTGCTTTGTTTTCATGGGTTGTGTTTCTCCTATTCATTTTGCTGGAAGACTGTTTCAGAAATTCACTGCTCTGAGGGTGGGAACCTTCTCATTTCCAGCCTGACTGCATTTTTATGACCAATCTATATCAGTCTGTTGTTCATGTCACTGAAGTTCTCAGCTTTTAATTTCTCTTTCTGTGAAAACCCCAGATAAAAGCAGCATTTTTTTCTCAGTGAAGCCTCTGCTAAGTCATTAGTTCTCTCACTTACTGTAACTAATTCAGTGCATCACCATCATGAACACTGGCAGGGGGCTGATTTCCAGGAGAGCAATCTTGCAGCCAGACCTGTGCCTGGAATCCTCACTGAAGCCAAAGGGCTGCCTGTTTTGCCACATGTGGATGACCAAACATGAAATAAACTGAAATTCATATTAACAGCACCCTTCACAAAGATAGGGTCATCCACATACAGACTCACATACAGCATTTTGAGGACACTAGAAAAACTCCATTCCCAAAGGAGGCAGGTTAAATTTCATTACTTATGTTTTTCCTCTGTTACATCAGTAAACTGAAATACAAAACTTGGGTTATAAAATCTACAAATTATAGACACAGGTAAACTTTTTCCTTCACAATACTAAACTAGAATTGTACAAGCATGTGAAGTTTTAGGGCATGGCAGTAAACCTGTGCCTACCTTCATCCTGGTAAACCGAGACCGCAAAACGTACCAATATACGTTAACAAGCAGGAATATTTCAGGCTGGAAAGAAGAAAAATATCCATGAATGTTATGCGAGTTGTTGATTTTGAAGACAGTTCAAAAACATCAATTATTTTTCTATCTTCTAAAGTGCTCAGAGAACATGAGAATTGTTCATAATCCGAACACCCTGAGTAAGTACAGGAGCTCCTTAGCTTTTCAGTGAGACACCAAATGCAATGGCTAGACTATTCCACTTCACAGGGTCACGTTGAGTGCTGAAGTCAGCAGGAGCCACCTTGCACCCCTGAGGGGAAAACTTATCTTGTCGGGTCTGCTTTCAGGTACAAGACATTCAGAAAAATCAGGTTAAGGTCAAATGCGGTGGGACAAAAGGACTGAAAACAAAGCCAACAAGACCAGCAAAATGAAGTGTTCACCTCAATTTATGGCAGCACTACGTGCAGACTATTAGAAGTCATATGTCCTGTTTGCTAAGTATTGATGGGGGAGAGGGAAAGGCAGTCAGAGAAGTGTATGGTTTCCCACAGCATTACTAGCCTAGGTAAACTTTCAATATCTACGGGTTTGACCAGATTTGAGGCAGCATCTGTAATACTATTACAGCAGCACCAAACTCCTGGTAAGTTGCCACAGTATCAGCTCTGCTCCTGGGTAGGGACACAAGACACTCGATGAGCCTAGCTCTTCATAAACTCCAGACAAGACAAAAGATTACCAGTTTCCCATCAGTAACACGCTGCAGTTGTTCAAATGACAGGTTATTTTGACACCTGCTGGCCAACTCAGAGTACAGCATTGTTAAATTTCCAGGTTGAGACAGTGCCAAGAGTAGGCAGATGTTTAAGCCAGCCTCAGTAAAGTAAAAGACCCTTCCCTTTCCCTTCCCCTTCTTTCCCTTCCCCTTCCCTTTTCCCTTCCCCTTCCTCTCTTTTCCTTTCCTTTTTTTTTCCCTACTGGAAGTCAATGTATGGTTGGAAACTGGAAAGGCAAGACAGAGTGCCGAAGATCCCAGCCTAGTCTCAATCACAGGATTAGTTTAAAATAATTTGAGGGTATAGGGGCACAGGGAGGAGGGGAAAGAATAGGAATAAGGGCACTGGGAAAACAGAATGCTGTTTTGAGGGTGTAGCATTTATATTTGTAAACACTGGTGTGGTTAAATGGCTCTAAAATAGCTCTTCGGCATTGATGCATGAAATCCATTGCCAGGTCCAGGTGTTGAAAAAGGACCTGGCCGATAAGAAAAGGCTGGTCAGAATTTAGAGCACTACCAATGATATAAACAACTGCCATTTGGAGGGAAAAAAGAGGTAAAAAAGCATTAATCACCACTGGAAGTTAATCAGGGCACCACTGCCCCTAAATACTGTTACTGGATTATAGCATCAGGGTCCATACAAAGAGAGGGGTGCTGTTATATTACAAGTCAGTTAAATTATACCATGAAAGTAAAATCTAGGGGTATGGGATGAAAAGATTAATGAAACTTATGATATTTTGACACTGGAAGTCAAATAGCAATGTTACTGTCAACTCCCCTGCCAGGTTAACACAGGTACAGAATCAGTAGATGTGGACACAAAATGATGATTCTGCCCAATTAGTTTGGTCTGCAAAATGGAAAAATTACTGCCCAACGTTTTCCAATTTTCTTTCCAGTAGATTCCACGCTCCTCATTTCCCTGGCTGTGCACCTGAACAGAAGAGGGATCCTGCAACGCAAGGCAGAGCAAACTTCAGAGAAAAGCTCAGCTGAAAGCGGAACAAATTTTCCAGCCTTCAGCTGTTCCCAGCCAGTCCTTTGGATTTAGCTATACTGTAGACAGAGCAAGCAACAAGTCATGACATCATTTTTGCAAGTAAGGGATACAAGCAACATATTGCAAGAAAATAAGCAAGGAGGCAGAACATACATGCAAATTATTTTTTTACCAAGGAAATTTAACAAATAGCACTACAGTTGCCATATATCACATCTTACAGTGAGGAGGGGTCAGAAATAAGCAAAAGAGATAGACTGTAAAGTAGGTGTTGAAAGATAGTAGTATCCCACCTTAGCCAGTCGCACTTGGGCTTGCAGCAACTGTTCAGTTGGAACATTGAAGAAAAAAAGAAAAATTGATGAGAGAAGATGGGCAAGCATTCCCAAGCTGAAAAGTTCGTGAAAAATCTTCCTGGTGAACACTGGTAGTAAGAGGGATCAAAGTTTTCAAAATTTTTCTTTCTTCCCTCTTTAAACGTTTTTTATTACATTAGGGGCAATTTATTTTTTTACCTGTGCCATTAAATGGAAACCTGTTCTTCATGGATAAGGAAACTTCTGCAAACCCAGCACAGTGACCGGCCCATATAGTACAGAGAGTGCTGACGTCTTCATAGGAATTTCTGCTCTTCCTAGTCCTGTTTCTTTATCACTCTCAACCTCCATATTTGTTTTTCCAGAGAAAGAAGCTCTCCATTGCCTTTTTTCCTTTGTATTTTCACTGATTTTTTCCCTGCCCCTTTACCACAATCTTGAAATTAAACATGAATCCAGTAATGTTCAAACTTGAGCTGAACCTTGAAAGCGATGACATCTGACTGGGTTTGAAATTAGACAAAAAGAGTTCTCCCTTCCTTCACTCAAATGCTTGGGAGAAGATGTCAACCTGTTTACAGAGACATAGGGACCGACTTATATTTTCAATCAGCACAGAATATTTTTACAAGCCATGTGTGCAATATTTGGGATACTGAGTCATTGCAGAAAGATTTTGTACCCTACTGCAGAGAAAGTGTCCAGTGTTGAGAGAGCTCGTGCAGAGCTCATACTTCATCTGGGACTCTCAGAGAAGATAGCTATTCTTTAAGGAACAGCCTATCTATCAGCCTACCCGCCAATATCACCCATGCATGGTGGCTATAAAAAAGCAAAGCAAAACCACAGACAAAATACCATGAGTACCATTTTTGCAGTTTGGACCGATCTGGCAAAGTATGTCTCTTCAGGCTGTGCATCCCACTGAGACAGGGAGTATCTTTTTCCTCTCTTCAGAAAATAATATAGTCCCAAGTCTCTGGTACTGTGAAGCACTGTGGTGAGAGTGATATGAGCATAAATACATGTACAAGAGGAATTACACCATGAGGATTTAGCCTGCACAGCTAAGCAGCAACAATCCTAGGCATCTGCAGAGCAAGAGGTGCTGACTGCAGTTCCTGAAGTGTTATTAAACCCATTTTTGTTTGTGTTTTAATTAGCTGCAGAGAAAACAAGTGCTGGGCATGGACATCAGTGTGTTGGGTGTAGCCTGACCCTGAGCAGAAGAACAATCCCTGCGACAGAAACATTGCAATTCCAGTATCAGACAAGAAGGTACAGACAAATGCAGATGGGCAGATTGGAAACTATGAAGAAAATTGCACTGCTCATTCTGAAGTGCAGCAGTCTCAGCTTGCCAGTCACCTGCTAGTGTTTTTGTAGGTTTTGTGGAAAAACAGAATTTTAAGCAGTGATACTTAAAATTCACCTTCATGTAAAGTTAGAATCAATCTCTCCTACCCAATAAAATGAGGAGAAAAATTCTTGAGTTCATGCCCTCCAGCAAATTCAGCTGAAGAACTAGAGGCAGCATCCACCACATCTAATGTTAGCAGTGCAGAATCAACATTCTTGAAACTTTATACCGTCAAATGATGAAGCTCAAAGTCCCTGGTAGCTATTGAGCCTGAGGTCAGATATTCTACAGCTGCACTCCAAACACAAAAACAACTTTTATCTTAAGCCTCCCACGATACTTCAGCTGCCTTAAGCAAAATTCCCCTCTTACACATGCACCCCGGGTTTCATCTCTGCTGCTGTTTGCTCTCCTCCCGTGGGCAGCGCCGATGGGATTCCCGCTCGAGCAGAGGAGGCAGAAGAGCAGAGTTGAGAGATATAAAGAATAGAGCTGAGCTCTTCTCTGTCGTTCCTGAGGGGAAGACGTTGGATTTTAACAAGGCTGCCCAGGAAGACCAGAGTGGATACTATCATTGAAACACTCACCTTCCCCCAGCATCAAAAATGCAAGTACCCCTGTTCCAGTCATACACACGGAAGAACAGGAGAAGCTTGTGAACAAATTTCATAGCTTGATTGCGCTACCTCACCAAGATTTTATCTGCCCATTTTATCATTTTAAAAAAACAACCAACCAACCAACCAAATAAATATTTTTACTGGATAAGGAAAGATACTGTCCTGTATCTTTCAATATGATGTTTCAGGTATGTGTTAAGAATAGCACCCAAAAACACTTAAAATCCAGGGATGAAGGCTATATGCAGGCACCGAGAGAAAAGCATGGGAATGACAAGGCTAGCGTAACACTAGCCTTAGTGTTGCAAGCTATTTGCTCCACAGCTGTAGTTTGTATGAGCAGAAAGTAGCCATGTGCTTAGACAGGGGAGAGAAGAGGGAGGCAGTTGTTGACCAAAGTAAGGTAATTTTGCAGCTGTAGTTACACATATATATGGGTGAAACAAAGGAAATCCCAGTTCCTCCTACTAACTGACTGGCCCCTGATCTCTGATCATCTGCTCCCCCTACAGCTATAGTTCTCTTGGCTTATTTGAGGATTTAATTTCAAATTATACATGTGCAAATACAGACTAAAATCCCATTTTACCATCAGTTTGATCACTACTGTCTGAACTATAATTCTAAAATACAGTGACTGTATTGTAGTTACGTTTCTTGCCTGCTATTTGTAGTATAATAAGATACAGAAGCCAGGAACCCACTGTATCAAGCACTGTGCAAACATATCCCTCTACAATTCTTCCTCCCTGAGTTTACAATTTAAGTACACAAGGGTTGGACTATGTTAACACTACTGCTGCTTCCTTTTTTTTTCCCTAGTCTCTGAAAGACCTAAACATCAAGTTGACTGTGTATGTTATAAATATTTTCTAAATATTATTTACCCAAGAGGCAGGATAACAGCTTTGAAAGTGTAAGTACAATGTAGAAACACTTAAAACACACCCAACTTTCCCATGCCTCTCTCTTGCAGTCCATTTAACACAAACACCCACTACTGTTTTTTCCCAACACCCTTATTTTAAGCATTTCCAACAAAAACAGAACTTGTCTTTACCTTCAAGGCGCCACCGAACAATCATCTCATTCCTTTGCCCAGACAGCAGTATCTTCTAGCTGCCCCATCTCGTGTTTATTTCTGACTGTGGCTTTTTTCCACATTTCCATAAAGTTAATGGAACTACCAACTAGCAAGGACAGAATCCCCTTAAAAATACTTCTGTCTCAAACTAATTTCTCCTTGCTACATATAATTGCTAGCAGGTTTCTGTACTATGCTAAATTGCCTTTTTTTTTGTCTTAGAGTGTATCCAAAGATGGCAGGTCCTGTAGGGCCTATAACTCTGAAATGGCTGGTCCAACGGACAGCTTGACACATTTCATAAAAGAGAAACAAAACTGGAGTTTATGATAAATACGATGCCACCTTCACTTCTGAATTAATTCCATCTTCTTCTGCTTAAAAATATAACTTGAAAATTAATCCTTCCAGTGGGTTTCCCAGTGCATATTCTCTTTCTACCTTTAAGCACCAAACTCTATGAGCAAGGGACTGTTTCCATTTTGTGTTTCACACAGAACTGAGCAGTTCTGTAATTTGTGATGAATGTGTGAAAGCAAACAAGGGCATGTACCACCTGAAGCTTCCATTGCAGACCACTGAGTAAATTCGTATGGAGACACCAAATGTGAATTTCTGCAGAACAGACCGAAATAGTTTCTCCTTCATGACCCACTAGCAGACCTTTTGTGACTTAACTTTTTTCTTTCAGGAATCATATTTACACTGAAGGTTTAACTCATTGATTAAAGTTGCATCAATTCATGATCTTGGTGGAGATTCTTACTTGCTTTAAATATTGGTCTTTTCTTCCCCTATTAGAGAAATTATTACAGTCACTAATTATTTAGAAGTTATTATAATAAAATAACACTTCAGAACCATCTTTCTGTCACATGCCATTGCTCAGGAAAAGCTTCCACGTTTTAACAAGTGGCAGGTTTACACTTACTGCTGTCAGTGGATTCATGTTAATGTATTGAATTGTAAAGAATTCAGTCTGGTCATCAAGAAGATCCAGAAATTTATTTAATGGACATTTAATTGCTGAAGAGGTTACAATTTTAAAGCTATTCATCATGTTTTAAGTAGTTTATTACATGTAACTAGCCCATTTAAAACTCAAGGAGCTTTGATTTCACTAATATTAATATTTGTCCTAAGTTACTACTAATGATGGATACCAGTGTGAAATGATCCCTTTTCCTTTATATATCTGACCTGCAACCACCCAAGCTGTGAGCCCACTGCAGATGCACCACAGAATCCATCTTACAGTCACAGGCATGTCTAGCTTTTCCTCTTTGCTTTATAACTTATCAAAACAGCTGCAGGAGTTTGGAGGGAAATGAGCAGTTTTATATTATTGTGTATTCTAAATAGTTGACTACTCAGCCAAAATAAACTTTAGCCTTCTAGTAGCTTTAAGGCAGTATTGCCACATGGAAAACAAAACATGCAACAATACATACCACGATGAGTGCCAGATGTTCATGGGAGAAAACACACAGCTGTTGGGCTTAGATCACCTGAACTCTTTTAAAAGCCAAAGACACCGGTCACCTTTGTTGAGCTGTCAGATTAGCAGAGGGACTGCAAAGACTGGAAGCAAGGAAGAGTCGTCTCAGTTACACTGAAGAATGCCAATTTATGCCTCATCAGCCAGCTGTCACGTAAAATTCCTTATGATAGACAGGACTAAAAATAACTAATTTGTCTTAAATGTACTGTTAGGCACATTGAAATAATCTAGTTATAGTCACTCTTCTTTTCGAAGCTGAGTGTTTCTCAAGTTTACTGTAAAAACCCAATTGACACCAATTCTTCTGTTCTTCTATCCAGAAATAGTGCTGAGCAATTCAGCGAGAGGTTATTCAGCAAGACTAAATTTCACCATGCCATGAATTACAAGCAAGTGGACTGCAAACTCCTGAAGTCCATATAATAATAAAGCAATAGCTAGGAATTACGATTATCGCATATAGACAACCATAAGATATATATTGGGTCATACATAACCCTGACATGGAGTTTCAATAAAGATTAATTTTGCTCAAAAGATGAAGATAGAATACAACAAATCATCAAACTATTAAAGGTGGAGTTGCCCCAGTGCTGAAATAAACTCTGGCAAAACTAGCCCCCAAAAGAGCACTTCCCTTAAAAGAATATAGCTACAGGATTTTAAGTCATTTTGATGCAAACCAGTTGTAAAACTAAACACAATATTCCATTCCCAGTGCTGATTTACAGTAAAAGCAATAAATATTTTCCTCATTTTTCTGAGCATCCAAACAGCAGGATCATGTATTCTTCTGGAAGGGTTCAGGGGTTACAGTGTTTGGATCAGTTATCTAGAATTCTGCTAGTGTACACAGTCAGAAACATAAGCGTACTACTTTTAAACCACAATAACCAACAGAATAATCTATTTTTAAGCCTGTTTTTGTTGAGCTTTTATGCTATGCATGTATCCAGCTGAAGATACCTAACAATCTGTTGTGTTTGCATGTGCTTTTTCAGTTATTTTTCTGAAATTCAGTAGGGGCCAGTTCCACAAGGGTGTTTATCTTCTCATATCCAAACTTTTATGCTAATTCCCACTAAAATTTGAAGATTAAGTATTTCTGCATCCTTAGAAATCACTAGGCTCTGCTAAGCTTCCCTTCATGTCTGCTCAAGACAATAGTTTTGTCCTCACTTTCTAGAGGTGTCCAACAGAAACACGCAGATTTTGAATTAGCTGAACTGCGCTCATGATGAATTTAGAATGTTATAGCTAAATATCTTAAAGGCATTTTTTCCATCCAAGTTCACAGGGGGGTAGGGGGGGGAACCTAAACAAATTCCGAATATTGAGAATATACAATGGATAGCTTTACATTTCCTGTGTCTCGGAGAGCTGTAAAATCATGCCAACAGAATAAATGGACAAGCCATAACATACAGGGAAACACTTCACGACCGTAAGCAGTCTCCTTGAGATCACTGGAACTATTCACATCCATGTATGAAGAGGTCAGGACAATTATCACTTTACATTTTATTCTCTCACCTTCTCACTATTCAACAGAATCACCTTTCCTTCTTTTTTTTTTTTTAATTACATTCAAATATAAAATAAAGCTCCTTTTGCAAGTAGTAAATAAATATAAAGACACACTTCTGATTAGCACAAAGAAACAAGGTTCAAACAAAAGCAATCCCAGCTCCTACCCGTTGCCCAATTACTGGTCCCTGGGTGTAGCTGACACTACTTACAATGTGATAGTAGATCTAGGACATTTTCTCTAACTGAAGACAACAAAATTCACGCAGTGCTAGCTCGTGAAAGACTTGTCTCTGAAAGCCCACGCATTAAGTTCCTTGCTTTTTGTCTCTGCACGCTGACTACACTCCTGTGCTTTAACGCATCCGTGCTGCCTTACCCCCGTGCAAGTCTGTAAATGGCAAAATTATACACGTAAGTTTTTAGACTTTGTGAATCCCAGAGTTACTCTGTCCTCACTTGGAACCAATAAGTTTTAATATTTCTCTCATAAGCAAATTATGTCGCAGTAGAACATTCATATGTATTAAACATTTGATGACAAGTTTAGATCAGTCTTTATGGAGTTAGACTTCATGCAAAGACTCTAGGAGGCTCATCTGCTTTCCATAGCATCTGAGAGTCTATGAGATTCCTATAGTTTCATATTCTGCTATTAGTTAAGAACTTTATTTCTTCCTAAATAAATACAGCAATTCAATCCATAAACTCACCATTGTATAACACATTTAGTACCACAGGTCTGACATTACCCATCTGAACATGTGATTACCAAAAACAGATGAACAATCTTTTGTTCAAAGCACTGTATTTCTATGTGCACTGAGAGAAATATGGAGAAAAAAATGAAACTATCATGATGAAATGTAACAAATATCTTAAATATTTTCATCGCTGTAAAATCTCATGGGTGGTTTCACCGAAACACCCTCTTTTTATTAAGTCTACTAAATTCAATGTTTCCTTAAACTGTTGCCTCAACTGAAGATTTTAATTGCTCTAACAGCACAAAACATTTATTCATACATCTGGTTAGAGTGCGTTCTCTTTGACAAATTTAATCAGAGTAATTATCTATTTGACAGACACGTAGTTAGACAAGGAAAAACCTCAACAAGATGTAATTTACATGCTTCAATTAATCTTTCCAAAAATTTATACAATCTAACAGATGGATCAAACTCTATGCGAGTATTTGACCAAAGGCTATAAATCAACAGTGACATGTTTTCTTTCAGGCAGTAGCTTGAGAAATTAATATTTTTTCACAAAGTTAGACAAAGGAATTGTAAATCTTACACTTATAATAGTTCCCTTCCTCATAAAACTAACTATTACATAGAATATTGATGATGTAGTATTCTACAACATCTACCATGACAAAGAAAAGAGAGGTTTAAAATATATATTAATCTTGTTAAATCATTTTCTTTTATTCGTAGCCCTGCATTACTGCAACTTAATTCACATTAACACTGAGAAGCAAATAGTGAAGTATCCCAAAAGGCAGACACCACTGTTACCATCTAATATCACAACAACTTCCAGGGGAGGTGCCTACCTGACCTGCTGTTTACAAACAGAGAAGGACTGGTGGGAGATGTGGTGGTCGGAGTCCGTCTTGGGCTTAGCGACCATGACATGATAGAATCCTCGATTCTTGGTGAAGTAAGGAGAGGCATCAGCAAAACCACTACCATGGACTTCCGGAGGGCAGATTGTGGCCTGTTCAGGTCACTGGTTGAGAGAGTCCCTTGGGACACCATGCTGAAGGACAAAGGGGTCCAGGAGGGCTGGACAGTCTTCAAGAAGGAAATCTTAAAGGCGCAGGAGCAGGCGGTCCCCATGTGCCATAAGAAGAGCTGGTGGGGGAGATGGCCAGCCTGGCTGAACAGGGAGGTTTTGCTGGGACTCCAGGAAAAAAGGAGAGTTTATCACCTCTGGAAAAAGGGGCAGGGAACTTAAAAAGAGTACGGGGATCTCGTTAGGTCATGCAGAAAGAAAATTAGAAAGGCAAAAGCCCAGCTAGAACTCAGTCTGGCCATGGTCGTAAGGGACAACAAAAAAAGTTTTTACAAATATATTAACAGCAAAAAGAGAGCCAAGGAGAATCTCCAACCCTTATTGGATGCAAGGCGGGGGACACATTGTCACCAGGGATGAGGAAAAGGCTGGGGTACTTAATGCCTTCTTTGCCTCAGTCTTTGATAGCCAGACCAGGTATCCCCAGGGTATTCATCCCCCTGAGCTGGAAGATGGGGATGGAGAGCAGAATAAACTCCCCATAATCGAAGAGGAAGCAGTTAACAGCCTGCTACACCACCTGGACACCCACAAGTCTATGGGGCCTGATGAGATCCACCCAAGAGTACTGAGAGAGCTGGCGGAGGAGCTTGCCAAGCCACTCTCCATCATTTATCAGCAGTCCTGGTTAACAGGGGAGGTCTCAGGTGACTGGAGGCTTGCCAATGTGATGTCCATCTACAAGATGGGCCAGAATGAGGATCCAGGGAACTGGGGTAGACCATGGAGGTTCATCTTGAAAGTGCTCACAGGGCATCTGCAGGACAACCAAGGGATCAGGCCCAGCCAGCATGGGTTCATGAAAGGCAGGTCCCGCTTGACCAACCTGATCTCCTTCTATGACCAGGTGACCCAACCTAGTGGATGAGGGAAAGGTTGTGAATGGTTGTCTACCTGGACTTGAGTAAAGCCTTTGACAGCGTCTCCCACAGCATTCTCCTGGAGAAACTGGCGGCTTGTGGCTTAGACGGGTTTACTCTTCGCTGGGTAAAGAACAGGCTGGACGGCCAAACTCAGAGAATTGTGGTGAATGGCGTTAAATCTGGCTGGCAGCCAGTCACAAGTGGTGGTCCCCAGGGCTCAGCATTGGGACCAGTTCTCTAATATCTTTGTCGATGACCTGTATGAGGGGATCGAGTGCTCCCTCAGGAATTTTGCAGATGACACCAAGTTGGGCAGGAGTGTTAATCTGCCCAAGGGTAGGAAGGCTCTGCAGAGGGATCTGGACAGGCTGGATCGATGGGCCAAGGTCAACTGTATGAGGTTTAATAAGGCCAAGTGCCAGGTCCTGCACTTGGGTCACAACAACCCCATGCAACGCTACAGGCTTGGGGAGGAGTGGCTGGAGAGCAGCCCGGCGGAAAGGGACCTGGGGGTGCTGGTTGACAGCCGGCTGAACATGAGCTGGCAGTGTGCCCAGGTGGCCAAGAAGGCCAGCAGCATCCTGGCCTGTATCAGAAATAGTGTGGCCAGCAGGAGTAGGGAAGTGATTGTGCCCCTGGACTCGGCACTGGTGAGGCCACACCTCGAATCCTGTGTTCAGTTTTGGGCCCCTCACTACAAGAAGAACGTTGAGTTGCTGGAGCATGTCCAGAGAAGGGCAATGAAGCTGGTGAGGGGTCTGGAGCACAAGTCTTACGAGGAGCAGCTGAGGGAACTGGGGTTGTTTAGTCTGGAGAAGAGGAGGCTGAGGGGAGACCTTATCACTCTCTACAACTACCTGAAAGGGGGTTGTGGTGAAGTGGGTGTTGGTCTCTTCTCCCAAGTAATTAGTGATAGGACGAGAAGAAATGGCCTCAAGCTGCACCAGGGGAGGTTTAGATTGGATATTAGGAACAATTTCTTTACAGAGGGAGTGGTCAAACATTGGAACAGGCTGCCCAGGGAGGTGGTGGAGTCACCATCTCTGGAAGTGTTCAAAAAACATGTGGACATGGTACTTCAGGACATGGTTTAGTGGGCCTGGTGGTGTTGGGTTGACGGTTGGACCTGATGGTCTTAAAGGTCTTTTCCAACCTTAATGATTCTGTGATTCTAACATGCTATCAAAGCAGAGACATTTCCCTGACCTCATATTTTCCATTATCATTAAAAACAAAAAGAAAATTGTGATATAAAAGAAAACCTGACGCAGGGAGACAGTATGAGGCTGGGAAAGTTTCCAGTAAAGGATTTGTGCTGTGCAGGAGAGAGGACTATGTCACTGCTGACCCTCCCTGTTACAGATGGCACCGCACTACTAACTGCCCATGGAGGCATCACCTGGCAGCCCCAGACAGGCAGTTTGTATTGCTCCACAGTCTCTTCAGCGTTGATACCATAATACCAGGGCTTGGCTATCCAAGTTGGCTTGGGTGTATAGGCTGAAAGCCTCTCAGCTGAGATCAGACTGGACCTCCTAAGCTGCCCTCAGAAGGAAAAGTAAATTCACTGCTTCACCATCCCTCGTAATCAAAATAGACAGTAGCTGAAGCGTGATGGTCTGCAGCAGGTCACCATGTTACCACTGTCTTACTCTCAGTAGCACTATATGCCCACTTGGCCAAGCAGAGACATTCAGAGCTGCAGCACCCACAGGACTCCCTGCTGTCCTCTCCCAGAGGTGTGAGACACCTGACAAACTGCTGGTCTCACCAAGGAAGGGATTCCTGTTCCAGCTGAGTTCCTGCAAGCCTTGTAGAGATGGCAAGAGCTGCTACCTTGCACAGAGAGATGTTGCTTGGGTGTATATATTCACCAGCTTGAATAATGACATCCTCCTATAGACCAGCTTCAACAGCTTCAGCAAGAGGAAAGAATAAAACCTGGAATGCCTAATCCCTTCACTACTTAGGCAACCTTTAAAATAAAACCTTATTCACTAGCAGAGCATGCTACCATGCTGCTGTCACAGTATGCTTTAAGATTAGGTAACTCTGAGTGACAAGTAATAATTCTTACTCTTTAAAGCACCACAAGCGAGGAAGAAAGTTTGTCTGGCATAAAAACATAGTCTTTTGATTATGACCTTCATCATTCTGCACTCTGAGAAGTAATAGGAGCTTTGACAACAATTAAGGGGCCAGCAACATGCAGTGCAAACCAGACTGTGCAGTGGAGGATTGGGTGGGAGCAAGAATTTAATTTAAATCTTCCACTTGTTAAATACATCTTTCCATCTGTCTCTGAGTCAGCAGCATCCCCTCAAGGCTGATACAAAGCTCAAGAGGAAACGAAACTGCTCCAAAACATTTTCAAACTTAATATATCAAGCCAATATTTAAACACATCTGAGGTTCACTCTACTCTAAAAGAGGGAGTGGGGGTGTTCCTTTCTGAACCATGAGTGGACTTCAAAGCTACGCTCTTTTCACTTCAATGTGAAAAGCAGACCTAGTGCTCTAAAGCTACAAAGCCCTAACGCCCTTGATGTCTTAAAGATTATTTAAAATCAAATCAAATCAAAATTAATACCAGATGGGGAGGGGCACGGAGGCCAGAGAAAGCAAAAAAAATATTAACATTCCATTTTATCTCAGTTATTTTTGGCATTTCATATTGGTACTTCAATTTTTTTTACCTTTCAGTCTGCTATGACTAACTAATTCCAAGCTTAACTGGTAGTGACTAATGGCAATTTTACTTGCTTGTCAGATAATCACAGCAGTTAATTTTTCCAGATCTTTTATTTAATAGTGTTCAGGAAATACACCAAAATTTATTTCCAAATACTATTCCCTTGTCGATTATTTCTTCTGCTGATTCATTGCACTGGTATTTGCACCTTGCTTGTTTACTTAGGTCTTGGATCCCGCTAGCACTTATGTTCACAACTTATTGCTCACATGGAGCCAGCCAGTGGGACTATGCACGGATCGAAAGCTATCTCATGCAAACCACGGATACGTGCAGTCAAGCTTTGCATTTGCAGGAAAAAAAAGCTCTTATTTCATAGAAGCATAGAAGTAACCATTACAAATCCTTAAGCAACTTGGAAACCGAGAACAAGATAGCACATTTTCAGTCTTAAGGTTTCCATAAGGAAACAAAAAGAATAATGTGCAAAACCAGCGAATGATCCTATGGCATGAATAAATTGCAGCAACCGGCATAAGAAAAAAACCCACAGTCTAAAATGAATTTACACAGATTACCGACTGAATATTAAGAACATGAACACATTCCCAACACAATCCGTTTGTGGGAACTTGGAATAATCTTGAGGGATATATTTTAAGAAGCTGAAAACGTCCTTTTTTACAATGCTGCTAGCTCAATCTAACTGAAAACCCAATTAAGAGGTAAGATAATTTGGTTTAAAATCTACTAAATGTCACAGGCAGCCTTGGGTCTACCACAGCATATTCATTTATACATGTATATTATATTCAATGTATATTATACTATACGATATTCAAAAAACCCATATGGAAAACCATCAAGACTCCAAAAGCCAAACACTAAAAGGTTAGCAAAAAGACAGAGTTCAAGCCCCCTGTTCTGCCATAGTGTTGCCTGCTCGTGCACATACATGATGACACCACCTCCCATTACACAACCACTCACGCTTTTCCCTAAAGAAACCCTCCCCCAGATACTGCACATTTTCTCCCTCTCTCACCCAGAAAGTTGGAGCACATGCTGTTATTTACTGCACTGGCAAGAAAGCCTTGCTGTGAGGGCAGGATTTATTTCATAGAATCATAGAATGGTTCGGGTTGGAAGGGACCTTTAAAGGCCATCTAGTCCAACCACCCTGCAATGAGCAGGGACATCTTCAACTGGATCAGGTTGCTCAGGGCCCCGTCCAACCAGACCTGCAATGTTTCCAGGGATGGGGCATCTACCACCTCCCTGGGCAACCTGTGCCAGGGTTTCACCACCCTCAGTGTGAAAAATTTCCTTATATCCAGTCTAAATCTACTCTTTTAGTTTAAAACCATTACCCCTTGTCCTATCGCTACAGGCCCTGCTAAAAGGTCTGTCCCCACCTTTCTTAGAAGCCCCCTTATATTTATACTGAAAGGCTGCAGTAAGGTCTCCCTGGAGCTTTCTCTTCCCTAGGCTGAAGGATGCCAACTGTCTCAATTTTCTCAGTGGTGATGTGGTGTTGCACAGCCCCATAGTAACTGAGTGCTTCGGCCACGCACGTGTTTTCACAACACCCCTGTCTCCTTCCTCCGCCACTCCGCTTGGTCCCAATACCTTTGGCAGGCTGTTGCCTTCCACAGTTGCTCATGCCCCCATCATCCAATTCCTCACATAATCTTGGTCTCGGACACACAAGAGAATACGGTTTCCACCCAAGTCGTAACTCTGGCAACGTCACCTTCTAAAGATCTCGGAGCAACCAGGAGCACTCAGTCTTCATGGGAAGCCTCCCCACCTCATAGCATCAGAGACCAAGGCAGATAATTTTTTCCTACTTGCAACTTAAAGACCAAGTAAAATGTCTCAAGTTAAAAAAAAATAATTAGCAGCACACTGACAAAAAAAATAACGGGCTTGGGTTTATTTCAGCTTTATCAAATCCCAGTGACTTTTTACAAAATTTATTCAGCTGGTCTGGATAAAAAGCGAGATCTAAAAAATTCTGAAGTGTCATCAGATGTAAGACTCTCTCATAAATTACAAATTGAGAGGTCAATGACTCTGTGAGTGTAAATGGTAACCAATTAGTAATCAAGGGCAGGAGTCCAACTATTATGCAATCCATCTCCTGACTCCATTAAGTAGCAGATAAACTACAGCGTAGCTGCATGGATAAACCCTCGGTCCTTTATGCATCTATTATTTATTAAAATTTAGCAAATGTTTCAAAGACCACACTGGCTTAGTATGGAAGGAACCTTGGATCAAGGAGCCTCTGCTCTTTTGCCGTAACTAGTTGCATTGCTCGTGGTTTTAACGCTTTCTACAACAGGTACTCTTCGGGCGAGGGACGCAAACCCTCCTTATTGTGCTTCCAGCTACCTCCTCGGGTTGTGAAGTATTAACCTGAAGGAAAAGAAACCTTGTACTCTCACTGCGTAACAGGTATAGATTTCCAGAGGTGTTACTCCATGTCCATAGCCAGAGAGAAGCCCAGGTGTCCTGGCCCCGATTCGAGGGCTCCACCGGTGGAAGCTGGCTCTCTTCTCAAACGTCTGGTTGACAGCATTTAACCAGAATTGTTTTTCTGAGTGGGTATCTGCCTAGACGCCACTGTTAAGCACTGAAGTAGAAATTTTTCAGTCAGTAACACAGAAGCCTCTGTACAGCTAACACATTCTCTGGATCCAGCAGTGACGGCTCAGGCGATGACATCAAACGTGTGAGTCACGTGTGCCCAGCTCTTGACTCCTACTTGGATGTGCAATACCACTGTGCAGCTTCTCCACGCTGAACTTACATTGTGGATGTTACCATTTACACTATCCCTTTCCGAATAGTAGGGATTTGAGGACAGGCTCCCTTTGGTCTCTCTGGGGGTCCAGGAGGCCCCACCTGGCCTCCACCTTGAGAGGGTAATATTAAACAGAAAGGCTACTCAGTCTTTACCAGAGTTCAACAAGTAATTTTAATGAGCAAAATCAGTGTCACCAAGCATCACAGATCTTGCAAAAGAGCGGTCTGTTGCCTTGGTCAAAATTCAACCTACAGAGCTTCTCATTTCCACATCTAAGGGTGCACTCTCCCACACTTTACCCTTATCTTTCCACATCCACATTTGGCTCCTGACTCCTACTTACACTGGCAGCTCTTTGGGGCGAGGCCATCTATTTTTTCCTGCATTTGAACAGCATCAAGCTTCAGGAGTTCCAGACCACAGTTGGGGTTTCAGCACTTTTTGATAAAGATAACAAATAAATATTCTTCCATGTTTCCCTTAGCAAACCAACAAAATACCCCAAACCACAAAGGGGAGAGGAGTGCTTAGATTTGAATGATTTGACCAAATGTATATTATTTACATGGCATAAGCATTTACATACATAACAAGCTTATACTGCAAATATAAATTAACAGGCTACGCCTAGGGATGGTGGCTTCCAATACAAGGGGGCAACTTCAGCTTTGTGGGCACATTGACATTAGCAGCAGTTGCAGCCATATGCTAAACACACGCTTTTCTCGCGCAGAGAAGTTTTTGATCCAGGACCAAAACTACACGAGAAAGCTTCTAATCAGTATGGGCTCATCTTTGCCATTAAGTTACACGACCTCCCTCAAGTCATTTAGTCACCATCAGATGAAAGAAGAGAAAAGTCACATACGTTAAAAACAGCAACTGCTCCTTTTAAGAAAAAAAGTGCCAGAAACCCCAGGGAGGAATGCAAAGTATTGCTTTGCAACAGATTTCAGATAGGCTGAAGGGGCATCCTGTATATTTCCTCTCTCTTTCCTCTGCTGTTTCAAGCAACCACTATAGAGGTACAGAAAAGGGGCAGGTCGTTTTATACTTAAGGTAATAATCTTTTTCCATTGAATTAAAAAAAAAAAAAAACAAAAAACAAAACACAAATGATTTTATGAAGAAATTAGAGAGGTCAATTTTCAACACTTGGGGTAACCCAAGCCTTGCAATCAGATGCTCAGGTATTCAGTGTCTCATTTTAGGTATCTCTGAAATATCCTCTGGATGGAAAACAGTCAAGTCTGTCTTTTGGTGCCAGATGTTCTTTGATGAGGCAGCTGGCTTGGCAAGAAAAGGGGAAATTCTTGAAAATCATTATTATCTGCTGTGTTTCTGCCATTAAGAGCAACATGCAAGGAAAACAATGTGAATTGAATATGTGGGAGCCCAGGAAAGGGCATGTTTGCAGACTGAATTTCTGCAGGTGGAATTGATGTCGAAAGGAGGTCAGACAGTGGTGAGAAGGATGAGAAAAAGGTCGCTTTTCTTTACAACTTTTGCACAGCCTGAAGAATGCAGGTCATAAAGAGCTATACGTTCTCCCCCATCTGTGATTCCATGAAACACTGGCGGGTGATGCTCCTGTGCCCCAGCTCACTGGCACCCCAGCTGTGCTTAAGGAATGTGTGGCGGGCCACATCGATCCCGTCTTCTAAGAAAAACTGATTCTCTTATGCTCCTTTTACACGTTTTTTCAGCTGGATCATCTTCCCAGTCCAGATTATAACATGGTCATATAAATAACAGTGGCAGTGGAGCGGAGGGGGGATTTGATATACCCTAGGCTGATACTACTAGGAACATCCAAGGGCTTTGGTGAAACAACAAAAGCCAGCTTGCGTACCTGCTCTCCAGCCATCTTCCCATTTCCCTACTTCCCAGTGCAGCCCTTATTGCACCATGTAATTAAAAGTAGAAGGTGAGCTCTGGGCAGACACGTCACTTCTGCACCGCAGCAGTGCAAGCAGCAAAGTTCCGCTGCTCTGCAGTGCTCTTTGGACCTGCTTAATTACTGTATCGATGTAGTCAACATAGCCTAGAGCCAGCTATATTTAATATATACCGTTAATAATTGGCAGTATTTCCAAGTTTTAGCCACACGATCAAATACGTGCTTCTAGCAGTACTGAAATGTCTGGGTTAAAACAGTAAATACAGGTGACAGCTATCTAAAACTTTGCTGGCACCAACAACCAAGACATATGTATGTGCAAAAGTGTATATAGGCTTATATACGTATTTATATACACACGGACGTACATGTGTGTGTGTGAGCAATATAATGTCCTACTGAAGCACATAGCAATAGAAGAATCAGGTATGCTCAGAAGGGAGATGCACGGTCGCTGTTGAGGACGACTGCAGTTGCCAAGTATAGAACAGAAACCACTGCTCCAATGAGTTGAACATTTAAAGAAAAGGGAAAAAAAAAAAAAAAAAAGGTGGTTTTGACCACCTTTGGTCAAAACTTTTTGGCTTTTACTAGAATAATTAGGGAAAGGGACAAGCCATTAAAAAGACTCATCTTTCTTTTGCTAATTCAAAAGAATCCCAAGACTGACTTATGTGACTAGTCAGTCAGGCAAAACATGCATGCATCCCAGGCTCTGCCAAAATACCTGTGACCGCTTGCATTAGCCCTCAGCTGGCTTTTCTCTGTCTTCTAAACAGAAACAGACAACATTTTTTAATGTTTACGGCTTGTGTGATCTAAACAGACAGCTAACCTCGCTGGGATAACTTTTACAAACTTGAACCTATTTGTTACCTGAAATACGGCCGCTCCAGGTCTGCCCCATGTATTTGGCTGGAAGAGGAACACCAGCAGACTGCACAGCCGCACAACGGAAGCATTAACAAGAATCCGGGGTAGTATTGCTTGGTGCCTCCCACGGCTGGACAAGGTATCAGTCAAAACTACAACTCCAACACCACAGGACATTCCCACAAGTGTCCACAGCAGTCCTGCTGGGTGGAGTATTATGGTCACCCCGAAGAGTCCCGAGACACAGGCAGCTGAAGGGGATTGTACAAAGGCACACAAGAAGCGTTTGCACCGCCTCCAACTCAGAGCCAGAGATGCCATTCTGCCAATTTCTGTTGAAAACACTCATCTGCAAAGCCCAGTTTCAAATAATCTTAAAGACTTTATCATTTTAATTTCTTGGTGAACGGGTAAGTATCAATTACACTAGTAAGGTCCTATAACCAGAACAAAAAAAAAAAAAAAAAAGCCAAACACCACAAACAAAAATAAACCCAAACATCAATATTCAGCAATTCATCAATTTTCAGTGCCCAGGACTTCCACCATGCTGGGGGGCAGGGGTGGAGAATAAAGAAACAATCACAAAGATCAGAACTACCACCAGCTGCTTAATAGCATCCCCTTATAATGGATATTGCAGCATCAACATTATTTAGAGAGCTGGCCAAGGGGTTCGGTGCCTGCACAAGGATCTTTCTCAAAGCTTAGTCAGATTCAGTGGTCATGATCAGAATACTTTTTATATTGGAGAATAATTCTCTTCTTTATTGCCGGAAATCTTTAATGCCTGACAAACCTGCCATGTTAATAGGTCTCAGGCTCTGTAAAATTCCAGAAGAGAAATACAGGTAAGCTGCAAAATGCAGTTTCCACACGTAAACCGATCTCCAACAAGCACCTTTACCCTCCTTCTTTCTTTCCAGCTCAGTTCTCTCTGAATGATTCAAACCAGGTACAGCACACAGCTTTGATTAACTTCATACCCAGAAACAAATAATGATGCTTCTAAGAACTTGGGCTGCATGCAGCCCCCTACTACCCGACAGGAAAGGTGTTCTTCATGTGCTGAGAGACAAAGAGGGTTTTCACCGGTAGCAGATCATTGTTAATGATTTGGGGATCTTCATGGACCCTAGCCTTGCCATAACGTACCATATTTCTGTTGGCAGCATAAACATTTTGCCAGAATAGGCAAATCCATGGTTGCAAGTATCTGTGCCCTGATTCAGCAGGCTTGTGCCCCATACTGTTTTCCAGTCAGCTGTCAGTAAATGTTGAAAGCTGTTGTATTTACTTGTTCAGACAAATATCTCAAATAAAAAAAATATATCACACTTGGAGTGTGGTAGCACTACTTCCTCCTCGGATGAACAACAGACATTGGAATTAGCATTCTCTTACTCTTTTGGGGTGAGGTTTGGCCTCACCCTTGCTGCTCCAGCCTAGGAAACTGGAAAATGCTAGGAATCCGATTCAGAAAACCTGAAATTTTGTTCACAAAAGCCACAAAATGTGCCCTGAGAGAGAAACATCTACTGAATGATGGAGGTTCATGTGGACAGAGGGTAGTAATAATTTATGAGTAGTTCATTTTGAAGTACCTCAAGGACTTCATCCTATAACTAAATGCAGAGCCAACAGCCCAATTCTCATGCTGATCCTGTCTAGCATTTCTCTACCTTTCTACACGGCCACTTAGCAGCTCAATGCAGGACTTTCACGACACAGAAGACCCTGCATGGACCCTGAACCAGCCGCCTTACATGTGCGTGATTTATGCTACTATGGAGAGGAGCATACGTGCACAAACCCACCTTTACTTTGCAATTGTTGAATTGCATTGAAATTGAATTGAAACGCATCTTCCTTGAGTCTGTTTTGTCTCGGGGGGGCATAGATTTTCCACTCCCCAGTATCAATCACTCTGAGCTTTTCCCCTATATTTTTTTTAATGAAACTCTTTTAAAAGGGATAAATTATATGAACTCAAATATATCTTTTTGCAGTACATACACAAGTAGCAAGAATAGCAGACAGCATTAGGTAAAATAGAACAGCACAGGTATCGTGCAAGTACCTATATACCAGCTGCAAGGAACTGGATTTGCTCTGCACGTGAAATGGGAACATTCACCTGATATTCCAGACTTCCACAGTCTGGGTAGCGTCCAGCCTGAATCAACGAGGTTAATGAGTCTGCGCTGCAACAAGCTGCTCAGCCAAAGAGGAAAAGACTATGCCCACACCCAGAAAAATCCAACAACTAAACAACTATCGTAAACTTACCTAAAAAAAAGAAGACACCACGAAACAAACAAACAAAAAAAACCCCAAACCAAAACAAAAACAACCAAAGAACCCCCACAAACTCAAGCACCAACCAAACAAAAAACCCCGCTGGTGAACTGCGTACGAATCAAACTAACTGCATTGCAATCCATCGACCGACTGACACTTGCAAGACTGCAAAACCTGGCTGAGCTTCCTCCAAGCTCGCTCGGCCGCGCCTCAGCATCACCGCCGGCTGCCGTCGCCGTCTCTGCTGCCGGGCAGCAGGTGCCCTTCACGCCGGCGATCAGAAAGCCACGTAACCAACGTAGCCGCTGACTGTACGGAGACGGAGTTCAACCCTGACTTACAAAGGTTGGCCATTTAGTCAGGAAGATTAGCAGAACCACAGCGAAAAAAAGAGAGGGAGCACTCTCTGAAGAGTCTTGATTGTATTCAAGCTTAATTGGCACAAACACAAATTGCACTTTTAATTTGAGAATGTGTAACCTGTTGTGTACGGGCTTACTTGCATCCCTAAGTTTCTGGCTGATAAAACCCGGAAAGAGGTTAAACTGAAAGATTTCCATTTTCTTTCTTACATCAGCGTGTGATTCCTGGGGGATATGATTAGTTTTCTTGTAGTTTATGCTAGGTTGTGAGCTCACTCACTGTTATAAATGGGCTTGTCTGTGTAATTGTTACCAATTACACGCGAATTGCTGCTAAATGGCACAGACAGCCCATTTGTGCCAAATGTTGGTTTACACTTTGCTCTCTTTCCAAGACAGTGGGGAGATAAAAAAGCAATTGGATTGATGAGTGGGATGTCAAAATTTCTCTCCAGTTTCCATTATGCAGTTAAACATTGCCTCACCATTCTTTGACAAATACTGGTATATATCCAGAAATCACACTTCATTTTTTCCAAGATGGTGATCAAATACCTCCCCAAATCTGAGCAAGACGTATCAGCTCTTGTTTATCCTGCATGTCAGATCTGCAGTTCAGACACTACAAATGAGTTTTCCTGCACTATCAGTCCGGTATTCAGTTTGCCAAGTGTCTCCAGATTCTGTTCTCTGTCTCCGATTCATTATGGATCTGAGGAGCATTTCTTCCAAAAACAGCAACTCGCCCAATGTCAAGGAAATGCTCTGATCACACAACTGAACCACATTTCAACTTACCTTTTTTGTTACCCCCAACTTGGTTATCATTCATGCTAGGAGAAAGTATCAGAAAAGCAACTGACTGTATGAGAAACACCTATTTTCATTTTTTCCTTTTAACTTGGAAGGGGCTTTAGTTTATACCCTTCACAATGGGTAGAAAAGTCAAGGAACAACACTGAAATTCCTGAAAGAACTTTAGCCTCAAAGGCATTTATTTCAATAGAGCCAGAATTTCTGTGTCAGCAAAGTATGCCAGAATGTATTTAGCTTCAAGTGTGTACTTAAATCGCGTAGACTTCAAGGGAACTTAAATATGCGCTTAATTTTGAGCATATGCTTAAGTGCTTTTGGTGAATAGTATTGAACCACAGCATTCACCTCTTTGTAAAGGAGAGAATGCTTTCCAAAGCAACATTTGCTTCTCGGGGCACGGTGTGTGTCTTTTAAATCCTCCTTTGATGTTTCTTGGTCTACTTTGTTTTTAAAAGCTCACCAGAAATCAAAAAGGATTAGTAGGTCACGATCTTGCAAGCTACCTGGTATGGATCAGCCCAGGAAAGGACAGAAATGGAGTTTAGCTGGCAAAGAAAAAATGTTTGCCTGGGGCAGTTTGCAGGATCCAGTTTTCTGAGGCACGAATTAGTTAAAATCAGTTTGGTATTTTATTTGGGATTTATAATAGTTATCATTCTAAGGAATATTTTAAATAAGAAATGTAGAAAGCAGAATATAGGATATTTAGCAGATTATAACAAGATGATTATTAATGTGTATTAAACACCTTCACCAATGCCAGTGATACCTTATACAACAAAGTTTTGTCCATGCATCCTTAAAAGAAAAACTTTCCTGAACCAATGTATAATTGACACATTTTGTTTTTCAAACAGTAACTTGAATTAATATTTTATAAAAACTGATTGCCAATACGACATTAGAGAGCAGAGGTAGAGAAAGTCTTGAAAGTAAAATTAAAAAAATATCTGGACTCCCATTTCCTCCAGAATTCAGTGCTCTAAATGTGGTATCTGAGCAAACACAAGCTCTTGACCTCAAATCTATATTCTTCTTCGAGGTTCGTCCACTAGGATAAGGAAAGCTGTGTAGCGGTTAAATACAAAACAAACCTGAAATTGGTACCTTCTGAGGTTTGGTTCTGACCAAGCTTTGAAACAAGATTGCTTTCAGTCAATTGGTTATTTCAGCACTTGACATCACCCCCACATAAAACAAGGCAAATGGCCAATTAACTAACTGGAAGTTTTCCAGTTCAAAATGGTGCCAAAATGAACGAAGATGAAGTGGAGTAGAAGAAAAAAAAAAAAAGTTTAAATTGGCTGAACAGTCAGCTCTCTATGGGAAGCTGAAAATAGAAATCAGTTCGTGGAACTCAGGAGCTTCACTATCTTCTATTTGGGGAAGATCAAACTTCGGCATTTGCAAGTTAAACAGGGATCCCCAAGGCTTCTAGAGAGTATTTTATAAAAAGAGGTTTTATATAGGACCTGTGTATTTTGCAAATAAAACTGTAGCACATTAAATTCTAATCACATTCTATTCATAGCATCTGAAATCAGAGTATAAATTTGCTTCCTAACGATAATTATCTGGACTGGAGTTTTAATCTCATATGTATGCCGTTACCCCTATGCAAACATGGATAAATTTTGGCTTTTTCTTTTCAGCAGCATTCAACTATTTTGACATTTTAAGTGGTTATGAGTTGCTTTTAAATAAAGAGAGCCTAAGGAAATCAGATGATATGTTAAGCAGTAGTACTTGAACTGAGAAAGAAAAGAATACAACATTGTAGAATAACCTCTTTTCTTGGGACATAATGCTCAAGTTCCAGGAAAAAAAAAAAAAAAAAAGCAGTTAATCACATCAGTTTTGTAAATATAATTTCTATAAAAGTCAATGCCACTTTAAATACATCTGTCAGGCCCCTCTCACAAACTCTTAAGCTACATCAGAAATGGATGCAAGTATTCTAAATAGGAAAAATTCTCCTGCAGAAAATTTCCTGTTATAAAATTGTTAATTAAGTTAAGGAACAGTACTTTAGTTTTCTGTCAATGATAAAACATAAACAGGACAGTACAGTTCTAGTTATATATACCAAGATTTACTTTGAAAGGGTTGAAGACAAGTATAAAAGAAGCCATCTGATCCACAAGCCCTTTAGTTCCAGCTGAACCCAAACAATGCTTCGTGGAACAGGGTTTTTGGTAAATAGGTGCCTAGCGATGCAGATAAATAGCACCAACAATTTTCAAATGATTCAAGACAGCACACTTCACATCATTTTTCTTGTATGTGTCCTTTAAAACTTTTTTTTTTTTTAAGTTAATCTGGCTAAAAAGAAAGTTCATGTGTTTTCATAACTTTTATGAACTGTCAAAAGAACAATGTATGCAGAGAGGAGACCATGAACTCGTTGCAGGTTCTGGCACTCACAGCAGCTGGTCATAAGGGAAAATACCTTCACACTGCTGTTTGTGAAAGACACTCAATTTGATCCCACCAAATGTTAGAACCACAAAAGATAGGAAGCTGCATGAGTCTAATGTTTTGAATATGTTTTAAAAGCACCAGCCAGACACGATGTACCTATTGGTACCCACCACATCTCACGAGACTGACCCGAGCGAGGAGCTGCTTAGAAACAATTTTTAGCTGCGGAGCTGTTACTGAAATGATCAGCTACAACAGCTCTGAGCGGGCAGATGACTTCACCAGCGTGGATCTGTGTAAGATCAAGGCCTGAGCACATTTACTCCCCTCATCTGGCCTCAGCTTCAGGAAAAAACATGCTTCCCGCCCACCCCAGCCTGCTCCCTATGTCAACGGACATTAAGCATATGTCACTTCACGTTTGGAAAGCGCTGCATTATTTAACTTCATTACCGTTTGCTGGATTGCTTTCAACCAGTTCTCACCCTGCAAAAAACTTTTAAATGCATTAATATGGCACATACTTAAACTCCACCATATGTGAATTGTATGGATCAGTAGTGGGACATCACTTATGGAAGGAGACCAGGCACGGGGCAGTGGCTCGTCTGCCTCCTCCTACACACCTCTCTGACTAAATTTATTTCTATCCCACCAGTCTCCAGAGAGCCTTTGCCTTCCCTGCAGAACAGGGTCTACTCCCTCTCTCCGTGTTGCTTAATCCTCCAGAATTATCTGACCTTTCTGCTCAGCCTAGTGCTCCTTGGCCATACCGATGGCAAAGGCACCCCTGAATCTTCAACCACAAGCTGCTGCAGCACTTCAAAGGCAGCTACCACAGCTAAGGATTTAGACTGCAGCTGGAATCCGAAAGCTCAGGGTGTGGTCCCCAGGGCTGAGCAAAAAGAGCAAAGCTCATTTGTAAGGATTAAAACGTGGACAGGTAATGGATCTAAATGGGGCAGCTAGGGCAGGGAAAGGCAGGGAGAGTGGAAGTCAGTATACAATACAGAAAATCTGAGGAGGTTAAGAGGGGCAGCAAAAGGAGGGGCTGGGGGCACAGAAGGCAAGAGATTCCTGGTTAGCGTGAATAAGATACATGTATGTTAGGGGGGAAGAATGAAAGCAGCTTGGAAATGTAAACAAAAATATCTTCAGAGGAGGTAGGGCTTTAACACAGAAAATGGTAAAAAGATGAATGGGAATAAAACACCAAAGGATGTAAAAGTCAAAGACAGCTAGAAAAAACAGGCACTGAGAATAAAAGATCACAATGAGTCAGAGACATAAAATCCATCTGCAAAGTAGCTTGGACATGTATGATAGCCTTCATACTGCAGGATTACCCCAAATGTAAAGCAGAAGTTTTTTATTATTCAGAGTAATAATGGGTGTTGCGTACTAAGCTATGAAAAAAGCATTTTCTTCTGAGAAGCAAGATTACAGAAGTTTTAAGAGAACAGCAGTTTGGTTTTTAAGACCATGCTACATCTTACTTGGGAAGCACGACTATGAAGTTGACTCACACGCACTAGAGGAAGATGGGTCTAGCCCATCTAGCTGAGCCCGCCTGTGCTCAGCTCCTCGGAGGGGAGGCCATTCTCAAGAATATTTGAACATATGGGCAGAGTTCAGGACACAAAAACACCACAAATCTGAGCATTCAGAAAAACTTACCACATGCTTTGGAGGCCATAAACTTGTAAACTTATCAGCTACTTCAGGAAAACTGTTTGAAGAGAAGTTCTCATCTGGTGGTAGTGGAAGATAGCTCACCTTTCAGTTGCATTTAACTATAAGGTAAAGCTATGCAGTGGGACACGAACCCTAATGGACAGGAGACTGTAGACAAGAACACGACTGTAACCCTAGAATAAATAGTTTACTGCAAATTCACACCTACCTTAGTGTTGAATAATTTTTCAGTATCTCAGCTTGTTTCTTAGAATTTCCCACGTTTGAATGATAAAATATTACAACACTAAGTCATTATCATGTAGTTACAAAACTATGCGTCAAGTTGCATGTTGTATGGTTTAAAAATGAACTTTGCTTTTCAATGAACTTGGAATATACCAGAATAAGAACAAATAGCACATTTTTGCCATCTGCAATCT
Source organism: Phaethon aethereus (assembly GCF_964289735.1). NCBI lineage: Eukaryota > Metazoa > Chordata > Aves > Phaethontiformes > Phaethontidae > Phaethon > Phaethon aethereus. The sequence continues at coordinate 69,408,010 of NC_138578.1, read as the reverse complement.
TTTTTTTTTAAACATAGTTAAAATAGTTTAACTATTTTATTAAACTATTAATAGTTTAATAGTTCCAACTATTAAGACCTTGCTTGAACAGCTTACTAGGAACACTCACTTGAAGGACCTCAGCATTTTCACTTGTGATTACAAGCTTCCTTCCTCAGCCTTACTAATTCTCTAAATATCCAAATGTTTTGTTGTACTTTATAGGAACACATTGTAGAGGTAAAACAGGAAAAGATTTTGGATTTGGAATCAAGTTGGCTTAATTTTTTTTTTTCCTCTCCTTAGCTTTCTATTCAGGTGTGCCAGCAGTGAACTGCATGTCTCAAAGAGACTGCTAGAAAAGCAACAGAGGAGAAATGTGATGATCACAGAGCAGACAGTTTTTTATTTGTTGTTTACTCTGACCTAGAAGAAAACAGTACCAGGCCAAAAATCATTCAGTTGGTTATTAAAAATGACTGATCCTAATTGATCTATCAACAGTTTCTAATGCACGCTGAATACATCACTCAACATTTACAGCCCAAACTGTTGACTGAGGTTCATCCATATTCATGAAGACACGTGAGCATATCTACTACCGCAAGAAGTAATGCTGATGTGGGAATAAAAATACACAAAAACACTAGCATTTTTCAGAGCATCCATGGAGATACCTTGAGACTTCTGAAGAGTAACTATTTTTATATTAGAGCTTTATTTCAAGCACTCTTTCTTACTGGATACAATTTATACATTTTGCACTATGTATATATATTAGTGGAATACTTTCCAAATTATCCCTAGATAAAATATATTACGTGCTTAAAATTATTCCAGCAATAGCTTTTCCAAGTTACATTTTGCCAAGTGTTAGTTCAGATGACAGGAGAAAAAAAGAAAAAAGTTTTAAAATGCTTTGGCAAAATACCCTTCCGTGGTGACGTCTTTAGAAGTATTTTGAATGCAGGACTTCTTCATCCATATTTATTCTGGTATCAGTCAAGTAGATAGGAGGAAACACATAAACACAGTTATACTGCTTTATTTAAATATAATTTAAAAGAATATAGATCTTAATTTTTCATAGTGTGTGGTCTCATGTTTGAATTTCAGCCAGTCAGAAAACTGACTGCTGCTTCTCAACGCACAATGGTGCAATACATTTTTGAAACCTCTAATTGCATTGTGGCGACGATCACTGTTAAAACAAAGTTCCTGGTAATCCCAGAGCCTGTGTCAAGATAGGAGGACCGCCAAAGGTATCAAAACAGAGAAGAATAGCATGGTCATTGAACTGCACACATTGAGCTTCTAGGAGGATTAACGGTTCTTGTCACAGGCTCCTGGCTGTAGTTGACAATATCTGCCTTCACCACCCTCTGTCATAGAAGAAAACACAATAACAATCAGAAAATATAACCTTCATGCTGACAAAGCATTCAACAAATATTTTAGTACAAAATACGAAGAGAAAAAAATTAGGCAAAACAGACACTGTTTAGGGTTTTTTTCATTACCTTACAAAAAGTCTTATCAGGTGCTAATTCTTGTTCTAAATACCAGTTTATCCATACTATGCAGAAGGCAGCACCTTGGTAGTTTTTCACACTACAAGTGGAACATGACTTTTTTGCAAAAGCAATGAATACTGTTTTACTTCCATGAAAGTTGTTTTGTATGGAAATAGTAAAACAGTATTTGTTTGCAAAGACTATGTATGCCTAAATTGTAGTTGGAAATTGTATATAAGTTTGTCTTTCCATCTTTACTCCAAGCACTTCACAGGAAAATATGGACAGAATTCAAAACAAATTTCAAATACAATATTTCAAAAAAGCTTTCATAGGCAGACTGACTAGAGACTGAAGTAACATAAGAAGAACCTCTGCATACCATAAATATTTATTTTCTGCTACAGATCCAACAGATATTACCCATTCTATTTACAAAGCATTTGATAAGACTGTCGGTCTCTCCTATATTAGGAGAAGGAAATGAGATTCCAGTTTTGTGTCCATTTCCATCTGAGGCAGCTATGTAACATTTTCGATATACAGCACTGAAGGACCTTCCTAATACAGTAACATGAAGTATTTCAAAGTTTCTATGAACTTTCTGGTTATCAGAAAGACTGTAATTGCACACAGAGTTCCAAATTAATATGTTAAGTATTTCAAGTACTTAAAGAGACAAAATATATTTTTCCAACAGAACTTACTGTAACAGTTGTTACTTTCATGTAAAAACAATGCACCTTGGAAAAAAAAAAAACCACCCAAGTTTTCCATTAATACCTGAACTACTGCATTGAGCAGACTTTGCTCTGGCAGTTGGAAGTGTTGTGGTGTTGGTTATCTTCTTCAGGATATTTCACTAGTTCTGCCCTGACAACATGCTGTGAATCATGTATCAACATAATGGATAGAGGGCAAGGAGAAGAATGTAAAAAGAAAAGAGAAGGGGAAAAAAACCAGAGAGATTGATCAGTAGTTGAAAAGAATGAAATGAATGACATAAAAAGACTATGCAGAAGCAAAACAAAAGTAGGTTTCTCTTCAGCCCTTATGCTGAATATGATACAAGAGCAACACGCCTAGCTGAACGCATCACTATCAGCATCAGGGTTGCTTCTCAACCTTCTTCAAGAACGTGCCCTTTCAAAGCACCGAAGTGAAACATTCATACATGCAATCAACGGAAGTGTGTTAAAGTAAGAGAAGGGACAGAATAAAAAGGAAGACAATTCAGGGGAAGAAGAGATGACAATGGCCTATTCCTTTAAGTCTAGGGTACTTAAATGTTACTTTAGTTAGCTTCCTAATAAACATTGTAACAAGTAGATGTACACATGCATCTTTTCCATTACATAATTATTGCATTATAACTAAATAAATAATCAAAAGCAGTGATATAAATTAACAACCTCACATCTAAGTGCTGTAAAGCTTTGATTTTTATTTCATATAAAAACAAAAGGCTTTCATTTTTCCTCTTAAAGAAAAAACAAAACTTTTGAAAGTGTTCTCACTATCAATACAGCGTTCAAGCAAAGGGGAGAAAAATTCATAGAACAATTTCAGCAAATCAGTAACAGAAGAGGTAGGTCTGCTATGAAATATAACCTAAACCAGTTTAATAGCTTTTTCTTAAATACTTCAACTTCTACACAATATATTTTCAAGGTTAAAACGAATGGATAAATGAATAAATACTATTATTTTAAAGGAAACAATATATAAACCGGATTATATGACTACATAAACAGTGTATGTTAAAGATTACCTCTGTAAATAAAACCTGTATGTCAAACAAGCAACAATAATTGAATTGGCTGGTAAGGGATCTGGATTTATTAGCTGCTGATGTACTCTTCTTGAGTTTAATTGATGACATTCATATTATCTTATCTAGTGGACAACACATGATTTACTGGACTCCTGGCCTGATGTTATCAAGGGAAAGGTTGCCAAATCCCATGTAAGGTGGCAGGAGGAGTTTTAGCATTAAAGAGTGTTATCTGACCTCACAGGACCTACTTTCTTCATACCAATCTTTTGACTAGAGCTGAGGAGAAAAAAAAAAAAAAAAAAGTCTTGCAATCAGTAGGCAATTAATTGTGCCTCAAACCATTGGTCTAAATCCCATCCTGTAAACACAGGCAGGTTAGTGACCCATGCGTGAGCATGCTGTAGCAAGAAAGTGACTATCATAAATGACTTGGATTTTCTAAAGGAATTTAATCTAAATAAGAGTAAAAAAATACCACCGCAACATTTCTTCTATTAACTTCAGGACAATTAAAAACTTGAGCTTCTTTGTATCAGTTTCTGTGTCAGGCACATCATTGCCACGGTTCAAACCACTGTCAATAATGAGAAATAATCTTTCCTGATGCAGGTCCTCTGAATTCCACATCTGATTTATCTGCCAAACATTTTAGTGTACAAAGCTGGCACACATACCCTAGTTTGCTGAACTGGCATTTAGAGAGAAAACTACACATCACTTACAAAAATGCTAGCTCTTGCCAATGCCAAGGAACAAAGCTGTACCCCATGCAGTTTTTATACTACAGTTGAAAGTAAAAAGTATAGAAAGAAAAACATTTGATTAGTAAAGGAGCTATTTCCTCAAATTTCCTCAGACCCTTGCGATTTAAAAGGGAGAGTATTTTGAGGACTGAAAATAAGTCAGAATCTGCAATTTTCTTACTTTGGAACTGTTCCACTTCAAAAACATGCTCTACTTTCCAGTCACGCATAAAGAGTAATCTAGTTCTTTGTTTCACCACAGTTTTGACCAAATAAAGGTTTGATTAACAGTCATCTCAGCATGTTAACACACAAGGTTTAGTAGCTCTAGCTGAGACAGTTTAAAAACTTACCACCCCCAAATGTCTGTCCTATTCCTCTGCTGGAGATCACTGCTGCCAAAGGAGAGCTGGTGGAATGTAACGTGTACTTGCACCTCATCCGCTTCAGCACAAAGTCTGGCAGCTTCACTTAAAAACAACTTTCAGCAGCAGTTTAAGCTAAGCTGCTCAACTTCACCCTGATGTGGCCAAGGCACATGATCACCTTCCATTTTCTCATTCTGCTGTGGGAGTGATAAATTCCAGCAAAAGGGCAGTAACAAATAGCTTGGGTTGCATTAATATCTTAAACTGCTGCAGCTGTCTTCTAAAACAATGCACAGTAAATAAATATCTAAGGCTTATTCTTGCAGTTAATTAACAGAATTTTTGCTGTTAATTTGAAGGGGACCAAGAACCCCATCCACTTTTCACAAGAGCTTCTGCAGTTCTGCCAGTCAAAGCTCAGAAGTCATGACTCAAGCCCCGCAAATTCATACAAGTTAAAATAATGTGTTTGGGATTCCTATTACTTATTTCTAACCACCTGTGAGTCACTTTTAAGTTAGATCTTCCTAGTGACTGTGACAATCATAGCTGATTTCAAACACAACAAATATGATCTTCAGGCATAAAATCAAAAAGGTGAGAAATAATTTTAAAGGGTATTCTCAATATTAGACAATCAGTAATTATGAAAAAAATGCAAAATAAAACATAATTCACATATAGTATTTCACTATTGGCATTTTACACAAACTCAGTATTTCATCTTATACTTTGTTACCACCTAGACGGAATGAAGACATCTGATGTTCTGACAAACATATTCAAGCAACAACCTTCTCATTTTTCACAATGAGGAACCCTCACATTACACAAAATATGGAAAATTTGAAGATATAATCCAGCGTGTAAATAGTGCACGTTTGTAAAAATTTATTTAAGGATGAGTCACATTTACTATTATATTCTTTATTTGTTTCTTTATTTGTTTCTTTATCTAGCATCCATCTATCTACTTTTACAGTCCAATAGCTAGAGTATTAAATGCCTAAAAATTTTAAGGAACACATTCACATAACTGTTCTACAATTTAAGGAAGCCCTGTGCCCATTTTACAGATGGAAGGGGGGGAAAAAAAAAAGATAAAAACAAGCACCACACTAAGTAACCTGTTACCTGTCATAGCAAAAATCTGTGGTAAACCAGGAACCTAGTAATGGCATCTAACCAGCCAAGAGATCCGCTCTATGGTTTTGGGAAACAGCATCACCACATTACTTCAGTTAGTCTTTTCCACTGCAGACTAATAAATTTCTCTCAAGAAATGTCCTTCTATTCATCTCCCTGAGGACATGAAGGTTAAAGTTTTCCTTCTCCAATTTTACATAGACTTTACCTTTCCTATCTTACAAGTGACCAACGTATTTGGTTCCATACAGCAAGGAACCTTAAGATACAGCTAACAGAGAGACACTCCAATACAATTCCCATTGGTTTCTCACTGACTTAAATTTGGGCAATTCCTAAGGCCCACTCAAAATAGCACTCTGAAAGGAAGCAAATGTTTTACTGGTAACGAAGAACTATTGTTTGTTTGGAATAGATTGAAACTACGCTTGATTAGCAGAATGTTGCAATGTCAAGCAGCTGCCTTCCAGCTCTCACTCTTTAGCTACATGCACAGCGTAGCCCCACGTAGTGACATCTGCTGTACCTGAATGGCAACAATGAAGTTTCTTTTCTGTCCAACTCCATTTACCAGCTTTGTTTCTACTTTTGTTGTTGTTGTTCTTGGGGGCGGGTTACCTTTTTTTTTTTTAATCACTATAGCTTGGGTTCACATTAACAGTAATGTGTGGGCCACAGTGAGTTTTTAATTTATGCATGAGATATTTATAGGTTATTGCTACTGCAATTAGTGTAATATCAATTTTGTCTGATCCACATATTGCATATTCCATTGCAATAACCCAACAAAATTAAAAACTGTAATCATAATACTAAGGTAGGAAGAATCCTACTTAAAGCTGATACCAATTTGACGTAGAAAGTTAGGTACTCTTGACTCAGGGCTATATAGAGGTTCTTACTTTAAAAACAACCTAAAACCAGACATTTTCTTTAGAAAGCTACAATTTTCTGCATAACCCCATTTCTCATATTCTCTTTTTAATTTAAGGTGCTTGCATACCTATCTACAAGCTTACACCTGAGTTACCAGAACACACCACCGCAGAGAGGTCTAAGACAGAGTTCCAGTGCTAGCTAAACAACCAAAAGAACTCTCTATGTGCTAAATTATTTATATGCAAATAATCATAGAGCTCAGAACAATTGATGGATGGCACCTTTGCAGTAAAAGATCATTGAAAAGACACAGTATTTCTCTAACTACAAATTACAGGTTTTCAAAGCTCCTTAGCTTTGCTTTAGGTATGCACTATAAGTATATTTTACCATTTTACTGTTTGCAATAAAGTTTTCTAGCTAACCACTTCAACACAGATTGTAAACACTGCTGTGCAAGACACTGCCAGAAATTACAAATTTATTGTATATTTCAAAAGCAGGAGACCAAGCTGTACATAAGAAACGTTTGGCCTTTCTTTTAAATAAACCTATGGACTTGTTTTGTGGTACTTGTTTAATATTCATGGTAACCAGCAGTTCCAAGATATCACACTGCTAGAACCTTTCAGTTCAATAAGTAAATTTACTTATTGAATTTAAATTTACAATAAGCGTATTGTAGTGTTAAACATCATTATACAGTAAGGGTTGCCTCAGTAGTATAATCTTTGTTTTCGAGGTTTCTGAAACTGGGTTCGTATAAAATCTTTGGTTTAAACCTATGCACACAGTATTCCTCGCAGGAAAATTATTTTTAGAAGCAGGAACTAGGAAGGAGGTGGTAAGGGAAAAAGGGTTATATTAGTACTTGCCTGTTATTTGAACAATTAACACATTTTTAATCTGCTAACTTCCACTGATAAAAATTAAGTGACTTTGAACTCTGGTAAATACAATTAAGCAAGTACTTATGTTGTAATTAATGTAGTTCCAGTTCAAATGTTTAAAAACAGTGGAAACATTTTCTCCTCACTAATTCATAAGGTCATAAAACAATGTTCTCATTAGAGCCATTTGCATACGTGAATTACTGAACAGCATGAACTGCAACAAAGCTCTGCTACAGTTCGGAGCAGGACATGCAGCAGGGTTTTCCCATGCATTCACAGTGAAATTGCTATATTCACATCCCTAACTCACTACTAACCAATGTAAGAGAATGAGGGACAACTTTTGTGACGACCTTCCCACCTATTGCTGGGAAACATTTTCCTCTCTCTCAGCCCTTTCTTACTGCAGAGGAAATGGCAGAAAACCCCCAAGATAACACTCATAATGAAAAGAACAAAACACAAAATGCAAGGGCAGAAACTATGCACGTCCTTTAGGGGGAGATTATTTGGGACTGGGACAGTGAGAAAAATAATTGCAGATGCCAGGGGCCGTAATAGCTACCCAAACGCATGATTCCACAGGTCTGCCTGCTGTTGAGAATGGGTGTGCTGAACCAGAAAGGATTCATTTCTCATCTGCACATCAGCATAAAATAGGAAATAGTTACTACAATGTCAATATTCATTCCCCGAGGCAGATATTCACTACTGAGGAACGTATTCTTGTCCTGTATTATACACGCACACAACGAAAAATAAAATCAGAGATTAACCAAACACAGGATTTGACATAGTTAATTCCTGACTCTGTGACTGACAAATAATATTTTTTCCTGTGTGACTACAATGAAGATTGGTTTGAGACATTTCCACTCACAGAAGCTTATGCCTTCTATCCCTTAAATCTCTGTTGTAAAATGAAATTTGTTTTTAAATATGTAAAGAATTAAAAAGGAACAATTATCATTAACACTGTACCTGACATCAATGCACAGTAATTAATGTATATGTGTCTTCCATGATACCTGTATATGCATACGTATAGAGAGATTTTAATTTCTAAAACAATTTTAGGTACTATTTTTACAGGAAAAGCTCTCAAACTGAAGTTTTTTCCTAATTTTGTGAACACATATTTTCTTGTTTCAGCAAGTTTATCATGATGGATAAATAAAGAATTATTATTTTTTTAAAAGCTGTTGTGAAAGTAATTGTCTTCAGAACAACAGATGCAGCTTGCTTTAAAGGACAGTTATTAATTTGCAATTAGATTTCTTTTTTAATATTAAATAAAATACTCAGAAAAAACATGTATTTGTGGAAAATCACCTGTGATTGTTCCAATTCTGCTTTGTTTAATTTGATGCCAAGTATGTCAGCAGCAATTCTCTGAAAACACAAGAAGACCTATGGAAAAAAATTAAATTGCATTTAAATGATTAAAAACAGACATCCTTTAGGTTTTTTCAAATTTATCAAACCATTCTTGAACTGTAAACAATGAGATATACAAAAGTATGACCTGTGCAAAACAGATCTGAAAAGAACCTCATCTGGTACATTCAATTTTGTTTAAAAATTGGAGAAAATAACTCAACAATGGTACAAGCAATGAACAGTATACTGGATTGTTAAGTAACACTTCCACTCTGCCTCCAGAGACCTAAGTTTAAACAAGCTTTCACACAGCCCACCTCTCAAATTCTACTCTCAGTGCTATAAAATATGAATAAGGGTATTCATTAATGTTTAGCACAAAAATATATTACCAGAGTATTGTGCAATAGAGATGTGGGTTTCTGAAACTGAGAGCAGAACTATGCATCACCATCACCAAAATCTCTACTATACGTGTTTAAAAAACAGCAGTATGAAAGCCAAGCAATGATATATTTGTTCTGAAGAGTCTTGCAAAACATTATGAGTGTTATACTGAACAGAAGTTATCTAGGAAACAGGCAAGATGGTGCAGAGCATGCACCAACCTAGCAGAGTCAGACTTTGGACATGGTTTGACAGATAACATGGGGTGGCAATGCTATCATAACTAACCGCTTCACTTCATCTCAATCCAGTCCACCAATCTTACTGTTTAGGCAGCTGCATTTTAAATGAGATTAAAGAACACAACAGATGTTAAAGAGCAGCAGCTTAAGCTTGCACTGCTGCTGAACACTGTATTGGCAAGCTACATGGTTATTCAATTGAGCTCACAATCTAAACTAACAACAAACATTGCTTTTCATCATGTAGCTGCCAACCCCAAAAGGTAAGGTCTGTATAAGTGCTTTTAGTCATTTTCAATGAGAATTCAAAAAAATACCATTTACACAATCTCTTCTTACACCTGGCATGGAAACTAGTAGCGAATTAGTGGCACAACCAACAGGCTACAGTAGCTTCCAAAATAATTTCTCTTTCTCTTAACTACTTGGTCTATTCTACTAGCATCCACACAGCAAGACAGGAAATCCTGAACAGGCTTACCTTTTCCAGAGACCAACTTTAACCCACACTGGGCTCTCAGGTGCACTAGATCACCTGCCATGAGGATGCTTTGTGCACGAAACATGGGGCATGAGTTCAGTGCTTCAGTTACGTAATTTGATGGACAGTAAGACAGTTGGTTATACTAAATCTTTCGTGAAAGTTTTTCTCCCCTGAGGAGACTTTTGCGCTTTTCTCTGTACATAAAATTATCTTTTGCAAACGTTGGAAAGATCTGAGGTAAACAAAACAAATCATTTATCTTAACTGAGTATTTAAGATTCCTCTAGTAATGGAGTACTGCTACTCCACAGTAGCAATGGATGGCCTCTTCTTAAATCACTGTCTAGGGTAAACACCCTGTCTTTCCTGCACAAGTACCCAAATACATGAAGATTTGGAAAGGCCAGTGTGCGGTAACAGTGAAAGAGTTAATTCGAATCTATATTGAACTAAAAATAAACTACTGTAAACCATACCTCATACCTTCTTTTGTTAGTAGATATTTAAACAGAGATTTCTGGTTAATGCTTTCTATGTATGTTCAGATTTACTTTTGTTTTTAAACAGTACGTTAAAAGAAAGTACAATCAGTATATGTAGTGGGATGCGGCTGTAATTCATGAATCAATTAGAAAGATGTAATGAAGATTCCTTCATAATTTGTAATGTTAAATATATCTACCTTATAAAAAAGAACTGCTTTTTCATCTTATTATCAAATCCCACCAAAAAGACTGTCTCCTTGAGAAAGAAATACATTTTATCAGATGCACACTTCATTGACTGAAGTATTGTAAATTTTTTCTTCTGTTCCTAGCATAAAAAGCTTGAATTTTCACACTTTAGACAAAAATTTATGCCAAAGATTTAACACAAACTATAAGGAGAATCAGGATTTACTGCATTTGTAACAGCAGTATTGTTAGACTGTACAGAATAACTATTATCGTATAAAATTAGCCAGTCCAGTGTAGAAGTTTCATCAAAGATCTTAAAACAATTGATTCCATTTGTTACAGAATTATATTTCCATATAATTGAACATGGTCTTACTGTTCAATAACGTAAAAATAAAGTAAACTATTTTATCATAAATAGGAGACAGATACAGGACTGTTTTATGGGAATGACAAAGTCATTAGGCATATGACAGAAATCAAGCAAAACAATACAGTGTGATTTAATTAGACTGATACGGTCATTTGAAAAAGAAACTTTTCTTCCATAGGCTTCCAACTAAAACAAATAGCTCAAGAGTCAAAAAATTGTTCAAAAATGTGCTCTGCAAAGCATTACAAATACCAGAATGTTCAAATTTCAATGGACCTGCAGAGGGAGTGTCTCTCATGGCTCAGGACCCGTATTAAAAACTTTGATCACAACAGGGTCTTGTGACATTATCAACTGTTGGAAGTGTCTATATTGATGGCCTACAGATGAGACTCCACCTGCATTGAAGGAATGCATTTAACTACAAGCTGACAGCAAACAGAGATCTAGCTGGTCTCAGTTCTCATGCTGATGTATAAGCTACACCATTTCCATATTAAAATGTAAGCCTCAAACTGCAAATCAGATGAGAAGCTACTGTAATTAATAAAGAACACATACACTTATACAAGGGTATTGCACATAAGAACTATTTTTAAGAACTTTTTTATTAAGAACTATTTTTCACCCAAGTAGGTAGGCAAAAAGGAACTGCAGCAGCCAATGATTTCTTATGTGAAGTATAATAAAACTGCTACGCCATATCCCAGAATAATGGCTTTCTTAAAAAAAAAAAAGAGAGAGCTCCACAAGGATTTTCTTCTTCTTACTTACGGAATCTCCTGTCTTGGCCGACACGAAATGGCTACTGAAATTGTTTTCCTGACAAAATCGTTGGTGCTTGTCAATTTTCACTGTGCGCATATGCTCCAAGTCAACTAAAAATAAGTTGAAAAAAGGAAAAATTATGAAAGTACAGCCCATTTAACTGTCTTAGAAATTATTCATTGGATACACATCAGATGTAATCTTTTTCTTTATAGGTGTATGCAAATATAAGCTTCTTTCTTTTTATAATCATTTGCCAAAATAAAAATAACTAAGTACCTCAGATTAACGTAATTTGCAAAACTAAAATGAAACCACAATTAAAATTATACGGTCAAATGCAACAAATTCATATCTGAAATAAAGGACAAATTTATTTCTGCATACACACAAGAAATTTGTAACAACTTCACTGCTAACTACACACAAAAACCTGAGACAGAACTAAATTTTGTGCATTCTGTTTGCAAGGATGATGCATATTGGAGATTCCAGTGTAATCTAAAGACTTTTACAAAATAGAGTTCACCAAGTACATCTTAATCTACATATTTTTTCTAAGTAAAAAATGTAAATGAGTTATAAAGAATTTTATTGCAGAACATGGTACAGCAAAAACATTCACTATAGTAAAAAAATTAACTGAGTAAAAACATTAGTGCTTAGTTACTTGTATGTGAAATTTTCAATTCCACAAAGGTATGGTTCAGAAAATTAAAAACAGTAAAATGTGTATTTCAAGAATCACACACGTTTTAATTTTTATCATTTTACAACCATTGGAAGTACAGCAAAGCTTTCAAATGGTATTTTATGTTGAAAAGCACTAGTTGGTTCCAAAACAACATGGAACTCAAGTCTTGCACAGGTTTTATTGTGTACATTCCAGTTCCTCCAAATCTGATCCTAACGTAACTGGAAACTATATTGAACAGTTTCTCTTTTTATTGCATTACAGTTCCTATAAGGGTGTTGACTCAATGCCGTCAAATTATAAGGCAAATATATTCAGAAGGATTTAAGGACAACCAGGCTCTTTGAGTCAATACAGGAAAAAAAAACTTAAACTGATTTCCTGAGGAAGGGACCCAACTGACTTGTAAAAACTTGTAAATTTGCAAATCTAGTAAGCCTGTATAATAGTGTCATTTGATTATCAGCTGAAAAAATGCTCTCCTACTACATAAAAGGCTTTATTTTAAAATGATATTGGAGGTCTTTAATTTGTAGGCTCTGGAGATTTTCTCTTGGCGATTTTTAGTCTAACAGGGGATTCCTACACCCCATTTATACTGCTTACCTTGGTTAATGTGGAGTTTTTGCCACATATTACTGTTACTTGCACATCAGTAAGGCCTTGTTTATAAGAACAGGCCTAAAATCATCCAGTTACCACAGGCATTAATTTGTGAAGGACTAAAATACTAAGCTATTAACACTAATGTTTGTAGTACAGTTTTTCATAATACTAAACGCAGAATATATAGTTTCATAAAAAATAGGAAGAACAAACACGTTTACTAGGATAAAACCCGAAGTCGATAACAATTTTGTTACAAACTCATGCAGTCTACATAACAGCTACTTAACTTTTTCCTCTGAAAAATAACTACCAGAAGACAGCCTCTGTTGAAATGCTTTTAAGAATAAAACACAGCATACTGCCTAAATCATATCATTATTAACTATTATTTTTACTCTTCACATATCAGCCTTAAGTGCATCTTGGAAAACACGACAGTGAGATTACTCTTTTGGGAAAAATAAATACATATTTTCCTTATTTTTATTTGATGAACTCTTAAAGGAACCTTAACCCCACCTCCAAATTTCACTCACTGTATTTCTTTGACTATACCCAAACCCCAAACACCTACACATGATTACAATAAAAGGAGCAAGAGAGAGAGAGTGCACGTTCACACTGTATCCCTTTACAATACCACGACATGCTTATGTAAGTCCATAAAGACAAGCTCGCAAGTTACAATCTCTCTCAGACTCTCTTTCCCAGGAAGGAAAGAATAGGGAGTGGAAGAACACAACAGCATGCTAAAAGGTTGATGAATTTTCAAGAAGAAAATGCCACTGCCATCTTGGAAATCATATCCTCCAATTCCTCCCATCTTCTATTTGAAGAAACGACAAGAATAATATATGGTCAGTGAAGCATATACTTTACAACAGTAGAGAAATTAAAAGCATACAAGATCCTAGAATCTAACACACTGGAAGTGAAAATCAAGGTGAAATTATGTTTCTGAATTTTGTGTAATTCTCAGTCCCCTTCCCCACTTGCAAGTATTTCAGCTTGTGCCTTCTGAATTATGGGCAGTCTGCTGTGAACTGTACGGTTACTGTTACGCTAGATAACTGCCAGGTAACTGTCCATGTGCACACTCTCAGCCACAGCAAACGCAAGGCAATTCATGTTACATTAGCTCTCAATGAAAGAGGGCACAGTTTTAGTAAAAGAAAAGGGTTTCAAGCATTAATAAATGTTTAACTATAAAAAGTTGCAGTTTGCAGTCAATGAAAGATGACTAGGCTGACTCAAATTACTTTGCATTGCCACAGGCTAAGGGCACAATCATAGACAGCTACTGAAGATCAGCTAAACTACAGGGAATAGTTACCCTCCAGTCCTCGGGGTTTTGGTTTTTTGGTTTTTTGGGGGGGGGGTTGTTGTTTTTTTTTTTTTTAACATCTGACATTGGTCAGCTCGACAGGCAGAATTCTTAGCACACCAGGAGATAAGTCTTGTCCAGCTTTTATTTAGACACCACAGCAAAAAGACTTTAAGGAGGGATTTGGAGGAGAAAAATGATTTTCTAAAAAGATGTTTATAAGGAATGCAGGGACTTTCTATAAAGAAAACTAACAGCTGGCCAATGTGGGCTGGTTTGATGAGCCAATTAACAGCAGGAATAGATATCTCAGGATGAAGTATGATACTAGAATGCACTTAAGCCATGAAAAGTTTAAAGGCGAAGACGAATAAGTTTTGGATAGAAACAAAGAGAATCAGATACATAAATACAGTCTGATTTTACAAAGCAGGAAAATGATCTTGCAGAATATTCTAAATGACTAGATAACATTGCATTGGCCAAGAAAAAGGAATTACTGAAATTAAGATGCAAAATAAGAACATTTTAACTCTGGTAATGGTTATAATAGGCCATATCTAACAAAGGTCTCAAAGAAAGAATCTGCAAGATTTGGACACACATCAAACACAAACATTTAGAGAAAGGCCCAAAGCAAAGTTTACGTGCCAGACGGTACAGTCATCCTGCTCATCTGAAATGAATGACAAAGACAACAGCAGGGGAAAATTAATAGGTCCATTTTTACCAAGCAGAATTTAAATTGATGGATAGCAATTCATAATGGGATGTCTAAAAGAGACAAAAGGATTTTAGTTTGAAAAGTGAAAAGAGATTTAACTATTTACAAACAGTGAGTCTCTAAAGCACACAAATGTTACAAACCAGTATGTTGGATTAAGCGCTTGGATACAAACTCTGCTATAAATTATGGTTTCTGATCATGAAAAGCTAATGCAACCCCAAGAAGTGTAAATTTTACAGAATGCAGTGAGAGCATTTCTTTGATCTATCATTTCTAACTAAAGATCTTAAAAATGGGGCCAACAGGAATGGTAGTTAAAGTAGAAGTTAGCAAAGCAATAGTTAAAACGTCAAAGGACTCCGAGAACATTGCTAATTCCTTGACTATACAGGAACCACTTAGTATATTTGCATTAAATGGAATACTTAAATAAACTACATGAAAACTGAAATCAGGAGAAGCAGAGGGACATCATGAGCAATGGAAGAGAGAGAAAGGTCACATTTGTTTCCCTGATTGGCCTAATGAGGACAGAAAAAGGGGCTCATCAGCCCCCCGAGTAATTTTGAAGTCCTTTTCTAAGAAAAAAGCATCCACAATATGGGCTGCTGCCATTTGCTCACTTTTGTGCCTGAAGTACACACTAAAAAGCTCACGTGACAACTACAAAAAACCCTCACGGTTGTACCAGATACTCTCCAAAAATTATCTCTATTGTCTTATTTGTCCTCTTCTGCAACTCTGTTTCTAATTTTGTTTCCCTGGAATCAAACCAAACATTCACCTTTAAGCTTGTCTGGTGTGAAAAGTCATTTCAATTATAGCTAGTGAGATATATTGCTGCTCCATTACAGATCTATAAGCATTTACATGTACAGGTATCCCATAAAGATACTGGCATAACAAAAATACATTAGGAACTTCAGGAATTCAGACATGACTTCCACCAAGCCAGACAGATGCAAGTGAAAAATCTCATCTCGTAGATGAAACCAGCATAGATCAGCGTCTGCTGTAGCAAAAGCAGGTAAGGCTTGCTAAAAGACTTGTTTCTCATGAACTCAATTCTGATTTGTAGGTGAGACTAAACAGAGACCTAGTGAGGTGAAAAAAGAAAAGAGCATCTAGGAGAGAAGTATGAAACTCCCACAGAAATCCCGAAGATACTCCCTCTAAGGCATTCCTGAAGATGTGAGGTAAAAAAAAAAAACAAAAAAACAGGTAACAAGAAAACTGCAGAATCTATGTAAGGAAAAAAATGTAAACACCATCATGGTCACCTCTATGGAGAGCAAATGACATTTCAAAGAAGACAAGGACAAAATAGTCGTTTTAAGTTAGGACCAGAGAGATTTGATTAGATCATACCTTCAGGTTATTTATACAAACAACATTTTCATTATCCTCTGAATTGCTGCTATACATCACTTACTTGCAGTGAAGAGCTGATAGACAGTGCTAACTCAAAATGGAAATCGTATTTTAATTTAAATTACTATCTGCAAGGCTAGGTATCAAATTCTGAGCAAACAGCTGAGACAGTATAAATAGTTACTCCAAGTCAAATCTCGATATAACTTTACTTGAGAAATTAAGAGTCAGTCACTGAAATTTTTATTAGGTAGTAGCAAGGGAATAGAAAAGCACTAGAAAGTGATAGATAAAACACAAATGGGTGCTTTACAATCTACCCACACACAGTCAATTCAATAGCAATTCAGTCTTGATTGAATAATTCTGCTATTTTTGACTTGAGACTTTGAAACCACTAATGGTAAATGAATTAATGCCATATTTGTTTCTCTTGCACTATTTAGATATGTGTACCATTCCTTTAAGATAAAAAAAGGCTTGCAACAAGCCACATAGCACCACTGTGCAGGGACAAACAAGCATTTCCATTCCATTACACTATACGTATGCGGAAAACCAAGTCAGGCAGCTTAAATACTACTTTAGCTCACCTGATTCCCTGAAATGAACTAGAACGAATATAATCAGTTTGCTTCAAGGAATAAAGTGTGATATCAAGTCACACAGCTGTATTGTCTTAAAATTAATTACATAAACATATGTGTAACAATCTACCAGAGTAATACAACGGATACAAACATGAAGCCAGTAAATATTTTAAAATATGTATCATCAGTTAGAAGAATGATGAATGTTCTGGTTTTAGAATCGTTCAAAATGCTGAAAATGTAATAATACTGTATTTTTATTTAAATATTGTCATTCAAGCCAAGAAATGCACACACTCTAAAAAGACAACAGAACATCATTTATGTAGAATGTAAAGGCTGCTACTCATGCTATTGATCTCCCTTTCACCCAGAGCTGCCAGTCTCTTCTTTCACAACATCACTGGAGAAGAAATCCACGTAAAACTACAGTTTTTTTAAAGTCAGAAAACATTCATTTTGCATGAATCTTCCTTTCAGGTAATTCTGGAAGAAACACAAATATATAACTTGTACAGGTACTTCCAGGCAGCTGAAAAAATAGTGACAGTACTTGTTCAGAATGGCATAAACAGCTGAGTGGCACGCATAATGCGTGTTAAGCAAGTCTGAATGTTTAATAGTTTGTTGGCACTCCTCCTGGATGGTGAGATGGCACTTGTGAACTATAAGGCACTACACAGTCGTTTTAGATGATTATACCAGTGATAACTAACATAACCACTTTCTAAACCATATGTATGAAAAGCAACATGAAAGGGGCAGTTCAAAGAATCTCAGTAAAGGGATGCCTCTCCACTCAGATCTGACCGTCTTTCACTTTCAAAGCTTGCAATTGTAATAACCACGAGGGAATCTGTTACAAAGGGGCAGTTCTCCTGTTTAAGCTAAACTTTTTCTTTTATTGGTAATTACAGTATTTGCTCTTAAAATTGGTATTAACACATAAATGAATTTACAACTCTCTAGTTTTCTAGTTCTCATGCATATTATAACTATTTCATATTTTAATATAATCAAGCATAGTTTTAAAGTTATAAGTAAACATCTACATTAATCTACGGTACTGCACAAAAATATATTCTTTTATAGTATGCTGTGAAAAAAGAAATATAAATCTTTCTGCAAAGTATTTGCAGCTGTTCACACAAGGTATACAATTACATAATGTTTAAATAATGAGCTATCACGATTAGCCCACACAGACATGACAAGTAAAATGCTTTAATAATTTATTAATTTGATTTACATGTGCTTAAAATTATGTACATATTTTCTCTTCTGAAAATACTCCAGGGTCATAAAAAAAGGGGGCTGTATATGATGATCTCTTTTTCATCCTATTTTTCTGTATTATTTCAAACTGATTTCTTAAGAACAAACCTAGCTTGAGCACCTGAAAACCTAACAGAGTGATGAAGACAATACTGTTATACAGTAATATCTTCATGCAGTATACACCGCTCAACAAGCACAGTCAGTTTAATTTTAGAGTTCGAAGGTTCTGCTTCTCATGCATAAGGAAAAGTGCATGAAAAAGGGAATAAAACTGGTATTTCTCTAAGATGTGCCCAAATATCCACTATTCTAAAGTACAAAAAAATCATAATGAATACTGGGAGCAGCGTTCTGGGTAACAGGATTTACTGCCCAGTTTATCAGACCTCTGCCCCACAGCACCTCAGCAGAGCATAGCTTGGTGGGTCCCACAGCTCTGGTCACAAGGAACCCCTCTCAGGCCTCTCCTGCCATAAGCAGTATTACCCCGTTTTAATTCTAATTCTGCCATCACTCCAAAGAAAATAGAAAAAAAAAAAGCCATCAAAAAACCTCCCTAGCTTTTTACTGCTCAGCTTACCAGTAACCTACTGCTTTCACACTAAAAGATGGAGCTATTTCATTCTGCCTTAGTTTTTGCCTTTTTTTTTTAAAGAATATTTGAATGGGTTACTTAGAACTTCAAGCAAGTGCACTTTCATTTTCTAATAGACACAAAGATTCTTTCTGTGCAAACTAAAAATTCAGATATATCAAGTATCTGATGTTATTAATTATCATTATCTGATATTATAACATAACTAGAAATATGCAGAAATAATAAATTAATTTGACAACAAATTGTACCAAGGCTGCAGTACTATCAGACTTTATGTATCACCCAGCTTTTTAAAAACTAGTTTTGATTCGGTACTTTTGAATTACATTATTACTACAGCACACAGTTCTTCTCAAACATTCAAATGTAAATGTCGGAGTGCAAACTACAGCTTTTTGTAGTTAATTTTTTATTAATACTTTCAATCTTTTTCTCACACTGAAATTGTATAACTGCCAAGAAAAGAAAACACTTTCATAGAAGTCCTGAAAACTATGCCACTACTCTGATTTAAGGAAGCTCAAAACGAAATATAAATATAGTTCCAGTACAGATTTTCTCAGTAACTTTTTAGGTTATCAAGAAAACATCTAGAGTGTTGATCTGGTTATACTCATGTCAGACAAACTACATGTCACATTAACTACCTCCAGGAAGTTATTCCAAACACAAAATAAACTGTTTATGCCCCTTCTCAGATAGATAGCATGACAGAGTGTTATTAGTTGAAGACAGATGAAATACATTAATTTGATTGCAAGCATGTGTTTACTTTCTCACTGTCATGTACATTCTACTGCTGATGCTTCGCTATGAGGGCATAGTAACAAATTAAACGTTGTATTAGAAAACTTGCTAAGGCAGAATAATAATAGCTGGTGCTGCACTTTAATACTTAAAAAAACTATACTTAATGTTTCCAGCTACAACAGGAAATTATTGGTTTCAGAAAGAAAAAAAAATTGATAGCTTAAAAACTCTTGTAATTTACACAAAACATTGTAACACCTCCTCCTCTAAAAAAAAAGAATTATCAGCAAAAATGCTTGTCAATTATTGAAGACAAATACAACCTTCTAAATGCCAAATCTATGACCTGAGCTCCTTCTAAACCAAAAGACAAATTCCTACAGATACAAAACAAGAACATGTAGGACTAATATGAGAAATGAAAGGTCCCAGGACCCAATCCTTAGGTCTCCAGTTAAAAACAGAAAGGCATCTTGCCTACAAAGTGAGGTTGCCTGGTTTTGTGCATACTTCTCTTATAGGCCTCCACTATTTGTACAAAGCCTATGTGGAATTCTCCTTCCTCTCAAAGAACAACATATAGAAGACACAAAATCTGTGATGAGTTTCTTAAAATAAGGGTATTTCACACAAAAAATCAGATTGATAATGCTAATAGTTTGTTCTAACACAAGAAGTAATAAGAAAGAATGTGTTTAGCATGACAAGTTCGCTTTGATTTGCATTTATGCAAGTAGCTGTAGTCTTTATATTGTGTTCTACACAAAAACATCCCATGATAAATAAGATTTTCAAATACTGTTAAATAATAAAGTATTACAGCACTTTTTCAACAAAAAACAAGAGCAGCCAGAAGCAAATGTCTCCATTTCAGCATACCAAGTGCAGCTAACTATAGAGGACAAACTGTGACAGGATTCTCACCTAATAACAAGGATGTATAATGTTTGGTAGATGACAGAACCTTTTTAAGAAGATACGTTAACCTTCAGAAATACAAACAAGCAGGCATCTTTTCATACCAAAGTAAAATTTCTTATAAAAAAAAAAGAATACACCCAAGTTTCTTTTCAAAACTCAGATGACATGACTGGCTTACACAACTTGAAGAGACAGTTAAAGAGAAAGTAAGAATATTTCTTTCCTCAGCTAGACATTTCCATTTTTCAATAAATTCTTGGCAAAAACTCTTGCAACCATTTATCACTGGAATGAACAAACTAAGATTTCATTGATAGTTGGAATCTGATCCCTTCTGTTAGGTACCTATACTCCTTAACCCTACCCCTAATGCAGATATTTTTGGAAACAAGTGTTCAAAAAAGATGGTGTTATCAAACATATACACAATTGAGTCACCTTGTAGTATCATTTTAGGATTATTATTGTATATTAGTATATTATTTTAGGATTAAAATATAGTTGGAACAACTCAGCTTTTCTTTGCCTTTTTAAAAGGGTGTCATAAGGACACAGAAAGCAAGAGAGGAGAACGAAGACATGTGTTGACTGCCATCTCCCCACCCTGCAACTCAAGTGACTAAGTACCTTGGAGATATATCTAGACGGCATACAGTGGCGTGCAAGGAGATGACCAAGTTACCTTGAAATGCATTAATCTGAGCACAAGGAGTTTAGATGTGGCAGTACAGACCTCTGTGCAGATGATTTTACCACGTATCTCTGTTTATTGTCTGCAGTGTACAGACCTAAACAAACATGCCCTTAGGGTAAGCTTAACAAATCGAGTGGGGGTGTGAAATGAAAGAACATGAAACACTTTTATGCATACTAGTATGGAGAATGAACAGCCCAGCTTCAGCAAATTAATGCCACTCTCTCTCAAAAGCATCATCTCACAAGACTTTAATGTTCTCTAATTTCACACCTTTGGTTAATTAGCTTTTGCTTTCCACAAAGAAATGTGTCCTAAGATCACAAGCTCCTCCCAGAAAGACAGTTTGTTCACTCTTGCTTTTATCTAGACAGTCGGACTCTTACATGGCCCTTATCGCCAGTTTGTAAGCACTTTGCAATTACTGACAGATCATTTGCTGACTAATTCTCTTTCCAATAAATTAGGCAAATACTTATTTTTACAAATGGAAGAACATATATGAAAATATATATTTAAAGCCTTGCCTAAGATCACATGAAGTTTCACTGAACCATGAATTTATTGCTTTGTGCACTACATCATCTTTCATCTTCTTCAACACTTGTGTTCAGGCTTCCTCATCTTTGTGCAAATGTGAAATTTGACAGCAATTAGTTTTACTTCCTTATTAAGTTAAAGCTGTTAATTTGGACTCAAAAATCTTTATAAATAGCTATTTTCTGGTGACAAGCAGAAATGAGAAAATGGCTGGGACAAGAGAACACCCCCAGCTGGCTTTTTCTTGCTATATTAATTACAAAAATCACTGTCAGTCACAGTGATGAGCACAGCATAGGAACACAGTGGGAAAGGTTTATTTATTGAGCAACACTGAGAAAGCAAAACAAAACAAACTAACCTGTACTCACAAACGGTAATCCAGGATGCCCAACAACAGCTGGAATTCCAGTCCCCACAGGCACACTCTAACAAACTTGCATTAGACAATGAAATGTCTAATGAAATTATAAATGATACAGTCATAGCATTAGGATGACCATCTCAGACAAATGGCAATTCTGTTAATTAAGTACGATAACTCAAATACGATATAGCATAAAAATATGTAATAATTATTTTGTATCTCTGCAACTCTAGCTGCAGCATTTCTTCTCACATTCTTAAAAATTTCTACGAGTAATAAATACAACATTTCACTTTTCGGATCCAGCATCCTTCACAAACACAGTAATTAAACATACACATTGAACAAAACAAGTTTCAAGTGATATGTCATTTTCTAATTGCCAGTGTTTTAGCGACACTAACAAGAAAAAAGTTATACTGTTTAGAATTGACATTTTCTTTCACCAGTATAACACTACCCTGTAAAAGACTAACATAAGAGAAACACAGAATCACTGGATTCATAATATTGTAAGAATATGTTTAACACCATGACGACCGGAACATATATATATTTTTAAATATTCATATGAACTCCTCTGGACAAATTAATTGCTATGAGCCTAACTTCAAAACATGTTTCTCTTGAGACTGCACATTACCATTTTTTGATAGTAGTTACCAAACTTCCCTATACCAAAACTTCAATGACTGCCCAAGCGCTCTGAAACAAAACTTGCTGACAGAAAAATAGTAACAGACCCTTCTTCAATTCAACATGAAATTATTTTTACCAGGATTACTGAAACAACATGAAAACTGCTTAAATTGATTTATTTAGCTGAGCTACTGGTGACAAATTGCTGGAATTCAATCGCCTTTTTCACAAAATAATTTCCCTCCTTGTAATATTATATCAACCTTTTAGGACAGTGTAAAAGTGTAAAAAAACAAATCTTAATTTCTCACTAATTCAACTATAGATACACTTTGTTTTGATTTAATTTAATGATTTCACAAGCTCAATAGAGTGTAAAAAAGACATTACAGTACCGTGATTACTGAAATTCAAAGTTGAGAGAATATATTTTTTTAAATGTTCTTTAATACCTTAGACATAAAGCTGTAATGTACTAAACATTCAGAAGATGGTGCTAGCCCAATACATCTGCAAGCCATGGATGGATCAGCTTTTCTTCACCTCCCTCAAATATCTTCTCTAATTTTTATGCATCTACTACATCATCAGTGAATTTATCAGTCCCAGGACAAGGTACAGTCATTGTCAGTGAAATAGTAAGAACACTACTAAATTATTTATCATTCTAAAATTCAGAAAGATTTAGTGGATTGACAGCCATAAAATATAAAGTTCATTATAATTTCATCAACTCTAAGTCTTGGGATCTTAATGAAAACTCATACATTTCTTACATCCTACCTTCATTCACTCACATCTGTCTCCTTTTGCAGTCAACAAGCGATAGTTTCCGCCCACAGTTTCAAGACCTACCAATGCCACCACCAAAGCTCTGAAAATCTCGCCAACCTGTTCCCACGCCTGGTTGTTCATTCCCACCCTCATGTCACAGTGCATTATTCTCTCCTCACCCACTTAGGAGGCCATGGAACTCGTATGAGCTTATGAAGCTTAATAAGCTGATCCATGTTAAAAATAGCCAAGTTTTTTTGCAATGTTCTGTTTAATCCAGATCAAGTCACAGATCCGATCTCCCATGCGGCAGTGGTGCCAAGACGTAAACCAGCTTTACCACAAAACCAACCGATCATGGAACTGCAGCCTCCGTGAGCTGAGAAGGGCTGAATTCCTCATCAGCATTCAAACGGGCAGGCAAGTTAACACAGTCAGTCTCACTATTGCATATGAAAAATCAAATTTTTCATGTTATTAAAGGCAGATATCTCCTTATTAAGAGATTAGATGCAGTCTGTAATTATAGATAGAATATAAAAAAATCCCCCACTTATCTTCCCCCCATCAAACCCCCACAAAACGTTAGACACATTTGCATTTTTACCTGTAATTCAAACATTCTACTGTGCCTTGTAAGCTAGGCACAGTTGTACGAGTAATTTCTTCCAAAAGTAGTAAATCCAGACATACTATAGCATCAAGCAAAAAGCTTTATCTTTACATAGCAATTCCTAAACCAGTGTTCTCAAAATAATGCATAGGAACATATCTCAGAATAATATATTTCATGAAGCCATGGAAATGAATTATTAATTCAAAACTTCTTCCTATAAAAACCATTTACCTAGTAAATAACACTTCCTCACCGGACCCACTCCAGCATTCTTGATAGCTGCTGCTGCATCTATCTACACAGGTATACTTCTGTTGATTTCACGCCAAGCAGACATGTTCAAAAACTGGCTATCCTCTCAAGTGTGATGCTTTTATCCAATACTCTTAATTACATGCTCCTAACAGAGCCAACCCAGGTCAGCTCTAGGCCCTTCCATGCCTGATTCCATTGTTGCTTCCAGCAGATGTAATAAAGAGTTGGAGATACTTAGTGCTTCTCCGACATACCCCCCTGGGAGCTCTCCCACAACAAAAATTATAAATGAACATGAAATCATTCACTGGGATATAAAAACAAGCCTTAAATGTTCAAAGATCAGGCCAAGTCAGTATTATTGTTATTACAATAAACCTCCAGCATTAAGCAATTTCAAACATCAGTTCTTCTTCCAAACTCTTTTCAGTGTAGAGGCAAGATTGGCACATATCTGAGTGAAATTACTCAGTTACTAGGCAATTTTTTACTGCTTAACTGTTCCATGTGTATCAAATCCTGTTTGACAGCAGCCCAGTTTGTCTTCCATTTGGAAGCTTTTGTAACTGATTATTACCAAGCCAAACTGTTTTCAACTAGCAGTAAAAAAATTAATAGTACAACTCAACTTTATATTAAATTACTTTTTATAAGAAAAAAATAAGACTGCTTAGCAAAGAAATATAACATACATTGATTAACTACAAAAGGATAAATGAAAACCAAATACATTCAGATCACTGATGGTAAATTTATCAGCTATTTCTTAAATTGAGCCACAGCATTTCAAAGACTATAAAGAACTGAATTCAAACTGTTTATATTTCAATAATACGATGATTTCAAACCAGACAGTAGAAGTGGGACTTTACAAACCCCTTTCACATTTGCGAACTCACATATTTCATTATCACTAACTAGTCACCCAGGAAAAAAAAAAAAAATTTCAATCAATGCATCAATCATTGATTCATCATAGTATTGAAGAACTGTGCTTGTCTCCAAATTGAATGAGCATATAGCTGGTTTCTTCCTGACATAAATTTCTACCATGATGTGAACACTTCAATCCAAAACTTCGTTAACATAACAGAAGACTAAAACTGATTCAGATACTGAGGAAAATCTACAAAAGTTCTTCTACAATATTTCTATCCATTATTGTTCCAAACAAATTAAAAACATTGAATAGTGGACACACTAAGAATATACTAATATCGCAACCTTACAGTATTAACTAGTCTCAGATGAGGAGCAAGAGGAGCCAACTCATCAGGGTAGCTACAAGGAACTGAACAAAAATCGTTAATAACTTTGTTCAAGACTTAAAAAGCTACAAAATGCATAAAGGACCCAAAGGAGTAAGAAAAGTACTTTGTACATAATTTGATTGTTACAGATCTAACAAAGCAGGGTCCATAGTCTTCTGAGAGCTAATCTGGCCATCTGGCTGTGCAGAGCAATCCAACCCCCTCTTCTTGTCTCACACACACACGCACACAAAAAATGAACTCGCACCAAAAAAATATCTTTTATCAAGAAAGTAGATGGTTCAGTGAAAGGGCTGGCCTGAAATTAGAGTTAGAAAAGTGATAGTTTCTTTAGCGGCTTAAGCTACCATAATTGCAAATCAAATGGATGGTCTTGGCTTTCCCTGTGCTACTGGCCAATCACTTCCAAACCTTCTCATGTGACGCTACAACGGCAGAATAAAAGGAATCCATGAGCTCATTCAGACAAGAACTCAGAATCACAGAATCATTAGGGTTGGAAAAGACCTTTAAGACCATCAAGTCCAACCATCAACCCAACACCACCATGCCCACTAAACCATGCCCTGAAGTGCCACATCTACACAATTTTTGAACAGTGATGGTGACTCCACCATCTCCCTGGGCAGCCTGTTCCAATGTTTGACCACTCCCTCTGTAAAGAAATTGTTCCTACTATCCAGTCTAAACCTCCCCTGGCGCAACTTGAGGCCATTTCTTCTCGTCCTATCGCTAGTTACTTGGGAGAAGAGGCCAACACCCACCTCACCACAACCCCCTTTCAGGTAGCTGTAGAAAGTGATGAGGTCTCCCCTCAGCCTCTTCTCCAGACTGAACAACCCCAGTTCCCTCAGCCACTCCTCATGAGACTTGTTCTGCAGACCCCTCACCAGCTTCGTTGCCCTTCTTTGGACACGCTCCAGAAACCCAACATCCTTCTTGTAGTGAGGGGCCCAAAACTGAACACAGGATTTGACATGCGGCCTCACCAGTGCCAAGTACAGGGGGCTGATCACTTCCCTACTCCTGCTGGCCACACTATTGCTGATACATGAACTCCTCCCGTTCTGTTCAGTTTAGGTTGGATCAGTGAACTGAACCAACTCTCCATGCCATGCTACCATGACTACAGTTGACAAAATTGAAACTGGGTTAAGTCAATTGTCAAACCACCTCCTCAGAATGGGCTGAGTGTTGTGGGGAATACAACACTGAGAAGAGCTGACACATGTATGCACTCTTAAAAATTTTTGTCAGGGTTCACTTTAATTTGAAAATACTAAGCAACCAAGTTAAGGTTCAGCTGGGACTTCTTTTTGTAAACTTTTTAACACTTTTTTTCTAAAACTTCTTAAAACCAAAGACAATTTTAAGAGTTTCTGTTGTGTTCAATTTTTATTGAAGTTAGAGAAAACAGCCACATCTGACTTACAGCCTAATTTAGATGCTGAAAGTATATTTTCCCAGATCATTTGGTCAGTCATGACCTCAAACAGTTAAACAAACCCACTCTACTTTTGGTAGTTAGGAGTCCTCAAGGATAAGCAGCACTTCCTTTGCTAGGTTTGAAAAGGAAAGGGAGAATATGAGTCAAGAAGTTAACAAGTCCCTTGAAAGTAACCCCAAGATATTATCTACTAAAATTTTAGCACAGCCCTGATGACGACCTAGTTTCTTTGTGACTTACTAATATACATTAAGAGGGTATGGAGTTTCCACAGTGAAAATTTCCATGGGTGAAGTTTTCAGAATTAGGATAGTAAAGAGACTTTAGTTAATGGTTAAACATTCATTTAGGCCATCATTGAGCACTCTGAAAAACTGTGTCACAATCATACTTCCTTTTAAAACATATTTATAAAAATTTATTAAACAACGTGTTCGATTTTCAGAACTTTTCAGCAAAACAATGTCCTTTAACATAGTCTAGGCAAGAAGTGGGGTTTTCAGAAGAGTCTGTGTAACTGGCACAGCTGAATTTGTTAAGGGCAGATACTGTAAAGACACTGAGGGCCTAAAATTAATCACTAGGGATTACGCAGATACTCAGTGCCTCTCTCTATCCTACAGACTTCCTAACTACTTTATCCAAAGACTATTGTATTGAAAAGTAAGTAAGAGACCGTGGAGCAACCAATAGAATCCAGGTCACATTCTCCCAACTGCACTGTTCCAACCAATCCGATACAAAGTAGTACACATAAATACAGCTACACAACCTAAGGCACTGATGGTAAAATGGCATGGGGTATTTCGTGTGCTGTTCTGGGGTTTTTTTTGGAGGGTGGAGAAGGGGAGCAGCAGTTACAACTCCCCAAGGTCAGGAATTTGTTTTTTTTTAAATCTGATATTTGAAGATGTGGTATAACCCATGTGAGTAACCCACCACAAGGAACAGTCAACAGCAGGTATTGAGGCAGGAAAATAAGAAACAGTACAACTACAATGATCATTCCTTGATACACACCTCACTTTCAGGCACATTGCATTCCTTCTCCTGACACTACATCTCCAGGTTGCTAGGAATACAGCTGAAATGTTTTATAGCCACTGGTAGACCAGTCCTTCACAAATCTCTGTGGTTCCTTTCTGAACGCATGTGCACTTTTGGCTTCTCCAACAGTCAATGAGCAGGATCTCCATAATTTAATTATTCACAATGAGAAAAAGTAATTTATCTGTTTATTTTATTAAGCTTGCTGTTTGATAAAATGGCATGAGATTTCCTCATGTTTGTATTGAAAAGATGCTATATAATTGTTCTCTAGTCTCTTCTCATGGTTTTATATACCTGTTTGACTTTTTCCTACCGCTAAGGAACTCAGAATCACAGAATCACTAAGGTTGGAAAGGACCGTCAAGATCATCAAGTCCAACCATTAATCCAGCGCCACCATGTCCCCTAAACCATATCCTGAAGCGCCACATCCACACGTTTTTTGAATGCTTCCAGAGATGGTGACTCCACCACCTCCCTGGGCAGCCTGTTCCAATGCTTGACCACCCTCTCGGTGAAACTCAATCTATTTCATCCCTCCTCATATAAAAGCTTTTTCATTCCTCTGGTCATTATTCCCCTCCTATACGCACTGTATAGACTGGGATCACCTAAACTTTTCCCAATTCTTGCAGATAATTCTGTGATTTATATCCAGAATTCTAATTCCAGTATAGACAGAGTCCTATCAGAGCTTTACAGTTTGGCACTAGGGATACTCACTGTGAGGGAAGGAAATTACTCGGCATTTTGTTTGTCCTACTTATTTCTTCTTTTCCTTTCAAAAATGACAGTGGGAAATTTTTAGGGAATTCTGACTAAACAACACAAAAATGAGACATCCAAGAAATTGGAAGTGATTAACAAGTTTTTTGGTTCCTGCTTGCTAATAATATGAAGTCATAACATACTTACATATAGAAGCAGAAAATGATAAAATAACCTTAAAAGTGTTTACATTGCTACCTAACTCATCTTCACTAGCTGCCCATGCAAAGAAAACATGGGCATATTGCAGAGAGATGTGTCAAATGAAAGCCATACCGAACCTTCAAATTTGAAACATGAGGCTGCACACCACAGGCTACACTGTTGGGGGCCAAAGTGATCCTGAAGGCATAACATAAGTGTGGAAACCCCGACACAGCAGATAGAAGTGTAATAAAGCAGTAATACCAAGATAGACCGTTTTAGTGATGGCACCAGTTAACACAGGCTGTAACCTGCTAAGATTAAAAGAGAACATACACCTCAACAACCTCAATTTAAAAAAAAAAATTGCAGCTTTGAAGAAACTTCAAAAGCATTTATGATTATTATCATTCTGCTGCCCCATGAAGAAGTCAAAAGACTTAATTAGAACATGTGGCTCAGGGGACATCTCACTTCAGTGGATCAGCACAAGTTACCATGCAAAGCTCGTTCTGTCACACTCACACATACAAGCTCATATCTATATGCCACATGTAGCCCCGGCCAATGCAACAGCCATACATCTACCAGGCTTCCAAACTGTATGAAGACAATTCCACATCCAGGTGCATGCTCTGGATGAGTATTAGTGCACACTGACACAGTAAGCTTGAGCCAAGAGAACCTATTGCCGCCCTACCACAGTGGGATTGGTCATGCCTGTTTTGGACACACTGCCACCATACATCTGGGAAGGTGCCGCAGTGGTGACGTCTCGCTTATGGAACGGACCAGCTAGGTCAAGCTCAAGGAAAATTGCCCACACAAATTCCAGAGATGCATATACATGGCTATTAGGTCCCAGAGCATGTTATACTCTAGCCCCGCCTCCTCATCAGTAAAGACAAAATGTTCTTGAAGGAACTATTTTTTTTTTTCTCTGAAAGCTCCTTACAGTACAGAAGGTGGACTGAACAAGGAATGATCTAAATCTTTCCTCTTTCTTTTAAATATTCAACATCTGATATATTCCCTGCATGCTCCTGTCCAACCAATTAGTCAAATGCGGTAACTTGGACTCAAAAAAAGAAATCCTGTGATTACCTCAAAATGCTTAAGTCATGAGCAGGACTATAATGCCTGCAAAATATGGCACGAGGGAAGTATTATCCTTCTACACTTGGTCTTGGAACTCGGGAATTTCAATGAACAAGATCCCTCATTAGAATTAGATGGGGACAGATGTACCTACACGGTGGGTGGGCACGGGTGCACATCAGCCTCTCCGACCTCTCTAATGAGCAATTTCCCCACATTCAAAGAAAAATTTCATAAAAAGTTAAAGAGAAATGGCAAGTTGCCTCCTGTTACCACTGGCCTAACTGCTTGGGCTGCTGCTTCTATAAAACAGATTTTTTTTTCAAAGAAAATTATTGTTAAAACCATTTGGCAGAAAGTGAAGAGCAATTGAAAAGTACAGTCAAACCAGCAGCTTGCTCTTAAAATTCCCCCCACCACTTTTGTAAGTATCGTTTTGCTTGTGGCTTTTAACAGCTGTTCACACACGCCTAAGCTAGATGTGAACTTTTATTCTCCCAAAACTAAACGCGAAGCTTTAAACAGCATCTGATTTAATTTTTTTTTAATTAAAAGTGGAGGTTAAAAGGACTGTGGAAATGGATGATGCAGCTGTGCTGATGCTAGGGAAAAGAATTCCAGAACAAGAAGTGAGGTAGAGTAAACACACAAAATAAGTTTCATGAAACTAAGTGCACACCACACTTAAGTGATTTTATTAAGTAATGGCAAGTTAACTCTATGTTTCTTGAGAAATGTTTTCCAAATTAAATTAAATTGTATTTTGCAAATATAATAGAATTTGGCTATCTATGATGCTCTTTCCTCAGAGCAATCCTAAAACTAATTCCAGAATGAAGTGGCTTCACAGGTTCCAGTATTATTCCCAAATACCTTTGGGAGCTCAGAAAAAACTCAGACACACAACTCGAAACTAGTTCACTAATATTGCCACGTTTACTGTTTTGTTTGTCAAAAGAATTTAACTTCCCCTGCACTGAGAGGTCTTCTTGGAATAATTAAACATTTAGAATCAGATTTGCAACAGTACCGAGATACTGAAATATGCAAGCAGGCTTTCCTAGGGTGACTTTTTAAAGCAACTACTGGGCAACTAAGCAATGGTTTAACCACATTTGAAAAACTCACCAGACAGCAGTCTGCATTTTTAAGCGCCAGCATATTCACAAAAATTCTGCCCTCTTGGCCTAATTACTTAATACATAGCACTAGATACCAAATTCAAACAAAGAAAAAACCCACAGAAAGGAGTATAAAAATGACACATTTTATTTCTACCTGTACACCTTAAGTACAAAAGCACACAATGACAATATAATAATTCTAGATATCAGAACATATTTAAAGGGTCTTTTTTACTAAAACTCTTAGGAAAAACATAAAAGTATTTTTAAAGGCAGACAATTCATAGGATTATGAAGGAAATGCCACATTAATCCACATGGATTATATACCCTGTAGACTGTAGCAGCTCCAAAAGAAATCTTTTCCAGTGCACTAGCACAGCTACTATTTAAACCAAAAGACCTTAGTAGTTCATCCATCAAGTTTATTCATCCAGAGGAACTGCTAGAATTTTTCTAAGATGTCTAATATACTAAAAAAGTATGCAAAGTAACCCACACTTCTCAAAACATAATTATTTAAAAAAAAAAAAAAGAAAAACCTAGTGTCCATATCAGGCTGATGAAGCAGCACCCTCAGAAGATCTATGAGCAAAAGAAAACTAACAACATTAAGAGCATTCCTTTTGCACCAGGCACAAAAGGATGGAAAAGAAAAGAGAATGGAAAGGATAAAAAAGTACAGGAAGAGAGACATGTAATCCAGCCTGGACAGCAGAGCCTAATCGAGAGAGGCAGGTGAAAAATTTTAGTGATGCAGTCATCTTTTTGCCTCCTTTGTCCATCCACAGGTAAGAGTCTCAAGGATGGGAAATAAGGCACTCATTACCAATATGAAAGTCTGACCTAATCAAAACCAGAATCCAGAATATTCTAGTCAGGTCCAATAAAAAACATTATAACCTGGATCCCTGCCTAGGGTACCTCTGGGACATAACTTGATGATATGAAGCCTTGATTTCTGTTGGGTTAGTTCCCTGCTGAATCCAAGGCACAGTTTGACAAATGAAACCCAGGTCACAAGTAAAACATTTTATGCAGGTGCATATAAATTACATTTGTGCACTTCAACACATCAAACATAACAAATAAAAGTTCACTACAGGTAAACACACTGATAAAGCAAATATAGCACTAATGTTTCCGAAAATTCTACAACTAAAACCATGCTTTAAGAATGGAGATTAATATACTGTACACCACTGACAGATAAAAGGATTCACAGTCCACCAATTAATAAAACACGTTTCATACCAGACAGAGCAGAAAGAAAATTCAACTTCCATAACTATGAACAAAAAGTCACTTTTTGTTTAGTTGCCTAATAGTACTGCCCTCAGCACTACAAATACATATAAATCAATACATACTTTTATACTTATGAAAGTATCGCTCAATGAGAAGACCGAAGGAACTATCAATGACCAATATACATTTGGCAGAAATACAGTTACTTAATATTCCACAAGCCAGCTGAAAAAAAAATTGGTTAACCAATCTCAGAAATTGATACACACTACAAATAAGACCACAGAGATGCACCCACACTATAAAATGCTCAAAAATGGATGGCATGGAAACAGAAAATGCCTTGTTCCCATAAGATATTTCTTCACCCAAAGGATACCAGAAATCCTCTTTCTTTTCACTCCTGTCAGTCAGTATGAGCCTAAACCTATCAGAAGCTAGCTCCCAAAAGGATCACAGAGATTTTCCTGTCTTGAGGATTCTTAACTGGAAGTGTCCTCCTCAGGTTAAACAACTATAGAAGCATATGGTTCTGCAACTAAAGGCATAACACGGTGAAACTATTCAAATTCAAATAGAAAGCAAGCATAACCATTTTCATCAATACAGCAATATAATCTGCTCCGGGCAGGGAAAGTGATTTTATTGCATGTTTGCTCAGTGTTTCCTTTGCACCTTGGTTTCCTAATCTTGGACTTTATTGAGAGACTGACTTTTTGCCTCCTGAAAGCAGCAGGGCTTGGGATGTTAGTAGGGTCTGCACTGCTTGAGAGTAAAAATGATGGCCTTTCACAATGATTTATTCTAGTTCAGTCTGAATTACTAGACACGATGCAAGAGGTACAGAGCAAAATATTATGACCTGTGCCATGTAAATCAAGCCTCATTATAAAACAGGGCTTGTGGCTAAAATCTCTGAAACAAATCTTGGTCACACTGATGTCAAAGCAGAACAGTACCGCTGCAGTAGAACTAGACACTCAGTTTTGAATTTATGATTTTTTGGTTCCCTCTCAAAGCAGAACAAGGATATCCTAAAGCTTATTCCCACATACCTGTCAGTTGGACAAAAATGTACATTACTATTCAGTGTAAACATCATAATTAAAATAATCATTCTATGATCATTTATTTCAAAATTAAGAGATAAGGGGGGTTGTCAACAGTTGTTTTGGTGACTGTTAGAGAGCAAAACAGTGGATTTGTAAGTATACTTCAGTTTTAGAGAAATCATGTACAAGACATTTTTCTGTCTATTTTGCTCTCTAGTGACCTGCTTCCATTATTAGTTCATTGACAGACTCTAAGTTTAAATATATGAAGGAAACTTCAGTATTCTCTCACTGCTTTTGAAGCCAATGAGACCACTTGGAACAAGTCAGGATTATACCGTAGGATTGTGACGTTGCTATAGTACTTGCTCTTTCATGAATAGCAATTACTCTAGCAAGTGTGTAAACCAGACAGGCCCAAGTTGCATAAGGCTCAGTGCAAGTTTTATGAACTGCAGAAAAGCATGATTAGTATGGGGGGAAAAACATGTTTCACACTTTTATTGTAAAGAACATGAGGATCTCACAGAAACTGCCAGAACAGATGTTCATAAATTGGGCCCTTAATCTGCAGCACTTTCCAGGTTTTAAGCTGTATCCACCGGTCTGTAGAACATATTCCTCTCTTTTTAATGCAATTCTTCTGTTTAGTTTTTTTAATAAATAGGTTTATGACTTTAGTAGTGTTGCCAGCTGTTCAATTTTGATTTACTGTCAGAGTCTGCTTTAATATATAGTGGCTTTTGTGGCTTACCCATATAGATTACATTTTAAGCTTCAAGATATCACTATAAAGCAGCTGGAAAAAGCACTGGCTGTGCTGAGAAACAAGCATTACTGCCTTAGTGATCAACCACTTAAACATGCAACTACACCAGTAACTATTCTCTAAAAACCTTTTGGATACACCATTCCCAAAATAAAACTGCAAAACATGCGGTGTAAGAGGTCATCTTAACATACGTACTTTAAAAAGCCAGCCCAAGAAAACTGCTAATTATTAATTAGGCGATGTATGAGCTGGTAGGAAAGAGCTCTACAATGACTGTTCTTTATTGTTTCATTACATTGTTTCGTTTACTTCTACTGTGTAGATTGAGACAATTTAAGAAATAAAATCCCTTCACATTAAAAAAAAATATTATGTCCAGACATTTTCAGTAATTGTTCCTGATAGACATCAGTAGTGTTGTAGAATGTTAGTTACTGTGGCATGAAGTTACTGTAGGATGACAAGAACTAACAGAGTAAAGAACACAGTGAGTAACTTCTACAGAACCTTTCTTGACTTGTATTCCATATTTTACAACTGCTTTATACAGTGCTTTCCAGAAAATTTCTTTACAGCATTGTTTAATGAATATTTCTGTGGAAGAATTTTCAACACTCTTCATACAGAACCATTTTTAACCTCATAGAATTGCAACATAACCAGACTAGGCTTTTCTTCCTCTATTATCTGCAAATACAGGGTAATGTTATTAAAACAAACTACCATAACAGTATTCTTAGAATTGAACAATGGATCAAAATCAAAAAGTCTGGAAACTCTACAGTTTGTCTAGTCCAGAATCATCAGTCCAAACTACTAGGGGCTTTTTATTATACTGAAAACTGCTTTTTCTGCTCAGAAAGGTTCCTTTTTCCATATAAAACTAACTCTCTAAAAAAATTCCAACCAAGATAACAGAACAGTTTGATTCAGAAAGATCAGTACGGTGCCCAGTGAGAGGGGTTTTTTGTTTGTCTTACACCGTTACTCTTACACTTTTATCCGAAGTTTGGATTTGCCAGTTGGACAGTGTCCATGATGCATTACTCTCACAAAGTCCTGTCATAACTAATAGGATGTGATACATCATGGAAGACACAAAGGGAAAAATAAAGCAAAAACAAAACCAGCCTTTATATCCATAGCATAAG
The DNA here is from genome assembly GCF_964289735.1 of Phaethon aethereus. Taxonomy (NCBI): domain Eukaryota; kingdom Metazoa; phylum Chordata; class Aves; order Phaethontiformes; family Phaethontidae; genus Phaethon; species Phaethon aethereus. The sequence goes on along the minus strand of NC_138578.1, from coordinate 69,372,528 downwards.
GAGCATAGCCTGTAGGAGAATGCAAAGAAAAGATCAGCACTATACTTCCTATGAGACATCACAGTGGCATCTCCAAATCAAAATACGTCAAGCTTTTCCATAATGGTTTTGAAGGGAACTGAGAAGTAGACTCCAAAATACCAACATTTTCTATGTGGTCAGCAGAACTTAAAAACATTTTGGAAACAGTTCCACTTAACAGCCTGACCAACAATTCCTGTACACTGCTTTCCTCCTTCTGCATGCCCACAGCAAATGACTTTTCAAACTTCTCCTGTAAATGTATAAAGTAAGTTTTTAGCAACTGAGGGTCTCTCTCTCTTTCCAGAGTATCAAAGGTGTGCTATCTATAAAAATGTTATTTTTCCCAGACTTTATTTTAAATTATCTACCACAAAAAATGCTCGATTGCAAAATCCAGCATTTTAAAGTTTAAGTTGTCCTCAATATACATAATGATATATCCCAGAATTTTTCAAACACAAGCCTTAAGACATTTTACTATTCTGTGTGTTCCGTTCAACTATTTAGTCTGTAGCTTTTTTTGAATTTGTGTTTGTTTAGCATCTGAAACAAAAGAGCAATGAACCTGATGGCAATTTTTTGAAATGCCATAATGTAGGATTGCTTAGGAATGGGTTCTCTAGTCAAAGTCAGAAAAAGGTAATGTTATTCCTCTTTTTGTATACATATTTCAAAACTTTAATGAATTCTACTATCACATACTAGTATTACACTTGTATGATATATTCCTATTATCACACATAATTAAGTAAACAAATTGGACAATATTTACTGCAAGAGATTTGTCATAATCACAAAATACACTGTTGCATCGTTAAACGGGGCAGATGAAATGCTGAAAGCACTACTTCTGCAAAAAAATTAAGTTAAAATGCTAAAATATATCATGAAAATTTTTTAATAGAAACATGTACAATGTACATAAAGCTCTCCTCTTAAGACCTTATTTTAAATAAACAAACTAGATTTCTAATTTACCATTCAACATCACTGTACTCCACCTCCTTAATCAACATGTATCAGCCAATCTTAATTGATTTTTAACACTGATTTTTTTGGCACTACAGAATCTTAGATATCTCCTTTGAAAATAACAAATATATTTTGAGGTTATCCGCCATGTCATGAGGGCTGAAAGCACAAAGTGTAAATAACAATAATGCTGTCTACACTTAAACTACCTGGTTTATCTCAGTGAATTATTAAGAGCAAACAAAGTTTGGTACGGGCTTAGTAGTTACTCCCATGATAACACCTTCACAGTCTCATATTACACAGACAAATAATGAAAGGTATTTTTTCAAATACCTTTTTTGCCCTAAAAAAACTGACCTATAAAATAAACTAAAGAAAAGAATTGCAGCTCATTCAGAACCTCATCAAGACATACCATCTCAAAGACTGGAACAATGAAGAATTCATAATCAGAAATGCTAATGTCATGAAGGCATTAATATGCTTAAAGATCTATCAAAAAAGCCCCACATTTAGCAAAGTATACATGCTCCTATACTGACATGGGCATCAGAAACTCAGAATGTCTCATTATATCAACTGTATGGAGCTATAATTGTGGACTAAACTTGAAACAGTACCATTAATTCTTCTCTTGCAAATCCCCAATAAACATTAGAATGTCCTGACAATTATACAATTTTAAAATATACATATAATGCATTCCCCATAATTTTCCCTCTTCATTCTTAAGTCTGCATGCACATAGTTCATACTATACTACTCAGAGAGGCCGATTTGAACACTCTACTCCTTTATCGTTCTTCCATTGTATGTTGCTCCTAAAGGATCTGACAGCAAATTATTTTGAAAAACGACGACATAGGAAGATAACTCTACAGTATTATGTTAACTTTAATATCTATAAGAACTTCAGTTTTGCTAAAATATTTTCAGGACAATGTTTCCAATTACATTTTTCATACTACAAACTCCTATCAATCATATTAATGGAGGTTATCCTTTATGATTATTTCCCATATTAACATAGGCTATCCTTCGTCCTCTAAATTGAGATTAAATAATTACTAGCTACCTCAAATAAATACCTTAAATTTTTATGGTTCATTGAAATAAACAGAAAAAGCTTAAGTTTTCCCTGCTGATTAGGAAGAAACTTCTCTTCCACGCTTTCTGCCTGTACAGACTAGTAAACATACTCAATTACTATACGCATTTCAGTTCAAGTTGCAATGTACACATAAATACTGTACAACTGTTACTATATCTTACTAGTCTGACTCTTAAACTGTGAAGTATTACAAAAAGTTTAGTTTACTGATTTACCTAGCTTTTAAATAGAAAATAATGCTACAATAGCACTTGTCTCTTTCCCACTTTGTCCAAAATCCTAATACTAATGCCCTATTCACACTTGAAATTTGGTTATCCTCTCTCATCAACTTCCTTCAATAATAATATATGAGAATATATTTCCACAGTAGCTAATGGAGACATTCCTACAAATCAATGTGCTGCAGTGATACAGAAATAAAAGCTTATTTCACTGTAATGATGCTTCCAGACTCCCCTCAAGTCAGGTGGTTACTTGCAGTTAATGATCTGTGACATACCACACAAGTAGTCCTAAAAAGACTTATTATCCACTGCATGTGCAACAATATTTGCTTTATGGATGGCTAAATGAATGAAGACATTCAATGTAACTGTAAAAGTAAAATCAAAAGAAAACTTACAAGTAACATGTTTTCTTTAAGTAAAAAAGCTGTGAACATTTTCCATTAATACTTAACCTTTTGCTGGAGCAGTGCAACCACATATAATGCTTGAATCCATAAAGCCCAAGAGCTGCTCAGGGTTAACACTGATTAACTGCTCCCAATCAAATGTTACAACTTTTAAAAATTTCAGAGAGCTTCACTAATGAAATCAAATTGCACTTATGTCATATGGCAAAGATGGGAGCAGGACAACCTGCAAAGAAAAGAAATTCTGTCCTGTCTTAAAAACAGGTATTTTTTTCAATCCAATAAAATAGACATTAAATTGATTGGTTTTTAAAACTAAGTATTTTATGCTGCACTAACTTCCATTAATATACTAATAGAAAAGAATAGCAAATTAACTTAAAATAAGCTACAATCCAACAGCACAATATCTCCCATGACTCTCAGACTGTGCAGACATTCACACATTTTCTGTTTATAATTTTTTTCGTTTACTAGACTCAGCTTTTGTCCACCATATGTCCACCGTAGATTAACTATTCCCTTAGGTACAATTAAGGGCTTTCCATTTGTTGTAAGAAGACCTAAGTATGAAGGACGCAGCCAGAAAAAACATTTCTACCTAAACCAAAAACAGAAGCACATTCAGCCTGGACTATGGTTTATGCAGCATCTTTTTTATTAGATGTATGTCTACATTGCTAAATAAACTACAGACAAAATCCATGGAAACAGTAAGAGATCTCTCAGCATTTCAGTTGTGTCTTATTACAAAAATAGGATACATATACTGTTCTAACCTTTGTATTTAAACGGCTTACTTCTACTTCCATTTTTCAACGCTGTCTTTAAAGATTTTTCTGAATTTAAGTATAACTGTTAGTGAATGAGAAAATATTATTTACTGGGACTTCTGTCACACTGGTGTTTCAGTTCCAACTACACTAACAATATTCTACTAGATCCTTGAACCTGGTCTTAGTAGGCAAAACTTACATGCGCAAATAAAAAAACTGAAGTGCAGCCTCCAGATTTTAAGTGCAGGAAGAAGAAACCAAGTTATTCACACTCACTAAAATAAAAAAAGCGTAACATAAGAACAGTCTATCTGTTGGACTGGTTCATGACTACCCTGACTTTCTTGTTAAAGCACCCTATGATCCAAACAAGAAAACATAATTTCAGCAAACAGTTTGTACAAAATCTAATTGATCCTCATTCAAATGGATACAAATTAATTTATTTTCACAGAATTACACCTGTTTATATCAGGGCTCTGTCTAGCTGCACAAATCTCAAACTAAGACAAGTGGTATAACAGTAATATATCTTCTATGGGCAAGCTGTATATATTACTCAGTTTCATCCCTGTACTGAATCCCATACTGCATCAGAACACAAATCAAAAAGCAAGCTCACTGCTAGCTAATCCTATTGCTGAACATCAACTATATATTTTGAGATATATATAAATATATATGAACAAGCTATCCAGTGTTGAACATCAGAAACTGGTCTCAGGACAGGCAGGGCAGAAAATTATAATAATCATCATTATCCCCCCTTTTTTCTTTTTTTTTCTTAAGGACTAGCTAAAATTAAGGACTGTCATTGCCCACTAATTTATTAAAAATAGTTGGGAGAACAAGAGCTTCAGAGATGCAGTCTTCCTTTGTGAAAGTGGTACTTTATTTAAGGTGACTGTCTTCTCTCCTGGATGCTTAGTTTTATGTTTCATTCTTTCTTCCTCTCCATATATTTTTTTCCATAGCCTGACCTACACATTTGGTCAGAGAGAGTAGAAAACTGATCTGAGTCAAGATCTTGCCCAGACCTTTCTTCCTGCACTTATGTCTGATTATCAGTTAATTCTCTGTCTTTCCATAGGTTTTTGTCTGTGCATTTAGTAAACAACTAAGGAATTGTAAAATTTAATTGAGAATTTTTCTTTTTCATGTTAATTTTAAGTCATAAGATCTTAATAATCCTAAAATTTACAGTTGCATTGAATGTTAAATTTAACTTTTCTTGTAACTTACTTTGTTGTATTTTAATCTTATTTAATACAAAGTATATTTGAAATGTGATTATTTCTGTGTTGCTAATACCACTTCATGTGCACCAGAAATAAAGGAGTAACCCTTATTGTTAAGATTAACAAATGCTTTTGAGTTTCAATGCAGTAACTTAAAACTTTTATAGATATGTTGCTGTCAAATGCTTTGACTTGTATTGTACAGGATAAATTGAACTATAGTTATCAAGTGAATGAATTGTGTTTTGTGCACTTAGGATCTTTGCTTAAATTTTGTATTGACAAAGTTTAGTAATCACAGTGTATCTTCTAGTTGTTAGTGTGAATTAGAGAAATTTTACTGTGTTTTGTATGACTGATGCGTTTCTTTCCTTTCTACCTTGACTACTTTATGTATTCTCCTCTGCACTAGTCTATAAGTAGACTCCTCAAGTGTCATACCAACGTTTTCAGTGGATATATTGTAAACAAAAATTAACCCAGGTTGCATGGGAGCTACACTCATTTTGATTTATAGCTACCAAGATGGTGTCAGGGCGATGGTTATCTGTGGCTTATATGGGGGTAGGAATTATCAGGTACCAGTGTATAGTGGATGGATGAATGATTTCTATTCTTAGAGATATTAACCAGAGCCACTCCTCAATAAAGACTAATAACTCAGATTTTTAAACAGTCCTCGTGACAGATGAGGGCACAGAGGAGAATGCATCAACACTAATTAAGAATGTTGACCGGTTGTTCATCTTAGCCATGATTAATTGATCTTGGAGTGCAGTCTCTGAACAGGAAGTGGTATGCTGTTACATTGTGAAGTTTAAAGGTTACATTTTAGTGTCCCCTTTAACTTGCATTTACATACAAGGTAAAATGTTTTTACCTATCTTATCTGAGCATAGAAAGGAACATTTTTCAGCCCAGATACAAATGAATGTTTGGTGTACTGTGTAGTAATGTGAATCTGGACATGCCCAGTCTGCTTCTGGACTCTGTTACTGCCTTATACACTTAGGTTCCCCAGTTGTACTCAGCAAATGTCTTCATTAATACTCATTTTGAGATTCTGACTTATTAAAATTCAGAGCTATGCATTCATTCTCTTGTCCCTCCCGACCTCCCCAGCTGTTTTCTACTCTTGTTTCCTGTGGGCTTGCACTTGCTAGGCCCTTCACCTGTAATTAAGACAAGTGTTGAGCAGCAAATGCAAAGATCCCTGTTCTTTTGAGTCTTATGCCTGATTAAACTAAAGTTCCTGCATGCCTGACAGCAGGTCCAGTTACCTGAGCCTCACAGATGCTCCTGGGATTGGAGGGTAAACTACTTACATGCAGAGACTCCCTTAAAAAGAAAACCTTGTCCTGTGCTATGGTCAATTTACCAGCTCATTTGAATAAATGTAGAATGCTACCCTGTTTTAAAATATGTATAGAATGTTTGTCTCAGCAAACTCATACGATTAATAGGAAATTGCAGTCTTATGGATTTGTTTGTTTCAATGGTCAGGTAACTTTTTTAAAAAAATATTTTTAACAAGAAACTTAAATTAATGAAAGGGAAAATTACGGGTGAAAATGATCATTTATTCACCATAATAATGTATTTCCAGCCCAGTGTCTGTATGTGCTCTGTATTACTTTAGGGATGGGAGCAATCTAGAAACATACGCATTTTTGGGTGATGAAATTACCTTGCTTGTCTGAGAAAGCATCTGTCTTGCAAGACTTTGGGCCTAAATCATGCTTAGCATAATATTAGTGGTGCTGGCTACCTTCACTGCCGAAGTGTTCTATTTAATTTTGTCTGTTAAGTTGCCATGTAGGCAAGTCTACTAAACTGTGATACATGTCACACAGAGATACATAAACGGAGCCTGAGCCTCAAGTGTAGTTCTTTAGAAAGTAGCTGAGCTCGCAGAAAATTATACAGAACAAAAGAAAGAAGGTTTATTGCTGTCATGTAGTATTTACTTAGACATATTCCATTGGCTGAGAAGGGAAAACACCTGGCAGGATAGAGCACAGGGATCTGGGCATACGTACTCCATTCTGGCCCCAGTCTCCATGTAATCTGCTATGATGAATGTATCTGTTGCATCTGGTTGCAAATCAGCCCATGTTTTACTTGGACCCTTCTTTCAGTATCCTTCATAACATGATGTCTTGGATGGGAAGTCACAGTGGACACAGCAGCTGCTAAATAAACTGGTTAAACACAGATTTCTAGACTTCTGGACTTTATTCCAGTGCTGCAGCCATTAGTGGAGCATGTATACAGCATAGATTTTGATGGTGGCTTTTAAAAGCCAAATGGCCTGTGCCAGCATACTAACAAAAAAATGGAATAGAGGGGGAAAATTTTTCTGTCATGCTGCTCAAAAAATTTTCAAATAAATTTCTGATGGATGAGAGATTGGGGACTGATTGGAGCTTTGTATGTAGAAATTACCTTTCCGATGTTTCATGCATAAATCTTAATCTCTTATAATCACAACAGGACATTTTAATAAATTGCCACCACTCTGAAGTTAATTATCGTGCTTTAAACAGACACACAGTTGCTTACTGCGTTCATGCTTCTAATCTATTGCAATGTACAATAAAATAGAATAGTCAAAACTAGCACTAATTAATTTAAATCAGCACTGAACAATTTCTTCAAGTTTGGTGGAATACTGAAGAAATTCCTGCAAACTTAACACATTTAACAGAATGACTACAAATTGATATAAAAAAACCACTAATAAATCATGGAGTTTTATAGACAACAGCTAGTACACAATTATGCACCATATACTGCTGTACCTGAGGTAATTTGCTTTCAATGACAAAATTACCAAAGGAAATTATATTCATCTAATAGGATTCATGTGTACAGTTTCTATATTTCATTGTGAAGAAAAGTATTTATCATTGCTGTCTTCCAAGTGTTTTTTTTTTTTAAAACCATAGTTTTATTCCTATTTCTGAAGCACTACAGCAAAGATCCTGGATCTATATACCCAAAAAAAGAAAAATATGCATTTCTTTCAGACAGTATTAGTAAGTGAAAACAGTCAAATGAGAGCCTAAGACCAAGCTAACAACAGTTAAAAGAGCAGCACTAAATTTAGGCCAAAGTTTCAAAACAGATGGTTTCAGCTGGGCTTCCAAATTCTTATCTAGGTATCTAAATACTGGCCCAATGCTTTCCAGTTGCTATTAATGAAAATAACTGCATTCTCAGCAATTTGGTAAAACTATCAGAAGAAGTTAAGTGTTAGCATAACTTGCCTGTGGATATAGACATTTCTAGCCTTTAAGTAAGCATACCTGGATATTTTCCTAAAAGACATGCATAGCTCAAAAAGCCAAGTACAATCCTGGAGACAGAGACTACTGACTCAATGTATTTTTCCTGTATGATGCATGAGGTCAAATAAGTTCATCAAAATGGCTCTTCATAGAGTCACATAATAGTTTGGGTTGGAAGGGACCTTCAAAGGTCATGTAGTCCAAGCCCCCTGCAGTGAGCATCTTCAACTAGATTAGGTTGCTCAGAGCCCCGTCCAACCTGACCTTGAATATTGGCTGGGATGGGGCATCTACCTCCTCTCTGGGCAATGTGTTCCAGGTCCCTCTTCTTGGCTTTAAACCTAGTATTGCTCTTGCATTCTCTACAAGTGTCTTATCACTTACTGAGTAAAGAAGCTGAGCTATTCTGAACACAGTGATTGCACCTGAAGAACTTGTTAGTGCCGATAGCTTTATCCTTTCATAACATGCTTCTATATAAACAGCTTGTTTTCTATTTGTGTAACAATCGGAGCCTGACTACAGTTACCTCTCACAGGCCATTAAAGTATTGGAGTAGAAGCCCTCCTAGATATTCTTCTCCTATTATTGAATTCAGAAAAGCAGCACACTTCTAAAAGTTTAATTTTTATCATATTGAAATAAAAATAAAGCAAAAAATTACCTCTGTAAGCAGCATCCCCTGCAAGCTCAATGTGCAATAACAACAAGCATCATTAGGATCACATGAAAGCAATAGTTTGCTTTTTTTCTTTATACACAGCTTCTGAAGGAAAATGAGGTAGCAAACACAGATGTTCCTCCAGCTGCTATTTTCATAAAATGAAATCCCTTTCACTAGTCAGTGTCAGCCTTTATCTGGAAACTCACCTACAAAACCATATTCTATTTGGATTTTAAAGAATTGCAGGCATGTCTATGAGAAAAATATATATACTTAAGGTATATAACAGAGATAAAACTCCATCAAATGGAAACCAGTGTCTGATTTTCTACCTCTATGGTGTCATTCAAGAAAAAAAAACATTACTTTTTCCTATGTTACAATTTATCTTACTGTAAATACTTTATAAGATTTGCAGAACTCCAGCTAGGAAGTCCAATTTCAGGGCAAAATATAAATCAGTGAAAAATATTTTTCATTTGAATTTCAACAGAATCTGTATTATTGACTCTAGTCTGCTAGAGTACAACACTGTCTATGTTATACTGAAGTGCTATTTATATATTGTAAGTCTAAGAGCTTCTCTGTTTTCTTCGCAAAAAATAAGTAATCTTTCATAATTAATATCACAAAATGTTAACAGTATCACAGTAGCAACACTACAGTTAAATGGTTCTGAATGAAAGTGTTGTCTCTGCATTGTTTTCAAATGCTTTTAAACAATACTAACTTGCTAGATGAGGTCTTTTTTTCAGGTTTGTTCATGATATTGACATTGTGACATGAACACAAATTTCTTGGAAAGTAAAAAAAAAAATGAAATCTGTTTTTTGTTGTTCAAGGAAATATATTTACATTGTTAAAAAATTCTGTATCTGTTTCCACCACATTGTTTCTAAAATTGCTTTATGTTGCTTTTATCATCTTCAATAGAAAAAGGGTAAGAGAGTCAGGATCCAGACCTCAGATATGCTACTTAGGATGTTTCTATAAGATTTCTTAGCTGGAAATGGGGCAATTTGGAATCTAGGAAACTAACTAGGTGACATATTTTGGTTATCAGAAGAAAACCATTATATCATACTTACATGATCAAAAAGACGACAGGTTAGTAAACTCCAGAACAACAGGAAATTAGTAACCTCATGTGCAAAACTACAGATAGCATGCAAAATAGCCTAGTAAGAAACTCATAAACATTATGCCTCATGCAGAGTGTAGTTATTTTAAATAATATACACCAGTATTTAATTTAGCAGTCTCCTGACATACAGAACCATGAAATATACCTGTTATTAGATCCAGGAATGCTTCACAGTTCTCCATTCTAGATGCATGCCATGGCTATATCCTGAAGCCCTATCAAATTTAAACATGGGTGAGAGAGATCTCTCTACTCCCGTGTGCTGCTCCCCAAGTAAAAAAAACATAGGCAGAGAGGCTGCAGGCTAGGCAAAGCATCATGCAGCAAGTCCCTCAGCCTAACTGCCCAGAACCATAATCCTGAAGTACACCCAAATATGTCATCTGTACACAGCAACAACACACAAGACAGTATTTAGTTTCATTTTACTAAAGATGTATGTCCTGTGCCACTTCTTCAACAGAGAGCAACATCCAGAGTATTTCAATTAAGTATGAATAACTTACTTTTATTTCCAACCAAGGCCACAAGTGGCTGTGTTTCTGATTCTTCATTCACTTTTTTTACCACATTATACCAGTCTTCTAAATTTTCAAAGCTCTGGCCGTTGGTAATATCATAAACCAAGAGAATACCCTAAATAAAAAGATATATTTAAAATGTTACAGTTATAAAAATATTTGAACGTGGTAACATTTGCATCAGCCTAAATTATTATTATCATAAGATAGAGCATTAGCAAATAATGGCATTGTCTCTTTTGAGGAATAATCAAAGGAATAATAAGCTCCTGTAATAAACACATTTTATTACAGTATTTCTCCTGCATTGCATGTATTCCAAATTCAGATGCTAACTGATCTACAAGGCCAGAAAAAAAATGGCAATTCAGTAAAAAGCACAATTAGTTATACTAGAAATACTCCAAACTGCATATACTTAATGAAAAACCCAAAAAGCACTTCACACTAATAGTAAGATAAAAATCACACCGGAGAAGGACTTTTATTTTAGCTAATATTATTTGTAGTTTCACTGTTCCATTTTTGAAAAAAATTAAAAATAAAAGCAGTTCAGTTGTACATTTTGTACATTTCTGCAAATTGCCCGACTGTTGCGTATCTGCTCTCCTTTGGGGAGAAAGGCCAGATCCCTTCCTTCCCTGTTGTAGAAGACAAGCAAGAAGTACCGGCAAGCTTTAAACTTTCAAAGGAGAAACTAAAAATGTGGTCAGAAGTCAAAAAGAAAGGAGTCCCATGTATTTCAGAGGTTTTGGGTCAGGTTAAAAGTAACAAATACTCAGAATAGACTGAGGATTCCTCAGAACTAATATCCAATATTATAAAGTACAGCCTGCTAACAGCACAAATGCCCACCTTCGCCCCTCCATAATTCGAAGATCTGCTCTCACAAATCACTCTTCTCTCAATTATTGAGTCTTCTGCCCCTGCTTTCCACTACACCCTAATAAAGTAATTATCTTGTAAATGAGGAATGAAGTCAGAATTGGCTTCTGTTGCACTTGTTCTCATGGCATTCACATCTGGAAAAAAAAAGCCCTACAACTGCCCACTATTCCTCACATGAAATTTCCACAAATATTGTAAAAATCCAATACAAATTGCATACAAAATTAGCTGGTTCAGTGACCCACTGTCAATAGAAAAGATTTTTTCAAGTCAAGTTTTTTTGACTTTGTCTGGGCCCAGCTTTACTTGACAGTTTAATAAGGCATGTCTTAGATCATAAAGTAAGAGTGCATGCTTATTAAATTAATTTCACAGATGACAACAAACTGGTAGAGACTGCAAGATTATTTGAGAAGAGTTTAGATTGTATGATGAGAAATAATCTAAAAATAACAGGATGCAATTCAGTAAGTACCATGACAAGTTCAAAGGAAGCAATAATCTACTGCACAATAGGAAACATCTGACTTTGTAGCAAGTTCTATACAATAGGATCAAGGAGTTATCGCACATCACAGTTGAATATGTCAAGCTTATTTTGTAGCAAAAAGGCAGACATCACACCGGCATGAAACATTCTAGGTGAAACAATGCATCCAGATTCGGACACAGAATGTCAAGAAAAGGGTAGACGAGAAGAGACCAGTAACAACATCAGAGGTTTAGAAACCATGACTGACATCAGAAAATTGAAAAACTGGAATGTTTCAACAAACACAAGACTGATGGCAGGCATGACGATGCTGGTAAAAGTTTCAAGAAAAGATAACAGGAGTTCTCTTTTTATATGCTCTTACACATAGTTTGCAGATGACACTAAATTGGGAGGGCCAGCCAATATGCTTGAGGGATGGGCTGCCATTCAGAGCTATGTAGACACGCTCAAGGAATGGAAGAACAGCAACCCTTCAACATTCAACAAGGACAAATGCAAAGCCCTGACTGGGTGGGGAGCAACTGAAAACGTCCTGCAGGTCTTGGTAGACAGCAAGCCAAATATGAGCCAGCAATGTTCCCTGGCAGCAAGGAAGGCCAATGTGATCCTCAGCTCTATTAGCAGAAGCACAGCCACTATATCAAGGGATCTATTCCCTTCTACTCAGCGCTTGTTAGATCCTATCTAAAGTAACACATCTAGTCTCAGGCCCCTCAAGACATCAATAAACTGGAGTAAGTTCAGCAGAGGGCCACCAAAATGATCAGAGGCTGGAGCACTTGTCCTGTGAGGAAAAGCTGAGGGAACCAGAATTCTTCAGCATGGAAAGAAGGCGGCCCTAGAAGGACCTAAAAGCAGCCTTCTCATATCCATGAGGAAGCTATGAAGGAGAGAGAGCCAGGCTCTTTACAGCAGTGCATGGCAGGAGAATAAAACACAGTGGGCATAAGTTGAAACAAGAGAAGTTCAAATTAGATATAAGGAAAAGCTCTTTCACCACGAGGAGAATCAAGCAGTGGAATAGGTTGCCCAAAGAGGTTGCTCAGTCTCCATCTTTAGAGCTTAACAAGAAGGAACTGGATAAAGCCTTGAGGAACAAGTCCCATCTCACAGCTAACCCTACTTCAAGCAGGAGGTTTGACTAGACATCTCCTGAGATCCCTTCCACCCTGCCTTCTTATGATTCTGTATCAAAATGACATGTAGCAATAGGTTTAACTTACAGCCAGATGATTACAGCGAGGGTACATGCTAGAAAAAAAACATGTAGACAGTAAGAATAGTGAAGATCTGAAATACACCTCCTTCAGGGACAGCAGTCTCACAACATTGGAGGATTTCTGAAGGTTGATAAAAATTAAATAGATGTTATACAGATATAGCTTTGGAGGAGGGCAACAGATCCTGTTGAGATCCCTTCAATACCTATTTCCCTATGACAGCAATACAAATCAATCTCTTCCTTCGATGCCATGAATTCCTTGGCAAAATGAGTTCTTGTTCCTTATATATATGGCTGCTATTAATTTCTGAGGAGCAGCTTTCACCGGTTCCTTCAAGGAAATTAAGAATTATGACACCCATCTTTTCCTTTGTTATCTTTCCTCCCTTAATTTACTAACCAAATTTAATATTAAATATCCACTTCCCTCTTCCAACTTTTGTACAATTTATTCCTTAACATCTTGCATCTCAGTTAATTTATTTGATTATTTTTGTAACTACCCAAATACCTGTGCATGCATCTATTCATCTTTCATACTATAAGTCTCGCTCAAGGAAGGACATACTGATGTTATTAAATGCTCAGTGACAAAGAAGAAACTCAAGCTGAGTGACAGGTATAGTAAAGATTAAAAAAAAAAAAAGAAAAAAACAGATATAAGGCTGAAAGTTGTAAATAAGAAAAAGCACAAGGCACACTTCACTGGTGGTCAAGTTCTCCCACTAGCTTGCAGAAAAGCAGAGCAGACTATCTAAACCATCTTCAGCACCGAAGAGTTTAATCAGAGTTAGATGTAAGATAAAGTTAATAAAATCTGAGCATTTAAGGATGGACAACTCTGTTTATAACTATCCGTCATCAAAATGCTCCTCTGCTACATGTTCTTTAGCCAACTACCTATACCTTTGGAAGAATCCACTATTCATGGTGGATTTACTGTGAAAGAATTCAATGAACAAAGTTTGCAACTAGAGGTCACCTAACTTCCTTTTGGTCCCCTTTTCCATGAACTAAACATTACCTCTAAAGCATATTCTTATTCTTTTCTTAGCCTTTTTTTTTTTATCTTGTCAATATTTGCTCTACTTAAGAAACAAAGACGGCAGGTATGACATCTTAGAGATGCAAAAAAAAGCAGCATGGCATCCAGGTCATAAAGAATACTTCTTGCTTAAATTTTTGCCACAGCAGCACTCCATAAGCAACTTAGTATGATATAGATAATTAATGAAGGACTAGTCATAACCCCATACCTAAAATTTATTTCACTTTTTTTAGTTAACATATAAATTCCATCACTGCTTTCACAAAAATACATCATATTTTCCACAAACTTACGGTATACGGAGTACAAAATGAGTACACAGTATAAAAGCTGTTATTTCCCTATTATGCATGAGGAATTAAGGTGGAAAATTAACACTGGCCTTTTTACACAAAAGTAGCGCATTTCCCTGCCATGAAAAAGGTTTGAAGCATATGGAGGACAACATGCCAAGAACACATTCTCTAGTCTCCAGGAAGGTGACAAATAGTCCCTGTTTGTATAATTGTACTCTAGTAAGAGAGACACTTTGCCTACATTAGTACATCTGTGAGTGCTTTTTGTTTTGGAAGGAGTATTTTCAAAAATAAGTCACTGGCAACAGAGAATATTGCAGAAATGATTTGCTGGTCTCTGGAGAAGGTAGAGTCTGCAGTATTCTTATTCTGTTAACAAGCCAATTTATGAGGTAGCATATGCCAGCTCTTAAAGATACTTTAAACTAGATATGTGGGTAGGAGCAGCAATTACAGGTACAAGATGGGAGTGGTTCTGTAATATTTACCACGCAAACAGCAGCAGAACTGCTATTATGGAAGTGGTGTAACCAGGCAATATATTCACACTAGACAATCAACATTTAAAAGGTGTCAAGTTTATGTCAAGATTTGTCACAATAAAAGCAAGCTACAGAAAACACTAATTAAAACCATATGTTTTCTTCTTCAGGTTTATCCTTAGCTGCCCTCATCCTATGACTGACTTCAGTATGAAGGAACTAAATTAACTGTCAAATTTTCATTAATATTCATGAAATATGTCAGACCAAAATTCTAAAATATTTTTTTCTAGTCACAGAATATTCATTTTAGCAAAGAGTAGCTTCATTATGATATCTTGCACATCTGCAGAAATGCTATTTTTACAGGCAAAAACAGTTTACAGTCTACATATACTTAACCACTGTTGTCTTTGCTGATACTGAGGATATGGTCACTCAAATACATGCCATTGAGTTGCCATACTTGAATGAGCTACTGTCTATGAGCTCAGCTGTGGTAACTGACTATATGATTACTCCTAGCCTCTCTCAATTCTGAGATAAATGTGTCAGTTTTAAGCAACATTGACAGAAAGCTGTTTATCAGCACCTCTTATTTATAAAGATCAAAGAACTCTTTTCCCCACAGCTTGCAGAGTTCTTCTGACCCATCAGTGAAATTCGGCTACTAAGACAGGATGCAGCAAATATATTGTTCTGGATAAGCAACACCAGAGGGGGAAAAAAAAAAAAAAGGGAGAAAAAAGTAACTGCTTCAAGAAGGCAAGTGAAGAGTAATTCTCCAACTACAGCCACAGAAGCAAATTAAATAGGTTCCCATCCTCAAATCTGGCACTCTTATTTTAAAACACGGCACAAGAAATCAGGGACCTCAGTCAAAAAATGGCACCTTAACAGTAATTTAACCAAAAGATCTAGCATAGAGAATCGATTCAGCTGTCTTTCAAAAGGAAGGAAATCTCCAGTGGCAAGGTTTGCAGCAAAGTATATAAGGATGCTCCACTTACTCTCCCTGGTATCTTGACCAAATTTCAACCAAGATAAAGTGAACTGCAGACTTGCTATTAAGATAACCTTTTCAGCTGTTGTAGATTCTCAAAACTTCCCTTTCCAGCCATTCTTAGTATTTTATTAAGTAGGTCTACCATACAGTTGCAGTTCTGAGCAGAAAACCAAGAATCCAGCCACTTGTGATTTCTAAACCTCAAGATGATCAACCAGGTGAAGTCTATTCAAGGCTGTGGGCATGTGCAAATACTGGGTAAAAGCAGGATGCATACTGTAGGAATGCTGCAAGCTATTCTACACATGTACTTTAAATTTCAGTTATTTAGATATGGAGAATACAGGCAGATGAACACAATTTCTGCAACAGATCCAAATCATCTAGTCTATGTGTATGTGTACAGCTTGTGTACTTTACAAACAACATGTTTAAAATCCCAGTTGCACCACACACACTGACCAAGTGCAACACACCGTAGGTATACATACTTCTTTTGTAGCAACCTTTGCTAGAATTGCTCCAATTATTTTAAAGGCTTTCTTGTACTGGGGAACCCAAAACTGAACACAGTACTCCAAATGTAGCCTCAATAATGTCAGAGAGGATGATAATCACTTTCCTTGATTTGCCTACTTCATCCTTAGTAATGCAGCACAGTACTCATTTAGCTTTTACTGTTGCAAGGGTGCATTGTTGACTTCCATGCAACTGGTTTTTTTTCCAGTAGGACCCCCACGTTCTTTTCTCCAAAGCCATTTTGCAGAATGACCGAGGTGGGAAGGAACCTCTAGAGGTCGTTTGGTCCAACAACCCTGTTCAAGCAGTGTCACCTAAAGTCACCATGTCCAGATGGCTCTGGAATATCTCTGAGGATGGAGACTCCATGTCTGTGGGCAACCTGTGCCAGTGCTCCATCACCCTCACAGTGAAAAGGTGTTTCCTGATGTTGAGGAGGAACCTCCTGTGTTTCACTTTGTGCCCATTGCCTCTTTTCCTGTCACTGGGCACCACTGAAAAAAGCCTGGCTCCATCTTCTTTACACCCTCCTTTCAGGTATTTATATACATTGATTAGATCCTCCTGAGCCTTCTCTTCTCCAGGTTGAAGGGTCCCAGCTCTTTCAGCCTTTCCTCATAACAGAGATGCTCCAGTCCATTAATCAGCTTCAAGGCCCTTTGCTGGATGGTCTCCAACTGATTCCTCAACAATCGATTGCCAGCCTGCCTAAAGTTATTCTGTCCCACGTGCAGGACTCTGCATTTGTCTTTAGTGAACTTCACAAGGTTTCTGTTGGTTCATTCTTTCAATTGGTCATGGTCTCTCTCAATAGCAGCCCCACCCTCCAGCACAATGAGCATTCATCCCCAATTTAGTGCCATCTGCAAACTTACAATGTCTTGTTCCATTATTCAAAGAATTAATAAAAGACATGACCCCAGTACCAACCCCCAAGGAATACAACTTATAACCAGGCACCAGTAAGACACTGAGCTATAGACCATCTCCCTTTAAGTCCAGTTGTCTGTTCAGTTTTTCAGTCACCTTATGGTTCACCCTTCCAGTCTATACCTCTGCATTTTGTCTGTAATAATATTATGGAAGATTATGTCAAAGGCCTTGCTGAAGTCAAGGTAAATGACATCCGCTGCTTTCCACAGAGCCAATCATCTAACCAGAGAAGGCAATCAAGTTGGCTGGGCACAATTTACCCTTGCTAGCTCTTCCCAATTACTTTCTTGTTGCTTTGTTGTCCATTCACAGGACTTTACATACTTAAAAGGATTTTTCTTTCTAAATACCCCTACTTGTTCTACTTTCTTTCCTCTTTTTCTTCTAAAAGGCTACGGATGTTCAATATGAAATAAGCTTCTGTCTAGAAGCAAGCTGAAAGCAGTGCCTTTCCAAACTATTCATGGTGTTTCATGAATAGATGAAAATAAAGATAAGTTTTATGTGTCTTTGACAGGTGCTGTTACAAAGCTAATAGAAAAGTCCACTTTGATGATACAAAGCCTATTACAGACACTGGCAATACATGCCAACAATGGGAGACAGACCAGCTGTTAGTTCATTAACAAAATTAGAGTTACAATGAGGGCTGGGGGATGATTAAATGAGAAGAGATTGGATGTAGGGCTTTTTTGTTAATGTGGTCAGAATGACTAAAAAAAAAAAACCAAAAACTTTTGTAATTTTAGGCTTACTGATATCCACTTTTTCACCACTTTGGGGCACTGGTATTAACTTTTTGACCTGTTATTGCTGATAAGAAACTCTAAGTTTATGACCAAATTCAATACAGAAAAAGTTAATAGCCTTTTATTTCCTTCGTTGAGTTTACTTTGGGCATATGGCAACAATTTGTTATTAATCAAATTCACTCTGTCATAGAAGACACTTTTTCTTGTTGCTTGGTAGATCTTTAACAGGGCAGCAAAATGTTTTTTATTAAAAAATAGGAAAATGTTATAAAACAAATGCAACAGTTAAAAACACTCAGACATTTTTTGAAAGTGACAAAAGTCTTCGACAAGTAGTCATTATCCCCTTAACTAATAAATCCTAATCTCCTTAATTTGCCATTCCTGTGCTGTACTTATTAGTACAAAGTTTCTGTCCAATAAAAGTTTTAGGATTCTATATTCCTATTGCTTAAAGTATCGGGGGAAAAAATAGGTGTGTCTGTTTTCTTTTCAGATAAATATACCATTATATAATAAAACATGTTATGCCTATTGTTCTCATTACAAATTCCAAATTAAAGAACAGAGTACATTTTAGGATCATGCATGTTAAGAAGTTTGGTGTATAGTACATCCTCCTAAATCATCTCATAACTCAAGATACTGTTATAATATTTAGCTCTTACTTAATCCTACCATTCACTTTAAGTTGCTTAGTTAACCTCAAGATAAAATTAATTTTCATTGGACAGGAGTTTTGCAAAAATATTTAGCTACCTGGTTGCCTCCTTTTGTTTGCCCTCTTATAACCCCTGTTGCATGTATGAGTTTAATGGTGTAGGATTGCTCTTAATTTCCTCCTTCTACTTTTTCCCCCCAGGAGGCATCTGTTCTAAAAGCAGCCACTATATCTACCATGTGGATATCCAAATAGCTTTTACTATTTACTATGATTGCTTTTCTTAACTCAAGACACAAAGCATGGAAACATACATCTGTTCTTCAAAGTTATTCAGATCTACAAATGCGCATTCTTGCTTTGCTTTTTAAGTCAGCTCTAAAAAATTAACTACGTACCAAAACTAGACTTGTGTATTAATATCAGCTAAGGTTAAGTTTAGCTGTGATTCAACATTTTTGAGATTTACAAAACAACAACCTGTAAGATATACATAATTTTAAGAACAAAGTTTCAATTAATTTTATATAATTACTATAAATACAATTATCATTTATACTGTACCTGAGCTCCATAAATATATTTATCCAGCATTTTGCCTCCTATCGTTTGTCCCCCTACATCCCACACTTGCAGAGTAACATTCAAATTTCCTAAAAAAGAAAATGACACAGATATTGTATAACCTGGAAAAATAAAGATATATTATCACAGCTGATAATACAACTCTAGCATATCAAGAGCAGTAACTTTTTTCAGGTATACAATAAATAGTAACTAAATTTCAACACAAAGATGACTGTATCATTTGGAAAAAGTCACTTGTGTCCAACTAAGTCATTAAGATGCAGTAAAACTGTAGCTAGATATTAACTTATTTAATATTAACAGAAAAGAATTGGAACTGCATAAAGTAAAACATTCCTGACTAGAAGTTATATAACATACTTCACTGAAGAAGCATGTAAAACTTCACAGAGAAAGTTCTATAGCACAGTACTTGGAACTGAAAGGTAATACAATTAATGTCAACTTAACCACATTATTCCATACTCTGTCTCCCTTCCCCACCACCCCCCTCCAAATTTTCTTTACAAATCTAGAAGTGGGGAAAATCTCCATAGTAACTGTATTTTGGTAGTGATGCTCTTACTACTACACAGTTAAAGAATTATATAGTTGTTAGATTAAAAAATGGAAATACTGACACACATCTAAGTTGAGGATACAAACTATGATTATTTCCTCCACTCACCACCCCAAAGCAGGCAACTAAATTGGACATGATTTACAATAATCTCATCTTCGAAGAATCTACACCAAGAATAGATCTTCCTTTCTACTCTAAACAGTCTTTAAGCTTTGTTGAAACTATTAACAGATTTTCAAAAACAAAGTAACAAAAGATCAGTGTAAATACAGACTATTTAATATCCTACAAGTCATACATAGTCTGCAAACTAACAAGAAACTCATAGACTAAACATACACACAGCAATGTATGTCACCACGTGCATACAAACATATTAAAGTATAATTTGGCTCATTTTGTACGGTGAGAACTGTTCTCAAAACTGTACTGATTATCTGGAAGCACCAAGCTAATACAGTAAGGTCTGATGAAAATTTTTCTCATCTACATACAACTCACATGACTTACACATTAATAACAATTCTACATAGTCACAAATAATCACAACTGCCTGCTAATTTTATTCCTACATTTATTTTTTTAATTGCAACAAATTCCACATCACAAATGAGAATCAAGTGAAAAAGAACACATTAATTTGGGTTGCTAAGAAAGATAATAACATAAAATAGTTGAATTAAGAGTTTAACAACTTGATTTTACACAATGTGATCTATTCAGCCATCAATTTATAACTAACAGACTCACATGAGTTATGCAAAGGAATGTGCTCCATGGAAATATATCCCAGCACTCAGTGAATATAAACAGCAAATTAGAACTATATAGCTGAATATATGCTACTTGTGGTATTTTATGATGTATCTTGCTTTAATCTGGTTAAAAGCACAGATTTCGTAAACTGCTACTTTGGTCTCAAATTATAGAGAGATGAATGCGAGACAATCTATTCACATTACTTTTAAGCCACACTGAGTTTTGACACTGAGTTTTATCTGTGTGATAAGATATATTATCTTTGATTATATCTTATTATATTTGATATGAAGACAAAGAATTTCTACATGGAGCTTAGTAAATACATCATAACACTCCAGTTCACTAAAGGCAACCTTTCATAGACTAAAAAGCTGATTTGTTTTGACAGTGCATATACTATGTATTGATTAATTATTTTTAAAGCTTAGAACATAAGCAACTGCAAACAATGCAGTAAAGTCTTCCATAAAGCATCCTGCATGGATAAACTGGTGAATCTGCAGTCTAAAAGGACTATGCATCTTCAGTGGGTAAACAAACTAAAACATGCTCAAAAGCTCACCATGCTGCAGTATTCTACCCCTAGCTTGGTTGTACGTATTCTGCTGGAAATTTACCATGTCATTCATGCCACCTATTTGGAAAAAAAGCTTTATAAATATCAGTTTCAAACTCAACAATTTTCAGATGCCTAATTTTGTGTTCAAATGCTTTAAACAGTTTCTAACTTAATTTTTCCTCCTAAGTGTAGTAATTATGCACAGCATACTGGGCTTAGAATCTGGATAACTGTATGAAATTATCTGAGGAATTTCAATGCAGGAAGTTAAATTAAATGGTCTAACAGTGACTGTTCAACTTGAAAATCTACTATTATGAATTATCTACTTTCCTTCACTAGCAACAGAAAGAAGAAACTGGGAAAAAAAGGTTGGAATGCTCATTTAAGGTGAAGTGGTTCTTAATTAAGACCTCACTAACTACTAAAATTCATGCTGATCATGTGCAGTCCACAATGCTTCATCATCCCTTTTTTTCAGTTAGGTCCTGTAATATTTGCTTTGTGTTCCAATTGATTTTGGGGAAGAAAGAAGGATCTTAGGATTATTCTGACAGAAGGAAAAACTCCAGACAATTTGCCTAGCAAATATTTATTTAACAACTATGATAGCACCACATGAAGTTTTCTGCAGAGACTTTGAAACTTTCTAGTTTTTTATAGATTTAAGAGGAACATACAAACTGGAGAATGAAAACAAAACAAAAAAGAAACCATGCACAATAAGACAGTTCTTAGAAACAAGGTTAACATACCAATAAAAATAACTGAAGAATCCCATAAAAATAATATGTAGTACACTGGTAAGGAACAAGAAAACATTAGCTCTGTAGCAAATGCGCACAAGGGCAAAGTTAAAATAACTGAGGCAACACAGTGCAGGTATCTAGATTGTTTCTGGTATGAACAGAAGCCACTGAGTTGATTCAGTAGGGAGCCTGCAGAAGTATACTTGGTGCGTTGGTTAACCTTTACTTAAAGTGCTGCACAGTCAAGATGGAACTAAAAATACAAGTCTGCCCACTTGTTGCACTGACGAC
This sequence comes from Phaethon aethereus, assembly GCF_964289735.1. Taxonomy (NCBI): domain Eukaryota; kingdom Metazoa; phylum Chordata; class Aves; order Phaethontiformes; family Phaethontidae; genus Phaethon; species Phaethon aethereus. The sequence continues at coordinate 69,350,334 of NC_138578.1, read as the reverse complement.
TTAAAAAAACAAAAATCCTTTAACAGAAGAATCCTGTTTACTGGACTGCACCCACAACCCTCCTAAAAGTATTTGACTATGGCTCTTAAAAATCTTTATCAGCAAACCCTCTAACACATACACTATTTAAGCAGCAAAAATCTACACCATGGTTGCATCCAGACTAGACAAGACACTGCATCAATAAATACATTGAAATTGATTTGCATTTGGAAAAAAAAAAAATTAAATAACTGCTTGAAGAGAATTTGTCAACAGTTGAACACTAAAAGTCACATTCAAAATTAATCAAAGGATTTACTATTTGTATTAAACCATATTGTTTTAACTCTGTAAAATATTTATCTTTTTCACTGCAAAACTGCATCAGTTACTAAAACAACTGGAGACAAATACCACTTCTGTTTTTAAAAAAAGTCTCCCAAAAAAAGAAAAACAGTACTTTATTTTACAAGCTAAAATGCATTTCTAATGTGGCCTAATGTAAACTTCTGTGCAATTCTAGAAATCAGTAATTTTAACTTCCGAGATCTTTGCTTCTGTTTCAAGAAGAAAAAAATTCAACTACTGAACCACAGTTATTTATCAATTCTCCTACCAAATAAGAGAAATCAAGGCTTTTTCCCTACTGATACATGCATTAGAATATCTGTGCAGCAGTACAAATCAACCTTTCAAGTAAACATAGTAGCTCTGCAAACCCTGAACTAATCAAGAAATTAGAAAAATCCGCTTACTTAAGTAATGCTTCCCATTCCAGTACTTAGAAATTTTACCTCCCTCCCTCTTCTCTTCCTTCCCTCTCACTCCCCACCACTAGTTCAGCTTACCTACAAAACACAGAAATCCATATATACCTAAACACATATATGGCATAGGCAAAACCAGAATGACAATCTACAGAAAAATGCTTCTTTCACGAACATTCCATGGACGTTACTATTTTGTTAATGATAAATGAGGAAAAGATGTACGGACTTTGTTTTGGAGCTATTTTCATCTACATTCTGATTTTATTACAAAATAAACTAGAAGAAATGAATGCATCAATAGTTGATATTTTTCCAAACTTTCCACTCAACAAGAATATTTAGAATCCCACTAATGTACTAACAGCTTCTGTATGCTTAACAGCTGGAAAAAAAACTTGCAAAATACAAGTTCTCAGCATGCACACTGCATGATTTGTATACACATTCCACTTGCAAGTACTGCTGTTAAGTATTATGCACACTGGTATTTTTAGAGGCATGAGCAGGACAATAAAAAAATTATTCTATTGATTTTATGGAGAAATAAGCACCGAAATTTGGTACTTTATCACTCACCAGATACTAAAAAAGTACAAAAATAGTGAATACAGGAATAGCCTGAAATGATTATTCTGTTTCACTTAAGAAAATATATAAACATAATCAAGAAATTATTGGCAATATAATTTTAACAAAATAAGTTTGAGAACTGTATTTATTTTCTTACAACTTCAGGTTATAGCTAAAATGCTTCATTTCTGGGTTTGCTTCCCTCCCCACCCTCCAAAAGGAAAAAAGACAGAACTACAGAATTTGCATCAACTTTATCAAATCTCACTAAAACTTTTAATAATTACACATACTTTTTCTAACTTCTCATTTCTGAAGCCAGAAGAAAATGCATTTAATGAAATTCTTTCATGCTTAGAAATTGAGCAACCACAAATCAATGAAAAGACTTATTTCAAACCCCCAATTGTTCAGAGACAAACTTCTACCAGCAACTGTTCTTTTTTAATTATTTCTCTGCATTTTCCATGCAGTGTGCTGCAACTGGCATCTAAATAGTTCCTTTGCCGTCGTGAAGTGAAACATCTTGAATGCTCAAACTGTATTTTTATGAGTGCCGAGGGACCCTAAATTTTAGTGGTCTATTAAATGCCAGCAATTTCATGCTGCCTTGCATAAAACAGCATTCACATATTAGAGCACTGCAATTCCATAGCTGCATTATGCTTCTCTCACACAACTTAAACACAGGTTGTGTATTTCATTAAAAAAAAAAAAATCTATTTCTTTCAAAACACATATACTTTCTCAATTAATATATTTAAAGTTCAATAACATTGTTGTATGTTACACTATCCAGATGGACAGCAAGTACACTCAAGTATAGATAATAAAAATCACAAAAATAGATAGCATTCCTCCTATTTGAATTCAGTGTTTTACTTAAAGATATAAGTTGCAAATGCATAACCCTTTGTCACCTGGCAAGAACATACTAACAAAATTTTCTCTGAATAACCTAATTTACTTTGCCATAAAAAGCACTGTACTAAGTTTATTTAGTACACATTACCTTGAAGAAATATTTCTGCAAGTCTTACTGCTGTGTAAGTGTTAGTTTTTATTCTCTTACCTGGCAATATTATCCTTTTCAAGAAGAAGTCCAGTCCTATGGTTTGTTTGTACTGTTTTCCAAATGTTTCTTGGGTAAAACGTGTTGCTAAGGATGTCTAAAACAGAACAACATCAAATTAAGTTGTCATTTTAAACACCAAAAAACTTGATGTTAAATCAGAAGTATGAAATACGGTTAAGCGCTTTTTGTATCAATGCATGCTAACAGCATCCATGGATTTGGATTGACAAGCATTCCGGTCAGCTTCAACATAATAAGAGGAGATGACAAAGGCTACTAATTTATGCAAAGAGTAGCAAGGTGCACATTTCCTCTGTATTTCAAAGATAACTGTGATAGTCATAGTACAAAATATTACACAGATTTGAATGAGGTATCATTCTGATATCAAACTGACACAAATCTAAGTGACGCTACCCATACCTGAAGAGCTTATTATTTTTTAAAAGCATCCATTCCCAAAACAAGGGTCCTTCACTGGTACAGAACACCATGATCCCAGACCAACTTTCTGGGAGGGAACAGAGGTCTGCACAGTGCAGAGTCACACAGGGGTTCCAAAGTGTGTCAGGATTCCTGCCACTGTACATCAAAGTTTCAGGATCAGGGATTACATGAAGTCTAAGATAGGAAGAGTACTTTCTTGTACACAGAAAAAACTAAACTCATGTTAAGAATGCACATTTGCAGAATCATTCCTTTAAGCAGAACTTTGGAAACTTATTTCTTCAATTTAAATTTTGTGGATTTATGAAAGTAGACCAATACACTGTTGACCTAATAAAGAATCAGCTTTTAATTCATACTGCTAAAAGGATACACAACTAACCTACATCAAGTAATGAAGCAAGACATTTTCTTTCACTAGCAATTTAAGTTCTCCATGCAAGGCAAGGCGGGGGGGGGGCGGGGGGCAGAGGGGAAGTAAAAGAAGGCAAGCAAGCTCCACAATCTAAGGTTAAAAGAAAAGGAAAGGAGAATAGAGGAGTGCAGTTATAAAGACTACAAAAGTTTTTATTGTGGAAAAAAATAAATACTATATTGGAAATTAATGTCACATAGATAAAATACATCCTACATCAAATTAGTGGTATACACTTAAAAATCTCTTGTTGACATGACATCTGAAAATAGAAAAACTAAGTAATCGCAGAAAAAAAAAATCTAAATATGTTTTTACATATATAGAGGGGAAAAAAGCCTAACAGCCTCACAAAACCCTTACACTGTCTGAGAAAACTCAAAATGGGCAAGAAGGAATTTTTTTTTGCCAGCTTTCCATTCATCTCTGAAGAGATGAGTCACATCAATTGGTATTAGAAATTGCTGTTAGAGAACATTTAGTTAAAAATGCAATAGTAAAATAATGCCAATAGTTGTGAAAAACGAGAATAGGCAAGTTCTATTAACAGAACAGTTATAAGATCTAAATTATGTTAATAATGTCAAATATACATAGGAAGAAAAGGTGACACTTTTTGAATGAAAACATGATTACTAGAGCTCTAGCATTAAAGCTCTAATATGAAGAGGCAAACATTTACTCAACTATTAAATTGCCTGTGAAATCAATAACACAAGATTTACTGTTTTCTTGTTTCTATATCACATTTATATTCCTATCACTGTCAAATATATAATAAATGATATTTTGATATCACAAGATATGTTTAGGAAGTAATCCAAAAAATCAATTAAAGACTACGGCAACATTTCCATTTACTTCACTGAACTCAAGTCCCGAGAGGATTAAAAATAAACAAATAAATGCAGAAAAAAGCAAGTAAACTAGAAATAGCATGACTATACTTATATATTTATATCACTGCACAAGGGGTGAAGACCGCAGAGGATGAATCGTGAGAAGATTCTTCTGCCTACAGCCATGAGACCGCAATACTAACAATATGCACAAAATAAAATTCAATGCAAATTTTGACTGTAAGTACTAAAATAAGCATAACTGATTCTTTTCATTACAATAGTTAGCATGTCAAGATTACAAAGACATTCTTTTTAACCCGTCATGACCTTAAAGATGTAGATAAGAATAAAAACATTGCAGGAATACACTACACAGTCTTCTCCTTGAAATCTTCCTTTTCGGAAAAGTAATGTCCTGGTTTCAGACCATGACAAGTAACCAGTACCCAGAGTACAAATTAAAATATCATCTGACCATATCATAGCATTCTGTGCTCTCCAACACGTTAATTTAGATCCCCATTAAATAAGCAACCACTCCCTTCTTGTTTTAAGGGCTCAGTAAATATTAGCTTTATCACTCTGCAACACTCAATATTCCCTGAGGGCTTCTAGGGGTGTTAGTAAAAATAAACAGCATACATTCAATTAACAGCCAACCAATAAGAGCAGCAAGTAATCAACAGCATGGCAAAGTTCTCTTAAACAGTTTTCCTCTACTGTGCTCTTGAATGCAAAGGAATTTATAACAGAAAATCATTGACTAACTCCTTTTTAATTTTTTTTTCTAATAAATGTTAGAGCTTAAGGAAGGTGTTGGATTACCAGACTAGAGTCCCCTATTTATTCACAGAACAAGCATTTATCCACAAAATACTAAGAGTAACAGTCCAAACTTCTCCACAACAGTAAACAGAGAAGTTACATCAATGCATATTCAAGTACCTCTACAATGCAGATACTCCCTTCAATCCTAAAATTGTTCTCTGCCATACTTGCCATAAAAGATTCTGAATTACAGTTTTGCCTGTATGGATATGTTGAGTACAATCTATGTAAAAAAATAACCAAAGTTAAATAATGGTTCAGTAGAACTGCAGCTGTAAAAATAAATAAGTGATCAGTGACAGTTTTTAAAAAAGATTATGCTCCATTCATAAAATTTCAGCCATTAATCTAGATGGGAGGATAGTATGATATGAAGAAGGCCTTGTTCCTTCACATCTCTACTAAGACAACCAGACCACCAACTTTCATAGCAGACTTTCCATAGACCCAGTTTGGCACGTTCACATGTGTCTTAAATACTTGAAAGCAAATGTTTATATGCTGTTCTGAATAGCAATACACTATTGAAGGTTGGTGTTACAAACTCCTTCCTTTCAAACAAAAAAAAGTCTTTGGGTTCTAACATAGAGCAATCAAGACAGCAGTTAAAAAAAAAAAACAAACACCACCACATCATCAAAATTACAATATTCTAAGTGCAAAATACAACAGGATATTTGGGAAGGGTTTTTGGAATCAAAGATGCAATTAAACATCACAGGTGTGGCAACACAATTTCTTGCTTCTGTTTTTCAGTGTCAACACCTCAGAGTATAAACTGCTGACAAGTTGTTACTAAATACCTACATAGTGAGTAAATAGATAAAAAAGCAAACAATATTTATGAAATAGTAGCAGACAAGTCAAACAGAATAAGCAATGATATCCAGCTCTAACAGACACTGACTACTCACCAATACAACATGGAAACTTGTAGAGAAAACCCTGCCAAAGACAATTCTTTGAGTAAAATCCTATAGAAGGAAGCTTTCCAAAAGCAATACCAAAGTGTAGTATCACAGTTGTAAGAAAGAAAAACTAAAACCAAAATTCAATGGGATGCAAGCATATAGTTCTGAAGCCATGAATTTCCATTCACATACCAACTTTACCAGCCAACTGAGAACCCACCTTGCAAAAAGCAATCTATCCCTTCCCTCACTCCCTTCTAGAACGTCAATGCCATTCTCCAAGCACAGCAACATACACCCCTCAGTCATGTCCCAGCCCTACTGGCAAGGATTTTAAGGCAGACAAAATGTCTGTCTGTCTTCTGACAAGAAACACTGGGCTAAATAATGAAATGCTTTAACCTGCATAAAACTACGTATGTAACTGTCCAACACAGAATTTGTCACTAAAAACAGTGAAGCTTGGGGAGATGAAGTATTTTGCAAACAAAGGAAGTAGTTCTGTCATCTGAAGCTGATGACTTTCCACCCCACTCCTAACTACAGATGAAACTTTGTTCAATGAAACAGAAAAAATTATCAAGACTTTTCAACATTAGACATCCATCTCTGAAACTAGGCCAATCTGCACCACACACTTGATGCAATTTGCCATCTGCAAGACTAAAGAGTGACAACAATGTTTTTGTGCCCATGCGTAACAAGAAGATCCAAAACTGGCACAATGCTTAAAAATCTGGCATCCAAAAAAATCCTAACGCAAGCAGGACACCACTCTGTATTCCAGCCTACATTTTAGCTCCTGCAAATTCCCACACCAGGTTTCATTTTCATCATCCATTGTTAAGAGGAGAAGGTAGGATGTTTCTGCTACCATGCTGCAGCCCCAGTTGCAACAGATGGTGGAAAGACAGGACCTTGGCTGCTTTGCTCCTCCCACACACCTATTTTTCAGGACCTCCCTTCCCATGAATAGCTCCAAGATTTGCTTCCAGAGGCCCAAAACCTTTTCCAACAGTAGCAAATCAGTTAGTTATGCCTCAAATCAGCATCATTATATACTTCAATATTAAGCTAATCTTAGCAAGAGTGCATAGCAAGAGTAGAAATATCTGAATCATAACATCATTTTTTTCAATCCATACTAATACTGCTAGTTTATTTTAATGGAAAATCATTTTGGTGCAGGAAGAGTGGGTTGATTTAAAACCTAGATGCATAAGGCTGCTGTAGGTATATATGTTCCCTCTTGTAATCCAAATCAAAGAGCCAACTGCTATTAATAATTGCTGTTTATTTTCATCTCACATTGTCCCCGCTTGCAATTTCTTTTCAGATTGTTTTCTTAGTTTGTCTAGTTCATTAAAATAATTCTCTATTATCTTCCTACTAAGCAATCTTGCCTTCCTCAATTTTTCATCAATTTACCATTTCCTTACCATCTCTATTTTACCCTAATACTTTTTCAGATTCTGCTCTGTCTCACTCCTCTCATTCCTTCTTCCCTTTTTACTCTTCTCTCCTTAGGACTTGCTCCAGCAGTGCTTATTCCTACCCTTAAATTCTAAGTACCCAATTACTCATTCAACCACCACAAAACAAATTAATAGAAGCACAACATCCCTCCCTTGCCTCATGGACAGAGCAATTCCTAGCTAGTGGAAACACGAACATTACCCTTAGCTTGAACTGACACTGATTTGTTTTTAGACTGCTACAAACCCTTGCACAGAACCTGAATCACATTGCTTCTAAACAATGGGTGAGAAAAAAGAAATGAAGTTTGAGTCAGCTGGCCAAAGGTGCACAAAGACATAATTTTTTTTCCCCCTTGGAGAACTGAAGACCAGACAGCCCCAGATAGCCAAGAGGGAAGAAATAAATTTTTGGGGTGGTTTTTTTTTGGCCAGAGGGAAAGCAGTGGAAAGAAGTCAAATGTGAACATTTCACACTAAACATGAGACGCAATATTTCAAAGATATAGTCCATTATTTCCTACACCGCTCCTATCTCATGATCCCAGCAACAGAGGAAGAGAAAAAACAATGTCTTGCACAGTAAATGAGAGGCTAAGTATACATGTGTGTAAAGACCGGCTGTGAACCAGATGTGAGAGGCAGGCTATTTAGAGTTGAAAACATATAGACATACACGTTTCAACAAGTAAGCGGAACGAGTAGCCAACAAAGGAGAGGAACCTCAACAATTTAGTCTTCTGAGGTGCTTGAAATAGCATTAGGTACATTTTATCTTTCCATTCCATGACCCAATCACTTCTTTATTTTTACAAGATCTAACAATAAATCTATTATTGCAAGTGTTTGCTGCTAGGCCATCAGGATGGCTGGAAGAAGCCTCTATTACAGCATCATCTAGGGGGAACAGAAGGAAAAGCAGCCCACCGTAGCATAGCTGCTGCTCGTGCAAAATAAACCGCACTTGAAGCACAGGATTCCTAGAGCCAGCAGGAGATTCAGTGAGTGGCAGCTCCCATGTGAGAGGTAGGAACCAGCAGGAATATACATCAAAACTCAAGAATGCTTGAAAATCCATGTTTGGCAAGAGGTCTTGCCACAAGGTGCTGAACAGCAGTAGTGAAAGGATTCCTCAGTTTGAATGGAAAACTCCTGGGGAATGCCACCAGTGAAACAGCACTTCAGCTGTCAATCCCGTGCATTTATTATGTTCTCATCACATAGTCGCTGGGAATTGCCCATCTACTGACTCAGATGAATACAATACCACTTAAGACTGGGTTTAGAATCACTGGAGACAAAAAAATGTTTTGTTTCTTCATAGAGCTCTGCAGAAGTGAGCAAAACCATGCATGCACTTTCACTGACAGCTTATTTCTATTAATGGCAGGCAGTTCATTTACACCACCTCTAGGAATATTTCTACTTTTCATATGAACTGTGAGGCTGGCAGACTTTCCGCGTCCTCGTGTTTTCAAAAGTTGATGATAGAGGAAAAGCTGTATTCTTCAAATATACAATAAAATGACTATTTTCAGGTGTATCTCACAAAAGGATTCAGGCTACATATGGAAATAAATACATTCACACATGTATAGCAAAGATCAGTCACTATTTCAATGGGTAAGAAAGCAGCCTCTCTTTTGCCTTCTTTGGTCTCTCTTTGTCAAAAATTCTCTTTTTAAAAGAGAAATATAACTTACTTGTAAACAACTTTCATAAATAGTACTTAATTATGTTGTTGGGGATAGGGAAAAAACCTTAAAAGTCACAAACTAAATAGTCCCAGAAGCGCCTTTCCAAAGTCTGAAACAGTAACTCAAAGAGGTCCAAATTGTTCTACCCATCCCTGGAGGTTATTAGCTCTGAAGCCGAAACGAAGAGCCTGGAGACCCAGCTAAGCGACCTCCGTGGCTCGTCGTGCCGGCGGGAACCGCGGATTCACGTGCTCGGCCCGACTCCAGCCCCTTCCCGGGCACCGCCGGCCACCGAGAACTCGGAGCTGTTCAAGCAACTGCAGCCGAGCAGCGACCCGCCACCAGCACACCGTCCGCAGCGCACGGGCACCGGCGGGAAACTCCGTGTCAGGCAGCACCACAGCGATTACGTTATTAGCCGCTCCTTTTATTAAGGCTCAAGAAAATTGGATTAAAGTCGTATACGTCTATTTGTTGATCAAGCCTCTTCGGGTGCCGCGAGGGTACGGACACCCCATTAGACCATTCCGCTTGCCGAGCACAGAGCGGATAGCGGCGGTGCCGGAGCGAAGCTCCCCGGCCGAGAGCCCGCCTCTGCCTGCCGGCCGGCCCTAGAACGGCAGAGACTCGTCCCGGCTCTCCGCTACTCCCCGGCCCACACACGGCGGGGCAAAACAACAGAGCGAGAGGGAAGTGCAGGGCCAGGAGTAAAGGGGGAGCAAGCCAGCCGGCGTCAAGCCGCCGGGTATCGCGACAACGGCAGCGCAATAGACTGGAAGCCGCTGCGGGCTGCTCCCTCCTCAGCGGGAGGGCCGGGGGGAAACAAGGAAGGGGGGCTGAGGGCACCGCGGCGCTGCCGGCGGGGGCCGGCACTGACCTTGCCAGTGGTGCCGTCCCCTAGCACCACTAGCTTGAGCTGGCGGTCCGGACTCTCCTCCTCCTCTGAGTCCGACATGGTCCCTACCCCCCCGGCGGGGAGAGATAGAAGAGGCGGAGAGCAGCCGGGAGGGCCGAGGTGCAGGAGCGAGGAGGGGAAAGGGGAAAGGAGCGAGGGCCGCGCTCACGGAGCCGGTAGCAGTGCAGAGGCCGAAGCCGCCATCTTCCCTCAGCGCGCCCGCCGTCGCTATGGCCCGAACGGGACGAAACCAAGGAGAGCGCGGAGGGAAGGGGGAAGAGGGTAGCTCGGCGGCAGGAGCTACAACAAGTGCAACAGCCGCTGCGGGCGCAAACAGGGGGCACCCACGACGCCTTCACTTCCTCCCCCCCTCCGGCGGCCAGGCGAATGGTTCAGCCCAACTCGCCGCTACGCGCAGCTGTAGTTTTAGCCCCGAAGTGACGCCCCGCGCGGTAACTAAGGAACGTGGAGGTCAGAGGTCGCGGGGTGGGCGGGGCATGGGGCGGGACTAACAGCTCCTAGGGACGTACGCGCGGCGGGTGGCTCTGCGATCCCCAGCCGGCGGCCTGTCGCTCCGCCGGGCCTTCCCGCCGGTGGTGGCTGCAGGCCGGCAGGGAAGGGCAGCTCCGGCAGGCGGCTTGAGGACTCGGAAAGGGAAAATGAAAACCGGGTACCGCTCTGAGAGGCTTCCCTGAGAGCAGAACCGGCCGCCTGCGGCGCTTCCTGCCGGAGGCGATCACTTCAACCGAGGGGCTGCTTTTTCATTCTAGCTACATCCGCGGCCGTGGCCAAGTCCTTTTCTTGGCTGGGCTTCAGCACAGCAACGAGATATATTAATATTTTTAAAGAAATGTGCTAACACAGAAAGCGAATAGGATAGCGAGCAGTGCGCCGAGTCCAGCCTAATTTCCCCATGTTGCAGCTCTGCCATTCTTGACAGCTTTTTGCCTAATTTTTTCCTAAACATACCAGATAAGGATGCCACCGTTTTCTTCTGCAACCTGCTTATAAATTTTCTATCCACATAGACAGTTAGTAAGAAAACTTGTTGACGTATCCCTAACTGAATTTTAAACCATTGCTTTATTATACGCTATGAGCATGGAGAACAGTTTGTAACCTCCTCATTTGCAGCAGTCTGTCACATATTTGAAAATTGTTAGCTTGTCTTCAGTCCGTCTTCTTTTCTGTAGACTAAACAACTCTTCTTTCAGTCTTTCCCTGGGTTGTCTTTTTCTAGCCTTCTGATTATTCTTGTTCCTTTCCTTTGGCCTCCCTCCACTTTCTTGAAGTGGTGTGCCAAAAACTGGATACAGTACTTTGGTTGAGGCCTTACAAGTACTGAGTGGAAGTATTACTTCATGTGTCTTACATATGAGACTCCTGTTTATATATCCCAGTATGATGTTTGCTTTCTTCACGGTATGACATTGCTGACTCATACTGTTTCTGATTTACTAAAAAAACTCTGAATCCCCTCCTGTTATCAGAATTTCATACACTTTGAGGTTTTATTCCTGTCTAACTGTAGTGCCTTCTGCTTGTCCCCATTGAATTTCATCCTATATTTCAGGCTACTTGCACAGTTTGTCAATGTAGTTTTATTTATAATCCTGTCCTCCAAAACACGTTATCCCTTCCAACTTGGTTATATCTGCAACTTCAAGAATCATATTCTCTATTCCAAGGTCATTAATAAAGATATCCAATAGTACTGGATCTCTGCAGGCCCCTGTTTGACAAATCCTTCCAATACGATGAGTGATAACAATTCTGTGGACACAGTTCACACATCAATTTGAACAGAAGAGCCAGCTAAAACTTTAAAGTATAGAATTACTTTAATGGATTCAATACCAAGACCAGAATTTTTAGAACAATTTTGTGTAAGGTCTGACTAGAAATCATTCCTGTTTCAGTCTCTTTCAAGTTTTCTTTTTGATATGTATGTCCAAAATTTCCAGTATTACAAGTACACTGTTTTACTCAATCCTCATCAGGATCAAGAAGATTCCTTATTACTCATGTGTTCCAAGTGTTTGCAGAATTGAGGCCAAATGCTTTCCCAATGACATTCTGAAAAAGGGGGAAAAAAGGCAGAAAAGACCTTCATTTCTAATGGAAAACCAGACACACATCTTTGTCACTTTCTTCATACTTGAAAACAAATTAAATGTGTTACTCAACAACTATTTTCCACTTCAAATCATCTTTTAGCCTAATTATACTGGAAACTCTCTTAACTAGGAATTTCATCAAGATCAGCATAAGGGCTCAGCTGAACAGCATTTATTGGAAGGCAGAGCAACAGGGACAAACATGGAATTTTCCTTTATGATTTCTGACACACTGAACAGCTATACAATTGGCATTAGACATTTAAAAGCTCCACATCTCACAACAGGGCAGACACGTGATTTGTAAACCACTGTTGATGGCACTGTTCATATTCCTTCCAATTCTGCCACAATCACAATAAGAAAGAACATAAAAGATGAATGCAAAACTTCCTGGTGCTTTTGAGGAGAAGCAGGGTTCTGTTCAACCGTCAAGAGGAGAATTAGGGGTGGGCGGGCTACATGTGCAAAAGCAGGATGATCAGAGGGGAAGGTGCTCCAGGTGTCCAGAATGTATGTATCCTCATTTGAAATAGGACAAAGAAATGTGTCTGTTATAATACAGATCACTAAACTTAATTCTCTTCTTAGATTATATTCCTTTTCCTCCACAAATCACCTGAGCTTATTAAAAGCTAGTATCATCATCTGAGTGAACAATATAAAAAGAACTGTTTCATCTTGAATATGGCATGCATGGTCTTAAAGCTGTCCTGAGGCTGTGTATCTGGTCTATTTAAATAAGCACTTATGTATTAAGGCATAATTTTGGAAATACAAAGAATACTTGATATGGATCAACATGCATGTTTGCTCTTGACTACCAAGAAAGATGAATGGAAACTACCCCAGGAGACAACATAGTAACGTAATCGGACAACTCAGCCCTCAAGAGCCTCCTTGCAGTTGTTAAGTGTATGGATGACAAGGATGTACTAAAATCCTTTTTGTCTATATAAAAAAAACAGTGTATAAGGTTAAAGCTGTCTGGTGGAGTTAATGTTTAACAATAAAACTATAAAAGAATATTGTTTGCCATTATTTCACCTTACACTAACAAAACAGAGCAAACGATCAGACTACAAATCTTTATGCATCTTAGTTGTCCATGTTCAGCAAGCACATGAACGGTGTGGTGTGCTTATTTTATGTGGATCAGTATGGATTGTTGGTACCAGCACATCTCTTCTAGGGAGGTTTTCAAATTGAAATGTTTTTGTCATTACAATGTTAACTAGTTTGTTAGTTGCTAAATATCAACAACATTTTATAGGTGAAAAGAAGCTAGTCTTGAATTGCTTGACACTTTCCAGGTAAAGGAAATATATGAAGCATGTTGAAAAGCACTGGAATTAACAAAGAGAACACACTGCAGTCAAAATTAATTTATTTTTTTCATCAATGGCAGTATGCAAATAACATTAAACTCTTCTGCATTTTTAGAATACTAAGAAAAAAATCCTCGAGCAGTGCCTTTGAATAGGGCTTTCACTGAAAAATGCCTGGGTCACTCAATGACACAGAAAGTAAATATAAATTGTTTATTTTGATAGTTGCTCTTTTGTTTTTCATTATACTTTCTATATACTTTATATTATTTCTTTATGAAGAAATTTCACTGGTAATCGAGAATATTGTCAATGATAAGTGAGATGGCAACAATTTAAAAATTCCCATATTTCCTTTAGGCTCCAAATAAGAAAGCAATTGTATCCCCATTCTCTCTCAAGTTTTGGCCTATTATTTGGCTTGAGAATTTTCTACTGAATTGAATCAACTTTTTTAGCGTGTGAAACCAAATGGTATAGACAGTTTCTTACCTCTATACTTCAGAAGAAGGGAGGGAAGAGCTAGATGACTTCATTTAAATTCCCTAAACCAATAGTTATTGATCAGTGGAGCCTTGGGCATCTGAAAACACATTGCAGGAGTCATGCAAGCTTGCTGAGAAAAGCAAACCCAGAAGGCCTAGGTTTAGCCTATGTAGGTTTTCACCTTCATTTGAGGACTTTTAAGAGTCTGTAAGACCGACTGTTGCTGCTGCTCAATGTCACTACTAAATCTTCCACTTTTATTAGCTGGGCAGAAAGTTTAATAAATGTGTTCATTTGGTTTTGTTCTTCAGATGATCAATGAAGTTGTTCCAGTTCAGTTTTAGATGAACAGGCTTGAGTATTTGAAGGCTTGGCAGCTCTCCCTGAGTGGGATCACTGCAACTGCTGAGTAAGTTTGGGTGGACTGAGGTAATGGAGAGTGACAAGAGGGGCCAAAGAGGTTTAGAAGAGGAGAAAGGCAGCAGTGGGGGAGTCAGAGGTTTATATAAAAGAGGTAGGGAAGGGGGGCTGGAAGGGTTGAGTGGGTGTTGTAGTCAGCTGGTGCTGGGAAGGATCTGCAGGAATTTCTGAGGGTCAGAGACAAGTGTGGGAGTCTCTATTATTCACTCTCTCCAGTCAACCCCTCCTGTACAACACCTTCTTACCTCCCAGGAGACAGGGCCATGTACCCTGCTTACTCCTCATTTGGGTCAAAAGGAACTTTTCTTCCTGGCACCTGCTTTTTTGTGCCTCTCCTGGAGGCCACCACTTTCCTCCCTCACACTTCCCCTACACCCTCCTGGTCAGTTTTCAGTGCAACCCATTGCTTTTCTTTTCTGCTGTTGTGTTGAGCCGGCAGTCAGAAATATTCCTTTTTTTTTTTCCCCACCATTTTGTTCCAGTTTAATTAGAAAATAATCGTTAGTAATCAGTTTCGGTTTGAGGAAGAAATAACACAGTTACATAGGGCGAAGGAACCAAAGCTGTCTTTAAGTTACCCTGACTAAATAATTGTGGCATACACAGGTATACTGTTTTTGCAAATGCATGTTGTACAAATGCAAACTGGACTTTCATAAATGTGTGAATTTTTCAGAATATAGTATAAGGTTGCATTTCCTACATGCAAGTATCTAGAAAAGAGCCCAAAATCACTACTTATAGAGGAAGTAGCTATAATAAGAATCATTTGTGTCATCCTTCCCTGTATCAGAGCCGTATGCTTCTCCCAGGCTCCAGGGGAAGGCATGAATCAAGCTGAATGAGGTGGAATTCTGGGCTGACAGAAAAAGGAACAGCACATGTGAGAGTCTGCAACCTTTTTGCCATCCTTGTCAAGAATGCAGGGTCGTTAGCTAGCAAGTCATCTGTGCTGTCCTCTTCAGTGCTTGATGGAAACAACACATTTCTCAGTGGTCTACGAGAGCAGTGTCCTCTGTTACCAATATAAGCCATTTTTTTAACTTGTGTTCTGCTGTTTCTTCGTGTGTTTATGCCAACACATGCATTTCCTTTGCGTTTAATTCATATCAGTTTTTCTATTTCAAGTCTCTATATCTGGGATCCATAGACTCTCCTTCTTCAACGTGGAAATTGCCATTACATTACATCTGTTTGAATGAGGAAAGTGTTCTTCTTGAAAAGAAAAACAAAATTGTTGCAAAAAAAAGTGGAATGTGTATCAAAAAAATGAACAAATTTACTTGTGTTATTGTGTTGATTTTGCCATTCTGCTCTGGAGCAGGGTAGAAAGCAGCCGTTACTTTTAATTGCACTAGAGATTTGCAAATAAAAACTGAACTGTTTCTTCTTCATCAGTATCATCTCTAATGTCTTTACCAGATAGTCTTTTCTTCTGCACTGCTTGATTACTGTGCCTTGAGTCAGGCTCAGTGATTAATGTGGCTGACTGACAACTGAGTGGAAATGGTAAATAATCACTTGTTTATACACAAAAAAAACCCAGTTCCTACTCAAGTTGGAAATCCTTGCTTTTAGAAGGGCATTCTTCCATCTTGCTTCCTGCTAACCTAAGGTCATTTAAGAAATAACTGCTTTAAGTGCTTGTTGATTACAGTGATGTAAACGTCTCTGGCCCAGACACTTCAGTGAACAAGACTTTCCAGACAGGAATATGGTTAAACTGAAGGCCGCAACTTTTATGAACTACACTGCCTAATAAAACAGGGAAGAACCGCTAGCCAGCTGTTCCCCACAAACTACCCAGTAAAACAGGACCAGTGAGGTTCACCAAGCATGAGACTATGGAGACGAAGCTAAATGTTTAAGAGAAGGCTAACCTCATCCTCCCTCCTGCAAAAGTGACCAAGGCATGTGGTCCTAAACAACATATCTCCTTCTACACTGTCTGCTAGGGAGAGAAGAGTAAAGTAAGTAGAAGTTTTTTCTTTGTGTAAGGTGCTAAATTTTCCCTGCATTGTGGAAAAGGAAATAGCTAACTGACACTGGCTAGTATTTAAGAGATGAACACTAAGTCTGGCCGCAGCTAACATAAAAAACCCACATTGGAAACTTGCTCTCCAGTTGTGTGAATGCACAAACAAGTTCTCTGGTCTTTCCACTAGCCGAATTTGCTAGTAAAGCCACACCACATTCTCAGTGTGGTAAACACTTTTTCTCGTTGTTGAAGGAAAGCACACTAGCCAACTCAGAGTAGAAAATCCTGCAACAGCCAGGCTAAATTATTACAACAGTTAGAGAAAGAGAAGGGGTCAAAGAGACCTTCAGAACAAGAACTAATTTATAGAAGAGGCAACTGGAATTCACACAAAGTACATCTAACTTCTACTGACAGGATCACGCAAATTTGAAATTTCCCACCTCAACACAGAGGACCACTGGGAACTGCTATTCCTTGTCTCCAAACCACAATCCTTGCTGGAATAATGGAGAAAGCTGTCTTTCTTACAGTGTTGAACTGTTACCAGTCCAATCAAAAGCCATTATTTTTTCTTCCTTTTATAACAACATGGAAAATAATTCTAGGATTATTTTCTATCATCTAGGATTACAGGTTTGGAAGGACCCACCTGAGTCACTGGTGTCCTGTGGTAGAATTCCTGAAGGAAACAAAGTTCCATCACAAGAGCAGGAAAGTCATTTGCCCCCACCACTCTTGCTGGAAGCTTATTCTAGAGTCTAGTATTTTGACTCCATATGGTGGGTTGACCCCACCTGGCAGATAAGCGCCTACCCAGTCACTTGCTCACTCTCTGTCAGCAAGATGGGGGAGAGAATCAGAAAGGCAAAAGCAAGAAATAAAGATTGAGATAATGACAATTTAGTCAGTGAAACAAAGGTGCATGCACAAGCAAAGCAAAAAAAGGAATACATTCACTACTTCCCATCAGCAGGTAGATGCTTAGAAGGTTCCTTGGAGGCAAAGTCTCAGCATGCATAATAGTTACATAGGAAGACAAATGCCATAACCTCAAATATCCCCCCTTTCTCCTCCTTTCCCACAGCTTTTATGGCAGAACACAAATTGCATTTGCCTTTTTCACAAATAAAGCACATTTTCAATAAACCTGGTAGCTGCCTCATTCTCCTCTTAAATTGTTCGCTATGATGTCTTATCCTCTCCTGGAGATTTGGTTACTAGTTTCTAAGTGTATGACCTTGCACTTTATATGGCTGAATCTTACCCCACATCAAGTGTTTCAGACCAGAGTTACCCTGTTCTTTTGGCCAGTATCTTAAGCATCCTCTATAGCTTCCCAGCATCCTCCTACCAGTTAATCAGCCCCATCCTGCTTTTTGTGGGCAGCTCGTTAGGAAATGCATTACACAAGATTGCACCTGAAGCTCATCGTTGAGCTAGCCCATCCCCTGCAACCCGGTATTTTTTTCGGTAATATCCATCATCATTTTCTCTTTAGCTAGTTCTCCCACATTTACCTACTGATTTTCACCTTTCTTTCTCTCTTTATCAAAATCCACATAGATGATATCTATGATATCACCCCTGTCTAAAAAATCTTTCAGCAAAGAAAACTGTCATGTTAATCTGACACATGAAGTAAACCTGTGTTGCAATGTATCCTATCTTCCACTTGCCTGGAGGTTCTTATTAATTATTCTTTTTTGCACTGAATTTTATGCCAAGAGAAGTCACTTGGAAGTACATCAGTAAATGCCTTTATATAATCTATCAATCTGTGAAAATATGATCTACTTACGAACAATTCACAAGAAGACAAACTCAATTTTCTGAATAAATTAATAATCAAAAATTATTTTTAAGACTCCCATGATATTGAATATATCCCTTTCAGCATTTTTATGATCACCCTTTCCAAGAATAATCATTTGCTATTGATCCCCATCCAAGGAACTGCACATACCTGAGTTGAACGAATCTTGATATGGGAAACCCACTGCAATCCCCTTTCTGAACTGACCTGCTCAAAGTCATATATAATGTCAGCCTCAAAGGCAAGATTAGAGCTCAGGGTTTCCTACCTCAACCTCTCCAAAAATACATTTATCTTCAACACTAAATTGCATATCTTAGTCATGACTGTTATACCTAAACATGCAGTTCTGTGTTCACTGCAGCACATACCAACCATGCTTTCAGTGTGCTCAAACCTAATTAGTTCCCCAGACTGCTAGGCTTTACTTTACTAGTCTCTATATAGATAGAAAAATATTCTGGGTTGTGATGCACTTGGCAAAACTTGAATCCCTGTTCCAGGAACCTTTTTGCAGAAAGAGATCACTCTGAATTATTTTGGTTATGCATCTGCATAGCTCTTCAAGAAGCTCCGATATTGTATGGGAAAAAAACATTACTAGTCTGCTTACAGGAGGACTTGGCTGTGAAGAGACGAGAGCCTGTTCCTTCACTCCTTCACTGCTCAACCTCCTTGTCATGAACACCTT
Organism: Phaethon aethereus; assembly: GCF_964289735.1. Lineage (NCBI taxonomy): Eukaryota > Metazoa > Chordata > Aves > Phaethontiformes > Phaethontidae > Phaethon > Phaethon aethereus. The sequence continues at coordinate 69,331,591 of NC_138578.1, read as the reverse complement.
GGTAGCTGGAAGTTACTGATGATCGAGTACAGTTGTCTGTCACGCTGAATAAAATTGTCTCATTGTTTCTTGGTTCTTCCCCATGACTGTGGCAAGTTTCTGTTTCTTTCTTTATCCCTAGACTGCAATTTACAATTTTCAAGGAACAAATACAATCTATTGGCTATATCTGGGCACGTCACCTAGTGGATTGAGATCCTCATGCCTGACTACGGAGCTGCTACGAATAGATAAGCAATACAGCCAGGTGTGCACCTCAGTCTGGAATTACTCAGCTGGATGCACACTTTCCTGTGAAACTTTCATGGGAGAGGTAGGTTTGCACTGCCTGCAGACACCCGAGCCTGATTTTCTTGAGTAGGCAACTATTCCAGTCCAAAATGAATTTGAAATGACTGGTAAGTGTCGTTTAGTAGCCTCCTACTCAGGTATGTACTGCTGTTAGTGACTCCTATATATAAGAGGAGTTTATAAGATACACGACTATATAAGATAAGACTGTATATAAGATAAGGGCAAGTGAGGATGAAGCCTAGCGCTACCTCCACAAACCACCCAGCCATTCATCAGCTGCGCCAGCTCAGTGCAACGTGTCAGCGAACGAAGGCAAAGGTGACGGAAGCACTAACTACCCCCGTGTACTTTGCCAGAAAATGATCCCCATTTGACTAACTGCACCTAACATGTCTTAATCGGCTCTGAAACATCTGTTGTGCCCAACAGGCATTCCTGTCGCTGCCCCGCGTGGCGGAGGGCTCTGACTCACGTTCAGAGAGCAGCCAGCTGCAGCGGTCCCCCGTGTTACCGTCCCCACCCTCTCCGGTACGCGCTACCACGCCTCTGCCCGCGGTTACCACCGCAGCAAGGGGTTTGGCAGAAATGAACGTGCGTCCACACCTCACCCACACCACAGCCTCACGCCTGTGCGTGAAGAACTCATTCATCTTCATCAGTGACTTAAGCCATGACGCGAGCCGTGGGGCCGGGCACAGATCCCTGCTGCCGCTTCGGCTGCTGTGACATCCAGCAAACTGGAGAGCTGCCGTCCTGGCTGGGCGTCGCAGTCCCGTTCAGCAGCTGGCCTGTCGTAGCTCTAATAAACATACTCTCTTGGATATTACTGATGTTATTTAACACAGTAAAGCTTACAGCTCAGTGATAACGTGTCTCAGCTGGAATGACAAAGGGCTAAAATTTCTTTCCTGTCCATCTTTCTTATTGCATGTGACAAACTAAAATCTGAACTAACTGCCAATAATCCATAAGCGAGTATGACCAGCAGAATTACATATCTGGGATAACTGATTTTCAAAACTCTACTTTGTATTGATTTTCTTCTGTTGTGGTGTCAAAAGTTATGACTCGCACAAAATGCTTTTGCTCAGCGCTAGTCTATGTGCTCACAAACTAATTTCCTCACAGGAAATTTTACATCTTTGAGGGCAGTTCATTTACTGCTACCAAAACTATAGGCGTTCTTGATGGAGCTGGAGTAGCTTTATGGCCTGGTTATCTCAGATCTTTGTTTAGCCAAACTGTAGAGATGTATTAGCAACCCAGTAAATACAGAAAATAGTAAGGAAGAGAGAGTTAGGAGAAGCACACTGGGAAAAGTTAAAAGCAGCGACTGTGGCAGAATTTGTGTATCTAATTCTGTACCCAAGTAGACCACGATGAAGCCTTGCAATTAAGATTTTGAGAACATGCAACTATTGCTTATGAGAGATTAGGTATTATTTTCAGTGTCTTGAGGATTCCACCACATATCCTTTTAGCATCTAATAGTGGATCAGATCCTGTTGGTTTTACTTTACTTTACTCAGGCAAAATTCTTGCTGGTTAATAACAGACTAAAATTCATGTTCAGTTTGGCAATATATTAAATTAATTAAGAGCTTGCATGGCTTATTGCCTGGATCTGATGAAATACTATGAAAAATACACATCTAGAGTACTCTGAGAACCAAGATTCAGACTTACAATGAGCTGTGCTGGCTCTTTAATCTTTCTCACCATGCAACACAATTTGAAATGTTTGGAGTGATTTGCTACAGTTGCTTACACATGTTTTTAGAAGAAAATATGATATTCAAGTTGATAGTGTTCCTATTAAATGGACAAATGTACACCCACATCCACACACCCTGATGAATGTATTTGTGACTGCTGGAGCACATCAAGTGAAGTGGCTGGATTTTAGATCCCCGCTGGCAAACACAATCCTGTTGGATGCCGTGCAATTCTGTCCCTTCACTTTGGTGCTTCAGTGGCAGCTGTAATCTTCTGAAAAAAAATTGGTCTCATAAATGTCTGAGCTGTTTGGCCAAGTTCCTGCGATCCTTTGCCTACACAAAACTGCCTCCTCCTCAAGCTCTGTTAATCCATTAAAATGTTACCAGAGATCTCCACTGACCTCACTGTCTTGCAAGAACTTTTCCGAAATATTCCCTGCTAGATTTCAGCTTTAACTGATAGGTGTTAGTATGTTTTCATTTGTCCTGAATCATTCGATGTCTCTCTCAAGTGCAAAACAAGGATCCTTGAGCCAGACTCTTTGCCGTGCACATGCAAAGAAATTTTTTGGAGATCAAAGGAGAAAATCTGGCTGGTCTGAAGGGTGATATCACTGCTAACCCTGTTTTATTTTCTGCCTAGTGAGAATGAAGAGAAGAAAGCTTTATACAATACACAATGTAAACACAACAGAGGGCATGTCAGCCTGTCATTGACATGAGACATGCATACCTGGATCCTGACAAGGATATTCTGTAAGCAAAGGCAATAATGAGGTCTTGAAAAGCACACATTTAAGAATGGTGAATGCTTTAGAGCTGTGCTCATACAAGTTCTGATTTAAAAGGCTGGAGGCTTCAATCTGAGACACTAAAATTTAAAATGACAGAAACATACAAAATTTCATTGCTCTGCATTTAATAAAATTTACATTTACAAGCTGTCAGTCTGAAATGCTGAATAACTCATAGTTTGGAACACTGAACACCAGTTTGGATTGTGCTTCAAGTTTATTGCTTCCTACCTACAATTTTTCTCAGGTACTCAGAATAATTCTTCAATCCATGCACTTTTGTTATCTCTCTTAATTCAGTTTTGGCCCCAAAAATATATTGACTTTGCAGGAAGGTCAGGCAAAAACAGGTATCTTGTTGCCAGAAAAAAACCCAGGCATAATTAAAAGCTCCCTTTCTGCTTGTTTAATGTGCTAATATGAGAACATTAAGGCCAATGTACCATCTACTGCTTGGTTGCTCCAGCTGTCTGGATTTTTTTGTTAATTTACTGACTCAATTATGTAGACTCTTAAATCCACAGCATTGGTGGGTGGTAAGGTAGATGGCTAATGAAGAAACATGGAGTAGGAAACTCCTTTAATGCCTGTTTTATATGTATCTTGGGTAACATTTTTAGGAGAACAAGGATCAAAGATTGTAACTTTAAGAAAGTCTCAGGACAGGAATAAATGTACATGGTTTTAAGGCACCCCTAAAAATTATGAGATGGCTAATATCCCCGCGATTCTGTGGTCTGTTCTAAAACAAAAATATTAAGCCAAATGTTTGGCTCTGTATAATAAAAACAGATTATCTAATGGTTTCCAGTGGGAAATATGAGAAAGACCATTTATAAAGACTCTGTAATAGTTATGAATTATAAAGACTTCCTCATTTTCAGTATAAACTGAGACCCCAATAGAAACTGTTAGATATTTATTCACATGCCCTCAAAGGGACTGCACGTGGACATTTTTAATTAACATTATTTGCAACACCTTACTCAAGTTGTTCATTATTAATTTGATGTGTTTTGAAGTCCTGACCAGCAAGTTTTCATCACTTGCTCTAATTACACCATTCTTGTGTGACTTTAATTCTTTTAAAAGGATACAGTGATTTGCAATCTATACTTATTTTAATTAAAAAAGAAAACTGTGTTTAAGTAATCTAGGTCATAACATACAAAAAAAAAAGTTAGGAAACATTAAATAAACTTTGGGTCATTATCTTTAACATGCCACTGGGCCTTCTTTGTAAGGAAAAAAATTACATAATTTAAAAGTAAGGACACGGTTTGCCAGCCCTTCTGCATTTCCAGGGATGCCTCTGTTGTCCCCATTTTACCCTTCCCTTTTCAGCTCCCGAAAATGTTTTTTAATGTTTATTAGCAGGTATAAAATGGGTATATGACCCTCAGTTCCCTTCCATCTGTCCTCACTGTCCAGATGTCTGTGCCAGTCAGTTCAAATTATCAAGCTAGGGTAAAACTTCCTTGTCTTGCCTCATCTAAATTATTTTCCTTCGCTTTTCTCTTTCATGCGGTTTTACCTACTAAAGCCATTCACCAACACTGCATGGTGAGTCCACAGAGATTTGTCTGGGGTTGCAGTGGTGGTAGAAAAGGCAGAAAATATGCAGGAAACTATTGACATGACCTTCATGTTTGTGTCTACAAAGGATAGATAAATTCTGCTAGTTTCTTCCTAGAGAATGGTAAACGTGACTAGAAGAAAAGTGCCACTGGAGAGACCCGAGAGGTCAACAAAGCCTGATAGACAGACGGTAGATGCAGAAAAACCTGCTCATCCTTCAAGAAGATCCAACAGGCTCAATTATGCTTAAACTTTGCTCTTTAACTAGAAGCTAAAATGTTGAAGTTTAGCATCTTAAATAAAATGGGTACTTGGCACCCCCCTTTGAGAGCATGTGTGAAACTGTCTGCAGACTCAGCTACACCTTTTTCTTTGCAAATTACACCTTTTCATTGAAACTTCGTGACAGAGACTTTGATTTTGTAAATAATAACTGAAACTCTAGAACACAAGATGGCAGTGTCAGACACCACGTACCAAGCCATCAGGGGACTGCAGACTGGTTCAGCTGGATCTCTTGGGAGGGGGGATAGAAGCAAGCAGCACTGAGGTCTTTGTGCTTTCCTTGATACCCCTGTGGAACTCCTGCTAGGGAGATAAGAGACCTTTCTGTTCCAACAATACGTAGAAAATACCCTGCAGAAGGAATAAGGAAACAGTACTCTGTGGAACAGGTCTTGCTCCCACACAGATCTCTGAGATCTTCGCGTTTAAGACGGTGTGTTAAGGCATAAAATTATATGTATCTTGTATCTAAGTTAGCAAGGAAAATGGACCTTCTGTCGCTGGTACATTGCTTTTCTTTCCCTGGTGTTATCCTAGCTGAGAATGGAGATATAGGTTAATTTTTTAAATTTTTTTTTCCCAATTCATATATCACCACTGTCTGTAGCTGGCTAGAGTGACACATAGAGCCTAGTCCTTGTCAAAGACAGGAAAATTTCTTTATTAGTTCTTCAATGCCATGGTTTCGTCTTGTTGCTTGTTTTGGGAAGCTCACTATAATCAATGAGGGGGAGCATGTGAAGGTGAGAGTGGAGAAGGTATGAATGTGATCTAAAACCTGGCAAAAGCCCCAGACCAAACCTGACAGAAATGGAGCTATCTGGAGTCCAGACACCTGGCAGAGTCTCGGTGGGGAAATAAACTTTAAAGACCCTCTAATCACACCAGCATGTCCAAACCGAGTGAAGGTCATTAACAATTACTGTTCTGCTGAGTTTGGAGGATTCTTGCTAGGGTGTCCTCGATGACTTTCCTAGCACTACGGAGTGCCTCAGCTCCAGACCTGCTCCTGCTGAGGGACGTGGGTCTATTCCTTTGCATGATGCAGTTCTGGACCCCCAACCTCCCAGGTGCAACCGAGCACATCTTTCACTGAGCAAGGACACTCAAGTCAAGCATTTCTCCCGTTGACCTAAAACTGGGCAGATCCCTTGAGGGCGAGAAGAGGAAGCATGAGAAGGCATTTGAGGGTCCAGGTGGTGCAGACACAGGTGGGAGAGCTCAGTGGTACTTGGGGCCCTGCAGAAATAAAGGCCGGTGGGATAGAGCACGTGGGGAGGGGGTGGCAAAGACACAGGACTGGAGTTCCGCATGCTGGGGCGAGGAGTGAGGATACAGAGGAGGGACCTGGCTCCCAAACAACCTGTGCACTCCATTGCCTTCCCCTGTGATGTGTTTGGGTCCGCCTGAGGACCGGGGCATTTCAGACCAGCCTTCTTTTCCCAGGCAAGCAGTCTTTGCTCCTGGTAGTCAGTCAGTACGAGCTGACTCGCAGTGCCCCAATTTTTAACATGTAGCAGTGTGGTGGGTTGACCTTGGCTGGATGCCAGGTGCCCACCAAAAGCCGCTCTGTCATTGCCCTCCTCAGCTGGTCAGAGAAAGTATAACAAAAGGCTCATGAATTGAGTTAAGGGCAGGGGGAGATCACTCACTAATTACCATCACGGGCAAAATGGACTGGACTTAGGAAAATTAGTTTAATTTATTACCACACAAATCAGAGTAAGATATGAGAACTAAAACCAAATCTTAAAACAACTTCCCACCCCCCCCTTCTTTCTGGGCTCAACTTCACTTCTGATTTCTCTCCCTCTTCCCTGCAAGTGGCACAGGGGGATGGGGAATGAGGGTTGTGGTCAGCTCATCACACACTGTCTCTGCCGCTCCTTCCTCCTCAGGGGAGGACTCCCCACACTCTGCCCCTGCTCCAGCCTGGGGTCCCTCCCACGGGAGACTGTCCTTCATGGACTTCTCCAACATGAGTCCTTCCCATGGGCTGCAGTTCTTCACTAACTGCTCCAGCCTGGGTCACCCACGGGTGCCGTCCTCCAGGGACAGGCTGCTCCAGCCTGGGCCCCTCCACGGGTGCCGTCCTTCAGGAACAGGCTGCTCCAGCCTGGGCCCCCGCGGGGTCCCAGGTCCTGCCAGCAAACCTGCTCCAGACGGGACTCCTCTCTCTCCCCACGGGGCCACAGGCCCTGCCCGGAGCCGGCCCCAGCGCGGGCTGCCCACGGGGTCACGGCCTCCTTCGGGCATCCCCCTGCTGCGGCGTGGGGCCCTCCCCGAGTGCGGGTGCAGATCTGCTCCCCCGTGGAGCTCCATGGCCGCAGGGACACAGCCGGCCTCCCCGTGGGCTTCCCCAGGGGCTGCCGGGGAACCTCTGCTCCGGCACCTGGAGCCCCTCCTGCCCCTCCTGCTGCTCTGGCCTGGGGGGCTGCAGAGTTGTTTCACATATTCTCACTCCTGTCTTCAGCTGCAGTTGCACAGGTGGTTTTTTTCCCCTTCTTAACTCTGTTACCCCACAGGTGCTACCACCATCACTGATGGGCTCGGCCTTGGCCTTGGCCTTGGCCAGCAGTGGGTCTATCTTGGAGCCGGCTGGCACTGGCTCTATCGGGCACAGGGGAAGCTTCTAGCAGCTTCTCACACAAGCCGCCCCTGCAGACCACCTGCTACCAAAACCTTGCCATGCAAACCCCTCACAAGTGGGCTGGTGTATTTTTCTATCGTCTTTACCTCAAAAACGAGAGCTGAGAAAATACTTTGTTTAGATATTTTATTTTTATTTCGTTCCTGCGGAAACTGCAATAACACCTCAGACATGACGTGACAGTTTAACTACAAATAAACCTCCTAATCGAAACACCTCGCTGGGAACCAAGAAACCCCAGACAGGCAATCCCCTCTCGTCTTTATTTTAAAGCATGTTCATGGAGAAATCCTTCCACTTTCTCCGTTAAAAAGACTGTGAGGTTTCCTCACCCCGCGCGGTCCAGCGCGGGGTCCGGTGTGTGACCAGCCGGTGACCGCGGGGGTGGTGGTGAGGACCTCGGGCTGCCGGCGGAGGAGTGGGGCCGGGGCCGAGCGGCGGCCCGGCCAAATTCAGCACTTTCCCGCCGCTGACAGTTCCCTCCCGCCGCCCCGGGATGGGGTCCGGCGGCGGCGGCTGGCCCGCAGCTCCCCCGCCCGCACCCCGCAGCGCCCTCCCTGCCCCTCGCCCGCTGGAGGAGACGGCGGCCCTCTCGCCCTGCCGCCGCCGGCAGCTTTTTGGCCGGTGCCCAGCCAAAAAACAGCAGGGGAAAAAAAATTTAAAAGAGTATTAAAGCGGAGCTGTCGGATTTGGGTGGGTTTTAAGCTTTTGTCGTGCAGGGAAGCGATGTCCAAGGCAGCGGGGAAAGGTTGTGTGCGGGGAGGCTTGAGTTCACCAGTGGGTTTTGTAGAGGTGCTCGGGGAGCGCAACAAGGGGATGGGGCACTGAGAAGCCCCGGGTAATGCCCCGACATGCTTGGGTGTGTGACCTTCACACCGGTGATCGCCAGCCCTCGGACAAATCTGCCTGGCCCACTGGAAGCATTGCACTGCGGGGGGGAGCACATGACATCAGGCTCTGACCCTGTTTGCTCGCTCTCTACCCTTCCCCGCGGCTGTGCCTGGGGTATCCACAGGCAATTATTCCTGCCGAAGGGGAAGATGTGGCTCTTTAAACCTTAGTGCAGCAGAAATATTAAGGGCTTGAAAGGCAAGTGATGCCCGCCGATCCATAGAAACGCGGGGTTTCTCGCCTTGCAGCACTCGGCAAGGACGTTGTGGCGTGGACGTTGCGGCGGCGCTTCCGTCGTGCGGGGGTTAAAACCGAACGCTACGGCTTCATTCGTTAAAAAAAAAAAAAAAAAAAAAAAAAGAGACAATCACGCAGGCAAAATCCTCACCCGGTTGCTTTTGGCAAAACGTGTCCCAGCGGGGAGGGGGGCACCGGGCCGGGGTCCTGCATCCATCGGATCCCGTCGAGAGACCTTCCACCGGGTGCATCGGATTACCAGGGGAGCCGTGGAGGTAAATGCGCCAGGAAAACTGATGGATGTGATGGAAAGCGCTCCGCGCCCGTTTTTACAGCTGTCCCCCCCGCCACCCGTTTCTGTCCCTCCCATACAGGTCGGTTCAAGGCCGTATGACCCCACGTCGAGGAGGATCAGGGTTTTTCTCCTGCGCGGAAGGCACAAACGGAGTCCGGTTTCCCTGGCCGCCTTGGCGGGGGGCAGCGAGAAGGGCACAGCCCGCAGAGAAGCCCCTGGCTCCCGGACCAAGCCGCTTTCCCAGTCGGGGCTCCCCACGGGCTGTACACCCCCCCACGAGGCCGGCTCGCTTCGGTCCCCGCCGGCTAGACCCATGCACGCCCACGGCCACGGAGCTGCCGTCGGGGGGCTTGCGGTGGTAAACGGCCGAGCTCCAGCGGCCTGGGGGTGCTGGGGGTGCCGGCGGGGAGGGCACCCCAGGTCCCTCTCTCAGAGGAGAGGGGCTTGCTGCAAATGTCATCAGGGCTTCGCCGCGGAGCCCGGCGCGTTTCAGCCACATATGGTGGGTGGATTTAGGTGTCAAAAGCCGGCGAATTAGAAATGGTAATTGTCCGTCATTATGGGTGAAACGCGATCTATCACAACAACTGGAACATGTCTGGGCGCTAGCAAAAATAATTTGAATGATTAGCGATCATTATGGATGTCAAGCCGCGTCCATTAAGTTGTATGAAGAAATTATCCTTGACGTGAGAAATCAAACTACAAATACACAGGCCTGGCATTGAGGAGACCCACCCCGCTGGGCCGCGGGAGGCCGGAGCAGCCCGGCGGGGCGCAGCCCGGGCCCGGGCGAGGCGCCGGGGAGACAGCGCTACCGGGGCCGGGACGCCGGGCGCTCCCGCCCCGCCGCTCGCGGGGGCCCGGGGCGAGGGCTCTGCCCCGCGCCTGCGGTGGCCCTGCGCACGGTGGGGTCACAGGGGAGGGGCGTTTGGTCGGCCAGAGGAGATTTTGCAGGGAGAAGGAGGCGAGGGCCAAGCAGCCGGGCGGGGTGCGGAGGCGAGGGGCCGTTGTCCCCAGCAGCCAGCGGGCACCTCCCGGAGGAGAGAAATACTGGGGAGGGATTCTGGAAGATGTCCTCCGCAAGGGACACGGCTGCACCTCCCGTGGTTACACCGGTCCTTGGCAGGAGGGGACGCCCGGGGACCCGCTTCCCGCTGCCCCCGGGGGCAGCGCGCCCCGGCCCCGCCGCGCCCCCGGTCCCAGCCGGGGCCGCCCGCTCCCCCCGCCGCGCCGGCCTGGCCAAAGGGCTTTGCCACCGCTCTGAGAACGACCCTCTTCCCGAGGCGAGATCGGTTTACGAGAAATTTCCACGTTGCAAAAGTTTTTTTTTCTAAGAGAAAATGTTGGGTTTTGTTTTTAAAGTTCGCCCGTTACGGCGAGGGCTTGCGATAGATTTTTTTTTTCCCTACACCCTCTCTCTTCGTTTCCGATCCTTCTTTAGAGAAATAATTTGTTCGCAAAAACGAAGCAGAGGTGTCTTTTGGGGGTATTTTTGGTAAAGTTATTCCATCGTGATCCCCCGGGCCACAACCTGACGCGGACATCTAAGCACAACTTTCCAGGGTCCGCGAATCCACGGCGCAGACCGCACTTTTTAAAGCAACACGCCAAAGCTGTTTCCTTAAGAGCAAGCAAAATCGTCCGTTTCTTATAGGCATTTTTTTTAATCCGATAAATTAGTACAATTTCAGGCAAATTAAATGAACCTTCAGAGCCACTTGACAAAATGACAGTCCGCACCCCTGCAGAGTAGTGTTTATAACCGGCGAATGAGAGCATATACTCTCTTCTTGTTGCTGTCGCTGGGAAAATGTAATATGTCCGTGGAAGTTTCCAGATTGCGATTATTTTTTATTCTTAATAAAGGGAGCTGCGAAACGTCTTTTGTAGAAAAAAATAATTTTTGTTAGCCAAGTAAAAATTATTTGCTTGCTGTGTTCGTTTAGAAGTACTGTGTCACCGTGCAGAAGAGAGCGGCGACGCCGCCACTTCGGTAAATCCGCTCACGACAATCCCCTACGGAGGAAAACGGCCCCGCGGCTTCTCGGCGGCGCCTTTTCGGGCTGCGGGCCCTCCGCCCGCCCCGCCGCCCCCCGCATCGCCCCCGGACACCCCGCGGCCGCCGCCCGGTCCCGCAGGCGAGTGCCAAAAGGCAAATCCCGGACTAGACTCGTCCCTCGTTTTCGCTGTCCCGAGCAGAAGAGCCCGGCACTAACCTTGCCATCACGCCCGAGTGCTGCCGGCAGCCAGCAGAACTGCCTCCCCTCCCAGCCTATCCAGCTTTATTCGTACAGTTTGCAAATCTGTATTATTCCCGCACAAGCCAAAAATAATATTAGTCTTCGCCACGCGCATTTCATCCCTAATTATCACTCGAGTCCTTTGCGACACAAAGAGTTTCCCCGGCCGGTGCAAGCGCCACGCAGCGCAGATCCATGGGCAAACTCTTCTACCCCTAACCCGAGAGAAAATTGGGGGCGGGGGGATTGTCTCTTCGTCGGGCGGCTTTAACGGGAAGCAGATCACCGGTGCCGAGCAGGGTCCTCGAACTGCCAGAGCCGAAAGCCCGACCCTGGCTCTGAAGCAGCGGGCAGGGGAGACAGTGTCTTTCTGAGCCCTCACCGCTTGCAGGGTTTGCTTTCCCCACAGAGCAATTTAGGAAAAAAAGCAGCAACCCGTGCCCCCCGCCCCCTCCGCTCCCAGCAGCCGGCTCCTGCCCCGTGGGCGCTCGCCCCGGGCCCGGGCCCGTGGCCACCTCCCGGCCCGCCGGCGCCCCTGCTCGCACAGCGATGCCGTCCAGCCCCGAAAAGCTAAAAATCAGATCCTTCTTTGCCTTTCCACCCGTTTTATGGTTTTCTGGCCATTCTTTCTCGATGTGAAAGGACTCTTTTTGTTTCCAGTCGGCCGTGCATGAAAAGACTGCGTGAAGCCTTTTTAGTTCCCATGCTTTTTTTTTCCCTTTCTTTTATTTTTAAGAAAGAAAAAAAAAATATTTGAAATACCCACCAGCGCTATTACCTAGATACATATTTTTATTCATAACTCTATCCCTACTCTCATGTGAAGGACATCAGTCACCAGTCCTGGTGGCAACTTGCACCCCTTTGGAGTCAGCAGGTAGTCCCTGCAGGTTGCCTTCCGCCGGCGGCCAGCAGTGGGGCGGCCCCGCTGCCGCCCCTCGCCCGCCGCTCCCCGAGCCGAGGAGAAGCTCCCCCGGCGCCGGTGCCTCTCTGCTGCAGCGGAGGCCCCGTCGCTGGCTGCCAGCAGCGCCCTTCGGGAGCCCGAGCGCCGGCCTTTCTGCTACCCAAGGCAGACTGTGGGCAGAAAGCTACGGGCGCACCCGAGAGCCCCAAAACGGCGCACCCTGAGGCTCTGCAGGCACCGCTCCCCGCTGTTATTTTTTTCAACGAGCACCCCGACAGTGGCACCCATCGCCAGCATCACTTGGGACCGGCCTTGCGGCTAACACCTCTCCCAGCTGCGGTACAGAGTTGGGGAAACAGCCGGGGAAAGCGGCGGGGACGGTTCTTCGGCCTCCCCACGGGCTCCAGGCAGGGCTTTCCGCTCGGGGTCTCTCCCGTGGTCCCGGGGCAAGGCACCGGGCAGCCACCGTGCGCAGCGGCCGCGGTGCGGGGCAACCGACGGCTCCCCGGTGACCGAGCGGAGCGGTTCTGTCTCCGGGCAGAGCCTTCTCCCCACCGGCCTCTCCGCTCGCCCCCGGAGCAGGGAGCGCTGCCCCGGCGCGGTGCGGGGCCCCGGCGCTGAGCACCGTGCCGCTTGGCCGGGCGATGGCTCGTTGGCTCCCCGGTTCACCGTGCTCCCCCGCAGCAGCGAACAGGGCGATGGCAGACCCCGCTTCTGGGCGGCTTTAGGACAGGCAAGGAGCGGTAGGATCCCCGAGGATGCGGCCGGGCCCAAAAAGACGCCCTATGCTTTTCCCATCACCTCGGGAAAAAAAACAGCCTCCTCGCTGGAGCCACTGCTGCCAGCGCCTTGAGGGCTCTCCTAGCCGCGGGGCTGCGGCTTTGCGGCCGCCTGGCTCAGCTCCCGCTCCGGCAGTCCTGCCGGCACCCCCTCCCCGCGGGCTCCCCGTACCCCCCGAGCTGGCGGCTCCCCTCGGGGCGCCTCGCCCTCCCGCTGACAGGAGAAACGGAGCGGAAAAGTGCCTGCCAAAGCCCCAGGCTTGCCGGGGAGAGGCCCTTAACCTCCGGGCCACCTTTGCCCCCTGCTCCCGGGGAGCCCCTGGGAGTCCGGGCAGGTGCTGCGCTGCCGGGGGGGCTGTCCGTGCTCCGGCATCTCTGCTGCCTCTCCTCCTCCGGGGCCGCGTCGAGGATTTCTACCTGACAAGTGTGTGGGATGCGCCTGTGTATGTGTGTTTGTGTCTGTGTGCGGGGCGGGGGGGTGGAAATCTGCGTGGTTTCCTGGTTTATTGCCCTGCGAGCGATCAGGAGGCAGCTCCAGGCAGCCTCCCGGTTGCAGAGCTGGTCTCTGCTCCTGTGTGAGTGTTTAACAGACAAACACAAGCGCCTACGGAGACATATGCAAAGATATACACAATTTACATCACATTTCAACAATCGAATTTCTTGTAGCTGTGGTAGTTTCTCTCTCTCCTTCTCCCTCTTTCTGCTGGGACTGTTTTCTTTAAGGTTGGAGCTTGTCCGTGGCCGGATGGAAAATGATTCCCACGGCTCCTGTACGGAGTCGGGGTTTGGGAGAGAGGCCGAAGTTGGGACATATCGTGATTTTCGTGTTGCAGCCGTGGATGTGCTGACGAGCTGAAGGGGGGGGGGGTGTGCGGCACGTGGAGAGAGCGTGCTAGAGCCCAAGTTTTGTTAATACCGAAACGCCGAAAATCCAGATTAATTCCTTTGGCCTTGGTACAGTTACGCGTGGGTTACTAGGCATCTTGTCATTAAGAAAAGACAAAAGGAGTCAGAGCGTTTGCTTTGTATTTCAAAACGTAAAATTATCAATAAAAACAGATAACAGAAACGCCTTCCAATTCCCTTTAAATTCCATTAAATTATCGATTAAATTTTCCCGATGCAAAACACTGACGTTTCTCAAATACCGGATTTTGACAACGTCAAACGAAGACACTCTCGATGCGTAAATATTCGATATTAAACACAATCCTAAAGTTCCCAGTAACTTCACTCGGATCATCTTTTTCAGCAATTTTGGCCTCGAGTAAAATGCATCTTAGTTTTACCGGATTCAAAGAAAAATAGTTTGACGCTTTATCCTGCGTATGTTATCCAGTGTTACAACCCGGGGAACCCCGGGGAAGCTCTAACGACCGACACTTTCTTTTCGTATCAGGCAGTTTCCTACAGCGCTAGATCCGTCAGTGAGCACGAAGCAAAATAATAAAACACGGTGACCTACGGGGAGGAGAAAAAAAAAAAAAAGACTTCGAAATAATCCTTTCTCTCGAGCAAGGAGCTCGATAGGAACCGTAACCAGCTTCGCCACCCCCGCCGCCTTGCCTCCCCATCCCCACCGGGGCCAAACCCTCTGCCGGTGTAAATTGTCCCACCGAAGCCATGAGAGTCGGCAGCTCCGTGTTCGTGGCGCTGGCGTGGCAAGCTTCACAGGAGGATACGGGGCTGCAGGCAGAGAAACAGCCCCGCGGGCAAGAAAAGGAGCGAACGGAGCTGCCTGCGGGGCAGCGGGGTCTCCTCTTCACCGTCGCAAGCGCTCGGGGCCCTGCTCCTGCCATCCAAAACCTTCATTTTCCCAGGAGGGAAAGCGGTGGGAAAGGTGGAAGGAAATGGTTAAAAAAAAAAAGAATAAAAGAAAAAGCGTTTCAGGATCGGGCCTAATAAATGTCAGTCCTCCCGCATCAGCGCAGGTCTGCTCTACAGAGCTCCCTTCTCGCCAGGACCGCTACATCTGGGGATTGCCGACCCGCCCGGCGGAACAAAACCAAAACCAAAGCATTCCCCCCTCGCCCCCGCCCTAGTGCCACGACGACCGACGGCTTTAGCGGCAGAGAGCTCGCTCCAAGCCGGCGCTGGAGTCGGGCAGCCCCCGAGGAGCCGCCGCGGGCACGGACGGCGGCCGGGGAGGCCACGGAGCCGCAGGGGCTTCCTCCGAGCCGCTCGGTGCTGGGGAGCCGGAGGGCAGCCCGTGAGACCCGCCCCTGGCGGAGCTGCCCGCCCCATCTGGCGGCTCAGGCCGCCGCGGGGGCGGCGGGAGGGGGGCAGCCGGCGGCGGGGGTGCGCTGCCAGCACCGTGTCGAGGGCCCGGGCTGGCCGCGGCGGCTCGAGGGGATGCGGTCCAAGGCGGGAGGCTGCCCCAAGCGGCTGTCGCGGTTGTGTCGGGGTACAAAGGGCCTCGGCCGTTTCGCCGAGAACTGCGAAGCCCCGTCCTGCAGCCCTCGGCCCCGGCCTCCCCGCCAGGCCCCGGCAGGGAGAAAGCAGCCCGCCGACCCACGCACTTTCCCCGGCCGCTGCCGAGGTTTCGAACCGACACGGTCCGTGGAAACGGGCAACTGCCGGGCCACCCGGCCCAGCCCGCACAGCGAGAACGCCCTCGCCCGGGAAAACCGATGTGATGTCCCCCGGGCTCCTCCGCCAGCCCCGCATCCTCGCCGCAGCCCAGGCGGCTGGAAATTAAACCATCGATCCCAGCTGTCCGGCAGAAGCAGAGCTCGCTCCATCCCGGACACGCGTGACCCGGCCCGAGCTCCCGAGTGCCCTCCGCCTCCCACTGAGGGAACCGGCGCCGCACGGCACACAGCTGCCCTGGGCACCGGAGGGCGAGATCTCCACCAGGCCCCACGGCCCCACCGCCGGACTCGTGGCCGGCCTCCGCCCGAGTGGGAAGAGGAGGGATGTGATCAGAACTACAGCCTGGAGTCTGCTGTGGGGGAAAAGTCGCTGTGGAAATCCATGTCCGCTCTCAGAAACGACACAAGCGGCAGAGCTAAGTGATAAACTAAAGTTTATAAATTAAAAAAAAAAAAAGTACAGCGGGTAGCTTACAAACATTCACAATTCATTTGAAGTAAATAATCTAGTTGAGTGCACAGTGCCCTTAAAAGAGAAAGGGAGAAAAAAAAAAGAAGAAAAAAAGCAATGAGTTACCTTTAAAGAAAGATACTGTAATTACATTGCTGAGCAGATCAGAAATCCCCGCCCCTGAAGAAGACGTCTGCAGAAGGAGTGTAAAAGGCACTGATGGTATTAAAATTTCCCGTTACATCGATTTCTTAAAAAGCCTGACTAGAAATATTCACATTGAATATAAAAATAATAATAACAACAACTTTAATACAACTGGAAAGTGCGAAAAATCCATAACTCCTCCCTCCCCGAACACGGAAAGATCTCAGGAAAAAAGGAAAAGAAGAAGTCTGGAGTTTCAATATAAGTCTCACCCTTTTGTGACATATTTATCCTTTGCCAGGGATCATGGAGTACAGGAATAACATGGGCAACAAGAGCAGGGGGGATCTGAAAGAGGCTTCCTTACATTCAGCACCATACAAGGCACACTCAGTTTGCAACGAGTCGCAAGACCAAGGACTCAAACAGACGTCAAAAATAATCCTCCTTACAATCCACCGTGGGAGTCCTTGATCTCCTCTTTTGAGCTGCATTTGGTTTTGCGGGTTAGCGTTGGTAGGTTTTTTTTCCTCTCCTTTTTTTCCTTGCTCTTTCCCTTTCCCACGCAAGATCGAGTCGCTACCAATCCGAAGCGAAATAAAACAAACAAACAAAAAGTCTACACCAAATACACTGACAACATGGATACCATGAACTAGTCGTGCCGAATCACGAGAGTCCTCGGCTGGCAGGATGGGGACAGGGTGAGGGCCGGGGCGGGGGCGGCTGAGAAGTCCTACGTTGGAAGAGGAGAGGGTGAGGAACCATCCAAATAATATTAATAATAAAAATAACAATAAAATAATAATAAATACTGTCCGAGGCACTGAGAACTGAAGCTGGGGCTCTGGATTTGAGAAGATGGATGGATGACAGATGGATGGATGGAGGGTGGCAGAGCAGAGATGGGTTTCCTGTCTGCCAGTGTATGTGGTGGGGGTACAGAGGGCCCGGGGGTATGTATGTGTGCCCCTCACTGGGTGCTGGCGGCTGCGGCGCAGGTGGACAGAGCCCACCCGGGCAGGCAGTAGTAGGGGTAGTAGTAGGAGGGCTGGAGGGAGAGCAGCGAGGGCGGCCGCAGCACCTCGCCGGGGTGGTACTGTCTCTGGTCGTCCCGCACCAGCACCTTGACGGCCACCTTCTTGGCGGCGGGGGCGGCAGCCAGGAGGTCGGCGGCCATTTGCCGCCGCTTGGTCTTGTAGCGCCGGTTCTGGAACCAGATCTTCACCTGCGTCTCGGTGAGCTTCAGGGAAGCGGCCAGGTCGGCCCGCTCGGGCCCCGACAGGTACCGCTGGTGGTTGAAGCGCCGCTCCAGCTCGAAAACCTGCGCGTGGGAAAAGGCTGCGCGGGAGCGCTTCTTCCGCGGCTTCGGCGCCACCGCCTCCTCCTCCCCCGGCAGCAGCTTCCCGCACTTGCCTGCCCCGTCCTCCTCCTCCGGCGGGCTGCGATCTGCGGGCAGGGCGAGAGAGCACGGCGGTCAGGGCAGGCAGCACCGGGATACCCACGTCCCCCCGCGCCACGCTCCTTGGAGGGCCCGCATCCGCGCGGGCGGCCGGCCCCACTCCTCGCCGCCGGCCTGCAGCCCCGGGGCGGGCAGGGGCCCCGCCGAGCCGCTGCCCGCCCCGCCGCCGGGACCGCCGCCGCCGGGCTGTCCCGCTCCCCGCTCGGCGCCAGGCGCCGCCCGGGCTGCGGGCTCAGCCTGGCAAAGGGCTCTCCCCGCTCCCACCCCGCGCCCCGCGGGGCGCATTTCGGGGCCTTCTCCCCCCGCCCGGCACTGCCCGGGCGCGTTGCACAACGTCGGGGGGGGGCTGGCGGAAAGCCCCGAGCGCCTCCCGCTCTCGTGTCGTTCCCCCACCAGCCTCGGAACCCTCCCGCCCTCCCCGCGCGGTGCGGAGGGGCCGCCGCCGGCGCTGCCCCTACCTGAGACGGCGGCAGACATCTCGCTGTCACTGAGGCCGGCGGCGTCCCGCTCCGCCGCCTCCGCGGGTCGCGCCTCCTCCGCCGGCCGCCCCCCACCCGCGGCTTCGGCGGGGCGGGCGCTGCCACCGGCGCCCTCCTCCTCGGAGCGCCGCTCGCCCTCGGGGTCCTCGCTGAGCGCCGAGTCCGAGTCCCAGCCCGCCGGCGTCCGCGGGGCCGGGGCCCGGGCGGCGGCGGGCGAGAGGAGCGGCGGGCCCTCGGCGGCGCCGCACAGCCGCCAGCCGCCGGCCGGCCCCGGGGGCGGCGGCCGCCCCGCCGCGTGGCGGGCGCGCTCCTCCTTCTTGTTGAGGATGGCCTGGATGGAGAAAGGCGTCAGGGCGTTGCCGCCGCGGACGGCCATGGCCCGGCGGCGGGCGGCCCCGCGGGCGAGCAGCGGACCGCGCCCGCGCCTTTCAGCTGGGCGACCGCATCGCCGGCCGCGGCCGCGCCGGTGCCGGGCCCTTCTCTGCCGCCGGGAGGGCGGGCGCCAGCGGGGGCAGCCTCTCTGCGCCGCTGCCGGCCCGCCCGCCCATAGGGCCGGGGCCGCCGCGCCGCGCTCCGCCGGCCGCCGCCGCGGGTCCCTGGCGGCGCGGGCGCTGCCTCCGCCCCGCTCTGTCCCGCCCCGCGCCCGCCCTCTCCTTTTTCTGCCGGCGGCCCTGTCATCCCTCACCGCCGCCTGGCAGCGCCGGCCCCGCGCCTTCCCATTGGGCGGCCCCCGCGCAGCCCGCCCGGCGATTGGCTCCCCGCCGCGGGGCGATGCGGCGCCGCGGGGCGCGCGGCGGGGCGCGCCGCGCCTTAACCCCTTGCGGCCCGCGGGGCTGCCTCCGCCCCTCACCCCCGCGGGGCCGCCGGGCCGGGCCGCCCGTGGCGGAGGCGGCCCTCGGCGGGCAGGGTCCCTCTGCCCGGCAGAGAGCGGCCGCTGCCACCCGCGGGGCGGCGGGTAACAGTTTCCGGGTGCTTCCCCTCTCGCCGCGCCTCGGCCGGGCCGGGCAGTGCGCGCTGGCAGCCCGGCAGCGGGGAAGGGTCCGGTCACGGCGGGAAACGTCGCGGGGGAACAGGAACATCACCGGAGGCTGGCAAGCGTTTGACGGGCGCTGCCGGGGGAAGAACCTCGGGAAATTGCCTGTTTCAGCGTCTGCCGGGGACCGCGCCACGCCACGCCGCGCGGCGGTGGGGGCTGCGTGCGCTGCGGGGAGAGCGCCCAGACCGCCGGCCGCTCGCCGCGTGGGTGCAAACGCGACATAGCCTGGGCCGGGTTTCTCAAACGGACTTTTCACCAGTGCGTTGGTTGAAAAGCGTGGTCAGGTTTGTATTAGGGACGGTCTTCGGCCCACGGGGCTTTTAAAGAGCGTTTCAGGAGGGCAATTTCTCGCAGATCAAAGGCTGCTTTCCTCGAAACGGTTATTTCCCTGAAAGAAAACGGCCCTAAACAAGAAGCCTTTGGAAACTATGACACTCACGTGAATTGTATAAATGCGACCCGTTGCCAAAACGACAACGTGCATCACCCGTGTCTCTATTTCAGACGGTATGGGCACTCTCAGGGCTAAGAGAAAAACCCCGCGAGGATATCAGGCAGGTACACGAGGAATGAATGGCCAGCGTTTCACCACCATGGTTTTTTGGTGCTGGGGAGACGCGGCAACGTAACGAGCTAGAGCAAATCAAAATGATATCCCCTCCCAAACTCGGCTTTGCTTCGTGAGCCGAATTCCCAGGGTGTTTCACCGGCTGCTTCCCGGGCGTGCGCCCACCCCCAGCATTTCTTTACTTGATCCCGCAGAGATGAGCGCCTGTTTGCAGTAGACAGCGAAGCCACGATAATTGATTATTAACGACTCTGGCACAAATTAAACGTTTTCAATCGTCATTCTTACCCGGAAAATAAATTAATAAAATAAATAATGCCGCTTTCATACGCAGCACGGAGAGCACCTTTGCGCGACTGAAGGAGAATGGGCTTTTATCCTTCTGAACTAATTCAGACTGTTTTAATAACCTTGCTTGGGCTCACTCATTTTCCCTTTCTCCCGCCCAGGAGTTCCCCGGGGTAATCATCGCTTCTGCCACCCAGGACTTCGGTGCCACGATACACTCAGCAAGTATCCAAAGGGGATTTTTTCTTTTTAAGAGCTGGAGGGAAATAAGAAGCATCTGGGGAAGCAGCGAGAAATCCACTTGCGAGGAGATGCGTAGGGAGGGTGCTCTTGTGCGGGCGTTTTACGGCGTGCTAAACAACCGAGAGATTAAATTTAGGGCGTCAGAGGAGATGGGCAGACGGAGACGTGGGGGGAGAGGAAGGGCTCCGCGCCGCCGCGGGGAAAGGCTGGCGGTGCGGGTCGCGGGAGCCGCGGTTGGGGCTGACGGCCGGCGAGGGGCTCTGGGCACTGCGGGGAAGGGAAGCTCCGGGCGGGACAGGCCGGGGCAGCTTTCCGGCGTCTCCCCCTTTTTTCGGGCTCTGCTCAGGTGCGGCAGAGGCGCCGAGTCGGAGGCAGAGCGGGGGGCTGCTCTGGAGCTGGAAAAGGCTCTCTGCCCGGTGCAGCCTCCCCCCAGGCTCCTGCACAGGCAGTTTCCAGCCCGGGAAGACCCTGATTTACAAGGCTTCGCGTCCAACTCTTGGAAATACCTGCGGTTAGTTTACAATGGCTGTAATTCTTTGCTATTTCACCCGGCTCCCTCCCTGCCACCCTCTTTTCTTTTTTCCTTTCTTTTTAAATTTTTTTATTTTGCTCTCTCCCTCTCTCCCACCTTCCGGGGCGATCTCTGCGCCCTTTTCCCGGCCAGAAAACTACTGTTTGGGGAGGAAACGCCTGGGGAGGAGGCCGGGAGGGGAGCGAGCGGCAGCGGCGGAAAGGCGCAGGGGAGCGGCGGCGGGAGCCGGGCAGGGCCGGCGGTCCCGGGGCTGCGGCGGCTGGGGCCCCCTGGGTGGTCCCGGCGTGCCCGCCCTCCAGCCCCGCCGCGGGACGGAGTGGGGAGGGCAGGCGGGGGGAGAGCGGCGGCCCCGGCACCGCTCCTCCGCGGGCGGAGGGCTCGCAGCCGGTTGCCGACCGCCCTGGGGCCGGGGCTCCGGCGGGCACGGCGTGCGGCGGGCACAGCAGTCCCCGGGCCCGTGCGGGGGAAACCGGCCGCGGACCCTGCCCACAGGAGAAGGCTCGGTGAGCGGGAGGAGGCAGCGGGCCGGGCAGCCCCGCGGGCAGCGCAGCGCCTGAACCTGGGGCGTCGCGGGGGCGCGATTGCCACCTTGCCCCCACCCCGGGTACGGGCTCCGCACCCCGCCGTGCCCCGCCGTTTGGAGGTAGCCAAAACCCATACATTGGGTCGGATCCTTCGTTTTACAGGCGTGTATTGCTCCGCAGCGGGGAAACCCCAAACCCCTCCGTGCTCCGTAACTGCCTCTCTCTGTGCCCACCGGAGACACCCCCCCCGTCACTTTATCCGACACACGGCTCGCCGCCCCTCGCCCTCCCCGTTTCCGACGGCCCTGTCCCGGTGCCCAGCGACAAACCACGCTGCGGGCCGGGAAGCGAGAGCGGAGCCTGCCCGGCTGCAGCGTGAGGTGGCCTCTGGCAGTCACCTGAGACGGTTTTCTGTCCAGGTGCGAGGGAATTGGGTCGGTGAAGCATCTGCCTATATAGCGCATGAAATAGGGGAAGGATGTGTCCCGCTTCATGGGCGTCTTATGAAAGGGTCAGGTGAGCATGTGAAAGACGGCGCACACATACATGAAGAAGGTGGCTGCAAAACCTTGAAAGAGCCTTTGTAAAGAGCACACACCATCTAATGTATAAAAAGACCCAGGTGGTCCCCTGGGCAGGAGTGGCTTGCACTGGGAAAAGGAAATGTTATAACCCTTCCTGACGGGTAGGATTTACCCGCTCTGTGGAAAATAATTAGTGATGTGGCCCCCATGTGCCGGCCCTCGGGCACGCCTCGAGCCAGGCTAGCTCAGGAAGGGGTCCCAGTTCTGTTCCCAGTATCCGCCCCCCGTCCCGGAGCCCTTCTGGGCTCTGAGGCAGGCCAAAGAGTTTCACAGCCCAAGGCTACCCCACGCTGTAGTCCTCTCGGCAGCATTTCCCACAGCCTGCGTGGGGGTAATACCTTTGCCATACCTCATCACAGGTGAGATTTTTTTTTCCTAGACAGGAGCTGTGTCCTCAAACTTTCCTCTGTTTTGCCTCCCGATATACAGACAGAGATGCAAATCCTTGCAGAGTCTCCTGCTGGGTCTCCCAGGGGCTTATGTGGAAGATGGCAGTAGTGCAGTGTATTCCTCCTGCCAGGAATTTTAATCCCCTGTGATTCCGTTGGTGATGGCGAAGACTTGGTTTATGGTTTTCACTTTGGCTGTGCTCCTCTCACGATGTACAGCAGAGGCATGTAAACATGTCCTGGACAACTCGCTGTTTTTGCAGGAAAATCTCAGGTCATCTGCTTTTGAACAGGTTTTGACTCTATTTCTTAAATAACAATTTCTTTCCAAGGAACTGTAACCGTAGCTACACAGCAGGTGACAGTTGTGCATCTCTAAAACAAGTTTCTAGCAGGATTTCTCCATGCGCTTGGGGAGGAACCACATCTAAGTAACTGCTGCAGCACTCAGCCTTCAAATTGCTTTTTGCAGTTGACGTCAGGATCCGGTGTTGCTGCTGAGATGTCAGCTGTAAGATGCTTATGCACTTCGGTGAGAGAAGGATATACCACCTACAATTAAGAGAGAAATCTAAATGATTTTTAGAATCCAACTGAATATTAAACTTGGAGAAAGTGCAGATAAAATGCTGACAATGAGAACTTTAATCCTATTAACTTTACCACCTCTTAGCAAATTAGCTCAGTAGGTTTTAATAGCTGGTCTAGCAATCTCCTTCTCTGCTCATATTCCTAATATGGGGAAAAGCCCATGTCTGCTGAGGCTGGGAGGCTCAAACACAGACATTCCTATAGGAGTTTACAACCAAACGGGAAGGAACGCTTGAATCTTGCTGGTTGCATATATACGACGGCACGATTTGGCCCAGTTTTATTGCTCAGAGTTGCTGCTTCTGGGAAAAACCAACCCAAATCTCCCTCTTGTTGTTTCATCTTTACAATAAAAAGCAAAGGCTTGGCATGCAGAGTACCAAGCCCAAAAATAAAACTACCAACATTTCCTTTCTCTGCACAGCAGTTTTTCTCCCGAATTATTCCTCCCTGCAGGACCCCGAAAAGGAAAAGATGTACAGACATTCTCATCATCAGGCTCCTGAGAAAGAGTGAGGCTGTACGGTCGTTTTCTCTGCTTAGTGCCAGGAGGCCGTTAACTGCATACGCACGGAGAGCCCTGCCCTGCAACTGTGCTCAGGCGAGACCATCTTTTGAAAGAAATCTTCTCTTTGGGTCTTTCCTTTATTTTTACTCTAGGCTTTCTACTACCCCAGTAAATGGCTATATATTCCTCATCTTCTGCTATATTTATCTGTAGGATAGAAATACAACCTGGACAAGATTAACTTGATTTACTAATACAAAGCAAACCAACATATCCAAATGGCCAGATGCATCTTGTAGTCATCAGTTACAGCTTTTGAATTTTTCTGTGAAATAAATAGTGTGATATTTAGCCCCTGTATTTAGGTTTTTATCTGTTTCAAGCAATTTTAAAAGGAGGGGGTAGTTTATTTATTTGCACTCTCTGATAGAGAAATTGAAGTAGAAACAGATCGAATGTCTTATGCCAGTCTTATATTTGTGAGTCGTCCATGCAGTATCTGGTCTATCTACTTGTTCTGATTTTTTCCTTATTATTTACTAGAACATTTTAATGAATATCCACTGTATTACAGCAGATGCATTTGCTGTGTGCAAGTCTCCAGGCTTTTAAGAACACTCATAGCACAGGTTAATCATTTGATGTTTATTTGGTACAACATCATATGAAGTCCAGGTTTCCTTTACCATTGCTCCTCAATCTATAAATAAATAATAACCTTTCCTACTTTTTGTTTGAAATAATTGACTCACTGTTCACATATGATGGACTAACTTGGTAATGAAATCAATGGCTACCTCGAGGTAACATTTAAATATTTTTATTGCTTCTGACGCTTAGGTAAATCAAGTAAGCCTGCCAGCCTCTCAGGATACTGTAACTGTTTACATTTAAAAAGTGATTCCACATCTTTGTCTAAGAGTCACATCTTTATTGATAGCAAGTCAACAGTAATTTTCTATTAATTTTTCTATCATCTCTTATTATTCATATCAGGAATAGACACCCATCAAAGGTAATACGTGGGAGAGTTTGGGGCTTACCCATTATAAATTTACACACATCACCAGTTACTCAAAAACTGAAGAGAAATCAGAGGTGTGAGTTCACCAGATAATTGCGCGGGGTGCTCGGTCTGGTCCCTGGGAGCGTACCCGTCCCTCCGCCGAGCAGCGAGGGGAGCCAGGCAGGTTACACCGAGCATCTCGCTGCGTGGTAGCTTCATTCTCTGAAGGCACCTCAGCCTCTCCTAGAGCTTTTTGACACCTCTGGTGGAAAACAAGGCTCCCACCTCTACAGGCTGTGTGACAGGGGAGTCCACGCCAGCTCACGCCTGCAGCGGCCTCACACAGCCACGGTGTTGGCTTTGCTGCCATCCACGCCTGATAACCCGTGGTGGAGCAGCCAAGCCAAGATGCTTGAGTACAGAGACCTTGGATCCAGCATTGGGTTTATGAAGTTAGGGCAATTAGCAGGTTCACTGCGTGAGTTGTTTCCACTGGCAATGATTTTTGTATGTACAGTGACTGTACATTTCATCTGCGCACAGCTTTTACATTAAATCACTAATTCTTTTGGCTTGCTCAGTGAGAATACAAATACGTATGTAAACTTCACAAATAAGTTAGTGACTCTGTTTTGTTCAGTGCACATGAAAATTTAATTGGCTGCCTGAAAATTAGCGAACATGACACAAGTTGTCTGCGGGCAAAACAGATATTGTTCATATTTTCTGTGTGTATCTTAGAGACTTTGAACATGTCAATTATGGATGACTGCAAATATGCACCCTGTCTTGTCCTTATGAAATTAAATTCTCTCCTTTCAGAATTCCTGTCTTCATTTGTGTCATCTTTGCCTAAATTTAGTGATTCTGAGTTATACGTTGTCTCCCTCTGAGCATTTTTACGGTATTGAGGGCAGCATAGCCTGAATGGGT
Source organism: Phaethon aethereus (assembly GCF_964289735.1). Classification (NCBI taxonomy): domain Eukaryota; kingdom Metazoa; phylum Chordata; class Aves; order Phaethontiformes; family Phaethontidae; genus Phaethon; species Phaethon aethereus. The sequence continues at coordinate 69,306,588 of NC_138578.1, read as the reverse complement.
TCCTAGGGTATTCATGTCATAGAGGTAGCTATTTCTATAGTTGATTGGCCAGACACATTTTGGGATTTATCTAACAGAAGAAAAAAAAAATAAGGCAGGTGACAAAAAAAAAAAATGTGTAATATGACAAAAGCAGTTTGCACCCTACTCTTTATATGAATGAGAGTAAATGAGATGGTTGGAGAAGTCTGCAATACTGAAGAACTCCTGTGACTTAGTGGAAAACTCCTGCGATGTGAGAGGCACCAGACATGTGGGTAGACAAAATGTCAGTTATTTATCCCTTAGAAAATTAAGAAAGTCCTTTTATTTCTCCTTCTCTTCACAACAAAAGGATGCAGGAACCTGCCTGCGAGTGAAACGGGAAAGGCAGAGGCATGCTGGCTGGAAGGACGTTTTGGTAATGCTTTCAAGATGGCAAGTTGTGATTTCCTGCGCTATGGGTGAGGTTATTGTTGGCAGGAGGAATGAGAGCTTTCTGCTTTCCCTGCTTGGGAAAGAGGGTAGTGTGTGGTGTGACCGCTTCATAGTATTGTCTATATTTTATGAGAGCTGATTAAACCCGCCCCCCCCCCCCCCGCTTTTCTCTATATACTCTCAGCTTTCCAACCCCATATAGGATGCTTCTGCAAAATATGCAACACAGTCCGTGTAGTCTAACCTCTGTACTGTTGTGATGGTTGTCTGGTTGACTGAACATCCCAAGCAGGAGTGATACATATGCACATTGATCAGTTGTGCCCATGTTGATATTCATATCTCTGACTTTACCCATAGTTATCATGGAGGGGACAAAAATTGTCCAAAGGACCTTCACATACAATAATATTCAATTCACAGGGTTCAGTTTATCTATTTTAGTGGCCCCTCAAGAGCTAACTGTAAGAAATCTCTGCAGCCATAAGGTGTGTTGACCCTGAAGCCCTGAGAGCTGCTGGTGGACTCTGGGAGAGCAGCAGCATGCTGGAGAGAAGAGTTGACATCTCTGCAGTCTACTGGGGCTATGGAAGAACTTCCACCTTCCAATCCCAAATGCCTGGTCGGCATCTGGCCAGGGGCACTACTACAGCTCCTAGAGCTACTTTCTGATACATGGTGACTTCAGAAGCAGGCCTGGGCAGGTCGTGTAACTGCTTTGGTTTAAGGTAACAGCTGCTTTTACCGAGAGCATATTAAATGTCAGAACACCTGGGTAATGAGATATGGAGATCCTTTCAGTGAGGAGAAGACAAGACTACCAGCTGTGGGGCTGAAAAGTAGCCTGTCATCCACAACTCAGTGTTATGACAGGAATCTGTGCATTGCTTCCTTTCAATAGCCGTAGCCCTTTGGACATGGCATGTGGTTAGTATTATTTCTCATGAACGTCTCAGTGCCATACTCTTGCATTCAACAAACTCCTTCTCAAAAAGTGTTGATTCTGATTCTCATGGTAAGACCAGTTTATGAAAATATTGGGATGTTACTTGATGTAGTTGGCTCTAATATGCATCCCTTATCATGTGTCCTAGTGTCTGGGCCCCAGCTGACACGTAGAAAACCCCTATGCATATCCTCCAAGATGCAGAGAGTTTTTGATGATGTCCTTCAAGAACAGGCTCTATTTTCCCACCTGCTGGCTCAGGTTGGATGTTGACTCTGTTCCAGTTCTTTCTTGCTGGGTCCTGGGAACCTGAAAGGTGATTCCAGTCACATCAGAGTTAATGGCAAAAAGATGAGGAATAAGGATGTATAATGAAAAGGGGATTCTAATTGCTGTAATCGATATTTTGACTTCTCTTTTCAGCTTTACTTTCAGTGGTTAGTAAGAGTAAATGAAAAGATCCCTTAGCCTGTGTCTAACCTGTTTGGATGTCAGTATGTCCATGTACTTTCGCCATCCACAAAAGTTTTTGGTCATGGCAAGAAAATTGAGAGGATGGAAAAATGAAGCTGAAGGAAGGACTTTTGAAGAAATAAAAGGAGGACAAGGGCAGAGGGAGAGGTCTGATCTGCCTGATCCAAGAGTATGCAACGAACTGATGCGGGAAAGGAAGGGGAAAGGAAGAGGAAAGGTGGAGAGGAAAGGAAGGGAGAACCAAGAGCTGGGAGAGAGCCAGTGAGGGAACATGAACACTGAGCAGCGAAAGACAGGTCAGATGGGAAGTGAGGATGGAGGGAATTAGACTGGAAAAGTGTTAGGAACAGGGGGCTGGAAAATGAGAGAAATAGGAAGGTCTAGGCAAGGTACCCGTGACTGGAATGGATAGCTTCTATTAAACCTCCAAATCTACCTTGTCACACTTGAGAAAAAAAACGTTAAGTGCATTGTTTCCTCAAAAGGTTTGATGTGCCTATAAACAGACCCATGTTACGTGGAACTTCATATGCATTTCTATCTGTAAACATAACACTAGATGGATGTAGACATATGGATGCTATGCTATACAGTATATTCATGGATATAGAGTCGAAAAAAAGTGTTCCTGCTGAAACCGGTGTCATCCTGCCTGTGCTGATCAGTGCGATGCCGCAGCTCAGGAGCTGGCGGACGGGCAGCTCAGCTTGTCCAGGCAGCGGTGGCCCCCAGGACCGCCGCATGCCAACCCCTCCTCGCTCCTCTGCCGTGCCCATAGGGGCCAGGTCTGAACTGCCCCCGGGCTCCGGGTCCAGGCAGCGGCCGGAGCCGCGTCCCGCGTGTGCGTGTGTGCCTGCGCTCGGTGCGCCCTGTGCTACCCGGCAGGCACCCGTTGCCATCTAGTGGCTATTTTAGGACTATCAGTGCGTGGAAAACAATTTTTTTTCCCAACCAACCTGCAACCCAGCAATTGCTTTTCCAGCGAAGATTTGCAGGATTCTGCCCCCTCACCCCCCCCGAAAACCCCGCTGAGCCACTGAGAAACAAAGGGTCTGGTGCACGTCACGGGGAAGGGGCTTCCCTTCCTGCACACCCGCAGAGTTCGGCCTTGCTTTGCCAACAGGCAAGTTATTCACCTGCTTTCTAGGTATGGATTTTGCAGGAGGAGAAGGCTGGGAAGGTCTCAAACCCAGGCGAGTGAGACCTCAGCCTTGCTGGGAAGGGCTGGCTCCCTTTCTGGCAAGACGGCAACGCTTTCAGGGGGTTCAGCAGCACCAGGATTTCCACCTCTCGCTTGTAACCGTCCTGGCCCCTAACAGATTATTTGAATACGCTGGAAGTTTTTCTCATTATATTTTAGTATATTCACCCTTGCTAGATCCCAGCCAGACCAAGACACGATACTTTAGCTGTTGGGCAAGCAAAGAGCAAATATTTGTGCAATGGACGTGTTGCACTCGTATCCAATGGGTATGTTGCATGCGTATGCGCCACACCATCGCTCTCCCTTGGTCAGTGAAAACTGAAGAGCTTGTGCAAGATGGACTGTTTCGAGTCTGATGTCCTTGAGTGAAAACAAAAGTAACCGGACTTCTTTCCCTTTCTTAAAAGCTCCCAGTCACTTCACCCCCCCCCCCCCCCAAAGAAAAGATATGATAAAAGCCGAGAAAATTTGAGAAAGGTGTGAAAAGAGGGAGAGGAGTGAAGGAATGAGGTCTGGGAAGGATGCCTTGTATTTACTGGTGTCTTTGAACAATCCTATTACCTCAAGAAATCAAATGGACACATCCCAAGAGAAGTTAGGTGAACTTACTTAGAAAAGTGAAATATCCCCCCCCTCCCATTTTTTTATTTTCTTAAAAGGGAGACAGCTATGAAGGAGTGGAAGAATTTTCCTTCTCTGTCTCACAGAGTGCCTCAGTGCAACACATGCCCACATCCAGCACTGTGGTAGTGTTTGCTTGTCTTTGTGTTCACTTATGATGCTTCATTCCATTTTGGATTATTGCCATTTTGGTATAGAATCATAGTAGCAAATATAATCCAGTTGTGCTTTAAGTACTTAGTACTTACACTCTGATCCTATTGCTGTTTTCAGAAGCAAAACTTCCCCAGTTCTGAAAATACAATAAAGTTGTATTAACATCTTTTATGAAATTATAAAAGTAACCGGGCAGTGTTTTGGTCATGCAAGAAAAATGAAGCTAGCCATATGTCCTTAACAGTAAAGCTTTGTGAATGTGGTAAATGGCACAGCTGCCTTTCTCCTCTCTTGGCTACACTGGAAGAGGCTCCTTTGTCTGTTAGGTCCAGGCTAAGGCAAACTAACCTATACCTGCAAAGCTTGACTGCAGGGCCAAAATCTGAAGCCTTCATATGAAAAAAAAGACAGAAAAAAAAAATCATAAATGTCTTAATAGTGGAAAAAAATCCCTCTATTATTTTTTTTTAAATACAGAACACTTTCCTTGTTTTGCATGTTAACTTCAAAACAGAAGAAAACTTTTGCTTTATGCTGCTTTCTAAATTGAGGCTTTCATGCTGCTGTTCCTCCTTTTCTTGTTCTTTTCTTTTTTTCAGTGGGGAAAGAGGGAAAGGAAATTTATGAGATGCTGAAAGCTGAGAACAAAACCATTTTCTATTTTTGGAAACAGAAAAGTAACAAAACTAGATTAAGCAAAATGAAAGTCTTCAAGGGGATAGCACCTTGCTGTAAAGAGATATGGCCATACAGGAAATAAAAGGCATAAATTGAAACAGAGAATTTTAGGTTAGAAAAAAATGCTTTAAATCTAATCAGCAACAAGGGTGAGGTGACACGGGGGATTGCTGTCGCTGGAGATCTGTAGGGTCTGCTTAGACATCTCACATACTTGGAACAACCTGGAACAAGCCGCCTGCCGGAGCAGCTGGTCTTTGCCTCCTCCCAAGACAGCGGCTACCAGGCAGCTGACTTCCAGGGGTGCCAGTGCCGGACCTTCAGAGAGGAATGAACTAACTAATTATGACCTCCAGCCCCCTCTTTGGCAGTCCCATCACACCCACCACACAGCGCAACCTCCCAGTGCCTCCCCTGGGCTCAGCAGCCCCTCATGCATATCCCCGCTGGCTTCTCTCTCCGCTTTCCTGCTCGGTCTCCATCACCCAGCCCCGCTCTGATCCAGAAGGGGAACCGGCGCCGCACCGGGAGCACATCCAGGAGTGCAGGAGTCCCATTTTGCTTTGATTAAAGCTCCTCCAAAAGGATAGTTCCCATGCTGGAGGGTCAAAGAGAGGTCCAAGTTCAAAATTAGTTGAAAGAAGTTTTATCATCAGTTGAATTTTTTTTTAAAGTGGCCTTATATTGCCTATTTACTTAGTCTGAAAGATCCTGGCTGAATAGAGTTAAATAAGCACTATATTACCAAGCAATTCTGAGCTCTTGTTTACATAAAAAGAGCAGAGTGAACCTATCATTGTCTGAAAGGAGAGTCACATTCCAGATCTCTGCTTGCTTTGGGCACCAAAGCAGGAATGACTATTTAATTTTAACATTTTCAAATTTATATACTGGAATTGGTGCTTGAGTATCATGAATGTGAATAGTCATTCATCACAGGAATGACTATTTAATTTTAACATTTTCAAATTTATATACTGGAATTGGTGCTTGAGTATCATGAATGTGATCACTGAGCTTTTTTCTCTTATGTATTCCTCTTTATTCATTCATCTTAATATGTATTGACTTCTATAAACGTGTGATGTTACCATAAATCATAGAAAAGGAAGGAATGTCATTAAAAGGTTAAGTCGTCCAGCTGACAGTGACTGGCAGCTTTGATATTCCTCCGTTATTCTCAATTACATCCTCAGTACATGCAGAGGGGCACAGCCAGTGCCTGTGCTGTCTGGCTGTGTGATCAGCAAAGGAACCGTGTTTAAAATTGTGGCTCAGTTTTGGTCCATTCATGTAGTTCACTGGTGAGAGAGGGCCCAAATTACACTGCAGTTCGTGGTAAAGCTTTTTATACTGTAGCTCTGTTTCCAGTGTCTCATTAAGCCAGGTAAGAGCTGCACTTCGTGCATGGTTTAGTTGGAGCCACATACAAACCTTGCCCTTGCGCGAGGAAAAGCCCCAAATGGAGCCATGACAGCAGCAGGTACGTAATCTCCAAACTCAACTCATGACTGACAGAAAGCTTTATACTTTCCCAGTGGAAATCATAGTTATTTTCAATGTATTTGGTGACATTAGAGATCAGGGCTCCCAGACAGCTTTTCTGCATTACAGAGCACCTTAGCTTGCTGACAAGAGGTGTTGATGATGAGGGCAGAGATGCACACCTACACCTTACACTCACTGTTAGCTCTCAGCAGAGTTATGTTAGTGCCTGTGAACGCTCAATAAATAAAAGCAAAGCTAAGCTAACAGCAAGCACAGGGGTGACATTATAGCCACCAGTCCCAGCAAAGTATTTCTAATAATTTTTCAGTACTTGCTTTTCACCTCTACTTCTTTCTAGTCTGTGTCTGTACCCATCATACCCTGCATAGCATAATATTTTTATGTTGTACTAATAAAGATCTAGATCTCAGTGCTCGCAGGGATCAGTAAAGTAACCCAGTCTGTGCTCCTGCATAGTTGAGGTCATTGATTGCCTCTCTTGTAATTTCTACATCACATCCACACTGAGGTTGCAAGTTTCACAAGTGGTGGTTGTGAGATGTTAAAAAAAGTAGTACATCAAAAAACCAGTAACATCTCCTGCTGCTGCTCCCACTTTGCCTTTCAAGTGCCAGTATATCTTGCTGCCAACCCAAAACAAATACACAAAATAAACAATAAAACCTCATTGTTGGTGATGCTTTTTTTTTTCTATGAAGGTTTTTTTTTAATAATCTTCACATAAGCTGTTTCCAACATGGGAAAACTGAGCTGCCATGACCTAGGCTGTATCTCTAGAAAGTAGCAAAGGAAGAACTTCCACAATGCTGAGGCCACAGAGAAACAAGGGGCTTGTGATTATGAGAGGATTTACATTAATAACAGTTTATATTGTGATATCTTCCTTGGAGGTAGATACCCACCTCAGCAGGAATCCTGCACAGTGCCTGGGGAAGCAGCCAGGATAACCAGGTGCCCGGTGAGATGTCCGAGCTGGACAAACAACCCTTCAAAGTCTGTTTTAACACCTAACTTGGGGTGGAAGGAGATACCTCTTCCTGTTCAGGAGCCACAGACATGAAGCCTACCTTGGAGTTAAAAAGCCTAAGCATTTCTCTTTGACAAACACTGAATGAGACAGTGGTACATGTATGCCCCTAACATCCATTTCCTCAATATGCTATGGAGTGGAACAGTCAGCTGGAATGTGGACAGTGAGACCTGGTCCCTTGATCCTGCTTCTTCAAGTAGGACATGTCATGGGATGTGAAATACCTCAACAGGAGAGAAAGTAGTACCCACCTTCGGATACCCTACAACCTTGCCTTCCTGAGACATGTGGGTTCAAGTCACTCTGTGCTCTAACCACAGCATAATAAAAGCCTTCTTTTTTTGTGTCTTTGGAAGAATGACCAACAAAGGTCCATCTTGGTGAAGCCTAAGCAGAAGGTAGATATCATCTTCCAGCACAACATGCTTGTCCGTGAGGAGCTTATCTTAGATATTTCCTACAGGTCGGTGCTGTCAGCTTCCAGGACAGTTTGCTCAGCTTTGTGGATCGCATCTGGGGATCTAAGTCTCCTAATACAGGAAGCTTTGATGCTTCATTTGGATTCCTAATGTCTTCAGGGAGCCAGCGAGCTTAAACTTAGATGTTTCAACATTAGATCCTGTCTAATATTTGAGCACAGTCTTTACATCAGTTTTAAGAAATGGGGCTTCGGTTCCTAAAGAACTCTAAAAAATCTTGTCCCATGTCAGAATTTAAAGCATCTCACTAGGGGAGAACCCTTGGCACCTCTGCAAGTTGTTTCACTGTTAAGCTACCTGCACTGCTGAGAAGTGACACAGCACATTTATAGCTAGTTTAAAAGTCTGGCTTCAGTTTTCAAGAACTGCATGATCTCTTCTTGGTAGATGGTAGATGGCAAGGATCCCTGGCTAGTTGGATAACCTATGCTTCTTGCAAGAAGCCTCCTTGTTTTGTCCCTAGGAAAAGATAAAACCCACATAATAGCTCATTGTCCATTTATACACCAATTACTTGATACAGAGGTACCATAAATGGTGCACCTGGATGATCAACTTCAGTGTACCCAAATCCATGGTACAAAGGAAGGGAGATTCCGTGTCCCCTCTCTGCCACATGGCCATCATCTTTGTGTGGGCAGCAGTACTTGCACAGCCCCACCAACAGCTGTTTTAGTAAAAGGGCCATATTAAAAACTAATCTGCAGTTTTGTTTTGTAGAGGAGATTTCAGGCTTCCTGGTCCAGCAGTCTTGTGACAGAACACCACCAGCATGGAGGAAGGCATGGGGTAGGGGTAGAAGAAGAGGGAAGGTGAAAGGTTCCTTGCAGTGGCAGCCTGATCTACCCTGACCATGAAACCCCACCCTAGGCTAATTAATTGCACACTCAGTGCCAAAAATCTATTCCTGCCCTACTAAGTTACAGCCATTTCAAACCATATTTTTCTTCCCCAGTTGTTTGGCAAGAGGGTTATGTTCCTAGCTTTAAATACAGCTATCTAGGGACTCCCAGAGAGACATTTATTTTTATTATGTTTTTCTTTTGGACATTATTCACAAAGCCAGCAAGGATAAGAGCTAAAAAGCTGAGGCTTGAAAGAAGGGGGGTTAAATCAGAAATAACCTTTCAGGGAATTTTGGTGAAACACCAGAATCTGGAAACAAAGACTAGCATGTAGATAAAATTTCCTTGGTGTTTAAACTTTCATGTTTTAGCAGAAAAAACATGCTTCTTGAAACAGGCCCAGGATTTTTGAGAAGCTGATGGAAGTAATGGAGCGTGACGTACATAGCTGGGACAAGGAATCTACTGGAAGAAGCGAGCACAGTATCTTTAAGAAGTTGCCAAAACCTGCAGAAGGCTGACATGGACAATTTCCTCTGAACTGAAGCTACACGCAAGTGAAATAGATGGAAGGCTATTGGAAGTCGTGAAGATACGAGTCTTCTGAGCAGGTATATGAAATGACCGAGCAGGCAATGTTGAGAATACTGAAGTTATCAAGAGCTTGGGGTTAGTGTATGCTATATGAACACGCAGTCACCTTTTGAGGATGTTCACAGTAAATCTTAAAACTGAAAACATTTCACATGGAATGACTTTAACAGGAAGAGAACAAAAATGATTAAATTCAGTCTTTACAATATAAACACGTACAGCTCCAAGGAAATCAAACTCTGCTTTGGAAGGACATGTAGAAGTCACTCAGTGTATCCCAGCTTCAGGGCAGCAATTCTCTTCAGATCAGTGACTGTCAGCATCACAGAGGTCCCGCTACCTCTTCCAAAAGCAAGGAGTGACAAAAGTCTGTAATGGCAAATGATCTTTTTCCCAATGCAGAACTTGATACAGGTATCAGACTTTGACCACTTTTAGTGTTGACACCTAAGCCTATATTGGACTTGCATCACAGTGGACAGTTGTTGATAGTCACTATGACCAGGAGCACTTGCTGCTCTTGGTTGCCAAGCTTTATGGGACAAATTTTTACTGAGTTTCTGGACAGATGAAGGCAGCTCAGGACAACATGCAGCCTCTGAGGGATCAGGGCCAGAGGTTGTTCTGTACACAGGATGCTCTCAGAACATAGGCTGAGAGAGAAGAAGCAGTGGACGTGTGTATTTGGGATGGAGGTCACAGACAAAAAAAAAAAACCAACAAACCGAGAAATATATACGTTACCAGCAAAGCTGTTGGAATAGAACACTGAGGCATTCAGAGATCTGCCAGCATCAGCAAAACCTTTGTCCCAGCTGCTGAGCACACCTACTGACTTTGGATCAGGTTCTACAGGGAAATTTCACCAGTTACAAGAGTTACAAGTTTGCCAGACTCCATCAAAAAATGAAAGCTGCAAATGAACTTCACTGATGACCCTTCAGTTGCTTTAAAACACCACCACCACAAAAAACACCAACAAAACAACATCCATTTGTGTGATTTAAAATCTACAGATAACTCTATAGCATTTTAGGTTGAAGAGAGTGAAGAGATGTAAATAACCTTTAAATAGAATACAGTAGGAAGTATGAAGAGATACTGACAACTAGCCAACAGTCAGCTGGTTAACACAGAGAGCTGAGGTATGGTAAGCAGGACTCAAGTTCTTGTTCTGTAAAACTCACTGGGGGAACTTGAACTCCATCCTCCAACAGGACATCATCTCTGGTTCACTTAACATTTTCATATTCAGAGAAATGAAGCAGATCCAAGAGAGAGAACTGGAAGAAAAAACAGCCACTATAACATAAAAAAAAAGCCATGTGGTGTAGAAATTTATTCGGTTTGCAGGGTAGCCATGTTCTTGTGTTAAAGGTGGCAACAAACTGCCTCAAGCAAATTCCCTCCATAAAACACTTCCAGGACGTTCCATTTCATCACAGTGCAGAACAGTACTTTTTTCCCTACACTCTAACTTTGCATGGGGTAGGGAATTATAGTTGCTTTATACATATGACAAGGTTGAATTTGGCCTATAAGCCTAACTTCTGAACGAGACGATGTGCCTGCTGCTGCACCCAAGGAAAAAGTTATTTCTCTGCCCGCCTCTCTCTGCCCCCTTCATTGTGGTCAGGAAGGGCTCTGGGAGACAGAATGTATTAAAAACTTAGAAACTGTAAACATTCAATGCCCAAATTATGCTTAAATACAGCAGACCGCTACTGTACCCATAAAGTATAATAGTAATTTAGATGACAGGCACGCAAAACTGCTAAACAAAGAAAAAAAAATTCCAAACATGGCTTGACAGTGATGTGGCCTAGCAGAAATGTCTATTTTGTTGAAAAGGAACAAGAAGATGCTATTTGCATACCATCACAGAGTGACTGAAGTGGGCTTAAGTTAAAATAGTTTGTGGAATTGGCACTTCCCCCTCCATCTTTAAGTAAAAGTTGCTCTCTTGGTGACGATAGTTCATTTAATGCCTTCACATTATGGAATAATTTAATGAATGATCAAAGATACATTCCATAGACAAGAGGATTCTCCACAATGTTATCTATCGCTAAGGTGAAGGACAGTAACCCTTCTAAGCAGGTTAACTCTGAAAGAGACTGTCACTGATCTTTGGGGTTGTATTTCTCAGTACTAAGATCATCAGACAACAGTCAAGAGGAGCTGACACTTATGAGTAGGAGCTTTGTCAATCATTATAATCCATTAGAAGAGATGTGCCTGTGAAATAGGCAAATGTAAACTGTACCGTGGCAGGAGAGGTACGACCAGCAGAGATACAGAAGAATAAATGATAACAACATACAGTGCGGTGAGTTGCTTCCTTAGGAACCTCCGGAGCAAACTCACTACTGAATTCAGGCATAAGGAAACAAAACTGGAACAGATGCAGGGAAGGACTCCAAATATCATCAAAAGTCTAGAAAGCATTGACTGAAAAAACAAACAGTTCCGTTTCTTTAGCCTTACAGAACAAAGGCTAGGAAGAAATCTACAATTTTGGTCTATGCATACTGCAGGGGGCAAAGGGAAAAAAAAAAAGGAAAAAATTGAACTTATTCTACAACTGTGTATGAAGCAGAGCATAAACATTAGTGTTAGTAATGTATCAGCAGTGTGTTAGCAAGGTATCTATTAGTATGGCAGCAAAGTTAAGGTAGAAATCAAAAGGAATTAATATTCACAGCAAAGAGGTTTTCTCTTTTTAGACTAAAGTTTGCTTAGGAAAAGTTACGTGTGCACCTGCTTTTATAGTGTACCAAGCCTGGTAAATGGTTAAGGTCCTTTCCCTACTATTTATATACCTAAAATATAAGTGCCTGTAAACATTTAAAGACACTAATCAGGTAAAGCTTATAAATACGGCTCCAAATACATTTGTAAAAACAAGTTCCACAGCAATACAATTAAATGATAATAAAATATGGCAACTCAGATTTTTGGCAAACATTTTATAATTTTTATATAAAAATCTCCGTAAGAAACCAAGCAGAATATCTGACGGAAACATCTGCCTTACAACAAGTTCAAAAAAACCTCACAAAAGAAAAAGTGGAAAAAAAAAAAAAAAAAAAGTAAAATTCCAACCCCCCAGAATCCTTTTTAATTATAAACCAGAATATCAACAAAACACTTAAAATAATCTCAGATTGTTTGGCAACTCATCACATCATAACAAGAGACACATTTGATCATAAGAAAAGTTTAACTTTATATACAACTTCACTTGAACATTTGCTCTTACCAGAGTTAATATACATTAAAAAAAGATTCTGGCAATAATACCAGGTTCTATTTTAATACCTGTGTATAAAATGTAACATAAAATGCTGAAGCTCTATAGTTACAAGTGACATTTGATTTCAATGGGTCCCTCTGTTGAAAAAGACAAATACTGAAAGATCAGGTGTTTAGTTGCAAAATAAAACTTTCATTTCAGGGTAGTGTTGGCTGACTGAGTAAATCTAACCTAATACTATTTGTTTCTTGAGGTTGGTAGTAAATTCAGAAGTGAAAATATAATCTAGTAAGATTACATTTTAAATTTTATACTTTGTCACAAATGTGAACAGAAAGGAGTCAAGTCCCCTTCACTATGCTAAACTACGTTAATGCATGCGAGAAAAATACTTTACCAACCGTCTGCGCATATTTTAGAGAACTTCAGGTTTTAAACAGCCCTGGGGAGCAGAGAGGAAGTTTCCTACTGACATCTGCATAGAATGTAAAATATATAATTAAAAAAACCTAAGGTATATACTAAAGTTTACAGACCAATGCTTTCCATATAATAAATAAAATGTCCATCATTGATTAGATTCATACACAGAGTAAAATACAACCTATTTTTACAAGTTTATATACAAAGTGTATTAGTAGGCCCAGGGGTGCCTCATGGGTTGGAAGCATCTGCATTAGCATGTCATATTGGGAAATCCCAACTTTCCAAGTCAGTGATAAAATATATAACTACTTTGTTTTTCATTCAGGTACAAAGTAAACTTATTTTTCATCTGAAATAAATGTACATAATATTCTGTATAAACAATAGTTTATAAAGCTGTTTAAAATGTAACTTAAAAGTACTGCATTGATTAACTTAGAGCTCTGAAACAAGCACGTGCAAATCCCTTTGCTTTAAAAAAAATAGAAGCACAGATGTTTGTTTTTTTTTTTTCTTTTGACTCTTCCATGAACAGTACTAGCTGGTAAAGATTATCGTTTTGCTTTCTTTACTGGTGTCTCCTCTGTTTTCTGCTGGCCTTTTCTCCGTACCACTGTTGGGCTGTCTTCTCTTTTACGCTTGGTAGACTGCGCCTTTAACCTGAAAAGCATTATTAATAATTATTTTAATAATGGTAGGACCTGTAAAACAAAAAGGGTGGTCAGGCACAATCCTGTTTAGAGGATGGAACTTAATTGTCCATCTCTGATGAACTACCAGTGCATATTATTTAAAAGCTTACTACTAAAACATTATATACCAGCACAGTCCATAGGGAGACCTTGCACTCTCCCACCACATCTTAGCAGGGTACTGCATACTAATTCTGCGTGTTGTGAAAGTGCTCCAGATGTAGAATTTGGCGCTAGAGCTCTCTTCCTTTCTCCTCTTCCTTTTGGAAAGACTTGTGGATTAGAACATAATATAATGAACTACATCATCTTGTACCCTGTCTCACAAAGACAGAAGAATAGCAATAGTGGCTTAAGTCTCACATACACAAGAGGGAGTAAAGGGCAGACATCATGTACCCTTACCTCTATTTAAGCATCCATATATAAGCCCACCACATTTCAGCTGCAACCAGTTATGTGTGGCTTAAACTTCTGGCCATTCATAACCATGCAAAGTAACTAACATGGTGAACTGTGACAGCCGATCAGTGCATGATACATATGTCCCTGAGGTTCATTTTGAAGACATCACATTTCAGAGCAGATGACAACTAAATGTACTTGGCATGTAACCAATTTTATGGGTAAACTAAAAGATGAATAGCAATTGTACATCACATTTATTAGTCCCTTGGGATTTTACACGGTGATCTCAACTTTAAAGAGTGTACCAGGGAAGAAGGGAACGGGAAGTATTTTCAAAACTTGATATAAGGACTCCCAGAGTTTCTCCTCTTTTATCAGCTCATCTTTGAAAAATCTTTGAAGCATTAGACTCATGTCATCATATGTTGCTTTAACCTGAACTACAGCTGCTCTTCCCCCATTCAGGAAAAAAAAAAAAAAATTAAAAAAAAAAAATCACAGCTCAACTTAAGATACTGCATAATAGCATTTTCAGATTCTCCCAAGAGGTTTCTGAGGACAGAAAGAAAAAAAGTTCTAGTATTCCAAATGTTAAAGAAAAGAAGAAAAAGAAAAAATGTAAACAGAAGAAAATCCTTTAAAAGCTTTTATATATCACAAGAGAACAGAACAGGATGAAGCTAGACTGCTGTTCGTATTTCGAAGTAGTACATTACATATAAGGAAAGGATCAATGTAGTGGCTTCCAAAACAAGTAATAGAAGTGAATTCAATTTTAATACTTACTGTGTCAATGGAGGAGATTTATTAATTTTTGTATCACTTGGAGATCTTTTTTTTGCTGCTAGGTTCTGTCGTTTTCTAGGAGAAACTGAACTTGGGCTGCTGCTTTTAGAAGTTGCACGTGTGGTTGGCTTGCTGGGCTGCTTTCTGTAATACAAAAGAATGATGAATGTATATATAACAAAATACTTCTACCAAGTCACTTTCTTCTTGCATTCCAAGTGCAGAAAATTAAGACTGCACAGTATTTGCAACAAGTAAATCCAAGTTGCCAAAAGAAACGGTGAAAAAAAAACCACTTGCATGCTTCAAGCCACAAACTGCAATGCTGAGCTGTAAATTTTCATATCAAGTGTAGAATCAAAAGGCTACTTTAATGATAATATGTAACTAAATAAAAATCCTAGTTCCAAATCTGCAATAATTCTGGTACATAATTGTCCATGTTTAAAAAAAAACAGCTTGTACTACCAGCTGAAAAACAAAAGAAGCAAAGGCAAACAGGCTGCAGAAGAAAAGAGAATTTCCTTGTCCAGTGTAAAGAAAGAATTCATACTTGCTTCAGTTATCCACCAGTTCAGAAACATGAAAAACTGGTTACTATCAACTTCACAGTTTGGAAAACAGGTTACTTAAGTCAGAAGAACTGATAATCCAGCAATGCTGAAGAAGCAGCCCCTTCCACAGTATGATTCCCAAATTCTACTTATAATATGCAGACTGTTTGCAGCACCTTAAGGTAGAGATGCTTTGCTACAGTCAGAGCTAGAAAGATAGCATTGGAAATCCGAGACACAAACCAAACACACACATCTATAAATAAAAAAGTAGATGTTTCCACAAGCAATCTTAATGAAAACACTAATATCTAAACTTTTGTTAAAATTTCAGAGTTAAGAATTATGCAAGACGAAAGGAAGTCCCTTGCCCTTTATCTCTGGCTTGCAAAGTGGTAGTGGTAAACCTTCACAGTTTTTATTTAAATAAAAACTACATAACAACTTTCTGATTCAGCTCTGAAATTATGAATTCAAGAGTATACTGTGAATAGTGCTTCATATAAGCCCTAAAGGCTGACATATAGTATAATATCCTTAGGAATGAAGTAAATCCAGTGAATTCACAGAAATCTCACCATGAACATAAAAACAAAGCCTCCAATTCTGTTCTGTAAGGCAGCAACATAAATGATTTCCCAAAGCTGATACCCTTCTTTTGTTTCCACAAAGTCAAGAGGATGAGCTCTGCTGTAATTCAGTTTGCCTACAAAAAGGCAGACCTATGCAGTAAGGGAGATGAAGAATGGCTTCTAGAAAACAGAACTCTTGCTACCACACCAGCCTTTTACAGTAAGATTGCCTTCTGAGCTTGCAGATCACCATACTAGAAATGAAATCCTTCAGTGCTGCAGATTCATGCATTTAACTTGGATAGTATTTGGAAAAAGAAATGGACATGAAAAATGCTATTTTCACCTTGTTCCAGCTCCAAATAGCAAATGGTGAATTGCATAGCCAAGTCAGAGCTCTCTTTTTACCTATCAGAACTAAGTGCCCTTAGACCCACCTTCAGAGACATCACTAGGATGAAGACTGCCAACAGGATCACTTCTTACCTTCTAACATATACAAGTACATCTTTTAGAGACCCTAACCGTTTCCCCACCTCCCCTTTTGTCTCTTCTTCCCTAGAAGAGTGGTACTAGAAATAGAACCAAAATTATTTGGGAAGCTCTCATCAATTAAAAAAACCCAAACAAACCAAGAAACACTGCAAAAAAAGAAAATAAAAAACCACAAGCAACAAAAAACCCCAAACAAACCCCACAACAACTGAGAACAATGTAGGAAAAAACCCTGCTATTGATGTCTCTACACACCTTTGAGCCTCTAATCTTGTGGCTGATCTAGTTGTGGCCCCGGAATGTGCTTCATCATCTTCCTCACCATCTTCTTCCTCACCTTCTTCCTGCTCTTTTAGTTCGTCTTCAGAAGACGTTAATTTCCGACGTTTTCTTTCTGGGTCCAGTGTTTCTGTCCATGTAAAATTTTACACATGTGCTATAATTTTCCAAAAGCCCTCCAAAAGGATATGGACACTTAGTTTAGAAAACGTATTCTATTCACAAATCTGATTTTAACTAAGTATTTTTCCATTTCCTTTATGCTTTAACATTTTTAATTCACACTTGTTTGACCTAATCTTGCTAACATATTCACAATATTTACTTATGCAGCTCATAGCCAGAATCCATAGAAATTCATGAGGCTTTACAGAAGCATCTGGGATGTAGCAATTTTCTGACATAAGATTACAGCAATTTACACATATTTACATAATATTTACACTAGCTGTAACTCAATGATTTTTTCCTCAAGAAAGGAAAATTGAATAAAGCTTATCTTGTTGCTATTAGTAAACAGAAAGGCACAGTAATATCTTCTAATTCTGTCAGGAGTGGCACAGTTTCATGTTTTTACCAGTTTCCTCTGACTGACCCAGAGAACTCCTGGGCTTTCTTCCCCTTTTACGCACAATCATTTCCGCTTTCTCAGCTTCATCCTCCTGAAAAAATAAAATGGAAGCAGGTAAGGCAAGAACAGTTTAATTTAAATAGAAGACAGACATTTGTCATTACATACTGCTTATAAACTTACAAATTCAAATGGCTGCACTTACATTTGTTGTTTCTTTCTTATTAGATATGTCTGTACCTAAAAAGAAAGGAAAGAACAAAACTCAATTCTGAATTTCAAATCTTTTGCCAGTCAGTTTAAAAAGCAGTTCTTTCAAACTCCGTCAACTTTGCATAAACATCACATAAGCTCAGAAAACATTTAAAGTCTCTATCTAATTCCAAATACAGCTTTGTTATATACAGAGACTGTGACAAGGATATATTTTTTTTTAATTAGTAAGGCCTTATATGACTGACATTATTTATTGCTTTGTTGCATATGCTGTTTTAATGGAAAAGCAAAAGTTACTCAGCCCTTTTAACTACTGTCAACCAATTACAGAATTACAGAAAAATTTAGCTTGGAAGGTGCCACTGGAGGTCATCTAGTTCAGCCTCCTGTTCAAAGTATGGCTATATTAATTGATCTGATCATACTGCTCAAGATCTTGTTCAATCCAGTTTTGAAAGTCTCCAATAACACAGTTCCTCCAGGCAATCTCTCCTAGTGCTTAACTATGCCCATGGTGAAGCACCAAAATGGCTGTAGCTCAAAAAGACAATATTTAATACTGGGTATGCAAATTATGTGACTTTCCCTGTTGAAGTACTTCTTACTTTCAATTCAGTACTCCTTACAGACTGGCCTATGCATGTTAAAATATATTTATAACCCTATGACCCATGTCTCAACCTGGCCGCTCTTCATGGTAGATGCTTACCACTTGTACCCTGACTAACCATGATAAGAAAGAGACCATTTTACAAAGCTTTTAAGCTTTGTCAAATGAAATTATCTGCAACACTGCAAGGATAAAAATCCTTAGCAATAGAAGGAGAGAAGCAACCTAAACAAAAGAAAGTTTTTACACCTTTTTTCCCTGCCATAAAATTGCTGCCAATTTTTGTTTTCTGAAAGCTACACAAGAAACAACACAAACTCTAAACCCATCACCCATCAGACTGACAGAACAAATAACAGAAAAACATCAATGCAATGGATCAAAAACAGATCTCAAAGACCAGAAGCACATTCTAAAATTCACACACAAGTTTTTTGGAGTTCCTTTGTCAAGGTTAGGGGGAAAAAACTTTTACACAGAAGCAAATGAAATAAAAAGTAAAGATGTTTAACTATTCAATGAAGAAATGCAGTAAAACACAGGACTGTCCACTGTATCAAGTAATTTACACAATGTAAGTGTAACATATAGCCGACATTTATTAGTTCTGTTGTGTTCAAAAGACAGACACTTCAAAATTCTGTCACATTTTGGCAAATTTGTAGTAAAATGGTTTTTGACTGAAGAATACTCCATGTACGTACAAGGTATGCCTCTCTTCACAAACACAAGCCTCTCCTTAGGATATAAGTATGTAGTACTTTTGCCTCAAGAGAAGTATAAAAATAATAAGCTATAGTAGTTAAAAATCTTACTAACTTTACAGCAGCAACCACTGATTAGTACAAAATAATTTTAGTTTCAAGTTCAGTGCCAGCGTTATGGGAGGATGCTGCCTTCAGAAACCAGATGTCTCTTAACTGTGCCAGTTGTACTGACGTAAAAGAAGTTCTCTGTTTCCCACTCTACATGTTAGCCTGTCCCTACTGCAAACCCTTGTGCAGAACACCCAGAAATGACCAGAATAAGCGAACTACACAAAGGAATTCCACTCTGCTGTCTTTTCACTGCTAGGGGTTTTCAACTCCTTTTCTCACACGAATGCTAACATTAAGATGAAAAGTTTAACAGGATATTTCATCCACTTTATACACTCTTCTTAATATCACTGTGACATCAACAGCCTTTTACCTGCAAAACGAAACATTACTTAACACATTAAATTAAGCTTTAAAGACACAGTTAAGTGTCTGTCCTTTTGAATGAAAAGGAAACCAGAATGCACTTTTTCACCTTTCTCACATTCTTGTCTGTTCTCTTTGCAGTTGATAGAAACCAAGTACCACGCAACCAGCTAACCCTCCAGAGACAATTCTGAAGCATATGGGCTAAAGCTGACATTTTAACAAATGTAGAGAAAATAGGAAGTAGTCCATACATGCAGTGCAGCCAGATTAATCTCTCTGTAGAATCCCAAACTTCTGAAAACTCCAGAAGATGAGTTTTGAAGACTTGTTTTCTCAGATTTGTTGTGCGAACGTTTGTATTTGTTTACAAATAATTTTTTAACTTGCCTTTCAGGTTCATCTGCTTCCTGAATGGATTTTAAAGTCTGTTTTATTAATGGCCATAATTAAAAAGACTCATTTAAACAACCAGTGCAGTTCAGAGTCCATACACACAAAAAATTAACTAAAATTCACCAAAGTTTGACCTCTTACAAATCACAGATGTTTGAATAGGAAAGAGAAATATAAAAGTATCTCACTTCATTTGACTTTAGTTTGACCAAAAGTACATTTCTGAGTAAAGTTAAGCGATTATCTTCTAAAGATCTTACAGCAGTCATGAAAGGGGAAAGAAATACCCCCTCACTCTACCACAAAGCTCTTTAGACACATATCCACAGATAAACCAATTAACTGAACAAAATTTGAAATTTGTATTTTAAAACAGTTAATGTAATAAGTGTGATTGATAGTTGCTGTATGAAAGAAAATAAGCAGAAATGGAAAACGGTCACTAAGAATCAGTTTGATGGGGGACCTACCTGCCTCTGAAGCTCTGCCATGTGCCTATTCACACAAACAAATTGTTTGGTATAGTCTGCAATGCATCATTCAGTACTTAACAATGCTGCTGCATCTTTGAAATAAGTTCTTATCAAGCTGCTCTTTTTTAAAATTAAAAACTCATTAGGAATTAGAGACAAGTCTTCACTGTTCTGTTTACTCAGATGTTTTCACATGCTAATAATACTGACTGCCAGAGATGATATTTAGGAAGGACTCATGTGATGTTCTTGAAAATATTCTTCTATTTTTTCCATCTTTTGTTTTATTTGTTAAAGCAGATATCATTTGCTTACCTGTTTGAGGTGTTTTTCCTCTACTTGCAAAGATAGGAAACTGCAGCTGAAAAGAAAAAGTGGGTTTTTTAATTTAAGGAAAATCAGAAAAATCCAGGATTGTATTACATAAACAAAGAAACTTGCTCCCATTCATAGTAGAACATACCTGCAAATCTAGAAAACATTCTCATGAGCACACAGAAAGTTGGTATTGAGTTTCTTAACAGTAGCATGCATTTTTCTGTTTATGATAAAGATTTGAAATTACTCAAATCAGCCCATAAACAAAAGAAACCATAGCAGTTCCAGTAACCTAAGTGACACTAAGGTCATTGCAATAAAAGACACAAGTTAAAAGCAGTTTCAGTCAAATAAATTTCTGAAAACTTAAACAATACAGAAAAAGTTTAGTGCAGTCACTTTATGTAATCACACATACAGATTTGCAGAATTATAAATCACGACAATTTTGTATTTATTCAGAATGCAGAAAAAGCTTGGCATAGTTACGTAATGTCCTATGATGACTGTCCAAAAATGCAGTTGCTTTCATCACTGAATGACTAGGATGTCTATGCTTCCTTTGAAGTAGCAACATGTTCTTAAAGCAGCCTAGGGGAAACTGTCATGCAAAGATAATATCTCACCTTACAGAACGATTATGTCAGATAGAGGGCAGATATCGCTCCTCCTGGAGCCAGCCTGTAACTGACTGACACACCAATCAGTCATCACTAAGAGGTACAAGACCTTTAAAATAGTTGAACTAGAAAAAGATGATTCTGTTCCAGTACCAAGGGTGCCAAGGTATATCTATTTCTGAGGGGGATTTAAAATTATTTCTAGTTCTTATTTGGGGAAAAAAAAAAAAAAAAAAGACCAAAGCCAACTGCGACAAAAAACCAAACACCAAAAAACATACCAGTTCAAATTACACTCATTAATATTGGGTGGTGGTGGTGGTGTGTGTGGTAGGAAATCAGTTAGGAAAGATTAGGAATTCTGAAACAAAACTCCACCAGACCTGTAGAAAGGCCGGGACTCAAAGGGCTGCCTGAAATGCTGTGGGGACAGAACAAGCAGGGACGAGAAGTCCTGCTATCTATAGCTTACATAAATTCCCAAGCCTTCTGACACCTGTGCCAGCTGGCACATCACCAAGCAAGCAGGCAGAAAACATGAGTTTCAATATAACTTTGTTTTAAAAATCACCTCTTTTCTATGCAATAACTGATTCTGACGTACAAGAATTCCCAAGAGAGGAGCCTTCCACCAGAATAAATCCAATTAGTCATACTTCACAAATATGCATGATCCATTACTGCCCTGTGCTATAAGCCGACTGGATTGCAGAAACACTCCCAACAGAATACTTTCTTAGCAGTGAAGTTACTTCAGATGGGCTAAGAAATTAAGATATTGCTGATCTTTAAAAGAGAGGTATGTTTCATGAGCTCTTAGGTTACTAACCAGCATGTCTCTGTCTTTTGACTGAACTGTACACATGGTAATATAGATAATACAACTGCATTACACAATATTTTACAGATACTAAAAGTTATTACAAGCTATTATTATGATAGGCTCAGAAGAGGAAAAAAACCAAACTCAAGTTTTGGAAACAAAGTCACCCTTGATATTCAGGCGAAAATTACTCTCTGCACAAATTAAAAGACTCGTGTGCACACAATCAGAGTTTCATCCTGCGTACAAGTACACTGCTAGCCAGTTTAAGACTTAAATTTGTATTAGTTACGTTGTACTACGTTTGATCCTGTTAGGTTATTTGCTGTGCTCAGACTTAATAGTATATTTTGCTTACAAAGTTCAGTTATATTAGGAGATACTATTAATAGCTTTTGTTTGCTCAGAATGAACTCAATTATCAAGTTCTCCATAAGATGAAACACTGTTAACTGTTAAACAGATGAATGGCCCTTGAATTACTGTGTTTAAATGCACCCAAACAAAATAAATGCACTTACATTCCCAGTGCTCATATCAGCTTTTGACTCCCCACCTGAGGGAAGAAATATGAATTCAGAACTTGAGTGTCACTATTTTCTTTGTTTTCCCACACAGGCATTATGAACTACTTACCACCAGGTAGTACAGCTTCAAGAGGGTATTTACGAGGCCTTCCCCTTTTCCGTTTCACTACTACAGGCTGATTTTCCTATTAAAAGGACAAAAATATTTTAGTTGCTGTAATTGACATTTAGCATTTGGGCAATATAATACAAAGGTTGTTGCTAAATTCATAATGTGATAGTAGCAGAAGTACTGCTCATCAGTTTAAAAATATAGATGAGGCAGATTTCACAGGAAGAGACACTGCCTGCTATAAAATCCATTAATATAGCTGAAGAGAAACAAGGTAACTCCCTGTGGCTGGCCTCAGGCACAAAGCATGCCTGAGAACACAGTGCTTTCTGCCCCCTTCCCCTCAACGACTCTATCACTTGGTCTCACAAATGCTGCTGGCTTACCCTATATATCTCACCACATGTTTTCAGACTTACAAGAACTCCAAACTTTGTACATTGTGAGCCCCTTTTCCCAGTGCTACAGGGAACACCTTACAACAGTTGAGCAAATGCTATTAAACAGTCAATATTCTAGCTATCCCAATATACAGATTGGGATGTTCTCTATATAAACACAGCATATTTTACTAAAGGCCCCTTCCTTTGCAGTTTAAGGTTTGAAAGACAACTTTAATGAATATGGTCAGATCACAAAGATTGCCAACCTCAGATGACAAAATCCCCAGTAATACACTTCCTTGTATTTACGAGGAAAGGTTAAGTGTCTCAGTCAGCATTTACTGAAGTCTAGCGATATCTCCTCCCCTCAATGGTTCTTAGTGACACAAGCCTTGAGTGAACAAACATCATTTATTCTTTAAATTTTCTTCCACTTCCAAAGTAGAGGCAAAAAAAGCAAATGACAAAATCCAACGTCTTTATGAGAACTGTGTCCATTTCTAGGGGCCAGCAACAATTTTAATCTCTAGGATTCAGACATTTGTTTACAACCAGCACTGCAGACTATCACAAATATGCCTAAGAGATAACATAAAGAGTTTTAAAATTGTTGGGTGATAATATTTTTGCAAAGCCAAGTCGTATTTGCTATCAACTAAACTGTCCACATCTCAATTACAAGGTTTTCAGAAAACATGATTTCTATACAATGTAACTCTACAGAATTGCTTTCTATACCATTTGTAAGTACTATTAAATGTAGGAAGGGAGTTACTTCTACTTCAATAAGCAATCACTGATGTCTTATGGTCTGTGAGTTTATACTTCGTGACACAGAACTACGTAAGTGTTTGGTGCTTTATAGTACCAAACAAATTTTTGCAGCTATTTCTGTGTAGGTGAAGTCGAAGTTTTAATACTGCTGTCAAGAAAATACAAAGTACTTATTGTCAGTGTGAACTTGCACTACCTCAGTTAGTTAACATGAATAAGACTACTCACCTCTGGAGAATTTTCATTTGATTCTAGACGATGCTTTTCTGTTTCAGACATCTCCTGCTCGATGGCAAATTCATCTTCACACATACAAAAAACAACCAAGAGAGAAACTGTACACCTTTGTTTTATTAGACAAAGAAAAAGGTACAAGCCATGATCTCCACACTAAAAGCATTATTTAATTCAGTAGCCCAAAATTCCCTAAAAACACCCATCAGAAATTAACACTACTTGTCCTGTAGCAACAATATATTGGTCTGCCAGAAAGCTTCCCTAACACTAATGAGTTAGACAGGTCTTCTAATTTAAGGTAAAAACAAAAGCTCAAGAGTGCCACTCTAAAATTGTAAGATAAATACAAGCCACTAGTCAATTTTCTCCCACATTCCATGAAACAGGAAGCTGAGCATACAAGGTCATTACAAAACAGTTTCAGACTTGTGAACATGCTCCCTGGAGAGACAAAACTATTAATAGGTCAAAGTAGCATTAGGGAAGACACTCCTTTGTTCACACACAGACAGACTGAAATGACATCAAAGCCAACATTAACACTGTGGATGTACCATCTTTTATTAGTTATTTTAGTGAAATCAATAAAGTCAACTATGACAGTCCAACTTGTGCACTCTTTCCTGGTTGGTTTCTCTACAGAAACAAACAGGACTGATATTGATGGTATGTCATGTTTTTTTTTCATGGAAGGACAGCTCTTATTTGTGGTTGGAGTTAGAAGTTCTTCCTGTCATGTACCCTGATCGTGCTATTTCCCTATCCACCTGTTTATTTGCAATTAGCTTTTCTACCCAAGGTACAAGCTGAAGCAGTAATGGAGTGGATGGGTGATAGCACAGCAGAAACATCAAATCTGCTCTCACCATTAAAGGAACTAGGATTAAAGCATTAATCCAGCAGCTAGAGAATATACACAAGTATTCGCTGGGATCAAAGTTACAGGGATCAAGTTAATAATTTCTCTTCAACTGAAAATAAATTAGCATTCAGTATGGGTTCAGAAAATTGCACAGAATGGGCAGTTTCGTTACCTTTTTCGTCCATAACACTTTTAGGAGGTGTATGCTTTACATCAATTTCTTTGGACACTTCAGCTGTATCACCTGAAATAACTTCCTACATTATTTTGAAATAACAAAGAAAAGAGTGTCTTACTACAAATTAAAGACCATTGTCAGTTACTCATACTACAAAAACCCCACACCCCAATACACATGTAGTTATTTTCTTCGTCAAGATTTTTAATGCCTCTTAAAAACTTTGATGCCGAGAAGCTTCACCAAAATCAGTGGGTGAGAGAGTCCCAAATATTCTGCATGTACTCTTAAAAGGAACATATCTATTTTGTCCTGAATTCCTGTTTTGATTTAAAGGGATTGGTGCAAACCCAGCACTTGGGTAAAGTCTGACACCTTCTTGCAGATGTCAGATCAGTAGGACCATGAAGGTGCTGAACTGACTGGACAGCTGGGATCCAGCAACGTTCCATGCGATCCCAAGCTCCTAATTACTGTGCAAATCAGTCCACCGCACCTCAAAGGGATTCAGGTTCTGTGCACAACACCACAGACCACTGCCTTTTTTTTTTTTTTAAATTATCTTCCTCTTGAAAAGTGAATAATATTCTATAGTCAGTTATTTTGTATTCAAGACAATGCAAAAGTAGTTAATGATGAAAATACCTGCCAAAATAAACTGCTATAGAAATAAAAACTTAGATTTCCATCTTATTTACATTACAATTGCAGAACGTTAAAAAAAAGTTATTGAAAATACCTTGATGTTATCAGGTTTTGTTTTGGAACACTGACTTTGTTCATCATCTTTTCCCACATTCAGAACAATTAGCTGGTTGCCTGCAAAAACAAACAAGAGTTTAAGTGTTAAAAAATTACCTTCAGTGTTTGTCAGATTTTGATGCCACTTTTATATCAGCTCATCATTACTGCGATTCAAAAGATTCTGAAAAGCAGCATCTTATATAAAAAAATATGAACAGAAAGTTACGCTAAACCCTCTTCAAAAAGGGAACACACTTGTATGTTACGGTGGTGGGATTTTTCTTTTGTTTTTAAAGATAAGCTCAAAATTGAAATTTGACAGGTACCACATAAAGAAATAAAACATGAACCTTAACTTCAACTCACCCAGAGACAGAGAAGGCAGTTAATGCTATGTAGGACACTATAATGAATACAGCATGGCTTCTAATTGCTTCATAAAATAGAAATTCTTAGCAGAATAAAAGCTATTTAAAAAAAATTACATTAATTATCCTACTTTTTTAAATTATTGTGATGCTGAGAAGACAAAAGCAGTTGAGGGAAGAGCTTGAATAGATATTACACAGTCAGTCTCATCATTATTATGTCAACAAAATGTCTAACCTAGAATTAAATTAACTTTAACTTAGAAAAGCTTATGCCATTCAATGGACTGATTTCCTTCCCACTTTTTACTTCTAGACAGATAGAAGGTTACACTAAAACTTAGTTCTTTCCAATCTAACAGAAAGAAGCATCCAGCTTCACAAAGTGGATCGAATGGATATATTTTCCTCCCGTCATGAGCTTTCCTCAGCTTTATATTCCTTCCCTGTGTTTTATTTAAAAAAGGATAAAATTAGTAATTATTTTAAAGACTGTAGTGCATTGACCTTGGCTAGACGCCAGGTGCCCACCAAAGCTGCTCTATCACTCCCCCTCCTCAGCTGGACAGGGGAGAGAAAATTATAACAAGAAGCTTATGGGTTGAGGTAAGGACAGGGAGAGATCATTCAGCAGTCACCATCATGGGCAAAACAGATTCAACCTGGGGAAATTAATTTAATTTATTGCCAATCAAAATCAGAGCAGGATAATGAGAACTAAACCCAAATCTTAAAACACCTTCCCCCCACCCCTTCCTTCTTCCCAGGCTCAACTTCACTCCCAGTTTCTCTCCCTCCTTCCCTCGAGCAGTGCAGGGGGTCGGGGAATGGGGGTTGTGGTCAGTTCATCACACACTGTCTCTGCCGCTCCTTCCTCCTCAGGGGAGGACTCCTCACCCTCTGCCCTGCTCCAGCCTGGTGTCCCTCCCACAGGAGACCGTCCTCCATGGACTTCTCCAGCATGAGTCCTTCCCATGGGCTGCAGTTCTTCAGGAACTGCTCCAGCCTGGGTCCCCCCACGGGTGCCGTCCTTCAGGAACAGGCTGCTCCAGCCTGGCCCCCGCGGGGTCCCAGGTCCTGCCAGCAAACCTGCTCCAGCCGGGGCTCCTCTCTCCATGGGGCCACAGGCCCTGCCCGGAGCCGGCCCCAGCGCGGGCTGCCCACGGGGTCACGGCCTCCTTCGGGCATCCCCCTGCTCCGGCGTGGGGCCCTCCCCGGCTGCGGGTGGAGATCTGCTCCCCCGTGGAGCTCCATGGCCGCAGGGGCACAGCCGGCCTCCCCGTGGGCTTCCCCAGGGGCTGCCGGGGACCCTCTGCTCCGGCGCCTGGAGCCCTCCTGCCCCTCCTGCTGCTCTGACCTGGGGGGCTGCAGGGCTGTTTTCACATTCTCAGTCCTCTCCCCAGCTGCAAGTGCTGCATGCTGGGGTTTTTTTTTCCCCTCTCAACTATGTTATCACAGAGCTGCTGCCACCTTTGCTGATGGGCTCGGCCTTGGCCAGCAGCGGGTCCATCTTGGAGCTGCTGGCACTGGCTCTGTTGGGCACAGGGGAAGCTTCTGGCAGCTTCTCACAGAAGTCACCCCTGCAGCCCCCACTGCTACCAAAACCTTGCTATGCAAACCCAATACAAAGACTAAACCAAAAGTTTCTTCACTTATGATTGAAAAAGCTACTACAATCCTCTTCTGTGCAGTATTGTTACCAAATTGTTATCAAATATATTAAGTGTAATATTAAAAGTTGTTTTGGAAAGAACAATTGCTTTGGAGTTCGTAATTCTCCATATTCCATTCTTTCCTCCAAAATACCGTTTTATGGCCCACTTGCAGCAAAACTTTGTTTTGCAGCAGAAAAGCTTTACATGAATTCACTTAGTTCTGCATTTCTTACATTTTTCTTTATCCACTGTTCCAGAAGATTTATGTTGTATTCCTCTAGATCCATGTTCTTCAGTTATCTGGGTATCCAAGTTTTCCACCTACACATAAAGATACAAAGCAAGATAACTTCCTACCTTTTTTCCATAAAGTTTATAATAACACAGAAGGGAGAAAGTTCTTCTACTTGCTACTTTCAAGTACAACATGCATTAAAGTGGAAAAAAAGGAAAGTAGCAGTATTACAAAAGCAGTTTATTCCTAGACCTCAAGTAATGTTACTACTCTAGGACAGCACCATGAAAGAACTTCTGACTTGTATTTTAAGAATTTCTAAATAATTTTTTTAGTGAAAAAAAGTCTCAGGTTTTTTTCACATTGCCACTATGTGCTTTAAAAGCAGTTTATCATGGCAATTCCCTCCAAATATTTTTGGATTTAAAAGGAGGACACTATTCTACATGCAGAAACAAAGTACCTCATTAGCACCAGAAATGTGGTCAGTCGGCATTACAGTATAATAATAAATAAATAGACTAAAGTTTAAGAAACCACAAACACATTTTTTAGCTTGTCATCTGTGTTGTGTCTTATTTCTGTTCTGTAAGAAACACTTTACATTTGCAACTTTCCCAGTCACCCTTTTTATACTCATAAGCTCCATGTTCTTGCGAAGTCAGAGTAGACTGCATTAAAAGAACAGGTCTCTAGTCCTGATCAAAGTGCCCAGAAAAATCCCTGGTTTTGTCCTCTATTCTCAAGGAGGACAATCAAGCCTCTCTCTTCTGTCAGTTTACAACAGTCTTAAAATAGTCATAAGCTGTTGAACAACAATACAAGAAGATTTATTTACTGGTAAATTTGAAAGAATAATTAGGCATCAACATACACAGCTGCATAGTCTCAGTATACATAGCTCCACATATACAAAAATAATATTTTCCTTTAAAGAATATTTAATGCAAATAGAAGTAAATTAAAGTAAGAAAAAAAAAAGCAGCACAGACTTAAGAGAGTAAATTTAAAAACCATGAACTTACATGAAAAGTTTCTCTTTCTAAAGCAATATTCCTCCGCAGCAAATCTATTAAAAATAATTACAAAAATAATCAGAAAAGCTAAACAAGAGCAAAGTATCATAGTACCCTCTACTTCACCTCTTTGAAAGGATTCCAGAGTACCTGAAACTATATAAAACTTACTTTCAACGTTGGAAATAAGAGGCAGCCAATCTTCTCTTTAACAATATTCAAATAAAAAAATAAGAATAAAGAATACGGATTTTTAAAGCACAGGATAACTGAGAAACATTTTATGGCTAAAATACAATCACGGGGCTGTCAGCTTTGAAATTGATGATTGAAAATAATTATGAATTATGGGAGCTGATGAATGCTCTTCACTTTTGAAAAAATTCTGTAACTTTCAAAGGCATTTCATATAGATACATAAAGACAGAATCATAAAGAAGCTGTTCCATCAAGCGTTCTGGAAACTCCTTACAGTCTGATTCATAAAGACACCAAATTAACGTTTTAATTAAAAAAAAAGCTGCTAAAACATTCCAAGCAGTTTTCCTTTCAGCTACACTAAGAACATAAACTTATAACCCAATAAATCCACTCTATTCTACATAGAATTTTATGTAATTTGTATTTAATTTCTTAAATCTACATGTTTTAGCAACAATTCTTCCACAGATACACTGTTTAGTTGACCATCTTTCAATTTTTAAAGCGGCATCAAATGAAGAGCTAGATCCTACCTACTCAAACAGCAATGATTTGTTTACATTCCAAGGAATCTTGGACGACTAAACTACTGTGTCTGCTGCTCACTCATGACAGGACACACATGTGTCTTTTAAACAACTTCCTTTTACGTATGTTGAGCTATATGTCTCTATGCATGTGTGTGTATATATATATAAAAAAAGAGAGATCATTGTGTGGTGGTGGACAAAAAGAAAAAACTCTCTACCAAGAGCTACATAGCATTATTCTTTTCTGTGTGTGTCATATCCAACATGATTTACACAACAAATTGATTTTTCTTAAACATTGTACATGGAACAAGCTTATCACAATTATTCCGCACAGTTATAATCTGCACATTTTAAACTTTAAATACTGTCTGTCTGGGTGACTGAGTGATGTGATGTGGCACAGTTCTTCCAAACACTTCAAAGAAAAACCTCACAGTACAGAAAAACTGGTTCAAGTTTTGGATCTGCTGTCCTGAAGATCACATTCTTCTAACCCATTCTCAGGGTTTACATTTTCTTTCTTGTGAGCAAAGCATGTCTCTTATCACTTAGATGAATGTACACCATCATTAAACCAAGTACATGAATTTGACCTTCGGGACATGGTTTAGGGGTCATGGTGGTGTTGGTTGGACTTGATGGTCTCAAAGGTCCTTTCCAACCTAATGATTCTGTGACCTACCCCAAGAATAAGAAGGAATCCAAAGTTTCATACCAATGCTCATATCTCACCTTACTCCAATTTTTCTTTTCTATTTGGTAAATGGTTATTTTGCAATGCATGTTTACAAATTTAGCAGTGAGCTTAACAGTGTGTCCTTTCATAGCACTTAGGCTTTCAGCTGCAACTTTCCATATCAGGAAATTCATCTTTAACCTCTTTGGACTCTATATGCAGCAGTATCCCTGGTACCTTTTGGAATTCACTTCAGTTTTGCTTGTTACTCCATTAATTGAGGATTAACTCTCACCTGGTAGTGTTGTAAACATCTTTGTAATGCATCTGGAGCACAAAATCCATCAAGATGGGAACAAAAGAGGGGTTTGTTTCTGCTTTAATTGCAAAGTCAAACAATTGCAACACACTTTAAAATAATGTGTTTTTGGGAAACAGGAAATTTATTTTTCTTTTCCTATTGAAGACTAATTTAATACATGGAGAGGAATTACTGAGCACAGATCCAAGTTGACAAATTGAGATTTCTAGCTAGGTGATTACCTACTTATAAGTGCTCTTCAAATTTCAGTGGATGGCCAGATATATTTCAATCTTCTGGAAAGCAAGAATCACAGAATCATTAAGGTTGGAAAAGACCTTTAAGATCATCAGGTCCAACCATCAACCCAACACCACCATGTCCACTAAACCATGTCCTGAAGTGCCACGTCTACATGTTTTTTGAACATTTCCAGTGATGGTGACTCCACCACCTCCCTGGGCAGCCTGTTCCAATGCTTGACCACTCTCTCCATAAGGAAATTTTTCCTAATACCTAGTCTAAGAAAGACACAAACCAAACCAAAACCAAACCAATTTTCTGTAAAGTCTCTGTGACTTCAGCCATACAGTACTTTTGTCATATCCTCACAGGGCCTGTCACAACACCTGAAACAATGATGTTCTAAGTTTATAAGGAAGAAAGCCATTGTTTGTGGAAGTTTCTGTATGTTTCCTGGGCAAACATTTTCCTATATTTATTGATTTAAAATAGAATGTTAGCAGTATACTTTTTAAAAATCCTAAATGCCTTCCATCTTGTCTTTCAGCATATCACATTGGCAGAAAAGGCTGACTCTCTCTCTTTCCCACAAACCAAATGCAAAGCCACATGAGCTCCTAGAAACATTTACAGGAGATTTCTGAAGGCTTTGCTTCAATCCCTCTACACGTAGTATATATCACATCTGCAATCCTCCCATCATAGGTAATAGTCAAATCAGTATGAAA
Source organism: Phaethon aethereus (assembly GCF_964289735.1). Taxonomy (NCBI): domain Eukaryota; kingdom Metazoa; phylum Chordata; class Aves; order Phaethontiformes; family Phaethontidae; genus Phaethon; species Phaethon aethereus. The sequence goes on along the minus strand of NC_138578.1, from coordinate 69,275,183 downwards.
AGTAAGTTGCTATCAGTATAAAAATCACCTTTTTGAAACTCTTTAGTATGAGGATCCACATATCCCTCTTCACTTCCTGGACTTTCAGGCTGTTGTGGCTAAACACAAAAATCAAAAGAAACAAAAATATTGCAGACATCCAAAACAAGTATGTCTTACTCCCCTCCCTCATGTTATGATGAACATTGTCTTATCATGATCTATAAAAGTCTTCAAAAGCTTTCTTTAAGACAGCAGTACAAATATTAATAAGGAACACCAGCAGAGTTAAATCACATTACTGTTAAACAGAACAGTGCCTAATCTTGACCTTAGAGTTAACACTGGTACCAGAGATTAGCTTAAAAAGGAGATCTCAAGAGAAATCTCAGGAAGTCAAGGTGCAACAGCTACTCTGAGTTCCAAATACAAATACGAGCAATATTCTAAAAATGTTTGCATATACAGAAAAATATGCATCTGCAATGTATAACAAGGTACAGCGAACTCTTTTCAATTAAAGTGTTTTTTTTTGTTTTTAATTCAAGTTGCAGACCAGCTATATCTCACCAATGCACAGATAATGCCATATGGAGCTAAGTGTACTTAAGTCAGATCTGGACATTGTAAACTCAGATACAGTGCTCTGTGAATATGGCTATACTGAATCCAGGACCATCTTACGCTGGCAAACAGTACAGCTCTTTGCACATGGAACTCAAATCAATAAATCCCACCAGACTGAAGTTGACTTGAGTTTTCCCGAAGTGCATCCCAGGCACCAAAACCATGGTTCAGAAATACTCAACTGGTTTGCCCTGGAGCTGCAGCCAGTAGTTCTATGCAGATTCACCCTTTCATAGATGCTTGTGAGTCTCTGAATCATGTTATCCCTCAAAATGCGTATTAGCAGAGTTTGGCAAGATATGAATACATTGATCCAGCCCTGTATCTGAATGAAGAATTAACCCACCTGGAATCCTGGCTAGTATGGATCACAGCACAGACACACAAATGGACAGGCTCAACTTTGGTCTTACACAAGCTATAGATGACCATGAGCCCCAACACTCTGGATTATCCAGAATGCCCTGCTCTTCTGTTACAGCAAGTAACAGGTTGCAGTTATCACAGTATAGAACAGCAGCACATGATCCTCAAACACATAGAGAATGGGTGAGTCTGAAGACTAACAAGGAAGTGATATAACAAAATGAATAGCAGTGGATCGCAGTAAACTAAATTGCCAACTGTAAATGCTAAGGCATGTATGACTACTTTACAAGTACTATCACAAGCAACATGCTTACAGTATGACTACTTCTAAAAAAAGCAAACTTGGATGTCATGGTCATAGAAGGAGCATGGCTGAGGGAGGGAATTGGTTCTACCACAGAATAACATGGACAGCCCACAATTTAAATGCCAGCTGCTTAGAAAAGTACAGCTGAATAATCTGAAAAATGTCCCTTCAAAAGTTTTGAAGTTCAAATGCCATTTTTGCTGCATAAGAATCAAAAGATACAGTAAGAAACCCTAGCAAGATGTATAATTATACAAGAAACAGTACAGTCAAATTTTTCAAAATAACATAAATACCTCGTCAGTTCTCAAGTTACTTTCAAATTCTAGTTCTTCTGCCAACTTTGGTAAAGCTGCGTTATTGCCTAATGAAATACAAATATATTAAAATTATTATATTACATTATGCTGTATTTATCTCATGCTACAGTAGGATGCTATTTCTCAGTACCACTTCATGAACACGGTACATGAATTTAATCCCTTCCTGTAGGCAATGGAAACAATAGCAAGTCTGTCTGCAGCAAACCAGCTCAAAAAACCCCAACTTGGCATCTGCAAGAAGAGAAGTACTTCTATGTTTTCCTTAAATACAAAAGGATTGGAAAATATGGGCTATTAGGCTTTACCACAGCTTATTTATGAATTCTGACTTTGTCTTTTTTTTTTGCTTTTCCTGTTTAAAATAGACACCTATCATCATTGCTCCCTTAAAATACTCATTCATTTAGGATGACTGTATGATTCCTTTATGTTATAAAGGAGGACCATTTTGAGTATATTCACAACACAAAATTCAGCATAAGAGACTGAATCTGAATACGACCATTAAACAACCATCCTGAGAAAATCTGCCATTATCATGGCATATCACTCTTAACCTTTCAAATCACTAAGAAATTACCTTTTAAAAATGTTGAACATATATCTAAATGAAATGCATCTTCTTTCCTATAAAAGCATTTCTGAATTTCAAAACACATTAATAACAAAACCCATCTGTAGCTCCAGAATAATTACCCCTTGCAAACCACTTCCTATATTATCTCAGTTTTAAGTCAATGTATTTTAATAACTTTTTTGCACTCTAGTAACATTTAATTCTTTTCCAACATACCTCAGATAAGTGTGTTCAGTCACTCCTATACTCCCAGAATCACATGGTTATTTAAGTATTTGTCACAAATTCTTAAATATATTATTGATATATTATTAATAATTAATTTGAGCAGTATAAGTTATTTCGAACTCTAGTCATGGTAAAATGCATCTATTTGTGACATATTATAAACTGAAGAGGAAAAAAGTCTCACCTGAATTAAAGATGGCGTTACTTTTTTGAAAAGTAACTTCAATTCCAGTAGCATCGATTTTGACCAAGTTCATTTTGTCATCACTGCCATATAGCTCTTCTACATGCAACACAGGGAGGTCGCTTTTTTCTCCTAATTCTGTTTCTATTGTCACTTCACCATGGTTGGTATTTACAGTTACTTCATTTGCAGAAACTAAAGAAAGAGCCTGTGCCCTAGGCAGGGGAGTCCTTATTTCAGAAAAGTCACTTTCTGAAAGCAAGTTTGAGTTAAATTTATAGTTTACGTTCCTTAGAGTTTCATGCCCTATTGCTGCTTCTGAAATCATACAACAGAGTTCTGATGTAACATCCTCACGCAAAACGTCTTCAGCTTGCTCATCATCTTCACTTGCCTCTGAGCAAGGACTTGGACTCACAGCAGTCTCTGTACTAATCTCCACGCACAGGGCTTCATCTACACTCATGAGGTTCACTGAATTTTCATCTGTTGCTGTGATTTCACTGTCTACTGTGGTCTGAGATGCTGCTGATTCTTCCCTCAGGCCACTCTCATGAGTCTCGTTCTCTCTACCAATGACAAGCAAAGAATTACTGCTTTTTTCTGTGCCTGCAGTCGACAGGATGCATTCAATCTGGTTAGCAGTATTAAAAATTTCCTCACTTTTGTCTTTTCCTTCTGTACTCTCAGCAGCAAGTTGACTTTCTTCTATGACTGTAAAGGTGAAGAGACTATCACATTCTTCCATTGTGCTCAGAGTGATCACTGCCCCCTCCTCCTTATCTCCTATACTTGAAGCAGCATGTTGATCGTCACTGTTGGTGGCAACCCTCAGCACAGGAGCTCCACAGTCTCCCATAAAAATCACAGAACCTTTGCTTTTTGCATCTGCATTGAAAGCAGCTAGTCCAAACTGTTCATCTACAGTTGCAGTTGTTTCCACAATCTTACATTCTTCTGAGGCATTTGGAGAGATAATGGCATCTTCATCTCCTTCTGCTACAATGAGCTGACTTTCAGCTTGTGGTGCCGCACTGATAAGGACTATCTCACATTCTTCTGTCATGCTTGTAGTGATCATAGCTGCTTCATATCTTCCTTCTGTTTCTGAAGCAGCAAGTTTGTTTTCATCTTGCATAGCTACACTAGACATAGGAGCTTCAAAACATTCTGCTGTACTTGTAGAGATCATTACAGTTTCATTTTTTGACTCTGTGTCTGACGCACGTTGAATTGCCTCTTCTGTGACTTCACCTGACATTAGTATTACTTGTTCTTCCACAACACTTGTTGAAATCATAGCACACTCATCTTTTTCTTCCTTACTGCTAGCAGTTGGGTTACTTTCATCATCATTGTTATCATCTCCACCTGCACTGGATTCACTAGGCATGGGAACCTCATATATTTCCATATCTATAGAAACCATAGCATTCTCATTTATTTCTTCTGTTTTCACAGCAGGGAGCTGATCCTCATACTCAATAGCCGCACTTGACATAGGAGCCTCAAATTCTTCCACAATACTTGTGGAAATCATAGTGCACTCATCCTTCTCCTGCTTACTGCTAAAAGCATGCACACACTCTGTAAACTCTGTAGCTGTACTGGGCATAGGCACCTCTGTGTCTTCAGTGTCTATTAAGATCAGAGAGCTTTCCCCACTTTCATTTGCTCTTGCAACAGCAAGTGGACCTTCCTCAGCATCCATGGCTGAATGTAAGGGAGCATCACTTTCTTCCACTGTACTGGTAGAGATGATATCACCTTTTAATTTTTCTTCTCTGGCAGCAGGAATAAGAGAATTCTCATCTTCTGTTGGAACTGCACTACTTATAGAGGCATCAAGTTCTCTGCTGCCAAAGGAAGTCATGGCATTCTCATGTTCGTCTTCAGTGTCAGACTGACTCTTATCTTGCACTACCATAGCACTAGTCATGGGACCCTCACATTCCTCAGCATCTAAGGGAATCAAGGTACCTTCACACTTTCCTATATGCACAGTCAAGGCACCCTCATCTGCAGCACTTGCACTGGTTACGCTGCTTTCAACAATGCCTTTCGCATTTTTGCAGTTTGTGCCACAATTAGCTTCTTTCTCTGCACTTGTCATGCTGTCAACACTAAGCTTATTTATATTTGTGCCAGCCACTCCCGACTCAGCTTCCATTTGTTCAGCAACTATGCAGATAATGGAACTTTCACCTTCTTCTGCACCTATGCAAATTAGTGCGTTTTCACTTTCCATTCCTGTACAAGTAGAAGCATGTTCATTTTCTTCATTTCCTCTTCCTGTACTGGTCACAATGCCCTCACCTTCTTCATCCTCTTCTTTTGAGCCTGTACTAGTCACAAAACCTTCATCATCACACGGACCCACGCTGACCGTAGTGATATTGGCTTCTTCCTTTGCCCTTGTACTGTCCATTAGACTTTCACATTTTTCAGCTTCTAAACAAACTGCAAACCCCTCATTGCTGTCTTCTAGCCCTGTGCAGACTACTGAAATTTCAGCATCATCTTCTGGAGTTATGCCTGTGCTGGTCACTGCACTTTCACCATTTACAGTATCCTCAGATTTGTCACCACTAGTTCCAGTTGTGGCACTGTTGTTTGTGACCATTGCAATACATGCACCAGTTACAGTGCTTTCTCCTTGGGCATCTGTACCAGTCACTGAGCAGATGATGAAATTATGACCTCTTTCTTCGGCACCTGTGCAAGTCACTGTACCTTCGTGTTCTTTTACTTGGCCAGCTCTCACACTGCCCCTAAATTCACCTGAACTCTCACCACTTGTCGACCCCTCACCTGTTTCTGTCCCTGCACTAGTTACAGCACCATCACTCTCCACTTCACCTAAGCAGGATACAGAACTTTCAAATTTGCCTGTATCTACACAAGTTGAGGTCTTTCGCTTTTCTTCAGAGCCTGCACTAGTCACAGCATCATCTTTTTCTTCTGCCCCAGCACTGTTCACACTGTCTTCAATCTCTACTCCACTTGCATTGACTGAATCCTTGCCACTTTCTTCTGCATCAACCATGGAACAGTCACCATTTTCTTCTCCTTCTGTACTTGTAAGGAAACTTTCACTTTCTGCTAAACCTTCAGTGACGATACTGCCACCACCTTCTTCAGCTGCTGCAACAGTACACTCGCCAATATCTGCTCCTGTGATGAAACTGCTGCCCTCACTACTTTTCAGCCATATGCCCGTTGTGAAACCTTCATCAGCTTCTATGCTTGTGCAGATTACCGTCACCTCGCTTTCTTCTTCTGAGCAAGTGGTTGTAGCATCACTGTCCTTTCCAGAATGTGATGCACCCTCAGCTCCTTCTTCTCCTGTACTAGTGGCCATTACAGTGCTCTCAATGATCTTTCCTGTGCTAGTTCCTATCACAGTGGCTGCAGTTGTTCGCAGGCTGCTGCTAAACAAACTAAGTTCACTACTTCCTGCACTGGTACCTACAGCATTGCTTTCATTTTTATCTTCCATACCAATCACACCATTCCCTTCTTGCACACTGGCTATAACAGGGCCTCTGCCTGTTTCCTCAGGAACTCTTTCAGGCACTAACACAGAGGAAGATTGTATCATATCATCAATATCATGCACCTCGTTCTTTTCCGTATTATCCATCATTGTGCTTCTTTCTCCCTTTGTGGAAGCAACTGTATTCAAGCACTCTCTCTCTTTTGTTTTTAGAAGTTCTTTTGTTGTTATATCTCCACAATCTTCACCCATGTCAGTCACCAAGCTTTCCTCTTCTATTTTCAACTCACTCCCCTGAGTGCTTTCTAATTTTGCTGCTTTATCATAATCTTCTTGACTAGGTAACCCAGCTGTATTGTCTTCCATTGCCTGTTCATCAGGCTGGGGCACATTGTTATCTTTTCCTATACTCTTTGTCATAGTGGTGTTGTCACCATTGTCTTTCATGACAGAATTTGGCACTGCACTATCTTGTTGTTCCATATATACAACCTGTGCTGCATCATTCTTCAAAATGAAAGTATCTTCAAATAAAGAAGTCCCATCTGAATTATGGCATTCTTTAGACATACTACCCAAGGAATCTGTAAAATCAGAGCTATCCATATCCATGGGCTTTGCATCAGCAGCATCTTCTCTGGAAGAATTAATTGCTAAAGGAACATCATCTGAATTAGAATTTATCACAGTTTTTAAATTCTTTGGTCTTCTGCTATCTTCTGAAGCTTGATCCTTACTGGGAGCATTCAGTAAGATTCTACCACTTGTTTCATACAAAACACTCATTTTATAAGCCTGTTGTTTATTGGGTCCTTGATCCATGGAAGCTTGTTTGGACAAAGTGTCTAAGGCACCAACTTGTTTATCAGGGATATCTTCTTGTTTAACAGTTTTTTCAGCTGCAGGCAGAAACTGCGACTCACAAGCTTCAGGGTCTGCCGAGCTGTGTTTTAATTCCTTATTTGAAATAGAGAGAGATATTTTTTCTTTTGCTGCATACTTGGCATCTGTGGCTTGGAGTGAGTTTTGAAAGTTTTTTTCTTCGATGTTAGATGCTTCCTGTACTTTTGTTTGTTTCAAATAAAGTTCCATCAGCTCTTCCTCACGACCAGAATGCAAGACATCATTATTCATACCTGACTTTTGAGGGGTTGGAAGATGGCTGCTTTCAGTTGTGCTAGTTGATTGCTTTTCCTCTCCAAGTAAATCTTGGTTTGATATATTGCCTTTTCTGTTTTCACAGGATATCTTCTTACTTTGTTTTTTATCCATTGCCACTGTGATGCCCAATACTTTTTCATGCCCACTGTCCATTTCTTTAATATCTTTATCTTCCAATTTGATACTGTCTTCCTTCTTCTTTATGTCCATTTCTTTAATATCTTTATCTTCCAATTTGATACTGTCTTCCTTCTTCTTTATGTCCATTTCTTTAATATCTTTATCTTCCAATTTGATACTGTCTTCCTTCTTCTTTATGTCCATTTCTTTAATATCTTTATCTTCCAATTTGATACTGTCTTCCTTCTTCTTTATGTCCATTTCTTTAATATCTTTATCTTCCAATTTGATACTGTCTTCCTTCTTCTTTATGTCCATTTCTTTAATATCTTTATCTTCCAATTTGATACTGTCTTCCTTCTTCTTTATTTCCTTGTTGCTGTGCTTTAAGTTTTTGCTTTTGTGACCTTCAGCAGAGAACCTTCTTTCTAGTTTGGAATTGCCTAAATCTTTATCCCCTTTATATTTTTCTTTTACAGATCCTCTTTCTCCAGAATGTAACTTAACTCTGTGACTAAAGTCTTTTTGTGATCCCTGAGTTGATTGCATGCCGCTTACAAGCTCAAACTCAGCACCACTCTCCTCAAAAACTTTGTCTTCATTCTTGGATTTGTGTTGCTTATCTGAATCATTCTCTTCCATGCTCTTATCTTTGTCTAGTTTCTGACCAGTCTCTTGTTTTGCTAAATTTTCCTGTAATTCGGTTTCAGACACTTTGAATTGTTTACTATGACCCTTTGACTTAGACTTTAACAAAGTCTTGTCTTCTACAAGGCTCTTTGATCTTCGTCTATCTTTATGAACACCATCTTCTTGTTTCAAATTGCTATCAGAATTAGTTGATTCTATTTCATGTTTATCTTCTGAGTAGCTTTCGCTCCTTCTGTGTGATGCAGAAGCAAGTTGCTTTGAGGCACTTAGGGAATCCTTTTGTGGCCTAGAATCACTCAGGGACCTTTTGGACTTGTATTCTGCTCTTGATTTTTCGGTTGAGAGATGTCTGTCTTTTTTATTTTCCTTACGCAGCAATTCTTCAACTTTTAAGGTTGATTCAGAAATATTTTTTCCATCTTTTCCTGTTACCGATATCTTCCGTTCACTTCGGTGTTTGCTTTTTCTTTCAGACTTGTCCTCTGAGGAAACCTTTATTTGTTGATTATGTTTCTGACCACCATCCTCTCCTTTCAAACTTCTCTCAAATGAATGGACTTCAACATCTTCACTTGATTTGTGAATACTGTCTGCTTTATACTTGTGCTTTAAAGAAAGTTTATCTTCTAAAGCAGTTCTTTCCTTTTCATTTTTGTCTCTGTAAGACTTGGCTTCTTTTTTGGCAGCATTTCTCATATGTTGAATTTCTATGTCACTATCTTTTTTGGGGTGTTTTTCGTTTTTAAATATGGATTTCTGCTTCTGTAGTTCTTCAGTATTGACTTCTGCTCTATCCAGTTGTCTTTTTGGATCCCTTGTTTCACTATCCTGCTGGGCTCCTTCAGCCTGAAGAGAGATGGAGGTTTTTCTTTTATGTTCTTTTTCTGCTTTAGAATCACTTTTGCTTTCCTCAGTTGAATGCACCGATTCTGAGAGTTTTCTAAGCTGTTTAGAGATTTCACTTTTCCCATGATTATGCTTTAATTCTTTGGAAGAATTTTTTTCACAAGTCTACAAAAGAAAGTTTTATATATATTAGCAAATGTTACACAGTTCCTTCAGAATGTGACTGAACAGAATTGTTAAGGGCAAACTCTCCATAAAAACAATACACCAGAGAATACACTTAACATTGAAATAAAAATTCAGCTAAAATATAGTCAGTAAAAAAAATGAAACTTGCCATTTTCATTTCAACTATCTGCCACTGTAGGAAAATCCAAAGAAACAGAAGTTAACAGTAAGCAGTCTGTTCGAACTGCAGTAGCTTTTATTTATGAAGTGATTTTTCTTTCTAAAATTATTTAAATGGATTTAAATGGACAATCAAAATGTCAAGTACTCCATAAGTTACTTTAAACAGCCATTATGCTGTCCCTTTAAAAAAACAACAACACCCAAAGACCCACAAAGGATAAATCTAGACTTCCATTTGAACTTCCACCTACCATTGGTTTTTGTTTTTTTTTTAGTAATGTTGTCAGTAACAACTCTCACCATAAAAATTCTCTTTAGTGTTTGGACTACATTCAGTTTTCTTTTAACTTCCCAGTGAGAAGTTTAAACAGATCAAGCTCCCCAAGTCTTTACATGCAAGACACACTTTGCTCTTTTTTAAAACCCAATGTGCTTCACAAAACAGTCCTTAAACTGTATCTCATGTTCTACTACAACATGCATCAGCACCATAGATTGGATATGCTAGTGGCTATTGGAATTCAGAAAACATTACTATGGCAATGTCAAATCACTAAAACAATTGAAAGAATTATCAGGAAAGAACTAATTCATAAGAACACATGCAATATTATGCAGTTTGGTATGGACATATGAACAAGTACTATTAATTAAAAAGGAAGATCATAAGGTTTATACTTAAGAGACACATACCTCATTTGCCTTTTGCATTTCTTTAGAACCTTCTTCAGATGGCTCATATTTCTTTTTGCAGCCATCTTCAGCATGCCTGAAACAGGTATTTTGACAATTAAAAAAAGAAAACTCAGTATCAGCCTAAAATTAGTTTGTAAACTTTCTGCTTTTAAAGCTGAAGCAGAGCGAGAACTGCACACTAAAAATATTGAAATAGAACATGGTCACACAACTTTTAACTAGCCAATTTGTCCAAGCTTTTTTGTCTTGGAAAATTATGGGTACCAACTTCAAAGATAACCTCTGGACATCAGTGCTTTACAGCAGAGAATATTAGTATGGCAATATTACCATTTTACAGGGACAACTGTAGTACTAAGAGGTCTCCTTGCCCCATATATACCCATATGCAGACAGATACATATACATATCTATGTAGAACATCAATTTAAAGACCAAGCCAAGTTGACCGACTGGCATATTAGATGCACAAACATCTAAAGGCTGTCCACTCTCATGCCTTCATTACTATTCCCATGTCTTTATTACCATTCCTTGCATGAAAAGCCACATAAGGGCTGCTACCACAGTCTGAGCTACAGTATATTTATGCAGCTATAATTTTATTTTCTGCCTGAACTTCATGCTTATTAGTAACAAAATTACATGAGTATTTTAAGAGGAAATTGTCAAAATGGGTAAGGCTAACTGCAAAGTTGAAGAGAAACTTTTCAATATGCAAAAAGGAATATTCAAAACCTCAATTCCTTTCGAGCAAATACATGAATACCTTGAATCTCTTTTTCTTTTTCTGCTCAAGGCTACTTTCTTTTCTAAAAATTTCTGTTCTTTAAGCACATCCTTAATGCTGGTACCAGCAGCTTTTGACTCAAGACTTCTTGATGAAGGTTCTTCTAAGTTCAAGCCACTTTTTCCTAAAATAACACACAAATGGTGAAATACATAAGCATGTTATTATAGTACTTTCAGCTATAAATGAGACTGGAAGCAATACAGAAAGTACTAACATGTAGCAGAGAATACTAGTGTATACAGGTATTCATGTGTTTAAGCAATGTAATGATGTATGAAAGGATACATGAAAGTGAAGACATGGAATTTTGTATTAGTAATTTGCATTATACATTCTTCTGTTACATCACTGCTGAAATGTTGGCTTTTTAAGGGAAATGACTAGAGACCCATTACCAATATTTTGAGCTGAATACTTTTTCCCAGAGAGAGTGAGTGAGAGCAGGGCAGCAGGGGCTAATGTTATACTTCTCATACCTTTAGGATTTTGATTTCCAGTTTTTAGGGATTTTGTTTTTTCTGCAGCCTTCTGTTTACGTTTTTCTTCAAGTCTCTCTCTATTAATTTGTCGTCTTAGGAGTCTCTCTTCTTTTTCTTTGGCCTGGAGATACAAAAACAAGGAAAACAATTAATTTATCATTAGGTCAAAGAGTATTCTTTGAGTACAAATGTATGTCTAAAACCCACAGAAAACAGAACTTGAGCTTAAGGCAAAGTAAAAATAAATAGACATGTCATAAGTACATAGTTATGTGTATATATATATTAAATACATAAATATAAAGAAATATAGTCAAAAGAAAAAGATCTGAAAGAACTGCTGTTCCCTCTTCTGTGTGCTGGTCCTTTTTCCACAGAACACAGTGAACATGCCTAAACCTCTCTTTCCATTTTCAATGGCTGCAGACTTAGTACAAACTACTGGTTTCATGGACAGCAAGAACTACATTTGTAAAGAGATGATGTAATGAAGTAGCCTGCAGTAGTCAACACAAGCTCAAATGACACAAAACCACACTGAAGGCAGGCTGCAGGTAGATACAGGCTACTTTTTCCACGCAAATTGTCTTTATATACAGGAAATCTACTGAAGACCAAGTTTTTCATATGTGCAGCAGTTCTTACTCTCCCTATCAAATTGGTCAGTTGAGAAAGAATCCACCTATTGCTGTGATTCTGTGCAATTGCGTGATTCTGCATGTAATTAATAAATCCTCCGTCAACACCTAAAGACTGTTCATTTTAGAGCCGGGGAAAAAAATGGAAAAGTGTGTCATTGATTTCCATCAGAAGCCTTCAAACTATGACCAGCAGAGTGCTTCCCTGGAGAGCAGATCATGCAATATTGGTGGAAGTCTGAAGGAGGGGCAGTTGTAACACAAGCAAAAAAAAAAAAAAAAAAAAAAAAAAAAGGTGACGTGAGAACAAACAGAAGAGTCCCCCTCACAACCTACCAGCAAGTAAGAAATGGAATTTCTGTGCTGAAAAGTTTAAGGAGCTAGAATGTGAGCAGTAACGAAATCCACACTTACAATGGACTGACGGCGTTGTTCTACAGTTCGTTCATCATCAGAGTCGCTGAAGTATTTGGAGTACAAGAAAGGCTTGCGAACATAAGCATGACGAACAGGCTTGGCTTTCCCATCACTCAGCTCATTAGCATGAGGTTTTGTCTTACTTTGGTTGTTTTTCTCCTCTTCATCTGAAGAAAGGTTAGTGAAGTGTAGAGATATTTTGATAGATTATGGCAGTGCTTTCAACCTAACTTTTGAGGAGGCAAAGCTACTCAAATTGTACTAACAATTACTTCTTCTAAAACATAAGCAATTAAAATTAAACCCTTTATCATCAAAGTATCACTCTATTATGAAAACCTGAAAGGTGTATTCATGTATTTGTAAACACCATTCAGCCAAAAAATTGCAAGATACAAACCCCAGAATAAACTGGGATACAACAATGGGGCTTACTCTCTTACCTGTACTCACGTTGCCTTTTTATGTATAGTACTTAATAGTTAACATTGCATAAGAAGTCAGAATATAATTTCTGCTATGTATTAAATTAAGCTTCTTCCCCACACCAAAAAAATTTGTACAATATTTGAGAACATAAAAACTTACTGAAATACACACACAAAACACATTGTTGTTTATATTTAAGTATTAAGTATTACTCAAGTAAAAATAGATTTACTTCAGTTTTATCAGGATTATTAGAAATAGAGCAAAACCATTTGTGCTCCATACTGTAGAAATTATTTGTATCCCTGAAATACATTTAAGGCTTGTTTTCACTTCACAAATATTTAGTCAGAACTGAACACAATCTGTCATGTTTAAAGGTAACGCCAAAGCCAGAGAATAAGCAAGTAATTCAGTGCTTCTAAATAATATTCTTAGAGCAGAAAAGATAAGCTCACAGCATACTAGAGATAACTCAATACAGAGTGCCTTAGTACCAGAGTATGAAGTGGAAAGTCTTATTAACTGCAAAAGCTGCCTATTTGCAGAAATCGGAATCTGAGGTCTGCTCTAGGCAGGAAGAACACCAAAAAAGATAACCCAGTTGGTGAAAAGATTTGGTGTTTCCAAAGTCTTAAAGCTAGATCCATTCCTGTTCCTTCTACCGTGGCCAGGTAGAATTTGGAAATCCCTGCAATCCTAAAACTCTAAAACAACCTGATCTGCAGAGTCAGCTACAACCACTACCCGGGGGTCACAAACAAAGCACTCCAATGTTATCCCAAATTCATGGCAGAAGGCAGGAAAAAAAACAGCCATAGGAAAGTAACATATCCATCACCATTAAGTGTTTTTGTCACCTATGAAATACTGTAGTACAAATAAGATTCACAATGTTCAGACTATGCCAACCTATTAAAAAAAATTTCAAAGTATGTCCACTACTAGTCTTTCATAATTGCACAAATGCTATCCATTCCACATTCAAATTCTCTCTCATAAACAAATACAATAAAACATACTGCAAAACCTCAACTTTATGATATGATGCACTCAAAACCATTGCATACTCTCTCTTGCTACTTAACAGTCTAATTATTTTACCATCTGATGTGATCTCCCCCTCTTCAGTACTGTCAGAAATTACAGTCTCCTCTTCACTCTCCTCTTCAAAGGAAGAAAGGTCACTGGTATGGACAGAGCTGACAGTGATGTCACTGAGTACATCCATATCTGAATCAACTGATGCATTTTCTTGCAAAGATAAAAAATAGAAAGAAAGGGCTGTAATGCAGCATATTGTATTTGAGAAACTCTTCTTACCAAAACAGTGATTTTGCCACTGAAAACAAAGTTATCTTAAGAACAAAAAAATAGGGAAAAAAAATTTGTAACACCTAAATGAAATGTTATTAAGCTAACTCTGGTTTACTCAAAACAAAAATCACTCTGAGGTACAACGAGAAACTTTAAATGCCGACTGGAATCGCTGATAGAACTTGCCAGAGGAAGGCAGATGACCAATCACATGCTTGAGGAACCAAAGCTCATCTGATTCCTAATGTGAGTACCTCAGTTAATGGACATGAACCAAGACCTAGCTATGGCTAGCTAAGACAAATTTGCCAGAACTAGCAGAGAACCAACACTCCAAATATACTTCTGATTCACCCCCTGAACGTGCTTAAAAACGTGCCCCCATATTCATATTTTAAGGAAGAGCATTGCCCACACCATACCTTCTTTAGTGCTTTCATTTGTTTTATGTTTATTGCTATTTTTTTCTGGAACTAACTGCTTCACTGGTTCCAGCTCTCTTGCTTGCTTTTCTTCTTTTGACTTTGTAGTATCATCACTTTTCTTTGAATGGTCAGACTTCTTGTCCAGTTTTTCCTTCTTTTCTTTTCTTCTTTCACCTTTTTCATTGCTGTCTGGTTTCTTGTCACATTTATCTAATAATTTATTCTTTTGATCTTCACTTTCCTGTTGAATTTCTTTACCTGTATCTTTACTTGTAAAGGTCAAATTATTAGTATCCCTTCCCATTGAATTTTTTATTTCTTCACTTTGGCAGGGAAGCTCATGTAAATCTTCACACTTTGCAAATGTTTCAGCTCCTTCTCCAGAAAGATCACAAATTGCTTTCTCTCTGTCTGGCAAGTCCTCTGCATTTCTCTCTCTATCAGTGCTACCATCCACACTCTGCTGAGATGAGAGTCTTTTTGCAACTTTGTCATTGTTCTTGGGATTTGAGTTCTCTGTTGAAGCCCTGGCAGCACTTGCTTCTTGGTTAAGAGAAGTTATTGTTTCCAAAATGGACATTGCATCACTAGCTACATTGCCACTAGGAGCTGTAGTAGAGACACCTTGAATAGTAAGAAAGAAAATAGTTTTAGTTCATCTCCGTTTCTGTAATTCCATTCAGACAGAATTTTAAGCAAGTGAAAAGAATAATTACTCTATTTAGAATAAGTAAAATTAACTAAAAGGTTTGACTAATTTTGCATCTAGATATTTTGGTGTAAAAAAAAAAAAACCCACAAAAAAAGAACAAGAAGTTGCGTTCCTGCAGTGATTATGATCTGATTACCAGAGATTTATTCTACTCTGTGACATACCGCTGTTCCTGAGATCAGCTAAAGATAAAGCAGGGATTGTCTATGGGAAGTATGTTCGGAACACAGTCCTTGTTCAGCTTTACCATCATCCCAAATGGGATGATGAGTCTGTAGAAGCACAATATAGAATACTGCAGCAGAAAGTCTGTATTTCATACCTCTGGTATCTCCATAAATGACATGGAAAATGGACTCAACATATTGATTATGTAACAACAGGACTATCAGAAATACTTTATCACTTTCCCATCTTCTCAGAAGCAACTCTGAAGGTGGATGAGAAAGGGTTAACTGGACTAGCACTAAGAACTGCAGCTGGCTTGTTAACCCACTTACTTTAAAGGAAGTGGGCCTCACAGGAAAAGGGCAAGGATTTAAATAAAGGGTCTGGTTACAAATAGATGGACTGCTGTGGAGCCTCTTAGGAAGGGAAAGAATAGACAATTACCTGCAGGAGTGTTAGAAGTCAATACCAGGCAACATGAATGAAAATTGTAAAGAAAAAGTGCTGTGTTTATAAACAAACTAAAGATTGGCTGATTTACAGCAGAACTTAAGGTCCTGAGAGGACCTTAGCCATTCAAATATCCCTGCACACAGCAACTGCATTAAGACCGCTAACTGTCTGATAGATAATTTTTTTCCTATCTACCAATGCATTAAAAAAAAAAAAAAGTAAAGTAATTCTTCTCTTACAGCTATGCCTTATCTGATCCTACAATACTTAGAGGGCCGAACCCTGAGACCAGCTTTTTTCCCTATAGGAAGCTGATCCCTTGTAATCTCAAGCAGACGTGTGGTACATGGTGACATCTCTTTTGCCTTCTACCTTTATACATACAGTAAGAAACAAATATTATGGTACACTACCTGGAGCTCAGCTTGTTAATACTGATGTGAACAACTTTGTGCTAGCAGCAAACCTAGGCAATGTCTCCACTCTCTTGAACAATAAATTTTTGTTAATAGACTGCTCAGAGAAATGGTAGAATACCTTGTACTGCAATAGAAGCATCCATCTTCTCCTCACTTGGAGCTGTACTAGGGCCTGCCTCCTCTTTGTGATTCAATGTGGCTAAAAATTCATGGACAGCTTTCTCCACCTGAGGTCTGAATGTGTGGTTGATCTTTGGGTCCACAACCTGAGAAATAATTCTGTCAATTCCAGATTCCAACATTCCAGACCTGGAACAAAGGTACATGAACACTTAATAATAAAAAAGACTTTTCAAGAACATCTTAATGAAATACCCTCATTTAGATGTGACATAAACACTCTTAAGAACCTCCAATGAAGCATTAACATTTTCTGAGCATCACTGCAGCTATGTCTTTAGCCAGTTGCCTGTATTTCAACAGCTCGCTCTATACCTTATGTACCAAGAAAAAAATTGCTAGAGAAACAAAGCAATCCAACTGCATGGAATTAACACAACAAACAAACAGCCTGTTGTTATGTCATTACTGGTTATGCCTACAAACGTCATCTAACTGTAAAAGTGACATTTGCGGAAAAAAATTATGAAGAAGCCTGACATTATCAATTCCCATAGCATAAAACAGATGAATTACAGAAACAACTACTAGACCTGTCACCACCACTCTAAGTTATGTTCTGCCCAACACAGTGTGACACTTCAGAGTTCTGCAGCTTTACAGAACACCTTTAATCTTCAGTAAAATCAAATAAATGGCAACAGACAGCTTGGTATCTATAGGTTCTCTCTAGACCCCTGTAATCTTTTGTGGAACATATTGCCTCGTGTCCTCATTGCTTCTTTAAAAAGAACTAAAAAAGCCCCCAACAACAACTGCTCCCTTCCCCCCAAACAAAACAGCTTCTCAGTAGCAGTTACCAGTGGTACCACCAAACCATAACTGAATCAGTTTGTTCCCAGATCCCCTGCCTGACCCAATTTAGTGCCCAGACTTACACTACTTTGAAGAAATTTCCTAATGTTTCTTACGACTCTCAGTTTTGAGAAGAAAAACTAGCGGAACCCTCATGAAATAATGTAACATCAGATAAATGTTTGACATAATTTTGACATAACAGCAGTTCTGAAAACCTCTACTGTCTAGCTAGATTTACACACAGTTTTTTGTTTTGTGACTTTAGCTTTAGTACTCTGAAGAGCTTAGTTTGTCAAATCCTTTTAAATCTTCCTTAGCTCAAAACTTGATGATATGAGCAATTTTATTAATATCTCCCTTAAAAGAAACAGTAAAGACAGACTTTAGCTGGAGTGCTACATCCTAAGTCAGAAACAATCTTTCCACCCTTGCATCAGCTTGGACCAGACAAAATAATATTTGCAGTCTATTTCTGACTAATGCTGATAGCGAGTTAGTATCTGAAATAATACCATGTTTTAAACACTAAAACCCCTCAAACTTCTTCAGAAGTTTCTTCGAAGAAAGCAGACAATTTACAATTGACTTAGAGCCTCTCTCACCTCCCACAGTACATGAGCATATTCCAACAGAGAAACCCCAGAACTTACTTGAGAACCTGCTGCCTAATGTTATTTCTCAGCTGGTTCTTGTTGAGATGAGGACTCCAGGTATGAGTTGCCAAATGATTAGAAACAAAGTTGTCAACACGCTGTCTCAAATTCTGGTAGGCAGGCTAGAAAGCAACAACAGAGAGGTTGGACTGAAGGGTTTTGATAAGCAGTCATCCTCCCGGCGACCAGTCTGGAAGAGCTGGGAGCCCCGTCGGACCCACCCAGTCCACTGCAGGCGCAGCCGTTCCCTCTCCCTTGCGGCGATCACAGCGTGTTAAACACGTCCGTATCGCTCAAAACACCCCACAAAACCAGGCGCGTTTATATCGCCGGCCAGCCCACGCTCCCCTCCGAAAACAGGGGCTCCAGCTTTGCCCCCGGGGACGCCGCGAAGAGCCCTGCGGCCGCGGGCCGAGCCGGAGCCGAGGCGGCCGCTCCCCACCCCCGAGCGTGGGGCGCGCTCCCCCCGCCATCCGCCGCCACCCCCGGGCCGGGCGCTGCCGCTCTCGGACAGACCCAGCCTGCCCTCGACGTGCCGGAGCCCGAGGAGAGCCACCGGCGAGGCGCCGGGCCCCCCACCGAGGCGCCGGCCGCCGGGCCCACCCGCCCCCACCTTGGTGTCCACGTCGGCCAGGCAGTCGCGGCGGAACTGGTCGAAGAGCCCCTGGCTCTTGAGGTGATTGACGATCATGGAGACCAGCTCGGGCTCGGCCGCGCCGCCCCCCACGGCGGCCCCGGCCCCGGGCAGCGGCGGCGGCTGCTGAGGGGGCGGCGGCGGGGGCGGCGGCGGCGGCGGCTGGGGGTTGCTGGCCATGGGGGCGGCGGGGCGGCGCGGCCTGCGCGGGGCGCAGCTGCCGGCTCTCCCGGCCGGGCCCCGGGACGGGGCTTGTTACCGAGCAGCGGCCGCGGCAGCGCTGACCCCGGAAGCGAAAGGGAACGGAGGGAGGAAGCGGCAGGCGACGGGAAGGGAAGCAGGGACGCCGCCGCCAAGAGCGGCGCCATCGGCGCGAGGCGAGCACTGGCGGAGCCGCGCGCAGGAGCCGCGGGCCCTTTAAGGGGAAGGAGGGGGCGGAGCCGCTCGCGGCCCGCTCCAGTGGGGCCCCGGCCCGGCGGCGGCGGGGGGGAAGGGGAAACCGAAAGGGGGGCGGCTGGTGCGGCCCTCAGCCCCTGCCCGCCTCGCCAGCACCCCCCTCGCCGCGCGGCCGCGGCTGGGCGCTGCGGGCAGCGCAGGGGCGCCCGCTGCCCCGGCCGCCCGCCGCCCGGCGCCGCACCGCCGTCGCACTCCCCGGCGGTGCCCCCGCCGCTCCGCCCCGCGCCCCGCCCCTTCCTGCGCTGGCCGCCATCATGGTGGGGGCAGCGCCGCGCGCTTCCTCCCCGAGGCGCGGGGCGGGGCCGGGCCGCTGCGACGGTTGGAGGCGGGAGGGGGCGGAGGCTCCGGCCGGGGGGGCGGGGCAGGGTGTCGGGACGAGGCCGCGGCCTGTCCGCGGCGGGGGCCAGCGGCAGCAGCGGGATGTGTGAGAGCAGGGCTGTGGGGATGACGGCGGATGCTGTTGCTGGCTGCTAGCGGACACTTCTCCCTCTTCTGCCTCGGGGGTCGCTCCTGCCGTCACCCCAAGCATAACTGCAGGCTTAGGTCTTTACAGGGGGTCTAGTATCGTTTCCTTAGGCTTTCTGGGGCCGTGAGAGGCCTAGGTGAGGCAAGAGGATGATGACATTTACAATACTTGAGTTTAAGCTTGTTTCCTTTAGATTTCAGCTGATCATTCCCAGGCTGAGCTGTTATGAATAAAACAGCACCCCAGAGGCAGTAAGGAAAAAAAATCTGGAAATAGTGAAATTAATTTCATTATATATATATGAAATTACATGTATAGCAGACAATAACTGAGGGACAGTGCTGTCTCACTAGGTATGGTTTGTCTCTCCAGTCTTTCTGCCTAGGTGGCTGAGCTCCTGTCCTAACCAGGATGAATAAGGATGAAAGGAAGTATGAAAATGTACTTAAAAATATAAAGAGTGACTGGCTTACAGCAAAAGAAAAGGGGCTTGATTAACCAGTAGTGTTTTGGTTACACAAATTTTGTGGCATAGTGATTGGAGATCTTGTCCAGCTACAAATGTTAGAAATTGCCCTCTGCAGTAATAATTGAAAATCAATTTGATCGTAAAGGCAAGAGTGTTGGGATTGTTATTGCAGACTTAAAAGCAGGTTAGAAGTGTAAAGCTTGCCCTTAGTTTTCCTACTGTAAACTTCAGTACTCCTGGACTATTTACAGCTCCACAGAAGGAAACAAACCTGGCAAGTATTTAAGAGTATTGTGAGAATTTTATCTCTGGATACCAGATTAATTTAAAAAATCTGGCCTGTACTTGTGTAGTTTTGTGTTTTCTACACAGACGTCTAGAAGGATTAAAGCACTGAAGTTTAAGAGGGATGGGGAATCTCCAGCTTGCACCCTGGTACAGCCCCTACCGGTACATCCAAATGTGTGTCTACTGACTTGGTTACCTCTCAATGAAGAAAAGTTTCTTCACTGCTGACTAAAGATCATGTAGCAGTAAGCAAGAAGGGGCAGAAGTGAAGGGTGTCATTTTAGTAAATGCGTGTACTAATTTTAAAAATAGCGTGTGACTTACTGGGATAGTGAATGAAAATTTCAGACTTTACTGGGAAGTTAACATTTTTGTCGGAAAAGGCACTACAACTTCCTGTTTTGGTTGGTTGGTTTGTTTTGCCCCCTTCCTCCTGCCCCAGCCCTTCCCCCCAGTCAAGGGTGGTACAGAAAAATAGAGAAAAAAATCTTTGACAGCACAAGCAAGATACCTGCCTAACAGAACAGTATAGCATTCCCACACAAGATGTCACAGACAACCTGGAATATCTGTGGCCTTTGTCTCAGACTATATCAGTGAATGCGCTGTGAAGGAAATGTATTAGGCAGCAAGAATCCATTAATGAGATTTGGGAATTTAAGGGCTATCAGAGATCAGTTATGCCCAGTGGTGTGAAAGTATTGCAACAAGCAGTCCATGCTCTAATTGAGTCCACAGCTGAATGTGAAAGACTGTTCTCTGCTCTGAATTTTGTATCATCCCATGTTTCTTGCAACTTGCTGAGTGTTGCAGGCTTGTCGGACATCTTATTTATAAAATAAAATATCTTTACCCTAAATACTGGCAGAAAATTGCTTTTTTGTTGTCTGGGTCCAACTGTACATTGTCATACAGGAAGATGACATAGAAGGCCCTGGAAGCCTCCTGAAAATAAACAAAACATGAATTTGAATTAAACTGAAATCAGACCTTTGTTGTCTGTTTTGAGGATGCTTTGCAGTCTTCTATTAGCTGAGATATAGTTACATGAAGGCTTGTGTCCTAATGAAAAGATACGTTATTTGTTGGTTGCACTATAATCATAGAATCATAGAATGATTTTGGTTGGAAGAGACATTTAAAGATCATCCAATCCAACCTCAAAAATAATGTAGCTATACAAAGGATTATGAATGCATGACTAAATGTTAAGCCATCTTGCTGTTTTCGGTGAGCTCATAAAGGAGCTTACATATTTAAGTGTTATTGTTGCAATTGTTCTAGTGCTGTTCAGTACTTGTAGTTGTTTATTTTGTACTCGGTATTTATCCTTGCAGCTTACTGTAGCTATTACTGTCATTTGGTGTAGTCACTTAGTGACGCCTGATATCCAGTGCTAGTAAAATGTTTTTATTTGTGAGCTAACAGATTGAAAAAGACCTTTAAGATTAAGAGAAACAGTTTGGAGTGAATACAAAGGATTTGAGTTTTTTTCAGTATTTTGTCATTCTGAGTTGAGTAATCTCCTTGTTTACTTTCATAGTCCTAGTTAATTTTCCTAACCTCTGTTTCAGTTATCACTTGAATTTGCACATGCTCCATGTCTTCCCTTACGCTTGGAGCAGTTCTTTTTCTGGACAGTCCTAAGAGTACCCCTCTCCTTAACTTTTGCTTTTTCCATATTCACCTAATTCCTTACATTTTCACTTACATAAAACAGTTGAGTTACATATAGTGTCTCTTTGGCTTATGTCTCACACTACAAATTTTCTGTACATTGAATTATATGTTTTCTAAAGTAATTTGGAATATTTGTAGTGTTAATGTCTGTGATCCCTAATCACAGTATGAGAATCTTCATTTTATCCTCTGGGTTTTGGCTGTGGTGCATTTTACCTTATTTGTAACTTTTAGTGAAATGTTTTTGCTTTAAAAAAAATCACATTACTGTTACTTGTTCATTTTTTAACCTCCTGCAACCTGCAGCTGCTGCTATCAGTATTTACAAACTGGTAATGACAACAGTTGCTTTTGCATTCTCTTTTAGGGAAACAGTCTCATTTTTAAATACTTTTGTCATATTTTTCAAAAAAGTCCCATCAAATTTCTTAATATCTTCTTACTTAATGAAGCAGATAACGGATATCTCTCAGTTGCAGCTGGAGTTCTTAAAGTTCAGGCAACATTTAAATTGCTGAAGAAATACTAAGATACAAGACAAACACAAAGGTGGTACGCGTGATATTGTGAGAACAAAAAGGTTATATGGCTGCAAGAGGAGACTGGACAAGTATGTGAAAGTACAAGAAGTCACGAAATTCAGGGAAAATGCTTCTGGCGCAGAAGGCACCTGCACTGTGTGCTGCTGGGGGCTGGGAGACTACCTCATTCTCTTTCTAGCTCTAGGCTTGCTTTTGGTCTCTGAAGCAGGCAGAGGGCTGTGAGGATGGACAGACCCATTTCGGCCGTTGCTGTTACGGTGGCAAGGCATGCAGCTTGTGATTCAGGTTAACATCTTGTCTCATATTATGGTTGAGTAATTTGGGACATAAATGGAATAATAATGCCACCTCCAAAGCTGAAAATCTGCTCCTAAATAGTAATAAAATAATATGTTGAATTTGGAAGCACTGTTACTGGTAGCAGTGTAAGTGAAAATAAAGCACCTGCAATAGCTCTTTCTTTTTCAGACAGTGTTGCAGAAATCTGATTCTGTGAATGCCTACCACAACCATCAAATCCAGTGGCCAACATCCCCAACTGATTTCATGGGTGTTTGACATGGTTTAGCCCCAGCCGGCAACCAAGCCCCACGCAGCCGCTCACTCACTGCCCCACGGTGGGATGAGGGAGAGAATCAGAAGGGTAAAAGTGAGAAAACTCTTGGTTTGAGATAAAGACAGTTTAATAGGTAAAGCAAAAGCCGCGCACACAAGCAAAGCAAAACCAGGAATCCATTCCCCACTCCCCATGGCCAGGCGGGTGTTCAGCCATCTCCAGGGAGGCAGGGCTGCACCACGCGTAATGGTTTCTTGGGAAGACAGACGCCATCACTCTGAACATCCTCCCTTCCCCCCTTCCTTCTTCATCCCAGCTTTATATACTGAGCATGATGTTATATGGTATGGAATACCCCTGTGGCCAGCCTGGGTCAGCTGTCCTGGCTGTGTCCCCTCCCAGCTCCCCGGGCACCCCCAGCCTGCTCGCTGGCCAGCCAGCACGAGAAGCTGGACTGTCCTTGGCTGCTCAGCAACAGCTCAAAACATCAGCATGTTATCAACATTTTTTCACCTCAGATTCAAAACACAGCCTCACGCTAGCTTCTGTGAAGAAAATTAACTCTATCCCAGCTGAAACCAGGACAGTGTTAATAGAATTAAACTCTCTTGAAGTCAGTTTATACCATAGCTGATAAAAGTGGTAACAGAACTTGGGAGGTTAGCTGATGTTTTCTCTATCTACCAGTAAAACAACCTTTCTGCATCTTGTCCCTTTATCTCAAAAACTTTGTTTATGCAGTGTATGCTGATAATGAATCTAAATTAATGAAGTATCTGAACTCCAGTTTATTGCTGGATTAAGAAGGTAAAAAGAAGGTAAGAGGGTAAAAATCCTTTTCTTTGCATAGGAGTGAAGTACTGATCTGAACAAGTTTGGCTTTGAAAAGAGACACCCTCCCTCGGTGATGAGCTCTGTGTTGCCGAGTTCTGTGCTCTCTTAAAGATGAAGTGTTGCTGGCAGTGCTGAGTTACAGGGCTGAAAAGCTTACTAGGATAATGTTCCTCTTAAATCTCTTCAGTCTTCTACAAACAAGGGTACACAGAAAGGGGAGCTGTTCAGAAGCAATTTGAGTTTTCTAGGCAGAAGTAAAGACTTTTCACCATGGCTGACTGAAATGCCTGAGCTGGTTCTTGGATGGTGAAAGCGCTAAAGCTGCCCAGCACCCGCTAGAGATCTGCCCTGGATGAATTGCTCACTTCTTCTACATATGTGGTAACATGCCTGTGCCTTGCACCATCTGTGTTACCACTACTAACTCCGTTCTCTCAGGCTTATTTTCTTTTGGTGTGTAGCTTATGTATTGTTTATTGTGGTACAATAAAGCCCAGAGCCATCAAGGATGAATTGATTTGTTGTATAAACGTGCGTCTCCCCGGTGCGTATTTCACGTTTGCTTGTCCCTGTGCGTAAGCAGTATATTTTATGTTTGTCTCTAGTTAAAGCAAGTCTCAGATTTCCGATGCTTGCTGATACGGGATTTTTTTCCAAAAAAAGGCAAAATTATTATGCCTAGGAGCAACAGCAATAATCACAATCTACACCCAGTTTTGAAACAGCAGAGAAGTGGTGCCAGCATCGCTGAGGTTTTATGCTTTGTCGATAAAGGTAAATGTGGCTTCATCTGAGCTGCAGCATAAAATGCTGTAATTGCAAGACTAAAATGTAGCCAAGATGCGAACTATACCTTCAGCTGTGATGTCATCAGAGTGATGTCCATATCCTTACATGGCAGTAGTCACGGTGTGTGAAACGCTCTTAGACTTCCAAGGCTGGAGGATATGATTTTATCATCTTTTCTGGAAAAATAAAGAACACTGGGATAAACTGT
Organism: Phaethon aethereus; assembly: GCF_964289735.1. Taxonomy (NCBI): domain Eukaryota; kingdom Metazoa; phylum Chordata; class Aves; order Phaethontiformes; family Phaethontidae; genus Phaethon; species Phaethon aethereus. The sequence continues at coordinate 69,250,465 of NC_138578.1, read as the reverse complement.
TTGTTGTTTAATACAGCATGCTTGAAGTGCTCTTTCTGTCTTTATGACCACGTATCTTTCCAGGTGTTTTTATTTGTTCAAGCACCTATATACATCTATATATTTTTTTTCATGTGGCACTGGCAAGTAGGCCCTATGTAAAGATGATGCTTGATGACTTGAGTGTATTATCCAGTGTAATGGCAAATGTGTTTTCAGTCAGTAGGAGGCTGCCTGTCCAAGTGTTTTCTGCAGGCAAGTCTTTGGCAAGCAAAAGACTTGGCAGAAATGAAAACAGTGACTGGACAACGCGTTGTAAAGTGATGAAAGGAAAGCTTTTACTTAAACTAGGCTGTCATGACCTTCTGCTGACACCTCTAGTATTTTTGGTCGCTTTTAAAGAGATTCCTTGAGCAAAACTGAAAGTACTGTGAGATCCCGGTTCTCCCACTGGAGCTGAGCAGGGTGATTGTTGTTGATTCAACAGTGACAGCACGTGGTAGGTAGGTAGCTCCTGGAGGTGGCTAGTCAAATAGATACACTGAAGTGCTCTTTGAAAATACAAAGGTTTTCATGTTCAGTAATTAATATTTTTGGTTGTATTTGCTGGGAAGATTAACTGGTTAAAGTTTGAAAAAACCCCAGTTAATCTCGCTTTTAAACAAACTGCATTTTCTAATACTTTTTCATTGATGTGCAGAGAAATGAACTCATCTTTATTTATCTAGCTTTTACATACAGAAGTAATTTAAAGTTACACTTACAAATGTATCTGAAAGCTTACCTGAAAGGTTAGGATTATTTTTTCCAGTTTCAGAACTTCAATGTGATACCCTGTGTGCAGATGATGCTTTTAAAGTACATTATTTTGAAGGCACAACTACACCTCTTTTCCATTTGTTCTCATTTTACGTCTCTGTGAAGGCCAAAGAATGAGTTCCTGGATCCCCAAGTTTTGCGAGACGATGAGTAGAGCCTGCTTAGCCGGTGACATTTGAGAGCAACAAAAATTACTGTCACAAATCGCTTTAATCCGCAGACTTCCTTGATTTTTTTTTTTTCTGTAACCAGAAAGAAATCTTCAGTGGCAAATGGAGCCTTGACCTGCCCGTGAGAGGAAAGCCCATCCGTGTGGCCACGGCTCTTTGTGCTGCACTCTTCCATGGTAAAGAGGGAAGGGAGAGAGGCACTAAAGCTTTCTTACCTCTTCACAAACAATCAATGACTAATTAATGCAATATGGTTGCGATTATTATTGGCATCTAAGGGTTTGGACATGTAATTCCTGCTAAGGTGATTGATGATCTCAGCATATCTTTTTTTTTTTTTTTTTTTTTTTTTTTTTTTTTGAAATGTAGGTTCCTGCCTGCTGGAGAAATACCACTTTATTTCTCCGTTCAGATGAAAAATGTTAGAATGAATGACTGTGCTCCCTTTAATAGACTTTTTACTTTGCTGTTTGTTTTTGACTGGAAAATACATGTTTTTGCTATTTGTGTACAGGGAGGCAGAGGAAAACTTAATGGAGGCTTGTTCTCCAGAGAGAGCACAAGAGATTATACACTCTTTCACTTTTGCCTATGTGTAATTTTAATGGTAAGGTAAAATGGTACAGCTTAAACATGAAAGCAGAGTGAGTGGATACACAACAGCACGACACCTTTTATATCAGCATTCTTTGCTGACGGCAGCAAGGTGAAATCAAGGTGGAGGCATTGCTTAAATGGGATGCATGAAGCCTAAAGTAGAGCTGATGGACTGAATTTTGCTTTAATTTATACCTAGTGTAGTTCCATTGAAGTCAGCAGGGAAATGGATCAAAGCAGGACTTTGCTGCTAAATAATAGGGTGCTCGAAATTGCTCATGCCATCATTTTTGCAACCTCGGTTGTAATCCTCAGGTAAAAATTAGAGTTATTGTATGTAGTACAGAAATAGTATTTTCCATGGAAAATTTTGAAAATGTTGTTTAGGAAAATAAAATTTAAAAAAAGGAACAAAAAATAATTTAGTCTTTTGACTTGTTCTTTTGTGTTGAGGGTGCCACATGTTCAGAGGAAAAGGGATGCTGAGTCACCTTCCAACAACGTTCTTTTAGGACAGGCGGGGTGGAGGGAGAGAGCAAGACAGGTCATTCTGTTGTTGCTGACCTACTTTCCGTGCTTGGTTCCCCATACCACTGGGCAATTAAGAGAACTCTGAAGGCATCGGTAAGGCGGGAGTGTGCAGAGGAAGGGCTGGAATGAAGGAGGCGTAGGTGGAACACACCACCCTGCTGGGTCCGGCTGTGGGCCAAGGCTGTGGGTTGGGTGCAGTCGAGGGTGTTCCCCCGTTCCCAGTCCATTGCAGATCCCACCGGATACCCCAGCAGCACGCCTGGGACCCTTGCCTGACTCTTTGTCAAGCAGGGAAAGAGGGGGAGCGTGTTGCACACCCTGAAGCTGGTCCCACTGTAAATCCAGGTGGATTTCCCACCCACCCAGAGGGGTACCCAAAACTATTGCACTTCAAAGCCAAGGGCAGCCCTCAGGACTCGTTCGGAAGAAGATGGGACATGAGGGGAAAAAAATCTTCAGTGACATAGCAGAAATAATACTGCTTGTTCAAAATCTTTCCTCCTCACCTATTGATTTGCACAAAGATAATAGGATTTTAATGTCTTTAAGATTCATGCTTTTCTGCCAGATTTCATCAAAATTGGCCAACCGTTTCAAAGGTTATGGGGCAGAGGTTGGAGAAAGACTGACAAATAGCAAAATAATTGTTTCCTGGGGAAAAAAAAAGAATAGAAGCCTGGATCCGCTAGGATATATTGTGTATGGAGATAACCAGCTCTGAATCTATTCAGAGATGAGCTGCTTTCTGAATAGGAACTGATGTAGGAGTCAGACAAGGGTGCACCCACTTAGTCATGCTGGGGAGTGTGAGAAATGCAAGGTTTTCTCTTTAATTCGTTTAACTGGAGGAAAATGGAAAGTCGGGGAAAAGTATTAACAGTATTGTCAATGCCACTCCCAAACATTCAAGCATCCTGAGTTTAATCCTACAGTAGGAAGAGAGCATTTTTAAATGTGTATGAGAGTAAGAAATCTGAATGCATTGGTATTTTTAGCTTTTATTTGCTCCTAGCAAGGTTTGAAACCTTCCTGAAATGGAGAAGGTGATGTTTGCTCCAGCAATGGGATTTGTAAAAAAACATTGAACATTTTTTGTGCTCAGTGAAAAGGAACTATTGAGGCTGTAAAGGAGGAAAACGACTTCGCAAGAGCCTTTTCCTCCTGTTTTAAGAGTATGTCTGCTGGAAGGAGGACGGGTGGCTGAAGCACAGCATTACTGTCACCGAGCTGCTGGATCCAGACGGCTTGTCTGCAGCCCCATCCAAGCACGGAGCGCAAGACTGCTTTGTCTGCAGCCTCTTCTGCAGACGTTGCCTCAGGTATCACGAACCTGTCCTTTTTTTTTTATTTTACCGCATGGCTTTGTTGCTGTGTGTTAATGATCATCACCTGACTTGCTTTGTTAATGTCATACAGCTTGTTTTGTAAAAAGTAATTCTTAAGAGAGCGGCGTTGCACTTCAGCGGATTTATGTCGTAGTTAGGAATGTCTTAAAGCTATCTCTGCTGTAGGGTGTTTTAACCAGCTGTGTGGTACGCTTTACATAAAGGCACTTCTAATTTCTTTCTCATTACACACTGATTTAAAAGGCATATTTTTCACTTTTATCAGTGAGGTGCTGGGAAGATTTTGGGCAACGCCCCTCTCTCCCATATGTTGTTGTGTGATGGTAGGTTAACGAAAGGAAACCTGATCATCCAAAGTACCTGCTTGCTCAGGGTTCTCTTTGCAGTTTGAACTTCAAGAAAGGCAGGTTTAGAAAAACAGCAAAAGGCTTAGAGAATTAAACTACAAACTGTACGCCAGGAACCCTCTGCTTTCCTCCACGGCCTAAGCTCTACTTGCTCCTCTGCCCTAAGGTCTCTTGAGCAAGAGCCTGCTCTCCATCTCTCTGTCTTTCGCCACTGCACTAACACCCCTGATTCCGACTCGTGCCAGTAGATGTTGGTGTAGCGGGAAGGAAGTGCTTCTGCATGCGGCAGGGTCAAGGTGGGTTTTGGCCAGCTGAAAACTTGTGTTGGGTTGAGAGGCTGGTTGCTGGGGCGCCCAGTTTGAGAAACGAGGACAGCTCTCCTTGGCCCTCAAGTAATACACACAGTGGGATGTTTTGCAGTGTTTTATCACTGATAAGAAAATATTCCGGTCCTGCCAAGGCTGCTGGCATCAAAGGAAATGATCTAAATTGGTTACAGTTTTCCCAGTCTGAACGTCAAATATAGATGGAAATTTATTTCTTTGACTCTCCGTAAGTCTGAAGTCCTTTCCCAGGACTGATTTCTCTTGTGAGAAAATAGAGCCTGAAGTTTTCCAGAGTTTTGATTGTATCTACTTCTGTCCATTAATGAAAAAAGGACCAGCTCCCTCCACTGAGACAGACTGAATAATTGCCCATACTGGACAAGGATACTTTAGTCTCTTTTTTTCTTGGTTTCTAAAGCAGCAAGGAGGGAGGCCATGAAGCTGTGTAGCTGTTGAGAGCGCTGGTGGGGAAAGGAGCTTCTCGGGACTGGTGCTACAAAGCCCTGCCTCCAAGCCAGTCTGTTAGATTGTCCTACAGTCTATTCATACGAACAGAGCAACTCTCTCTATACTGGTCTGTGTGTCTCTTGGGAGGCAGTTTTTCAGCTTTGATTACTAAGTGATTGCTAAAATCAGCTTCATTTAAAAACTAATATAAAGATTTCCCTGGCAAGATCTGGATTTTTTTTTTGTCATTTAAATTACCCTCCTGTACTTGCTTGTTTCAGCCAAATTCGTGATTTACTCCTTGTTGAAAAGAGTCTGAAGAGACAAGATTATCACAAATACGGTGTACACACACTCCCCATAAACTAAAATCCTATACAGCATAACAGAAGTCTCTTTACAAGCCTGCAGTAAAATATCTCAAGAGAGGAAGGGAGTCAGGAGAGATATATGTGAACTTTCAGAATTCAATAAAGGCTGGTAATAGTGAAAGTCTGTGAAAGTCTACCATTCCCCAAAAACATCTATAGCACTAGATTGTGCCTTGACTTTTCCTGCCACAGGTCCATTACTTATAGTGGTAGAGTACTGCATGTAAATCAGAGTGGGATTTTACCTTATCTATAACAGAGGAGGGAAGGACACAGGTGCCATATGCCAAATTGCCTGAGGGACAGATTAAAATAACTTACTAGATAAGTAATCCAAACCTCTGGGGCAGGTGAAAGTATTTCTAGATTCTCCTGGGATGTATATTATAGATTACTCCTCTGATATTAAAACAGTCTGAGTAAATTGGGGGGGGCTCCCATGTCTGTTTGCTCTGTAGAACTATTCTCAAATTCTCTTCTGTCACCAATAGCACCAATAGCAAAGAGTCTTCTGACTTAAGAATTTCAAAGGTCCTTCTTTCCTTCCTTCCTTCCTTCCTTCCTTCCTTCCTTCCTTCCTTCCTTCCTTCCTTCCTTCCTTCCTTCCTTCCTTCCTTCCTTCCTTCCTTCCTTCCTTCCTTCCTTCCTTCCTTCCTTCCTTCCTTCCTTCCTTCCTTCCTTCCTTCCTTCCTTCCTTCCTTCCTTCCTCCCTCCCTCCCTCTCCCTCCCTCCCTCCCTTCTCCCTCCCTTTTCTCTCTCCCCTCTATCTTTTTAAACTCCAGTTTAACTGCAGTTAGAACTTGCTTCTCACAATTAAATTTTATTGAAATACTGCTCTGTGTAATTGTGACACTATTTGCACTAGCATATGAGCAAGCTAGGAAAATGTAAATAGTACATTAAATGAATAGGGATTTTTGATAATTTAAAAATATTAATTTTATACTTTTTTGGATCCTTTTGCTCATGGGCAGACAAAGGAAACTTAAATTATGGATACTAACATTATTCCATATGCTCATCTAGACTTATTCTTCCATTCTTTAAACCAGCTCCCCACAGACACATTTGTATAAACAGAAGCATGCTAATTAAAATTGCCAGGGAGACACCATCTATTTAAAGTCTCAAAGCACAGTTTTACTTTTAGGCTTCATATTGTGATAGTGTAAAGGAGCAAAGTTTCTCTTCAAGGTTTAAATATAATGACGTGAACATTTTTGTTAAGTATGTGCTATTTGGCTGCATGCTGCTCTTATCTCCGTTAACATGCACCTGATTTCCTTTTCTATCTTTCCTTTCTTCGTTGTTAAATCTCCAGTGGTCTTTCATGTTTTTTAAAGGACTGCAAAACCCATTAAAACTTTACAATTATTTATTTCATTGTGCTTTCTCATTTAACTCTCCTTTCACAGTTCCCTCAGTTTACCATAAAGTAACAAACTTTAAACAATTCGGATATACTACTGTCTATACTGGTAGTATTTACATGTCTATTTATTATAAGTCTGTTTATTTCTTCTGCCAACATGTAAACTTTGTTCTGATGTATGTATTTTTTTCCAATCTAAAATCTTAATTTTCCAAACAAGGACGATATAATTCCATTTCTTCTGGTCCATAATAGTGGTCATCACTTTTTTTTCGAGGATGACAGTTCCCTTATGTTTTTTCTAGTTATGTCTTCTTCAAGATGCTGTGTCAGTCTTCCCTTGGGGACACTTGTGTAACTCAATAGCTACTTATATTTGAACCTAATTTCTTAGGTCTTCACAGGAAGAAGCTCTCCAGAATTTATATAAGGCGCACATTCCCTCCTGTAGCCTGAATATTTTGAGCCAGAAAACTTAACGTTGTTGTTGAGGGAAGTGTTCCCATATTCCCCATAACAAGAGGCAGGCAGTAATCCACAGAGCTCATCCAACCTCCCTCAGCCACAAATTCACCTCCATGACAAAGCTCTCTGTTTGTGCGGTGGTGTGTGACTGACACATTTTGGCTAGACTTTCTGAAGCGGGCAGAATTTTTAGGCCCTCTTTGAAAACACGTATAACAGCCCATTTGGGATTTGTGTGCCACTTGCTGCAAAATGGCAATTCCAAGACAAGCATCAGCAGCTTGTTTAGTGGGTGGTAAGTCCGTTGGCTGGGGGGGCAGGAGGAAGCAAGGGAGTAGATCAGTGAATGACTACTACATCCCTATCCAAAATAAATACCTTACTTAAAAGTCATGAACACAATCTGGCAGCGGGAGACCTGTGGGTTCAGTGCATACACTTAACATCTGCAGCACAGAGAAGTACTTTTCACTTGGAGCATTACTGCAGCAATGTTTTTTTTACAAAAACAAATTGTTTTCTGACAATTTGGGAACTCCTGGTTTTGCTTAACAGGTGTGTGAAGCTCGTGGCATTGCAACGCCTAGTTCACTTCCCTTTGGATCCGAGATGTGCGTTTTAATGTAACTGATACGAACTTGATCTGATTTACTTTATATGCAGTCTAAAAGCATTTTGCTAAAAGAATTTGTTGGTAGCCTCTACCTCAGTGCACTCCTGATGGAAGTGTGGGGCAAATCTGTTGGGGTTGCTCCACATTATTGGACACCAGCCACAACTTTTTGATCCCGTAGTTCCACGATATATATGACTTTGGCACTGAAGCTGACTTAAGGAATTTAAGGAGCCCCTGCAAACGCAGGTTGCTCATTCCTACATCTGCATCGCTGTTTTACCTGCCATCACATAACTGTTAGTGGGTCTTTGGTATAGGCCAAATCACTGAACTGAGCCAGGTTCAAACGTCTCTCCCCTCTCTGCAGAAAAGAAGTCTGGATCAGTTTATTGATTCAGTTTACAGTATGGATCTGCACCAGGCAAAACGGCGTTGTGCTGCAGGCACAGGGGTAGGAACTTATGAATGAGAGGTGGGAGAAAGGGAGGGTCTCCTTAGGACAGTTAGGAGTTCAGCATAGCCCCTGCAGCATGGTTTAATGCAGAGGTTACGTGGCTAATGACATGGAATTAGTCCCACACAAGGTCTTTTGGGGCTGTACAAAAGTAATCTCTCTCCAGACGTGCTCTAACTTTCGTTGTGTGGCGTTGGCTGTGTGCTAGGAGCCAGGCAAGCTCATATGGCCCTGGCCCTGTGTACAGTGGTCTTTCACAAAAACCCATGAGTACATCAGGCTGGATCTTCAGTTTTGTGGAAAACTGTGACATTTTGCTTTCAATTCAAACCTGAATGAAAAATACATTTCCAAAATCTGAAAAAAAGAGCATGCTGAAATTTATATTTTAGGGTTTATATTTTTACATGTCTCTAGTAGTGTGTGCCATGCATGTCTTGTTGAAATAGACTGTTGTGTTCCGGAAAGAAAACAAAGCAAATATTTCCTTGATTATTTATTGTCTCTTGTCAGTATGGAAAGGAATTAGCAATATAACACGACGAAGCCTGATGTTCCTGGTAAAGTATGAAGTTGTTCTGATGCACTACTTGGTTATAGTCTGCTTTCCTATAGATTTATCCAGAAGTTATTAGCTTTGGTGTTTAAGAAGATGTGAGCTTTGGCTCGAAGCTTCTTTATTCCCCATTCTACTTGGATCCTCTGGTACTCATGAGGGATGAGCTGCAGACCCTTTCAGAGCACAAAGGGCTCCTTCTCTCCCCTCCCTTGCCCTCTATTCATTGGGAAATGTGGTGCAGTCCAGGCCGCCTGTTTCCTGGTGGCTACAGCCATGCCGGGTGCATTTACAGCCCTCTTTCTGGTATGGTGAGGAGCCTCCACGCTCATCTGAGATGGAGCAGTGGGGTGCCCCTGGCTGCGATCCAGCACTGACACCTGTCTCTGCTAGCCACCTCACGCTGTGGGACCCCGTCGATCAGACATTCCTTCTCACTTGATCAATTGGTGGATGAAAAACTGGACATGAGCTGGCAATGTGTGCTTGCAGTCCAGATAGATAGCCATGTATCCTGGTCTGCATAAAAGGAGCATGGCCAGCAGGTCAAGGGAGGTGATTCTCTGCCTACACTCTCATGAGAGCCCACCTGGAGTCCTGCATCCAGCTCTGGAGCCCTCAGCACAGGAAAGACATGGACCTGTTGCAGTGGGTCCAGAGGAGACCACACAAATGATCAGAGGGATGGAACACCTCTCCTGTGAGGACAGGCTGAGAGAGTTGGGGTTGTTCAGCCTGGAGAAGAGGAGGTTCCAGGGAGACCTTATTGCGGCTTTTCAGTATATAAAGGGGGCTTATAAAAAGATGGAGAAAGACTTCTTACCAAGTTCTGTAATGACAGGACAAGGGGCAATGATTTTAAACTGAAAGAGGGTGGGTTTAGATTGGACATAAGGAAGAAGTTCTTCACTATGAGGTTGATGAGGCACTGGCACAGGTTGCCCATAGAAGTTGTTGATGCCCCATCCCTGGAAGTGTTCAAGGTCAGGTTGGACGGGGCTTGAGCAACCTCATCTAGTGGAAGGTGTCCCTTCCCACAGCAGGGGGGTTGGAACTAGGTGATCTTTAAGGTCCCTTCCACCCCAAACCATTCAATGATTCTATGACTCTCTGATAATATGAGCTCATCAGCTGAAGCCAACAGACGCGGAGACCTGCTGGTTGTGTTTCTTGTTCTCTCAGCTATTTTCTTCCCCAAAGTAGACAGCTTTGGGGTTTTTGGAGCACAGGTCTTGGTTTGGCTGGCGAGGCACGATAACGGCCGGGGTGGCGTCCGGAGCCTGCTGAAGTCCGCGGCAAAAGCCCCGCCGATTTCGGCAAAGCCTGGGTGTCACGGCAAGTGCTTTTCCCACCCCCGTTGCTATCCTCCGTTTTGTCAGCAGGTGGCAATCTCTACTTTTGTCTGAACTTCAGAAAAGTTCTGTCTGCGCAACAAAAACTCTTCTTTTTATTCAAATAGATGTTTCTGCTTTGCATCGGGTATTCTGGCGGGGAGCTGGGCGAGTTCTCATTCCAAATCTCTCTTAACATTTAAACGCTTACTTAGTCATCAAAGTATTTTTAAAAGCAGAACTTAGAAAGCCTATTGCTTTACAAGCCGTCGTTGCCCCTTTCCCATCCCCAGCTCTCAATTACAGACAGAAACTCGCACAACTCAAAACTGAGCCGTATAAATTGAGTTGTGTGTATCATGTCTCTTACTGTGAACCATAGACATTAATTAATATGCCAGTACTCAGACCTCATAAACTTGCGTGTTCTAGCATTCAGACTTAATGTCACTTATTAATATTTCAAATGAATCTTGTAAACAGATGATGGAATGAGAAAAAAATACAGGTATTTCCATGTCTGTTGTTAAGTATTTTCCTCGCTTATTAGGTCCAAGCAATTTAATGTCCTTTCTTTGTGGAGCGATTGACCAATAACATACCCAAGGTCAGCAAGTCCTTGAGGTCTCTGCTGGGTAAGTGCCAATCTTGCAAAGCAGCTCTATCTAAGCCTATTTCAGTATTGACATCCCCTCTCCCTGCCCCATTCTGAGACCTGTTTTTCATACCAAAATGTACAGCGGTGCATGGTTTCGTATGAAAAAGAATGAATACTGATTTGTTTGCCTGAGCTTTATGGGAAATTTTAATTTCTCTTTGAAATCGAGAGAAACATATGTAAGTCTTTTCACAACAGGTATTTTGATTTTGGCCTTGCTGTCTGAGTGACACAAGCAAGCTAAAATTCTTTGTTGGTTGCTCATCTATTGGCAGTGGCAAGAAAAAAAAAGTTTTTCATTGTCTGACTGCCATTTGCTCTGGACTATTAATACCTAGAATCTACTATTTAAATGTGGTCTGTATTCTGACAGCTTGAAGAAATTTGATGAGGATTATTAGGAAATTAAGTTAAGTCACAGCTAAGTTAAACAATAATGCTAAGGGCATTTGTCCACCAGAACAGATGAACCTGCACAGATTCATTATGTCTGTTAGTCGAAAACAGAGTACAAAACCTTGTTTTTCTTCAGTTTAAGAAGTACAGTGATGGTTTTGTGGCGTTTGTGTAGTTATAGTAACAGATAAAGAAAAAAGTGCAGGTCATTACATTTTCAAGCATAACCTCTCGAAGAGAGTTGCTATTTTTAAGAACCTCATCTACTTTGTTTGCGACCTGCCTCGTCGCTCCGCATATGCCGGGTGTATTTCTGTGCTGCTCATGATGATACCCGAGCATCCGCTGACAGGTTGGGAAGCGCCGTCTGCTTTCACCGCAGGTGGGCAGCTGGAGGTTTCACGCTGGAGCGAAGTCACCCAGGTTTAGGGTGAACTAAGAGCGTGCCGTTAGCCACTGGCAGCCTGCAGATGCACCGGGCATTGCGTTGTCCTTGAGTCCTCTTAGCTGTGCTGCAAGCTGCCTTGCAACTTCCATATTGCACCTTAGGTAGGTGTTCCGGGTGCTTGGATGCCATGGTGATGACTTCTGTCAAGATGGATAAGTAGGAATGGTTGTTGACTTAAAACCAGTGGTATATTCAGATCTGGAAAAAATGCTGTTCTGAGGCAGCACTTGAACAACAGATATTTTAAAATACACATTTTGACTGGAGAGGTTCTGCAGTCTCCATCCTCAGAGGTTTTCAAGACCCTGCTAGATAAAGCCCTTAGCAACCTGGTCTGATCTCACAGCTGACCCAGCTTTGATAAGGGACCGGAGCCCTCCGGAGGTCCCTTCTAGCCCCAGGGGTTGTGATCCTGCACACGGACTCCTGCATTGCCTCGAGGCTTGAACCTGGTCAAAGTCCTGTTGTGCCTTTACAGGTCCTGGCCCTAAGAGTTACACCTCTGCAAGTACTATTAATTTCCAAGGTGTTCTTCAAACAGCAGTTAACCTTCACTAGTTGTGTGAGCTGTTATGTCATATTACGGTTGAGGAAACCATGGAAGAGACAACCCTGACTGAAGCCCCTGAGAGGCCGCCACGAGGGCTGAGATCAATCTTTGGTAATGCAGCTGGAGAAGAAACTGTTTTCCCACCCCAAATTCCTTTCCTGTTTTGTACTAGGGTGAAACAAGGACATTTCAAAGGAAATATAAAGAGAAAGGGCTTTTTTTCAGAGTCAGAAATAACCGATAACTAACTGGGAAGGGCACTTACGGCACATATAAGAGACAAGGTTAACACGTCTGCGACAATGAAGCACACCACAGATCTTTTGACCTTTAGGTATTCTGGGGTTGCCTAGTCTTTTTCTAGTGGTTGCCAGAGGTTTTTAGAGCTTCTACAAACTTCTTTGGGTTTCTTCTCCCAAAACAATATAGTCCTATTAACATTTTCCCTTACTGTTTATCTGGCTTTTTATCAGAATATGCGTTTTATTAAATTCCATAACCTCAGCTAGTTGGGAAACACCAGCTCCTAATCATGAGCTGAAAGCATTAGATGACATAGTCTCTTTCTTTTGGGAATGGCATTGTCTGAACTGAGTGGTTGATGTAGGTGGAAATCACAGTTCACTTGAACTAGCAACTCTGGTTATCAGTGAATGAAATCCAGACACCACAGAGTCTAGCAGATTTTGCATTCAGTTGAATTAACATCCCTTAAACTCAAGTCTTGGTCTATTTCTAGTTTGCCTACAGACATTTAATGCTGTAATCATTTCCTCTAAGAGTAAAAAGACAAAACATCCTTTTTCTTGGAGCTATTTGCCTGTAATGCAAAGCAGAACAACCCCAAAACAACTGCCCTTGTCTTTTACACCTTCATTTTAAGAAAACATTTTCCTTTAGAATATATTCCTTGGTGCAAAAACATTCTCTCAAAAAATTAAATAAAACCCCAATAATCATCTAGTCGTCTCTTCCCAGCAATTTTTTCATGCAGTTATTCTAAGTAGTAGATCAGGTTCAAGATCTAAGTGCAGTGTTTCATTTTCAAGACAGCATCAGGTTCCACAAAGGTGTTTCAGAATGTTGTAACCTCCAACTAAAGGTGCAATAAATGGCCACAGGTTTTTCTCTGATATTCGGACCCAAAAAAGGCAAAGTGGGGTATAATAAAACAGGCTCATGAAGAATAGATTCTGCTGGACTTCTCTGATGTCACTCCTTGATAAGAGCAGACTTTTGGTATGGTCCCAGAGTGGAAGCTTGGAGTAGTGGCTACCTGAGTGAACTGGAAGGCAAAGAACATGGCAACAGTTGTCAGTGCTGGGAAAGGAAGTATCAGGGAGAGAATCAAATATTGTTCACGGGGCTTTTCCTATTACATACCTTCATTAATACTTTCTTTGAAACACAGCGCAGCATGCTGGCTGGCCAGAGTTGGCAGGCACTGTTCATACAGAAAAAGGCTGGGATAGAAGGTGGAAATGAGGACAGGAGTAAGAGGAGTGGTATGAAATTCAGGAGTTCAGAATGCAATATTATAGAATTCTTCTGTAGTCCAGGTAGTTATCATGAGGAACTGCCTGAGGAAGGGAAAGATCGAGGCACACGACCTGAATGGATCATGAATCCAGTCTTCTAATACGATGAATCTGTGGAAGAAAAACAGACGTGGTGCATCAGAAGAGGTGCTTCCAGTGGAGCTAGGGAATCCTCTAGAAGAATTAAAGCCTGGAAGGGAATATGATTGTTTTGTATAGCTACATGGTCGTAATACTTCTGTGACTGCTTCAAAACACTGCTGTAGTTTACCTTTAGAAATGATGCCATTGAGAACTTGAGCCCCATGTTTTTGCAGAAAGCTTAATAGAGCCAGTTGCCTTAGAAAAGGGAACAGATTTGCTCCGTGACTTACTAACTATGTTCAGGAAACTTTGCAAGATGAGCCTTGCAGAGTTTCATGAAAATTTCTGTCCCACGGGAGAAGAGCAGTTTGGCTAAGCATGAGGTTCATTAACTTTTGGGTGACCTTTTCACAGTAGATACATGGCTGTTGCAGAAGCAGGTAATGTAATGCTGATAATTTTGCAAAACCCAGAAAACATTCCATAAATGTGGCTAGAGGCAACAATGTGAAATCTGAAGAAATAGGTTTCCTGCTTCTAACTTATAGTTAAAAAATAAAGCCAAATTCAAAGACAAATCAAATTGTGCAAGATTATGAATATGATTTAAAGAGAACCAGTGTTGGTGGAGGTTTGGTTTTGTTCTTAGCATGGAGACACAGTATTTTCATTAAATGGATGAATAATAAACGGATTAACCTGTCAGGAAGGAAAATGGCATATTATGCTCAAATTCTGCAGCTATTTTGGGGAAGGTGGCAAATGTGTGAGTAGAGATTAGGCTGTTTTGCTTTTAACCCTTTCTTCCCCATCCAGAAAATGCCCTGTAGCTGCAAGCAGAAAAGGCAAGGCAGGTGCCTGCAGAAGAATGGGGATAACCATGGATGTGTATATTTTCTTTTAGTGGGAGCACGTGGTTGTAAATAGGAGGTGACATATGGAGTAACCTGGGATTCCAGGAGCACAAGGAACAGAGCATGCAGTGCTATGGCACATCTGATTATGTCCTCCTTGGGAAAAACCTCACAGGTCCCAACTTTTGGTAGGGCTTGCCAATGATATATATCTAGCAATGCACCCCAACGGTTAGTCTTGTCGAAACCTTAAAAACCCAAAGGAATGTCTGTTAGTTTTTGTGATCAGCTATATGCAACAGTACCATCCACGAAGTTGCATTTTCCATCTGAGTTCAAATGAACCAGGAATCATTAAAATGCACCAAATCTGATATAAAGTGTATTTTTTTAGTGCCACTGTTTTTAAGGAGAATGGTTATTACAAGTTCAAGAAGTGAGACCTCCAGCCTGTTTTTTGTTTGCAATGGGATTGGGAAAGGGCTGAGAAATTCTGGTCTGACTCATGAACATTTTTGTATACAGCTTCTTGGGAATTAAGGCAAAGAAATACATTTGTCACCCTCTAGTCCTATAACAAGAAGTTCTGAAGAACTATCTTCCATCAGTGAAATTCCATTAAAGGCATCGTAAGTACGTGTGAAGGCTTTGTGGGTTTCAGGCTGTCCTGTAGAGTTCAGAGGTCTGCTCTAGCATTTAGTAGAGAGAAACACAGGTCCTTGGGGGATGGATCTTTCTCTGTAAATTCCACAGAATTATCATAACAGAAGCTTAGTGTTTCCGCTACCGTAAAATGAAACTCCGACAGCCTGTTGTAATCAATCAAATTATTATCATCAAATTCCTGATATTTCTACTTTTAAAAGTTAGTCTAAAATATATAGCCAATATCTAAATTCTAAAATTTATAGCCAATAATCGGAGATGGGGCTAAGCTATTGTCCCTGACCTCCGGAGAGAATTGGGCTGAAGCTCTCTGGATCAGCCTCCTCAACAGATGTTTTCAAGCATGAAAACAGTGCGTTTAAGATGGGGGAGAGAGAAAAAGGGATTATGAAAATCCCAGTGAGCTATCCTAGCTTTCGTATTAGTTTATTTGGTTTACTTTCCCTTAGTTTTTCTGGGGGGAAAAAGGCTAAGAAGCATTGCAGGTGTCATCTTTTGTGACCAGAGCATTTCTGGGTTTTATCTGTAACTTGAATTGATTTTGGAACGGGTTATATAGTGATAATTGGCCCTTTATAACGTTTTCCCTGACTCGCTAGTCTCCTAGGAACGTTTTGGGTTGAACTGGTTACAAAGTGTTAGCAGCCCTACAGAGGGGAGCTTGCAGCTTCCACGGTCTCCTTCACAAGTGTTTCTCTTGTTGTATTGTAAGACTCGTAAATTTTATAACCTCCTAATTCAGAGTTCTAAATTGACATTTCAGAATATTGAAAACAAACTGAACCACATCCAGTCCTTGTGTAAATGCCCTCAGCCACAATTTAAGTGACTTGAATTTTCTTGGCGAAGTACAGCAAGGGCAAGTCTATACAGATAAATACAATAAATCTGAGCCTCTGTGCCCTCACAAGTGGGCTATATGACAACGTTAGTAGCCTGGACATTGATTGCAGTGCTTTAAGCTTTGTTGAGATGTGCTATAGATCAGAGCTAGTTCATGTTCACACAATTCAAAGCTTTGCCAGTGAATTTCAGGGACTGTAAGGTAAACAGGGGCCAAGTGTTTACTTTGGGCTATGTTTGTACTGTGTGTTCATCCTCAGTTTGGGCTCTGGACTTTGGTCCAGCAACAGTGTTGAAGCACTGTTATTACATCCTCAGATACAGGTCTCAGCTGGGAGGGAATAGGTGCCTAACATATATGATGCAGATGTAGCTTTTAATATGCTAGAAAACTGGCTGTATACTGATTGTTGATGCAAGTTTATAGATCTGAAATTTGTTGTTTGCATTTGTTTCTTTTTCCTTCTTCACACCAAAACACAATTCTGCATTGCAGCCAAGGAGAGAATTTAATGAAACTAAACTGAATTCTGTCTGTATTGAGTCACGTGCCAGACTAGACCCCAGGGCAAGGACATTGTCTCTAGTACAATGATAGGTAGGTGTTCAACTTTTTTTTAATGCTTTCATTGTTTTAGAAAGATAATGCCCAGTTACTACTAGAATGAGATCCTTTAGGAATACACATTGTTTAAACATCTTAAGAAAAGTTAAGAAGAGATGTACAGGAGGTGTTAATATGTTGAGTGCTGTAAGTGTATTTTATAAATGCTTTGTGATGTCTTATCAAATGTCATTTGTGCATGGTGGCAGACATTTCTGCTTCATTTTTAGGATATACCTGGAGATGATCACAACCCCCTTAATGTGCCAAAGCAGATGGAATTCAAATGGAATTGAACTGGGAGTAGATGAGTGAATGGAGCATAGAACCTCATCAAATGCTGTGATGTCCTAATGGGAAAGCAGTGGGTGACTTTAAAAAAACCAAACCCTAACTGGGAAAGGATTGTGGAGCTCTGCTGTGTGTAAAGGGTGAGGGGAGGCTTTTATAGGTCTTGATTTATAGCAAAGAATGAGAGGAATTTTCTTTTTACCATCCCATTACTCATGTTAGGGACAGAGAAAGTGAAGTTCATTTTCCTTTTGGAAGTTGTCTCTTCACAGCTGAGAATCCACCCCATGGCTCCCGGCTTTGTTTCCATGCCCTCTCATTCTCGTGCTCCAGATTGCAGCCTAGTTGCCTGCCTGAAACTGGAATTAGTCCTCTAGCCACAAATAATGTCAGAGAGAATGAGGTTTCGCGGTGTAGTAAACTTAGGCAGGCAGTGCCAGATGGCTTTTACAGTCCAGTTTGGCCCATGAGCGTTTGCTCGTGTGAGTGCATGTGTGTATTTAAAAAAAACCAAACCCAAAATCTAGTAGCTGCCGGTAACTGGACCATCTGGTAGCTGTTCCATCCAGTATAATGTCATTTACTTTTTTGCTTTTCAAGCAGGTCTGTTTTTAAATGGCTTATTTTAATCACCAAAAACCACATATGTGCCAGTCAGTCGTCTAGTAGTTCCCAGCACTCTTCCCTCTATGCAGCCTCCTTCTGTCAGCTGGGGTTTTCCCCAAGATGCCACTCACACCGATATCAACTTTGTCTTTTCCCCTAGGCATCTTCCAGTTTTGCATATGTGGTGCGTTTTTTCCAGGAGAAAGCAGTTTCTGTCTCTATCGGTTCCTCTTTGTAAGGAAGAAGCCTGTTCTTCCTAAATACTCATATCTTTTAGCAGCCATTGTTTGGTCTCTTAGGATGCGATCCGATCTAACCGACACTAATGAATGCTTTAAAAAATTTAAACAATGAAACCCAAGTTTCTTGTAGCCTTCCCCCTGTGCAGCTGAACTGGTTATAGAGCCGTGCAAGTCCCCAAAGCAGGTGCGTGGAAAATCATGCCTAACTGCCTTTATCAGTGGGGAGAAACATTTCAGTAAGTAGATCAGGAGGAAGGCGTAAATGGCCGTTGGCTAGATGGTTTCTTTCTCCCGTGTCACCCTTTGAGCAAGCTGAGCACCTGAGGCTTCAGTAAGTGCCATTGTTTAACTGTTTGCGCTCTTACCTAATGGGTTGAACAGGATTCAGGGTCATGCACGGAACGGCTGAACTCACTATGCTTCCCCATCTAATCCAACCATTTTCTCTAGCTTCTTCGCATCTGATATGTGCGTTTGGTGTCCGTGAGGTAGTGTTGTGACATACTTCCTTCTGGGGGAAAAAGCTTCCAAAACGGGGTTCTGCTGTAGAACACTTATGCTTGTCTTTCCCAGATACAGGTAGGGAAAAGGGCTCTCGAATTAGCTGCCTGCTGTACGTGTGCAGATGCCTGGGCTCTTTCTCCTTATCTTTACACAGCACAGCAGATTGCAGGTTCTGCTTATCCTTGAAAAAACACACCGTTGTGGGAAATTTTGTTAATACGGCACAGGGTAATCTGTATTTTCTTTTTCCTTTCCATCTAACCGTAATTTTTATTAGCGAAGTGCTGTGGAGGGCTTGTAAGCAGGGCTGTACCTTTGGTGTGCTCTCACCCTGCAGTACCCCTGCAGTCTCGGCACTGGGCTGTGCGATGCAGAGGTTGTAATGCGCAGCGTTGCGCCGAAGATCTGCTCTCTTGATTTAACAACTCTGCATTATTAGCTCACCCATAGGCGTGTGTGGGCTATATCCACCAGCCCAGCATAGCTTTCTCAAACTATATGATTTCTAAAAGTGAACAGGGTGGATGGTGGGTTGAAGTAGAAAAACAGGAAAATGGAAACCTTTGTTTTTAGACAGTCTCTGTAGGATAGCAGGTAATAACAAACTGAATTTGACACTCTGCTAATATTTTTTCCATTGCAATCTATATAGTTTCATTTTAATCCATTAAATGAGTTCTTTAGCTTTGTCAAGGGGTGAAACCTTGTGCCATTTTGACATTTAGTCACATGAAATGCATTTCATAACACGCATTTTTAATTTTTGCTTCCTCTCAAAAGCTAGCATGACTGTGTGTACTCTGGCATTGCAAGCAAAACTAAAATACATGGTTGCAGTTCCACTTTTTGTTTTAAACCGTATAATATGTCTTTTCATGTGAAGACAAAGTTCATGTTGAATGAATGCGTGATTAGATAATTATAACTTGAAAAATGTATCCTAGGATGGAACTGTATGAAGTCAGTTTTATAAGCAGGATGCTCAGCAACTATCTTTACTGTCATTAAAGTACTGTGGCATTACTATGAAATAGAAATGCTTTGTTTTCTTACTACTCACAGCATTGTCCAAGGCAGTCAACTGTGATCAAGAAATTGGATTGGCAACGTATTGTATCTATCACACTGTACCACTATTGGGGCTTGATTTACGGACAGGATTCATTGGTATTTTAATTTATGAAAAGTACTATAGCAGTAATTCTACGAAAAATACACATAGGCTGGTGCATTTACTGGCATCTGGAAGAAATCTATGGGCACAGGTCCATTGCTTTGTACACGTGTGAGCTCTTGTCTAGCAATTGCATACGAACATCCCTTTCATCAGATTTCAGTCCTGGTTTTGAAAGAGAAAACCAGTGGTGTGAGAAGCCACCAGTTTAAAAATGTGTTTCTCCTGTTTTTGTGATATTCGTGAGCAAACTACCAGTGGTATGTGACCTTAAGGTATTGAAAATAACAGTTTCAACAGAGGAAACCAAACCTTCAATGTCCTTTTTAACAGGGAGAACTTAAAGGGAAAAGATGAGGTTTTCACTATCTC
This sequence comes from Phaethon aethereus, assembly GCF_964289735.1. NCBI lineage: Eukaryota > Metazoa > Chordata > Aves > Phaethontiformes > Phaethontidae > Phaethon > Phaethon aethereus. Next base: position 69,230,908 of record NC_138578.1, on the reverse strand, counting down.
TTTTTGCAAAACATGGCTGCATGCAGAAAAAAAGCAGAGGCAAATATGGATCTTAAATACACTCTTACATAAGCTTAGAGCTCTCAAATGAAATAAAAGATCCTGAAGTAATAATCATATCAATATTTGTGCATCAAATACAACTTTTTCCAGAACTTGGAGAAGGAAAGAGTATTTGGCTGATATGTCTGTTGCTTCCATGGTGCTGATGGTTTCATTTACATACAGGCACTCCAGAATAAATGTAGCACTGTGTAGTAGGATGTTATCTCTGAGAAATACGTAGGAAGCAGTATAGTGACACCAGTTGCCAAAAACGGACAGTAAACTGCATGGGTTTCAGTCCTCCTTAAAAAATCACAGAGTGTGAGCGTATACTGTGTAACAGAAGAGCCCTGAGGACTTTATCTGGGACCTGTCAGTGTTTCCCATGACACTCTTTTGCTTGTAGTGTCCCTAAAGGATTAATTCTTCTTTTCTTCCTTATTTAACTAGTATTTGTAACCACTAGATAAGAGGTTACACAATAAGCACCCGAGTGCCAGCCAAATATATAGATTTCAAACAAGCTCTTGCATAGCAGTATATCGATATATAATGCTTTCCACCATCTCCGTCTATCCTGAGGACCCTGCCTCAGCCTCAGAAACATCAACCCATTCCCTGTGACTCCATTTTCCTGCAGGCAGTGGCAATCCCCTAAACCTGCATGGAAAGGCTTGGCACTCGGGTCACTCCAGCAAGTGCAGAAAACAACAACATGAGCCCACACAACCTATACCTTTTCTCTTCCCCAAACCAACATGCAGAGCCCCAAAGAAAATTCAAGGCTTTGGACCTGATGCTTCAGACCTCCGATGGCTGGGGTTCAGTTTACATATAGAATCACAGAATCACAGAATCATTAAGCTTGGAAAAAACCTTTAAGATCATCAACTCCAATCATCAGCCCACTAAACCATATCCTGAATTGCCACGTCCACATGTTTTTTGAACACTTCCAGAGATGGTGACTCCACCACCTCCCTGGGCAGCCTGTTCCAATGCTTGACCACCCTCTCGGTGAAGAAATTTTTCCTAATATCCAATCTAAACCTCCCCTGGCGCAACTTGAGGCCATTTCCTCTTGTCCTATCGCTGGTTAGTTGGGAGAAGAGACCAACACCGACCTCGCCACAACCCCCTTTCAGGTAGTTGTAGAGAGCGATAAGGTCTCCCCTCAGCCTCCTCTTCTCCAGACTGAACAACCGCAGTTCCCTCAGCCGCTCCCTATAACACTTGTTCTCCAGACCTCTCACCAGCTTCGTTGCCCTTCTCTGGACATGATCCAGCACCTCAATGTCCTTCTTGTAGTGAGGGGCCCAAAACTGAACACAGGATTCAAGGTGCGGCCTCACCAGTGCCGAGTACAGGGGCACAATCACTTCCCTACTCCGGCTGGCCACACTATTGCTGATACAGGCCAGGACGCTGTTGGCCTTCTTGGCCACCTGGGCACACTGCCGGCTCATGTTCAGCCAGGTGTTGACCAGCACCCCCAGGTCCCTTTCTGCTGGGCAGCTCTTCAGCCACTCCTCCCCAAGCCTGTAGCGTTGCATGGGGTTGGTGTGGCCAAAGTGCAGGACCTGGCTCTTGCACTTGTTAAATCTCATACAGTTGACCTCTGCCCATCGATCCAGCCTGTCCAGATCCCTCTGCAGAGCCCTCCTACCCTCCAGCAGATCAACGCTCCCACCCAACTTGGTGTTGTCTGCAAACTTATAGTGTTAGCTAAAGCTTTGTGGTAAAGACTGTGCTCAAGGTTTCTATGTCTCTGGCATAACAGAACTTCCTACAGATAAAGGTTACATTTGACTGTGTTGGGAATAGAGATTTCTTGACAGCCTGTCTAAGATTAGACTGAACACCCACAGGAAATGTGGATAATCCCAAACCCACTATCTTCCTCCTCAAGTGCAAGCCTTTGTACTTGTCTAAGTGGCATAATAACATTTAGTGATGATGTATAAAGTCCTACCAAGACTGCACACTGAACACATATACATGTATGTCTATACAGGGTTCCAGGGGATGCGTGAACTGCTGTCTGTCATGTCACCCAGGACACTTCTGGTTGGACCTCATCTAGAACAGCTGCAGCAACACTGGCCCAGCCCAGTTGGAAGCAGGATTAGAGAGGGTTAGCAAAAACACTGTCAGTAATAAACAGCATAAAAAAAATCTCTAAAGAAAAGAGATTGTAAGGAATTGACTGTATTTACCTTAAAAAAATAAGAAAAGACATTAAGAGAATAATGCATGGTCTAGAAAAGAATACAGAGCAAGCGAGGCAGAAAACTCACCTTCATTCCCCAGTGAGTTCTTGTTCCTTTCCCACAACAGACCAAACACCCACCATTTTGAAAAATACTTATTGAATGTAGTAAGAACAGGGCCAGCACAATACTCAGAAATAACAGTATGAGTGGGGTATACAAGGCAAATGTGTGGGCAGGTTAATAAAGACCTAGCAGTGCGAACAGCCGTGGAGGTGACACCTGGAACTGCCTCTTGCAGTAATGACACCTGGTAGCTAAATTTTATTTTATTTCACAAGCAGCTAACCCCAGACTGCAGGTGTCCATCAGCATTCCGGCGTGCTGCTGGTGGCTGTACCCCTGCTCGCTCCTGTACCCGCAGCAGCCGCCTTCTCTTAGACGCTTCACGCACAATGCCACTTTCCCACTGTACTCTCACCTTTGCACCGTGTTTCCAGAATTGGCTTTCCTCCCCCAGGACCCCATGCTCATCCCTCTCTGCTGTCATATTCCTCCCAGTCCTGCTCCCACTCTGCAGCCCCAGTGCTTCTGCTTCCCCCCACCCCTGCTCTGCAGTACCCCCTTGACCCCTATTCCCGCTATGTCCCCAAACTGGAACCTCCCTGCCTTCCCTGTGCCCCCTCCTGGGGGTGTGCATCCCTGCAGAGCACGGCAGAAACCCAGGGCATCGCTTCTCTCGGCAAATACACGAGAAGAACAATAAACTGCTGACGGAAGAGGTGGAAAGTAGCACGCGTTACCTGCTCCCCAGAGCTGCCCCGATGCAGGCTCTTGGCACACCCTCAGGGTGGTGGTGATTTTAAATTATTTTGTATTTACAGTGAGGTTTCTATCAAAACATGGATTGCTAACCTGTTGTTAGCCTTCGCACAGAAGAGGTTTCATTTTCAGATGATAAAAAAAGCTGGAACAATATATGGTATTTCCATCATGAGGTATCATTCTCTTCCACGTCCTGAGGTGGTTTGAAAGAGGCAGACTATCAATTCTCTTCTGGGAAAACCCTACTGATATTGGTTGAGGGGTTTGTGTAACCATTTTACATAGTCTTCTGAGATTTTGTCACTGCTGAACCCCGCCTTGCAGCTTCATGAGGACTGCGCTTCGACCATTTTGCACCTTTCTGTAGTTTTTTCATCAGCAGAAAGAAATGAAAAAAAAATCTAACCCAAAAGAAATGTAAAAGGAAGCTTCCTTTATCGCTTTGTGTATAAAAAATACGATGCTTTAGAACTGTCTTAGTTTGGATCATGCAAGAAAGGGTTGTTCTACCCCAGCGGTCACATCGCTATTTCATCCATTCTGTGGATGGTTAGAACAAGGGGAGCTGAAATCAAGCATTTCTTCCAGTGAATTACGACGAATGTCGGTTCTGAGCCAGCAAGCCATAAAAATGAGCAAAATGATATAAAAACCTATTAGAGGTAGCAAGAGATAATGATGATAATATCCATAATGTACTGTTTCTGCCACTTCATTCTGCATTAGAGACTATTGTTGAGAATGATCTGCCTCACCAGGTTCCTGTCCGTCCTGCTTCTCGCCTGGCTGCGGAGACTTGCCCGGCTCCGTGTGCTCTTCGCTGACCAGACATGGTAAATCAGAACTGCTCTAGTGAACCCGCGGTGGCACACGCTGTAGGTAGATGGTACAAACCTGTTTTTCTTTGTACAGCAGCTGCCAGACAAAGGTTCAAAGAGATGAACCGATAGCGGGTCCGGTCCAGGTGCAGGCCTGCAGGGCTCCCTCCTGTCTGCGTCCGCCGAAGAAGAAATGCTCTCCTAAAGCCATCATGGCAGCGTATGCACTTATTTTGCTTCTTTCCTCAAGCTCCAGAACCAATTGCCTTCCTACCCAACCGTTTTGTAGTCAGTATTTTCTAAGGGGCTTAGCTCTGCAGAAGCTGGGCTCCTGTTTTTCTCCTGGGCAAGGCTGTGTGTATCTGTGCCATGTAGCGTGCAGGCAGTGATTATTGCAAACAAGAGAGGTTTTACGTCTGTCGTGTGTTGGGGACAGTAACACGGTAGTCCAGGCATGTGTCAGAATGTCCGGTGCAGCAAAGGCAGTGGATATAAGCAGCAAAGCCAAAAAATGTCGAGCCTTCTGTGCAGGCACTGTAGAGTCAACACATGTAGCAGAAATCTGCATTTGTCTAGGATTTCCAGGTAGCTACAATTACCAGTACTGAATGAATTCACCAGGCACTTTGTCAAACTGTTCTTTTTTTTTTTTTTGCCAAGTCTAATGGCAGTCCTATTTATTGGTGGCATCTCCGGAGAGGAGGAGACCATACAATCCAAAGATGTCACCAGACTGACAGCCCCCAAATAATCAAGGAAAGGGCAGAAATAAAGGAGAGAGTCTCCCACTGCTGCCCAACTTTCCTCAAAAGGCAAACTTTGGTAGTAACTGAAAAGCAAAGATGTTCAATCTCACTCTTGGCTAACCTGGTATGAATATCCCATAGCTCTTGTGCAAAAGACTGCTGGGACAGTGTTTTGGTGGTACAGACATGGATGTTGCCCAAGATCAAGAGCTCAGTGACAACACTGTACCTATGAAATGGACTGTGTAAAGGAGCTGCACAAGTACTTTAGTTCTCTAAGAGGCTAGGAAGGTCCTAACTCGCTTTACTGAGATAAATTGGGATTACAGAAGACAGCTCCAGGAGAATGGTTTTTATTTGCTCAGAATAGTTGGTTTTCAGCCCATATTTCATTGTTTGTTGTGTATCAGACATCCATTAGTTTTATCTTAATGCTTATAAAACCCAGAACATTAGTTAAGTTCCTGTTTTACAATAAGCTATTCTAGTATCTTTTGAAGCATTTTCTTTAGCAAGCATTTGTAAGTGAATATATGCTTTTTGATGGTGCACATGTCCTCTCTCATCTATCTATGTCATGCAGATAGCTCCATGCTTAAGCTTATAAATGGTGCAGAAACTTAAGACAATTCAAAAGAAACCTTAACAACTTGAGAGTAAGTGTACTTGGTAAACAGAATCATTGAATCATAGAATGGTTTGGGGTGGAAGGCAGCTTAAAGATCATCTAGTTCCAAACCCCCTGCCAGGGGCAGGGACACCTTCTACTAGACCAGGTTGCTCAAAGCCCCATCCAACCTGGCCTTGAACACTTCCAGGGATGGGACATCAACAGCTTCTCTGGGCAACCTGTTCCAGTGCCTCACCACCCTCACAGTGAAGCATTTCTTCCTTATACCTAATATAAATCTACCCTCTTCCAGTTTAAAATCGTTGCTCCTTGTTCTATCACTACATGCCCTTGTAAAAAGTCCCTCTCCCGCTTTCCTGTAGGCCCCCTTCAGGTACTGGAAGGCTGTCTCTGGACAGGTCTCTCTGGAGCCTTCTCTTCTCCAGGCTGAACAACCCCAACTCTCTCATCCTGTCTTCATAGGAGACGTGTTTCAGCCCTCTGATCATCTACATGGCCTTCCTCTGGACTCACTCCAACAGGTCCATGTCCTTCTCATCTTGGGGGCCCCAGAGCTGAACCCAGGTGGGGTCTCACCTGAGCAGAGTAGAGGGGGAGAATCCCTTGGCCTGCTGGTAACGCTTCTTTTGATGCAGCCCAGGATGTGGTTGGCTTTCTGGGCTGCAAGCGCATATTGCCAGGTCATGTTGAGCTTCTCATCAACCAACACCCCCAAGTCCGTCTCCTCAGGGCTGTCCTCAATCCATTCTCTGCCCAGCCTATATTTGTGCTTTGGATTGCCCCAAGCCATGTGCAAGAGCTTGCACTTGGCCTTCTTGAATTTCATGAGGTTCACATGGGCCCACCTCTCAAGCCTGTGAAGGTCGCTCTGGATGGCACCCCTTCCTTCCAGTGTGTTGACTGCACCACACATCTTGGTGTCATCAGTGAGGTTGCTGAGGGTGCACTCTATCCCACTGTTCATGTCACCGACAAAGATGTTAAACAGCATCAGTCCCAATACCGACACCTGAGGAATGCCATTTGTCACTGGTCTCCACTTGGACATTGAGCTGTTGACAAGAACTCTTTGAGTGTGACCATCCAACCAATTCCTTATTTGCCAAGTGGTCCATCCATCAGATCCACATCTCTCCAATTTAGAGACAAGGATGTCATGCGGGACAGTATCTAAAGCTTTGCACAAATCCGGGTAGACAATGTCAGTTGCCCTTGCCTTATCCACCAACTCTGTAACCCCATCGTAGAAGGCCACCAAATTTGTCAAAATAGACCAGTCTTCACTTAGTCCATTTAAATGCTTCATATTTCTTGGGGCCCCAAAATAGGGCTTACTTCTCAGGTCCTATCATAGAGGAGCTGGCAAATTCAGAGCCACAAAAACAGCTGCTGAAACTTGGCCTTAGGATTTTAACCATATGAACTGAAAGACAAAGTATAATGTTCCTGTACATCTTCTGGAAGAGTGCTGAGTTGTGTGTGTCCAACACTGTCTGGAGGCAGGAACTGACCTGCCTCCATCCACAAGTCAGATTTCTCTCTGCCTTGGCGATCAGCTGACATGAATCTTCATCCTGCCTTTGCTACTAACCTATAGGCCATATGCTTATATTTATCATAAATACATAGTTTCTACTCTCTTTTAAGAAGAGAGTAAAACAAAAGGGGAAAGAAGCATCTTTGCATCTCTGGTTTGGAAAATTATGGTTGAAAAAAGAAAAAAAAGGAAAGATAGACAAAATATGACCAGCTTCTTTTTTATGTAAATTTCCCTTCAAGTGAAATTTCAATGAATGTGTATTAGGAACTTGAATTAAAATAAATAAATATGGTGTAGTAATAAAAAATCTGAAATCTGAAAAGTATTTTGGAATCCGGGAAATGTTTTCAGCAGTAGTGGATGCATTCCTGTATATCTCTATTTTTTTCTCTTTTCAACATGCATATTTCAAATCCAGCACTGCATTTGTGTAGAATCTACTGTAAGATATTAAATTTAAAAAGATGTAATCAGCATTAAAACATATTTGCCATTAGCATGAATTCAGTCTGAAAGATAGTAAGAGAGAGTATGTTCAAGGCTTATTCTGGTGTTATTTGTTTTGTAAGTGCCTTAAAAGTATCATTAAGGTATGTGTCATTAAATTTTGGATTCATCTCCCCTAATTATCTGGCTAAAATGGTCCTCACCTAAGCTATGGATCCAGGCTGTGTTTATATTACAATATATAGCACTGCAATACCCTCCATGGCCCCTGCAAGTGTCTCTCTCCTTGTGTTGACAATATCCCCTTGAACAGGCGCTCAACTTTCGGGCAGCTGAAATCAGACAAGGTGAAACCCACCCTAACTGACTAACCGTGTTTTTTCAGTGGCCCACTGCAAGCATAAGAGACTCAAGCGTGAAGTGTGTCACTCTGGTGAGATTTGGCCACTGATTGGTACTGCCAGCGGCTTGCCTCGGGCTATCCCGGAGCTGGGTGCCGGGGGTCCTTCTCCGAGAAGTGGGCTGTGCAAGCCGCAGGGATTCGAGCGTGTTTCCCTTGACAGCCCCCGGGAATGACGCAGAGGGTACGTTGTTCGCTCCGCTTGGGGTACGTACTGCCAGGATGCCTGACCGCGTGGGGCTAAGCCACGGAAGGAGACGAAGGACCTTACTGTGCCAGTCCCGCTGGGAATTAGGCACGAGCTCAGTGCTGAGCTCGTCATTTCTGAGCGTAGTTTTTTGCCTAGAAGCAAAATATTACGTGCCTTAGGGACTTTACTACTTGTTAGCAACTGAAATGCCTCAGGACTAGAGAAAAGCTTTGAAAATCTGCATTTTGGGTGTATACAGCTCTCAGGGGTTGAAGCCCTGAGCCGCTTTCTGGGAAGCTCCTCCACGGCCAGTTATTCTCTTGTGTTTCTGCTCCATCCCTGTGTAACACCTAACATGACTATCTTCTCCCAGATTAGGCCTGTAGAAACTTGTTGGAGTCCTTATAATAACCTCTTTATATCTTTTGTCACCTGGAAATGAATACTGACACCGCCTTTTACTGCTTGCAGTCTGAGGCAGTAAATCAAGTGCACTGTCACACACACACAGTTTGTCACAGTCTGGCTTTTAATTCATCTCAGACTGGATATTATTTCTGGTTTTAGACCAAGTACAGCAATTAGATGCTTGTCACATTGCTAATATTTTAAGATGTAAAAATATCAATCACTGTTACTCTGGATAAATGTTACCCAGTATGGCCAATGCACAAATGACAACTTTTTAGTGTGGAGAGTAGCTACAAGGTAGAAAATACCATGCTTTATCACAGGAGAGGCCAGCTACTGAAGGATGTGCAGACACACATCAGCATCTAAACCCACTGTTGGTTAAAGAGGATGATCTGATAAAACATGAATATGAGAAATGCCCTCAGTTGCTGTCCTGCTGGCTAAAGGCATTTCAAAAATGAAATCACTGTACGGGTGATGTGTCAGGACTTCTGGTACTCCGTTTCCCTGTACCATTCTGCTAATGCCTGGAAAAGGTGGCGAGATAAAGCCACAGTGTCTTCATCTGGACAAAGCCCCGCAGCAGCGAGAGCCCACGCTGTGTCCTTCGGTGTGGCACTGAGCGGCTGCAGCGTTTCCAACATGTAATATCCTACAGAAGGGAGGCAACAACTGAAGGAAGATGCAGCCTATGTATATGTGTTTTCTTGTCTAACAGAATCACAGGCGGGATGTATCTGTTACAGGCTGGGGGCTCCTTTCATGCGTTCTTTTCTATCAAACATCTGTGGAACAAGATTAATATTTTTAGCGGCTCTTTTATTTTATTTTTGAAGAAATGAATCCTTTCAACACGATTTCTGATAGAATCACATTGCCTAATTTCCCATGTTTGAAGTGACCTTTTTCTTTGCTTCTCTCTAAATTAAATTACTGCAAATTCATTATTCATAGCGTCAAGACAGAGACCCAGTTGTAGAAATTCATGAGGTTTCTTTCTTTGAAAGTCTTTCAAAATCCTCATATTTAGCTTAAATATACACATATCTCATGATAGTGTCAGCAACATCATTCTAGAAAAGTACAGTGTAGGCTAACTTGGGAAGACCGAGGAAGCTATCTGTTACGGAAACATATTTGTGACTAAGGTGATAACTTTATCCTCTGCCACGGTGAGTTCTTGATTAAAGTTTCTGGAAGCTGCACACACTAGATAATCGACAAACATGCAAGTACTTGGCCATAAAAAATGCTATCTTGCTGGTGTCTATGTAGTTTTTGCCACAACCCCCTTTTTCTGCTGAAAATAATTCTAGAGGTCAATGCTTGCTTGCTCTGTATCTGTGAAGAAAATCCAAGCAGTGATTTCAGATGCTGAATTATCATACCTTTCACCTATTAATATTCTTTAGGTGTATTAATATTCTCAGGGAGTAATTTTCTTCAGTTTCAAACGAATGTGTTCAAAGCTGCTCATTTCACACAGTACACTGATGAAGAAAAGGAAATCTCACAAGTTTCAGGATTTATCTCAGAGCTTGGTTCAGATGAACAGCCACAGTCTTTGGATGAGTAATAGGCAAGCTTGTCTGCTTTTAATTCATTTTCATCTCTTAGAAAATATTGGGCATGTGAGGTTTTGACTCAGACCAGTGTGCTGTTTCCAGTCTTCTGATAAGATGTGATAAATGGAGAGAAACCCAGTCACTTAACGTCTTAGAAATTAAAGCTGTATTCTAATGTCACATCTACAGCTTTCTAATACATATGTGTCCATATATATATATGTATGAAGCTTGTGTGAAGCTTTTCTTGGAGAGTTTTGATGAAAAGAGAAAGTAAGTCCTCCAGATTTTTGTCCAGCGCTGCAAGAAAATATGTTTTTATTCATTTTTGCAATTATGAAGTAAAGGCTGTGATTTTTTGTTTAGACTATGTGTTTGGGCTTTCTGAATTATTGAGGTTTTTGTTCACGTGCTGAGAGGCTTTCGTTCACTTTCTAAGAAGAAAAAAGTCTCTGTGTCTCAGGCTTACTTGGATTACCCGCATCCTGGGTGAACGATCTAACCCGGAGTTAGTTGAAGAAGGGGCACCGTGGCATCAGCAGTCCCTTCAGAAGTCCAGTATGGTGATTTTTCTGTCTAGCAGGTCTGGATCAGTTTTGCAAATGTTTGACCATAACTGAAGCCACCGTTGTTCATGAATTCAGTACTAGCTTGATTTTTTACTTAGTTCTGTTATGTGCATATAAGCGAAAGGTAATAGGATCCTTGCAATTTGTAACAAAAACACAAAACTGATTTTTTTTATTTGTTGCTTAACGTGGTGGGTCTATGGTAACTGTCACTCTTCTTACTTGTAACATACACAAAGGCAGTTATATTATAATACAAAAAGAGTTAAAACTGTTTCTGTGTGCCAGAGAAGCGACTGCTCATTTTTAATAAGCCATCTGTTTCATTTAGAAATTGGCTGTTTATAAATTTCTTTTAGTCGGTAAAATATTGGCTTCTTCTAGTAATATTGAGAAAAACCCACAGGATCCAACTAATAAACTGTATTCTCTTTCCACTGTGAAAAAAACTCACAGATGAAGAAAAATTACAGTGTGAGGCACGGTATTAAATATTTGGGGCCAGGTGAAGATGTGGGGGTGGGAGGAGGGGGGTGAGGAAGGGAGGGCAGTACCTGTCCGCCAGCCCCGTGGACAAAGCTCCCCTTGCACCATGCTGGTGGGAAGCTGTCACGGTTGGGAAAAGGAGCAGAAAGGAAAGGAGAAGGAAATCCAAGTACTTCTGGTGACGGTCTGTATTTCCCGTGGTACTTCAAGGGGAGACCCAGGGCAGAATGCCTTCCGAGGATGAGGTTTAAAACAAATCGATGCTGTTTAAAGTAGTCCTCGGTCCTGGAATTGCTGTAAAAGCTTGCTGTTACCATGCCACTTTGGCGGGCAGGGGAGGCACGGCAGAAAATCGCGTTTCAGTGGCTAACAGCTGAGTTTCCATGAGAGTTTTGCTGGAGAACGTAATCCTGATGGGGTGTTTGGGAGGCTTGCGGCACAAACGAGAGCGCGTGTGCGCGAGAAGGCAGGACTATTACTTAAAGGGCAGGGCTGCAAGGGCGATGAAGCAAAGAGGGGCTGCGGACCAGATCCGGTGGCTGAACACGGGGTCGTGATGCGAGAAGCCGCGGACGGACTGGACTCCCTGTCAAAGGGAGAGCTGAGAGATGGCTTGAAGGAAGGGTGCTTAACACCCAACAAAAATGCGGCAAGGTCCCTCAGCAAGGCTCTTGCTGAGGATTTTTCAGTCTTGCTGAGAAAGGCGCGACAAGATGGCTGCAAATTGAAGTGAGATAAAATGAATCCTGAAAGGAGATGCGGTTTCTTAGCAGGGAGAAGAGGAATAATTTATCAAGGAATGTGGTAAATTCTGCATCACTTGATGTGTTTATGGCAGAAGCAAAGCACATCTTTTAGAAGAATATTTAATCAAGCACTCAGATGTTATACAACTTGCTTGTGCAATGGGTTATGCGATTATTTTTTGCCTTTGGAGCCAGTGAATATATGAAGTTGCCCATTTATTTTCTTCCACAGAAGGAGAATAAACCCCCCTGCATTGTCCCAGCATATCCACTGCTACTGCTGTTCTGCATTAGGAAGTGTCTAGAACCAAATCTCATTATTTAGAGCTTCTGACAGTTGCCTGCGGTGGTCAGAGTTTATTCCTTTTCCATGCAGATTTGCCTGGAAATGTTTCGTTTGGGGCTGGGTGGGGGATGACGATTATTTGCTCTTGGACGTTAACATCATTCTCAGGGGTTTCCTCCCACTGTTTATAGCACAAAAGGTGCTGGTATTGCCCGGCCACCCTTAGGCAGGCAAGGCACTGCTCCTGTGGGCTCCCGGGGGAATGCCACCGGGCTGGTGTGACTGGCGTGGCACGACAGCTTAGTCTCTCGCTTACTGAGATGCTTGAGGCCAAACGAAGGTGCTGGACAGAGAAAAATGAGTCCAATGTTCCAGCTTTGCAATATAGGAAAGCAAATTAAATGATCTGTTTGTCCATTCTGGCCACGATGAAGTGACAAGAAATTCATAACCTTTTAAGAGGTGTAGTGGCTGCCTAACAGAATACCTAATTCCAGTCCTCCTATAAAACTACCTAAGATGCAGCAAAACGTACAGAAAGTAGATTAATCTGTTAACTGCTACAGGTTTTTGAAGTAATTTCAATAAAATCCTATTGGTTTCATTCTTATACTAGAATTTTCCCTAAAGAAATGGATATTTTATTATGATGTTTGCCTTGGATTTTAAAGAATTACAGTTTTAATGTACCCAATTACTTCTGTTATTAAAAAAGTCAGAAACCAACCTCATTAAGTTGTTAAAAATTCTGACTTTACTATCCAAACAATTTCACTTGGTTAGCAGAAAAATTTGGATCCAAATTTTACTGGCAGACAGTAGACTTGTAATCAGGTTAAAAATAAGCAGGGAATTGACTTGAGGAAAATAAGAACAAAATCATTTACTCATGTCTCTGTACATTTTGTGCCTTAATATCTTCTGATCTGAAGTTTTTTCATTTGTTTTTTAAGGAAGCTTTTGATAAAACTCCTATGTTGGGTGATACCTTTGCTGTTCTATTGTGGGAAAAGGGGGAAATCAAGTTCAAAATTCCCTTACCGCAATACTTCTTTGGAAAGCAAGAAGTCAGGCAGTACCAAAAATAAGATTTTGAATGCTACCTTAATTTAGCGATCCTATTGTGTTACAGGTACATTAATTTAAATACTTTCCACAATTCAGCTGATTTCTTTGTTGAATGTAGATCTTAATAAATCATGCCTGTTACCGCAGTCCGTTAAATGCAATACATAATGTGGCCAATTTAATGTTCTCCTGGGAACACTGGATGGAATTTTGGCCCTGTGGAAGTCAATGGGAGTTGTGCCACTGACTTCAGCAGGTCCAGGTTTTTCACATCAGTTTTGAATGTGCGTGACTAGTGTGCTTGATTTTCAACCTTAATGTTTGGTTTTGCACTTATATTGGAAAAGAACATTTTAAATCCTATCAGGAAGGAAGCCAATGCATGTTCTTAAACTTTTGGTATTATTTCCTTTGGAAGAGCTAGACAGAGAATAATATATATTTTTTCTTTATCTGATGGCAATGTGCTGTGCTGAAATGAAAAGCATTTCAACCTGAATTCAATTTTGTGTTTTCATATGTGTGTGTTTGTGAGTGTGTGTATACTACTGACGCTATTTCCTATTGACTTGAGATACACATAAATATGGGTGACAGGCACGACACGACTTTCCTTTGTAAACCTTTGCCTGTTAGAAATTGAAGGATGGTAAGAAAATTTCTTCTTTAGTTCCTTTTTGGTGTCTGGAAATTCACAGCAGATGGCCCCAGTTCTCCTCTCATTTACACCATTCTGACTTCACTAATTTAGGTCATAGTAAACCCTGATTATCCAGCTATGAAAACAGGATCAGGACCAGCATTTTGGCAACTGGCTCTGACTATAAAAACAAGCACTCAGTAAAAAGGAGCAGTTTGTGGCTCTAATAAAACCTGTGGGATTTTTGTTGCTTGCTTCGCTGGAATCAGGATGTCACCAAAATGTACTGGGGTTCTTCTGCAGTAGCTTCCGTTCCCTTTCTGGTAATGAGCGATGGATGGAATATCCCAGAGAAACAGAAAATGAAAAAAAAGCCATCACTTGCCAGTTATAGAGCAGTCTGATGTACTTAGTGTTTGCAACCTTTGCAAAAGTGGGTTTTGTTTGTGTGATTTTTCACTGCTGCTGCGACTTCTGTGAGGGAAGAGCAGTGAAATCTATGGCTAGCGTACCATAGGCAAAGACCTGTTCTGACAAAATGGAACAGCGGATTTAATTTCCATTTTGTGCGAGAGATATTTAGTATCTCTGCTAAGCTGTAATATGGCACTGTGCTGAAATCCATAAATGCATAACTTTCCTAAACCGCAAATTTATTTATACTGAATTTGCTAGGTTTCCATAAAATTGCTGTAGAAGCTTTGTGGCACCAGAACTCTACATAAATGCAATTTGCAGGTTTGTCCCTTTTTCAGCTATATTTTCTATCCTTCTCATCTTTGTGTTATGGAGAGATACTGACTTTGTGGAATCACTGCAGAAAGTTATAAATGATGTATGAAATGAGAAATCCCTGCTCAGAGCACAGAACTTAATCTATGCTATTTGCTGTGAAAGTCAGCTCAAATGCAAGAAGAAAAGCCCACCAAATCCAGAAGCTACGGACTAAGAAAACCAAAGCCCACTCTAAGTATTTTTTCCCCGCTTTGTACCCGGGATAAGCCGGGGCATGGTACCACAGGCGGCAGAAGGTCGCGGGGAGGGCAGGCATTGGCATCTCAGATGTGCTGAGATGTTCTGCGCAGGCGGTGGCTTGAGGAGAGCATCCTTAGCGGAGCGAGAAGCTTCCGTGCCTGTGCTGCAATTGGAAGGAGGGATACAGGGGAAGTGACCGTGCTGCCGAAGAGGGAGTGGGATTAACTCAGTCCCACACGTGCCCATCCTGCTCAAGCCAGGTGTTGGGAGCAGGACTGCCCTTTGACCGTGGTAGCCATTTCCATGTTGTGAGCCCATTCCTGCAGCTTGCTGTGGCATAGCTTTGCCCATGCGTGGGAAAACCGGACCTTGGAAGAAAGTTGCTGCATGGCTGCTGATGAAACAATATGACAAACTCCCCCAGGGTTTTGCAAGTCGAATGCTTGGTGTCTCTGAGCATGTAGCGGTCACAGCACTTGTGTGGGACCGCTGGTCAGCATGGTGTAGTTTATCTCACCTTGTTGGGCCAGCGGTGATGCTGCAGCATGCACAGAAACCACAGCAATTGTGGTCATCCTGCAGGATCCAGCCCCTTGGGGAAGTAGGTGCTGGGAGAGCAAAAAGTAATCCTGAAAGGATGCAGTGATTTCCCTCTCCTCAGCCACTATAGATTTTTTCAGACTCCTGCATAAAAGCTAGATTTTTGGACTGGGGTCAGGGAGGTTACTGGATATCGGTTGTGTCTTTCCATAATGGAAGTATTTTTTGCAGCTGTTGTCTAAAACTCTGTTTTCCATGCAAATTGCTTTGGCAGAAGGGTAAATTAGCCCTGCCTATGAATAGGAACAATCAGTCATTTTGTGGTACAAGCAGCGTGTAAATAGCTTCAGGGGTTCCTAAGAAACAAACAGCTCTGCCAAACATTTGTAGTGGAGAATGCGCTTTACAGGTAACAGCAAGCCTTGGCTTATCCCACTATTTATTTCCCTTGTCCTTTCTACCCCACTGTGGACTCACTGTCCATCGTGGCTAGCTGCCAAGAAGGACAGTGAGGGAAACCTCAGCTCCTGTAATCCCAGAGTCAAACCTGGGCAAGAGGAAAGAGCAGTGGCCTCCTGGTTGGAGGCAGAGGTGGTCAAATTCTAATCCTGACTTTGGTAATTAACTTTTCTGGGAAGACATCTCTGATGGTGTCCCCAGTACTTTACCGCAGGGTGGCCTGTGGCTGCAGACTCCTTTTCGTAGCCACTGCGCATCACGGTGCAGCCCCGAGTCCCGCAGGATGAAGTGTTTAAATGTGCGCAGAGGGTCAGCTTGGAAAGACCAGGATTTATTTACAGGTTGGCCTGCAGTCTAGCATACAGAGCTACTGCTTATACCCGACGTATAATAGATGACTTGGCACTTGGCAAGTGCTACAGGTAATGCTAAAGAGGTGTTTCTTGGCTCATCTATCTCTTGCAAGGTGCAGAGGAACTGTGGCGGCTATACAGAGTTTGGGGAAAAGTAGAGACACATGAGTAATGAAGTAGTAAAAGTCAGTTCAGCTCCTTGGCACTCGCAAACTCACAGCCAAGACCTGCAGCCTTAACTTGGGGAAAAAAAATAATCTGTTGAAATCAAAGGGAGTTTTGTCTTAGAGAGCCTCTCAACTGTCTGCTTGTACTTAAGGTAGATGTTCAGCAGCAGCGTTCCCTGTCTTTTTGGCTATACGGGCTGTGACTAGGGGCAAGTATCTCCTCTGAGTATCACAAGTGATACAAAATTAATCAGAAATTTAAACAATTCCAACAGCTAGAAAAATCTGCCATATTATTAGGAACAGCTTCTAAAATGCTAAAAAAACCTATAATCAACTGCTAAAGAACATCTTGGGGAACTGAAAGGGTTTATAAATAATCATTAGAATAAACTGCTCCCTGCCGTGAGGCACGTCTCTTATTACGTCTCCTATGTCCCTTTTGGCTTTCTCAGTGCATCATCAAGCATGGATTAAGGTCAAATAAATTTAGGATGAGCGAATACAACAATCTTGACTAAGGTCCCAAAAATGTGAAGGACATCATCTTGTGAGTGAACAAGTGCAATGTATTCAATTCTACTAAAATACTCAGATTTCAGCACTGGTTCAGTAGACACTTTCTCAGGAAAAATATATTGACATCACTATGTCAGTAAATACACATATATTATGTTTAGAATAATATGTATAATTATGTAAATATAACGAAAAATAACTATTGTAGAAGTAAATATGCTTCCTTCCTATTTTTAAAGTATTTTACTGTTCATATGTTGTTCACGGTTGAAATTGTACCAGTTGTATCAGGTCTGGGGACACTCCAGGTTCGAGCAAGCAAGCAAGCATTATCGTACATGATCGTGTTCTTGTGTTTGTCGACTTCAGAAGTTAGACTCCTAGACCAACTTTTTTGTTGTGTGTGTGTTTCCAGTGTGATGTGGTTCACGCCTCCTTCACAGCCGTGGCGTTAGTACCAATTCTAACTTTTAGCTTAAATGGATCTTCCCGATGCTTATCCTTAGATGTATATCCAGAAAGCAGCCAGCTCTCAGTCACTGACTTGCTAAGGCCAGGCTTTTTCACCTCCTGTTCTAAAAAAGACTGTCTTCTGCCCGGATGGGATGATGTGGAGGCAGAGGAGGACACCTATGGGAAGTGCCTTCAGCAGCACCAGAGCTGAAGGAGGGAAGGGTATAGGTCCATCTTGGTCCCATCACGCTGCGCTGGAGAAGGATAACAAACCTGAGCGCCATGTGGAGAGCAGAGTGTTGACCAAAGTTGAGAAATGAAACCTCATCAGAAGACATAAATAAGGAAGGTGCAAGGAGTGCTGGCGGGAGCTTCTGCAAACCTAGGTGGGGAGAGTATGAAGCTTTAGAGAGGGAAAGAGCAGGGCAAGGTGACTGCTGCAAGCAGAAAACACCCCCATTACTGTATCTGTGCTAAAGAAGAATGCAGTCTCCCCAAAGAGCAAGCCTCCAAAGGGCTCCTTGGGCTCCCTTAGCATGGGCAGAGGGACGCTTCCCTGCGGCGGCGAGCTCTCCGTGCTGAGATGAAACCGCAGGCTCCCCAAAGGGAGCCCGGTGTTACTTGCAGCCTGTCTCCATTCTTCAGCAGCGTGCGGGATGCATTCTCCATCCTGTGCTGTTTTTCAGCCTCGCTTCTGAGCTTTATCTACCAAGCTTTTGTTGACCTCCTACATATTTTGCCTTATCTTCTGGTTTCTCAACTTATGTTATTTATTGATGTACCAGTTTTCAGAGAATAGAGTCTGTATATTTTTTATAGCTCTGCACACCTATCTTACATTTTACAATGGGTAACGGATTGAACAGTCGTTAACTGTAGATGCTGTTGTCTGTTCAGCAAGTTACAATAATTTTTTCTTCAGCGTGATTAAGGTGTGTAGCTAAAATCTATCCCGCGCTATGGATAAAGACCAAAAATGTTTCCAGTGTTTGTCTGGACCTTTTTTTCCACATTAGCAAGATCTGCTTTTATCATTTTGAGTGCAGGAAGGGAACTGATTGCAATAAAAGTAGAAAAGGATTTATAGTATGTTCTTCTTATAAATAAAGCCATGCTGCTTTGCCAAATTATGTAAGATGCGGCGTGTTGCATTGTTCTGTTCCTTTCATAATCTATGGTGCCATATGGACTTAAAAAAATAGTACTATTATATGGATTTCTGCAGTGTAATTGGCATTGACACTTATATTGATTGAATAAATGAAATAACATGCACAGTTCTGACAATCTTTGCAGATTTGTAAGATTACAGTGGTGATGATTCTATGTCAGCAAAAAGCTCCGTAGGAATTTCTAATGAAGCCACAGCCAGTTCATTAATATACATATGTTTGAAATTGCAGCCCTAGCTATTGAGTTCTCTGCACTGAACACTATAATATATATTGTGGTGAGCTATATGCCCTCAGATCATTTCTGTGAATTACAAGAAAATTATGGACTGGAGAACATTTTATTATTGTGCTTTTCATCCAGAAATACAGCCTTTCACTGGTGAAAATTGAAAACACTGAAAATTAAAATGTAAATGCATTTATCAAAAGAAGAGGAAAAATTGAGTCCTGAACTTTAGTTGCTTTTACATTTTACTTCTATAAAAAGCAATTTTGATATTTACATGTCAAAAGCACAAGTAGTCAGGCTCTGTAATATCCATTTGGATTCTTACTAATAAGTGACTGGCTGTTTGTTGCTGGGGCTCTGAAGATCTGTTTTAGTAAAACAGCATTGAACACTTAGTGTGTGTTTGTGTTTGTGTGTGTGTGTGTGCGTATTCTGAGAGACAAAATAAATATACATTTATTTAGGGTTTCTCTCCTTTCTGTTAAACATGTTCTTTGTGTTTTTTACAGATCAGAGCCGCATTAGATAGGAAGTGAGTTGCTCATGTTTTTGTAGGGAAGAAAGAAAAGACAGAGAAACAGTGATACACACGAGAAGCTTCTTTACAATGAAATTTAGCAGTTAATAAATGGGATAAAATGCATAATTCAAGGTTCATTGCTGCTGGATATTTTTTCCTTGTAGCTTCAGGAAAAAAAGGAAGCCTTTTGGTTTGCATCTTGACTTAACTGATGAGATGTTAGCAGCCCCTGAGAAGAAGAAGGTCCACGTGCTGAAGGTGACTGTGGGCTCAGTTTCCTATAGAGGAAGAGTGTTGGATGAAGCGTGGGAACAGGTAGGTTATGCGACAAACTGAGGCAACATGTGCCTCTGGTGCTGCTGTGTAATGTAAGGAAATAAGAGGTTGATTGTTTTATCTGAATGGAGACTATGCCTGCTTGTGCGGTCCTTACTGTATACACAGTGAGAATAGTTGACTCCCTTTAGCTAAAATCCATCCAAATCCTCTACAAGTGGCACGGATAGGGAATAGGTAAATCCTTGGTATAGCATTTTCCCTGCTCTTGTAATCCTTTTTCTTTTTCTTAACATTGGAAACATATTTTTTCTGGTGTGCATTTTCTGAACTCCTCCGAGCTGGGTAACAGTGCTAGACCCCCTAGATTTAAGTGACAAACCTGATGGACTTAAGGACCTGATGCTGAAACTCCTGCTGGTGTGTACATACAGAAGAGGCACCCGAAAAGCAGACGGGCACTGCTCCTTCTTCCCTCCCTTACGCTCACCCCTAGTAACGCTGGCCACGCAGCGGCATGCCGGTGTGGTCAGACGCCGCGGGTCTGCGAGCTTCTGCCCTGCTTCTCCCAGCCCTACGCCCAGGACCTCCTGCCCCAGAAGGAAAGGAAGGGGACCCTCACCAGATGGGCCATGTGCCTGGTTCCAACCTCTGAGCTTCAACACAAATCACATCTCCCTGTGGTTAGACAGAAATTCCTTGACCGGCCAGTCTTTACAAGATTGGAGACATTTTGACCGGTCCCTTATAACAGCAGCTGGTTCCTCCTGCCGTTGGTGTGGGTAAACTACCCTCCGTCAGGGTGGTGAAGGAGGACGAGTGCCAGTTTTGACTGACCCCCCCACCACACTGTGATGGGGAGGGGAGGGCAGCCTTGGATAGGGAACGCTGCTGCGTTGAATGAATTCATGTATGTTTCTGCAGTTTTCTTCTCAGAGTGTCCTTGATTAGGTCATTAACACAGGCCCATTAATTTCAGATCCTCTGTCTTTTCTGTGCTTAGCTTGAAAGAATACAAACTGAGCATCCAAAATAGAGTAGATGTTTTAGTGTCTCCCATTGTATTTGCAAGATGATTTTTGTCTTTCCTTAATATTGTTAAATATATTTCTAAGGTGATAAGCAAGTGTAAGAAACTCACACAGTATTATACATAGCAAAATGGCTATCACAGAGAAATTGCCACCAAGCAAAAGTTCTTGCCATTTAGGATCTCAGATACTGAAATGATTGAGAATTTTCTGCGTTCATATTTCAGAGAAAATAGCTTGTCAAGTAAAGAGCTTTTACAATGAATATCTATTTATGCTAAAAATGTACATAGCATTTTTTTTCAGAATAAAAGAAAATGTGCTTTCATTATCTTTCTTTAAAATAAGTTACTCAAAATTCTTTTTTTTTTTAAAGAAAGAAAGCCTTTATTGTTCTATTTATGTATCTGATATTTCTTTTTACTTTCAAAGGAAAATTACTTCAATGCTTCAGATGCTTCAGACACTGGAATATCTTGGGCTATCAAAACAGAATACAACAGTCACGATCAGGAACATTTTGCTTTAGCATGTAAGCAATTATTTCTATAAAATCATTGATATTCTTAGGATTTAACAGGCATGTTTGGTGAATTTATTTACATCTTTCCAATGTTTTATGCATTTTTTTGTTCTAGTTTCATCTTTGTTATTTCTGTTCCCCTGTCTTTCTTGAATTTATGATTAATGTTTCTTTAGGCAACAAAACAAGACATTCCAGATCAAGAGTTATGCAAAGTCATAGCATTTTTTGAGAAATAAAATGAGTCAATAAAATATTAGTATTCATAGCAAGTTTCCTCTCCGTGCAAGAGATCTTGCAGGTAAAAAGTTATGCTTAGACTAAAATAACAACTACCCAAAGAGGAAGGAAAAATGGAACAAGCAATAGGTGTTTATGGAAAATTCCAGTCACTACCTGGATCTGGACACGATTGATAAAGAGGAAAAAAGAACTAATGGCTGGCATGGGTTTAATGGATCAAGTTTCTCTTCTGCAGTTCATCTCTTCATTAATGGCCCATGAAAAGTGAAGACCAAGAGATTTGGACCAAAGAGCTGCCAGAGACTAAACCGAGCATTACCTCTTGAAAGATTGCATCATTGATGCTTTAAATTAAAACTTTATTGCCATTGTAAAACGTCTGTGAGTTACCCGGGCAAAATAAAATATACGATCTTCAGAGAGTGATTATTATTTTTTCAGCAAAAGAAGAAGTGTCCTTTCCCCTTAGGAGCGTTGTGAAAGGTGAGTCACATCCACAGGCCCTACTCTTAACAGTAAAATAAAAAAGAACCTTATTTTTTAGGGAAGCATGATAGTCATTTTCCACCGGATCTAGAACAAAGGTGGTATGTCCTCTTCCTGCATATAGCACAGGGATGCCATGGGAGAAAACCCCTCTGCCTCAGGCTGCGCTTGCACCTACCTGCTCTACGCCTGAAAGGCAAACACTTTGAGACCCCAATACCAACATGACCCCCAGAGGTCTTGGTTGGTGGATTCTGAGCTGTGGTCCACTAACGGGACTGTTGGTGGCCCAGTGACCGCGCGGGCGGGAGGACCCAGGCAGGTATGTGTGGAGGGCTTAGGCTGCCGTTCAACGACCACGTATTCCTTGTGCAAAACAGAAAGTAATATTTTAATGAAGATCCAGAGGTTTGGAGCTCCATACTGTGACTGAGGAGCATTCAGGCCCAGCTTGAAAGTATCGGTGTGCAAGGGAAATACCTTAATAATTGCTGTGTGCAGTGGCACAGCTTAGCTCCGAAAAACTACTTTACGCTGGAAAAAATTGCCCTCACAGGCACTAAACCACAAGACCTCCTGTTTCGGAATAACGGAAATATTCTCAGCTGAGAAATTTGGTCATCAGTAATATCCAGGCAGCTTGAGAAATAGCCACTTCTCTGTCGATAGCAGGGAATGTAGCATTTGTAGCTCTTCTGCTCAGGAACTAATGGGGCTGCTTTCCAGGACACAGTATAAGGATGTCCTGCAAAAAAGATGTAGGTGCCTACAACAGGCAAAACTAAAGTGCGTATACTGAAAACTCTAATTTTGAAGTAGTTTTCTCAGCTCTCACTTACATATGGAAGAACCTTAACTCCACAGCTGCCTGATATTTTTTTTATTTAATTTTATGGTGAAACCTGGATCACTTGTGAAGAGTCTTAGAGACTCCATCCCAGCTTCCTGCCCCTCTGGAGATGGTTCAACCCCAAATTTTGCACCTCTCCCCCCATATGAGAGGCCCAACCACTACAATGCTGGTACAGGAGCTGGAGTGGGGTGTGAGGGGGCAGAGAGCATCTTTTGTCTCTCTGACTGAAGCTGTGCCACTGCACAGAAAAACCTGCAAAATTCAATAGATGGAAGAGGGACCAAGAGGAAATATGACTGTATCCTCTAGCAGTTTGTGTAGTCACCTGGAAGAAGGAAATCTGCATACCATCCTTGCTCCTACACATATCTGCACGATTTTATATGGAAAAATCATTGCGTAACATTAAAAAACCCAGCTATCTATGTTCTTTGTTTCCACTTGTTGTTTAATTGGATTGTTTGTAAGTGCTCTGTGTAGGAGGAACCCTTATCAGAAGTATGAAGCTTTTCTTGCTGAATGGAAAGATGAAAGCATGCCCGGTAAGCTGCTGTATCTATCTCATGAGTTAAGCTCCAAGCTGACCTGATGACCCCACAAAACAAAGAGCTGCTTATAAAATACGTCTTAATTACTGAGAAAGTATGAAACTAAAACCAATTGTTGTTGGTGATAGCTTCCATGGATCTCTGCTACTGCCTACAGAGAAAGAAAGTGCAGGCAGCCTGGGACACTACCTGCTAGTCTATGCACAGCAGACACCTCTCAGGAAAAATTCAAAAGGATAAAAATTCATAATGTCCTTTCTCCCCACCTCTGTCTTGTTCTGTGGCCAGCTGAGGCCTGACTGCATAGGCATCCTGGCTTATACAGCCGAGAAATTCGGGAGTCAGTGCCTTGCTGGTTTTGTGCAAAGATTTTACTCAGGCTTTGCTCTGTTTCCTGAATTTGAGCCTTACTGATGTGCATTTATGGCTGGACAACTCCCGATATTCAGAAGCAGTACACAGAGATTTTCATGATGTTAGAAAATGAATCTGAAACTTAACAAACCATTGTTTATCTCGTTATATGCATCTTCAGAGAGCCAAGAGCAACCTACGCAGTGCCACTGTTCTGTGGATTAATTCTCGGCTGATGAAAACAGATTGTTCTTAAAAGCAAAAGCTCTATTGTTCGAATGTCCCGTCGTCAGTCTGGCTGCCCTGCCTTAGCCGCTGCCTGTGGGAGTCACAAGACCTTAGAGGATGCGGCTGCCAATGTAGCCTCAGTGAGCACAGTACCCTTTGTGCCTGGCTAGCAAATTTACTTAAAGGAGCACTTGTTGGCTGGCACTTTTTTTCCGTTTTGTCAGATGGATGAATGTCATGGCAGCCAAGGACAGATGAAGGTTTGAAATATTACAAGCAGAAGCCTCTCGCTAAGATAATAGAAAACCAATTTTTGCAAACATCTCTCGGAGGAGGAAATGGGCTAGACATTATCGTGAGAATATTTCCTAGCTGTAAAATTTTGTTAAGATGCAAGCAAAAAAACCCCTACCCAGTAAACCTATCAAACTTAACTCAGTACTAAAACTTCAGTCTTTCTTCGGACAATACTGTTTGAAATTGCCACATCATTCAATTTTAAGTGATTTGCATACCAAATGCAAAAAAAGTGATTAACTGGAAACTTCCCCCCTCCACCCCCTCTGAGACATATGGTGAGACAGCAACAGAAATGATGGATGTAGTGGATGATTGCTTGCTGAACCAGTGTGTGAGAAACTATGCTAGGAATAATTCATGTCAAGATATGGTCTTAACTAAAAGACATATTAAAAACAACATCTTGACAGGTTTAATATCTTACATGATACACATAATCCATGACTTCTAAGGCATATGATTATCTCAAAACATGATATTTCAGTAGAACTTCAATTTTATGAAAAGATCTCAAGAGATGCTTGATCTAATGTTAAATCAACCTTTCACAAAATAAAGGAAACTTGAAGTCATTCTGAGGTATGGTACTGCCTCGTCTTTATCTAATACTGCTTCAAATCAGTAGTGATTCCCTGGGGAAAGTGGAATAACAATGGTATAAAATAGGCGAAAGTGACCCAATAAACAGGACAATAAGGCATTTTGGATGAAAATGCATTTCATATAAACAAAGGATTTACTGCTTTGCCGTGCTGGGAACACACTGATGCCAAAAAATATACTATATCTGCTAATACAGCAGACATATATTTCCCATGTGTTGCTGTCACCTGTATTTTATCAAAGGGGAAATTTTACAATACCTGAAGTGGCAAAAGATTAAGCTGGATGTTTAACAAGAATGAAAATCAGATGATGCTAACGGCTAAAACTGGCATTGTTCACTGCCGTGATTAGCCTTGATGTGAAAAGAATCAAGTAAATTACAAAAAGGCTCTGTGGCTGTTGTAAGATGTAAGATCAGTAACTGTGGCCACTTCCTTGTGCCGCACCATGAGCAGAGAAGCTGGGCAAGGGGCCGGGGACTGGGCTGGGACACAGGCACAGGCTGAGGTAGCGCTGCTCCTGACCTAGCATGGGCTGCTGGGCATGCCAATTTTCCCATGTCGTTTCTTGTTTGTCTCACAAGTTTAGGAAGCTGTCCTTGACCAAAGAGATTGCTATGTATTTTGCACAGTCACTGGCCAATGAAATCGGCTAATAATAAGTAAAGGGTATAAAATATCTTGTATTCCATAGTGGTTTTCATTAAAGAACAGTGCCCCTGAGAACTGAAATAAGGAGAGTTGGGATCAGCATGTAGAAGGGGCCAAGTAATTCAGCTCTATTTAATACAAGAGATGATCAGTACAGGTATCTCTGAGGGCAGGTATAAAGAAGATCCTCTCTCTCTCATCTCTCTAAGATGTGCATCTGCTTGATTTCTGAAATTAAATTGGGTCAAATTTAGCAAACGCTAGAGGAAAAAAATCTTACTTGTTCTGCAGTGACATGGAGCTTAACAGATGCTGACCAGATGGAAACAGCTTTTTTTTTCCCCCCAAATAATCTAGTATTGTCAACAGAAAAGTATGGATTTTGTGGATTTATTGTGTTCCCCTCTGAAAAAGCTTGCTGTTTCTAACCAATGATGTTTTTATCTTTCCATAAATTAGGCAAAGGCTGAGATTTACCTCGTGATGAAAGTATAACGTACAAGCCTGCAAACTAAGAAAACCATAACATAAGCCCTGCAGTAATATTCAAAATGCCCAGTCATCTTTTATTGCTGTTGTTTATCAGTTTACAAGTCTTGAAATAATAGAATCCAGATCATAAAAGGGCAAATAAAAATTATTTCCTATCTATAATATGTCTTTCTATCCAGCACATAAAATCCCAGCTTCCTACGTCTTATATGAAAGGGTGATTTTTTTTCTGCCAATGGCCATCTTGTCAGCAGCTTCTTATTAATACCTATAATCCTTTTCTTTGATGCCTTCCGACATCTCATAACTTCAGGAGCCTATATTTCTGTGTACGAGTAGTTAGATATAACAACAGAAGGGAACACAGTTTTGGTGGCTCTGAGGAAGACAGTTTGACGGCCAACAGCCACAGCTTTTGAAGTGTCTGACTTATCTGTAAATCAGCCCTTAAACTTAACCGATTGGTGGATAAAATATGCAAGACTCCCAAAGTCATAGGCAAGGAATAATGGAAAGGCAATAGACAACTCAGAAAAATAAATAAATCAATATTTGAAATTAAATAGTAGCAAAGTAACTATAGATTGTTGAAGGAATCCCGAGTTTTATCCAGAAGTCTTTAGCTTGCTCACTGTCATATGAAGGAATAGTTAAATATTTGGTGTTATAAACTTTGCTAAAATCACCTCTCTACAGTCGTGCAAGAGATGAAAATCATTTCCATCCAATTCACAGAGGGAACTTAGACATTCAGAAATTAAATTTTGGAATCTGCCTTTGTAAGGAAATATCTATGTGTTGTAGCATTTGAGAAGCTAATTCAGTCAAACTACCTTTTTGATGTTTCCCTTGGAACTTATTACCCAAGAATCCTGCTGCGCTACGGCAGCCCAGTGCTTGAGAGAAAGAGCTGTACAGAGGGCCCAGGTTCTCAGCTGGCAGGTGTGTGGTATTGTCTTGGCTGCTTCTGAGGCCACAGAATAAGTCGCTTTACATTACTTAAGCGTCTGACCCTAATTAGCCACAGAGCAGCCTAGGGAGGTGATTAGGCTGTGGGCAGAGGCAAGCACAGAAAAAGGCAAAAGAATCATGGAGGGTAGAGAAGAAAACGTTTGTTGAAATTCTGCCACTGGAAGGGAGACCCTGAATGGCGAACACACTTTGGTTCAAGGGTTGGGGCAATATGTAAAGCTAGGATTAGTCAAAAGTTTGCTTCATCTTTGAATTTCCCCTTTAAAATTATTCAGGTCATTACTTCTTCCCTGTGAGATAAATTGAGGGGTATCTGGATCAGTAACTTTTCTATTCCAATGTGCAAATTTTGATAATATTTATTTTATTTTATTTTATTTTATTTTATTTTATTTTATTTTATTTTATTTATTTTATTTTATTTTATTTATTTATTTCCTCCTGAACTGTGCAAAATGACATGCAGGATGAGATAATTCAATCCCAGCAGTGAATCTGAATTCTTTTCAGGTTACCTTGCTGAACACATGAGCAAACAGTAGCACTTCTTATAAACCAAGGGCTAATAACCCAAACCACAAAAGGAGACAATCCTTCCAGCTGGAACAGGGAGGTTGATACCTTTTTGTTTAAGACCTCAATATGTTGAGGGAGCCCATTCTTTCACAGGCACTTCTCTGTGTTTCAGGCAGATTCAACATATCAATGGATTTCTAGGTGAGATGAATCCAAGCTCAAATAAAACTGGAAACAGAAGCTCAGGCAGCAGCATCTAAGCAGTGAGAAAGTACATTCCCATTTCGCCTCTGTTTCATGTGAGTTTAGAAGGCAGGAATGAACAGAAAGAGGTGAAGAAGTAATGAAAAATGGTGCAAGAATCATGAGTTCCCTGTTTAATTCACTCAACAATAGCTTGTAGCTGCGAAGATTTCTATGAGTGCAGTGGAAGTATTTCTCTGAAAATAGAAAGGTATAAAAACAACCCTTTGGTTTTCTAGAGGTCCCACAGGATGGGATACAGAGCTGAGATACATCAGTAAAAATGGAATTAAATTTATAACTCTGCCCTATTACCTAATTATAGCATGCTTGGATATATATGGTAATTTACCAATAAAGAGGGACCTATTGAACATGTTAGTCATAGGCTTCACACTAAAGACTTTTTTCATTAATCAAGCAGCTAGATACTTACCCTCACCACTTTACATTCAAAGGAAGGTAAGGTAAGTTTCTTCAGTAGAGCTGGTCTGTCTCAGTGCCCAACCAGAATATACGTGAGTTAAGAAAAAACATTCTTTGTTTATATGCAGACCACGTTTGCAACTTGTGTTAGTCTAGCGACTCCAGTGAGTGTACAGCAGACTGGAAGTTAGCTCTGCATGATATATTCTTTTTCACCTGTTTGTAATGTGAGCAACGCCAATTGTACATATAAAAAGACTTCTGCAGATTGCAAATAAAACAACCAGATGCTTAGGGAAGGAGGAGTAAAGGTTGCCTAGGCATCTTTACTTCTATCACTTTGTGTGTGCTTTATGGTATAGTCTATATTGTGTGACTTTATGTAAGAAAGTGCTGGGTGGAGAAGAGCAAACGACCACACATTTGTATGCATCGACAGGCAAGAGGATGTTTTTTGAGTCAAACTTAATTGTGTCTTTTTCTGAATGCCTAATTTTTCCATCAGTTTTCTGCTCAAATGCGATGGTATTCTTTTGAAGACTTTCTTTCCCATTGGATTGAGGACATGAGATGTGTGGCTGCACATCCTCTCTCTGCCATGTGTTACGAACTGTGTGCTACATCTGCTCATGGGCGGGTGCTCCCTTCCCCGATTTATTTTCCCCAGAAAATCCCCCACTGGGCAGCTTTTCTTGTCAGCGTGCTGTAGGCTGGCCGATACACACCTGGACATTACCTCTGGTCCCTCTGCCATGATGTTCCTCCAGAACCATCATTTTACTTTGATGGTGGCAATCTCTGAGTTTATGGTCTGTGCCAGGGATACAGAAAAAACAAACTATGCCAACGCTGAAAGGTGGTAGTGCAGCTGCTGCAAAAAGTGAGCGCAGGGATGATAGTGAAGAGAGTAAATTGTTTGGGACACAAAATTTACAATTGTAATGAGGATTTGTCTGTTGACTGTTGTCATATCATCCATCAGCTATTTCTGGCCTTAAGCAACTGCCGTGCTGTTAGCGTGTTAACAACTTCAGTCTACATCCTTCTACTTTAGTTCATTGCTTTATTGTTGCTTCACTGAGTCTCAGCACCTAAAAAAGTCAAGTTAAAGATGGATGTGAAGCTTTTATTTGTGGGTACTTCATACATGGGGATTCACCCACAGAAGTGTAAAATGTCAACTGCTAATTTATTTTCTTCTTACTCTTCTTACTTGATGTGTAAGGTTTGGCTGCATAAATGAACAATTTTCCTCTTTAGAGTATCACTTTTTTTAAAAGCATGAAAAAGCATTTCCTTCCCAACTCCCTACTCTCTGAGACGCTACACACCATGTTCTTCAGTCAGACTTGTCAATTACCTCCAGAGCCCAAAATCTTGGGATCATCCTGGTTTCTGAATTTTCCTTATAACTTATCTGTCTCCTATGAAGGCAAACTTATGTACCACCATCTCTTCAATTGCTCATGGTCATGGCATGGTCTTTCTCTAAAGCCGACACACTTACTTCATTGGCACTTCCCAAGTATGTACCAGGCTAGTGCTCAGCATGCACCCAGTGCCCAGGAGGCTCCTGACGAGGAGACCCAGCACCCAATCTCCTGTGCCAGGGCAGAGAGACCAAACCCCCAGCGCCCTTTTGGATTTGGAGAGCAGTGGAGAGAGGATATGAATTCTCCATCTCAATGTTGGAGGTGAAGAAACCTTCCTCCACCCTCACCCTTTGAAACCACATAAATTAATTAAACATTAATTAGGTAAGAAATAGAAGAGCTGCACTAGCATGGTCAGAGGTGCTCACATAGGGGAAAGGAACCCTATGTACCTGTTCCTCTTTCAAAGGCTTTTAAAAATACATTTCATCTGAAACAACCAGTAAAACAATCCCAGAATCAGTCTGGCGGCTAGGGCTGAAATGGAAAACCGCTTTATTTTGCTTTGTTCTTTTATTTTGCAACAGGAGCTCTTTAAGGTGGGCATCTGAGTAATGATTTGATTGCAACTTGATTCATTTTCATTCTTCTGTCATCATCTGCTGGAGGAAAATAGTTGGGCAACTGAGTGTAAATTTCTCTCCTGAAGATGGCATTTGCTGGGGCCGTGCCAAAAGCACTATGAGGCATGACTCTATAGCTGCATAGACAGTTTTACATTCATTAGTTCCTGTTCTTTTCTTTCAACGTTTATGGCTGAAATCATTTTCCCAATAGCTCTAACAAATCATTCTGCTTCTCCATTAACTGTAATGGTATTATTCTTCAATGAGAAAACCCTGCATATTTTGTAAGTTCTTAAATTCCTGCCTGTGGAAAGTTGGGCTGTTATCCATTTGCAGTGCTTTTGAATTCTGGAGATGGAAAATATCTTATCCAGTGATGCGACAGTGGTGCTGGCTATTGTCTAATATTTTATTTCCAGCTGGAGAACTGTAAACACTCATCAGTAATGACTAAAGCATAATGCTAGTGGCTTCTAAACACTGACATCTTCCACAGAGTCCACAAGACTAAAAGTAGTAAGAATAAAACGAAAACACTCCAAATTGTTTCTCCATTTAGGATGGTTAAAGCATCCTGGTTTTGATACACTAAGACCTTTTGAATAACTCTTGTTTCCTTTTTTTTTTTTATGTGCTAAGCATATTGTTCGTTACTAATAGATTGGAACTGTAATTGAAACAGCTACTGCAAAATCTCCAAACTTGCGTGCATGTACTTCTGTCTATGGTCTCTAGTTTCATCTTTCAGAATGGATGTGCAGATGAATGGCAGGTACAGCACCTTAGCAAAATGAAGTCATGTGTTTGGGAGACTAACTATGAAAGTAGAGTCTTAAATATGGGCATTCTTTTCTTGAAAAACCTGTGATTAGTTTTAAGTTTAAGTGCATAAAATTTATTTGTGAACTTTTACAGTTTAGTCTCCTTTCTATGTCATTTCCAGCCATTTACAAACATTGATCAAAGGAAACCCAGTCCCATACGAACAAAACCGTTAAGTTTTGTCTTGCTCCAAGAGCTTCTGTACTACTAATTGCTAAGCTTACGGATCAAAGTTGATAGAGAACATCGGGTGTAAGATGTGTTCTGGTGTAATCCTTCTGCTTTGGAAGGTGCTTGGTCATTCTGCTCTGTAAAGCTTATTGAGAAGGGAGTGTTCAGAACAACTCACTCCCGTGTTTTGATCACTTTTTCCTCCTGTTTTAATCACCTTTCCTCCTGTTTTAATTTAATGAAATGCCAAGTAACAGAAAGTTATGGTAAACCAGCATTACTGGATCCAAGGAACCAGCACACCAGTCCCACCCAGGTATACTAGAGCGTTGTGTCTTGTCTCTGATAGCAGTGATATCGAATAGGGAAAAATTTAACTCTTCCACTTCCAGGAAACACTTTGGTATGCTTTCACAGAACATTTTAACAGCCTTTTAACAGTTTTCTGCTCAGAAACTTTGTGAGGCAGAGTGGGATCTCTGTACTGAATAGACCTCTACAGATTCTTCTTCTGTGAATGTATTGAAATGCCTTTTGCACTTGTATGAAATTCTAGCAAAAGCAACATCCTGCAGCAAGTCAAACTCCAGATAAAATGGTAAAATTTTAATGCTAAAAGACTCATGCCATTTGATTTTCTTTCAGAATTTAATTTCTCTTATCGTTTTGGTTTTCATTCTCTCTTGGATTAAGATTTTTTTTAATAAAGAGTTTTCTGTACAAGAGAAATTCAGTACATGCCCAGCTGTATTTATGGGATTATACTATTTTATTTGAGGCAAAAAATAGGTAGTCTTATGATTACAGATAATTTGCTGTAATGCTCTCATTTTATGGCAATCAATGGGAATAAAGATGGAGTAAAATAACAGGCAGAAAAATCCTGTTTTATAATCCATATAATGGAGCAAATGGAAGAGAATTAATGGCTGACTTTGCCATAAATTTGTTACTACCTGATTTTTAAGCATTATTGTTTGTAACCTAAATGTTACATTAATGCAAGTTTTTATATGCTAGTAGCTTATATTACTCAACTTTTTACACAGCAGATTTTGCAGCTGCTTAATACCTCAGTCAGCACTAATACAGAAGAATCTCAAAATGTGACAAATTTTATACTAAGTTTTAATGAGCAGCACTCAGAAGTCCAGGGAAGTCCCATGCTGTTTCAGATTTCTCGGTCTGAAAGTGAAGCTGAATTCATCACCCAGCAAAACTCTTTCTTTTAGCTGCTGAGATTCCTGATTTTTGAAGCAGCAGCCTTCTGTATTTCATCATTTTCTCTCCAAAGTTTTCCAATGGAAAAGCATAAAAATGTTAAAACAACAAAATGTAGATTTAACAGCAAGCTTATGTTTTTAGGGCAAATCTTTGGAGAATTTGTATTTTTTCAGGACAGTTTTGTCTTCACTGCAGAGCTGACATGCGAGTACATTGGTTATACACCATACAATGAAAATTCTTAACATGCCTCGAATGTCAGCTGATAATGACAAATAAACAGATAATTTTTGATTTTGTATAAATCAAATAATTTTTTTTTGGCACAGGGCAGGGACTGAATTTGAATTTCAACAGGGGAGGTCCCAGATGACTGGAGGCTTGCCAACGTGATGCCCATCTACAAGAAAGGCTGGAAGGAGGATCCTGAGAACTACAGGCCTGTCAGCCTGACCTCTGTACCGGGGAAGATCATGGAGCGGTTGGTCTTGAGAGTGCTCACAGGGCATGTGCAGGACAACCAAGGGATCAGGCCCAGCCAGCATGGGGTAATGAAAGGCAGGTCCTGCTTGACCAACCTGATCTCCTTCTATGACCAGGTGACCCACTTAGTGGATGAGGGAAAGACTGTGGATGTTGTCTACCTAGACTTTAGTAAAGCCTTTGACAGCGTCTCCCACAGCATTCTCCTGGAGAAACTGGCGGCTCGTGGCTTAGACAGGTTTACTCTTCGCTGGGTGAGGAACTGGCTGGATGGCTGAGCCCAGAGAGTTGTGGTGAATGGCGTTAAATCTGGCTGGTGGCCGATCACAAGCGGTGTTCCCCAGGGCTCGGTTCTGGGGCCGGTCTTGTTCAATATCTTTATTGATGATCTGGATGAGGGGATCGAGTGCTCCCTCAGTAAGTTTGCAGACGACACCAAGTTGGGTGGGAGTGTTGATCTGCTGGAGGGTAGGAGGGCTCTGCAGAGGGATCTGGACAGGCTGGATCGATGGGCTGAGGTCAACTGTGTGAGGTTTAATAAGGCCAAGTGCCGGGTCCTGCACTTTGGCCACAACAACCCCATGCAATGCTACAGGCTTGGGGAGGAGTGGCTGGAGAGCTGCTCAGAGGAAAGGAACCTGGGGGTGCTGGTTGACAGCTGGCTGAACATGAGCCAGCAGTGTGCCCAGGTGGCCAAGAAGGCCAACAGCGTCCTGGCCTGTATCAGGAATAGCGTGGCCAGCCGGAGTAGGGAAGTGATTGTGCCCCTGTACTCGGCACTGGTGAGGCCGCACCTTGAATCCTGTGTTCAGTTTTGGGCCCCTCACTACAAGAAGGATGTTGGGTTTCTGGAGCGTGTCCAAAGAAGGGCAACGAAGCTGGTGAGGGGTCTGCAGAACAAGTCTCATGAGGAGTGGCTGAGGGAACTGGGGTTGTTCAGTCTGGAGAAGAGGCTGAGGGGAGACCTCATCACTTTCTACAGCTACCTGAAAGGGGGTTGTGGTGAGGTGGGTGTTGGCCTCTTCTCCCAAGTAACTAGCGATAGGACGAGAAGAAATGGCCTCAAGTTGCGCCAGGGGAGGTTTAGACTGGATAGTAGGAAAAATTTCTTCACTGAGAGGGTGGTCAAGCATTGGAAAACGTGTGGATGTGGTGCTTCAGGACATGGTTTAGGGTACATGGTGGCGCTGGTTTAATGGTTGGACTTGATGATCTTGAAGGTCCTTTCCAATCTTAGTGATACTGTGATTCTGTAATTCTGTGATATGCCAGGGAGAAAATGCCCATCAGGATGCTAGAACAACAGTGCCTGCTGAGATTAAATAATTCAGTGAAGACCTGTAAACTGTGATTCGAAGAGACACGGGATTATCTGTGTAATCACTCAAATTTAAAGAAATATCAGGACCGTTTTTTCTAGTACTTTTCCCTTCTCTCACAAAATATATGTATTGTCCTGTCAGCACGAGCTGTCTGTTTCTGTAACTCTTCTTATGGCAGAAGTGCGTATCTGTCACTGCAACAATACAGCAGGGAGCGGACACCGACCTTTTTACACTGATGCCATATTCATCGAACTCCTTTGTCCTGAAAACCTGTAATCTTGAAATGACTGACAGCATCAGAAACCTTGGGGAAATGCATCATTGCTGAGGCAAGAATTTGACTTTTGTCCAATTCATTTGCTCATTTGTCGAGCAGAGGACTGGTCTGGACTGCACAGCAGGGCTAGGTGCCCAAAATGTGGAAGGGGAGAGTGAACTTGGGTGCAGATACTCCATCGCCTCACGCAGGCCCTTTTCTCAGAATAGCCATTCCCACACATTTTTTAACAATGTGACCCGAGGCATTAGAGATGCAAAGATCACCTGTAGCCTATAGACTACAGTCCTTGGCTCCCAAAATGATCTAGTGGTTTCTGGGAAAGGGGAAGTCCTCACTCAAATTTCTATTTTTGAAGCAGGCTTTGGTGTCTCATGTACCAGCAAAATGACTTGGCACACCAGGCTATCAGCCATTCTCCATGGGCATTCCTCCTGTTGGAGCTATTCGGCTAGCTTCCATTCAGGTCAATTCTAAGTTAAATATTAATTGGTCTGACTGAGTCTATACACCTCTGGTAAGTGCACTCAGCTGAGATCTAGGTAGCTGAGGTCTCAGTCCCTGCTAAATGTTTAATGCTGTGCGCACAATGGATAGCTCCCACAGGAGGGATCCCCAGCATAGAAGAGGCAAAAATCAAATCATCCAGAAGAGCGGTTTGAATTGACATTGCAGGGATGCTCTAATTGGATTATCAGATCCTGTGAGGTGGAACCTCCCTTGCTTTTCTTTTTGCAAATGAGGTAGAAACATTTAGCTCCAGGCTTATGGATCATAATCCCAGGCAGTAAGAGAAGCCTACACACCTCTCACTAACTGAGCGAGCTGATGATAAACATTGTGCTGTTTTCCTGTGTATTTTACTTCATAGAATAGAACAGAACAGAACAGAATATTTGTCAGTTGGAAGGGACCTACAATGATCACTTAGTCCAACTGCCTGACCACTTCAGGGCTGAGCAAAAGTTAAAGTGTGTTATTAAGGGCATTGTCCAAATGACAGGCTTGGGACATCGACCACCTCTATAGGAAGCCTGTTCCAGTGTCTTACCATCCTCTTGGTAAAGAAATGCTTCTTCATATCAAGTCTGAAACTCTCCTGATTGGTAGGTTGCTCTGAAAATGCCTATATGACCATACAGCAGTGCCCATAGCTCAGAGCTGGCAGCTCCAGGGCAGCATGCCTCATAGCAAGTGGAGAAAGCTTGGGGAACCTGCTTCAGTCTATGTTCAGGAAAATCCTGAGAAACTTGCCAAAGTAAGTACTGAGCAAAGAACAAATAGAGAATCACAGAATCACAGAATCATTAAGGTTGGAAAAGACCTTTAAGATCATCAAGTCCAACCATCAACCCAACGCCACCATGACCACTAAACCGTGTCCTGAAGGGCCACATCTACATGTTTTTTGAACACTACCAGTGATGGTGACTCCACCACCTCCCTGGCCAGCCTGTTCCAATGCTTGACCACTCTCTCCGTAAATAAATTTTTCCTGATATCTAGTCTAAACCTCCCCTGGTGCAATTTGAGGCCATTTCCTCTCGTCCTATCACTAGTTACTTGGGAGAAGAGACCAACACGCACCTCACCACAAGCCCCTTTCAGGTAGCTGTAGAGAGTGATAAGGTCTCCCCTCAGCCTCCTCTTCTCCAGACTGAACAACCGCAGTTCCCTCAGCCGCTCCTCATACGACTTGTGCTCCACACCCTTCACCAGCTTCGTTGCCCTTCTCTGGACACGCTCCAGCACCTCAACATCCTTCTTGTAGTGAGGGGCCCAAAACTGAACATAGGATTCGAGGTGTGGCCTCACCAGTGGGACAATCACTTCGCTACTCCTGCTGGCCACACTATTTCTGATACACGCCAGGACGCTGTTGTCCTTCTTGGCCACCTGGGCACACTGCCGGCTCATGTTCAGCTGGGTGTCAACCAGCACCCCCAGGTCCCTTTCCGCTGGGCAGCTTTCCGGCCACTCCTCCCCAAGCCTGTAGCATTGCCTGGGGTTGGTGTGACCAAAGTGCGGGACCAAGCACTTGGCCTTATTAAACCTCATACAGTTGACCTCTGCCCATTGATCCAGCCTGTCCAGATCCCTCTGCAGAGCCTTCAGATTTATTGGAATCTGGAAACCAGCATGAATCAACAAGAAGATGAAATCAAAAAAAGCTTTCTTCTTGTGCTGAGGAGAACATGTAGGAGAAATCTCCTACCAAACACTGCACTAAGTAACTCATGACCATTTATTTGGTGTCGTGGTTTAGCCCCAGCCAGCAACTAAGCCCCACGCAGCCGCTCGCTCACTCCCCCACGGTGGGACAGGGGAGAGAATCGGAAGAGTAAAAGTGAGGAAACTCATGGTTTGAGATAAAGACAGTTTAATAAGTAAAGCAAAAGCCACGCACGCAAGCAAAGCAAGACAAAGAATTCATTCACTACTCCCCATGGGCAGGCAGGTGTTCAGCCATCTCCAGGGAAGCAGGGCTCCATCACTCGTAATGGTTTCTTGGGAAGGCAGACACCATAACTCCGAACGTCCCTCCACCCCTTCCTTCTTCTTTGTCCCAGCTTTATATACTGAGCATGATGTTATATGGTAGGGAATATCTCTTTGGCCAGCCTGGGTCAGCTGTCCCGGCTGTGTCCCCTCCCAGCTTCCCGTGCACCCCCAGCCTGCTCGCTGCAGGCCAGCATGAGAAGCTGGATTGTCCTTGACTACTTAGCAACAACCCAAAACATCAGCACCTTATCAACATTTTCTTATCCCAAATCCAAAACATAGCCTCATGCTAGCTTCTATGAAGAAAATTAACTCTACCCTGGCTGAAATCAGGACATTTAGCTATTTGGATTAATTAATATTTAAAATACTGTAAAAGATGCCTATCCTGGAACCTATGCATCCTTTCACCTTGCATTTCCCAGTTTTTCCTACTTCATACATGTTGATTAGTATCACAGAGCAGTCTCAAGGCATAAAAATGGGTTCCTTTGAAATTAAATTAAACTGGAAGATGCTCTTGCACCATGCCTTGCCTGTTCTCACACTAGAGCTGAACCTACAGGGTCAGCCTAGAGCTTCTTGAAGTCAAACACCGAGATGTACATAGTGCGGCACTGAGCAATTTGGTCTGCAGACCCACTTCTGTTGGGCTCATAAAGCCATTTCAGACTTCATTCTTCCTACAACCAGCTCATTAAGAAGATCCTTGTGCTGCTCTAGGCACCATTAATTGGCATGGCTTTGCTGAGGAAGGTGGGAACACTGTCCCCTTGCTATGGCCATCGCCTGGAAGAATGGTGATCATTCTTCCAGTTACCTATGGCTATTGAGGCTATACATTTCTCTCCCTTGTTCTCTTCCCTACACACAACACACAGTAATAACTGTTTTTACAAAGGGGTCTACTGTGGTATCAAGTTTGTTCATGCTCAGGATTGTGTCACCTCTTCAAAACTGAGCTCCGCCAGCTGACTTGCTGTCTGGCTGCCTGCAGTAGCTAACTGCTGGCTGACTACACCCTGTGTGAACTTCTCTGTCTTCTTCTTTGTGTTAAGTTTAGATGCTATTCAGTCAGACCATTATTTCTTAACTGCTCTTTTCTTTTTTTGTGAAGAAAGGGACAAGATAAGGAGGAGGAACTGATCAGCTTCCTTGATATCCTTAATTGTATGAACCCAAATCAAATCTCTTCCATTTTTTTGCTTTTATCTAGTGCAGGTATTGAATTAATAAAATTTCATTTTGAAGTGCTGAAACAAATGATTAGAATGTTATTTAGCTATCAGGCACTCTTAAGGGTCATGGGATAATTAACGCATAATCTGAATTTTGAGTTATCTATTGATATCTTTTATTCTTTTCATATTGCAAAAACTAAAAAGAACCTCCTCCCCCCCATTCTTTTTTGTTGTAGGGTAGCTACATGAACAGACGTGCCTTTGTGAATCCAGGGAATTTTATGATCAATCCTAACATGATATGCCATTGACATAACTAAAGACTGTGAATGCAAGATGACATTTGGGTGGTATTAGCAGAATTTATATTAAATTAGAAGAATATGAATATTTAGAATAATTTGATGCAGAATAATTAAGCAGACTTTTGTGCAATAGGTGCATGATTCTGCGATTCAACCACTTGAATAAGCAATGAAAAGGGGGTAAAAAAATAAATAAGAATGAAGCTTTTCTTCACTTGCTACTGACATATAAAATTGCAAAATAGCAAATATTATATTATTATAGATCTTTCGAGAGACTACATCAGTTTTGGAATGATTGCTGACTGTTACATTTGGGCTGAATTCAAGAGGGCACAGTATTTTAGAACCTGATTATCTCTCCTAACTTGCTCTTTATCTCAGTGGGTAGAATAGAGGTAATAATTAGAGAATTAAGCTTTGCTCACTCAGTCATGAAGTGCACAAATTCACTTGCTGTTTCATATTTATTTTCCAGCTGGAGGAGTTTAATTTATTTTGCTTTCTGCTGTGCCCACACCTGACCAACCAAAGCAGCTTCACTAAGGTCCCACTGATCTCTACTATTTAACCCCTGTATCTCTTCCTGTTGCTTTGCGAAGCAAACAGCTTTCCTCTGAGGCTCATGCCAGAGCTCTTTAGATACAGCTGCCAGTGGCTGCCATCCCCGTTGACCCCCGAATCTGATAGCACGTCCGTAGACTACACTCACATTCCCTCCAAAGGGATGAGAAAACTGAAGAGGAACGTAGTAGTGATGGCAGGGTCTGGTCTGCATTCAGCAACATGTAAATCTTATTCATATCCTTTTACCACCGCAGTTTCTCATTGTCAGATTCATAGGTCACAATCATTTTGCTTTAAAAATCCAACAGCATTGTTTCCAACAGGCAGAAATAATAATTTTTCAGTGAGTGATACTGATGAACAATGATAATGTGTTCTTTTTCATTATTATTTTCTATCTGAATCCAGATGTTTTCTGTGGTCCCTGTAGGCAAAATGCTGTCTGTGAGAAAGTCCCTGCAGGCTGTCACAATGCAATGTTATCTTGTGAATGGTTCTTTAAATATCTGCAAGGTCAGAGAGATTAAATATTCTCCTGGGAAATTCAGGAAAAGTAGAATGTCAGCATCACCTTTCGTCCAAGTGAAAAGTTAAATGACATTTCCAGTGATATTGATTAGAGCATCTTTGAGTGTCAAAAGAGAATGGTGATTTCAATATCTGCAATGAAATGCAAAGGTTGAAGCAGGAGACTGTGAGAGTAGACAGTATTTCATTTCAGAAGAAATTAAAGACTGCGAATCAGGAAATATCTTTCCTCAGACTGCTTGGGTGTCATCGTTGGGCAGCTGGATTTTTCTCTCTCTCCCTTTGCGCAGGTGAAATTGTGGACTGAGGGGACCATATGCAATGCTACCACCCTTTCCTCATCTGAGGTACCTTCTTCCCTTGTCTCCCGGGCTGTTGTGCTAGGGCAGAACACTTCATCTCGGACACTCCTGTGCTGCATTGTCAAAAAGGACGCGCCAAGCTGTCTGTGAAAGTCACTACTTTTAAGGTACCTTCATCTCATTTCCATTCATATGTAAGACAAGCCACTCCCAGCCCCAGAAAGCTGGATCTGTGGCTGTCAACACAAGCTAACTGCTGTTGCATTAGAGAGATGACTTCTGAATATGCTGTACGATAGCCACTTTCACTGACTCAGGAGTATGTATGGAAGGAAGGGCATTGCCTCTCTCTTGACTGTTTAGCATATAATTTATTTCACATCATGTGTTTCATACAAACAGTGTTCCTACAACACTTCTTGCATTACATAGTGCAGCAAAGTGAAAAATGACCAAAGGAGGTAACAATCAGGAGGAGAAGAGAAGGGATAATGGTGATTTTCATGTGGGGTAAACTGGCAGTCAGCTGCACTGAAGCCCATGGAGGTATCCTGAGTCCTGCTGCAGATTCCCCAGCCAAGAGTCCATCTTACTAATTTTCTTCTGAAGAGATGAGAAAAGTACTGAAATAGGGAGTTACAGACAGGCTGTTTTAACTTGCAGAGCTGGTTTTGGCACCAGAAATGGTGGGGGTTTTGCCGACTCACAGTGAAGATGACAGTGAAAGGAGAACTAGAGAAAAACAGGCAGAGAGAAGTGCTGAAACAAGGCTGCAGAGTACGTTATTTTAAAAGTGCTTTGTGTGTGCCCCTATCCTATGATTAATACAAATGTATCTTATTCTTTTTGAAATACATTTTATACTGCAATTCTGAAGCAGTAAAATTGAAACAAGTGCATTTAACAATATAAAGAAATCATCTTCACATTCTAACTCGTTATAACTCAATTTGACTTCATTATTAATAAAGTAATGAAATAATCTTAATTAATGTTCCAATTTTCTGTATCTTTGCATAATTGGTAGACAATCTTCTGTGCACCGAGCATTTTTCAGTTTCAAGATTATCTCCAAGTTCAGCTCCCAGGCTCTCATTTGATCTTTTGTTGTCCTTCTTGACCTTAGTCTTCACACTCACATGGCCATTTAGATTCTTCTGATTGCAGCCTAAGAAAGAGAAGGGAGAGGAGGTTTATCTTTAGCCTGGCCCTTCTGTAAACCCATATTGTTCCTTTGCTATTACAGAAAGAAATTGGGGCTGTAAAAGTCTGCATTACATTGATTGCCTACTGGGGTTCAGGGACATAATGGGTTTTATTTGATTTCACTTACACCAATGTAAATTAGAAGGAGCTGCATTAAAGCTATCAAAGGAGGCAGCTGCATTATACTGGTGCAAGTGAAATAATAAGACTCCTTGCCTCTACTACAGCAGTGACTTTTCCCCCTTGCTCTACCCTCGTCTCTGTTGTTGAGTTAGAATGGAGCAAGATTTGTTGCACAAAAATAGCTTATCACATTCTTGTATGCATATCCAGCAAAATTTAGTCTAGCAAACTATCAGGGTGATTACTTAAATTTTATGCAGGGATCACTGCAGCAGAGGGATGTTCTTGCCAAAAGCAAAAGTTTGGGAACGAACAGAGAAGGGAACTGGCAACCTGGCAAGATGCCATTTTTTGTCTTTCTTGATTTTCTAGGACTTCAGCAGTGATGCAAGTTAGTTTTTTTTTTTTTAAGAAACGCAGATATCCTATTTATGACATGCAGGACACTGCCCTGAGAAACACTGATTGCAAGGGCTCTGATTTCCCAGAGTGGGTGTTGGCAGGTAGCAGAGTGGAGAGGTTACAGAGCTGCACGGGGGCTGCTGCCTGGCCTTGTCGAGTGGCAAAGGGAGACAGCATCTTTCAGTTCTAGTCTACTGATGGCATTAGAAACAGAAATGGGTCTCACCTGAGTCCGTGGACCTGTCCTCTCAGTCTGAGGAGCTTTGAAATCTGAATGTGGTTCTAATGGCTGGATTATAATTTTTGTCTCTACAGGTAGGGCACGGTGTCTGGGGTTAGGGTCACCGAGGAGAGATGCTGAAGGGACTGGCAGGAGGTGAGTTCCAGAGGGTTTGCTTAGACACTTAGGGTCTGTGTGTCCTATTAGTCCTGAAATATAAATGATGATATTGCATCTTTTGCTTTAAAAAATTCTGCATGGAGCCATATTGGTTTCAGTACTGCAGAACCAGGAGCTAAGGAAATATGGGAATGTGGGCCCACATTTACATGAGCATTTTCTAATACTTGTAACAATGTGCAAATGCAATGTAGGGTAGGGGGTATTTTGTTGTTGCTGGCTTTTGGAAGGCACCCAATGTGAGAGTCATCTCTCCTAATTTTAGCTATCAAAAACCTGCGTATCTAATCTAAGACAGTCACCTCATCAATGGAGAGGGAAATGCATTCATGGGCAGCAATTAATCTAATTCTAAAACAGGGGCCTGAGATAAGTGATCTGAATGCCCCTCTAGAGGGATATATCTGACAAAAGACAGAGCACAGACAAGGATTGTAGACAAAAGGCTTAATTTCAGACCTCTGAAGTTAGGGGAGACAAATCAATTCAGGGTCATTGATGATCAAAGATACTTAACAGGCGTGGAAAATACAGATGGACCTTGATGTCAGTCTATGTAAGAACAACTGCAGATTACAGTGGAAGCTGGTGGGCACTAAAGAACCAACAAGCTGTGGGCATATTGTGAAAAGCTTTCTGAATGCTTTGGCATTTTGGAATAGCTTATTGACCTCGACTGACCTAGATACCATAGTGATGATTAGCAAAAAGACACCTGGACAACATTTTGATGCAAAAGAAAGTGGAAAGAACTCCAAAACAGAGGTGGAGAGAGGGACGTCTTCATAGAGCCTAAACCACAGATGCTGAGAAACTCCTTGCTACCAGGTATTGCAAGGACCAAAAGAGTCTCACAAAGACATTAGACCAATTCATGGAGATTCTGGCAACTCTTGCATACAACTAATTGTACTGGAAGTCCAATGCCAAGATCCAGCTCAGGAAGGCCCTGAAACCTAGAAGCTGTAAAAGGGAAATGTTTACTTCAAGTATTTCTTGTTTCCTCTACTCTACCCTGACCACAGGCTGTGTTTAGAGACACGGTATTGAAGCAGCGGGGCTTCAACTTGTTGGCTGTAAGACTCTTCTCATGTCCTTAATATAGCTTCTTAAACCCCAGTGGATCTATACCAGCAAAGCGTTTGGCTTCAGAGCCTCACTCTCCAAGGAGGTTGCAAGTGAAATTGGACAGTGATGTGTCACAACGTTGTTACACAACACAGCAGCTCACAGAAGCATGATGCAAAGATAAGGATTTTAATGGTTTATAAAATATCTCCTTTGGACAACTTTTTGCACATACTGTGGGGAATCACAGAACATGTTTCAGGTCTCTTATTTTGTTGGGAAATTATTGCTCTGTTTGTTGCAAAGCACCTGTACAACCAAAGAAAGGTAATCTCTACCACAGTCTGTTCTCATTCTGGGATATCTTGGATTTGTAACGTTGGGTAGTGACAATAAAGGAAATCAATCTAATCTCAAAGATTTTATATCACACAGCATGCCCCGTGAATTTTTTGCTATCCATTTGTAATCATCAGGGTTTTGCAGCATTGCTCTTGCTTGTTGCTTTTTTTATATGGCACGTTAGAGGTTCTCTTAGCAATATACGTTGTTGTTTGTGTTGAAAGGTGGATTTTCTCTATTTTAAGAAAAAGAATTCCCCTTTTGGTAAATATCAATGCTTGAGATAAAATGCTTTTGTCAGATCTTCATAAACAATGAAACCAATGAAACTTTAATTGGATTATTCCTCAATTTGTCACTACCTGGTATTTGTCTTTTC
This sequence comes from Phaethon aethereus, assembly GCF_964289735.1. Classification (NCBI taxonomy): domain Eukaryota; kingdom Metazoa; phylum Chordata; class Aves; order Phaethontiformes; family Phaethontidae; genus Phaethon; species Phaethon aethereus. Next base: position 69,187,539 of record NC_138578.1, on the reverse strand, counting down.
CCTAAAAGAATCTTAATTTGTGCTTGGGGGAAACCGACCTATTTTAAAATCCAATCTACCTCCTCACATAATATCAATTTTCTATGAATAGCAGTATTTATTGATTCTTCTTCTTTAACTGAAGCGTATTAATTAGAGTGGTATTTGTGAAGTAGCATGGTGAATATGCTGTCCTTAAGCAAGATTAGTGTGATCTACGAGCTATTTCTCCTACTTGGTTTAATCACAATTAATTTTATATAACCGTTTCTTATAGTTCTCCACATACTCCAAGACTGACCACATGGTTTCATCCAGTGCTTCTTACTTTTCTCTTGTTGTGAATGACAAACGAGGAAAGACTAAAAACAAGGTATTCATGAATGACTTTTTTTTTCCCAAATTACTATTCAGCTAGATTTTGTTCACTGACCGGCCACATATCAGCAAAAGACTGCCAGCAAGTTGACAGAAAGGAGGCTGATGAAAACAGTTGGAGCAGCTAGAAGAATGACTGTATAACCTTGCAGCTTTCATGCCATGTCTATCTTTCACCTTTTCCAAAACATAAAACTGTGGTTTGAAATACATCTGTGAAGATCTAGACCTTTGAAGCATATATGCTTAAATCTGTAAAGGTATTTAGATGCCTAAGGCTGGACCACAATGGACATTTAACTCTTACTGAGATCAATTATTGTCTGCTAAGATTCTGGCCCAACAAAATACTTAGCCACCTAACTCTCACTTACTTTTAGATACTTATCTGCATTTAAAAACTTTGAAAGAGTTTTAAAAGTGCAGCTTTTGTGTTGTGCTAAGAAACTGAATCATGGGAGATGAGAGGTCGGAGGAGGAGCGTAGGGCAGTGCTTGGGAGAGATGAGCCTGTGCCCTGCCTTGCACCAGCACTCGTGCTGCTCTGACCAGTGCCCACTCTGTTGGGGAAAAAGTCCTTTTTTGTGCATGTATGTATGCACAGGCAGAGGCTGAATTAGTCTTATGCTAGCTAAGAGAGCTGAACTGGGTCCCTGGGAGGTCAAATAGCTCAGACAAGCACTAGAGGAGGTGAAAAAGAACTTAGGAGTGTTCAGGGGACTGTGGCAATTTAAACTACTGTGAATTGTAGTCTTAAAAGTGATGCAGGGGTTGGATCTCAGGCTTGGGTTTAAAAAATCAGTGTAATTTTTTTTTAATGTAGCTTTGCATCTTCAGGACCGGGCTGTTGCCCAGGACCACAGGCAGCCATCTGCTCTGTGATGTGTTGGGGTTGTGTATCTTTGCTGCCTGCGCAGAGAGCCCTGCCTAACTAGCTCAGGTACAGGCATCTGCTCTACAGATGTCTGTATTTTGTCAAATGGATCCTGAGGTCTGGCTCTGTGTTAGGTGGCTAAAGTCATCACTTGGATTGCTTCCACAAACACCAGTCATGTACTGTAGTGAGTATAATGCAGATTTCAGGATAAAAGAATCTGACAAAGAGAATAATGTGCAGGACTTGGCTTTTGTTTGCACTAAGCCTGACTTACATTACACAGATGTTAATAAAAGTGCCTTACAAATCTATTAAATGCAAATTAATCACAATTTAAAAAAGCCTGACATGTCCTGAATGATGTATGGTGGCTTTAATGTAAAGGAGTAAGGAAGGTGCCACTCTGGCATGCTCATCTTTTAAGAACAACAACCTGTTTCACATGGCAGCCTGCCTTGTTGAACCTGATTATAGCGTATCTCCGCACCTTCTGCTTAATCCAAAGCATGATTCAGAGCACTAGGAAACTGGCACATTTGCTCCCTGTCGCAGATGAGTAAATCAAAGAATGACCATTAACTGTGAATGTAGGATAAGTGGAAGGAAATGGTGTGAGGCTGAGCAGCACTCAGACACTTATCTTCCACCTGTAGCTGTGGTGAGAAGCAAAATCAGGTAATGACAAGAAGCAGCTGCTGGAGACTGCACACGGTACCATGTAAGACTCATTGGCTCAAAGACATGTCTGGGCAACAAAAGCTAGGATATGTATACAGTGCTGAAAGGGAAAAGATGTCTTTTCCCTTCTCTTTCCCAAATTTGGATAGGATTTCTGGTTACTAAAAATAAGAAACCCAGGATAAACTGGGAATGCGATGTGTAACTGAAGCCTGTAAGTGGAAAATGGCTAGCACTAGATTGTAGTTCTACAGACAAAGGCTTATTTATTGCCACAGACTACATTAAAAATCTGCAGTGCACACAGAAGCCAAACTTCAGGTCTTGTCACGCTTAATAAAATATTGAATTAAGCAGAAGTGAAACTACCTGCCATATCTAAAAGATAGTCTCAATGCCCTTTCAATGCTTTATTTTAAGACCAAGTACAAAAGGTTTTCACCTTACCGTAATTAACTTTTTATCATTAAGATTCAGAAAAATTGAATTGTGTTGGACACAGGTCATCATAATGAGAATTTAATGGATCTGTATTACTATGCAAGTTAAGCTTTGAATATGTGCTAAATGCATTACATTACCATTGACCTATGCAAATTTCCATCTCTGCGACTCTTTTTCTTCACTGCTGCCGCATTAAGACCCCCTCTCTCTCCTCATCTCCTTAAACAATGATTTCCTCATTTTCATATTAATTGCATCAGTTAACTGAGATAATGCTCCCACTGAAATGAGCAATAGGATGAATCACTGAAATGGTGCAGTTATTCTTTTTGCTTAACCAATTTCACAGGACCTTCACAAAGAACTGCCTTAATTTGACTTTATATAATTGCTTATCATTAGGCACAGCAGCCCCATGAAGTACCTTTATTTATTTAAGTCTCATCTCTGATTGATGGAAAATTAGTCACTTGCATATCTGAGGAACACAGATTGTTCTGCTACCAGGCAACTTCGTTGTAGAATACCCTGGAGAACTTCAAAACAAGCAACTGCTAATGCATGCTGAATATAAAATATGGGGAAACAAAGTGCAACAGCTAATGACATCCAGGAGTTCCTGTAGAACAATCATGATGTCACAAAACTGCTTTACCTGCTCCTTACTACATTTCCTATGTGAAAGGGGAAAGAGAGACAGATGTTGTTCTAGGAGAGATTATACATCTGGCTGTAGCCACAGATGCCTGTTTTTAACACCGATGATGCCTCTCTGTCACGCAGTGTGAGCACTGAAGGTTGTAACATCCCTCCTTTTAAAATTAACAAAGCACCCTACATGGTTTGGAATTCAGTCAGAAAGCTTTAATCCACTTCTCGTTTTTAATATTCTTATTTATTCAGGACAGCTCAAAGGAAATGTTCATGCTTTTCTTCTTTGTAAGGAAAAGGGTGTGTGTGGGGAATTAAAATTTCTAAGGCAAATTATGCTGTTATCATCAACTGACATACTCAGAAGGGATCTAGAAAGGATGCCACCTCCAGCATAAAAGGAGCCATAGCATATTATCCCATCATGGGATTTGAGTTGAAGGATGGCCTCCAGGTCTCCTCGAAGCACACTGTGTACTTTTGTCCCTGTGGATGAGACTACCTGTCACTGAACTAGATAACAGCAGTCATTAAATCCATATAGTCATAATATTGTCCTTTCCAGACATCAATACTGTGATTCATTTTTCCCCTTATATTTGCTCCTACTCTAATTCTATATGCAAGTCATCTGTCTCCCTCCCCAGCAGAAGCCTCAGTTAACCTTTCCCATCTTGCCAGGCTGTCGTGGCTCCTGAACAGCACAGCACCTGAATGTCCCCTCCGATCTATGCCTCAAATCATCTGCAGCCACCGGTGCTTGAGTGAGAAAAAAACCTCCCAATGAGCTGAAAGCAACAGCAAAGAATTATACCGGCTATTTCTTCAGTGTGCTGCTCTTGGAGCTGTATCAAATACAAACTGAAGACAATATTGCCTTGGGACCTTGCAGTCAGAAGCATTAACCTTGGAGTAAAGGCTATTTTCAATTGTTTGGGAGGTTAAATTTTGGTTTAATTCTGTTCGTGTTGAAATCCCGTGTAAACGAAGAACATTTTAGATTTTCTTTTTCCTCTACTTTATCCCCGTCTAGGATACATGCAGGCAAGAAAGTGGGTCCTTGCCCTGGCCTGGAATTACACATGATCAAGAAAATTAGATTGCCTTTTTTGGAAAGAATGAGAGCTTAGAAAGCAGCTTTTCATATTAGCAGTGAAAAATAAGTGCAACTTTCTAAACATTAAATGATGCTTAGGCTCAATTACATGTTTGCAACATTTCATCCTTCAACACAAACAGGACTTGCCCTGAGAAGCCCAGATGGGAAATATCTGTGTTTTATTGAGTTAATTTTAAAGTTTGGGATAAGCCCTGATCTCAAAGTTGGCAAACCCTTGGTTCTGGCCACATAAAGGTAAATTTCGGAACTAATGCCAAGGAAAAAGCCTCATGAGCTTCCTTCCCAAATACTATCATCTTATTCAAAGTTCCTTTGAAAAGAAAGCTTTTCCTTATTATTTGGCACACTGTTTTGCCTTGTACCACCAATGGTATCATACATCGGGGTATAAGCTCAAACCCACTGTCTGCATAAACGCAACACAGGGTCCAGCCGAAGGCCAAGGATGGACTTGAGCATGCTTTGTAGAAAGGTGATGTCCTTATCAACACTTCCAAGGAGCCTTTGTGCCTGCTAAGCTGTCCACATGCTAGCTGCCAGGGAATGCTGTGCAAGTCTTTGCCTTCCTCATGAGTTTTCATAGCTCATCCTTGCTTGTAAAACCATTTGCTGTAAGAAATTAGGAGAACGTTTCCCTAACTGAGTGCAAAACATGGAACTATTCCAAGAGGCAAGTATTTGCAATTAGGAGACATCATAGTCTTAGCTATGCTTAAGTACTCCGCTGTATACTGTCATTTATCTGTAGCTGCTTATTTTAGTCTAAAATGGCTAAAATTAATACAGTTGCAGGAATCTTTCCCCCACAAACTCTTAACAGCAGCAATAATGACTGTGTTAAATCAGACCTCATTGCAATGTAATGAAGCCTGACTGACATATTGCAGGTATGATACTAAGTAATTTCATAAATTATTAAACTGTAATTGAAAGTAATAGTGCAGATTACTTTTCGACACGCTTAAAAAAAGACCTTGGCATGAAAATAAGGACTGTAGCATGACTGATTGGAAATAATGATCAATACCTTAATTTTAAGAATGGCCACAAGTTCCAAGTTTAAAATTAGAACAGAAAAAAATTTGAATTTCCTATCACTCAGGCTACTCTGACACTTTGATTTCTGTTTAACTTGTAAGTAAAAAAGACAAATAGAAATATATTTTACCTCACAGAATGGGAACCTCTAACAATTTGGTATCAGAAGTGCTGAAATACTGATGGAAAAATGAAAAATTAGAGAAAAAAATTAAACTTTTCCTAGAAAATTTTTAGTTTTTAGAAACTGCATTTTCTCTCTGCAAGCAACCTCAAAGGAACCAATTGCACTTAAAACCTTGGTATTATACAAGTTGTATCATTTTACTCCTTCAGACATTTTGTGCTTCCCATTTCACCCTGGTAAAAGGTTATTTACCATTATACATGTTAATTTGTGCACATGCCTTATGAAACTAGCCATACCCTTGCACCTCTGCTCACTTAACTATGTTTACTCCAGATCTAGTGGCTTGATGCGTTTAGGCAGGGATTTGAAAACAAGGTCAACAAACCTTTGGGTGTGTTTTTTGATTGTTTAGTTTCACAGAATCACAGAATCACAGAATCACTAGGTTGGAAAGGACCTTCAAGATCATCAAGTCCATCCATTAATCCTGCGTCACTGTGTCCCCTAAACCATGTCCTGAAGCACCACATCCACACGTTTTTTGAACACTTCCAAAGATGGCGACTCCACCACCTCCCTGGGCAGCCTGTTCCAATGCTTGACCACTCTCTCACTAAAGAAATTGTTCCTAATATCCAATCTAAACCTCCCCTGGTGCAACTTGAGGCCATTTCTTCTCGTCCTATCACTAGTTACTTGGGAGAAGAGACCAACACCCTCGTCACCACAACCCCCTTTCAGGTAGCTGTAGAGAGCGATGAGGTCTCCTCTCAGCCTCCTCTTCTCCAGACTGAACAACCCCAGTTCCCTCAGCTGCTCCAGACACCTCACCAGCTTTGTTGCCCTTCTCTGGACATGCTCCAGCACCTCAGCATCCTTCTTGTAGTGAGGGGCCCAAAACTGAACATAGGATTCAAGGTGCGGCCTCACCAGTGCCGAGTCCAGGGGCACAATCACTTCCCTACTCCTGCTGGCCACACTATTGCTGATACAGGCCAGGACGCTGTTGTCCTTCTTGGCCACCTGGGCACACTGCTGGCTCATGTTCAGCTGTCTGTCAACCAGCACCCCCAGATCCCTTTCCGCCAGGCTGCTCTCCAGCCACTCCTCCCCAAGCCTGTAGCGTTGCATGGGGTTGTTGTGGCCCAAGTGCAGGACCCGGCACTTGGCCTTATTAAACCTCATACAGCTGACCTCCGCCCATTGATCCAGCCTGTCCAGATCCCTCTGCAGAGCCCTCCTACCCTCCAGCAGGTCAACACTCCCACCCAGCTTGGTGTCATCTGCAAACTTACTGAGGGATATTGTAGGCATGAACTGCATGAGAATAAAGGTATTTATTCGATTAACCTGATAGGACATTTCTGTGGTGCTCACAGGGATTTTTCTGACAGAGCAATTGCTGGCTAAAAATCAAGTGTTCTAAAGGAAAAAGTCAGATTCAGCAACACTTTTGCCGACATGCTGAAATTTCAGGGAACACATGCATGAGGAGGAAACAAGAGAGGAGCACTGCAGCCCAATGGTGAGGATACCTCGTTAGATACAGGAGGCCACAGGTTAAGTCTCCACTCTCACTGAAGTGAATTTTTGCCATCAGGAGATGGAGTTCTAGCTTTCAGTAGTACACAGTGAGCTCAAACCACTGTCCTCATAATTGCATGGAGCCCTAAGGTATAAAATACCCAAGTCATCCCACTGAGGACACAAAAAATATTGCCTATTTTAATGCAATCATGCTTCACAGTTTCTCGCTCACTTTATTGGGTTTCCTAAAGTGAAGCACTTTCAGTTCAAGGACATCTTCATCTTTAGCTCTTGTTTATTTTTCTTGTCACTGGTCTATTGCTCTCCAGAGGAACATTAAACATCTCAATGGCATGGCTTACACGTGAAATATACAGTTGGTTCAGCACAGAGGGCTTCATTTTAGGGCTCATATTAGTGGGTCCCTTGTGAGTTGATATTATACCATTTTTGTCCTTAGATCTTCTGGGGAAAGCTATCATCCAGTAAATTGCCTTAGTCAGATAAACATTACCAGATAGATCTCTTCCTGCCTCTCTCAGCAATGGGCTCTGCAGAAGGAAAGGTCATTGTTCATTCTCTTTCACTTTATCCTGCTCAATTGTTTCTCATTGTATCAAGACAGAGTCAGTTAGTTTTTACCAAGGTGAACTCAGGAAATAATAGTAACATAAACACACAGCCAAAGTGAACCAAAATATCCGATGGTTCAGGGAGAGTGCATTGAGTCTTCCAGGAATTTTCTTCATTCACTTTAATTCTGCCCTGTGTTCACCAGTGTGTAAACCTTTTCCAGCCTCTTGGTTTTCTACCTTCACTCTTCAAAGCCTGTTGAACAATTTTGTAACCTTCCCATGATTTGGAAATGGCTTCACTTCATGTCTGCCAAGGGGTAAATCCTGTTTAATTGTCTTTCAGAATAAGAAAAAAAGATAAAGGTTTTCATAAAGACAAAGGCAAAACAAATAGAGTTTTGAGGGGGACTGTTTTTTCTGTCCATAGGTGGAGTAATAACTGTTAGCACTGGAAATATCACGACTCGGTGTCTACCAGTCAGGAACAGGTGGGAGGGGATCAGAGGTTCATTTTTCCTCTCTGCTCTGCTGTCACCTCCTCATGCTGCTTCTCCAGCTTACTGCTGTCCCTGCCACGCAGGCTTAGGCACTGTCCCTTCTCAGCGAGAGTCTAGCTGGCTAGTCTAGAAATGCTCCCTGCTTGTCTCGCTGACTTAACCAAGATTACAAATTCTTCAAAATGGTGCAGTGCTCAGAAAGTTCAGGCCATTGCTGGTCCCTGGCCTCTGGTGGTGCAAGTCTCCTGTACTTTAATCCATTCAAAACTCAGAGCATTTTTTTTTCATTAAATACATCTTAGTGTGACATTTGAGGTGAAATCAGCATCAACCAGGGCCTTGTTAAAGAAGCTGGCAAGAGCAGTTGCCTTTATGGGAGGCATTATTTCAATTTTATTCATTTGTACTAGAGCCAAAAGCTGTGCATTGAATCTGTTTAAAAGGAATTTGGAGCGGATCAATTTAACCCGGAGACCATCCAGGGTAGACTGATGCTTTCAGATAATCTGTGTGTCATATAAGGAATGCATCCACCCCTAAATATGTCAAGTAAAGCTTTAGATTGCAGTGTTTATTAGAATAACAGATGATGTGACTAAGGGGCAGCCACTAACCACTTACCCAAATGAGATAGATCATCTCGGTAGGGTTTATAAGTGCTAATGGGGAGGAATTACAGGGACAGCCTCAGACCAGGCCTTGACTATGTGCTGAAGACTATTCTCCAGGATCTTGCAGGAAGTAGGCTTATGAAGAGAATGAGAGCTTCTAAATTGCAGGTTTTCTGGTTACCTCTCTTTTTGCTCAAACCCTTCCTCTTGCTTTAGATGTGATGGTGCAGAAGGGAGTATCGCAACCACAAAGTTCAGGTTTAGCCCCAGGCCTGGGCATCTCTTCTCACCCTGGGAAGCTCCCTAGAGTCCCATCCACGGGCCAAATTTGATTTTTTGATCCTAAAAAGGAGATCGCAAAATGAGACCACTTGGCCTTTCTGTTTTTGCATTGAGCTGGGCATGATTTACAGAAGCAGTCTAGAAATTGTATTTGGGAAAGCCTTCTTTATTTTTCTTATCCTTTCCAATAGCACAAACAGCTCAGACTTTTAGGTCGATAGTTTGTTGGACCTGTGTTTTCCTCAGACTTGCTACTTTGAGCCCTTCTGAAAATGCTTGCTGCACATTTTCAAATCTTTTGCACACATGAGAGAGCTCTAATTGATCTAGGATGCTGCGAAGGTCCTTCCCACAGGCAAATTGATCTCTCTGTGCTGAAAATCCTGTCTTCAACCGTTTAAAAAACACAACAAATTCAACTGTTTCACTGGCAGCTGTCAGGCATTCACTGGTAAACCAGACCGAGGGAACTGACCTCAAGCAAACTTGGTTTACTCTGTGCTCTAGCAACTAAAGCAATCCACCTTTTTTTGATGAGATTTTTCTTGCTTCTAAGAATCAGAAGGTAACTAAATAACAAAAGGACCTATGCAAACTCTCAGCTCAAACCCATACATGCTGCACAATGTGTGCCTGGTAGCAATGCTCTTAATCTGTAGACGGTATACAGCAAAGTTGCCTGCAGAATTGCTCCCATATTTGCAAATAAGTCAGTCAGCGTTCTGCTTTGTGGTTCTCTTTCAAGACCCTGCGGCAGAGTACATAGAGAGCAAAATGTTGCTAACCATTATCAACTTTCATATGAATCTACCTGCCCTGCAACATGTCTCTAATGCAAGAGAGATGCTACACTGAATCAGTCTGAGGATTTACTAGTCCAATATTCTGACACTGGCTGAAACCAGTTGCTCTGGAAGATGCTGGAAGATATAACTGTGCAATAACTGAGAAGTTAGGTAGGTTGGGAATGGCTTCTGTATCCTCCTGTTCTGCTTTTTCTCACAAAATACCACCCTCCTTTTATAGGAAGCAAACAGACTTTTTCTTCCCAACATCAGGTTGGAAAGCTCTCATCGATGTCTAGAGTTCAAGGTGGATATTAGTCATCTCTTCCCTTTCTGGATGACTCAGAGTTTCCCTCAGACATCAGTCCTGGAAAAAAAAGAGGTATTGGAACAATTGTCTGGGTCCAGAGTTGAAATGAAATTTTCCCTCATCACAATAACGCGAGGTAATTGCATTGCATGTGCTTGTGTGGTCTTAGTTGCAAAAGGTCAGTCAAATTCTTGTGCAACTCCTTCAGTGGTATCTTGCCAAGTCTGTGACAAATAGTTGTGGGAAGCCTCTCTTCTTACAGTGCTAAGCTGTTGTTCCAAGACAGGGAAAATATACCTACTGCACTGAGCCTTGTAGCCTGCAAATTTCTATCACTCTCACAGTTGCTCTCCTTAAATACCACCTCTGTTTGTGCTTGCCGTGCTTCTTCAGTTGAGAAGGATCTTGGCATTGCTCATTTACCTGTTTCAGCACCACAATCCCAGAGATTTTTTAGGATGTGATGACCATTGTACCTGTCCTCATTTGCCATCACTGTAGCAACAAAGATATAGTGACAGCAACAGAAGACAGATTTGCTTTCCAAATGAATGTGTTTAGGTGTCAGGTAGAAGCAGCACTGCAACAACTTTGCTTTTGGCCACAGATCCCCAAAAGCTGCTGCACAGGGGTCACACTGTCATGACCTCAGTCCAGAGCTGTTTAGTATGTGACTTCTGAGGAGACTGGATGGAAATGAGAGCTCAGCTTCTGACCATATATGCCTAAATGCTTCTGAGGGGAAGCCATTGCCATAAAAACTCTGTGTGGTCTTTTTCCTTGTGTGGACAGGCAAGCAGCAGGACAGAGAGGTTGCCCTCCAGAGACAGAGAGGCTGTTCGGTCTCCATCAAAGGTTTTTGAGATCCAGATGGGTCAAGTCCTGAGCAACTTGGTCTGATCTTCTAGCTTAACCTGCTTTGAGCAGGAAGTTGGACTTTAGACCTCCCAAGGTCCCTTCCAGCCTGAGTTGTTCTGTGATCCCATGAAGCTGTACATATTGAGATGAGAGTATAACAGAAATGTGTGGTAAGTGGGTAGGAAGTAGGAGCAGAAGTACTTTGGTACAGAATGGGGAGCAAAGGGGATGATGAGATCTGTGCTGAGGCCTCAGCCAGTCAACACCCCAGTAAAGATGCCTGTACCAACCAGTCCAGTGCTGTAGATGGCTCATGATGGCCATCTTTCACAAAGGCTTGTTCACAGATCCAGATGTGCATGTGGAACTTGTTTTGAAGAGTCTGTGGGCTCAGATGGAAAACTTACAACTCTTAGGAATAACCAGTCATGTAACTCTTAGATAGACATTCATGTCAGTACTGTTTTCTTTTTTTTTAAATTTAAATCTTTTGTGCTCATGTCCAGATGGTGATAACATAGATATTAATGTCTGATGCTATGTTCAGGTGTTTCTTGGGCAAAAAATTTAGCTAGCTCTGTAATATGTAGTGTAGGAGTCTGAAGGCAATGTTTATCTATAGCTGACAAGAGGTTTCTGTTAAAATATTTTGTAGGAACCAGATGTGTTTTCAACTTTTTAATTTTGATTGAACTATATTTTCTGGAAAAGACTATTTTGTTTTCACAGAAGCAAAGCTTTTGACATGAATAGTTTTTTAACAGTAGAGATGTGGGAATTATAATTCCATTTATTTTAAAAAAAGCAAATATTTAAAAAAAGTTACTTAATGATTTAAAATCATTGTAAGAAGAATTAATCCTCACAAGAATTTTAACTGAATATGTTTCAAATTTTCCCACAAAAACTTTAATTATTTACCATTAAGCACCAATTGCTTCCTATATATGTTGCATATACAGGCAGAGTTTGAAATTTCTGTACGTTGGCTGCGTACATGAAAATCTCTAGAAGTCAGTGGACAAAAGGCACCACCACACAATTGTGATATCCTAAATTAATTTTTTGCATTTGTTGCTGCCATTTCACAGTGTTTAGTTTACTGTTCGTGGTTGCATTTCTGAAGCGGCTTTCTGAGTTTTCCCCATCTCCCTGAAGCGCAGCATTCAGGCTTGTTTTGAAACATGTCTGCTCATCTTTATTTTCTTCCAAATTGTACCAGGGACTGATATTTCCTGCCAATATTTCTGTCCTCTCCAGGTCATTGAGAATCCCTCCTTTGCCCTCCTCACTTTCAGAAGCAATGCTAATCATTAGTATTTAGCAGGGGGAGGGTAGCCTACCACCCCTGCAAACCCACACGAAGGAATTCACACCACCTGTTGGGGTACAGTCCTTCACCCGCTCAATCCACGGCCAACACCATAACTCTGAGCACGGCTTTGCCTCCGACTCTCAAAGTGGAACATCCCCGGGGTGCGCAGCCCCCAGCAGAGCTGGGGACAGAGCCTGTCGCTCAGTGAACACCTTTCTTCCGGAGGCGGTAGAGGATGCATCTTCCACTAAGGGCACGCTCCCGCGAGCCATGGGCTCTGTCATCTCTGTGCTCGCAGCTCTGGGAGGAGCTGGGGCAGCGTGTGGCTGCTTACCTACTGAAACACTGCCCAGTGCCTGCGTGGCCAGTGTGACGTATAGACAATTTATACTGTTTTCCATCAGTAGATGCATAAGAAAGGTCATAAAAACACAGTTCTGTGCAGTTTTATTGTTTATTTTATTCCCCTCACCATAAATCATAGAATCATAGAATCATAGAATAGTTTGGGTTGGAAGGGACCTTTAAAGGTCATGTAGTCCAATCCCCCTGCAACGAGCAGGGACATCTTCAACTGGATCAGGTTCCTCAGAGGCCCGTCCAGCCTGATCTTGAATGTTTCCAGGGATCAGGCATCTACCACCTCTCTGGGCAACCTGTACCTGTGTCTCACCACCCTCATTGTGAAATATTTCTTCCTTAGATCTAGTCTAAATCTCCCTTTTTTAGTTTAAAACCATTACCCCTTGTCCTGTCATTGATTTTAGTATCTTTTTTTACCTAAATCAAGGAAGGAAAACCAAGCAAGATCCTTCAAAATTCCAACTAGTGTAATTTTTGGAGGAAATTTCAGACTTGGCGTTTTTGAGAAAAGCAGGAACATTTATCAGGCATTTTTTATTTCTGATTGTTGCTGAAATGAAAACTGGGTATGTTAGGAGATGATGCAGACACAATTAGTTGGCAGAGCTCACCTGCAGTGCTAAAGGATGTGTATTAAATTGCTTTGAAACTTTGTTTATAATATCACCAATGTATGCGTACATAGAGCATGTACTTCAGGATATTTGCGTCAGTCTCCATAGGCAGAGACAGGCACAAGGTGGAAAAGTTTGAAAAAGAGATAAAACATACAACCTTTTGAAATTTATCTGCTAAGAGCACAAGGTAATACGTAAAAGAAAAATTCATTTTATGTGTTTATAGTTTATGTTAAATGCCACTGTAGATAGAATCTCAGTTGCAAAGGCAGACAGTTTATTCAGGGTGATTCGATTACTAGCTTTTTTAATGGAAATGTCACTATTTCAAAGCCGCAATGCTGAGTATTAACTTCAGGCATATCACGTGATGACAAGTTGGAATAATCTCTTCTGTCACAACTGGTTTGGTTCCTCTTTTTTTCATTTCAGGTTTAAATGAGATTAATAAAAAAAGTCTCAGCAGTTGTGTACAAATAACAGCAGACGGGGCACAAAGCCTGTGCCCCTCCCTGCTCCAGCTTAGTGACAAGAGAACGATCACACAGGTGACAGAAGTGCATCAGCATGATACGACAGATCATTGGCACTGCTCCACCAAGGATTTTGTAAATCCCTGGTGACAGGCATAGGGCAGGCAACTGGCAAGCACCTGAGAACTTGCTACGCTTCAGTCATTGGGAAGTTTAGAGGCAAGCATGAGAAAATAGCTGACTTGATATAAATAGTGAGTATTTGGTCTGAGAAAAAGCCTAAATGCTTAAATTCCACATTTCATCGCTGAATATACTTTTATAACCTAAAAAAAGCAAAATTGTAACAGAATTAAAAGACATAGTTTATGTGGATATTCATTCCTCTGGCAAAGCTCCTGGAAAGGAATTTTAAAATGCCCTTTTCCTTATGGGTTATAAATAATAGACTATCTGCCATTGGTAATTTTGTAGTTTATTTTCATTACATGAATTGAGGTTTTATTGAGTTTCCTTTAGGAGCACATCGAGTCAACTTGTGCACAAGGCTTTTGCAGGCCTATCATTAAGCTGGCTCAGTCACAAGGTGAGGCAATGACAAAGGAGCTCGTGGGGTCATATGCTCCATCTGACCTTTGAGATCTTACTTTGCACAGATATAATGCCGCAGGAACATTCCTTTGTCCCTTGAAATGTAATCTCTGCTCGAAAATTACCATATGGGACGGGGCTGCTGCTGGTGTAAACATGTTTTAAAAACCGTTTTGTACAATTATTTTGTAACTCTTATCTATAAATTCCTTCAATGAAATATCAGAGAGTTATTCATCTGTGAAACTACGTAGAGGGGACATTTTCCTTATCCTGGGTCAGCATTTTCTGGCTTTCTGTAAACACTCTCTCACATGATGCTTGTTAATAGGCTTCCTCATGCAGAAAATTCTTGGCAGCCGCTGGAAAAGTTCTCCAAAAGACTGATTACTTTCCTTTTGCCTGAGGCCAGCTGCTGATCATGGCCCTTACGTAGCATGACAAACACAGTTAATATCATAACATGCAGTCAGGACTGAAACACTCAGTCATGCACCAGTTAAATCTTGGCCTGGCGACACCGCAGGAGGTGTATTAATATGCTACCACCTGTTGGTACTAGTTTCCAAGAGTTTTAAAAGAGGTGGGGGGATGGAGGATGGAAAGAGTGAAGGATGAATTTAGCTGGAGCTCACCCAAGAGCACACTGCCATGGCCTGAGGGCACTAATGGGATGGACTGTCCCTGCCAGCCTCTCCTGGGGTGTCCCCAAACCTGCCTGTGGCCCAGGACCCCGTTTCAGCCCAGCTGACCCCCACCCACAGGCTGACATCCCAGCCTGGCCTCAGCCCTGTCCCCAGGGAGGTACCTGATGCCCTGGGCTGGGGGTGCCCTCAGCAGCTCCCCACAAGCCCTGGTCCCTGCTTGAGGTGATGGGATGGGCTCCAGCTGGCAAGACCCTGCCCTGCCACCCCCCTGGGGCCCTGACACCATTTGTATTTAAGAAGATCTTGGGCTGACTTCCCAGACTGCATCACTTTTTTTACTGACCTAAGAACACAGTTGCACATTTGGACCGTGATGAATTGTGCAATCTTGTTTTCTGAAGACGGGCTCTAGACAAAATAAATATGGGTATTTCTGGGAGGATGCAGAAGGTTATTAACTATTAGTGGTGCTAGTGATCCTACATGTATACCGTGCTAAGCAGATGGATCCCTAAGCTCTTTGCAAATGTTATTCCTCTGTTAACATAAAAGAGAGTTCAGCAAAGTTGCAGAGAAAGATGAAATGCAGTAATTGTAACAGTGGGCAGTGGCACTACCATAACTCAGGATGAACTAAATCTTAAGTGACCCTCTGAATCACATGGGGAACAGGACAGAGAGAGGAAGGCGTTTAGAAAAGCCCAGTGGAATTTGTCTAAGACAGCTATAACTGGGTAAAAAAATTGTTTTGCAACAGTTGTTGCAGAGTAATTCTCTTTGTATGAGCTGTCAACATTTAAACTCTGTCACAAAGCTGTTTGGTGGAATTTTATAGCGGAAGTATTTTATCTGGAGCCAAAATGTAGGGAAAATAAATATACATACAACAGTGGAAAATAAACCTCCAATGTACTCTTCCCAGATATTTTGGATGAGACATCTAATGGATATGAGCAAAAAAAGAATAAAAATATGTAAGTGGTAATATCATTGCAGTCAATACGTAAAATTAGGACCAGAAACCAGATCATGTTTTCAAATAGAATTTGGATCATAGGATAGGTCTGCACTACCATGATCAGAAAAGTGCTGTGAGTTCACACAAACTTAAAAATTGTATGTGATAATGTCTCTTCACTAAACTCAGAATAAACAAGTTCAGGATCTCTGTTCTGTGTCTTACGTGTAGAGATTCCATAGTGATCTTCTGGCCTTTGTTTATTGTGGTTGCAAAAAATTGCAATTTATAATCATTTAATAAACACTTCCCCTAATCTCAATAAAAAGCACTATCAAGTTTTACAAGGAAAGCAGTGGCATATGGGCTAGATATGCCCAGAGGAAACTTCATTGTAAGGACCCTAAGTCTTTAAATAGTTTTTTCCTCTTTTTGATTTCCAGACCTTAGATGAGATTTCCATGTGCACACACAGATGCTTAATTTCACCTTCTCCTTTATAAAATGACTGAACAAGTTACAGTTTAGATTCCCCAAACGAGGTGAGTTATTAATGGCTGACAGACAGAAAGCTCTTTCAGCATTATTCTTGTACCCTGTCCAAATTTTTTTCCTGGGACTCCATGTCTCATCTTTGCTCACACTGATGTTTCAGTAGGACACATCAGTTTGGAGGCATCCTACTGAATGGAACAATGGAGATACCAGCTTCTGTGTACAGGCTTTGGTGTGTTGTGCTCCTAGAAGCTATTGAAGCATTGCTAAGCACAGAACATAACTGAAAAGACAGATCTGAATGAAAATGTGGCTTTGCACAACCTGGATAGATGGTGAAATTAAATGCATGTCAAAGTAATGTGATACACGTAGGAAAGACATCACCCTAATTCCATTTGTAAAATGAGGGATTCTGACCTAACCTTTACCAGTTTGGAGAGAGACTTTGGGGATACAATCGATATTCCCATGAAAATGGCAGCTCACTGCTCCGCAGTGAACAACAACAACAAAATTGCGAATGTTAGGAACTATTGGTAAAGCAATAGAGAACAAAAGAGAGTTCATCATTATGCCTTTATATAAATGCATGGCGTGTCTGTGTCTTTGTACTGTTCTGTTCTTTTCATCTCAGAAAGAATATAGTAGAACTGGAAAAAGGTTCAATTGTCCTTGATTGTCAAGGGCTATCAATATACGGGACGTGTGCTGTGCGAGGAATAACTAAGTAAGATAAGATTCTTCTTTCTAGAAAAGAGACAAATTACAGGGGACATGCTAGAGGGCTATAAAATCAGGAGTGAGGTGGAGAGGATGGATGGGGGTTGATGGTTCACTGTCTCTTCTGCTAGAAGTAGTAGGGATCATCAAAGTAAGGTAGTAGGAACAAGCTTCAAAACAAACAGAAGCAGGCTATTCACGCAGCAGGTAACACGTCAGTGATACTGCCTGACAAAGGACGCAGTGAATGCTAACGGTTTAGGGAGGACCAAGGAGAGACTGGACAGGATAATGGAAGAGAAATACATTGGGAAGAATACATGCTACACAGAAGCCAGAGTTTACCCAGGTAAGTTCTTGAGCTGGAAATAGGTGGTGGCTGGGAAAGTATCATGGAGGGGTATAGTCTATTCTTGCCTTTTGCTTAGTCTCCATAGTTTACCCCCTTATGGCAGCTGTAACCTCAAATCCTGTGTCCTGTCGGCCTGGATGGCTTATATTCATTGAGTAGCAATGCCCTAGCGAAGGGAGGATCCTTCAAGTCTGGTGGACTTCACTGTGCTAGGTTAATGGTTGGATTCAATGATCATAAAGGTCTTTTCCAACCTAAACAATGCTATGATTCTTGGCCTTTCTATGCAGTTGCTAGACTGCATTTAACTCATATTGACATAGGTACTAATTAAGGTGCCTTTATGTATCAGGCCAATGAAGTTCCAATTCCAGAGGTCTTCTTGTGTCCATCAGTATAAATACGCACTTTAAATTCACAGTCCAGTTTGCTTTTGTATTTTTTCTGTCTGTGCTTCTCATGCCTGTGCTATGTCATTTCTATTGCAAAACAAAGGAAGACCTTTGTAATACACAAGGAAATGTAATTTGCTTTTCACAATGGACCTAAAACCAGTGATTGATGTGTTTCAGTAATTAAATTCTGCTACCTGCAAGTCGCTGAATGTAAGATTTAGGAAGGCAAGCAGGAATGGGTGAAAATGGAAAATATATTAGCAACTTTTGTGTTCAATATTCCACCCATTTATGTTTGAGCAGGTGAACAACTTTCAAATACGTGAAGATAACCCTGTACATTGGGGAGGAAAAGACTGATAATTATCCTGCCTATTGAGAGAGGAGTGATTGAGCACTGAATGTCAGTATACATTGTCTCAGGGTAAGAAACAAAAATTGTGGGTATTGGACAAGTCAGGACTTACAAGGAAGATAGAATCCTTTTACTATGACGGTGTATTTTAACTCCATGTTGCTGTTAGATCTCATGCTGTTCTCGGAGTACACAGCACAGGGCCTCACTGTACGTAGGTACCCAAGGTAAATCTGGCAGATATACGCAGGTAGCGGAAAGATTAACCCCAAGAGTCTGCTGCTATGTGAGGACTAACGTCTTTCACTTCTCAGTTTTTCTGTTGGAGCTTGCTGTCTCTCTTTTCAGAAGACCACTCAGTGCCCAGCAGACTTGCCTTCATATTAAACAAGGCAAATGATACACATTACCTATGGTTTATTCTTTTTCTCAGCTTCTCTTCAGAGAAGAAATAGTGTATGCAGTGTAGTATTTTATTTACATATTTGAACACTTCAGACTGGTCTATAGTAGATGGACTTCCTCCATTTGAAGTCTTTCAAGAGAGCTAGATGTCCTTCTAAATTATATGTTATGGCTAAAAGTCATCTGGAAGTTACAGCCTTTATGCAGATGTTTCTGCACGAGACCCCCTGACCTCATCACCGTTGTAGACAACTAAATGAACAGGGAAATACCTTCTGGTCTTAAAGTTTATGAATAGCTGAAACACTTAACTGGCTGAAAAAGTATTGATGGCTAAATAAATGTCAGTATGTATGGCAAATTTGTAAGCACTTGGTTACTGAGCTGCATTATAACTTGGTGGGTTTTTTAGTCTTCATTTATGTGTTCCCCTGATAGAATATCATCTGTAGAGCCCTAAGATCTTTGGTGCCTGGGACAGCTACTGAATATTCAACTTGTTTTGGTACTGCTCCACAGCCTTGTCAACTGGAAGCAGGGGCATGTGAAGCCAGGCTGGAAAGTGAATCCAAGAACAAAGCACTGCTGGATGCACTGTGCAAGCCGTATTCTTCCCACTGTGTTAACACATTTATTTTGTGGTAGCTTAATTTTCTAGCTGATGATCTGATCTAATTAAGGCCCTTGCCATTAAATTAAAAAGCCATGATGATTTGACTGCATTTGGGACGCATAACAACTAAAATGTTTGACATATGGGGATATCCACACCTTGGAAATATGGTGCCTTATGAAAAGTAGCAGTAACAGCCAGGCTCTTGTTATGGGCAGAAGAAAGGAGACACCAAAACCATTTCAGATTTACTCAGAGCTGTGACACAACCTCAATATCGGGTAACTTGTTGTACAATTATTATTTTGAGATAAAAAGTGATGCTATATTTCCTTACTGAGATCTTTGCTTTGAAAGTGAAGTTCAGCCATACAAAGGATGCTACAAAGCCTTTGTTTTTCTGCAGTCATCAAACAGGGGGCTAGTGAGGTGAAGACTTCATACTGACTTTTGTACACAAGCAGTGGTCAAAACAGGATTTCAGGTGTACCCGTATGGATATCTGCAATTACCTGCATAGAAAGGAAAAGTCCCAATATGCTGCTATCTATCCTGTTTCTTGTCTGCAGAAAGTGCTGGGATACTCATTGTATATGCTGCTAATGAACACAGGGCCATTTTGATCACTGCAGCAGGATAAATTTCATCTGTTGCAGATACCTGAGAAAATAAATGTGTAGGACAAATACTATAAAATTATAACCGTACAAGTTGTAAGCATTCATATCAGAGCAGTATTTTTAAAAGTGGTGTTAATTTTAAGGACTCTGCTCCTCTTATTTACAACATGGGGATTGTTTCTCATCGAAAGTCCTCAAATCGCTAATGCTTGCAGCTAACAGCTTCCAAGTGAGTTACGGACCAAAAGCTACAGTAGAAAACTAGTCAATGAATGATTAAAAATGGCATATATGTTACAAAAAGTTAAAATCTGCTTGCAAAGTTTTCTGAAAGTTTCTTTTTTCCTTTCCCTTCCCACACTAATGATAAACAGCTTTGTGATAATGTAGTTTTGTTTTGTAGCTCAATGGGGAGCAGTTACTTGTTCTCTTCCTTTTGATACGTAGACTTTTTAACCCTGCTTAGCTTAGCAAGAGAGAAATACGTTTCAAACCTAAGTACTTTCTCCTGTTTGCTTGTAAGTCCACTTTATTTTACTTTAGCTATTGCCTTCTGGATGTCCCCACACTTTAATTGGTTCAGTATAAGACACTCGATGGGCACCATGATAAAAGGTACAACTTTGGAAGAAGAAAGGTCACATCTAATATACATGTCTAAACAATAAATACTCATTTGCTCATTTCACTCATCTAGTGTGAAGGAACTCTCTTTTTCTTTATACTTTTAACAGCAGTTTCACATTATTTTTACCTTCTGTCTATTTTGTTATTAAATAATGGTTACAGCTGTCACAGGTGGTACTGCAGTAATCATGATTATTCAAATGAGAGGAAAAATATTTTTGGTTTAACAAGAAAAAAAAGCAAACGAAAGTAAGTAATATGAAATGCAATCCTGATTGCCCCCTCCAAAAGAAATCCTTATCTACATTACATAACCTATCAGATTCTTTTGTGCTCTTTCTTGATATTTTTGCTTAGAAATTACCTTCTGCCCAAACATTTTTTATGTCATTTGATGAATAAAGTGACAAAAAGTGGTCCTTTCTTTGAGACTGAGGCTATTTCATCAAGGACAACAGAGATTGCTGTAGACTGGTGTAACTCTCAAAAAGGATGTTTTTTTTGCAGAGCCATGAACACAGGACACAGCACTGAGAGGAAGTGCTGAGGACAAGGGCCAGGGCCAAGATACTGCAATGTGCCACGGCACACCAGGGACTTCAGCCTACATCTATTTCTGGCCAGTATATACCCATTTATTCTGGTGTCAACATTGCTACTGTAACTAGCTTTTCTCCTTCAGACATATTGGCCCATCTCCCAGGATGTATTTATCGAATACAATATTATTAAATTTCATTTCAGACTCTCTTTTGCGAATGCAAAGCAAGCCAAAATACCATGTCTCTTCTTGTACGGCTCATCTCAGCTCCCTGCCCAGCAGCACTCTGTATGGTTCCACCTGTAGTAAATCTGACAGTGTTCTACCTGCAGTGCACTTGTGCATACCCTCCCAATAACTTTGAGCCCTTGGGTGAGTGCAAGGACATCTGACTGAGAGACAGAAGTCTCAGAGCAATGTGGGAAACGGAAGTCTGAGTTTATAGTTCAGGTCACATGGTGTGTGTTTTTTCTTTTCCAAATCAAGAAAGTAAATGTTTGATAAAAAGTGTTTTTTGGTTAATGAATGTAATAGACAAGAACGTAAGACCCTTTCATCCCATACTGGCAGCAGACTGAACCACTGAACTCTGTGCAATTTGTCCAATAACATCAGCAACAAAAAGAACCATGGGAAGAGTATTTTGACAAAATCTGCAGATGGCCTATAAAGTACACAACACTTTTGCTGACCGCTGAAGGCAAACAGGCTCTGGAGAATTTGGAAGGAAGCAAGAGTTACTTCATTGCATTACTGCTAGAAATTACTGTCCAGTCCATTAGTGACTAAGGAATATGGTGGTGTCTATTAAAGATAAATGTTTAAAAAATAGGAGAACTTTTCCAAGATCTCCAAAAGAGCTGGCTAGGAATGTGTCATGGAAACCCAGGGAAAAAGCAAGAGGCTGGAAGAATACTAAATTTATGATAATACTCTAAAAGCAAGGGGGATAGCATAGATTACCTAGAGAGTGTCTAACCTGTCATCAGTACAAGGTGGAGCAGCAGAAACACTGATGAAAGATTAAAATCTGAAAAGAAATAAAAGATAAAAAATAGAATATGTAAACATGAAACAATATGATTTTATGGAAAAGAGGTCTTGTGAAACAAACCTGATATATTTTTATTTTTAATTTAAATCTGGTTTATCTAGACAGATGGGTAGACTTCTTTAAGACATTTGGCTTAGCCTTGCATTTGACCCTTATTTTAAAAAGTGCCTCTTATAATATCAGTGTTGAATAAGTGAAATGGTATTAAGCACTGGCTAAATGCTAGATCTCAAGCAATAAATGCACAGAGGAAAATGTCACTGAACGAGATTCTTCTATGGGTTTAAGGGTTATAAAGTCCTGATTCCAAAACTGCTTTAACAATATGCTAAGAAGTGCCACCTGGGGTTGTATGCACTGGTATATTGGGTCTGGCTGAGATGCAGTTAATTTTCCCCACAGCAGCCCCCACAGTGCTGTGCTTTGTACTGGTAGCTAGAACGGTGTTGATAACACACCAGTGTTTTGGTTACTGCTGGGCAGTGCCGGCACAGCATCAAGGCTGTCTCTGCAACATTTCCCCCCACCAGTAGGCTGGGGGTGGGCAAGATCTTGGGAGGGGGCACAGACAGGACAGACGACCCAAACTGACCAAAGGGATATTCCCTACCATATGGCATCAGATCAGCAATAAAAGTTAAAGAGAAAGGAGGGGGAGTAGGGGGCATTTCTTTTCCGACGTTTGTCTTCTGGAGCAACCGCTACACGTACTGAAGCCCTGCTTCCTGGGAAGTGGCTGAACATCGCCGCTGAAGGGAAGTAGAGACTAAATCTTTTGTTTTCTTTTGCTTACGCACATGGACTTTGCTTTCTGCTTATTAAACTGCATTTATCTTGACCCACTGGTTTGGTTATTTTTTTTTTCCTTCCATCCTAATTTCTCCCCTCTGTCCTCCTGAGTAGGGGAGTGATGGAACAGATTGATGGCACCTGGCATCCAGCCAAGGTCAACCCACCACAACTGGTGATCACTGATGAGAAATAAGGAAATGATTTAACTTCCACATGCTAGAATAAGATTAATTCTAGAACAACACCTCTCATTTAAAAAATTGCAATTTCACCTTCATTTTAAAAAAATTGTTGAGAAATTGGAGACAATGATAGAACGACACAAAAATTATGAGACCTGTAAGAAATGCTTCACAAAGAAAAACTCACAATGCTCAGTCTGTTTATCAGACACCAAACTTGGTGACAGTGTATAAATATCTTAATGAAGAAAAAATCTGGTTTTCTAAAGGACTCCTCTGGAATCAATGCCTGGAAACAGAAAGCGGGCAAATTAATCTGAAAAATATGGCACAGATTTTTAGTAGTGATTTCCATCACATCAGATTATTCACAGGAGAGGTGGATTTTTTTCCACTACTTAGTATGTTCATCAGGATTTAATACCTTTGTAGAAACCATGCTTTTGTCAGAAACAAGTTTTTAGGCTCCATGTAAAAGTGATGTATAATTGGCTTGTGATATAAAGACTAGACAATATAATGGTCCTTTCTGGCTTTAAATTTAATGAATCTAAAAATCTAGATGATTTTTAGAGAATTCCTGTGCATCTCGTACTGAAATACATGTATGTTAGCCATCTGCAAAAAAGTATAAAGGGCTGTACACAATTCAACCAAGAAATGAAGTGCCCTGAACTCTCAAGAGGACCTTTTTGTAGAAACAGCAAGAAACAGCAGCCTCTGTTTCAGCAGTTGAATGAAGGCCAACTATTCAAAAGGATGAAAAATTAACACCTTCTGTTGCTGCCAGTAGGGCAGTATAATACCTTGTCGTGGCTGAAACCAGGACATACCTGTAGCCTAGCACGTGCTCACCTGTGAGTCAGTTTAAGACTTCTGGGCAAACAAAAGCTGTGTATCAGAAGACCACGAAGCATTACTGAGACAGCCAATCCCAAATGTACATGGAAATTTAGTAGGAAAAAGGGGGGAAAAGGGTGACCAGGTAAAAAGGGGAATGTTTCTGGAGTTATCAAATGTTTGATTAACACAAAAAACTTGTGGCCAGCTTGCAAAGATATTGGATTTAGCAGAAGAATTATTGAGAGTTAAACAAACTTGTATTTATGTAAAGACACATATCACAGTGAATGAAAGAACATTACTTTAAAAAAATTGATTGATTTAATTTCCATCTTTCACCAGGAGACTATTCCTTATAAAGAAAGAAATACTTGAGTCCTTTGCAAAGTCTGAGATCCAGTCAATATTCACTCCCTCCTTTAAAGGGTTGTCACACTTTTTTCCTATTGATCAATGATCTGTGAGATGGCCAAGCTTCAATCAAAGGAAATGTTATTATTCTGCAGGTAAAAGTGCTTAAAACATGCGAAAGGCTGTTTGCTTAAAGTTTAATGGATAAAGTTTTGTTAGTCTACAGACAAAAAGCGTTTATTTATCATTGGGTGTGAAGTCAAGAGTTCTGTAAGTTTGCTAACAATTCTGATGAGTTACAGATAAAATTATAGGAATGATCATAAATAATACCCTGAAGCCTTAGAATATTGCCTGTGAGGAAAGGAGAGTCTGTTTCCATCTGTAAATAAAAAAGAAAATATGCCCAATGTCTAGCATTCAGATTCAAGATAAATAAAGGTCTTAAAAGATATAGACTTCTATGGACAGACGAAACTCCATGAATTCACTGGCAGATGTTCATACTTTGTGGCTGAGCACTGGGGGACAGGGGGAACAGAACAGTTATGCCCCCAAAGCTGCTGTTTCCTGCAATATTAACTGAATCATCTGAAACTCCCAGTTCTGGCAAGCCGGCTTGGAAACTTTAGAGGAAAGATCTTCACTCTGGATTGCAGCTATATCACTGACAATTTTATTTTCAAAGTTCTTGTGGTGATCCCAGTTGGTAAGTGCAAGTAAGTCAAAATCCCTTACCCACGAGTTTATGTATTCTGTAAAAAGTTTTGTTGTATTCCACCAGCATATGAAGGTGCACAGAGATTCATAAGATTGAGAGATGAGAAGAAGGAAGCATATAATATACTAGAATCTTAGTATGTAGTATGAAGCATCCTGGTTCCAATTTAGGGAATTAAAAGTAAAGATGGTTGGTTAAAAAAAAAATTATTTCACTGTATTTTAAATATTTCATTGCAACCTTAGATGAATCAGGAGCCTAGGTCTGTATTATCGGAAAGCTGCTTCTCAGATTTTTTTGCAGTTACCATACTTGACTGAAAACTCCATAATTCCCAGGGAAAGGCTGACATTGGCTTTCCTTAAAACATAACTCCTAAAAAACTGAAATGCTTGAGAAAATGCTTTATGGCTGTTATTCTTCAGTTTGGAGAAAAGGAGGCCGAGGGGCAACCTCATTTCTCTCTGTGGCTTCCTGAGGAGGGGAAGTGAAGAGGCAGGTGCTGATCCCTGGTACTCAGTGACAGGACACGTAGGAATGATTCAAAGGTGCACCAGGGGAGGTTTAGACTGGACTTTAGGAAGCATTTCTTTACTGAGAGACTGCTCAAACACTGGAACGGGCTTCCTAGGCGGGTGGTCGATGCTCCAAGCCTGTCATTTGTACAATGCCCTTAATAATATGCTTTAACATTTGCTCAGACCTGAACTGGTCAGGGACTAGATGACCAATGTATGTCCCTTCCAACTGAAGTAGTTCTGTTCCATTCCATTCCATTCCATTCCATTCCATTCCATTCCATTCCAAACACTCACACAGGCTGGCCAGGGAGGCTGTGGAGCCTCAAACATGTCATGTCCTTAAGGACCTGGGGGTGCTGGTTGACGGCCGGCTGAACATGAGCCGGCAGTGTGCCCAGGTGCCAAGAAGGCCAACAGCATCCTGACCTGTATCAGCAATAGTGTGGCCAGCAGGAGTAGGGAAGTGATTGTGCCTCTGTACTCAGCACTGGTGAGGCCGCACCTTGAATCCTGTGTTCAGTTTTGGGCCCCTCACTACAAGAAGGACATTGAGGTGCTGGAGCATGTCCAGAGAAGGGCCACAAAGCTGGTGAGGGCTCTGGAGAACAAGTCTTACGTGGAGCAGCTGAAGGAACTGCGGTTGTTCAGTCTGGAGAAGAGGAGGCTGAGGGGAGACCTTATCGCTCTCTACAACTACCTGAAAGGGGGTTTTGGTGACGAGGGTGTTGGTCTCTTCTCCCAAGTAACTAGTGATAAGATGAGAGGAAATGGCCTCAAGTTGCACCAGGGGAGGTTTAGATTGGGTATTAGGAAAAAAAAATTCTTTACAGAGAGGGTGGTCAGGTGTTGGAACAGGCTGCCCAGGTAAGTGGTGGAGTCACCATCACTGGAAGTATTCAAAAAACATGTGGATGTGGCACTTTGGGACATGGTTTAGTGGGCATGGTGGTGTTGGGATGATGATTGAACTTGATGATCTTAAAGGTCTTTTCCAACCTTAATGATTCTGTGGTTCTGTGCCTACGGTCACGTGTGTCTGGTGTGTTGTGCCTACAGTCACAGGCAGACAGAACAAAGGTATGTTCCCTCCACTTGGGACCTCAGGTCCCCACCACCTCAACAAGAGACTTAACACAGCAAGGAACTTCAGGGCATGCTCCCACTTACTGACATCCCCTTCCTCTTTTTGCTTCCAGAAGGCTTTGGACAGGAGGCACATCGGATGTATGGTTCCGCACATGCTGACCTGCAGAAACATGGCACCGGAGTCGGGCACACATGCAGCAAGGGTAAAGAAAGCTTTGGCAGTGCCTGGGTCTCAAGGCAGGCACTCAGGCAGGACAGGCCACGTTTCTGGGAGGCACTATCTGCAGCGCAGCACTCTAGCGCGGTGTGCAGGGAGCTCTCCCGAAGCGGGGAAACCTCAGGGGAGCGGAGAGATGCGGGCCCCAGCGTGGCCTCTCCAGCCCCCTCGCTTGCCCTTGCAGGGGGCAAGCTGGTAGCCAGAGACAGGAGCCACAGGATCCTTTCCACTTGTGCCAGGGACATGACTTGCATTTTGCTTGATCGTCAGGGTTTGCAGGGCCCTGGCAGAAAGAATCCAAGAGAAGAGGGAGGAGTTTTGTCTCTGCCCCAGGGCCTGTAGCCCTTCTTTTCAAGAGAGCTGGGGGCCAGACCACTTGGACCAGAAGACTTTCCACCTCTCTACGTAAGTCAGGGTCATCCACCTACGGTCCCTGTTTTCATTTCAGTTACATTTTTTGGGGGGGTCTTCACGCTTTGTCCCGAGAGCTCCTGGGAGCTCGCTCCTGCCGGGCGGGTTTGTACTTGCAGGGATGCCCAGGACCCGCCGAGCCGGGTGGTGGGGATGAAGGCTGGGGCTTGCCGGCTGGGTGATGCGGCTCTGGCAGCTGTGATGGCACAGGGGACAGGTCACAATGGGAGCCGTCCCCAGGGGCATCACCGGGCAGCCCCACCGCCATTTGGCTTGGGCGAGCGGTGAGTGCAGCACGCAGGGGAAGGCTGGGCTGCATGGGGGACGGGGCAGGTGGTCGGGGGGTTTCTGGCCCGCAGCGAGAGCCCAGCCCCTCAGGGCAGGCCACGGTAGCGCCCTCGGGGCGGGGGCAGAGGTGCTCGGGCCTCCCAGAGGTGCCGGGTGCCCAGAGAGGCTTCGGCGAGGTGGCGGGTGCCCGTGGCTCCACGGGACGCCGCTGGGTAGCAGGGATGGGGCCTGCGGAGACTCGGCTCTGGCGTCTCCTGCCCTTTCAGGGGGCACAGGCCAGCCAGGGGCTGGCCATCAGGGCGGCTTGGGCAGCATGGGCCCCATGCTGTCTGCAGCCAGGGCCTGCGGCCCCTTCGAGCCCGTCGACACCCGTGCCCAAACGCTTTTTTCCTGGCGCAGCCCCAGGCTGCCCCCCGGGCAGTGCTCACAAACCGTGCCCTTGCTCCCTGCCCCCCACCTCGCCCCCTCTCCCACCGGCCCCCAGCTCCGGGCGGCTCCCGCCCCGCTCCCCCAGCCCTGCTGAGCCCCCTTTTCTCCCACCTCCGCCAGGCCATGGCTGCGGCAATCGCCCTCGTCCTGGCCGTGCTGGCCATCCAGCACGGGCTGAAGCACGATCACCAGATCGATGAGGCCACGGCCGCTGGGATGCAGCGGCGTGAGGAGTACCTGCGTCAGGAGATGACCCGGCTGCTGCGGGAGATCGAGCGGAGCAGGGACGCGGAGGTCGCCACGCTCCTTTCTGCGTTGCAGCAGTGGCCGTTTTGGACCGTCGCAGGAGCCCTGGTCCTGCTCGCTGAGGCCTGCTGGCTGGCCAGGGAAGTGAAGCTTGCCTCTGGCGCCTGCACCGAGCAGGACAGCTCCAGCAGCGAGGAGGACGATGACGAGGAGGAGGAAGACCTCAGCGGTGCACACGAAGCTGTCAGGTTTTTGGCTGTGCCCACCCCACCGCCAATGCCGGGCCTGCCGGACAGCTGCAAGGTGCTGAAGGAGCTGGTGGGTGACCTCCTTGGTGTCTGCCGAGTGCTTTGCAAGAGGACTTTCATGCCACAGATGCACCCAGCCACTGGGATGGACGGCACCTCTGAAGCCTGGAGCGTCCACGAGAACAGCATCGCCTACCGCCTGCTCGTCTTCCTGCGGCCACCCCCCGGGCACTCTTTCAGCCTGGAGCTGGACACCACGGGGCGGCTGCCAGCAAGGCACTCCAGCATCCATGTGGAGCTGGAGTGCATGTGCTCGAGGGAGCAGCTGCTGGGGGATATTTTGTGCCTTCTCCACCAGCCCGACGACAAGCTGCCGAGGGATCAGAGCTCGGCTCTCCTACGCACCCTCTGCACTTGCTCCTGCTTGGACGTGGAGAAAATTGCTGGCTGGGTCCAAGTGCTGGTGAGATCAGCCTGGCTGCTTTTGCCTCAGTCGCACCACTGCCAGCTGACGGTGCTGCCCTCCTCCCAGTCCTGCCGGTTCCAGCTGTCCGGCACCTCCAAGATGAACATCTGCACCGAGATGATTTTTGCAGTGCAGCCAGGCACCTCAGGCGCCTACCTGAGCCTGGAGTAGGCAGAGGCCAGCTCTACCAGCCGCACGCCGTGGCTGGAGAGCCGCGCTGCTGTCGAGATGCAGCGCCTCAGACTCCAGGCAAGGCACAGCCAGCAGCACCGTTTCCACCTCAGAGGTCTCCAGCTCGGCGCCCATATGCTGATGGTGGAGCACAAACCAGGCGTGGAGATGACACCGCTCAAGAGGAGCTCAGCATAACCAGAGTTTGGGCAACCTCCGCCGGTCCAGCTAAGATCCTGTTGCAACTGAGGCTCCTGGTACCACCTGTAACAGGATGGGACCACCCACCCTGTTGGAAAGAGTTGACTCCCTCTGGGACCTTGACGCCATGCAAAGATGACAATAAACTAGCTTATTTTAACCAACCCCCTGCCTGTGAGTGTCTGTGCAACACCTTGTTGGGGAACGTGGGCAGGGAGCAGGTTGCTCCCTGCTCAGATGCAGAGGAAGCGGGGTAGCATTTTGAGGTAAGTCAGTAGTAGCACTGGAAGAGGCTTCCTAGACAGGTGGGTGATGCCCCAAGACTGTCAGTGTTTAAGAGGCATTTGGACAATGCCCTTAAGAATATATTTCAACTTTTGCTTAGCCCTGAAGTGGTCAGACAGTGGGACTAGATGTTCATTCTAGGTGGCTTCCAACTGAAGTAGTTCTATTCTATTCTATTCTATTCTATTCTATTCTATTCTATTCTATTCTATTCTATTCTATTCTATTCTATTCTATTCTATTCTATTCTATTGCTTTCTGTATGGTATCTCTGCTTAGATCTCCCAGCTGAAATCAGAGCTTTTGGTCTATTAGTGCTGCTTATACAACTAGAAAAGACACTCTGTCCAAAGTGTCCAAGTTGACAAGACAGAACACATAATTATTATTCAAAGCAATGTATTAGTCTTATTTTGCAAATGAAGACCTGAAGTATGTAGAGAGCTGAAAGGCTTGCTTTTAATATGACTGTTAACGTTTTTTATTCATGCAGGTTCATCTGGGGCCAAGCCTGGTTTTGCATATACTGAATAACTATTCCAGCACCTCATTTCACACACAATCAGCTCTGCTTACACTGAATTGCTATTCAGTACCTGTCTATTTCCTGTTTCTTTCAGAAAAAACACCTGCCATTGTAAGCCAGGATATTACCATCTAATTCTGTCACATGCAGCCCCTGAGGCAGAACTGGGAAGTGAACCCAGATTCAATTCCTGAGCAGTTCCTCACATACAAGGTCATTTTTCCCTATGGCTGGTAATGGTGAATAAATGGTCATGGTAATGGTAACTAAGGATAATAGCATTGGCTATCTTTTGCCAACTTTGCTTTTAACTAAGCCATAGTTCAAGTTAGCATCCCACTCCAGTTCATTTGTAATTAGCCAGCCTCTAACAAATATTTACATGGCACGTATCCTGACATGTTTTTTACTCCCCTGCCATATTAAAAGCTAAAATGACAAACTTTCATTTGCTTTAGCCTGAATCCAGTTTGACACCTCCTGGTTCAGTGAGCTCCCTGGCACATTTCTGCTGAAACCCCACATGCACGTGTGCTCTATTGCAAATGCTGAGTAAGCACCGTGATTTAGATGAAACACTGGGCCTGGGGCTACAGCAAACTGCATGGATTATATAATCCAAGTGCACATTCACTTTCAAAGGTGTATCTGTAACTGTCAGCCATACAGGAGTTCTCTCAACTACATTTCCTCTGGTTCATGTATTAACAGTTGGTTGCTTACCAAACTATACTCTTAAAGGAAAAATGTCTTAATGTCTCAGTGCAAGGGTGACCAGGTTAATGAAAATCATTACTCATGAATACATTACACAATGACTAAAAAAACCCCTATCAAATGAATATAATTGCCAAAGAGCATTTGTTCCTTAATAAAAACAACCACCACCACAAGTGCTGCAATAATGCATTTAAATTGCAAGGCATACTCACTAGGTCAAGTACCCTGATGTGTTAGGTGCTGTGCCATCGCAGGGTAAATGTTACACTTGAACTCAAAGGCATAAATATAAAAACTAAAATGTAAAATAAATAAATGACGAGAGAATCTGAGTAGGTTAATTGGAAAAGAAATAAGAAATGGCATAACAAAATAAAATCAACTGTGTAATTCACTGTTCTTTTCTTTGAACTTATTCAATTATGCAAAAAATTATTCTTAGAAATAAGTTATTTGAGAGAGAAAGTTGGTTAAATAAAATCAAACCTATTACTCGAATGATTTAGCATGTTTGTGATAGTTTCTTTCTTTTAGTTTTTCAGGCTATAAGGTTTATCAGCCCTGTTGGTAAAGGAAGACCTTTCATGAAAGAACAAGGAACCAAGTGAGTTATATATAAATTAGAAAAAAAAAATTGAGGTAAATTTCCTTCAATCTTGTGTTGCCTACCATTGACTTTATGGCACTGACAATATTAACAATGGGATCCAGCTTTCTATATACTGAGATGTAATTAAAATACACATAAAGCTCTGTGCCTATATTCAAAATACACTGAGAAATTCATGCAAGTTGGGCAAAATTCAATACTACATTCTGAACAAGCTTTTTCATACCATGATTCCTCCTACACAGAAGCTTTATTCTTAATTTTCTCTCACCAAAAGACCGGAGAAAGGGGTTTTGTGAAAAAAGCTGAAGGTCACACTACCAAGGCAATATTAAACTAAGGGGAAAATGTGTCGCAGAACTGAAGGCATTAACATTTAAACCAACCTGATTTAGATGATACAGATGTAAAACTTGATCTTTTCATACAGTGAAGCCTCTTTTATTGTTACGAGCTGTAGCACTGCATATCCCTGTTATAAATGCTGTGTTTACTCCATTTCCCTTGGAATGAAGAAGTTCCTGTGTGGCACAGAACTTGAATTACTATCCTTATGTCCCTCCTCCGATCAATAGCCTATGTTCAGAGCATGCTGGGACAGGGAAGAAAAGTGACCAAACCAGGGATGATTCTGGCTCTCCTCATGTAGGGGATGGCCCCTTTGCTGGTGTAATCTCAGCCTGGGTCTAGGTGGGGGAAGAGTCAGGCGGCTGTGCTCACAGCTGGGACAGCCTCTGCTCCACCAACCCAAAGCACAGGGCACAGGACAAAAACTGTCCCACTCTTTAAAGGACAGGTGTAAAATGGCCCATAGTGCTTTCCTTTTCAGTGTCAAGAGTGGAAGAATGGTGTGGCAGGGGAAAGAAAGGGCGATGCTTTGCCTGCTGGCACTGGTGAGCCCTTCAGTCCACCTAGATGTTCATAAAACCCCAGCCTGATGCACTGAGGCTTCTAGCACTTAGCTTTCCTCTTCACTAATATTTCAGTGTTATCCCATGGCATTACTTCAGTCCATTTTTGTCTCTGGTCTAATAGATTAGAACCTTGTGCTAAACTTTGTCCAAAAAAATCTACTTCACAGAATGAAAACTGTCTGTCAGAGCAAAGTAGCCATGCCAGCTTAGTACAAAAATACCTCTTTTAACATAGTGAAGTGTCTTCTAATGATCTAAGCTCAGGAATTCAAAGTAGTTCTTTATTTCTTTAAAACAAACAAAAACCCCTCAGTCATGGCTTAAATAACCCTTAATTTAATGGCTGTCAAACTGGCAAAAAGCCAGATTTTATTACAGATCCTAAATGACTGTGCTTAATTTATGCCAAGATATCTTATCTATCATCCCCCCATAGCATTATCTTAGTTCATTGCCTTATTTGGTTGTAGGTTATAAGCTATAACGTTATTTTAGCTTGAAAATAGGGAGAAGAAAAATGACTGTAACAATCTGGGTATTCATGCATTTACCAGCTGCTCTGAAGATAAGATAGGTAATACTGGGAACCTTTGGCTTTTTGTGACCACATTCTAAAGTAAAAGGTATCTACTGTAAAATGCACATATCTCTATATTGAAGTGTGGTTTTGAGGGAACAGAGAAGGTCAGATGTAATTTGATGTCATATTACACCATGTGTTGACTTAAGAAATCAGAGGTGCAAATCACTTAATATTAACGTAAGATGAATAAGAGCAGGATATTTCACCAGAAAAGACCACAGGAAGCTTCAAAATGCATTAATGAGGTAAATACTGATGCACATTTAAAACGCTTTTTGAAGAAATTCACTCTAAGTATTAGCTAATGCAAATATGTAAACATTTGCACAGGAAAACCCAATTAAAAATCATTTGAGGTCACAGAAAGATTTAGTTAGGAGAAACTTTCATTTCCTTTTCTTTTCTTTTTCTCTTTCTTTTCCTGTTAAATTGAAAGAACTAAAACCTTAGACGTCAAAGCAGGTACCTACAAGGCATCTAAATCACAGTAAGCCATGTAGATAGCTGGAACATTAACTCCTTTTATTCAGCAGCATCAAAAGCTGGATGCTGGACAGGATGCCATGAACTCAGCTGCCTATGGAACTTGAGGCATGTGACAGCTGATCTCCAAAATACATTTATGTGGAGTATTTTTGGAAGGAGTGGTGATGTATGAGGGATGTTTTACTCTCTAGACTGGTAGGTGCCTACATGCAGGAAGACATGAGCAGTGGTGGTGGTGGAGAAGCCAGGAAGAGTGCAGTGCAAGGTATCTTTGTAGAAATGGTTCTGACCTGTGCTGATGGCTGAGGGGACAGAAATGCTGTTTAGACCACAGTCTCTGTGAACATGTGGTTTTATTTATTCATGCTCTACACATGCATACATATATTTTTATTCCGAATCAGACAGAATCCAATCTTCCTGGACAGGAAGAATCATTTCATGGCAGTTCCTGTAAGACACGCATCACAAAATATTACTCAGTTACACCTTCTCTGAGACTTGTGTTTTGCTAGCAGATACATTCTATAAAAGTATCCAGCTTTGATTTGAAGACACACATAGAGGTATAATATATTAATTTCCTTAAAAGTTTGTTATATTTTTGCTTTAAAAAAAAGAAAAAAAAAAGTCACGTTAGCTTTTCATCACAGTCACAGATGTTTTTTTCTGCACTGAAGAACATTTTCTACATTGAAGAACATGTTAGCACCAGGTTATTTCCTCTGCAGGAATACACTCATATATTCATACACCCATACATTCATACACCACAATCAAAGCTGGGTATTTGATTATCTTTTACAGTGGAGTGGGGATGGGTTTGAGGTCTGAAGCATTCTTAGGTGACACCAGTAGTTTTTCATTTGCTGGGTTAAGAGGTAATCTAGTTAAGTGGTCTTGTATTTCATATATACTCTCCAAATTCAGAAAATGACTTGCATGGAGGACCAGACTGAACTCATGATCGGTGCTGCAGTCATTCCAAGAAGTGGAGCTGCTGAGGGAAGTGAGAGGAGATTAGTAAAAACACACAGTTCATAACCATAATGTGAACCACATTTTTTATGAGTTTTCCTTTCCCCAGCCTACCTTCAATCTCTTCTTAAGAAAACAACCAGCACTTGGTGACTGATGCAGCAGGCTGGCATCCCTTAAAACTCTCTTTATCTAAGCATTGAGCTGTTTGTATTCTAATAGTAGGAGGTAGGTGGGTTTTTTGAGGTCCTGCTTATTGCTTCGCTCATCGGAACAAAAAAAATCCAGACGCTGCTGTCCATGCAGGGTTTTGTGTCATCCTCAAGTATGGTAAAAAAAAGGGTGTATAATATGAACAGGGTTTAAAATATATTTTTAAATGCAGCATTTGACTTGCCTTTTTTGTTATTTTTTTGGCCAGTCATAATGTGTGAAGAGCAACAGCAGTGAAACTGCATTCTGTGTACACATTGACTGGTGGGCAACTTAGCGAAGGAATATGTTTCTGCCAAAACAGCCTTGCCTAGCTGAGTTTTAATCATAAATACTCAACAAAGGTTTCCTGATATTTGAAATGTTCTTCAGATATACAATACTGTTGGGCTGTGAGTTGCTGCCACCACCTTTGATCAGAGGGCCTAACTGCAGCTACTCATACCTCTTGTGTCATGTCAAACCTGGGCAATTCCCACTCAGGATCCCTGGGCCATTGCCGATGAGCACAGGCGTCCCCAGCCTGACTCTCCTGTGCCATCGCATGTGGGCTAAACCAGCAGCTGAAGCTGTCTGCTGTGAAGCTTGGCAATCCTAGGTCTCACCTCTGGCCCCAGAAAACTTACCTTCATAAGCACATATTTTGAAAAAACAAATATTTCAAGGAGAATCTCCACTCACCTAGCACTTAGTTTCTAGTCCTTTTCTTTGCCTGTGTATGGTACCATTTGCATAAGCTCATGTATAGCAGTTACAAAGCTAGAAAGAGAAGAGGGTTGTAGGTGGCCTAAAGTTTCTCCCACCCGTGCAACATGTACACATTTTAATGTATTTATATACCAACACAGATTCATATGTAAATTTTTATATATGCACATATACAGGTATATACATGTGTTAATTTGAAGGTCCATCCTTAAATTCTTAAACTAATTCTGGGAATATTTGTGATGGTGGTGAAATAAATAGGGGAAGGAAATTTTCGAGCTTGCTGTTGCTGACTTGTTGCAGTGTTTATTGTCCAGTCCTCAGAGAAGAAATCCTTTCCAACACAGGGCCAGCTGCCCTACGTGCGCTCAGGTCACTCGTTACAGGACACACATTTTCACAAGTCAGTCTGTTTCCAACACCGATTTCTAAGTTGCAAGGTAAGATTTCAGCCTGTAGACTTTGATGTATGTCTATGCATAGCTATATCAATTAAGAATGTCAAAAGTTTCGTGCCCCTAACATAAAAGTCCCACATTTTCCCCCATGCTTTTCCTGGAAGGTTCACTGAGAGTGTGCTATCACTAGGAATTATTTGACCTGTGATATGTTTGCTGTGAAGATGACTTGCACCTGGACATCCGTTGAGGCATCTTAGGCACTGATTATTCTGCTATAAAGTGTGTCCATATGTATGCTCAGTGACCCAGGATTTTCAGATACATAGAAGTAGCTCTGATGTGGCTGCTAGACATCTGGAAATCCTGGACACCTGACCAGACTTCAAATTCAACCTGGCTAAAATATCCAGGGAAAAATGAAAGCTTGTCACACAAATTTGGATGTACAATACCTGCCTTGGTATAGCTTTACCATAAGAAATCAAAGAGTAGAACAGGCATGTGTAAACAAGAATACAGAACATTGCATTTTTTCAACATGTGAAAAATATTCCTCCTGCAAGAAAGCTTATCCTCCTGAAGAAACTGGCACAAACTGTACTGTGACTCCCCAGGGAGTCTGCTGATATCAGCAAATCCACCCAAAAGCAGTCACTTAAGGAGTTCCTAGACGTTTTCCAGAGTCATTTGAGCTTCTGGGATTTTCAGTCTGAAATCCTGTTTCCAGACATCTAACCCCTGGATACTGTAAAACCCCCCAAAATTGTTTATTTTGAACTCTGAGGCTCTCTTTACTGAGGCTACTAGAGGGCTTCTGTACAACAACAGTAATCATCATTTCTCTTAGAGTGGAATGAAACACTGCCCAATTAGTCTGGTGCAAGGCAGGGTTTGTGTATGAATTATAACTAATGCAGAATTGAAAGGGAATTTTTTTGTTCCCAGGTTAAGCACTTCTGGTGAAATTAGCAAATGTGATTCCTTTTTTCCCTCAAGACATGAAGCTGGAGAAAAAAGCAAGAAGAGAAGGAAGCAGCTTCTGCATTTTTCTTCTAATCAGCCATGCGTATTAGCGAATAAGACAAGACAGGAAGGTAATAGGAGAATCAGGCAAGCAGCCAGATGACATTGTGTAAGGCATCTTTGTATAACTGCCAGCTAGTGTCTTATAATATTGAACACTGAAGTTTCTATTTAGCAGTGTTGATTGAATGGTAAAAAAAAAAAAAAAAAAATCCAGGCAAGGATAATGTCTGTAATCAGCACTGCACGATTGCTATTGTCTATGCTTGGTACACTTAATGGAGAAGCTAATTACCATGTGTTCATTTTTTATTACGTTTACTATATTGCATGGAGAAGTAATATGATTTTTTTTTCCCCTCCATGGGTTTACAGAAAACAAACAATACAAACAAAAACACGATGGATCCCCCTCTCCACCCCCAGCCCTAATTAATTCTCATTAGGGCTACCGTTTTTATTTCCAAGAGGAAGTCAGAAGGCGAGGATAGCATGCTTGATGAGCTTGCTAACCTAGCCCAGTGTGTGCTTGGACTGGCCTGCCGATGCGTTTGAATGTGACAGGAAGGAAACTGCACAAACCCGACGCACAGTCGTTTCATTTAACTTCTCTGAGACACATTCATTTACCTATCACTTCTCATGCAGCTTTACAGAATCAAAAAGGCAAAGCACCCCTGAAAAGTGGCGGACTGACAACTTCTTTCTGTATGGCTGGAGAGGAGCAATGCCATGGAAGCACACTCCCAGAATGACATGGCAGTGCTCTCAAATTTTTTGACCCAGTCCTACAGTAGCTAGGTGTGAGAACGTTGGTCCCTTTCTGATCCTCAGGCCATCCTCTGTGCCTGTTTGGTGCAAACTGTCTGGCTGAGCTTACACTTTCTGACGGCTCTTGCGGGGCACCTGCTACCGCCAACGCAGGCAGAGGTCCCTGCAGGACACCGCCGGTGGCAATGCCTCCGTTTAACTGGTGGCCTTGTGGGTAGAGCTTGCTCTCGGGTCAAAGCCGTCTGCTACTCGAGGGAAGTAGATGCCCACATCCTCAGTGGGCATCCCAGCCTCCAGACTTAGGACATGAACCAAGGGTATCTCTGTCTTCTTTGGTAAAACTGTTCTCCTTTGTGTAAAATACTTGAACAGCTACTGGGGAGGGGACCGGAACTTTGCCATGGAGGTCAGTCCTCCTATAGTGAATAACTATTGCATGAAAAGTGAGTGTGTAGGGCCTTCTGTGAGTCAGGCCTTGTGAATTTATATCTCACCTAAAGTCAATGCATGACTTTCAGTGAGAAATGTGCCCCCAGGACCTGATTTTTAAGTGTGTTTGGGAACTGTAAGATGCAGATGGTGATACTGAGCGGGATCTTTCTGAAGTGCCTTTGTGTTCCCAACTCCCGTTGGGAAGCAGCACCGTCTAACTCTGTGAAATATCCGATTTGCATCGACTGCTTAGAGGGTTAATACAGACATTAACATAACTACTGCCAAACTAGTGTAATAGTGTTGAGTTCTGTGAATTTCTGCGTGGCCCCTGGGAGAGGTTAGGATCCAGCTCAGGTCCAGTTACTTTTCCTGGAAGGATCAAGTTCCACCATCACACTGCATTTAGAGCATGTACAAGGTATGGTACCCCAGGGACGTGAACGGCAATCATCAGATGCTGATTAAATTGGTATTAATACTGGGGCATAGCTAAAAAAATGTCAGTCAAACCAAACTTAGTGCTGAGTTTATCAAGGAGGTTTACAAAATCTGGCCCTCCCACACTGAAGTAAATAGGAAGATGTTACAGTATTTATAGACTGGATTTCGAAAAGCAGAAGCAGCTAATGCACTCTCTTTATTAGGCACACTCCCTAGTGCCTGCAAATTGCTGTATATTTCAAACCTTATTTAATTTTTAATACAGCAATCCGTTACGTAATCAGATATATTTTGAGGGAAACGTATTATTGCGTCTTGCAGTCTGACTGGTTTCCCTCTAAGAGTTCGGCAAGCTATCGCATGTGGTTTTTATGGGCAGGAGCTCCTTTTCTATGACCGAAGCTGAAATTAGAATGTCCTAGTCGATGTATGCGGTATATTAAACACAAAGAAGCAGTGCCTGACAGGGTGGTGGGTAAGGGGACAGATTGCTTTTCTACCACACAGAGAGGGAATGAAGGCTTCCTGTTCTAATAATGAAGATTTTGATGTAAAAAACTGGCTGCTCCCCCATATGGTCCTCTACTGCTGCCACATACTTAGGTGAGGTAAGTAGGAAAGATCAGATGAAGATAAAGCATTTCAGTGCCTGCGAGACATGAGTAGAAGGTCCCTGAAGAGTTTGGTTGCTCCTAGGTTCATAAATCTTCTTAAAAACATGAAACTGAGATATGTAAAACAAACCTGGCTCAGGATCCTACATTTCCGTTCTGCCTTCTTTTGCTGTGGGAGATGCAGGTTGTTGGAGGGAAGGATTTACAAGTAATCTATGTTGGAGGTGCAATTCCATTTACATTCGTTGTAAGTAAGTTTCCTCAGAAAAATGGAAGTTAAATATTTGAGAGAAACTTATAGCAGACTTCTGTCTCTGAACCAGCGTGCAGTGCTGAACAGGGAGTAAACCTTACCAAAGCTTAACCTCTCCCTGCCAGAGAGGGGATGAACAGGAATTGGAAGCTTCAAAAGTGGGAGGTAAATCTTTAGCATTGCAGCGCACCTTCCCTGGGATGGTGGGTGCTTTCAGGGAGCAAACCATCTAGATTTTCCTTAAACTTCCGTAAGACTTTTGTATTTCTTTTAAGGAAGCATGAAGGTTTTGTCTGAGCTCTCTTAGATGCATGATTTACAGGCTACTTACAGATCTTGCTTTAAACCCTCTGCCTGTGTAACCTAGTCAGTGCCTACAGTCAGGACACAGTCTCAGCCTAAGGTCTGGCCCCATTTTATACTCTGAATGTAATATTCTAGTTCCTAAACACCTTATCTGATAAAAAGAAACAATTGAAATGTCTTTTCTGCAGATAGAAGGGATTTCAAGTTCTTGAAATAATAGACATTTTCACATATGAGAGGTCTGCTTTCACTGAAAAAGATTTTCTCCAAGAAAAAAAAAATCAGAAAAAAAATTCTCATCATTCTGTAGTTTGTTACAGAACATCAGCAACTTTCTTTGTGTGTTTGGACTTGCAATGATAACAAAGGACATGTTGAAGAAAACAGAGTCTGAAATTATAGAGCAGATTTGTTTGGGCCTCTTGTGCAGGAATAAGCTTTCTGCTGGCCCTTATAGGCACCTTCCCGTGTCTGCTGTCAGAAAGATGCTCTTGGCCTTTCTTCTGAGTTCTGCAAGGCATAGGAGGAAAAGAAGCGAATCAAATGGCTAAGGAAATATCTCATATGGATTATTTAAGCATGATAGTAGTGGAATTTGGCCTGAACTACGTTGGCTGGACTGCTTGCCGTATTCAAGATAAGTTTAGACCTAGCTTGGTTCTCTTTCACTGTATCATAGTATGCAATGTATGAGCACCAATTCAGTATAGATCCTTTGTTGAATTTGTCTCTGTGGCTTTTCTTATCCTTACCAATTTTAGACAGTGTTTTCGTCCAAGAGTTTCAGCTTGATGTAGTCAAAGCTTGGAGTACCACCCTTAGATATTGGTAAATATTTTGCATGCAAAAACAAATATAAGTGGCTTGCATTACTTTCCCTATCCTCTTCCCCTTTATGAGATAGTTCCCTAATGTAATCTGATATGCAGGAAAAAACTGAAACAGCAAGAGGATATTTAGTGATTTATTGTGACATATCTGGGAGGGTATCTGGAGAGTGCACATCTCTGAGTCTCCATTCAGTCCATCAGATTCGCAATAGACTGAAGCATTGTAGCTAGACTAAGGGCTCAAGTGAATAATGAATTTACCTTGTTTTTTTTTCATCACCTTTACCCCTCGTTAGCTCTGGTAACTTTTCACAGGTAGATTCTTAGCTCATGACACGTTTCTTAAATCCCTTTTCACTAAGAGCTAAGCTTAGTGTGGCACTTGGCATGGGCTAAGAGCACACAGACAAGCCGCACTGGCACAATCATCTATTAAGGTGTGGTGTCATTTTGGACTGAAGATCACTCATCATCATCAGCTCTGGTATGTAAATCCCAGCACAGACACACTCAGAAGGATGGCTTCTTCTTTGTTACCCACAGACAGGAAGGCATGGCTCTAAAGAGGTATTAAAGGGATAACAGGCTCTGATACAAAAAGAAAAAAATAAAATCCTTCCTCAATAAGAAGAAAAAAAATACTCCAATTACAGATGATGTGGCCATTTCAAATCTCTTATGGCTCACACTGCATTTGATTTCCCTCTCTCCAAGGTCTTGCTAATGCTGCAAGACATGTTTTTAATCAGATTCCAAAATAAATACAGTTTATGACAGAGCTGGTATCTTGGAAAGGATTAGTTCTGCTCTGCCACTTGCGTAGCTATTAAATTTTATTCAGCCATCATACATCCAAGAATACTGTATCTTATGGATATATTTTAAGGCAGTAAATTAAAGTGGTATACACTAGTGGTCCCATTAGTGGAAAGTGTTGAATCCAGTGCATTTCTAAGCACTCCACTCTAATCTTCCTACCTCTATACTGTATAGAAGACATTAATGTGTTGTTTTAATTTGAGATTCAGACACTCAAAAAGCTCTCATCAAGAACAATTTCCAGGCCATGCAAGATAGAGGAGATAAAATAAAGCACTAAAAATAAATAATTCAAGACAAATTTTATTCATTATGCTGTGTTTTCTATGGGCAATGGTTTGTGTAATTTCTCCTACAGTGCCAAACTAAGCAGCATGGCCTTGTGAAGGAGAAGCTTTTTGCTTCACACAAAATATTTGATTTATGTACTTGTATCCTTTTATCAAAGCAAGTTTAAATATGTCTGACTGTCTGTCCTTGTTTTTAACACCTTAAAAAATGTGGAAGAAAACACCCACCCCCTACCATGTATACACAAGTTCTCAAGCCCCTCTTAAGAAAGGAATACTCCATTTCTTTGTTATTTAATGAAACATATATGATTAACACTGTTTGCATTGCTTACAAGGAACTTGGAAAAACATCTTTGTTGCCAGTGTGAAACACTGAGTTTCTTTGAAATTGTAAACTTCTGGCCTAGTCTGACCTTCTTTACACATGAAATTTACCTTGCATGGATCTTATGTACCCTCCTTTGTATAGGGAAATTGCATGTGTTTTAAAACATGTTGGCTAACACAGTTTTGATTTTTATAAGTTAATATGAATACTGATCATAGTAAATCATAAATCATTAACACATGGAATATAAAGTATCCCTATCTTTTGCAGGCAGGGTTCTAAGTACCCCAAATAATTTTAAATGTTCATACTTACTCATTTTGTTCCACCTACTTGTGGCTTCCTTCTTGCCTTCCTCAAACATTGCTGCCAGGTGGGCAAGTGTCTGGCACCAAATGCCGTCTGAAGCTTGTTCAGATATGGAGAAGTTACTACAGGATAAGTTTTTGGTCTACAGATAATGACAGAGCTCATGAAACCTAACAGGTTTTTTAAGCATATTTCTTACCAGCTAAGTAAAGTGGGAACCAGGTAAACCAGAAAAAAAGTGACCCTCTACAAAGGCAGAGCTCGAAATATCCAGAGTCCATAGCAAGTCCAAGATGTGTCAGTTAGGTCTTGTCAGAGCCAGAGCAATACATAGTGCAGGAGGCTGGGCACTGTTTGAGCAAGAAGGTCAGAAAAAACAGAATAAAGTGACTGAACAGGGGGAAGCAATGATGAACGTAGCCTTGGGTGAAGCTAGCAAACAAAGTTTCCTTTGGGCCTGGTGGTGGATGATGGGACCTGGATTTCTGCCCAAGGTTGTGGCTCTGACTGTTGA
Source organism: Phaethon aethereus (assembly GCF_964289735.1). Classification (NCBI taxonomy): domain Eukaryota; kingdom Metazoa; phylum Chordata; class Aves; order Phaethontiformes; family Phaethontidae; genus Phaethon; species Phaethon aethereus. The sequence continues at coordinate 69,145,123 of NC_138578.1, read as the reverse complement.
TTTCCAATATGGTCTGAGAAACAAGATATTGCAAGGGCCTGGGTATTAATTACATAGACCAAAAAGAAGAAATAATAGCAAAGAGATGGGGCTTTGTCTTAATGAGACAAAGAATAGGATGAAAGGGATAACACATTGCTTTGTGGCCAATACCACAGTAATGAGTTTGCTGCAGAATAAAAGGAAAGTGGGAATCTATAGCTTCTGCTCAACAAAAGCCTCTCAAAAGACAATTCCATCCTCATTACATTTTCAACAAAACAGTAACTTTCACTGACTGTCCAGATAGAGAAAATCAAACACTTCAAAAGTGTTAGCTGTAGCAGGCAAAAATGGCATCTAACCAGGTCCTGGGGTCACACCTAGGAAGCAATTAAAGTACTTCAGCTAAAAGCCCATGGCCCTACGTAAAATTGGATAGATACGGTGGAAAATTGTTCTATTCCTTGGTACCTGGTTTCTGTGGAGCCGATCCAGGGAAGAATCCTGACTTCAGGGTCACAATGGAAACAGACAAGAGGTGGTGCCATTGCATCCACCTTCCCAAGAGTATTTTTCCTGTGTGCAAACACTCTTCATCTTTGAGGAAATGTTAGGTTGTTGGATTTTTTATAAGGGCTGAAGCACAAGAACAGCCTCAGGATAGTTTGTTCTTTGTCTTAATCTTTAACTCAGCCTCTTTAACTCAAGCCGATACCTTGAGCAGGACTGCTTCCTTGGATTCTGACTGAAACTGCATGACTGCTATCTGACAGTCTCTCCTGGTAAACTAGTAGTTGGAGTGTAGATAAATTCAGTTACCTTAAAAAAATCCTGCTATTCTCCACCAGTTTCCTCTTCCAGTGGTGAAAAGAGATGGATATGCAACACTTTGCACACAAAAACCTTCTCTCTTGGAGGACTAGAAGAGGGTTGGCAACTTACACTGGCTTTTGGATGTCACATCTCTTACTGACCATCATTGCTCACTAGGTTCCTTCCTTCCTATCTGGTCCTTAAAGACATGGATGTTCACCTTCTTGGTGACACTGGTCATGCCCTGAGAGATATCAGTATTGACTTTACAAGCTACATGTTCATCATGGGATGAGATCTGCTGCCTGTGATGACAAAGAGTCCAGGTTGAGTGAGGTGATTCTGCCCCTCTATTCCACTCTGGTGAGACCCCACCTGGAGTACTGCATCCTGCTCTGGAGCCCTCAGCACAAGAAAGATGTGGATCTGTTGGTGCGGGTCCAGAGGAGGGCCATCAAAATGATCAGGGGGATGGAACACCTCTCCTATGAAGAAAGGCTGAGAGACTTGGGGTTGTTCAGCCTGGAGAAGAGAAGGCTCCAGGGAGACCTTATTGCAGCCTTTCAGTATTTAAAGGTGGCTTATAAGAAAGATGGGGACAGACTTTTTAGCAGGACCTGTTGCGATAGGACAAGGGGTAATGGTTTTAAACTAAAACAGGGTAGATTTAGACTAGATCTAAGGAAGAAATTTTTCACAGTGAGTGTGGTGAAATGGTGGCACAGGTTGCCCAGAAAGGTGGTAGGTGCCCCATCCCTGCCAACATTCAAGGTCAGGTTGGACGGGGCTCTGAGCAACCTGATCTAGTTGAAGATGTCCCTGCTCATTGCAGGGGGGTTGGACTAGAGGGCCTTAAAAGCTCCCTTCCAACCCAAAGATTCTATGATTCTATGATGCTTGCTTTTTGTTGAACAAGTCAAAGAATGGTAAAAGAGCTTTTCCTAAAACTCTACAAGACAGAATTTCTCCCATGACATTTTGAGAAGTACTGTAATTTTTGGAAAGACTGTAAGCATAACAAAAACCTAACTGGGTTTCCTAACAGACTTGAAATTGGGCCTGCTGTGTGTAAGTTAAGATTTTTTTTTAATTCTAGGATTAAACTGAAAAACATTTCTTAGGACAGAGATTGGGAAAGCACTGTGGAAGAGCTACACTGACATATTGGACATTGTAATTATGGGAGTGTTATTGTAAGTTTATCATATGGAGGCAGAGGAGATATCTATTCTCCTCCATTTGTCCTGAGAAATTGTTGCCTGGAGTAATGTGTCCATTTAAAAAAAGCACTTGATAGAAAGACCAGAAAAGAACAATAAAATTAAAATTATTATTGATTCTTTAAACAATCAACATGGCCTGTGAATGAGTTCAAAGGATTTGGTTTATATAGATTGGAAAAAGCAGGATAAATATGGGACAAGATTGCAGTCTTTGAACAAGTAAAAATTTGTTACAAAGGGACAACTGCCTGCTATGCCTGTTGAGTAATTTGGCAGCAAAGAAGATTTAAATTGAACATGAGAAATAGAACTGAAGAGGCTGCTAAGAGAATCCCCTTCAGCGGGAGGATGTAAAAGCAGGCCATGCACACTTTGTTTAGTCTGGTCAAAGTGTAAGCTTAAGCCTGTTTCTGAGGAGGGAGTAGGTGGCCACTTGAGGTCCTGTCTTGCTGGCAGGTTTATGAGTTTTAGTGGCAGCTGGAGAACAGAATTAACGGGCACCTGCCAAAATTACCTGTGGGAAGTGCTTTTCTTATCAATCATCTAGAAATATTGTTGCTGTTGTGTCACACTGGTGTGGTGTTTTCTTTCTGTCACTGACTCAAACTCGATGATTGCTCTTAGGAAAGCAGATTCTCAGAGGACAATTATAATTTCAGAAATCCAAAGGAAGGTCCTGTTTTAAGTTCCATAAATACTTACAACTTGTTTTAATCCAGCTTTTGAACCAGCTGAGAAACACCTCTCACAGGTTATTCCTGGTGCTTGTCAACAGAGGAAGCACAAGATGAACAGGAGTAATGGCCATTCAATAGCAAAAGCAAACCAATTAGTATTTATTACCACCAGCTTAGCAGGAGGCAGTGTCCCAGGCTCAGGTCTGGCAGGCTAATGTCTTGCATTCACAGGCAGGTGCTTCTGATTAGAAATCTGTAGTGTAATAAGAAATATGGAGTCTCCTCCTGGTTTGCATCCAAACAAGATCCAAACATTTGGGTAATGTTGATCGACATTAGCCATAGCTGATTACAGTGATGCACCTACACTGACAAGTCATTTCTTACCAACGGCTCACACTGCAAATCTCTGCAGAGCTTTATAAAGAAAATAGCATTTTGTAGGCTCTCTAAACTGGTATGTCTTCTATACACACCTCTGTACACCCGTGTACCTTTCTGTAACCACTGCTGCATATATGTGGAGTGTTAGGCAAGGTATATAGGAAGAGATAAGGTTTTATTAGGCCAACCATTATAATTTGTAGAAATTCTTCTCATAAGCAGTACACTCTTTCAGGCTGAAAAGCCCTCAGCTGGTTCTGAGGAAATAGGACGACTTCTTTCAGGTATGACACAGAAATTCAGAAGTATCTTTATTAAATTAGTCACCGTTTTGCAAGGTGATGTCAAGGCAGTATTTTAAAGGCATTATTTTTTCTTGCCCAGCTAGTGGTTTTCTTTATCTGAAGGTTACTCAGACTGATAACGTATGCTTGACCTTTGATTTGGGAAGGGAGAAAATAGGCCCAATACCTCCATCTGTATTTGTCTCTCCATTAACATTTCCTTTCCTTATAAATCACTTACAGGTCTAATGCTGCCCTAACTGTTGAGAAAAGACAGGCTGGAGAAATCAGTGGGTGATCAAGGAAGCACTTAAAGGTGATGGGCTGCTGCTTCAAAAAGCACTTGCATAAATACATCTGCAGCACAAGGCAGAAGGGAAATCAAGCTAGAAATCTGGCTGACTGCCTGCAGTCCCTAGGCCCACAGCAGTGTTACTGCTAAGTGGGAACAGGCGGAAGCAATTGTATGTTTTTGCTTCCCTCTCTTCGCTTTGGCCATGCGACGGGAAAACGTTGAGTCCATTCAATAGACAACTGACGATCACTGGCAGCAAGAGGCTTTCCTTTCTTCCAGGAGATCCCAAATACTGCGAGGCCAGACTAAAGCTTAACTCCCCCTCTAGTCCTGCCGATGTCAGATGAGCTCTGACCTCCCTGTTTTTCCTCTGACAAAGATGCTGCTCAGCCTCTGGCATGTAAAGCACTTTGCAGGAAGATTGTTTCAACATAACTTTTATATTCCTTACAAAGCTGGGTGGTTCAGGTAGCAGGACAACGCACTGAGGTCTCCGGCTGCATGAAGGCATCAACCCTTCACAGCAGGCAGAAGTGACAGATAGAGGCAAGGGCTCTTGGAACCGCTACATACGGAGAGAAAAACTCTAAAGAAGATACAAATAGTATGGGGAATAAGATATGATCCAGGACAATTTAAGTATATATGACAACAAAGCTATTGTTAGAACAAAAGCAGGCTGAAGGGAGATAATTAATAATGATTATGGCATGTAGAAGAGCAGTAGGAAGTAGGAACTTTAAAAGGACTGAGAAAAAAGATCAGGATGGCTATACAGGCTCGCACCATGCTAGAAGAAAATGGGTACAATATAGACATCAAGAGTGATTTAAGTAAAAACAATAAGTAAAAGGTTTTCAGAAAATCTGGACTGGAAGAAAGCAAGTCAGATTTGGAGAGCACCAGGTATTACCAAATTAATTGAACAGGTAGCGGAGCTGCTGTAAACATGCCTTCGATTAGACCTGGCATTGATATCATACAGAACACAATCTCAGGGCAGGATTTCAGTTCTCTGACTTCCCAATATATTTCCTTCAGGCTGTACATGATGCTGTATTTAAAGAAGAAAAAGAACAGGTTTTCTTTCTTTCTTTTTTTTTTTTTTTCTTTCCTGAGCTTTGAAGTAAGGTAAAATCACTTCATTTTGTTTCTCTCCCATTGCTCCTTCAGGATAGCTTTTAAAAGATACTTTCAAAAGTACTGAGGTTTAATGATCTGACACTGCTCCCACTGAAGTCACTTGAAATTCTCATTGACTTCAGGTTCTAAACAAGCTAATGAATAGGATGAAAAATAAGTACAAGATATGTGAAAGTAAAACTATAACCGATGGGGATTTTCATTTTGGTTCTAGTAGAACAAAGTTTTAAATAAAAATAGAATCCAGGATTCCTATTTCCTACATGACTGCCTGGAGACTCAGACTCCTGGTTGTTCCAGATATCATCCTTGTGACCATTTATTTTCTCTCTGTCAATCATCAAATAGAGAAGAAAATTTCTTGATTTCAGTTCAGGAGTGAGTGGGATATTTTTGCAATAACAAAAAATTGCCATGATGAGCAAACCACCTCCACCAGCTCATACTTTATGCTTTGGTCTGCTTTTGTTTGCATGTGTCCTGGCAGAGGTCAGCACACCTTTGTGGGGCAGAACACACATTGTCTAAGGTCTCTGATCAAAACAACGCTTTGTCCCTCAGCGCCTTTCATAGGTACTGATGTTTCCTTCCCTGAAGTCATCATGCCATGACCTATACAACACGGATAGCAATAAATGTGAGGCATGTTAGAACAGAGAAAATGGAATAAAAATCCATAAAATTTCTAAAAGCTCTGGATTTCTAATTTTCAAAATAAGTGAGGCATCTCACCCCTAGTACAGAGGAAACAAATCTTACAGGCAGATTTGATATTACCTTTTTTCTCAGTCCATGTTAAAGCTTCTTGATCAGTGCCCTCTTTTTCAGTCAGATGTCTAATTTAATAGTTCTCATGGCAGATTGTGTGGCCAGATTTTGTAGGTGTGACAAGACAGCTACCCTCACTTTCCAAATGAGTTTTCTCTAATTAGCCACACGTAGACAGCAAGTTTGGGGTCCATATGAGCATTTAAAGATACAAGGCACAAGTAATTACCTTTTAGTAATGATTCATACCTTTCAAATTCTTAATGACATAAGTTAGATTCTGCATCTCTGCTCTTTTAGCTGCTCAGGTCAACCTGACTAGGAAAACAATACATATTTTTCATTGAAAATTTCATCTATCTGCTGTGAACCATGAAAACAGCCTTCTTCTGTCATGGAAGACTAGAGCATCAAGGAAAGAAAATGCCGGAAAACATGCAAGAACATGATACTAAACAAGAGGAGCAGTAGGTGCACTGGATTAATTCTTTTAAATACATGCAAGGTACCATAAAAAGTCAATAATGAATAAACTGAATAAATAGCTGCATGTAGAATTCACAGCATTTTTTGTTTCATTAAGGCATCTGTTGGTAGTTACCAGCTCACAATGGCTCTATTAATGCAAACTCTGTGATTTCTTTCCATATTACCTTTCCAAATAATAGACATTGCTCTTAATAGGAATATCACTGAAATTAAAAGCCAATGGTAAGTGGACATTTCACAATGTTATGGTGCTAAAGCAGTGTCAGCACCAATTTAAAAGTGTTTCCATTTAAAAATTAATGAATATGGACAGACACTGGAAAGCAATGTAAATGCTGTGCTGGTCAAACAATGTCCAGTTTTCTTAATTTGCTTCAGTCCTGATTCAAATTCTCTCCAATTCAATGGGAGTCCTTCCATTCACTTCACTGTGTGGTACCTCTGGTCCTCAATGCTCCAGCGGTATGTGCCTAGGAAATATATTAGATTAGTGATAAAAGTTGTCATGTATCCAAGGGGTCATTTACTTCTCTCTCATGTAAAGAGAGTGATTTTCTGAACATGAATAGACTGGCCTTGTGAATATTAAAAATTACCATTATACGCTCCATAATTTATCACTCAAATTGCAGCTTCAGCTATATTGGGTATGCTCGAGTGTCCTAGAAGGGTGTGTGATTAAGTACTCAGTAAGTTAACTAAGAGCCTGGCTTCTCATTTCCTCCCATCTAGAGGGATCATTTACATTTGTCAGATTTATTACTTATTTCTATAATATTTGCAATGTCATAGCACCTAGGAGTCTGAAGTTATGTACCTGGACCTAAGGTGCTTAATAGGTCATAGACACAGACCAACAAAAATTGATCCCTACCTCAAGGATCTTATAGTCCAAGAAGAAGAACAAGAAGAAGTGAGCCAGTGGTTGGGTACACGAGGTTCAGGGGTGTGCTGCTGGCTGGTATAACAGGCAGTAGCCTCAGCACTCTAGCAATACACCCATTTGCCAAATTGCTGGTTTGTTTTAATGTTATTGACATCTAGGCAAAGGTGCTTTTCAAGGAGGGTTTGAAGCAGAGCAGTGAAGGAGCGTTAGGGTTGTGTGCAGGGGACACCTCCCATTGCTGTGGGTGACAGCTCTGGTTTGAAAGCCGACAAAGTGGTGGATTGCGGGCTGGCAGCTGGGGGGACCAGAATGGGGAGCAAGCCTTCCAGCGCTGAGTGAATGATGATAGGTTAAATAGTTTGTAAACCATTTGAGCTCCTCAGGTGAATGACATCGTATGAATACAAATAATCTTGAAGAGGCAAATGCTGAATATGAAGCTGGTAATGGTGCTTCTGGAGGAGGCAGAAGGCAGTGAGTGCACCGCGGCTTCCACTGGTGCAGGTCTGGTCAGCTTGTTTATCCCGTGCAAGTGTTTCCTTTCCTGTCCTACTTCTTGTTATCTTTAAAAATTAGAAAATGAAATAGATGTAATAGAGTGAATAAATTATTTTTGTAAGAAAATCGACTTTCTCCTGAACAGTAATGACAGTTACGTTCCAGGGAGGTGGTGGAGTCACCATCAGTGGAAGTATTCAAAAAATGTGTAGAAGTGGCACTTCAGGACATGGTTTAGTGGGCATGGTGGTGTTGGGTTGATAGTTGGACTTGATGATCTTAAAGGTCTTTTCCAACCTTAATGATTCTGTGATTCTGTGATTCTGTTTCTGCATTTTTTTATTTGAACCTGTCTTGATTTTATTTCTCTGATGTTTATTTGATCATTAAGATATAAGCTAGTGGCAATGTGAAGAAAAACTAGTAATGTGCCTTGAATTGAAATATATCTTTTGTTTGTAACAATGGTTTTCATTTGTGATCATGGGAAATAGGCAGCTTAGAAGTCCCAGTATGAGCCCTATCCTGCACCAAGTGTGTGAAAGGAACTGATTATGTATTTCAGAAGTTCCTGTGCAGTACTTGCCCATTTTGACCTCTGTAATCCTCAGGAAACCACATTTTACATAGCTTTACACCACACATACTCTCAGGACCAAATTGTTCCAGATGACCCCCCTCCCAATTCCAGTAAACTTTGCATCATACCTTCTCTGTACCTTAGGCCAAACCTAAAACAAATTGCTCTGAGCCTTATGGAAATGTAACTTGTCCATGTTTATTCACTTTATAAATAGCCCATTGTCCTGGTTTCAGCCAGGATAGAGCTGGTTTTCTTCACAGAAGCTAGTGTGAGACTGTGTTTTGGATTTGGGATGAGGAACTGTTGATAATGTGCTGATGTTTTGGGTTGTTGCTGAGCCGTCAAGGACAGTCCAGCTTCTTGTGCTGGCCTGCCAGCGAGCAGGCTGGGGGTGCACGGGGAGCTGGGAGGGGACACAGCCGGGACAGCTGACCCAGACTGGCCAAAGACATATTCCCTACCATCCGACGTCATGCCCAGTACATAAACTGGAGCTGGCCGGGGGGCGGAAATCGCTGCTCGGGGACGGGCTGTCGATCACGGGGTGGTGAGCAATTTCTGTATTGGGCCTCACTTGTTCTTGTACATTCCTTTGTTGGTATTATCATTATTGTTCCCTTCTTTCTTTCTGTCCTATTAAACCATGTTTGTCTCAACCCACGAGGTTTTTCCTAATTCTCTCCCCCGTCCCGCTGTGGGAGGGAGAGTGAGCGAGCGGCTGCGTGGTGCTCAGTTGCCGGCTGGGGCTAAACCACGACAGTCCTTTTTTGGCGCCCAATGTGGGGCACGAGGCTTGAGATAATAACGGTTGCAGGTCACAATATCAGTTTATTTGATTTGCATCATGCTCTCGTCTTTGCTGTACATGTTAAGGATCGGTGTTGGTTTCTGCGGGCTGCTGTACTCTGCGATGATTAGTAATGTCTCGCCTGTGAGATTTGTTTTTAGAGCACTGACCTTGGGCTTAATGTGGTATCATCTGAGCTCTGTACTAAAGCCGTTACTGTATTTTGGCTACAGTCTTGTGGAGATGATTAGCAATTATACTTCTGCCTCTGAAAGGTTTTTTATGGAGGAAATGCAGAGTGGTACCTTTGCTACCCTCTATCATAACATTTCCTCCTTCATCACAATAATTTTTCAGTTTTTTGAACACCCTTGGGTAGTTAAAATACCTCTATTGCTACTTCTGGGGAACATTGTTTCGGTTTTGTCTAAGGTTGGCAAGCAATTTAAGAATATCACCCGGAGATCTGCACCAAGGCTGGATAGTTATGAATGGCAGGGCGTGTGGAACAGCATGGGCAAATGCCTGGGGCGGTGGGCACCTCTGGTGTTTTGGAGCTTCACTCCCGAACAAGTGCAGAATCCTGATAAACTAGCAGAATATTTGGAAGAAGTATGCTGTCGGCCTGGCAGCTCCAAGGAGACACAAATCATTGCCATGTGCTGGGGCCTGGCCCATGCCTACCGAACCCTATTTAACACTATGCAAAGGGGAGAGGGGCTCTCTGGGTCTGATGGCAATGTGGCAGGCACTGTGACTGCTCCAACCCCCACGGCGGGCACTGTCACTACTCCAACCCCCACGGCGGGCACTGTAGCTACTCAGACTGTTGCAGCTGAACCAGGGAACCAGCCCATCCCGGTATCAGTTGCCCCTGTACAAAAGAAGAAATCTTGGAAGCGGAAGTCAGCTCGTTTAGTAAGGGAGGAGGAAGATTCTGCTAAGAAGGAGCCAGAGGAAGAGAGTGAGGAGGCAGAGTGCTCTGAAGCAGGGCCATCACAAGCACGGAAGAGGGAAGAGAGCGAGTCATCACTTGAAGAGGAGGAAGAGGAAGAACTTATAAAAGAGACGGTAACTACCCGATCTCTATCCCTGAGTGAATTGCGAGATATGCGAAAGGATTTCAGCCGTCGTCCAGGTGAGCACATTGTCACCTGGCTGCTCCGATGCTGGGATAATGGGGCCAGTAGCCTGGAATTAGAGGGTAGGGAAGCCAAGCAGCTGGGATCCCTTTCTAGGGAAGGGGGCATTGACAAAGCAATTGGAAAAGGTGCACAAGTCCTCAGCCTCTGGAGACGACTCCTGTCGGGTGTGAAGGAAAGGTATCCCTTCAAGGAAGATGTTCTATGTCACCCAGGCAAGTGGACCACCATGGAGAAAGGTATCCAGTACCTGAGGGAGCTAGCGGTGCTGGAAGTGATTTATGGTGACTTGGACAATGGACAATCATCCAAAGATCCAGATGAAGTCAATTGCACGCAACCTATGTGGCGGAAGTTTGTACGGAGTGCACCATCATCATATGCCAACTCATTAGCAGTAATGGCCTGGAAGGACGGAGAGAGACCAACGGTGGATGAATTGGCTGGCCAACTCCGGCAATACGAAGAAAGTCTCTCTTCGTCCCTACGGGCCTGCGTCTCTGCTATAGAGAAACTGTCCCGAGAGTTCCGGCAATTCAAAGAGGATATGCCCCACTCTCCACCCATACGGACCAGTGTCTCAGCCATTAGGAGTAAGCGCTCTTCTGTTCAAGAGAGAAGATACAGAGGATACACACCACGAGCCACCCTGTGGTTTCAATTGCGTGACTACGGAGAGGACATGAGGAGGTGGAATGGAAAACCTACCTCGACCCTAGAGGCACGAGTACGCGAGCTGCAAGGAAAAACAATTACAAAAGGGGGTTCAGGTTCCTCGAGGAAAATCGTCGCTCCACTTTCCAGTGGGCAGCTTCCCAGAAAGAATAGAAGAGCTGATCTCACCTCTGATCCTCTTGAGGGGACTTCTGATTCCTATTTACAAGAAGTGGGTAACGAGTACTATGAGAGGGGCCCTGCCTCCAGCCAGGCGGAGGAGAGGGACAACCGAGTTTATTGGACTGTGTGGATTAGATGGCTTGGCACATCAGACCCACAGGAATATAAGGCTTTAGTGGACACCGGTGCACAATGTACCCTGATGCCATCAAGCCATATAGGGGCAGAACCCATCTGTATTTCCGGAGTGACAGGGGGATCCCAACAGCTGACTGTGCTGGAGGCCGAAGTGAGCCTAACTGGGAATGAGTGGCAGAAGCACCCCATTGTGACTGGCCCGGAGGCTCCGTGCATCCTGGGCATAGACTACCTCAGCAGAGGGTATTTCAAGGACCCAAAAGGGTACCGGTGGGCTTTTGGTATAGCTGCCTTGGAGACAGAAGAAATTAAACAGCTGTCCACCTTGCCTGGTCTCTCAGAGGACCCTTCTGTGGTGGGGTTGCTCAGGGTCAAAGAACAACAGGTGCCAATCGCTACCACAACAGTGCACCGGCGGCAATATCGCACCAACAGAGACTCCCTGATCCCCATCCATGAGCTGATTCGTCGGCTGGAGAGCCAAGGAGTGATCAGCAAGACTCACTCACCCTTTAACAGCCCCATATGGCCAGTGCGAAAGTCTAATGGAGAGTGGAGACTGACAGTAGACTATCGTGGCCTGAATGAAGTCACGCCGCCATTGAGCGCTGCCGTGCCGGACATGCTAGAACTTCAATATGAACTGGAGTCAAAGGCAGCCAAGTGGTACGCCACCATTGATATTGCTAACGCATTTTTCTCGATCCCTTTGGCGGCAGAGTGCAGGCCACAGTTTGCTTTCACTTGGAGGGGTGTCCAATACACCTGGAATCGACTTCCCCAGGGGTGGAAACACAGCCCTACCATTTGCCATGGGCTGATACAAACTGCACTGGAACAGGGTGAAGCTCCAGAGCATCTGCAATACATTGATGACATCATCGTATGGGGCAACACAGCAGAAGAAGTTTTCGAGAAAGGGAAGAAAATAATTCAAGTCCTTCTGAAAGCTGGTTTTGCTATAAAACAAAGTAAAGTCAAGGGACCTGCACAAGAGATCCAGTTTTTAGGAATAAAATGGCAAGATGGACGTCGACAGATCCCAACGGATGTGATCAACAAAATAACAGCTATGTCTCCACCAACTAGCAAAAAAGAAACACAAGCATTTCTGGGTGTTGTGGGTTTCTGGAGAATGCATATTCCAAATTACAGTCTGATTGTAAGCCCTCTTTATCAAGTGACCCGGAAGAAGAACGATTTTAAATGGGGCCCTGAGCAACGACAAGCCTTCGAACAAATCAAACAGGAGATAGTTCATGCCGTAGCCCTCGGGCCAGTCCGGGCAGGACAAGATGTTAAAAATGTGCTCTACATGGCAGCCAGGGAGAATGGCCCTACCTGGAGTCTCTGGCAGAAGGCACCAGGAGAGACTCGAGGTCGACCTCTAGGGTTTTGGAGTCGAGGATATAGGGGATCTGAGTCCCGCTATACTCCAACTGAAAAGGAGATATTGGCGGCATATGAAGGAGTTCGAGCTGCCTCAGAAGTGGTTGGTACTGAAGCACAGCTCCTCCTGGCACCCCGACTGCCGGTGCTGGGCTGGATGTTCAAAGGGAGGGTCCCCTCTACACATCATGCAACTGATGCTACGTGGAGTAAGTGGGTCGCGCTTATTACACAGCGGGCTCGAATAGGAAATCTTAATCGCCCGGGAATCTTGGAAGTGATCATGGACTGGCCAGAAGGCAAAGATTTTGGAATATCACCAGAAGAGGAGGTGGCGCGTGCTGAAGAGGCTCCACCATATAATGAACTGCCAGAGAACGAAAGGCAATATGCCCTGTTTACTGATGGGTCCTGTCGTATTGTAGGCAGACATCGAAGGTGGAAAGCTGCTGTATGGAGCCCTATACGACGAGTTGCAGAAGTGGCTGAAGGACAAGGTGAATCAAGTCAGTTTGCGGAGGTGAAAGCCATCCAGCTGGCTTTAGATATTGCTGAACGAGAAAAATGGCCAGTACTCTATCTTTATACTGACTCATGGATGGTGGCAAATGCTCTATGGGGGTGGCTGCAGCAATGGAAGCAGAGCAACTGGCAACGCAGAGGCAAGCCCATCTGGGCTGCTGAATTGTGGCAAGATATTGCTGCCCGACTAGAGAATCTCGTCATAAAAGTACGTCACGTAGATGCTCGCGTACCCAAGAGTCGGGCCACCGAAGAACATCAAAACAACCATCAGGTGGATCAGGCTGCTAAGATTGAAGTGGCTCAGGTGGATCTGGACTGGCAACATAAGGGTGAATTATTTATAGCTCGGTGGGCCCATGACACCTCAGGCCATCAGGGAAGAGATGCAACATATAGATGGGCTCGGGATCGAGGGGTGGACCTGACCATGGATGCTATTGCACAGGTTATCCATGAATGTGAGACGTGTGCTGCGATCAAACAAGCCAAGCGGTTAAAGCCCCTCTGGTATGAAGGACGATGGTTGAAATATAAATATGGGGAGGCCTGGCAGATTGACTATATCACACTTCCACAAACTCGCCAAGGCAAGCGCTATGTGCTTACCATGGTGGAAGCAACCGCCGGATGGCTGGAAACATACCCTGTGCCCCATGCCACCGCCCGAAACACTATCCTGGGCCTTGAAAAGCAAGTCTTATGGCGACATGGCACCCCCGAAAGAATTGAGTCAGACAATGGGACTCATTTCCGAAACAACCTCATAGACGCCTGGGCCAAAGAGCACGGCATTGAGTGGGTGTATCACATCCCCTATCATGCACCAGCTTCCGGAAAAATTGAACGATACAACGGACTGTTAAAGACTACACTGAGAGCAATGGGTGACGGGACATTCAAACATTGGGATAAACATTTAGCCAAAGCCACCTGGTTGGTCAACACTAGGGGATCTACTAATAGAGCCGGCCCTGCCCAATCAAAACTTCTACGTACTGTAGAAGGGGACAAAGTCCCTGTGGTGCATGTGAGAAACATGCTGGGGAAGACAGTCTGGGTTACTCCTGCATTAGGAAAAGGCAAACCCGTTCGTGGGATTGCCTTTGCCCAGGGACCTGGGTGCACTTGGTGGGTAATGCGGAAGGATGGGGAAGTCCGATGTGTACCTCAAGGAGACTTGATTTTGGGTGAAAACAGTCAATGATTTGAATTGTATTATGTTAATTGTTCAGTATGACATTACTACTATGGTTGCTATCTACCATATCAATGGTATTATAGTAAGAATCACCCAGACTGATGAAGAATGAGCTTCAGTGAAACCAAGCAATGTGCAGCAGTGATGAAACCAGAACTGGCTTCAGCAGCTTGCGCCCAACAAATCCCTCGAGATCGACATCTTCGACCTGCAGATCATGGACATGGACCGTGCCAGATGACAATCCAACACCACATACCATCTCCCCTGCCCTGAGAGACTGCTATGATGGATGAAGCCCAGAGTCATGGACTGACTGAACTCCATAGACATTTTAAGTGATGGCCCATGGACTAAGAAAGTGATATCTGTGTGTATATATTAAAAGACAGGAAGAGTAATAATGAATAATTGGAATGTATTGAAAAGTATAGGACCTGGGCATGACGTAAATGGTATGGAATAAGGGGTGGATACTGTCCTGGTTTCAGCCAGGATAGAGCTGGTTTTCTTCACAGAAGCTAGTGTGAGACTGTGTTTTGGATTTGGGATGAGGAACTGTTGATAATGTGCTGATGTTTTGGGTTGTTGCTGAGCCGTCAAGGACAGTCCAGCTTCTTGTGCTGGCCGGCCAGCGAGCAGGCTGGGGGTGCACGGGGAGCTGGGAGGGGACACAGCCGGGACAGCTGACCCAGACTGGCCAAAGACATATTCCCTACCATCCGACGTCATGCCCAGTACATAAACTGGAGCTGGCCGGGGGGCGGAAATCGCTGCTCGGGGACGGGCTGTCGATCACGGGGTGGTGAGCAATTTCTGTATTGGGCATCCCTTGTTCTTGTACATTCCTTTGTTGGTATTATCATTATTGTTCCCTTCTTTCTTTCTGTCCTATTAAACCATGTTTGTCTCAACCCACGAGGTTTTTCCTAATTCTCTCCCCCGTCCCGCTGTGGGAGGGAGAGTGAGCGAGCGGCTGCGTGGTGCTTAGTTGCCGGCTGGGGCTAAACCACGACACCCATTAACTCCAAGGCAAGGGTCTAACATAGATATATGCAGTCATTATTATGCTTTTGGTATCATAATTAATGCACCTGCTATGTAAGCAAATGTGCAGAAAAATGGGTGGGCATATTTGTGGAAATCCTGGCCCTTCCTAAATGAATGGGCATCCTACTGAAGAAGATTTTAGTAGAAATAGGTCTCTCATTATTCCTTAAGCTGATCAGCACCAGTTGTACTGGTGACAGTTTGCCACCCTGCTAGTTTCTCTGGAAAAGCAGTGTTAGATAGCCCCTCCATCACCATGAACATCACACTTCTGTTGTGGCTTTAAAAGTACTTAGCTATAATTTCTTTCTTCTTGTAAGATCCTGGGTGCAAGGTAAAAGGAATTAAGTGTTTAATGAGTCTGAGAGAATGATGCACTTGGCAGGATTTCAAGTATCAAGCTTTGAGCTGTATACAGAGGGTCTAGTCCTGAGAGACAATATATACCTGCAATTTGTTAATGACTTAGTGGAAATTGTGGGTGGTTGACTTCTTACATGGCCTCCTCTTGGAGCTGTCCCCTGGAAAGCACCAGCTTGGCAGGGCTGAGAGAGCAAGTAGTTTGTGTAAACCATTACCTACGCAAACTTGTTATTTTGGCTGACAATAAGAGACAGTGGGAAGAAAATAATTAGACTAACCATGCTGAGTGTCCTCATAAAAGAGAAAAAAAAAATCAAACCAAGAAATATGAAAGTTTTTTTTTAAGTTGTAATCCTCAGACTAACAGAAAGAGAGGCAATGAGAAAGCAGAGATTTGTGTCAGACTGGAAGTCCTCATTATCAGCCCTCTATCTTGAGATGGAAAAAAATATCTCCACAACCCAATTCTTCACAGTAAACTCTGATTGCTAATTATTTGCTAAATTTCCTGCTGATGTTCCATGAGTGAAGTAAGGCTTGATGAAAGTTTCTGACGCTTGTCTTGTCAGCAGGAGAACAGGAAAAGTGGGCCAGGTTAGTTCAGAAAGGACCCTCACTGCTCATCACTTACATTTCCATTGAACATGCATTCACACTTGTCTGCCGCCAGCTCACAGCATCCCATCCACCTTCCTTCTTCATGGTCATTTGAAGTACAGCTGCTCAGCTTCTCCAAAAATGTATAGCAATAAAAAACTCCAAAGAAAACAAAAACTGATATCACGTCACCTGTCTTCTACAGTCTCAAGAAAAGAAGAGAACTTGGATGTCAGAAAATTATTGTGACAGATGTTCATACAGTGACTTTTACATCCCTATCAACACTCCTTGCACTCATAAGCCAAACTAAAAGTAGTAAATTATCGCTGTCCAGTGTTATTTAATCTTTGGTATTCACAATGTTTCCCAGCACAATGTTACCTGAGGAACTGCTAAGGCTGTATTTCCAATACTTCTGTAAAAGTATGATATACCTATATAGAGAGAGGCCTGTGGTATCAGAGAGGTCAGTTTTTCAATGACATTGAGTGATGACTGCAAAATTACATAGGAGGAAAATTGCAGAGAAGGAGCAGGGACTGGAATCTGGGTTCTCTGTGCCACAGCAAGGGCTCTGTACGGTCTAAGTATAGTCGTAATCACACCTGGTCTCCTCTTCCCTCTTGATGAATATTATTCCATGTGATGTGGAAGGGTTTTAATAAGGGCAAATTAGAGGACATTTCTTGTCCTCTTCTCATTTTATGTCAACTACCATAATTAGGCAATAGTCTTATCCCTTCTTGGGGAAAAAAGAATCAGTATCATTATCTCAAAACCCTGTAAATGTTTTAACTGCAGATGAAAGGGGGCTATCTTCTGCTGCTCCAGTCATTTTTTAGAGAAAAGACTTGTCTCCGTCCATTACTGGTTTAAAAACTTGGCACTATTATGTTACTATTATGTTAGCACCACAACAGCTGTGGCCTTTAGTGCTCTGGTCCTAAGTTTTTGCCCAGAGTTATAAGCAGCAGAGCTGATAACTGGACAAAGATGGGGTAAGTCCCACTGAAGCACATAACGTAAGATAAAGATTTATCCCCAAATCCAGAATTATTACATAGTTTATTTCAGAATTACAGCTGAGAAGAGATTTCTGCTCCCAAGAAGCAACGTTTGTGGTTACAATTGAGAAGGTACAAATCAGGAAAGCCTTAAGGTCTTTGATCCTGTTTCCTTCTTGCCTCACTTTTGGGACCAAGCAAGTTATCCAACAGCCCAGACAATGAATGTGTGATGCTATCCAGTGCCCATTCCAGAGTGCGTTGTTACTAAGAGTAATCCAGTGACCTGCAGCCTAGGGCTGAATGAAACCCACCATCTTTCCAAATCAAATAATATTGCATTTTCATTGTATCTGAGAAATTGTCAGATACCTAGTTATATTATCCAGATACATTTGAAGACCAAATAGAAAATAGGTGAAAGGAAGTTTGGCATCTGATCCAAGAACAGATTTTTATTCTTTTTAAACAGACAAAGTGATTACTTGTGAGTTTGTAAGGAACTCCTTATAGATCATAGAGTGATGGAATGGTTTGGGTTGGAAGGGACCTTGAAGATCAGCTAGTTCCAGCCCCCCGGTCACAGACAGGGACACCTTCCACTAGACCAGGTTGCTCAAATATTGAAAGCTTCCAAAAATCTTATCCCACCCTTGTAGTTTTTTATGCCAATCAGATTAGCCAAGACAGATAAAACAAGCAACAGAAATTTATACCACCGAGAAAGTCTTGAGCTACTGAGAAGTGATGACACAGTGAATTAATGACTTAGTTTATTATATTTTTTCCTTATGACTTTACATTAGAGGGGATAGCTCTATAGACCCAATTTATTCTGATCACATAATGTTCAGTGCACTAGGTTTAATGGACCTACTTCAAATGAGATTAAAGAAGTCATATTTACAAAAAAAAAAGTATGCTGGAATGATTAAAACTACCTAACTTGCGTCTATTTTCCTTAACTTTTATGTCTAGAATTTCTTCTGGTGTGAGAATGGGAGAGTGACTTTTTTCCTAGTTATATTAATTTTGGGATTCTTAGAATACTGTGTTCTATTTAAAATAAAAATATAACGTATTTTGACCCTTCTGAAGTATTCTGAATTCACTCCCCTTTGGTGCCATTATTTACTTCTGGGGTATTAGATTAGCTCCAAGTACCATGCCATGAAGTAAAAATGTGTAACCTTGTTCACTGTATAAACTTACTGACATTAGGGGCAAGAGAATCAGGAGTGCAGATAAACAAATAAATAACAAAAACTTCATAACAAAACTATCTCATGATGGTCTGTTCCTGTGGTATGTCAAACTGTAACCTCTTGGCAAACTCCGATTCCTCCAGTTCTGTGTATAGCTCATATATCTCTGTTTTGGAGACCGTATTTAAAACTAACATCGTTTTCATGGCATCGGAAGGTTACATGGATGATTTCCAATGTTTAGCTCTGCATGAGGCAGATGACACTTAAATTTATGATTAAAAACCTTTCCTCTGGAAAGATTTCTTTCAAAACTTGAAGCAAGAAAGTGCTGGAACTTTGAGGAGGAGAGAAAAAGAAGAAGGGGAATTAGTTATTTTAGGAGTTTGCTTACAAAATGCAGGCTTTCACCATCATGTGAATGAAACCCAAACATTAAAATTCAGAGATAGGTTTTGTCTTTAAGCTCCTTTCTGCAGCAAGTGCTCTAAGCCATGACAGAGGTCTTGGGCAAAGAAAGAGTATCATCGTGATCTCACTTTGTGTCAGGTATTGCATTCTTGAAATTCACAATTGCAGATAGGTGTAAAATACTGTAGATGAGCAGTCAGACTCAATGTTCACTGGGACATTATGGAAATCCCATTAAAACCACTGCTTGAAAAAACCCTTTTACAACATCCTGTGTTATAGGGCACCTGTACCTAAAGACTTGCGGCATGTTGCCTGGGATAATCACACATGCTTGAGAGACTGACAGTAGTTTTTTCAGATCCTCAAAACACATGCACTTTTTAGCTGAGATAAAAAAAAAAACAATAAAAAATTATCTCTTCTCATACAAAACTAATCATATGCTTATGTGCTTTGTTGGTCATTCATATGGAGAAAAACTTTTTCTCTGATATGCACCAAAGTGAAAAAGTTGAGTGTGTGTTCCTCCACACTGTCCAGAAAGTGTTGAAAGGAAAATAAATATCTAACTCACTTTTCCATCCATCCATCCATCCATCCATCCATCCATCCATCCATCCATCCATCCATCCACCCACCCACCCACCCACCCACCCATCTCTCCACCCACCCACCTACCCACCCATCTCTCCCTCCCTCCCTTCCTCCCTCTCTCTCTCTTTTCGAGGTGCAATGTGCTCCTGTAGCTCCCCTAGTTCTCTAACAGTGACCATGGTCAGTCTTGGACTACCCTCAGGAGCACCTGGGGGACCATTTTGCTGTCTGACATCTCACCCAGCACACCCACCCACTCCAAACTTTTGACCATAAGGTGTGACACACCTCATCAGGCAATCTGTGTGAACCTCTGCCCCCAAGCCTGTGACTCAATCTGTCGTGAATTTGTAATGTTTATTTCTATCAGGGTAAGTCTCAGTCTCACCTATCACATAAAGAATTTTTAGTCGATCTTGCAAAGAAATTGGTAGGAAACGAATTCTTTTGCTACTATCACAGCCTATTAGTTTATTTCTTTTGCTGCCTGGAAGAGGTTTTGTTCCCAGCTAAGAAAGACCTCAGAACCCATTATTTTTTGTCTGCATTTTCCCCTCAGGGTTGATCAAAAGTTCAGTGGAAAGCCGCAGGGTTCTTGGCAAAACTGGCACAGAAATGTCACCCCACAACAGTGAAGTGAGAGGCACATGTTTGCCGATTGCTCAGCTCGTTACATACTGAGTCATGCCACATAGCAACTAGAAAACTATTACTGTATCTAAAAGGAGAGAGAAATTACTTCTTAATTTAAAAATTACTTTTCTGTGTTAGGAATTTGACAGGGAGGATGAAGGACTAGAGGAGATAAAATGTTGCTCTGCTGAAAAAAAATCATTTTGTAAACATGAAATATTGATCTGGCGTGTATTGTGTGAGCGCTTGCTGAATGTGTATATCAAGTTCCAAATGTTGCACGTTCAGAAAATCTAAGTTAGACAAATCACTCAGAGGCATACACAGACAGAGGTGCACAATCTGTGCTGTCTGGAAAAGCATGAAATGTTTATCTAGACAGGAAGAAAACTCTCTCTCATATTGCTGAATAAGTTTTTTGTGAGAACTAGCTTTGTGTGAGGAGGATTTAATGTTATCTAAAGTATCCTTAATCTGCATTTTTATGGTTAATTAATAGAGCTGATCTGACAAGTGCTTGGAATCTGTCTTCTACTCTTTTCTGTTTCTTTTTTGCTTGAATTCAATGGAAATTTCTTTTGCAGTCCTGAAAATGAGGACGCTCATACCCATGTCTTTTTATAGCTCCATAATTTATGTGTACTGGCTCTAATTGTCATTATACTCTGCCCCCTTTGCAACATCTTCAAGACTTCACTATATTACCAGAGTGACATAAAATGGTCATAGTCTAAATGCACATCAAACTCAGAACAGCTTAATTATGGAGGTGCCATTAAAAGTACATCGATTTTCACTTAAGGGGATTAATTAGTTGCTTTTTATAAATAATGTGGTGACACCTGCTCAGATTTACAGCTCTACCTGTATCTTAGACCATCACCATAAGAATGGCTAAATAATAAGATTAAAAAAAAGTTTAAGGTCTCTCTCTTCCTGGTTTTTGAACCTCTAGAGTTTTTGCTTTCATGCTCTTCTTTCCAATCATGTGACCTAGAAAAATATTTCTACAAATAAGAACATTTCAGATTTGGAAAGAATAAAATAAAGTCAAGAAATGACAATCTGAGAAAAGAAAACAAGTGTTCCAAGACTTATGAAGAAACATGGAGAACTGGCAATGTACAGTTTAAATACAATTAATATGTTCAGGTAAATCTTTTAAATACATTGAACAATAAAGATTTTCTAACAGACCACATGAATTTTTCATGGTGAGGGAGCAGTTTTGCCACCATTGTACAAAGACTGATGTATGTTAATATGTCAGTTATGTATGTTTTATATGCAAATAATATAAGTTTTAACATTACAACCACAATAACACCAGAATCACTAAATTATGAAATTTTTGGAAGTGTTTTTATTACCTCCCTTAAAAAACTTTGCTATTTTTTTATAAGTGGATACAAAGCCAGAATGATTAATGCAATTAAGATAGAGCTTTAGCACCAAAAAAATGTGTGATCCAAAAAATGTAATCAAAGCCATAGCAATGACAATCAAGCTAGGGGAATGTTCAGATCATGGCTGGGAAGGACAAAGAGGTGGGTGAAGAATGGGACCCCAGTTGTCAGCTCTTCCCACCTCTAAACAAGATTTACTCTTTCCCAAAAAAGTGTCATGATTACAAAACAAGTCTCAGCATCATTCATTTAAAAGATGCAGCACAATTGTTTTTCCAAAGCATTATTAAGGTTTTCATTCGGAAGGAAATATGAATCACAGAATCACAGAATCACTAGGTTGGAAAGGACCTTTAAGATCATCAAGTCCAACCATTAATCCAGCACCACCATGTCCCCTAAACCATGTCCTGAAGCGCCACATCCACACGTTTTTTGAACACTGCCAGAGATGGTGACTCCACCATCTCCCTGGGCAGCCTGTTCCAATGCCTGACCACCCTCTCAGTGAAGAAATTTTTCCTAATATCCAATCTAAACCTCCCCTGGCGCAACTTGAGGCCATTTCCTCTCGTCCTATCACTAGTTACTTGGGAGAAGAGACCAACACCCTCGTTGCCACAACCCCCTTTCAGGTAGTTGTAGAGAGCGATAAGGTCTCCTCTCAGCCTCCTCTTCTCCAGACTAAACAACCCCAGTTCCCTCAGCCGCTCCTCATAAGACTTGTGCTCCAGACCCCGCACCAGCTTCGTTGCCCTTCTCTGGACACACTCCAGCATCTTGATGTCTTTCTTGTAGTGAGGGGCCCAAAACTGAACACAGGATTCAAGGTGCGGCCTCACCAGTGCCGAGTACAGGGGCACAATCACTTCCCTACTCCTGCTGGCCACACTATTGCTGATACAGGCCAGGACGCTGTTGGCCTTCTTGGCCACCTGGGCACACTGCCGGCTCATATTCAGCTGGCTGTCAACCAGCACCCCAGGTCCCTTTCTGCCGGGCTGCTCTCCAGCCACTCCTCCCCAAGCCTGTAGCTTTGCATGGGGTTGGTGTGGCCAAAGTGCAGGACCCTGCACTTGGCCTTATTAAACCTCACACAGTTGACCTCTGCCCATCGATCCAGCCTGTCCAGATCCCTCTGCAGAGCCCTCCTACCCTCCAGCAGGTCAACACTCCCACCCAGCTTGGTGTCATCTGCAAACTTACTGAGGGAGCATTCAATTCCCTCATCCAGATCATCAATAAAGATATTGAATAAGACCGGCCCCAGAACTGAGCCCTGGGGAACACCGCTTGTGACCGGCCGCCAGCCGGATTTAACGCCGTTCACCACAACTCTCTGGGCTCGGCCATCCAGCCAGTTCCTCACCCAGCGAAGAGTAAACCCGTCTAAGCCACGAGCCGCCAGTTTCTCCAGGAGAATGCTGTGGGAGACGCTGTCAAAGGCTTTACTAAAGTCCAGGTAGACAACGTCCACAGCCTTTCCCTCATCCACTAGGCGGGTCACCTGGTCATAGAAGGAGATCAGGTTGGTCAAGCAGGACCTGCCTTTCATGAACCCATGCTGGCTGGGCCTGATCCTTTGGTTGTCCTGCAGATGCCCTGTGAGCACTCTCAAGACCAACCGCTCCATAATCTTCCCTGGTACAGAGGTCAGGCTGACAGGCCTGTAGTTCCCAGGATCCTCCTTCCGGCCTTTCTTGTAGACAGGCGTCACATTGGCAAGCCTCCAGTCTTCTGGGACCTCCCCTGTTAACCAGGACTGCTGATAGATGATGGAGAGTGGTTTGGCAAGCTCCTCCGCCAGCTCTCTCAGTACTCTCGGGTGGATCTCATCAGGCCCCATAGACTTGTGGGTGTCCAGGTGGCTTAGCATGTCCTTGACTGCTTCCTCCTGGATTATGAGGAGTACATTGTGCTCTCCATCCCCATCTTCCAGCTCAGGGGGCTGAATATCCTGTGGATACCTGGACTGGCTATTAAAGACTGAGGCGAAGAAGGCATTAAATACCTCAGCCTTGTCCTCATCCTTGGAGACAATGTTCCCCGCCATATCCAGTAGGGGATGGAGATTCTCCTTGCCTCTCTTTCTGTTGTTAATATATTTGTAAAAACATTTTTTATTATCCTTTACGACTGTGGCCAGACTGAGCTCTAGCTGGGCTTTTGCCTTTCTAATTTTGTCCCTGCTTGACCTAACGAGATCCTTGTACTCTTCGTGAGTTGCCTGCCCCTTCTTCCAGAGGTGATAAACTCTCCTCTTTTCCCTGAGTCCCAGCAAAATCTCCCTGTTCAGCCAGGCCGGTTGCCTTCCCCGCCAGCTCTTCTTACGGCACATGGGGACCGCCTGCTCCTGCACCTTTAAGATTTCCTTCTTGAAGACTGTCCAGCCTTCCTGGACCCCTTTGTCCTTCAGGACTGTCTCCCAAGGGACAATAATTGCAAAAGTACTAAAGATTATAGTAGTTCCTCTTCATGATGGTGAAGAGGACTGCAATGGTGATGGCAATGGTCATGCCAGTTCAAGGGAAGCTTGCCTCAAGGATGCAGAATATTTCTTCATGTAAGATGCCAGGATGCAGAGGCTGCATGGGCACGAATGCTCTTTGGAAAGATAAAGCCACCGAGGGGTGGGCTGTTCTGCTGGGGAGAGGGGCCACAGGGAGAGGGGGCTGCGCAGCGGCCTCTGTACCCTTGCTCTTCTTGCTGACAGTGAGATGAAGGCATCTGCACCTTCCGCTGCCATAGCGATGACTGCTGACGCACCTCCACAACCTAGAGACATCAAGCAGGTATTTCCATGATGGAGACAGAGTTTTTGTGCTGCTTCCCTGGAGATGGTATGGATCCTATCCAGGCACAAAAAGGGTGCTTCATGCCCTCTCCCCTGGGAAAGCCAGGTGGAATATGACCCTAAGATACTTCCTCCCCCTTGTTTTACAATTAAAGTGAAGATCTGGAGTGGAGAAGCAGCAGCCAAATTACTAATTAGCACTCTGATGACTACATCTGCATTTTTAAGACTTCGTTTTGATTTGGAAGGGCCTGCACAGTCAGCTGTTAAGTTGCAATTCAGCTGAGTTAAGTGTTTACTTGTTGTTGTTTTTTAGAAGAGGGAGAGAAAAGATCTAATGGAATTGGGCCTTTATCATTAGACCTAGAAAGAAATATGAGCGAGGGGACTTCATTCATTAGTGAAGTGCTGGGACCAAGACTACCAAAATAAAAGAAAATTCTTTTATGGATAGGAAAGGAGCAAACAAAGGCTCTTCAGGAGTAACACACAGATGAATGATGCTTGTTGACATTTCATACATTCACATTAAGCAGGAAACTGGGCCCGAGGTGCATCTCTTGGTTACTCTTTGGCTATCAGTAAATACAGCGAGGCAATTCTACCTAACTAATGTATGCTATTACTTCATCATATATTCACAGAGGAAATGGCATTTATGATTGTGACTTAAAAAAGTCACTTAAAAAAGAAAGCATGCTGTACGCTTAGTGGGTGTTTACTACTGTAGTTGAAATATGTAAGGAGTTTTTATTGAGTAAGTATACTCTGATACCTCCTCTTTCCAAAGCACTCCCTATGTTTCCAGATTGCCTCCCTCCCACCCCGATCCCTCTGGCCAGAAGGCATCAATGTGATGCCTGCAAGTGCCTTTCTAAAAGTTAACTCCTCCGACCAACGCTGTTTAATCTGTGACTGAGCATCCTGCCCATTTTTGTCTTCCTATAGACTCTTTATATTCCCAGATATATTCTTCCTAATCTGGAATGGGAAAATTTTGGAAATCCCAACATATTACAAAAGGGAAACTGTCTCATGCCAGACTACAGTTATGAGAATAACAGTACTAATTACTATAAATTCTCAAATACCGTGGAAATAAAAATTCCTAAGAATAATTTGAAACTGCACCATGAATAAACTCTCATTAAACTAAAACTCTTCACAGAATACAAAGTTGTCAGTATGAGTATTGCAACAGGGACCTCCATGGACCAATTACATCCTCATACTTACATGCAGTATCACGTTGCTCATTTACATCGAAATTAATCAGATTTACTCCCAAATCCTTACCTTCAGCACTGATTCCTAACAATACATCATTTATCCACTTGATTTTCCATACTGAACAAGTTTAGACGTTCAAATCCTCACATACT
Source organism: Phaethon aethereus (assembly GCF_964289735.1). NCBI lineage: Eukaryota > Metazoa > Chordata > Aves > Phaethontiformes > Phaethontidae > Phaethon > Phaethon aethereus. Next base: position 69,119,637 of record NC_138578.1, on the reverse strand, counting down.
TGAATATACAATTCATATATGTACAACACTTTTGATGAACATCATTAAAATGCTTGTTCTTTTTAATCAATTGCTCAAAAATCAGAGTGCTCTTGAGCTATAACACTCCATTCCCCTTTGCTTAGGCAGATAAAACTACATGGGACAGAGAGTATGTAATTATTTACATGCTTATCCCAGAAATAATATTCTAAAGAGGTTACTGTGTTATGAGAGCATTTAATGAAGTACTTTCTGCTTTTGTGCAATTAATGCAAATTTATGTGATGATCTACTATTTTAACAATCACTGGCTGTGTGTATTTTAATTTTCTATCATTTCTTTTTAACTGAAAAAACTGTTTGCATTATACTCTCGACTCAGTTTAAATACAGCTGCTTTGAAATTTGCAGTTTGTGTTTTGTGGGAGGACCTACAATTCCAAAACAACAAAAAGAAATGCAGAATGAAAGGGAGAACATCTCCAAATTTCCCTTAGAAAGGAAGCCTGGATTGGGAGCAACGGCTGAGATCTGTGTCTTTAAGTAAACAGGATGGCAGGGCTACCTCACACCACAGACATTTGTTCCAGCGCCTTTTTTTAATGTGCTTTTTGTTTTCTTCTTTCTTTCCTCTTTGGCTTATCATGCATCAGCAGAGTCTGGTGTCAGTGGGTGTGTTTGATTGAGAAGGTGCTTGAGGAAGAAATCCCAGTGCTGTAACAGAGCTGGTGACCTGGTGACTATGCTGTGTAGGAGGGTACAGTATGGGCATGATGTAGGTCACCTGTCCTGGCCTCATGGGCCACCAGTGCTCTGCAGCCACAGGTGGGAAAGCAGCTGCTGGCAATGTGTGTGCTGTGCATGCTGCTCAGATGACCTCAGTCAGTCAGAATATCAGCATTTATAACCATCCAAAGGGTTCTAATGTGAGAAGGAGCAAGGTCTGAAGCACAATGCTGAAATACATTTGAATGGCAGTCATGTATGTTGCCAGAGAAAACCACATTTAAGTTGACTTTAGGTCTGTACTCATCGTGACACAGCCACTACTGTGCAACAACGGAGATAAAATGTCTTTCTGGATTCTCAATACTTGCACCTTGCCTACTGCAAGATGTTTTTCTCTTGTTTTCTTATCAGTTCAGAAAAGAGAAGCAAAGATAATTTTCTTTACCGGTAACTCAGCCACTCCCTTTCTGGCCCTTTCCCTGTGGTGTGGAAGCAAGCCACTTCTCTCACCTGGCACCCTCCCATCACTTGTGCTTCCTCTAGTACTTTTAATTGGATCAACATATTGCTGCCCATCTCCAACTACCCAGCTTCCTGCACCTTTGATGTATTTCTTAACCAACTCGTGTATATTTTCTCCCCTGTTGCCCCTTACACCAGGATATCTGCGTAGTGAAACCCTTGGACTCTTTCAGATCCTTCCTTGAAAGATCATCCTTTGCTGCAAGGCTTACAACACTTCTCACTAGTCTGGCCAGTGGCAGGCTGAGATCACTGCCTGCTATCCAGGCCAAAAATATCTAATCTTTTTCGCACATTTCTCTTTGGTTTTCTATTCTTTATTTCATCTTTTGTAATTAAAGTGCAAACTTATCGGGGTGGGAGAGCTTTTCTGTTCTCTGTTTGTGCATTTGGGACATGTGAATTCCTAGACCCTGTGGTAATAAAAGAATAAACACTTACAGATAGGGCAAAATACGATAGGGAAGGTAGAATTATCTCTCAAACAAACATTATAGATCCCAGAAACTGAGGGCTACCCTCAACTTCAGAAAAATGCAGTAATATTAAGACACCAAACAATGTCTGTGTGTTTGGACAACCTTAGTCCTGATGTGACACTGTGTAATAACAATATGATTATAGAATTATAGGGATTAAAGTTGTCATTGGATCAAATGGATTCATAGATGATTCATTTTCCTCCTCTCCCCTGAGAACTGTTGGAGCAAGAGCAACAGCGGGTGGCAGCCAAGGGGAGAGATGCTCTTCTGAGGACTCCCCCAAGCAAAAATTTTCCCTTCTCTCACTCATAAATGAGAAACTCCCAGCTCTGATGAATAACAGCAAAAAGGGATGTAATTCTTAAAACATTTACTTTGAATATGTCCCATGGAAAGGCTTCAAAGAGTTTTGATGATATATGAATAATGAAGGGTCTGTATTTTATACCAGAATTCAACAGGGATAAGCAAAAGTCTCACAGAAGGTGCAAAAGGACCTATTTTCAATTAACTCTAACTCAAACTAATTGATGGATTTTCTTTTAAGTTCTCAGAACATCCATTTCATACTCAGCAAGTACTGTAATTTTAGGAACAATACAGTATATTTTTTGTACATAGGAAAGTGACTGGATCCCTCCTTTAAGTACAAACTTCAGTTCAGCCTCAACTTTGGAGCAGTGCCTGACACCTTCATAATTCTTCCCCTTCACTCTACCCACGGTGTGAAGTGTGGAAGATGGATATAGAGCAAGCCTACAAGGAAATCTGATATATCATCGGGGAAAAAACTTGACACATAAAGGCTGTCCCATGAACCATGAAAATACATTTCAATAACTAAGTCAGAAGGAAAAAAACCCCAACCTTGATTGGCCAATTATAAAATTATAAATGGCTGCATTTCTGAGAATGCTCTGACGGCATCAGTTGAGGTTTTTAACTAAGCCTGATGAAATCCTGTCCTGCTTGTGATAGTACCTCAGCTCAGATTTTCCATGCTGTCTGATGTTGCTCTCATACTGCTGTTGAAAAAATTTGCATTAAAAACCCTTCCGGAAATGCATGTGGCTTAACTAAACAAAATGAAGAAACAAATTGAAAAACGCCATGCATGGCAATCCTTCAAATTTCCTCCTCACTTCATCTCCTTTTCAGGACAGTCTTTCAAAAACATTTTCATCAGGAACAGGAAGAAATCATGCGTAAGCTTAAAACTGGGTATCTTGCAGTTTTAGCGTGTCTCTAGATTTTTGACAGGTTCTGAATATTCTAAGCATTTATTTAATCTTTCTAACTACAAACAGTGTAAGTTCAAATGTTTTTGCACTACTGCACATCTATTAGATTTTATGGTATGCGCTTAACAACATGAACGGATGTATGATAGACTACAGATTTAACAGATTTAATCAAAGAGTATGCTGGGCATTTAGCAGAGGACAGTGTTTCTGTAGGAATCATAATGGTATTATTTCCTGCTCTTTCAAGTATGCAGCCATAATATTTCATTAGTCTATGGCCTGGCTGAGCTTTTTAAATTGTTTTAGCCTGGCTTCCTAGGACGACGTGGCAAACCTCTGTCCTTGCGCTGTGGGTCTGCTCGTCCATGCTTTTCCCCTCCCTCAGAAACTCTCATCCAAACAGGAAAGAACCACTGAAAGCTCAGAGGTAATTGCAAGCCCAGATGTTGCACAAGAGGCAGCATCTGAGCTGAGGGAAGAGATTAGGGCCGAGGAACAGGCTGGTTGGAAGCAGCCCGTCTGGCAGTGCCCATGCCAATGTGTGTGCCTTGGCCAGGCAATGGGCACACCGGCAGCTGCTGGCAGCCACCGCCTGGATGTCCCCTGCGCCGGGGCGTACCGCAAGGGACGCGAAGGGATGGAGGGGAAGGGCCAGACTGGTGGGCGAAGATGCATACCTTGCATGAAATCACCTGTCATGAGTCCTTTCGCCCACTGAGTAACTTGTTAAGTTTTGGTGTGTCAGCTCCACGGTGGGAGCGGGGCCGAATGAGACCTTTGGCTCGTCCCAAAAGCATTGAGGGTTCCCATGAGATCTCCCACCCAAGGAGCTGCTAGACCCAAAGCTGCACAGCTTGCAAGGCTGGAGGATACCAAAGACTTGCAGTCCAGCATGGCTATGGCCTATTTTCTGCACTCAGTAAAGGTAAAATATGCATGTAATTCAGAGCTGTATTTTTTATTGGTTATGAAAGGGTTAAAAAGAAACACGTTTGCAGCACTGAGGCAGAATGACCTTGCAGGGAGCATTCTGGCCTGTGCCAGCAGTTCTTTCTTCCTCTGCACACAGCTTCTAATGGAAAAGTACTGCCTGCCCTCTGTAAATTATTAATTTCTTCATGTTATCAGATACCATTGATAAAAAGACAAGTGGCCCCTGTACTGACTGTCTGGGGTAAAATGAATACTTGCTGATGCCCTTTAAACTCTGTATAGGTTTTCATCTACTTTCTACTGAGCTCGGCTCTGCACTGTGCGATGGGCTGTTACACACTTTTAGCCGCTCACAAGTAACTCCCTGCGGAATAAACCATTACTGCTTTCATTTTAGGCGCTGACTTAGATGAATGACTTTAAATTACTTACAACCTTCAGCTGATCTAAGATGTCAAACAAACTTTAAACTAGTATATGTTCAAGGATGTGTGAACCTGAAAACAAGAAAAGGCGGAGGTGCTTTTCCATTAGCCGCTGCTTCGGGTAGGAGAGAAGGTCACCCCCTGGGGCGGCTGGGCACAGAGGCAGCGGACACCATCGCTCCCAGTCCGTGCTCTTAACTATTATTAATACAAACAACTCAAAGCAGTGCCTCTGATAAAAAGCTTGATAAAAGCTGCTGAGGTTAGGGATCATGTTAACTAGTGACGATAGCATAAATTATCAAGTGGAACAGCTCCAAATTATAGCATGAAGGGATTTATTCAGCATTTAAGAGGGATTATACGTCAGCTTGGAAAAGAATGAGGAATTGATGAGAATAAAAGCACATACCAGATCCAACAAGTGATACCTTTTCCAGGATTGCTGTACCTCAGAAGGCTGTATTTAACTTTTCAGGATAGGGAGTGGAAAGGAAACTGCAATAGGCATGACAATAAGGGCAAGCAGCTGCCTAAAAAGCTGTAATGTACTGAAAATGGCACTTAACGCATACTCATCAGGGGCAGCAGAGTATTCTACACTGCAGTTAAATGCATTAGGACTAGCAGCAGACAGTCTAGCTACCGAGGATTGTCTTCGTAGTATCCACTTTGGTTCCTCAGCATCCCTGCAGAGGTTACTGTCTCGTATTTGTTATGCCACTGCTGAGAGGTAGGGACCATTTCCAGACCAGATTAAGCTCTTGACCCTCTGAAGAAGACAAATGACAGGTGGTTAGGTTGCACTCATGTCTTCCAACGGGGGCTTTTAAAATGAATGGCAGATCGAAAGTGCAAACGGAATTAAACTTCTACTTGGATTTATCTATACATCTACATAAAAGATGAAGGACAAAGACAATGTCTGTCTGACCAAACACAGTCCTATGCTATGAGGGCTTGCAGTGCTGTTTATAATTTACCATTCTTCCTTTTAAGCATGGTAGGTTTCTGTGGAGCAACATCTTTCATGCTTTATTCACTTGTGTCAGCCTTACCCCAGCTATTCCCGCTGATTTTCCTCAGCACTTGGTAGAACTGGATGATCTACTTTTCTGGAACCACTTCAAACTGTGAGAAAAATGAGCTGTTTGAATATCACCGTGGAGGAGAAAGCCTTGCAGACACAGTCCTCAGAAAAAGGAGCATCAGATCTGGTTGACATTTATAACACTAATTTATCCACTTTACTAACCAGACACATCTTCTGGCAAATTAAGTGTGCTTGTACTTGTGGGAAACTCAGAGCTAAAACAGGGTTTTCTCCAGATGGGCTAGTGCTATTTTGGTGGACCTATGGGGAACAGCTTGTAGGATTCTCAAAATACCTGGTTCTACATCATACCATGAATTGCTGTAGTCAATTAATTAATTAATTAATTAATTTTATCCTTAAAATAGTATTGTGGTTGAGTTCAAACTATCAGACAGTAAAAAAGAGACAAATATCTTTATACAGAACCTTCAAAGCAGATGACTACCATTCAGGTCAGTAGCTTCATTGCGTATTGCGTTGGGTATGGGTGGAAGGAGGCAGAAAAGCAGGAAGTAAAAGCAGGCTCAGAAATGTGGTGCTCTGGGCAGAGGGTTGGTTGTGGTCTTTTGGGTTGAGTGTTGTCTGAATTAGACTTGGAGCAAAAACTCTTCAAGTTTCTTGGCTCCAACTGTATTCAGAGGAACAAGGCTTTATGTATTTTCCTTTTAAGTAATTGACATAATGTCAAAGACATCTGAATTAAATTCTTGAGCACTTAGAGACAACCCCAAAGCTTTTTTTGACTTAAAAACTCACTGAGATAAAAAAAGGATAACGATAACACATAGCACTGCTCTAAGTGTATTCTTCTTTGCAGGGAAGTACAAACATTAAATGCATATGAAAAATGACTTGACTTTTCAGTATTTTAGTTAGTCTGCCCAGTGATGTTTGAGGGAAATTCAGACTATGCTGTTGCACTGGTTTAACAGTCAAACTGTGGTTTTCTATATCTAATATTGGACTCTTCATGAACACTAAAATACTTTAAATGGTTATTTGTCAGCCTGGGCTGATAATGTTGCAAATGGAGGTATGTAGGCTAGATTCCTGGCAAACTGGTTTGATGTCCACTGCAGGGAGCAAACATTACAGTTCAGATGAAATATGCAAAAGCAGACTATACTGGCACCTTAATAAACCCCAGAAAAATCCTAGTCTGTCTCTGAGGAGGATTCCTCAGCATCAAGAAGATAAGAAGATGAATAAGTTAGTGGATATATCACATAACAGATGGGCTGGAAGCTGCCCTCACCTAGAAGTGTTACAAGCTTGTATCCAACTTCTCCATTGCTTGTCTGCACTAATCACAGAACCAATTAGTGATGAGATGATTGAGCCAGATGCTGCCACTGGTATCCATTAGATTCCTTACCCCTTGATTTGAACGAATGTAAGACAAATTAGAAAGCAAAGAGGCCCTATTGGATTGCAGCATCACTGTCATAAGACATTATTCTTAAATTGTTTATAGAGTCTAGAAAGAGAAAAATATTTGACAGGAAGGAATAAATGCTGCCAACATTGATTGTTTCACATTTCAAGGGCAAATTTGAAACTGTACTTTCACAGTGAGTGAACATAGATCATCGGAGAGGTGTTCTCATAAAGAGGTGTTCTCATAAACACCTGTGAGAGATATGAAAATCTGGCTGCTGGCATCATACATTAATAATCTAGAAATGCCTACATGCTACGTGTGGGAGGATGTGGCATACAGAAAGGAAGAGAAAGAAAAGGGAAATGGACAAGAAGGAGCACAGAGGATTAATAAGCCAGCAGAGAAAACAAAAATTGTCATAACAGTCTCCAGAATTTCCTTTCAGAAGGAGGATTGTCAAAAGAGAGCTCTCTGTAGGATAAGCTCTCTGTGGGATAAGTTTACCAGGGGTAGATTGCTGACATTACAGAGTTCCCTTGTCCAAACTTGTGAGCTCTTCTCTGCCCTTCCCTTGCCACATTACTTCAGGTGCATCCCAGCTCCCAGTTTGTGGAGTTGTTTTCTTGTCCACACGAATGACTGTTTTTACCTCGATGCAGAAGACAGCAGAATTGATCTCCCTTCCCACTTTCTATTCCTTTGTCAGTTGCATTCTTGAGTCTAAAATTTGTTTTCTTCTACAGAAAACCTCACAGCCTCTCCCGTTGCCTGGTGGGCCTCTGCACTGCTCGCCCTGCCACGATGCTGTCGCTATTCACAGCTCTTCTGACAGTCTTTGCCCAAATATCCAGATAAAATTTGGTGTGAACAAAATTTATGTGTGAACAATACATGTACTCAAGGCAAAAACCCCACAGTAATAAAATGTATCAGAGTCCTGGAAGAAAAAATAAACGATTAGGGTAGAGGAAGAAATGAAAAACTAGATTTAGTGTTTTTCTCTCTGAAAAGAGAGAACAATCTGCTGAAAAAAAAGAGAAAAACATAAACTGTTCATAAGTTAAAAAGTTGGTAAATATTCTCTGTAGATTTCATGTCATCTTTATTGCACATATTTCTGATTATAGGATACACATTTCCATGATTGCTGTCTTTTTTCTGTTTGTCTTTATTCAAATATACTAAAAAACTTCTCTTCAAATATTCATATTCCTAAAATATGAAGTTTGCTATGGAATTTTTCCTAGCTCAACATGCCTTGCCTGCCAAGCGCTTACACAGGCAGCCTTTCTGAGTTAATTATTCCAGGTGGCTTAATTCTTCATGACAAATAATAGAAAGGTAGAAAAACCACGCATTATTTTGTAACTCTTACGGGAACTGAGCACTCGGCTGCAATAACTCTTGTGTAGCTTTTTGGAGACTGTACACACTTGCATCCTCTGAAGTGATCTAGTTTTCAGCCCAACAAAGGGACCGAGACTATCCTTACTCTCAAGGCAAGAGTATGAACAGCAAGACTATCTTTGACTTTCTCGCTAGGCTGAAGCTCCTCCAGTGGCTCAGTCTTGCCGTTCAGAGGTGGCTTGGTTAGATTCCCACCGTGAACAGTGCATGGCTCCAGTGAAACCATCACATGGTGGCTGGTGCTTCTTCGACGGCGCAGCCTGGAGGAGGGCAGGAGGGCCTGGCGGGAGCAGGGACGTCGTTCTGCCAGGCGGTTTGCATAACAGCCAGCCCAGATTTTAGTCACAAACCTGCTGAACCTCTGCTGTTCCAAGGGAGGAGGAGCACACGGCTGCTTGCGGGGATGCTTGCTTCATCCTGAGTATGTTACTAGTGACCTCAATACACACATCACTGCTATGAGGTAGAGAAGGGTGATCCTATCGTACAGATGAGATTCAAAGACACAGTGGCTGTTCATCACACGTATTTGGATGCTTAACTTCTGTAGTGTAAAAAAATGAAATCCTTAGGTATTTCTGCACATTTGGATCTAACCAAACTGGTGATCCTTTCGTCTCTCCCTCAGATTTTCTCTAGGGGTAATTTTATATTTGACCATCTAAAAAGGCTAGCAAAATTGTCGTTCATCAGTCCATAATTCATCACAGTCAGTTTACAAACAACCGCTTGTTTGCTCTGATATTTTTATTACATTACTGCCCACTTTATTGATGCTGTTTTTAATGTATACAATTTATATTTGGATTAATAACAGCTAAAAAAATTAAATGCGACGCTACTCTAATGTTTTAAAAGAAAGTTGACATCACAAGTTGACAATGCCTGAGATTTTCAAAATGAAATGCCGTAATGTTAGTTTGGTGAAAATATTTGTTTGTAATTGTGCTCTGCATGATTTCTTATTGAAAAAATAGTACTTGAGTTCGTGAGCTGAGAAGACCTGATGTCCTTAGTGCTATCGTATTATGCAGGAAAAGTCGCTGTGCTTCAGATCTGAGAACCCCTATGGGATATTTCTGACTATGTCTTATTTTCACATTGCAACTAGAAGACATATTATCTCTAACAAAAATTATTTTTCAGTTCCTTTTCACACTGAATTTCACTTTTTTTTTTAAAGTGTTTGTCAGTGTAAAAGCCCATGCTCATACCTAGGGGTGCAAGCTTGGAGGTATGATTGAATCCTGTGCTACAGCCCAGAAACACTCCCTGCTTACATGTGTGGTCCCTTTTTCCTGCCTAGTGAACAAGACAAACTGAAGGAGTACAATTCTCTTGACACATCCTTCTCAAGAGTTTGCTGCAGTCACATGGGAAGTCCTGCTGAAAACTATTCTTTCCAGCTCAGCCCTTTCTTCTGCAGGATGAAAAGAGACAACAGTTGGAAATGGGAAGCCAGCTGATAATATAACTAAGAAAATACCATTATATACTCACTTTGAATAATTTGTGAACTCAAGATACAGAAGAAATTGAAGGAGGCTTAGAAACAGGCAATGAAAATTATTAGGCTCAGGAAGAATTTATGAGAGGCATCTAATGAGGATGAGATGGATTAATTTAGCAGGGACCTCAATAAGCAGTGGCCTGATGGAAGCGTACAAAACAATGAATGGCAAAGAGTGGGCATGTGTGTAACCTCACCTCAAAACATGAGAACTATGGGACATCCAATGACACTGAAGGCAACACATTTAAAGCTGATAAAGGGAAGTATTTTCTTGTAATAAATAATTCAGCGGTGGAATTAATTTCTGAATCCAAAAGCTAGGCAGAACTGAAGATGGATAGGAACCTTAAATTAGGACAGGAACACCAAGAGTGTAAATATCTCCTGGCCCAAAATCTGCAATAACCAGTAACCGTGGGAGATAAACCCCCTTGACCTGTAATTCCATAGTTCCCTATTAAAAGATTTATTTTGCTTGGCTTTGAAAGAGATCATACTAGCCAGTATCAGACACAGGTCAGTATATTAGACAGTCTGCTGGTCTTTCATGATATCCAATTCCTCCTATACTTATTTCACTCTCATTTGGTGCAGCCAGAAACGTCCATCATTTATCTTCATATCTCTGGAAGACTTGTAATACACGGTGATTTAGGGCAGCTAATGAAACAGTTGACTATGCACGACACTGATGCTGTAACTTGTTCCTTAGAACAGGGAGAGCAACTCCAAAGATGATAAAATTACACCGGTATATAATAGTGAGTGACTGAAAAAGGAAACATTTATGATAACCAGTTACAAACCCTCTCACCATGGAAGTCTGTAAACTAGTCAGTAGGTGAATTTTGGGTAGGCCACACCAGTCTTTCTGCCAGCAAAATTTCCATACAAATTTCTCAAACTCAGCGATTGTATAAGGCTGAACTTGAGGACTCTTAAGTCATAGGGTAAGCCTTATGCAGTGCCAGGACAGGAAGGCAGATATGTTTTTGAAGACAAGAGGTATTTCTAAGCAATGGAGGAACTCATAAGAAGTCTCAAATTCTGGCTACTAAAAAAAAAATCTTTTGCTGGAAACCGTTTCTTCCCCCACTGAGCACAGAAAGTAAAGAGCACAGTGGTAAGGAAAAGCAACCCTTGTTTCTCTCTAGGGCTTGTCTTTCTGAGGAAGCCAGAACAGAAACTAGCTCAAATCCTTGCTGAATATCCCTTCCGGGTGATTCACAGTGTAGTGTTAAATCTGACCGAATATAAATATAGTTACACCAAAGTTGTTCCTCTAGATTCCTTTAGTAAGTCAGTGGAGAGGAGCACTTTTAGGGTGTGATTCATGCCATCCTAAAGTAGGTATCTAACTAGGCCAGCTGAATCACACTTTGAAAATGCCTATCTCTCTTATTTGGATAAAAAGGTAGGTCATGGTGATGTGTTTAGATGTAAACGTCTGGAGTACAGACATGCAACGTTGGGTGGTATAATTCCCACCATAGTCACAGGGCTTAGGAAAAAGGTGGTACGTACATTACATCTCAGGGTGGTTGTAGTGTTTACATTTTGCTCCATTTTTGTTGGCAGCCCTGATCTTGCTGCCACCCTGTGACCTGAAGTTCAGAGCAGCTGGGTCCTTGGCCTCAGAATCACCTCTGAGATAAGGTGAGGAGATAAGGTGACAGACAGCTGTCCCTTCTGATGATCAAAATAAGCAACAGAGTTTCATGCTGCAACCCCACGCAAAATACCTTGCTCTTACCTAGCTACAAAACCTTTTTAATGTGCTTTGCCGTAATAGCTTTTTTAGTCACAGAAATACAGTAGGGAACGGCAGAAAATCCATATATAAAACCATTTCTGAATGCACTGCCACAGTCCTAAACCTCATTTGTTTTCTTTTCCCTTTTAATTAGGTATTCTGCAGGCTCCAGCCATTGACTTTGTTTTAAAACAAACTGTCCAAGGCTTTTCTTTGATAATGGTTTAATTTTAGCTTTTTCTCCAACCTCCGAAACACAATTAACTCTCATGCCTGGTATCTCTCATCAGATTTTCCTGCATCTCCTCCCTTGGCAGCCCTCCAAAGCAGGTTCATTTAACACCCACAAAGTTCCCACAATCGAATCCCATCTCTATAGATCTCACTTTCCCGGCACATCAGCTCACTATGGAGAGCGACGGCTTCCTGTTTCATTTACATCAAAGCCGTCAGATGCTGTGGGCAGCAGTGTTTGCATGACACTATTTAATCCAATGCTCACTGCTAAAGTGCCCAGCCAGGACAGGGAAGGAGGCTGCCGCTACTTACTATAAATGAACAGCACTGATACGTTGCCAACAGTGCAACCGCGAAGGCAATGGCGTGAGTTTTGGCTTGGAGTTAATTACTTTCCCTCTTCCTCCCTGCACAGGCAAGAGGTGATCTGATCATTTAGGTTGGTCACCAAGTCTTGACACAGCCCCGTTACAAGCTGTTTTCTGCTGCTATCTGCAGCCAGAAGGAGCGGTAGCCGTGCACGGGGAGATGGCACAGCCCTTCCTCCGTGATGTGCCCATCGCCAAGCCAGCACGGCGCTGCTTTGGAGGAAAGCAGTAACTCTGATGGGCACGGGAATACTCATCATCATCCCCCAAATTCCTGGAGAAGGTTTGATTTGAAGGTTTCAATGAATATATCCTCTTCCAGAGTCGCATACAGTGCATAAAACTTAGAATATCACTGACATGCAGGCTAGGCAGCTGTGTTGTGTTACGGCTTGCCGAGTCCCCAGAAGAGCTAACATAAAGCACCAAGTAAACCAGAGGCACTTTCTTTTGAAACTACTGGGTTCTTAGTAATGTGGGAAGCCAAGATGCCTCCTCTGAGCCATGCAGTTCTAGGCAACTAGGACCAAAAATCTGGACCACAAGTTATCATAGACACAGTACTCAGTTTTGATGGAGCCAAAATGCTTTTGCTTAAGAAGGCGGCACAACTGCACATAATGCACCACGGTAGGAAACTCTGTACAAACCTTCTACAGCGGGTGTACTGAGGACATGCTCATCATTTTTGATCACCTACAACTCTAATTTAAGGAATTCATCACTTCAGCCCTGCCACAGCTGTAAAGTTTACACCTCAAGCCTCAACCCATCCTGACATTCATCAGTGCTATTTTTGTGGGGTCAAATTTCTTTCTGCTGATAGGGAAGGGCCTGATGGACATATTTCTTCTCAGGTTTTCTGAGACTCTGAAAGTCCTGATCAGTCTTATAATAGTAATTTGCTCTCAAGAGCCACATAATATTTTGCAAAAAATAAATAGACAAAATCAACAAAATAACACTGAAGAAATGGAGGGAAGACTAGAACAAAGGAAATTGCTGTAGGCCCTAAATGCTACACAAGAACTGCACGACAGAATTTATAAAAGTATCTTTAGAAATGTAATTGGAAACCTGTCAGCATCATTAGATGCCTAGACATTTTTACAAATCTGCCCTGAAGGAGTTGTGGCATAAAATAAGTGCTAAAACAAGGGGTTTACTTCTAAGAATGCTCTCATCAATGGATTGTGGAAGCTTAAAAATCTTTCCTTTTATATTCCTTAACTTTGTAGAGAGTTGGTAGGATGATACGTTAATCTATGCATACGGGGTTATATTCCTTGTGTATATTTGAGTCAGTAGTCCAGGACTCTGGAAGGGTGTAAAGCAATCTGGTACAGAACTGCTGTATGACTGTAGGTAAGAATCTTCTTTCTATATTCTTTTTTATCTCTATTTTGTGAATTTTTGTTCTAAGCATGTTGTGCTGTGACTCTTGGCTGTAGCACAGTAGTCTGAATATTCCAAGTAAAACTGATGAGATGTTTATCCTTGTATTATCTTCCGCTCATCTGCAACTTGAAAATTGTCAGTTGACAACTTTAAAATGAAATATGTCTTTGGAAAACTATGGAACTCACAAGTGGAATTTGTCCTGTATTGTGGTAGAGCTCCTCTATTTCGTTGCCATGAAAACTGTGCCACAGGGTGAGCTGCAGAGATATTGATGGACACAAAGATAAGTCATCTCTGTTGGTTTAGATGGACAGAGTGCATTGACAGCTTTATTAGAGAAACGGGTTAGTGAGTCAAAGTAACGTGGCAATTATATTTGTGTTTGCAACTGAGAGACAGATTATAGATGGCAAGAGAAGGAAAGGAGAACTTGGCGTAACCACAGAGGACTTTGCTCTCCGGTGGTCTTAACCTTCTTTGCTATAAAGGAAGAGTTAGAAGGCAGGCAAAGTGAAGAAAGCACAAGCTTTGGAGAAGAAGGGTGCAGCTGACAGTGTCAGAAGTAGCTGCCAGGCTTCAGAGAATGAGGCTGGAGAGCTGGTGATGGAGTAAGGCATACAAAGGTCTACAAAAGTGGTCTCAGCGGAGTAAGAAGAGAAGAACTGAATTGGTGAGTGAGTAGTTAAATGAAGAGATTAGGAAGAGAAAACAGGTAACCAGGGGTTAAGACACATCACTGACATGGACATAGCCAAGGATGAGAGAGATATATAACTCATGATGTAAAGGGGAAAATAAAAACGGGTAAAAGCAAATAGAAAAGTTTTTATGAATCTGAAATGAAAACTTTTCAGTGTTTTCCTTTCCGTATTTTATTATATTTCATTTAGGTTCAGAACCAAGTCAAGACTGGAGGCCACAAAATCCTTTGTGAAATGGAACATCTGTCTCCTGCACAGTCCTCATTGCAAGTCAATGAGGTCTGGTTAAAATCACTTTCCTCTTTCCGCGTTTATCTGATACCAGATTGCTAAATAACAGGAATATTTTTTGCCATTTAAAACCTCTACACTTTTGTATAAACTGATATTGAAGAATTCTGAACCATTTGGTGCTAGGATAATTCTTTTATTTATTTATGATGTGTTCAGCAGCAAGATGGGGACTTCTCCATGAAAACTTTCAGATTTGTATGGTAGATTATGTGTCTAGAAAATTGAGGAACTACTTTGTTTCAGTCTAATTGTTGGAGATTTGAGTGCTTTAGATGTGATTCAGTGCATTACTTGTCACTTGTAATCTTCAAATATATCAACATATAATTTTTTAAATATGGTTCAATCTCTTCCAGAAAGGCAACACACTTTACTCTTACAAACTCGTCACATGTTGGAGCAGCCAGCTTCCATTTTTTCAAGAGAAGCTTCAAATCACAGATGATTTTAACTCGTGATTTACTGACTTTCATTGTTGTCATGACAACATCATTGAGAATTTTACTGCACATCTTTTCCATGCAGGTTTATCTTGTATATGTACAGTTTTCTTTTAAGATCATTCAGATGATGATATGAAGCTGTATTAAGACAGTCTTTACTCTGGTATCTCTAAAGATGCCATCAAATTAAGGTAAATGCAAACTGAAATATGCCATATGTTTCAGCTGAGACAGCTCTGGAAGAAATAAGGTCTTTTGTTTGTCTGGAGTAGAAAACAGTTCATAAACTCCTACGTTACACTCCCAGGCAGAAAGACAAGCCTTTCTGCAAGGAATATATTCACATATCTCAAAAACAAGGTAGGGAAATTTCTTTAAAACCTCCTGTATTGCATGTCATGACAGAAAATGTGTGGACAGTTGGTCACCTACCTCAAAATTTACTAATTTTCACGGTGATTAATTTTTCAGTTGCCACAGGGACACTGTTCCCACAGTGGTGAAGGGTAATGATGGGACGATTTAATGACTGACTTGCATGGAAACTGGGGAGCGTTCACTGACCTTAGTGTTGGCTGGACAAGGGGAAGGAGCATGCGAGCCACAGAAGTAGATCTGTGCCAGTGGTGCAGCAGTGGTTCATAGCACCACAACCCTTCACATCCCCTCCTTTGGGCAAGTGCTGCTCTACACAACAAGCAAACGGTGGCCCCTGGCTTGTCATAGCACATTCACGTCTCTTGCAACATTCAATTTTTATTTAACTTCTGTTCTCCTCATTCCCCAACATCTTGCCATACCACAGGGAAAATACATTTTCAAAACCAAATCAGGTATTTGGTTTTGAACTGTCAAGGATACATTGCCGAGCCACTTTTTCACACGATCTTAGTTTTATTCTTGCTTTAGGTGGCTGGAACCAGAGCCCTTGCCTCTTAACCCCTTCAAACCCAGAATCTGATGCAGATATTTAATTGTGGTAACTTTATTTTCTGCTCACAATTTTGGCTACATCCTTATTGTTACTCTGATGTTACTTCATCAGAAACACAACGAGATGGGTAAAAACCCCGAAACCCCACCGCTTTTTTACGCCTTTACACTGCCAGTAAAGTGCCATTTCCTTTCTCCAGGGTTTCTGGTAGTCCGGAGCATTGACCTCCACTGCTTTCTTGGCATTTCCAAATGTTTCATGGCATTTCTAAATGTACTGGCTCCTTCATTCATCTGCTCCCTGTGTCAGGAAGAGCTCTCTTGCTCCCCACTGATTTCCAGTCTCTGGCAAAGTACTAACGAAGTTTCATATCTCTCCGTTTCACTGGCAGCTGCAAATAAATGCTCCTATTTTCATTTGCTCTTTGGGGAGCTTCATGCAACAATTTCTATTCTGTTCAATATGCAAATGCCCCGGCTTCCTTCTGTTCCCTCAGAAAGTGAATAGAGTTTATAAGGAGAGGCAACATCTTTTATTAGATTAATGGAGTGAGAAGAAAAAAGCAGAGGAGCTCGAGAGCGCACAAGCTTTTCTTCACCTTGCAGAGAGCACTGCATGCATGCTCTTAATACACAACCATAGTGATTTCTTATCTGCCTCACATCAAGCAATAACTTCAGATATGAAGGAAGCAAAAATGCACCACTGAATGGTAAACCTGGTGGGATCGTCATTGTAAGCTCCCCGGGAGGGCCGAGGAGGGTGTGAGTCCTTTCAGAGGAAAGCACAGATCCTCTCAGGTGTCTGAACCGCACAGGTCTTGAAATAACGAACTTTAGCAAAAATGATGCTTTATGTGAAAATTCATGGTCATATTCCCTTGTTTTTCTTCTGTTTGAAAATGAAAGAGCAGAAACTTAGGCAGCCAAGTCACACAACAGAAGTAATGAACATTGATAGCGGGAGCGGATGGTTTCTGAGCAGTCTATAGCTCGAATGTTACTCATCCAGATTATTCAGAAAATACCAATGAATAACAAATGCTCAGAGAAAGTAAGGGACAATTTAGTGAATGGTCCCATCTGTGCTTCTCAAAGCTAGTTATTCAAAGGTGGTGGTGGTGGTGTGGCAAGTTTGACAGTATTGGAATCACTGCAATAAAATCCCATTTCAAACGCAGTGATGGCAATAAAGGTAAACTGTGTGGGAGTGCAGATGAGACCCAGAGGAAGGCTCTCACTCTTATTAGGTATGTACAACAGTGGCTCTGCTGTTAGTTACTTCAGAATAAGCTCAGAAGTCAGCTGATCAGTTATTCAACACTCAGGAGTCCTTTACGCAATCTATAAGCAGCAGAGAAAGTTTGGTGGAAGTTTTATAAAAGGACAGAACAATAATGAGGATATATGGTCATGAGGATGCGCACTGCGGTGAGGTAAATAAATAATAGAAAAACTAACTTGGGTAAGGTGCAGAAACAAAATCTTTGGCTGACTAATGAGAGACACAGAGTATATCTACCTTCACAGCGGAGTGGGATGCGGCGATCGTAAATAACTGCAAGTCTGTGAACTCTGGACCCAGAAGCAACATAGCCACATCAGGGTGATACAGTGCTTCAGTTAATTAACTGAATTAGATGGCAGCGACATGTTTATGTTGGTGTAGATATGCCTCTAACTGCTGCTAGATGGGCTTTAGGAGTTATGCCCAAAAATGCAATCTAGGAGGAGAGGTAATGCCACAGGTATTCTAGTGCTGGATAATTAAAGTGAGAAGGTGAGAGGTGCGTTCTGCCAAGGCATGGGATAAGACTGTCCCCAGGCAGGGTGCAGAGATGCAGGCAGGGCAGCAGAGCCCTGCCCTGGGGTCCCATGGGAATGGAGGCACCTACAAGGGCTACTGCTTTCACTTCCAGAAAAAGGTGGGATTCATAACACACTTTGTGCAACATTTCTTTTAATCTAGTATCTGAATCACTAGTTTTATGAATTAATTATCTCCTAAGCTTTAACGTGAAATACATGCGTCTTCCGTAGGGTTCCAGTTTCCCCCCAAAAAGGAGGAGCTGCCTTGCTAACATCTTTGTCCTTTATTGCATTAGCCCTTTTTTACTATGTAAGGGACAAGCTATCTTCACTAATCTGAGCAGACTTTTGAAATCTTTGACTAAAAAAAATAATTACAAAGTGGTACATAAAGAGAAGGTAAAGTATGGACAAACACTACAAGCAAGGCAGGAAAATCCTCACCTAGAGCCCCTCTGCATCACTCCTGCAACATATCCCCAGGGATGTCTCTTACCACTCACCTGCACAGCTGGGTTTTCCTTTAGAGAGGAGACAACGTTCATCCCTCAGCACACGACAGTGTTCAGTTTTGCTCATAATCTAATAAATAACGTGTTCATATGAAGCCATGTCTGTCAGGTTGTCACGTCAGTCTTACAAAGCGATACACCAGAGCTTTCTCACTTCGTACGAATCAATCTCTTTGCACGACTAGAGGCAACCCAAATCCATTTTAAAAGAAATCTGTACATGTAGTCTCATATATTGGAGGAAAAGCTTGTAACAAACGCCGTTCAGGGTTGTCTTGTAGTTCGTGATTCCAGGATCTTGCTCAAAAAACTGAACAATAGCATCCGTGTGGCAAATTGCCACCTTGGTGACCAAGAAGATAATGTACATTATTATGTAGACATTATCTAGTCAACAGCATACAGGAAGCCTGTGAAGCATTTTAAATTGTAGCCTTCATTTTGTACTCCAAATAGTGTACCAAATATTTTGATCATTGCTTTTCATTAAAATCGTATCTTTAACTCCTCTCCCTATCTTGCTATCAGCTTCCACTAAACATGTAAGATAGATGAGTGGAAGTAGGATCCCATGCTGTTCTGAGATTAGATAAAGAGATGATGAAAGATTTTAAACTGAATGAGGAAATAACCCAGGTGTTCTAGAGAAGCAATAATAAAAATACTTGGGAAATGAATGAACTCTCATTTTTTTGTGCTTGCAGTGTTTATGAAAAAGTATAAAATACTTGGATGTTCACAAACAAATTCTAAATTTTATTACTATTTATTTTAAGCTGTGATCCCCAGCATGGTCATCTTAAGATTATCGTGTTTACAAAAAAAATCGGTTTGAACACTCTTGTAGAAATACCCATTTATCTATCATATGAATTTTATCTGTGTCTCACTCTGTTTCCCAATTTGCCATAGCTACTACATTGAAAGCAGAGTTGTGCTTTTTCTTTACAACCTCCTTGCTCCTATAAAAGCTATAATGATGTCAAAGTGTTAAATTTGTGACAACTCCCCCCGGCCTAAATTCACATAAATCACACGAATCACCAAGATTATATCATCTCTGTGGGATGGGGAGAAAAGAACAATGTAGAAGACATGGATGGCTCTTCTAGCCCATCCAGACTGTAGTGGCCCAATTTCCCAGGGGGTGACCTCTGTCCCTGGTCCCTCGACACGGTCCACCCTGCCACCTTGCAGGCCCTTGCATGGACCACCTCTGCCCTTCCTGTGTCAGGGGGGATGCAAACCTGACCTCTCACCTTAGCATCCTGCAGAACTCCGCCATACTCCTTTTGTCTTTTATGGCATATGTCCCATCAGCTCCACTAACTGTGCCTGTCTCCTACGTTGAACCGGTAAGCTTCCAGAGCTCTCTGATGGGCTTTCATGACAAAAATTGTCAGGGCTGCTCCTCTCCTTCAGTCTCTCCTCAAAAACTATGACATTTGTGAGACAGGAGCCAGATAAAGTAACAGTTGGGTTGCTCACAAATTTATTAATGACAAAAATATTTGTCCTTCCCACAGATTGCCTGGCTGCATAGCCTACATATATGCTTTTGGGTGTGAATGGCTTCAAAGCCAGATGATCCAACCACTTATGTTGCTTTCTCCTGTGAGTCACCTTTCTTTAAACCATAGCTGGAATGTCAGAGGTCTCTACATGCACACTGTGATTCGAGGTTACAGCAGGGGCAGCAGTGACAGCCCCTGGCATGTCCTTCTGGCCCTGCCAGATCCTTGTATGCAGGAGTCCTTATGGGATGGTGTGACTGACACTAGGCAGATGAAATAACCTGGAGTTCTTCCTGGAAGACCCCAGAAGTCTTCTGCTGAAGGCAGTTGGTATTTGTTAGGTGCATTGTACTTGGTCAGTGTGCTCATAAGCAAGACAGGCATGTGGGAGGAGGTCTGGGGAGAGCTTGGTGCTTAAGGGCATCTTTACTCACGCATGCCTAATAACTACACACATAGCTGTAGTTTCTACACGACATCTAAGGTGTTAAACACAATCTCCACCAGCGGCAGGCTGAACACTTCCACGATGTGTCCCTGACGCATTCATCCCCAGGTACCCCTAGGAAGAGGCAAGGCAGCCCATATCCCAGAGGTGGAAAGATTTAGTAGCAAGTTCCAGGTATTGAAAAAAAATTTATGCATTTCATTACCCTTGAAATTAGTAGCAGTCAGGCACCTGCGTATTGTCAAAACACAGGAACTTGTGGTTTTCCCAGCATGACTGTAACGGGGGTAATGGAGCAGAGAATTAAACTTGCGTATCTTAACTTCTGTGCTACTGTATTAGCTACTGGACCATCATCCCACTCTGTGTAACAATATGGTCTTATCGATATTAGCCTCATCCCACCAGCACCTCCCTGCCTGGTGGCTACCTTCATCTCCCCTGTTCTCATGGGAGAGCTCCAGCCCGGGGCACTTGTCACTGGTGCTGGTAGCTGACAGGGGGTCTTATCCCTCCGTTTAGGCTGGAGACCCAAGGTCAAATTGTGCATGTGAATTTGCAGTTCCAGTAAAAACCATCCCGAGAAGAAATCTTTGCAGTTGAAAAAAACCCCAGCCTTTTCTTAATAGTCTTTTTTTTTTTTCCCCCCTCAACTTCTGTTTTGCTAGAAAGAAGCAGGGATCTCAGCTTGGTCCATGTTAAAATAAGGAGAAGACATAACCTATGCATTTATAAGCATCTGTTCTTCTGAGTGTATTTATATAAAGCACATTTCGGAGTTAGAGCTGTTACTACAGTGTATGTTCCCATGCTGCCATTTTACATCTACTCTCTAGAACTCTGGGGAAAAAAAGTTAATTTTCTTTAAATGCTTTCTTTTGCACATCTGCTCCCATGTGAAAGGGCCTTTCTGAGGGCTCAATATAGCTCCTGAGGAGTTCAGCAATAATAGGAATACATTCTTAGTTTGTATAGCCAGGATGTGGATCCATTATTTAGAAAGTATTTCAATTGTCTGATGTCATTCAAATTTTCTCTTATTCAGTGCTGACTACCTACCTCTCTGTGGTGGGAGAAAGAAAACAACCCTTCTTCCAGGGGTAATCACACTGCAATCAAACTGTGCGATATGATTAGGTCTGCCTGAGTCCTTGGTGCATTCTCAGTGCATTGAAACAGTGATCCCCGAGGACCCGTCCATTGTATATCATTCCTCTCAGCAGCTGATAGAAGTCATAGCCTAAAGAAGTTGCACAATCTGAAAAACAAACATACTAGCAGGGGAACGAAGTGGAAAGCCAGAGCAAAGAAAAACAGTGTGAAAGAAAAAGATATAATTGGGAAGGGGAAAAAACAGTCCAAAGGAAAAATACATCCCACGTAAACAGAAACAATATTACAAAAAAAACAACAGGAAAGTAAGTTAAGTCAATAAAACAAGGAAAAGCTAGAATGCTTGCTATGAAAATGAGGGAAAGGCACAGAAAGAATAAAATCAACTTTCTCTGCAAAATCAAACCCAGAAAGAACAAAGCAACCAGAGAACACAGAGCAACCCAGAGGAAATTTAAGATTAAGAAAAAGATACTTCTAAAAAAATAACACAGCTCCTATGTGAAATCCAGCATAGTCTGCAAAGGTCAAGGTGTCTTCACCCTTGACATCTTAAAGGAGATACAACCTATAATAAGTACTGTCTGCAAAGTTTGCAGTTCAGAAATACACTGTTAGTTAGCTGGGTTTCATATGTTTTTATCATTGAAGACTGAGCTGTTTTTATTGCTCACATAGGGCATATGATACCATTTCTGTTTCTCATTGGATAGTATTACTGTTCAAAGCAAGTTTTAGATGCAAATAGCTGATCATGACTTTCAGTCTGCTCTTCTCAGGCATCTGGGAATGTAAAAAATGAGGCCCCATTGACTTCTTGGAGTTGAATTTCCACCTGTGAAATTTATTCTTTTGGCGAACTTTCCTATCAACAAAAGCATTTTCTGGAATATTCATAAAAAGCAAATGTAAATAGGACAAACCCAGAGCTGAAGTGGAGGCATTTGAAAGGTCAAACAAGGAGCTGCATCATTTTTTACTACTGTCACTTAGAGCTACCTGAAAGTAAAAGCAATTTAAAATGTAGCTTTTATTTGTTTGCTTTGCTTGTTCCTTCTACCAGATCAATGTACTTCCGGGCTAGTGGTTTCTGACACAAAACTTCCCTCAGGTAAGCCTGTCCTCCAGCGTGTGTAATCCCCTGCCGCTCCATCCCCCTTGTTTTCACTGACTTCAAAGTTTAGAAGTTCAGCAAGCAGGCCACCCACTAGAAAACAAATTTCCAGAAAAAAATGCAGTATTCTATGCAAGGAAACCTGCAAGGTTTTATTAGGAAAGTTTTGAGGTGTTTTATTGACAAAAAATGTTTGAAAAGATTTCTGTTACCACTGAACTGAGCATTTTGTGAGCTGTCACTGTGATACATTGCTGGGAGATCTGCTTTCCATTTCTGATACTGTACAGAAACTCCAGGAGAAGGTCATTTTATGGTGACAAAATCACATTGTCACTTTTCAAATCTTATTTTGTAAATCGAATGAGAATGACTTTAAGCATTGACTTAGGGCATGACCACTTCACCACTTCTGACTGTTTTGGTTTAAGTATTCCCACAGAAGTGTTGAAGATCAACATCCCAATTATTAATACCTTTGACAGTTAAGTCTTATTTTTGTCTCACTCACAATATAGGAAAGATGTTGACGAGTAGAGAAAGTCCAGTGGAGGACAGCCACGATGGTGGGGACAGGAGTGCTTGTTCTGCAAGGAGGGACTGGGAGATCTGGGCTAGTTCAGCCTGCAGTAGGGGTGGCTTTAGGGGGACAACAGCAGCCTCTGGTACCTACAGAGACACCATTAAGGAAATGGAGCGGGGTTCTTCACAGCCATGCATGGTTGGATGATGAGGAACAACAGACATTGAAACAAGGGAGGTTCAGAATGGATGTAAGGGGAAATGTTTTCCCCAGGAGGACGGTCCAGCAGTGGCACAGACTCCCAGAGAGATTGTGCAGTCTCCATCCTTTGCAGATTTTAAAGATCCATCTGATACAGCCTCAAGCAAGTGGGTCTGGTCTTACAGCTGACCCTGGTCTGAGCAAGAGGCTGGACTGGAAACCTCTTGAGGTCCCTTCTAATCTGAATTTTCCTGTGATTCTATGTTTCAGTGTTAATGACTGGTGACTAGGTGAGCATTAAGACTTACTATAGGTTCTACATGAATAGCTGTGAGTAGAGCTCAAGTACTTACACACCACTCATTAGTGCTAGCCAGATCACGAAGCCTAAAGTTTGTCAAGTACATTGGTATATATGAAAGACATTTAAGAGCTTGAATCATCCCAGACACTTAAAATCTGTTTGACCTACACATTGCAACACTCACCTATACACTTGTAATATAATAATTGTTTCCTAGGGCTACACAGGTCTCTGACAGAAGTGCTAAAATATTCATGAATACAGGTGTCACCAGGAAAAGAGAAACAAACAAAACCCCAACAAAGTCAACCAAAGTTGTGCAGCACAATTATACCACATAAATAAGAATAAGTAATACTTGGTAGAGAAGACTAAACACAGAGCCCTGTGCAGTGGTGGAAGTGAAATTATTTTAGAATCAATATGAGTACCGGAATGATCTATGGTGTGTTTACCATTTTAGTGTTTGTTGTTAACTAAGTTTGCTGCAAGCACTAGTCTGAGGACTGCTGACTTTGTACAAACTCAAGCAGAAAGGTCTGAATTGCATCCCTGACCTGTGACTACCTGTTGTAGAGAGGCATAACCCACAAAGGGTATAAATCGTGACATATTATACCCTGTCCGGCTTCTAGGTTTGCCTCCAAAGAGCCCTGCATGTTACAGTTATGTTTGCAAGTAATGTAAAAATCTCTTCATTGGCCTGTGAAGAGCTCAGCATCCCTGATAAACAGCACATTGTGGCAGTAAGTCATTGTAGTCACAACAAAAATTAGGTGTTTCTTTCCCAACAAGCAGCTAGCCCAGTCTTCAGCTGTGCAAAGGAAGGGTTAGTACTTTCTGCAGGTTGTGGGCAGCCACAGTTTTCTGTTGCTGTCCCCAGGAGTGCTGCGCAGACAGCATTTAGCAGCAGCCTTTGAGGGCCCTGGTCCAGAATCGCTGCGGTAGTCAGCCGCTGCGGTGAAGGGTCTGGTTAGGTGTGCACGGTTGCGCGCTCCTTGTGGCCGTCTTGCCGCTTTCCCCGGCACCGCCGTGGGTTGGAGGAACCCGGGGCCTGCTGGAGAGTTTGGCGACTCCTTGGCAATGAGGCTGGGGCTCGCTGACCCCTCCTTTGCAGGGTCTGTTCTCTGGCTGTGGTGTGCCGTGGGTCTCCGGGGGGAAATACAAGCACAGGATGGGTGCGACAGTGAAGCTTCCCCGCGGTGCTCTCCCAGCCTCAGGACACATCTGGCTCAGGAACCTGAGGGATCGGAGGAGGTGTGTGTGTGTGTGGTTGGAAACCCCTGATGCATTTTTCTCCTCTTAATTTGTCTGACAGCATTTTGAATCCACATGAACATAAACCACCTACAAGATGCCAGTGACCCCCAAAGGCTGCGCAAGTTACTGTTCTTCCAACTCCTACCTGTTCCTTCCCGCATCCTTCGTACCTTTGACTGGTGTAAGAGGGGATGAGCGAGAGCTGCTTTACAGCACGGTTAGGACCATACCCACCAGGGATGCTGTGGGCAGTTTCCGTGGATTTTCTGTAGCCTAGGAGATCGATGCTGACGTTCACCGTCCCAAAGTGTTTGTCCTGGTCGCTTTTCCTTTAAAACCCATTGAGTATTCTTCTTTTACAATCAGCTGGCTGTTCTTTGTGAAAGCTCTGTTAAAGATGTTGTGCATACATCTGGTTAGCTGTCACAGGTAATCTGCTATTTTTGCTAATGGCTACAGTTCTCTGAAATTGTTTTGCATCTCTGGACTCTCTGAATAGAGATGTTGTTTGCAGTGTGCTCATTTCCCATTTTATTACCAGTGTAATGGTTCCTTTGTAAAGATTAACTGAGTCACAAGGCCTCTTAATATAAGCAACCTCACAGCAGAAGAAAGAAAAATTGATATAGTTTATCCTAGATCTTAAAAATGCTTCAGATATTTATTTAGTAAGCAGTGCCACGACTGATTTAAAAATACCCGCTGTGTAATGTCAAAAGAGCATCAGAAAGGCTACAATGAAAAAACCCCCAGATTTCACAAGAAATCATTCTTATGATAGAAACATTACACCTCTTTCTTAGATTTGCACATAATTTAATTTGCTATTTGCAGACAAAAAGCCCTGTCAGAGGCTTAATTGTTTGTACAATATTAGAGTCAAGTGTGCCTGGCAGTGTAAAATGTAAAGAGAAGGACCATTACTGTTCCTAAGGAACCACAGGACTCCTTGATGCTCATAAGCTGTCCTGGTGGCCGAAACAATGCCAGAAGAGAGAGCGATTAAGTATGAATCAATTAGAGCATATATGCCTGGGATGTCTCTCCCTGCAGTTGAGCACCGTATTCACAGCCCAGGCTTCACATGAGTTGGGCTGAGTCCAAAAGCAGAATGCTTTTGTTCTTGGATATATGCTTTTGGGTCCCTATTAACTTTGTGTCACACTCCACTGTGTGGTGTCAACGTGCCTGCAGTTGCCGGAGATGAGGATTTCCAGAAAGCTTCGGGTCTTCAGTAGAAAATGCTGACAGGAGAAATGAATGTCCACTGCACGGTGCTCTGCTGCTCTGCCAGACCTGATTTTCCCATACCCGCTGTGAGTGCTCGTCACTGGGTCATGCCTAAATCTTCAGACTTAGGATAGTAAAGCAACAATAACAGACTGAAGCCTTAATTCTTAACAGTAATTGTTATTCCATATGACAAACCACACGCACATGCACATGCGTATGTACCTGAGCTAACGTGGTTACACTGCTATATGATTTATTTCATGTGTTTTTAAGGCACTTCACAGTGTTACACAATCTTTTTGTAAAGGCAAAAACTGTGGAATTGCTCAAGAAAGGATTGAGAGCCTAATTATCTCATTAGTAGGTGTGCAAAACTAAAATTTTTAGAAGAGACTGGAAGATCTGATCTGCCATGATTGGAATATGATACAAATTTTTCCAAAATTTCAATGATGCTGGAGCTGTATTGAACCAATCTGTTATACAGAAGAGGTCAGGAAAAAAGTTCGTATTCATGTCTAGATCCCTACTTACATCAAAGGCTGGTGCAGTTTGGATGAGATGCTGAAAGTAATATCCACGTGTAATATCAGTTGATATTTTTATGCCTAAGAACTCCACCTGCCCTCAGAGGAGCTGGCTATTTTGTTCTCAGAGTTCCTGCTGGCTGTCTCGTCTGTCTCATTTGCCTGTCTCATATATTAAATACTACGATGATACATCTTTATCATGTCTTCATTACATACCAATATTTCCATATACTGTGCCTTCTCTCCTAAACCTGTGCCTCCGTACATAAAGAGGATGAGGCTTGTGTAGGCAGTAGTTATTCAATACTTTTTAATCTTTGTTCATTGTAGTGGTTCCGATTTTGTTTAGTGTACATTTTTCAAACCCTCTTCTACAAACAGAATCATTAATTTTTCTTTTTTTTTTTTTAGTGGAGCTTATTCGTATAGACTTTTAGCTTTTCACAAACTTTCCTTTATTTTCACAGTGCTGTTGAGAGATAAGTAGTGTCTCCTGCATTTTGCAGTTGGCAAACAAAGGTGCAGAGAGAATAAAGTAAAAGAGAGAACGATTTGGTGTTTTTTTCAAGTGTGTAACATGATATGGTATTTTACATATTTGGAGTTCTGCTTCTTTTAACATCCATTGCAGTTGTGAATCTTCAGTTTCTCACCTTCCTGCCAAATTTCAAGTGCCTTCTCTAAGGACAAGAGCTTGTGAAAAAAGGGGTCACCAGCATTTCTAACACAGGCAAAACCCAGCTTCATTCAAAGACAGACTATGAACAGTTAGAGGTAAAATGCTCCGCAAAACTTCAGTCTGAGGCAGTTACGGGGCATATAACATTTTGGTTTATATTATTAGGATTTGACAGTTCCCATGCAAACATAAAAGTCTTACTGCAGTGTTTAGCAACCATAGTAACAGCTGATGCTTTCAGACAAAGAGCACTCCTCTAAAAAAAGTGCTGTTGAATACATGATAACCTAAGGGTCGTGTTGGCTTCTATTTCAGTCCTGAAAAGAGCGGCTTGTGCTGTGAATGCTTCTCTGTTCCTTACAACTATGAAAAATGCTGCCTCTCAAACCTGTAACACGATGCCTTTTTATATGAACTTTCAGTTTTAGACCAGATTTAGGAATTTCATTCCTGAAATATTCCAAATTGTTTCCTGAAATTCAGATATTTCAGTGACAAAAAGGTAGACTTAAATTCCTCCAAAATTTTGGTGCAAGTCTGGACAAAATGGAAAATTATTTATGTCATGTCTTTTATGCAGATCTTATATCTTTGCATTTTCCATATCAAATTTTTCCCAACACGATCTCCTTTTTCAAGCTGAAGAACTGTCTTGCAGTTGAGGCATTCAAGTGAGATTCAGAGTGCATGAATTCATTTCCCACGCCTGCTTGGAAAATGCTCGATGTGGTGGATCAGTCTTGTCTCTGGTGCATTTTCCCATCTGTCAAATGGTTACCACAGTGGAAAGTCTGCCACCAGGCAAGTTTCTAACTGGCTGACATGGCTTTATTCTTGTCTTGCCAGCTGCTGGTGAGGGAACTCAACCTGCCGGGTTGTGATGGACTCAACGGACGTGTGTCTGGCGTGTGACCTGTTTGTGCACCACAACTGCAATAGATGTCAAATGCATCACATTTACCTCTCGTGCAGAGAGCAAAATGCACATACGCAGTCTCTCCAATACATCCCGGGCCCTCTGGAGACGAGTGCAAATGCCGTACATGTACTCTCCAAAAATTTCTGAAGATGTCTGGTTCTGGTTTTGTACTGGGTCTGAAGATAATGGAGCTCCTGGTCCTAGTATGGGCCTCCTTGCTTCTAACAGAAGTCAAACGAATAAGAAAAAGCAGTTATCATTTCCAGTCTTAAATGCCCTCACATTCTTAGAGACAAATTATTTGAAGAAGGCAACAAGGTTGTCTGAGTATCTACAAATACCTGCATGATCAAATGCTCCCAGTTACTGGGTTAAATGAAATAATGAGTAGGATTTCTAGTGATATTAATGCACTTAGCAAGGCAGGAACAGCAACAATAAAGTTATTAAAGAAATAAAGTGGACTGTGTTAGTGATGCTTGAATTCCAGAATCTTAATTTTGATGAGAATATCTGTTAGTTACAAACCAAAGAATTATTTTGCCAGTAAAAACTTATGCCCCCTAATCTTAACTTACATTCTTTGCTTTTTGCCAAAAATATCTCTTCGGCACCATTTTTAGAGTGATTATAAATAAATCTATACCACTTTCGTATGTACTGTACTGCTATATTACTCTAACTAATCTTGATACAACTATCAGGAAGTGAGTTAGCTGTTCACTCTTTTGTGTTTAATGGATCCCAAGTCACATTTTTCCTAGATAATGGAAATGTGATGAGTATTCTGACAAATTCTCTTTATATGAGTCTTTCTTCATTTTTACACTAGAAATAATGACAAACATTTATACAATCCTACATCTGAACTAAGTAAATTAATTCAAGATTTCCACTCTGAATTTCTGCTTATGAAGCCATGAATATATTTCCTGTTCTCTTTATTTCTCCAAAGGGATGCCATCCATTCTCTCACCATAAAAGCTGTAATCTAAAGACTGCTGATAGCAGTGTGATTGGTAGCATGATGTTATTTTATTGGCATATGGGTTTAAGAAAGTAACATGCAAGTGAATAGATTTTGAATATATCTAGTGGTTTGATGTCCATCACTTAGAAGAACCAATTCTAATGTTAGCAGTTATGGACTTTTTTTTTTCTTTGCTGTCCCAGAAAGCAGCCTTGATTTTTCTTTCATTTATCCTAGCTGTATTCTGATTTCACTTCACTGACTTCACTGAAGTTATACTGATTTCAATGTAACAGTTAAGAATTAGATTCAATTTGTTTTTGCCAGAATAAATTACTCTCAAGGGTCATGACTGAAGTTTAGAGAAAATGAAAACGGAAAGACTGTCCTTTAATATTTGTCGGATCAGGCTTTGCAATGCTTCTCTGCAGCATTCTCTAGATAGCCTTTGAGAGAGGTTTTGGTGCACTTTGATGACGTCTGATGAAAAGACCTGGGACCTTTGGCAATCAGAAATCAAAAGATCTGAAGGTCCAGCCAAGAAAAGATGAGCATCATGTACTGAGGAAGACGAATGAGCAGATTACAGTGTTTTATTATTATTACTATTAATTCTTAGGCTGCATGCAAATGACTAGACTGCTGGTGGTGCCCTGGGCTGAGGTTAAGATAACCACACAGGGTCTGGAGAACTACTGGCCATGGCTTAGGAAGCTGCTGGATGTGACAGATAACAATGTAAGAGGCTGGCAAAGGTTACAGTTAGCACTGTAAGGATGGATGGATTTTATACGAGTTACATCTCATGTGGGCTGAACTTTAAGGCAAATTAGAGGGGAGCCTTTAGAGGGTGGTATCTTGCATGGACAACAGTGTCCATCAGAAATACCATACAATGCTAAGATGACTGAGGAAACCATTAAAAAAACCCCAAATTGTGTATTGATATAGCAAAAGTAGCAGCAATGCAGAAAAAGTAACTGGGGATGAGTTGTTCATTTGTGGGGAGATGGGGTCAGGGAAAAGGAGGTCCAAGGAGGGCTGAGTAACCGAAAAAGGGATAATATGGTGCAAATTATATAATCCTGGCTACTGTGGGGTATCTGCCAGGCAACCTCATGCTTCATCACTGCAGCTTAATCAAGACAATAAATTAATTGTTTTTCTGGCTGTGTGACACACGTTAAACCTGCTTCCATGGTCAGGACTGGATGGGGGCAGGATGCTTTCTCCTGTGTGCAGGGGATTACCTGAGTGGGCAGACTGAGTCCTGCCAGTACCTGTCCCATGCCTGATAGCATCAATATCTACTCACCACTTCCTATCATTAATATTTTAGTGGATCATGTTCAGACCGTGAAATATTTACTGAAGACTTTGACCAGCATTGAGATTGCAAGGCTCGAGGTGCTACATGCATCTAGACATTCCCATGGTCACTGAGTGCCACCAGTTATCACTTGCATAAATACTACTCAGGTGCCTTATGCCTTTGCGTACCTTGTCCCAGCCGTAGTTCATCACTGAGTGTCAGATAGTACTTAAGGAGTAACATTTATCGATTTTTCTGAATTCAGTCTACTTTGCCAAGTAATTAGGTCTAAAACTTGGCCGTTTAAAAGATAATTGCCCAATAAGCAATACCCTTCTGAGCGTAAGTATCAATATTGAAAAATACACTGTCCTATAGCCGAGTATTTCTAGGCATTTTTAAAAATAATTCTGAAATCATGACTCCACAGTTTTTTAGTTCCTTTGGAAGCAGCTAATCATCCAGTAGAGGGAGCACAAGCTGCCTTAAAAATGACTAAAGACCAGTTGAATCGTATTAGTTGAATAATTCATCCTACAATTCTTATATCTTTCAAATAAATTATTCAGAAAATATATTTTTCCATCATTCACCAGTGTCTAGTACTCCTGGAATAATTCACAACTATATTAATCACAAATTTTACTCAGTGAATTCAATTATTATTTAAAATAAAACATCCATGCCCAGAACTGTGAAAACCACAGAAAGTGATGCTGAAGGCAAAGACATCATCACCTAACTATTCAGATGACTTATATGATAACAGCGCATATAAGCCACCACATATTGATTTTAATGATGTAAGAGTGGATTGAAACAAACATAAAAATGAAAATAATCGTCAAAAATGCAAAAAATAGCACATAGCATTGTGATAGCTGTTTCTAAGATCAACGGGCACCAACCATCCTTATGCTGTACTAGAAGAGATACTCTACATGTTAAGGTCAAGAAAATGACATGGTTTGACAGACAATCCAAAATGATACTTAAAAAAGATTGACTACTAAATGATGTCAGTGTTAGGAAGGAAAAAAATTTCATTCAGTGTAGTTAGAAATTACATATAATATATATTGTTATATAATTACATGTAGTATAGAAATAGTAGAGGTCTCAGATTTTCACAGACTCTTCAGCTTGGACTGCTACTGTAATGAGAGCTGGATATTAATCTCATTAGCTGTGGGAAGAAGAATTGCAAATAAAGAAAAAAGCATACCCCTTGCTAGCTTCTTCTTCAGATGTAACGTGGCAGACAGAGGTGCTATTACACAATGAATGAGGCATGGCGTAAGCTGACTGAAATGTACACTTTTGGAAAATTTGAAAGCCTCAGCTCAAACCAAGGGACTATTCCTCTAAAATCTCTGTAAGCAAGCCATCTGCTTTGAGGATATTTAATTTCCAGCATGAGTGCTGTCAGCAATGGTAGGAAATTAGTCCTGGGGATCAAAATATACTTCCATAACAGATCTACATCATCAGCATGCTGTAGATCAACAAAGTTGGTCTACACTTATTTAAGTTTTGTTGTACATCTTGGCAAATGGAATTAAAGCTATAGCTGATCAACTTGTTTTAGGATTTTATAGATAACTTTCAATCACTAAGCTTTGTGTCATGGCTAGTACTTGCTTTTGCCTCGGGAAACAACATCAGTGGGCAGTTGCTGTTGAAGTAGAAGGTTCAGAAGAGACCACGCAGGCAAAAAAAGGTGATGGCTTCTTTTTTTTCCTGACTTTGTATATATGAATCCTGTGTATTTGTGCGATATTATATTGGGCTGAGTTAAATAAGAATATTAACTCCTGCTGAATTCAAGTTATCAAACGTGTTTGGGGTGTTCTCACTGAAATCTATAGGTTGCATGAGGAACAGATTTTGGGCT
Organism: Phaethon aethereus; assembly: GCF_964289735.1. Classification (NCBI taxonomy): domain Eukaryota; kingdom Metazoa; phylum Chordata; class Aves; order Phaethontiformes; family Phaethontidae; genus Phaethon; species Phaethon aethereus. The sequence continues at coordinate 69,087,458 of NC_138578.1, read as the reverse complement.
GCCTGGAGGTTTTTTTTTAGTATCATGACCAGCCTAGTCTTACCCTTCACCTGTGCCTGATAAAATCCTGCCCACCATTGTACTTATATGTTACCTGTGCTACATCTGTCACTAAAGTAAAAATTTTTAACAGTGTCATGACCTGTTTTCCCTTTTCTGCTGCATTAGGAAAAGGCTAAGAAATAGAACATTTGCTATTGTAAACTATGCAGGTAACTTTTGTTGTAAAAGACCCTTGCCCACCCCTACACTGCACGTGCTGGAGTTCCACTTTCCCTGGATAACACCCTGGTACTGACCATATGCACCTTGACCTTGCAGCCCTTCCTCCAGCCGGTATCAATGTGCAGCTCCTGAGATCCGGCTCAGAAAGCACAAACGCAAGATGCCGCCCTTAAAAAGAGAGGGGCCGACATGCTTGGTGCACTCCAGCTATGATGACCTTGAGTAGGGTTAGCATGGGACTGATGAACCAAAGCATTGTATTTCAGCCTATTGAACACTGCCCCCTCCCTTATGGTTTCAAAGGGAGAGATTTGTATTCTAAATGAAGCAATGACCTTTGATCTTGCTTTTTAATTAAGCACTTAGCTAGAAGGTTTCACAGACCATATTATTACCTGTGGGTTTATTATTAGATATTCAGATAAAGGATTCACAGTATATGGTCCTGGGCCTTTTTCTTTTCTTACAATGCCTTAAAGCTTGCTCTCTGTCTGCAATTTTAAAGATTTTATGCCAACAGTAAAATCCAAATTTGAAAAATAATGGCTTGTCCTTACAAAGAGGTTGGGCCAAATGGTATCAGTATGACTTTGAAGTTAGTAAGCAGAATTTGTCCTGTGGTATCGCAAAGAATTAGGCATATTAGAAAAGGGCTGGTCATTGAAAAAAGTCAAGTCAAATGAGACACCGAAGCTGACTCTAACCTGCCAAACCCCTTCCCACACATGGAAGCTTTGAAGTAGAATGAAAAGACTAAGTGAAGCCATAATTACATCTTGTTTAACTTGGCCCTTTAAACAGCTAACCCTTTAACTTGCTTTTCTTTTCACATGTCCGCATACTGCAGAACTCTTTAAATCATCATAGAGCTTAATCAACAGAAGATTAAAAATCAAATCTATACTTTATGCTTCTGCTTTGCTGAATATTACACATGTACTTAAGGTTAAGCATATGTTTAATGGCTTTAAGGAATCAGGACTTTTCTTCTTTTTCTTCAAAATGTCCCTTTTTTTCTTTGGAAAAAGTGGTTGAGATCATGTACTATATGCCCTTGTGGGAAAGAATTAATCTTGGACTGGAATGTATAGGCATCATTGTCCTAATAGGATTTAAGCTATTTTTTTCCCCCTTGCTTTTCAGTATTCACAGTGGCTGGGAAGAAATGGGTTTGCATGGCTATTTCCCGTATTAGTTTCTGTTAGAAAGGTGTTCTAATGGCCATTTAGTTCACGGTGATTACTCAAAGTGCTGAAAATAAGATTAGTACCTTTGACTAGCTTTTAAAAGATAACCAACTTTCTTCATATTTTGGTGCTGGGTCTATTATTTTTTTTTAATTTTTTTTATAACCTATGCTAAACTTCTGTAGATCTCAAAAAAGAAACAGACTGGTTACTGGAAATCCCTGGCTTCTTTGGTTCCAATCACTCCAAAGGGTTCCATTTTCACAGTAACTTTAACTATCTGAATTTTGATGTATTGAATTAGTGTTAGCAAGGTGCTGGAGGAGGAGAGAAAGATAAGAAATTAGCTTCCAAGAAAAACAACTTTATATTTTGCTCAGAGCTGTATAGAAATCTTTTTAGGAGAGAGTGGCACGATGGATATATATATTCAGGTTAAATAAGTCTTGTCTCACCGGTGTTTGCTCTCATCTGCTCTGTTCACTTGGGTGTGGTACCAGTTAGTTCTCCTCTCCCAGAGTCATAAGAGCTATTTCTCTCACTCAATTTGAGCATCTGCAGCATTGGGTCTGCCTATATCCTGAATACCACTACTAGCAATATATCAGGCTCCCAAAAGATAATGAAATTACTTCACAACATTCCCATCCTGAAGTCTCTTCTCACTGAAACTGATCTAAAAAACTCCTCTCTTCACTCGGCCCTCTAGTCCTGCTTCTTCTGAAATTAGACAGATTTTTTCCCAAGAAAAATTCAGAACCCCCGCCCTGAGTGCCACAGTATCAAGAGGAGCCTCTGACACTTCGGGTTTCCTACTGAAGAGAGGCTCTGTGTTAGATACATGGAAGTGTGATGCTTGCAGTATGTCCAGATTACATAAACATGCACAACCTGTATACAAAATAATTCAGACCCTCAGGAAATATATTCCTTTTCTTACCCGCTGCCTCTTTGCCATCAGTGTGGCTTGCAGAGGTGAGAAGAGTCAGTGAATTAATTTTACTCTGGGAGGATTTTAAAAGTGTGAGAGTTTTAAAATCCCCCTCTTATTCTGGTTACTCCTGCCGACTTCATTAGCTTTTCACCCCTGCAAGTCACAGGTCAATCTCATATTGAAAACTTGCTCCCACACTGTTAGGTAATGCCCTTGGTGAGAAACTGCAATTAATAAATAACAAACAGTAACATGTGCAAGACAATGCATATCCTGAGAGAAGAGAGCCTGAGATTTTATAAGCAGCTGAAGAGTATATTTTCAGAATCTAGAGGAGAAACTAAGACAGATCCTCTCTGTCCTATGAAGCAGTATATTGCTCCACAAATTTATTGCAAGAAGTTGTTTTTTCCCCTCTGTAAACAATTCAGATAGATGTGAACAACTTCCAAATAGCAACATAAGTTTAATTCATCTGTCTCAAGTGACATAACATATGTCACTAGTGCCTGTTGCAGAAGCAAGGAAGTCTGCTGCATCGTGTGGTATTATGCTTTATAGCCATGCAAACCACGTTGTTAGTACTAGAGCATTTTGAAAGAGAAATCTATGTGGCAACCACAGCAATCCTTTCTGCATGCACCTCTCTTCTGCAGGGTGTTAAAGTTTGTTTTTTTTTGGGAGGGGCTTGGTAGGAAAATACAAACTCTGGGAAGGAAATAGGTTATTGCACCTTTTCTAGGTGAAAAGTTCTCTTTGAGGCTAAATTTTCTTTCTCTTTTCATTTGCTATTTGTTGTGAATGTAAAACAAGATCTGAATGAGAAAAGTGAGGTAAACTCATTGATTCACTAAAATACTGAGTCTCCTCTCTGGAAAGTTAAGCAATTTTTAATACAAATTCTCCCTCTTTACTAGTCTGCGTAGTATAGCTTGGTATTTGGCAGTGTAATAATCTCAAGTATAAAACATAAAATCTGGATTAGAAGTGAGATTATGTTAGCCTAGTGGAGATATTTTTCAATAGTGTCTATAGGTGACACTAACCAATTGCATTTCTATTGTAAGGAAATGTCATATAAACTCAGGTTCTGTATTCACCGAAGCATAAACTCTAGACTGCTATGAAACCAACAGCCAACCTAAACCACCATTTTTCAGAGAAACCTGAAGCCAGGCAGGTACGAAGACCTTGGGCAGCTCTGACAGCATTCCCAGTTCCAAACCTGTTTTTTTAAAAACTATGCCAGCATTTGTGTAACATGCTCAACCAAGGATGCAAATTTGTTCTCCAGCCCTACAAACAGCACAGGCTTCTTAAATTTGCATACCATTTGGGGGTCTGCCTATGTAGATAATAATACCAACTCTGTTGAAACATGTCGAAAGACCTAGGAGTAAGGTAGAGTCATGGCATGTGGTATCTATTGCCTATAAAACTGACTGTAATATTTTAACATAAAAAGCTTTTCAAACAATTTAAAAATATTGAGACCTAGGAGTGTAAACAAGCCTGAAGACGTGATAGTTGCACTTTTAAGAGTCAAACAAGACATTGAAAAGGAAAACCCTCCATTTAGCCATTTCTACACAGTGGGAGCCCCAAAACTATTTATCAGCCAGAGATGACAAAAACAACTGCAAAGAATATATACAACCCTCCTCACTGAACAGATGTTTTACCACTTACATGCTACAGTCCTGAAATTTTTAGAATTACTCAGACACTGCAGAAGCTGTGAGGCCTCTCTGTTTATTAGTCCTAGTGGATATAAAATCAAATAATGATTTGTTTGTCATTTTATTTTATGGAAAGTTTTACACTGTCTAGTCCCGAACAACAGTGTTGATCTTTCAAACAAGACATAAAACCTGAGGTTTTAACCACTTCTGTTCATTAATATCCCTTGAGTGTGTGAGGGGATTTTTTTTTGGCAAGATTAAGGGTATTAGCATCCTGACTAAATTACTGCTCTGGTAATTACATTCTTCTTATCTACATATCCCCCTGCAGCTCCAGTGGAATATGGTTTGTTCCTTTCCTGATGTGTTGTGCAGTGCGGTTATGTGCTGCTAAATGGTTTGCTTAAGTGTGCCCAAAAGCTGCCACTGGCAACGTGCAGCCTAAATTTGCGTCTTAGGCACTCACTGTCCCTTCTCTTTCTGACTCTTTGGGCTAGAGTGGGGCTAGAGGCGTTCAAAGGATGGGCATGGGGGGCAGTGGCCTCTTCCTCAGGCATGAGCAGCACCTTCGCTGGGTAAAGCCTTAGGAATGAGCATTACTTTGCCATTTGTGAAGGAACAAATTTTATTTCTCATACCACACGCCCTCCACAGGTTTCAGAAAGAACTTTGAGGGTGAGGGAGAACTAAGGGCAAAAGCTGATGGGAGCACACAAGAAAATCCACAGCCCACCATATTTTCTGTGCTGTACACTGGCTGTTGTTACAGTTTCCTTCTTTGCTAGAAAGAGGGAAAGATGGAAGAGACTTTCAAAACATCCTAAAGGACTGAAGTGCAAAAATTACATTCCATTTCAGTGAGAATAAAGCACCTAGACCCACAGGCCCCTTGGAAATCCTAGCTATTGAATATAATAGTGGGGAGCAGAGCCAGAGGCTCCATGTGGTCATCTGGGAATTAAACTATTGCCAAACCTTTTAATGTGTAAAATGCTCAGATGCTGCAATGACAGGAGCAATACAAAACCTTAAGCAGACAGATAATAAACCATGTTTAAATATGAGCTACTGTTTTTTCTTTCCCCAAATAAACGGCGCTGGGTTTTCCTGTTTTCAAGGGTGTTCTTTCACTCTGCTCTTGGGGCAATGGAAACTGATAATAAGACAAGCAACACAACATACAATAAGGTGACATTGGACAGTTTAGGGAGACTCTGCTCTAAGAGATACCTTGGCACACACAGAGAAGTCAGCCCTGCCTAGTCAGCAGATGATGATGTGTATAAAGTTAAAGCACAGGCAAGGAGATGCTGTTTTGGGGTTGTGATTAAGCCCATTATGACTAAGAAGGTGGCCAAGCTATTGTTACCTTCCATTTGGGGTGAAATGATCACCAGGAACAATCTACCACTGTTATGTCTTAAGCCTTAAAAGTTTCATGAGTTAGAAAGAGCTGCCAATCTTTCAACTGGCTGGAGGGATGCGTAGCTGCAGTGGTGAAGTATTCTGTGCATGCGTACAACTCTTTTCTGTAAGTTGCTCTGTTTAGATGAACTTTAATGATACAAACATGATTAACAAACAAGTGTTGATGTCTCTATTGACAGCTTCGGTTCCCTTAATTGTAATTTTCAAGGATGTATCACTTTATCCCAGATCATTGTGGAGCTATATACGTATACTTACATAGCCAATATAACAAAGGGAACATAGTGTAGTCATCTCTGGCATTTTGCTATAGCATAAATAGTATGGTTGGGCAATAAAAGCCATTTTATTCTTAAAACAAATGGCAGGAAAAGAGTTGGCTATACATTGTTTTTTCATTTGGCTTGAACAGCTTTTGATGATATCTTTAACCTATAGGTTAGAAAGATAAGAATGTAAGACAATATTCCTGGCAAATTAAACATTATTGATATTGGAGTGCAAATAAAAAAGTTAAAACAGAGCCATCACTCATCTTCCCTGCAAGTAATAAAACATGTTTTGTGTTAGTATAATTTGGATAAGTTATGAGCCACTGTCTGCATCAACTCTGTGATCCAGAGTTCTTTGAACTTTGTCCTAGGAATGAGGGTCGTAAACTCCCAGACAGTATGTGGGACTCCAAACTGATAACCACTGGGAGAGTCTTCCGGAGGATGCGAACAGAAATTGCCAATGTTTTGTCCAACAAGACCCAGTGTTTTTGTTAGCAAAAGCAGGAATGTGGAGAAGGAGGGGAGTTGGTTAGGTGAGGACACCATGCCGTTGAGTCTCTGCTGGGATTCTTGGTTAGTTCAAGGGAAGTACTGGGAAGTTTGAGGTGCTCCTGAGAACTGTGACAATGATTTAAAAATCTGAGAGCAAAGGATTCCAGCAGCTAATTTAGTTTATAAAAAACAAGGTTCCTGGCAAGCTGAACAGAATCTCTAATGGCTATGCAGGGAAGATAATTAGCTCTTCAATTTGGGAAGTAATACTAGAACTAAAACAAAGTGCTGGAAGATAAGGCTAAGGCTAATATTGGATATTTTCTATAAAACACTCTATATTTAAATTAAATAAATTAGGACCGTTATGTGAAACAGAACATCCTGGCACAGGTACTCCTTCTGGCTTAATTAGGCAACTAAGAATCTCAGGAATCAACAGTAATAGCCCAGCAGAAAGTGGTAGGGACCTGCACGCCTTCCCCCCAACTCCTGGGAGCCCCTAAGTATTCAAAGAGTTTCAGAGCTGGAGTTAAAATTTGTCTCTCAATATTATGACACTGTCTGGACAGCAACTCCTTGCTCTCATGCATGATCAGTTCAGAAAGTAAAGCCTGCTGCTCCTGGCACTTTGGTTAATAGCCTTAGGCTCTGATGCAGAAAATACGTGAGCACAGCCAGATTTACCTGTACTCACACAGGAGCCACTTTCAAATTTGTTAAGATGCAGATAGGAGATGAGAAGGGTGCTCAAAAGCTGGAAGCAGATTTCAACCTGAGCACATCACTCCAAGTGCTGTTTTGAACTTGGCCCTTGAGATAGTGCGAGTGAGAAGGCAGATAAACCTCTCTTGCTCAGCCTGCTGGCTGAATTGATTTTCCACAGAAAACATTCACGGAACAAACGCTGTTGGAGATACCAGCATATGTGCTTGGCTGGGGATTATTTTTGGAAGTATTGGCTGTTTAAGAAAGGTTTGTATCCATTAACCTGCAACAGAAAATTTTTGGTGCTTTGGGAGTATCTTTAAGGCTTTGCACAAAGATGCTAGCACAGCAACCAACCAACCAACCAACCCAAAAAAGCACGGTTGCTAGAGCAGGAATGATTTCTCAGAAGGTCAGTTAGAGCAAAGTGGGAGTGAAAACCATTCCTATTTTGGCAGTCATTCTCTACTGAGTAGTTAAAAGCATATAGAAGTCTTCTGTGCTGAGAGATTTTTTTGTGTGTTAAAAGAAAATAACTAATTCTGCTTGCAAGAGTTGGGGCAAATTCTACTCCCTGCAGTAAATTAACAACATTTTCTCAACATTACACTAAATATATATGAGTCTCATAAACAATTCCAAATTATTTTCAGTAATATCCTATACTGAATAAATCTATGGCAACTGAAAAATGAAGTCAGCTACTTACTATACACACTAAATACTCAAGATTCATCTGGGCATTTTGTTTGGTGTCTGTAAAACTCACTGGTTGTGAATTTTATGGTATTGCCTGAAGCATGTGTTTTCTATCAATACAGTGGGATCAGATAGTCATTGCAATGAGAGTTAGCTAGTAAAATTCAAACAGATGAGCTGCTGTATTTTAAGGACCATATATTATGTCCCAATGTATGAAAGTACCCAGAGCCAAATCCAAAAAGAACTTTGATGCCCAACATGGTATTTAGGCAGAATTTAGGTACTTAAACAGAAAAATGTAATCTTGAAAATCTTTTTTAAGCTTCTGTTTAACCCAAGGGGTGTCAAAACTCCCTCGGCAGCTTGTTATTTTAGTTTTCAAGGTATCTGGTGTTGAATAATGCACTACTCGGAACTGCTGCACTAGCAGACCTCATTCACAAGTTAATTAGCACTTTGGCATGTCATTCATTCCTGCATCCAACCATAGTTCATAAACTGTGTTCCCTTGCCTAAAGCCTTGGGGGGAACTCAAGGCAGTAGAAAAGCCTGACATGACCAGCAGTTGTGATTATCTTTTCTATTTAAATATGACCAGAACAAGATCGGTGTCCTAATTGTTTTCTGCTGACTTAATGGCCACAGTAATCCTGCAGAAAGTTGCCAATCCAGACTCTGCTGTCTTCTCAGACTGTCTAAGAGGCTGAAGGCCAGGAAGATTCAGGGGTTTGTTGGTGACTCAAGGCAGTCCCAAACCACCACACTTTAGTCTTTTGGGAGGGGACATGCTTCACTAATCCTATTGCAACAGGAACACAAGACAGAGGAATTCAGGATTGATTGAGAGATGGAAAGAGCAAGAGTATTGTGGTTTTTTTTTTCTACAGGGTATGGGCATTCACCTGACATCTCTCCTCTAGAGGAATCACAGAGTCCTCATGGACTACAAGGAAGTGTGGAACAAGTCCCTTAAATGTTAAGTATGATAGCACCTACATTTTAAATGCTTTGGTCTTTAATTCTATTTCTCTCTCAAACTGATACACATCAGGTTCAAATATATGTTCAAGACATTCAGTTAGGGGTCCCTGATCTAACTCTGCAACTTGGGTAAGTGTTGTACAAGGGGACTGCTGATCATGGTGCAATGTTCAAGCTCCAACTGCTCTATTCAGATTATGAAATTCGAGGCTTTAACTATTAGGCTTCTAACTTACCTGTGGACTCTCTGATGTAATTACTCCAAAATACATTTATTTCACACAGTTTTTAGTTCCCATTTTTAATGGCAAAACCAACAATTAATAATCACTTACACCGTTCTTTACATTTTCAAAATGCTGAACAAATATTAATTCAGTTTCTTCATAAAACCTTAGGCTCCTTGTGATACTAATAGGTTGGCTGAGTCATACCTTCATATTCATAAGCCATAGCTTCTTTCCCAGTATGTTTCAGAATTTATACAAATTGATTTTACAACCATTTGTTAAAAGGAACTGCAGCATCTCCAAAGCGCAGGTTTATATTATTGTAGTTATTGTATGAAATGAAATTTGCAACATAAAACTGACAAGATATTTTTTATTTTTAGATAAGGTTGGAACATCTTAGAAAAAATGTTTTTAAATTTAATTTCATTAAGTGCTGAAAATGTATCATACTCAGCATCTTTTTTGAACAGGCACAGAAAAATTTTGATTCAATTTCAAAACTTCTTGGAACCTTATGCAATAGACCAACCTTCTGTTAAAAACCCCCAAACAACAAAACTCACAACAACTTAGAAAAAACAGAAAGTTTTTTTTTTTCTTTTGTTTGCAGCCTTTTGTTGCAACCTTTCATTTCAACTGATGACTAGCAGAGCAAAAATATGTGCTTTGGAGATGGTGAATTTCCTTGAACAAATGACTTTACAATATATTTATTTTTATTCTGAAATGTGTGAAAACATTAGCGATGGTTTATAAATATGAAGCTATGACTCAGACAATCTATTAGCGTCACAAGGAGCCTGGGGTTTTTTGAAGGAATGAGACTGACTGACTTAATCCTTTTCCAGTTCAAGGCCAGCTTCAGCTCTCAGCTGTGCAGTGTGTGCAAAGAGTTGCATAACGTGAAATCTCAAATAGCTATGCCTTTGTATGCAAGTAGGGTGGTCAGATTTTCAACTTCTATTGTAACCTATGCATTATGCTCTTGAGACTAGAATCTAGCTCTATATCACATCAGGAATGTTTTTATTCAAGGGAAATTCAAAAGTGTATGAAATCAGCAGTAGAAAATGCGCACCTCGCACTCCTGTGCACATCAAACTTGAAAGTGCTTTCCTTCCCCCTCTGCAAGACAGCTATTAAATGTTCATTGTCATGGGTGGGGGGGAAAGTCTGGGTTTGAATTCAGGCTCTGAACCTGAAACTATTTACGTATTTTATCCAATGCTTTTTTTTTAAACGAAATACGTAAACAGTGTCTAGTACCCAAGATTGCTCCTCATCCTTCCAGGGCAGTACCTTCATCAGGCTCCTTCTTATTTATATTTAATCTGATCTTATTTTTCTTGTTGTTGGCAAGGGGTCCTGCTTGGTCAGGACAGTTGGACAGAGATCCCACTGGCACTGTTCTTCATTCAGCTGAGGCAGTCCCATGGGTGTGGGAGTACTTCCAAAAAGACCAGGCGAATATGCTAAATCTGCCTCATGGTCCATCTGCCTCAATGCTTTCCCCAGCATCTGTCTGTCCAGGTGATGACTCTTTGCTTTATGTAGGTTCCATTTGCTGGAAGTTTAAAAGAGCAGCCCCTTCCAACCACTGCTTTTCCCCCCTTCCAACTACTGCTTCTTCCTTTAGTAACATGGCTCCAGAAGGAATGGGATGAATCACAGCCTCGTGATTCCTAACCTTTAGGGGTGCAGAAGCTTAATGGGATTCACAGCTCTCAAATGACAGCCCTCGGCTCCAAAAATGATGGATTGGTTAAGCATGCATCAAGAAGTTAAGCTGTTAAGAGTCAGATTGCCAAAAGGTCACACACTGTGCAGGAGGAAAAATATGTGCCCTAGGTGTAGGTCCCTTAGCCTGGATTGAATGGAGCTGCTTCCCACTGCTCAGGATTCACACCCCTGAGCCTGCTTCTGCAGTTAGATGCCTAATGCCTTTCTTTCAGAAACTGCCACCGAGTCAGCCAAAGCTTTGGAAGACAGGAAAAGTAGTCCTATGACCCTTCTTACCCTAGTAGTAGTAAAAGTTATCCAGTTAAATCATTCATGGAATGAGGAATAAGGAAACATGCATCCTTCCCAAGGAAAGTGGAACCTCGACTCCCATCTACCAGGGGAATGCCCAAACCTCACAACTTAAGGAAATATGTGGATGGGGGCATTCTCAGTCCTTTGCCTTGAAAGTGCCCCAGATTGCACAGGCATAATTAAATATCCACAGAGACAGATAATAGAAAAAAACATGGACTCAAATACAAGTCTACAGCTTTCTGGCTAGGACATTCACCTTGAAGGAAGGGATCTCTGCTCCCAGGTGTATGAAATATAAATTAGGGAAATTTTCCTTTGAAGTAGAGCCTAGCAGACTAGTTTTCTTTATCATGTGTGAATGCCTTCACTCTTAGCCCAGATGCTGCTCTCTCCCCATGCCTGACCAAATTAATGCTATTTGTTTATTCACACCCTAACAGAAAAGCTTCAGAAAGAAGTTTGGGGAGTTTAGCTGCAAATTATACTTGTCAGGGTGATTTTTCAAAAGCAATTGGTTGACTTGGGAGCTTGAATTCCACTGAATTTCCTAATTAGAATATATTTCTAGGTGGTGGTTGAATTGAGGGACTGTTACCACTCCCAGGAATAAAATACAGTTTGGCATGCTAGGGTTTCCAAAGGATGGGCCCTTGCTGAAAGGTTTTCCAATTAAGCCTCCAGAACATCGCGTGAAGAGATGTGTCACGAGGCACGACAGGGTAGGGGTTCTGTACGAGCTTGTAGGGTACGACGGCAACCCAAGTCCATCAAGCTGAGACGCAGAGCAGAGAACTGCAGTGACCCACAGGAACAACATGAGCAGCCCTGCCACAAACCCACTCACTGAGAGCAGGTCTGTGCAGTTACTGTCTGTAACCCCTTCTCTGTCGAGGGCTTTTCAAAGAGTGTCTCGGATGCATTACTGTTAGCCGCTACGGTGTCAGGCACTGTGATAGGTGGAAGATCCACAGAGCACACAGATTTAAAAGATCATGTAACTTGCTCAGGAGAGACAACAACACAGAAGGACACACGAATATTAATTACACAAAATCTGTAAAATTTGGCAATAGGTGGGTGGCTGGTGGTTACAACTGTTGTGCTTATTATGTTTGTCAGGATTATCTTGCTGTTACCTTTCGGTCCACTTCGTCCATCTAATACCTGAACTGAAAGCTCTTTGAGCCAACATTTGTCCCTCATTTCAGGTAACACAGTGATCCACCTCAGGCCTTGAGGTGCTGCCACAGTGCACATAACTGGCACTAATTCTGTCAGACCAGTTGTTCCCAAATCATAACCCCTACCAGGGTTCTTAACCTAATAGTAATACATGTTCATCCACTGTTGATGCTTATATCTGGGGCTGCTAGAAAAGGATTCATCTAGAAGAGAGTCAAATCAGAAAAAAAGTTGATGATTGCTGCATTAGACCATCTGCTCTGGAGATGTATTCTACTGACATTTTCTTTTCAACGTTCATTATTACACATCTTTCTTTCCTCTTCAGTATCTTCTTTTTAACAACAGAATGCCAGAGTAGTCCAAAATCTCTTGTCTTTCATTGGTTATCAAATGATCCTTACATTAGAAGATATCTGCTTAGGCCCCATTTTATCAGGAAAACATTTCCAGCTCCCTTTTCATGTATCCATCTTCAATATTCCTTCAAGCATGAAAAATCTTCCCTATTGACTTCGTCTTTTTTTAACTCCTTTGCTACACAAGCTCTCTGTTAATGCCAATATAAACAACTTAGATTAGAGGGACCCACTGCAGTTTCTAGAAAACTGACTCAGAGAGGAATGTGTACTTGAAAGTTGTCTTGAATGACTTTATTATGCTAACATATGTTAAAACTTAAAACTGCCAGTGCTGAAAAGAAAACTGTCTACAGCTTCTACTCCCATTTACAGGACCAGAGGGGAAAAAATTGTATTTTAATAAAGTATGGTGTATTTGCAGCTGGGAGTGGGGTAGAATCAAGACACATTAAGTAAAACAGACATTAAAAGTGCAATGTAACATATGGGTGCAAAAGTGAATTTTTATCATGACGATCCATTAGTGTTTTGCAGCCAGGCACAGAAAAACAGTGACCTGGAACAAATCAAGAAAAATGATGCTTGACTTGTGCTTCCTTCTTCAAAGTGTGACCCATATTCATAGTTTTTAATTAGAAATTTATTTCCTTCATGGGATGCTGAGCTAATTTCTGTCCTTTTTTGTAATTCATTAAATACCCAGGTTAAATTACAAATAAATGGGGGAAGAGTGGGCTGGTCTTTGGACCAGTTACAAAAAGATTCCCTACGAAATAGAGAAATCGATCAGCACATAGCTTTGTGCTGAGCAGTTGCCTAAGCCACCATTATCCTCAGACAACCTTGACTAAATCTTATCATCAATATTTAAAATAAGCCTAGCACAAACCATGTTTTTAAAATCCTAAGCTAGTCATCTAGAAGACTGATTTTTGTCCCGTAAATGACCTCTGGAAGAAAAAACACATGCACAGCACTTTCTTCCGCTAGTGGAAAGATGTTCCCCATATATAGGACTGGCAAGCAGTACACAGGAAAGTACATTGACTTAAAAGCACTTTAAGGGAACTTCTGAATGAACGCAGCAGCTCTGTCTGGGGGGATAAGTCCATGGGACCAGGTCCTGAGTCTTCAATTTGAAAGAGACCCTGCCACTGCTAATTATTGTGTCTGACACTGGACATGAAAATGACCATGCATATGTGTTCCTATTAGCTGGTCTGCTCAAACACAATGTCACAGGCAGTAGGGCTGGGCTCTGCACTGTAACTCTCTATCACGTACAAAGTAAACGAGCTCCTACAGCACTTTCACACAAGCCCTTCCATTGCATTGTTTAGATCGGAAGATCGAACGCTACATCAAACGCGCAGTGACACTGGACTCTCCATTGCACACGCCTTGAGTCTGGTCTTACGCACAGTCACGCTGTACATGAACACATGGTTTCTAGGGACTATGCTCAGAAGAGTTTATGACTGAACGGAAAAGTACCATGTGTGTTCAGAGCTTTTGAAAATCTGCAACAACAACTGCAATAATTTGTTGATTTACACCTGTGAAGCCAGAAAGGATTCTGCAGTCGTGTTTTCGTCAATAGTTAAAGTGTAAGTTTCCATATTTCACTGTCAGTCTACTGCAGAGATGGCTGAAGCAAGCTAATATATACGGCCCTTTTTGTCACTCAGATTGTTTAAAAAAGGTTGACACAAACATTGGCTTGCTATTGTTCTTATTTTGGGCTGGAGGGGCACATGCATTTTAGCCAAGAATGGTGGATATCCGAAAAAGCATTCCAAATTCCAACAATTTCTGTCTCTAAAGCTTTGAAATATGAACAAGTAGTAGCTTAACAGCAGATGGTTGGAGCTGCTAAGTTTTGATATGGACTGAGACATTCGAGTCTTACTCTGGACTCATGTTAAAGCAAGACCCGGCTGCTCAAATTAGCTGGTGAAAGGAGGTGGATGAGAAGTTTGCTTTCTGAGTGAGGCTGGCTGCAGAAATAACCCTTAATCATATGAGCCTAAGGTGTTGTGTAGGGTTTGGTTGACCTTGACCCTTATGCACGGCTGTGACTGAAAAAAACAGGTTTCTGTAATTACCAGCAAAGTGAATACATCACCATTTAACCATAATTCCCTTGAAATGGCAACGTTACTTTCACAGTAGTGTTTACTGTTCTAGACTCACTAGTTGTGTCAGATATCCAAGGTCTGATGAACAAACCCTCTAAGCTTGACTGGAAAAAGCTTTTGAACTCACTGCCTCTTGCTCAAGAGGATGAAAAACAAACCTTAAAGCTGCCAGTATTTATGTTTTGGGGAAACCAGCTGAAAAAGAGAAAGAGATTTTCTGAGCTCAGAACAAAAATAGACCATTAAAAACAGCTTATTTTGTTTTCTCTCTTTGAAAATTCCCTTTTCATTTTAATTAAGCTCTCACAGGATTCATGGTGTTGGAGAGTTTTCAAAGAAACAGAGAACTTGCTTGCCAGGTTTTTTTGTCTTTTTTTTTCCGCCTTCCCCCCCCCCCCCCCCCGCCCCGTTAGCTCACACAGCTCTACTTGTTGCAAGTATTTATCTGCTCTGAGAAAAGCAGCTGAAGCAGAGGAATGGCTGGGAGTGTTCAGAAAACCTAAATACGATAACATTAGTAAGAACTTCTATATATTATATAGAGAAAAGTTCCTAAGATTCTTCTGTTGTAGATAAATTGATCCAAACTGGAAAAAAATCTGCTCTAATTTAAACTTTGTGGTACCTTAGAGTTGTAAACCAGGGTCATAGAAGCTTGATTTTTCTACTAGGATTAAAAAAGTATAGCTGTTGCAATAATACATTGATTTGCAGTAAATTCCATGTAGTTTTGGCCTGCATCCTACAAACACCGAACCGGTCATTTCAGATATGGGTTTCCTAAGGGGCTGACAAAGACTTTATCTCTTTCCCAATAGCTCTGGCAGCTCCTCTCTTTCCCAGCAAAGGATCATGACTTTTCTCTACATTTGGGAGTTGGGTACCAAGCACATCCAGAGAGGCTCAGCGAGACTGCCCAGCAGCTGGAGGGGGCTCGAGGGGCGTCTCCTTGACTCCGGCCAAGAGTGGTGTGTCTGCCGAGCCCCGAGCAGTGCTGCCGGGTGCCATCTCCCCCTCTGCCCAGATCCCGTAGCCTCGCTGGGCATTAAATTACAGGCATAAAAGACCTGAGGCCTCTAGAAGAGTGGCTTTCGTGCCACAGCACAGGACAGAAATGAAATACAAAATAAAGTCCCTCAGGATGCTTTAGGTTAAGCATTACTTAGGTTTAAAAATCTTTCCTATACAGCTTCAAAATTGATCCTTGTGTCAGTTGCTGACTGTATAAACCTTCTTTCTCACATCCTGTGACGTTTTGTTGAATTTAGCAGGAGTGGTATTTGTATATACTGGAATAGAATTTAGCCTAATTAGATATTAGAAATGTGTTTGCACTTGACATTTCCACAAAGCTCCGGTCATCCTTGGATCTCAAAGCACTTTACAAAGCAATAAAATAGTACCATCACCCTCTGCTGAACAGAGAAAATGGCAGAGGAAAAATAAGGTGATTTGTCCCAAATTACCTAGGATTCTGATTCAAGTGCACTGTCGGTGGGGCCAGAGTAGCTTCTTTCCCAAATATGGGAAAATAGTATCACATGATATTTATGAGAACCTAGGACAAAAAAAAAAAAAGTTTGCTGCATTTAGAAATTATTTTTTTTTAATTTTCTATTTCTAGTTATATCTTGGCAAAAGAATATGTGTGGGAGGTTTTTTATAACTAATATATAATAACTTTCCAAACAATATATTATATTTTGCATGATATTTTTATTTTTTCTTTTTTTTTTTTTAATTCTTTCAAAAGGTCATACATGGAGATGAAGCAATCTGATGTAAAGGCAAATTCCAAATGTTTTATCTATTTGAATTCACTACATGACAAGTCCTTTTCTGGTTAAACATTGATGTTACAACAATGGAAAAACCTGGCCTTCAGGATGGCAATCAAGCATGGGCTCAGGTCTCTCTTTCTTCACAAATACATGCATACATGCGCATACATCTAGGGGTATTGTCAAAGGCTTTTGTCAATTTGAATTGTTATTAATGTTTGCAATCTAAAAATAAAGCCTTTTTTGCCAAGACTGGAAGATCTTCGGGGACCGTTGAGTAATTCACTGTGTGCCGCAGCACATAAGTAATGACTGAAGAGTGTGAAACTCCGAACAGACCTTTACATTAAGATGAATAGACCAGCAGAGTACGTTCGCTGAAGTGCTTTCTGTATGGGTGAACACAACACTATGTTTGAAATATATCGAAAGGAACTGTTGCGTATTTCACACTTCTCAACAGCGAGGGAAAAACATATCATATGTGGTACCATACAGGTAAGAGTTACAAGAAAAATAACGTGAGATAAGAGTCCTCTGAATATTCAAACTAGGTTCAGAAAATGCAGCTATGGCTGATATGCCAGCAGCAAACTATTTGGGGAGAAGAAGCTGAAATTAGCTCCTGTCTCTGCTAATATCTTGTCTATAATGAGGTCCTGGATTTTTCCCATTTGTTTGTTATTTAGAAGTTCATCTGAACAAATATCAGTGCTCACAGAGCATTCATAAATGGCTACAGCCCTCTGTCTGAACATTTGCTTTTTGGGATTTGCTTGCTGAGCGTGCTGGTTGGTCACCTAAGGACACATCCACATTACACAATGCCGTGTCATGGGAGAGCTAGCCAAGATAGCCCAGGAAGAAGGACGGTATGTCTGCATGGCACAGTGCCATGCTGCATACTCATTTGGCTCCCAGGGGCTGTATAAATGAGTTAGCTCAATTTGGTTGGCACAGCTCTGTGCTGACCTGTCTGTCCTGATCCCAGAACTGGAACTGGCTTGTTTGGAGGTAGGTCAGCCTAGCTAGACTTTCTCTTCCTCATTTGGCTGACCTCAACTTTCTTTCTGCACTATATTTTCAATACATACATTATTTTCCTATTAATTTCTTTTTTGTTTCATAATTAAACAACAATCAAGCCTAAAAGCTACTTCCTGTGGACATTTCTGTAAGAAAATCTTTGCTCAGTTGACTAGATGGAAAAAGTGAACAAAAAGAATGTAAAAATAGTTATTTAAAACTCCAATAAGAATTCACAAATATTTTTGTAAATACATTTTCCCTCTGTTCACCCACCACTAAATCTTACCCTTGATAAAGCTTGCTTATGCCTTTCATTAATAAAAATACTACCAGTAAACAATAGGAGATAATTCTGCTAAAGAGTAATGATAAGCCACTACATTATACACATCTGAATTTCTTGCATTTTCCTTTCTGGGTTACAAGCCTTTGAAAATCTAATCACTCTAAACTACCCAGGATTATTTTTTTATAAGTGAATCCGAAGAAGAAAAGGAGAGCGAATTGTTTGAATGATCCATAAATCATCCTTCTATCAAACTGTTCTGACTTCTTACTGCTCCTGGTTTAAATTATTTCCATGGTTTCCAATTGTTTTCATGATTTATCAGATGACACAGGACCATATGATAACTGTGAAAGAATGAGTCAAGGCAAACTTCACGTAAGCTTACCATAATGCTAGTTTGCTCAGTGGTATCAGGAAAATGTGAATCTTGATGGGCTTGAAGCATTTGGTGCAGTGTGGCCTTTTTCATTGCCAGAACGAGATTCAGGTGGGATGGGAAGAGCTCAGACCCTATGCACTAACTACTGACAAGTTGGGTGTGTGATGTCATCTCAAAATCACTGGGAGCTCTCTTTGTACCCTCCAACTCTGCTGCTTTTTTTTTGCAGTTTGCAAATGAAGCAGAACCAAACATGACCATTTGTCAACAAAAAATACTGAAAATTATGTGAAAAAAAAACAAAATACATTTTTTCCTTTTCCCATTCTGTGGCTTTCAGCAAAGAAAACGGTAAGCAAAAGGCAAAAAATGTACGAATACAAAAAGAAGACATAGCAAGAAGAGGAAGATTGCATAACATTTGGATGGGAATGGAAAAACATTTCACAGCAGAAACTTAGGAAGAAAATTCCTTCACAATCATCCAAGAAAACCTGACAGAGAAGTATATTTAATGGCGCACGTCGCAGCAGCCTTTTGCCGCAGGCTCGGAAAAAGTCAGTCAAATGAATGACAGAAATTTGTATCCTAGACGGGAAGGATATTTGTATCTTCCCTGCAATCTGATGTTGTAAACGTTCATTAAAGGGCTGTAACTGGATAGACTAACAGGCAGAGAAAAGGGGTTGTTAAGGGATAGAAGCCTAATAAGAGCATGCAGAAACCAAGAAACCCAAATGGCAAAGATGGAGAGCAAAGCCATACATGCCCCACCTCTGCTCCGCTCCGTGAACAGTGGTGTGTACATGATTAAACTGAAGGTTTCATGAACATTTCTACATGCAAGAAATGTTGCTATTACTCGTGACTTTGCCTGGCAGATGCACGGACCCTGTAGTAACGTGTAACAGCATACGTGTCAGTGTACGTTTTTACCTGGCATGAGCCTGTTTCCATGTAGCCGCGTTAGGGTAATGCTGAATCTGAACAGAGGAACCCTGTGGAAGGGCAAGGCACGGCGTTTAGCTACCTCAGAGCACGAGCAGGATGAGCGCCCACCTTCCATATGTCCCTCCATCCCTCCGAGTGGATGTACCCTAAGACAAACAGACTGAATGTTTACAGAAAGGAAAACCTGGCAATGTGTGTGTATCCAGAGAAAATGAATTTAATAAAAAAAAAGAAATGAATGCTGCCCCTTCCCTCAGCCCTAGTAATTAATAGTTTTACACCAAAATGAATGCAATATGTGCGCAATGGATTAAAAACACAGCATACACTAATGGGCTAAGGCAAGCTTCTCTGCCTGATGTACCAAACTGTACATACAAATGAGTATGTACCAAAACAGCTGAAAAGTAAAGGTGCCAGATTCACCCCTGGATTAGGTCCATTGCTTGCAGTTATCTTGAGTTACACTGGCAGTGAATTTGGCCCTTTTACAAACACTTCAGCTGCACCATAGTCAGTGTTTTCTCATCACACTTGCTTTCTTTCCTACAGTAAGCCCTAAAACAAACAACAAAAAGCAATGGTAGAAAAAGAAACCACCTCTTGTCATACAGAGCTCGGCAGGCGCAAATGGCTGACTGCAGCTAGCAGTTCTGTTGGCTCCCATCTGCCAATTTCCTCCCGTGTAACATCAGCCTTTACTTTGTTCAGTCCAAGATTTGTGACCTCTGAGCAAGTTTTCCAGGGTCCGGGTTCCAACCTAACCAGCCTTTCTCTGACTAGCATGGGAATTGGTTTGTTTGTGTGTTTGTTTTCCTAAAAACAAGTCTGTAGTGTGTTGCAGCAGCTTGTTATATACCACTGGGAAAGAAGTGTCTGTACCATAACTTGGATGAGCATTATTCTCAGAAAAAAAGAAAAAAAAAGAACAAACAACAAACAAACAAATATACTATCCCAAAAGGACCGTCACCTCTGTTGGTTGCTGAGACTCCTGCAGCCTTGCTAGCAACGACTGAATGACAATTCATCTCTTGGTGTAGATTAACCTTCGTTTCGATGGGTTTCAACTCTTGCTAAGCGCATCATCTTACCTGAGATACTAACTGGAATGTTTGTCAAGCATAAATAGCATTTCATCTATGGGAAGCCACACAGCATGCGAGGGCGAATAAAATGTTGTTGCTTTGCAGCTGGTGAGCAAGTATTTCAGGGCAATAATAAGACCATTATTAAATGTCAGTATGACTGCACTGTATAATTCTGGTTCACAAATAAAAACCACCACAGAGCAGATTCAGCGTTTTACCCATCGGAAACAGCTAGCAGTACACAACAGCTGAAAATGGTCTATTTTTACATCCCTATCAATAGAAATCTGAGTAGCTGCTAACAATTTTGCATCCATGGATTTACAGCTGCAGTTATTAATACAAAATTTCACCTATCACTGTCGATCATTTGTAACTCTAAATCTGTCGGTGTAATATCTTGAAGATTAGGCCTTTTCAGTTTACTCACATGATGTCCCCACCCAGCTTTTCCCAGGCAGGGAATGCATCTAATTCATTTATTATGGTGAATTTGGCAGCAACCCCTGCATTTAAGTTGCTCAGCAGAACTGATTATAATGGGATTGTTGTGGCCTTTCCATTCCTCCACTATTCGTATCCAGCCTTCTGCTGAGATGGATGCCTCCAGGCTACAGCAGCATCTTTTCCACATTCTGCGACATTTTCTTAATTTTTTTTTTTATGTTTAAGTGGTTAAAATAGTAATTTCCCTTCTCTGTGTTGCTGACTTAGGACAACTTCAGCAACACAAGAAAACAACTGACTGAATGTCTGAGTACCCTGTAACTAGCTTTCAAGGCTACAGATACTTCAGAGCTGTCTTGTGTTTTAAGTCCAAGGCCAAAGCACGTTACACAGAACATTCATCCCTCGAAAGACGTGCTTCTCATCACCACTGTGTAAGGATATTTGTTGCATATTCAGTTTTCCTGCCAATGTGTATCCTCATCTGAAAGGAGAGCCTTGGGCCTTTTATTTTCATTCTGGATTGTAGAGAATCTCATTCCAAAAGTCAAGATGTGATTTGCTTTCTCTTCAAAGTTTTTCTGTACTTTTTGGCTGCTGAAAAAAGAGAGATGTTTCACTCCTTAAAAATCTCGGTTTCATCCAAGGTGCGACACATACTTTTTAGAATATCCTCCTGTGGAAATGTGTCTTTTAGCCATAATATTGTCTGCTCAAATAATCATGATGGGGTCTCACTCACACACAGAATTAGAAACAAAATAAATATTTATTAACCAGATGCTGAAGCATAGCATTTTCCAGCTCAGAAAGAGCTTAATAATCCCTGCTGGTTTTCATCCTTGTGGATCTCTAAAAATCATTTGTATCTTCTCTCTGTCAGCATGTGTGGAAGATCAAGATGATGTATGATAGAAAGGGAGGAAGGTTTCTCTGGGAAAAAAAATGAAATAAAATGAAATAAAAAGGTATTATTTCCAGCACTGCCAAGCATATTCTTTTCTCAGTATAAAAGCCAACCTGTGTTTTTTTACATGTTTCTCATTACAGGTCAATATTCACAGATACCTAATCATCAAAGTATCGCCTTTATCATTCCATAAAGCACCAAGTGCAGCACCCATTGCAGGGACCTAATCCCACACTGTAGTATTGCAGGTCTATGAAAGGTAAACCCAATCCTGATTAAGGGGTATAAAAAGGGTCTGGTAAATTACCCCAAGTTTCTGTTCTCAGAGTGGATGTCAGTCTGAGAGATGGCCTCATCAACCAAAGTAACAACTGTGCTCTTTAAATAATCGATGCTCAATTACAATGATGACACCCTCGCTGCACAGCTTTATGCTGGCCTCTTGCACAAAGACCATGAATCAATGAACACAGATGGGCAAGAAAGAGGGATTTAATACAGACAAGCTGATGGGCACAAAGAAGGAAGATGGAGGTTCCAGTGCCTTTGGAGAACAAAAATTTTGTTGAAAATCAAATGCTTTATTGACTGTTACAAACATGAAAAGAGATACAGATACTGACACTGCTGTACCACACTTTAAGACCTTCTCTACATTATCCAGAGTTTTGGTCAGGCAAATACAAGAAAGGTGTTTTAAAACTGCAGTAGGGAAAAAAGGGTTTCTAGGACATAGCCTGTCATCTTTATAGTTTGGCTTTAGCCAAAAATGTCCTTGAAAGACCTAAATGCTTTCCATTTGGTCATGAGGCAATCTTTGCTGGATTTTGAAAAAGAGTTGATAACTATGACTGCACTGTTGTTCTGGACCAGCAGGAGAAGAGAACCCAATTGCTTCATGATGGAGATTAATAATTTTCTGAAAAGTGTGATACAACCCAGACCTCCATGATAGCAGTTACTGGAAGATTTTGTTTTGAGTGCACTCAATGATCTTCACTAGTTTTCTAGATAATGATATTTGTGAAAGCTATGTTAAAAACTCCTTCCTCTTTATATTATTGTATTAATTTTGTGGACCTTTATGGGTGTGATGTTAGACCTCTAAAATCAGATGGGTAGTCTGAAGCTATACATTATGTGTAAACCTGGTATAAGTAACTAGACGTGTAAGACTCAGCTCTCTCAATCTCCAGAGAAAAGGAATTTACTGACAGCTATGAGCTCTGGGAACCTAGAAGTATGTTCACTGATAGCTTACTACTACTCACTTAGTACTACTCAGTGGCCATGCATGGCAATTTGGACAGCATTACAGACAGAAAAGAGAAAAGCAATGTGTAGTCCGACAGCATGGAAGTGCAGATGCTACACAGCTATGCCATGTGGTGTCTGTTGACTCTGACAAGAAGAGGTATCTGCTTTGATATGTTCCCTGCAACTACTTCCAAGACAGCTGGCTGTTATGAGGCCATATACAGAAATCACAGGCGGATCTTCATTTTGCAAACAGCTGTACCAGCTGAAGATGGCACCATCCTAGTGGTCTGCCATTGCCACACTGCTCCTGTACACACAGTTTTGCCATTTGAAGGGCTCTGTTAACCATACCTTATCTGGCAAAGTCAGCCAGTGACTTAAACCTGTTAATGAAGATGGGTATGGTGACTTTACCAGTTACCATAGGTGGTACTGGTAGGGTACAGAGCATCCAAAGAGCCCCCAGCCAGCAGGGCTGTGGGGGGCAGTGACTTCTGGCTGGGGAGGCAGGGACAATACCCTCCCCAGTCAGCAGAGCTAGACCTAGGAAACATCTGCCTATGGCCTTGGCAAACCGCTTGATCGCACACACACAGAGCGTGGCTTGCTGTGTGCCCGGCAGACAACAACTGCTGGAAATATTTTGATTTGTATGAACATTCACAACCTGTGCTTCCTTTCCTAGAAAAGCTATGAATTTTAAACAAAAATGCCTCTGGTACTACACTGCACAGTCAACTATTGCAAGACCCCGGCTCAGTTGCCTCTGTATATCACCACATGTTTTTCTACATCACCATGGCAAGGGCTTATCTTCCGGACAGAGTTAAGCACTGTATTCTGTTGGTTTTGAGCAGCACAACTGTCTGATGATGCAGTTTATAAAACTAAAACTTAAAACAGAGGATGTGTCTAGACTTGCTCAAACACATTTCAGCAAGCCTGGACCTGTGTTTGTGCAACAGATTTTTTTTAATCATGTTTCTTATAAAACATCGGTGGTAGGCTCAAAGACTGCTGGTGCCTGCCTTTCACTGCCACGGTGTTTCTTTATCCCAACAGACTGCTTCAAAGAGATTGTACAATGCAATAGTAAAGAATCACTTTATTTAAAGCAAAATTTTATTACTCAGTAGTAAAAAATACGTAACTTACACATCTTTATGCTGAGTTAGAAGACTTTATATGGTTTTCAGCTTTTAAAAGAGAAGGCAGAGAAGAACAGAAGTGATCTCCAATCAAGTCCAATGTCTGTGTAAAGACTTTTCTGATGTTCCAAAAGTGCATTTTTTATTACATTTAGTCAAGATGTATCTAACTTAGACATGGCATTTGTGCAAAACTTTACTGGACTTTAGGTGTGAAAAGAGCTTGGTTAATACTCTGTGCCAAACTGAGTGCACTAGAATAACTCACAACTAAGCCTTTATACACAAAACCTCATTTATCATTCTAAGGAATATATTTGAGATCAGCCCAGATTATTTAGTAGTACTTCAGCGTTTCCTTTTCTTGTAATATTTATTCACACTTCCCAATACTTCCTGGACAACAGAACTGCAGTTGTTTGGCATTCCTTAAGTTTGGCAGTTCTTGTGCCTCTCCTGCTCCGCAGAGACACACTCGTTTTTCCTTTGTGTGGATCACTCTGCCTCACATACATCAGATATTTATAAAGCACAGAGGTGAAAAGTTTGGCTTTTATGCACTCAGTTAAAGCTGTTCTTTGCAGACTGTTCTTTGTTTCAGCATCCCGGCGGTGAGAGTGTCTGTGGCTCTGATATATTCCTCTGCAAGAGAAATGGCCTTAATTGCCCCAGCTGGTGGCTGTGTCCCAGGCAGGCTGGGTGTCCTCTGTTCACCATGTTCCACCACCAGTTGGTCAAAAGCTCTCTTATCAGAAGGACAAAAAAAATTAACAGTCCTGATAAAGTGTGCTGTACATTGCTAAAGAGGTTTTCTTTTAAAAAAAAGCCTGTTTTCTTTTTTTTTTTTAAAATAATAATTTTTATTTTATTTGGCTGCTTGCCTGATTCTGTGTTGAAAGTAAGACACCAAGAGCTTTTTGTGAGATGGTCACTACTTAAATCGCCAGGAGTTAAATGCCATGGGTCTTTTACGGCCTTGATACAGAGTTGGGAAAGAGGCAGATTCTCATCTCTCAACCAAGCCATGTTTTCAGGGACCCAGGAGCTGCCAACAAAGAAGTTCTCTCTTTTGATATTTTATTGTTGATTTTTTCAAAGCCTTAGCTGCTAGTTGGCCTGAAGGGAATAGCTCAGTTCTTAAGCCCTAAAAGTCTCAATTTTGCCACAGTAAATCTATCTAGCTGGCTCGTTGGTATCACCTTCAGAAGCTTTTGGAGAAAACTCAAGATTGACAGGTTCACTCGCTGATCGGGGTTGTGATCCCCACCTCGTTTCTAAGGATTTTTAAAAGCCCGATGTGCTCTGTGCTTAGCTTGCGCCGCTGTTTTTTTCTGCTGTGGCTATACATGTTCTGATCTATGGATGTGATGCTCGTACACAATTGATTATGTCCCTTCCGAATTTCACTGCTTTCAGAAACAGCATCCATCAAAGCCAACTAAATTAATCACATTTCACACACTGAGTGGAAACAGTTGTCTTCTGTAAAAGACCTCCGTAAACTGAGGAAAAACCATTTGAAAATGGTTTCTTAAGACAAAATTACTGGTAGTTGCAATGCCCGATACCGTATTTCTGGACAAAAAGAACATCACATTCATATTTTCTAACTTTACTTTCTCTGTAGAGAAAAGTTTCATTCAAAAATGCCTGAAATGGACACATGTTGGAAAAGTCCTTCAAGTTTTTATCAGCAGTCTTCTGATGCTGGCTGGCTGTTGGATGATTATTTCTGTACAGCACTCCTGCAGAAGGTCTAAGCAACAGACTAAAGCTTTCAAGTTTTCAAAACCGATATTTTCACTAGCCTCTCTAGACAGAATAACGCCTTCAATTTTCATGCAGGCCATTCAGTCTTTCTCCGCTTACTCACCCTGCTGACACTGATGTTCTGATCTGGCACAATACAGCTAGTCAGGTCCTCTCCATAGACTGTGTGAGGAGGTTCACAGATACTATGAAAGCTGCTTGAATGTTTGGACAGCGCTCCCCTAACAGCTGTAACAGATTGCATACATCTGGATGCATATGAATAACATGAAAGCAGTTGTGAGAAACTAGTCCTTCCAAAAACTTTCTTGTACATACCTCCCAAATATATCAAACCATTTACAAGAAGTCTTGGAAGGGAGCTAAAAAATCCATATTCAAACAAGACTTAGCAATTGCTTATGAGGCTGGTATCAAATATTTTTGGTCCCTATCTGAATTTTACCAGGCAAGAATTCAGAAACAATTTTGCAGAAACTTTAAACAGACAATGCCATCATAAATTAATACCTTCTTTCTCACAGAAACAACCTGTGCATTGTGTTTGTTCGATAAACAGGAAACGCTGACCTTTCCTGCCCTCATTGAAAATCTAGTTTGATATTCTTGGCCAGCAGCTGACTGGCCCTGTGAAAGAAACTTGAGGCTTTGCAGGCTGTTGTTCACTTTTATAATCACATTTGGTTCCAGGTGGGGTTTGCAGTAACCTTATCCCACCAGATATACAACATAGGTGTGTGAGATGGAAGGCTCTGTGAAAAGCAGCCCTCATAGCACCTAGTAATTCTAGAAGTTGCAGAGAACTTCAGGAGGAAGTCAGGGTTTTCAGAGCAGATTGCAAGGTGTCTAGGATTGCAAAGTTTAGTTTTATCTCCAGACAGTTTCAGACATATAAAATCACAGTTATATATTTGCTTGCTGGCCTTGAGTTTGTTACACAGGAAAATTGTATTATCTCTACACCAAAAGATCTTCAGGATACTAGCAAGTTCAGGTTGTACCGCAGTCTCGCAGTCATGCTCACACAGACTGCACATTCTCTTTTGGGGTAGCTCTTAAAGGTAATACAACTAATAGCAGGAAAACCTAACT
The DNA here is from genome assembly GCF_964289735.1 of Phaethon aethereus. Classification (NCBI taxonomy): domain Eukaryota; kingdom Metazoa; phylum Chordata; class Aves; order Phaethontiformes; family Phaethontidae; genus Phaethon; species Phaethon aethereus. The sequence continues at coordinate 69,060,745 of NC_138578.1, read as the reverse complement.
GCATGAGAACTTCTTGATACAACTGATAATGCATCCATGGCAGAATAAAACTAGTGGTTAAATTCACAAGATCTGATTTTACCAGTGAAGGCCATTTGAAAGTAGGGGACCCATTAATATTCCAGCAGTAAACACTAGCAAACACATGCTAAATGTTTATGGCATGTAAATTGCAACCTCCAAATAGGCTGGGTAGAGTCTCACTTTTCTCTGCTTGAGGTGGTTATCTGGTGAGAGACGTTTTCTGGTTGAAGGGATAAAAAATGTAAGCCTGAGGCCAGCATGGAAAACTTCTAGGTCCAAAGAAAACCTTCAGCTTGTTTTCTAACTCCCACTGTCACAGCCACTTCTTTCATTGCTTTTTGTAGAGGATGCAGGCTTCTTTGAACGTTTTAACATCCTGTTGGCTGCAGTGAGCCAGCTCTTTTTGGAGGTCAAATATGTTATTTTGATTAGTTTAACACCTCCCCAGAAAACCTGCCTTCTCCCCATGCATCATACAGTTAACAGCATCCAGGTCTTCAGGCAGACTCCCAACATACTTTTGGCTTTTCAAAGTGCTAAAAATATGGAAAGTAGCCTTTGGGCCTTTCAAAACCCATAATTTGCAATATCTTCCTGAACTTCATGGGATTTAATTCATCAACAAAATCTCAAATTATTTTACCTTCGCAAGCTCTGGAGTTAACGTTCGGATTTTTTATCCGTGTCTTCAGGATGAAGTAAACACCATAGATATTGGCATGGTGAAGCCTCACACCCAAAACAGTTTTCTATAAAGATCTTGGCAAAATTTGAAACATATTCTTTACTCTTAAATTTTCATGAAGTCTTACCTGTGTCTACACACTGGAATTAAGTGAGTTCATGCTAGTTTCCTACATATGCTCCACATCTGGAAAAAAATACACTTTCCAGTGATTTTTGGATGCCTTCTACTCCTGCAACCTGAAAGTTTGTCCTTCTGCAGTGGCATAAAAATGTGCAAAGGCCCATATTCTTCCTCTACTCCTATTTTATACTGTTTCTGTTTTATCAGCCTAAGAACATTGTGAGAAATGATCAAACAGTTATGCCTCTGAACATTACATTTTCCTGTGTTTTTTGACAGAGGTTTCTTTCCCTGCTTGGAAGTTCAGTTTGTTCTATAATGACCATACTCAACATTGTTTACCAGTTAACATCTGGTTTTGCCTCAAAAATTATGAATTTTTCTTCTTGTAAGGAGAGAGAATGATTTATGTCTTTTATACTTTTTCAATCACAGCTGACCATTATAGACGCATCACAAAAGTTGGGGTACAATAATTTTGTAATGGAGAAAAAGAGAGGCAACAAGTGGTATTAGCACGTTTTGTCTTGCAACTGCAATGTCTTCTTAGGTAGAAGCATAGTTACTTTCTTCTGTGGGGGATGCATTAACCCTTTCGCCTCTACAGAGGGAAAAGATACATTATGTGGACATGTATGCCAAAAAATTAAAGAATCTATCCATTAAGATTAACTTTGAAACTTCTTCAAATCAGTGTATGTTATAGAAAAGTTTGAAGAAATTTCGTTTCCTCTCTTAAGATAAAAACAGAGTTGTACATTATATTCTGTGTTTCAAAAAGTTATTCATCACAGGCACTATTAAATTTTTAACTTGCTGTGATAAGTTTCATCTTAAGGTTGGTTATTCCCTGATAATGTGACCACAGTGCAATAGACGTGTAGCACCATCAAAAAAGAAGATGGCTTGACAGTGAAAAAATTGTGTGTATTCCTGTTTGGAGCTCTAAAACAAAGATGAAATTTTTATATTTCCATAGCAGTAGCCACTCTTCCAGAATGCATTTTTTCTATAGAAGTCTCAAGAAACTAAAAAAAATCCCTAAGCTTTTGTCCTATCTGTTTCCTTTTTGTTCCCCATAATCCAACCACTGTCTGCAGCTATCTTCTGAATACCTGTACTTTTAACCAGTAAGTACACAAATTCCACCTGCACCCCAACTTAGGAACCAAAGCAAGCAAATCGAGTCTTGCCCAATATCTTGAAGTCAGACAGGAGATTAGATTTCTGTCAATAATTACATATTCCTTCAAAGACAAGAAGACATTTTATTGTGATATATTGTGATAACTGAACCACAGTTCTTCCTCTTAAGTCAAAGGGGTTTGAATCTGTGCAACGGTTCTCAGATAATTAGCAGACAGTTTCAGCTGATCATTTTAAAAACTGTCATGGATCACTTTGCTGAATCATCATATTTATGAAGCTACTTAGCAGAATTTTGCTTTATCTAAAACCTAAGGATTTAATTTCTACTGAAACTCTTTACAGATATTTTAGACACTTAAAATTTAAAGCAGATTTCTTACTTTAGAGATACAACAGTGAGGTTCTTACAGATTATTTTAAGGAGAAATAATCCTTGAATATGACATAGTATTTATCTTCAAAAGTAAATAATAATATATTTTACTTAAGATCCATATCAAAGACAAAAAAACCCCTGTACAAAGCCATTGCAAAATTATGCATGTATATAATTCTACATTGACCATGTTTTCATGATAATTTTAATTCTATACTTCTACACTGACCATATTCTTGCTTAAATCTTTCAGACTTGTTACAACAGACATTTTAAATAACATTTTTTCAAAGTTCTTTTGCAGTATATTTAGTCAATGGAAGCCACTAAGTACTTGACAATTTGTTTAGTTGTCTTAAACTCTCTCAGGTCTCTAGGTTTTCACAAAACATTTATCATGCCCGTAACTTAAGTAAATGTTCTCAAGTTAAGCACAATTATGACACTCTGAACACCACTACAATATTAACATTTATCAGTAATACACTGTCCAAAACCCATTTACTCAAATCATCTGGATTTTCCTGTTGAAGTTTTTGGAAATCTGTTTTACGCTGCTATGATGACATTGAGTTGATACCTATAGTACATCTCTTTATAGCCTTTAAAATGTATCCCATGACTCGGATAGCATATGTAAAATTGACTACTTTTTTTTTTCAGCTTACAATACAAAAAGCTAAATTACGCCTGTGTGTAATAGTCACCTAGAAGCTTTTTAGTCTTCCTCATCTTTGAGCTCAGGGTCAAGATTCAAGACAAATACTTTACCTTTAACTGGGCAAAAGTAATTTAAATTTGACTGTCTTGTGACTGGGTATTTGCTAGCTGGATAGATTCTCAGGCATCTTCTAGAGAGATATTCAGCATTTGAGGTATTTAGAAGCTCAAAATCACAGTTTTGGATTATGGCATTTACTCAGTTGGTTTCTATTGTCATATCTCCATTTGGCTTGCAATCCTTTGAAATTTTATTTACTGCATTCTCATTTTAAGTTTGAACAACCTATGGCACTCCTAGGTGCCATTCTCCAATACAGAACATGAAATAAAACTGAGAGGTAAGAGATTCAGGGCAAACAGAAGCAGACACCTCTTTACAAGATGTGTAGCTAAATTATGGAAACCCTCAAAACAGGACACTGAAGATGATAATGTTGTGAAAGGTTCAGAAAATTACTGTATGAATTAATGGAAAAAAAGCCTACCAGTATTATTAAGTATAACGACAGTGTGCCTAGTTCATGAACATACCCCTGAACTAGACCCTTACAGGCTGGGAAGTACCACTACACACTTGCTCTCTACTTGTACTTTTACCTGGGTATTTAACACTGGCTATGCTCAATGGCTGCTGTTCTTACCGAGAATATCTCTTCTTGTGCTTTCATGTTCACTGCCTCCTTTTCCCACTTCAAAGGACAGGTACTACATTTCCTCTTTTACTGTCTGCAGGTGCCTCACCTGTCTTTCATGGAGTCTCAGAAATAACCAGTACTAGCTCTAAGATTTTTTTAGTCATGCTAACACAATATTTATCAAGCTTAGCCAATCTGAGAGCATCCTCTTTAGCTATGTACTAAGCATTTTCCTCTTTCTTTATTCTGGCCTGAGATAGAATCCTTTTAGTTGCCAGTATGCATTGTGCTAGTCCTGTGCTTGCAGTTGACCTTTTAAGTGAGAACTGAGTAAAAGAACCACTAAACACTTCAGGCTTCTCAGTGTCCTTCAGCATCTTTCCCTGTTGATCAGCAGAGGTTATACCTTCCTGGTCTTAACTAGCCACTACTGATAGGAAGTTTTCTTGTGCTTTCTGTGCCTCTTTCTCTTCACATCTCACTTTGTGCCATGTACACTGAAACTTGGTACTCATGGGCTAATATCTACCAGATCTCTGAGTTTACTGAAGTCAGTCCTCCTCAAACGCAAAGTGGTTTTGTTTTGCTACTCTCTTCCCTCTTTCCTATGCATCACAAGCTTTCCAATTTTACAGTCACTCCCACTAAATTGTTTTTCTCTCTCATGTTCTTAATCACTTCTGCCTTATTAGTTAGAAAAGACTGCTTTCCTTATCTTCAATATATAAAAAAATGTCCACAATGAACTCAAAGCACTTACTGGTCACTGATGACAGGGTAATTGAATTGCCCTTGTATCAGTTCATGTGCTTCAGATGATCTAGTTGTTTGCTTACAGAAAGCCTTGGACAGCTGATCTTTCTGGCTATGATGATTACTCCCACTGTTAATTCACTTGAGTTCTTTCATCTTCTGAAGTAGTTCTTGAATGGGAAATTGCTGTAGATGTCATTAACAACGTTTTGTCACAGCTGATTGTTAACTCCACCCTTTTTGCAAGAGTAGGTGGGCCTCCATCCTCACAAGTTGAGTGATACTTCATTTAGAAGGGATAAATTGTCATCAAAACACAGATATTTTAAGGCACTATGGCTTATGTCCATGCCTATATCTTTTTGCAATACCAAAGCTGTTGGCAACATCAAAAACACAGGGTGGTGGAACAGAGCCTTTTCTGACAGCAGCCATCTATGCTTTGGACAGTTCATTCTAGCTGTGTTTACTTCAGCTGGGAAACTTTTCTTTAAAACAAAGCTCTGATGAATTTAACTATTTTTGTTGGCTTATAATAACATTTCAGGATGAATCACAGTGAATGCTGCCAAATATTTTGTTGAAACCTACGAAGTTTCTGAGTGTTTTTTGACACTTAGTGGTTATCTTTGATGATTATGCTTAAGGTGGAAACCTGGTCAACATGTCACAGTTTGAAATACAGACTCCACTGTACTGGGGTTCAGCTTACCTGCTTTCTTTGTTCTAGTTATGATCATTCTGTGGAAGACTTTGTTGCTGAAAGCAGTTTCACATTGTATGGTGCAAACTGAAAAATTGTTCTTGCTTAATGAAGTTTTTGCTTCAGTTGCTATGGTTCCCATCATCGTTAATTCATTACCAGAGAACAGAAAAACAGATAAATTAGAATACTGTTGTCATGGCATAGGTAACAAGAATCTAATGAGAGTATGAGACTGACGGAAGAGAACAACAAATAAAGAGCTATCATTTTTAGTCTCAGGTTACTCAAATATTTCAGTATAAAAATTCTTATAAAAGAAACGTAAAAGAATAGCCTGAATAATGACTCAGGTAGACTATAAGAAAATTATCTCTATTAATTTATTGATTAATATAATCAACTTTACTGGATAAATAATGTCTGAGAAAACCAATTCTTTCTTTTTCCCCAAAATGCTTTGGAGATGTTTCCATGTTTCTGTAGGACCCCAGATTATGTATTAATAACAAGCAGAAAAGAATGTAATATATCTTGTTTTCCTACAAATCTTTGTACATCCGAGACTGACCTTAAGGCATGAATAGAGTAATGGATTATAAATCAAAATAGAAAGGAATCTCATTGGTGGAATATTAGTCATGAAGGTGATACAGTACCTGTGCTGGCTATCTGCTTGCTCTCTGTAGCACCTAGAAGCCCCAGCCGAGCCTGGCCATCAGTGTGTGATGTGTTCACACAGCACAAGTGGTGTGATAGTCTCCCTAAAAGTTTTTATTTACAGTTTAAAAGCAGAAGAGGCAAAGTTTGCCCGGTGAAAGAGGGAGCAGCAGAGCGATGTGATTAGCCCAGTTACTACTCAGTAACTCAGTGTGCCTGCTGCGTGGCGGCAGAACGTAGAACAGTTCTCCTGTCTCAGTCCAGTAGGAAACATTTGAAACATGAAGCTTTAACTTCATCTGTGGTGACAGCCTCATTCCCATTGGCCTTGTACTAGTGAAAGATTGCTCTTAAAAGTTTTTTTCCCTTGATTCTTTTGAGCAGGTCAGAAACATGAATAACCTTTAGATGAGCAACTGGTCTATGTTTTTGTCGCCAACACATGAACTCATGCTTAATTCTTCCCATAAGCCTTCCTTCACTATTTAATGAAAACATAATTTAAAAACTCTGTCCATAGATGCTTTTTCCCCTTGCTCAGCAGATCCTGAGATATTGAAAGCCTTCGTTCCTCTCCAGCCTCTACAGTTTTTCCGAACTGATGAGATGATAGATATTTGCTCTCAGGTATTCACTTCTTGATTCAAATCAGGCATTGCCTGTAGCCTGCTCATACCTGCTGCTTGTCAGTCTTCATCCAGGCTATGTAGCCCTCATGGAAACCTGAACAAATCTCTTCAATCAGAGATGCTACAGACCAGAAAGCAGTTCTTTAGTGCCTGGTAAACATCACAAACTTGGCTGGTAAACGTCACTGGCTCAGAAACCGCTGTTGTAAATAAGTAACCATCCTGCTCAGGGAGTATATTTACCATAATTGGGATGAAGTGAAGAAAATCTGTATTATTTCATTAATCCTTTGAGGTATATGAAATTTTATTTACTACCAAAAGACACTTGTAAAGAAAATTATTACCTCAATGATGTAATGCAGGACCTGGAGAAGGAGGAGATAAGAGAAGTAGTAGTCCTAGACATGAAGACATGAGGACCCAGCTAGGAGAGCTGTGGAAGTCAGCTGAGGCCTTGAAACCTTGGCAGAAGACATTTGTCTGCCTTATAAGGGACAGTGAACAATCATTCATCTTATACTTTCTTTCCACCTTCCAGGATTTTATAGGCTCTAGACATCTTTTTTTTCCAGGATGAGGAATCCTAGGCTATTTACATCTGGCAAGAAGAAATCATGTCAAGCTGTTTTAACAGTTTGGAGGGATAAAGAAGAAACCATAGAGGTCATATATCTGAGAAAACCTTTTGATACAGCTTCACATAGAACTTTCATATGCAAGTCAAGAAAACTAAGTGAAACTGCTACATAGTGGTTACAAAACTGTTTTTAATTTAACGTCAGAATAGAAGGATTTATAAGTAGATTTCAGCCAGTTTGTCCTAGGCCTAGTCAATATTTTCACTTATGACTTGGATGAAGTAATAGAATATGAGTTTATTAAATCTGCAGATGATCCAGAACTGGCCAGGCTGTAATGAGATTGAAGAACAGGATTAAAGTGCAAAATGATCTTGATAAATTGAAGAAATGTTCCGAAAAAATGGGATTCAATTCAATAAAGACAAGTACAAAGTTCTACATTTTATCAAAAATTATGAACTGCACAAATACAGAATGAGGAACAACTTGCCAGGAAGTAGTTTGGGAGAGGAGGACCTGGCGAGAACTGTGAGTCACACCCCCAAAATGCCATCGTACCATTGAAAAGCGGTATCATTGGGGTGTATAAAGTACTCAGGGAAACATGGTACGGGAATGAATCTTTCTATGCTACTCAGCATTGATAAAGCTGTAGTTGGAATACCGTACCCACTTTTGGGTCACTTATGGTCCACAAAAGACGAGAAAGGAAGAGGAAAGCAGTGAAATGGAATTGCATTATGACCAATGAGGAAGGATTTTAGGAAATGGGACTAAGTCTAGAGGAAGCTGGAGAGAAGTGCAGTAGCATTCAAATACCTAAAATAACTCTGCAAAGAGAGAATAATCCCATCCTTGCACTCCTTGTGAATGGCCTATGCCATTTCAGAGAGGAAAGAACTCTCTGAAAGAATCTCTGAAGAAAGCTCCGGTTAGATGTTAGGAACAACTTTCTGATATGAAGGGTAATTAACAACTGCAACAGTTTCAGTGACTGGAATCTCTATCAGTTGAGCTTTTTTACAAACAAGTTTAATAAACGTATTTGTTAGACAGATGTCTATCAGAATAATTTTGATATTCTTGATCCTTCCTTTCATGGGTGGATGGGTTTTGGTGACTACCTGTTGTACTTCGCATCGCTGTTTTCTAGATGATTTCTATATGTAGGTAGAAACATGCAAGGTAACGGGGAATGCAGAATAGGATAACGATACAAGCTGGAAAGATGTTGGCTGCATTTATCTGCTTAAATAGGTTATGATAATCAAACACCTGCAGTTCTGGAGCTTCAACTCAAACATTATTCCATCTTGAGCAGAAAACGGATTTAAGATGACAATCTACCCAGTAAACAAACAGGCACCTGTGTATATGCTCTCTTCAATATCTTCTTTACTCTTGGGTAAGACCCTGTTTTAATGTTACAACAATAGCCATTTTCACTTGGACACCACTAAACTAAGCAGGTCTGAGAATCTCACTGGTATCTAATACATTTAAAGGAATAATGCCAATCACAGGATCACTGGGTTTTTGAGGAATATACACACACAGAAGCAAGAAAACGTCAGCAAACCTCCTCCCTTTCTTCAGGAGACATACTTGCTCTGACAGTGCATCCCTCGATTAAGTCTGGGGCATACTGCAATGTGAGTTAAGGCACTGAGATTTTGTTTCTTTTCTCCACGGCAAATCACCATCACGTGACCTCAAAACTGGCCTATTTTCTTTGTTCCAAATATTCTTTGGACAATTTCTAGTTGCTCTGTTGACAGAACTACTGTCTCCTAAGAAGATAAGATGGTAAGGCCACAGCAGGGTCAGTAGGACAGGGAGCATGCAGTGTGCCCCGTGACACAGAGGCACAAAGTAGCGTCTTGTAGATCCCAAAACAGCACCTTTCTCAGTTGAGCTAAGAGAAACATATACATATACCTTTATTAGCAATAGCCTTATTTGAAGCCTCCAAGAAAATGTTTCAATAACAAGTACACTTTGCTTTAAAGAGAAGCTAAAATTACCATCATCAATCAAATCAACATACATAGTATGTAGTCAATACTCGTACAAAGTACCACCTGTCTGCAAACAAACAATGAATCATACCTCTACCATGACACAGAAAACTGCACTTAAATCTAAGTGCAGAAACAAGGAAAAGACAAGTAAAACCTCTGTAAAAGAGAAATTAAAAGTATGTTATCCAAGAATTTTGTCCCATCAATGCAAGATCATAAATGTAAAAGGATTTATATATTAGTTGTACAAAGTTGGAGAAAAAAAAATTATAATTAAAGCAAAACTTTGAAGCTTTGGACAGCGGTTTTCTAAGCCCTTCAGGGAGTCTAACGCATCAAAAAGAGAAACTGAGACAAGGACAACTCAGTTGTAGTCACTCTATAGGTTCTGATGTTTTTCCTTCCTAAATTTTACATAGATACCAGGATTCCAATACTGTAATAATTTACCCCAGCTCCCTGCATAATGTAGCCATAGGATTTTCCCAAATTAACTCTTAATTCAGACCCACTAGCTATGGATGAAATGAGGGACATCTTTTGGGAAAAATCAGCCAGTTACTCTGACACCACCACACCACACACTCCCAGTGAAACTCCACCCATAACTTCTGGGAAATTGTTCCAAGCATTGGTTCATGGTTAAACTTTGAATCTTTTTTCTAGTCGGAGTCTGACTAGCTGGCAGATAAGGCACTTCATGATGTTTTGTCTGATGCATTGATTTCCATTCTATTTTCAAAGTTGTCTTCCCCACATAGGTTCTTGCAGGCTATGATGAAATCAAGCTGATCCCGCTCATGTTTTCCATATAGCAAATTGGTCTGTTAAAATAGCAAATACATAGGGTTTGTTCTGTTTACACAGAAGAAATGCAACAAAGTCAGTCACTCGGCACTCAGTATGCCCCAGCTTCAAATCTGTAATTATTGCATTTTTATCTTGATTTTTGGAATTCAGACTGTTCATCTTTAAAATTAAAAAATATCCAAGGACACACCAGCAATGTCAAAGCTGACAAGTTATCACATCTGAGTGAAATAGACGTCCCCCATCACAGCATGTATTTTTGTCACAGACACATTATAGAAAGAATCTTAAAGATCCCCTTCTGTTATTCCGTAGTGTGATCTAGTGATCTATGTCAGACACAAACTATTGCTTCATTTAATAGTTTTTGGAATTTGTTCTACAGATATTCAAGATCATTTACTCCAAATTATCAGGAAGTTAGGGAGAGGTCATGATAATTTGCCTTCCTCTTTTCCCACACCACCCTTCCCACATAAAACAGAACTTGCGGTTTTAACATTCCAGTCATTCGAATCTTGCAGAGTTTTAGTACCAGTAACTAAATCAAGTATATGTTCCTAAACAAGCAATTCAAATTCTTCCTGATTATTACACAGAATCCTGATATTAATGTGTAGATGTATAGATATATTGATGTATAAAGACTGTCTTCTCATTCTGTCCCTTGAGGGCTTGATTCATTTTGGGTGTTTTTTTCTTGATTTGGCATAAAATGAAAACTATTTGTTCTGCTCTTGTCTTCTCTGAAGCTTCCACCTTTTGGTAGTCTTATGGTTTTGTAATCCAGCCTCTTCCCCAGCAGAAAGGTTCTCCGATACTGAAATGGACACTGAACAGTTTTCTTGCTTCCTCCACTATGGCATCACTGCTTTATAGCTGACATCATATACTTATGCAGCTATTCAAGAGTCTTCAAGGACAGGAGATCACTGTGAGTTGCCTCATGACCAGTCCCCTTCAAACTCTCCGTGTGTTATCACATACAGAAGTGCCATTTGTGCTAATATGCAATTTCACTAGTGGAACTTTCCTGCCAACCTCGAAATGCCTTCCCGGAATGATGTCATGAGACTTGGCTCCAAGGAGACAACACAGTTTATTATTGTCTACCTTCCTTTACAAACTGTTCTTTCCATTGCTTTTAGTATAGTAGTCTTGGGCTGAAGGGATGTTCTTGGACCCAGCTTTAGCATCTTGCAGGTGGGCCTGAAAGCCAAACTAGTGTTTCTGCCATGCAGTTCCCAGCTCCCTTTGGTCAGCTGAATCTGCAGAAAAAGCCTCTGCAGTTTCTGCTAGAAACTCAGTAGTACTTGGATATTTCTAAATGTATTCAATTCCTCTTGGCTATCTTCTTCTTAGTGGATCAATCTTTCTACTTGCATACGCTTCCAGGATATTCAGTGCCATCCGTTTTACCTCCAATACTTATGAAATCCTCCTTCTCTATTTTGGCTTCCTCTCTTCAAATTCTTTGTTCACCTTGATTCTGGTTATCATGTACTTCTTGGCCCTTGTAAGGTTTCCTAATGTTTCCTAATGTCTTTGAGATTTTATGTCAGAGTCAGCAACTTTTATTACAGATAGGAGGAGTACCTTCTAGTCTCAGGAAGCAAAGCAAGCGCAACACCAATTCCATCTCTTTTAACCCAAGTATTAAATATTAACTTGGAAAAATCTGCTCAAATATTTTCTAAAACTCTTCCTAAAAACTCCCATCTGCGTCCTTTGTCCACCCAATCAGGGCTTCACAAAGTAGTTAGCAAGCACATGAAGGTTCACAACCTGCCGTTTGCTTCCAGTGATTAAGAATTTAAAAATTTAAATCCCAGGATTGATATTATACCTGTAGGAACAGGCAACGCAATCAGGTATGTTTTTTCCACCTTGTTTACGATCTATGCAACCTTCATAAATGGCAAACAACTCTTGCCATTTCACTTGAGGGATGAATGTATTTCACTAGCGGCTAGATTAATTCCTTCTCATAAAAAGAACACTTAAGGACACTTTTTTCCCCCAAGATATCTGCTCACATTCTCACATGCATCATTACGTGACATAAACACTGTGCGTATGTACATAGGCATAGCTACCGGAACCATGAATATATAAAAGAAATGTGTGTAACTGCAGTATTTTTGCAAGTGCAAGTAGTTATGCTGCTCTTTGAAAGTCTGTCTCATAACTCATAGTATTTAAGGCAGTTTTTTTCTCCCCTAGATTGAAAAATAGGTATAATTATCAGAAGAGGCACCACTATTTCCAATGCACCTCTGTGAATAAATATCAATTAATTCACGCATCATGAAATGATAATGAAATATTACAACTTCATCTGTGATAACAGTGTAACTTTTCATGCCAGTTCACTTGCAGTCATCTTCTCTAGATTGCTAATTATATGCCTCAAGCTGTATTTAGTAGAAAAGATTGAACCATTTTTTCCTTTGTATATTTTGTCAGAATAAGAATAAGCCTGTATGAAATATCTTTGCACTTGTTCACACAGGAAAAAAAATCAGCACTCAAACCTACCGCATTGTTTACTTAGCATAACTGTAAAATACCTCACTTCTGTGTGCAAAACACTCCTTGGAGCACGTGGGTTCTCTAATCACACACTGGACTGTTCTTGTAAGTCTTTGGGCTGTTATGTTGCCATTATGCCATGGCATATATGCCTACACACTATGACAACTATTAAAGAAATAGCAGCATGCACAGATCTTACAGGTGTCCATGCAGTTTTTCCTGGATCAGCGTCATCAGCTCTATGGTCTCCTATCCCCCCCCAGCACAGATTTTGAAGGATATTTTCCTAAAAAAACATCATGGAAGCAAAATCCTCCCACCCCTTTACTTGTGCATAGGGTAGAGCTTATTTGTGCTTTCTCCTTAACATTGAGTAAAACTTAAGCAATCCTATCTTCTGCTTAGCTCCGGGCTAGTTTTGTCAATTCGCTCATTGTAAAAGTTAAAGCTTCCAGATCCAGTGTCCAGGTGCGATGTGTCAAGGTTTGACTGCAGAGATGAGGCTCTGGATTTAGTGGTGGATCTGTCTCTATGGAGACTGCTATAGAAATTGTGTTATTTGTGTTACCTGCAGTGATGGAACAAAACTGAGGCTAGACCCTGAAGTACAACCTGTCAGGCTAAATGGAGGAAGCACTGACAAAATGCTACGGCCCTGGTGACACAAAAGGCCCAAGCGACCAGATGATCATAATTTTCCCCACTAATGCTAAAACCTGTGAAATCACACCACAGTTAGTGTTATATTTAGCTGAGACCAGTTTCAGGGATATGCACATAAATGCAGAGGGAAGCATTTAAATACTACTTCATGAGGTATCTACATTTATGAGATATCACCCAAAAATGTGAAATCCTTAACAGAACAGATATCTTTCAGGTATTTTATTTTAGTAAGAAAATCTTACAAAGTCAGATGCTCCTGAAAACTTCCAAAATATCTGCTGTTTTAATCTCAGTGGAAATGTGTAAGGGGAGAGAGGTTGTTGCACAGATAACAATCTTTACAGGAGGCTGGCTTTCACATCAGTTTTCTTGCAGTGGAAATTCCCACATTTATGTCTCATAACATAATTTTCCCTGCACCTGAGGTGCTCTCAGCATGTATAAATGTATATTCAATAGCTCTTGTTGATCGATATAAACCAACTTGAGCAATATGAAAATGATGTATGTGTATTTCCTAAACAAAGCAAAGAGTAGGAGACTGGATGGCTTATGTGCGTGGTTTAGGGGATTTGGTCTTCACTTCTCAGAAAAGTATTTTGAAGCCAATCATGTCAGGAGCAACTGAAAAGAGTTGTCATCTGTCATGAATCTGGAAGCCCACAGGGAAGAAATCTGTGATCTTTGTCCAGTTTCTAATGATTTCACACTACAACTGGCACTAAGCAGCGTGTCTGGTGACGTTACTGCCACCTCATCCTACGTATGGTGGTGCGCAGTAGGGGTCCACATCATAGGCAGCTGCCCCTTTATGCTGGGCTCACAGCATCAGGGTGAGAAGGTGTAAGAAACTTTAAAGTCTCCTTTCCCTGCTGCCTTAGCATTGCAAACAGACAGTACCACTCTCCAGCCTAACTTTCTACATGAGCCTTATTAGCTCTCAAAAGAGGGGCAATAATAATGAACATAATCACTAAGATACGTGCGAAGGGAAACTGTGCGACCATTTAGTTGTCAGCTCTAAAGGAAAGGGAAAGAAAACTCAATCTTGTTGCAACAGCAGACCTCTTTGAAAGACGTTTTTCACTTTTACCTGCTGATTTTAAGCAAAATAATTTTATTCTGGGCAGCCTGTTCCTGGAAATGGTCTCATAATTGCTAACTTTATCTTCTGCTGCCAGTGTCTATTTAATCACCTCCTTGTTGCATTCACAGCCCACACACTGACGCAAAATCCCCTCCTGTTCTGATCCTTCACCTATTACAGCCTGAGCCCAAATACCTCTCTAACGCTGAATGAGCAAACACCAAGTCAATGCGAAAGCCAACCAAGCATAACTTGCTGCAGAGAGTATTTCTGTGCACATTTCCCCTTTGCATCTCAAATATAATATAGCCTAACAATATGGTCAGAAGGATGCTGGAATTAAGTAGTTGCAGACATTTAGGTACTTCTTAAAAGCAAATGCTTTTGGTGTATATTAAAATATTCCTGTTTAAACTGCTGCACTGATTTATTGACGATGTAAATGAAACCTTAGCTTAGTTACTTAGAAAAAGGAGTCAAAACCCAGTGTCATCATTCATGGCCTCTTCCCCAGGGGTGCTAGCCCCCAGCAGCTTTGGTGCTGCAGTCCACCAACACCACTGAAAATGAATTGTTTTACTCAAGTGTTAAATTCTAAGGTTAGGGTTGCTGAGACTCGAGTTAGGTACTGGCATATCCACTTATGCCAACTCTGGGACAATTCTGCATAGGCACTGCAAGCCTAGCTTTAGGCACCTGGGGACTCTAGGGCAAGAAATTAAAGCCTTGGGCATCTCTAGGCTTGGCAAATAGCTGAACAGCAGCATTTCGCAACTGTGTTGTGAGCATTTTGTACTCAGGTGCCTGAATTCCATCTAAGGTCCACTTTGGGTGCCTAAGCCCTTCTTTAGCTATGGCCTCGAAGCTTAATTTTAGGCATCCAGGAATTTTGGCGCAATGCCAGTATTTTGAAGCAGCGGAGGAATTTCTGCACCTAATCCAGGAGATAAAGCCGCGATATGTGTCCCTGGAATTTGGAGAGACATGCCTAGAGAGACAGCGTGAGGCAACCATGCAGCTCCCTGTGAAAACACATGTCTTCCAGTCACTGCGGGAACGAACGCGGGGCCAGACACCTTTCTGGGACTCAGAAGCTATGTGGGAGGTAGCGTAACAGGAGTTAGGTTTTATCTCTGCCAGAAAAACAGATGACTAGGAATCGTTTTGGTACGCATCTGTGTAAAACTGAAGCAATGCAGAGGGAAGTCAGGCTGTTGTGTTTACCACGTGTGCTTTAACCATGTACGAACAAGCTGCGTTCTGTTATCTTGCTGCAGAATGTGTTATTTCCCCAGGAAAAGGGTAAATACTATATTTCCACGTGGGGAAGCAATAGTTTGCTGGATTGGAAGGGACAGCTGGCATGTGTCTGTTGTGGCACTTTCCCTCTGTGCAGTTGTCAGGATGCAGCACAATGCTGGCTGCTGGAGTAAAACAGAATTTTAATGAACAAGCTGCAGGGAGAGAAATAAAACAAATTTGTCTCTATCCAAGTGATCAGCCACCAAACATGCACATAAAATTCAGATACGGCAGAATGGCGAGTGAGTGTCTGTGATCAGTTTGTATTTTTCTTTTCATTGACTTTCTCATATAAAATTTATCCCAGTGCTTCTATGTGAATGCAAATTTACCTTGAAACTGAAATCCCAGCCTATTAGTAACTCGCTTGTTATTGCTGGTAGCACTGTCTGTTGCTGTTGCACACCTTAGATTTTTTTGATGTTACTTTGAAAAGCTCATTTTATGTAAACAATCAATTTATCTGGTGTGATGCATTTTTGCCTCAAATTCAGGCTGCATCTATAGACAGTATATTACAATGCGGTCTCCACTGCTTCCCTGGAGAGCCAGCTCACAGAGTTTCCTTGCAGAACATGACGGAGCCCAAAGTTGTGTTGTCTTTTCTGTGTAGTCCAGCTGTGCCAAGGAACAACCCCTTTGGGGGGACCTTGGGGAAGCTGCATCCGACAGCATGTTGGTGTGAGGTGGGCTCCCTGGATCCAGTGTTGAGGGACAATCTTGCTGCCAAAGAGTTAATTTCCACTTTTAACTCCCCTGACATTAAATCGAATGATGATATTTTAAAATAAATCAAGCACAGGATATAATTTTATTATCATTAGTGTTTTTACAATATGCAAGAAGGAGGGTCAGATTCGGGGGCATGGTACTGTGGTGCCAGCACTGCCTTATATCTGCTACGGTGGTAGGACTGTAGGGACAATATCTTTGGTACAGCTTATAGCCACACTGATGAGAGGACAAGTTTGGTCAGAGAAGAAGCCCAAACAATAAGTTTTAGTGCTTTCTTCTGCTCTTTTGATGCTATGAATTCAAAAAGCCCAGTTCCACACACAAACAAAATGGGAACAAAGCCAGGTCAGAGTAGGAGCATGGGAGTGAAACTGAAATTTATTGAAATCGTGGCAAAGTTTTCATGGACTAAGAGCAACCAGTATTTCGCTGCCAATGTGTTTCTTTTCCTAGGCTATAGCAGTGCTGTTCACCCACAGGAAGGGAAATGTGGGTAGGAGATTTGCAAATCTGCCCTTGATAGTGGCAGGGAACTCACTAAGCTAAAGCTCAGCCAAGAAGCCAAAATAAAGGATGGTGGAAGAGAAAGCCTGCTGCATTTTTCAGTGCCAACAGAGGGACTTGCTAGTTACTTTTCCTGACTTCAACAGATTTCGTAACACTCAGTGGGAGCCGGGCATCAAACTTCTATTTCTGCCTTTCAAAATCACAACTGCAGCCATACAAAAATAAGTAAGTAACAGTTGTTTGTCCTTTTGCTCAGGTTCCTGCCTCTACCTCAGGACCCAGGAGCACCTATCTCAGCCCTTTGGATCTCATGACTTTCATTTCCTGCAGTCTGTACGTACTTTCCTAGGAACATTTAAAGGCAATGAGAAAGTATTGACATTTTGATAAGAAAAGTGCAGAGATACAACATACCCTACAGAGCAATATGCTGTCAGCAGACCACCTGGCAAAGGAGGGCAAGAGGTCTCCTGCAAGAGTGACTAATTTTTCTTTCCACTACTCCTTCCTCAGTGCACCGAACAAAGGGGAAATGAAGAGTCCGATCCAGAGTTTATTGATGGAACGCGGAATCTCCCTGCTGGATTTGGCTTCACCATGGATTTTGGCAGCAGTTCAGCCTTTCACATTTTCTACCCTTAAAGAGACGCTCCTGCGGTGAGAGGTTTTTCTCTTTCTTTTTAACCTGTAAATCTTTTTCAATTGGAGTTGTCTGTAGGGTACCAACTTAACACTTCACTCTGGGGTGACATTTCCATTTCCAGTGTACAATCTTGTAATAGAAGTAGCTTACAGCAACTTCTCCCTCCCTATGCCTCTGACTCCTGTGGAGGCTCCATAACTTCACTATGAAGTGCTGTAGGCTTGCACTCTACACCATGACCTTCTGTGCTCTCTCATTGTTTTCCAGTCTCATCTCAACTCTTCTTTGTTTTATTTAGTGTGTGTAGGTTGATAGGCAGGAACACTTCAAAGACTCGGTCAGGAACGAACCCTGTTGCTCCTAGCAGATAGTCTCTGCTTTGACAGACATGCCTCTCAAAACTGTGGCTGCATTTTGTGATGCAGCAGGACATGTTGCACCAGCTGCTGTTAGCACAAGGGAGATCAAGACCTCTTCACATGCCTCTACTTCTTCCTGTAATCTGTATGTGGGAACCACAGTCCCATGTAAGGCAAAATCTAACAGGAGATGGTAATGAACCACACAAAGAAAAAGAGGAAATGTTTTTTTCAGGTTACATAGTCTGAGACCTGGTCAAAAGCCCAGTAGCAATCGCATTTCTAATGTCAGGACCTAAATTAACTACACCTCTGGTTTGTCAAGCAATGATTCATATACCTCATAAGGTGCCAATTCTGCCTTGGGACAGGACATTGCTGGGAGAAGGAGGGCATTCCCGTTCTCTGTGCAGCTGTACACAAGAGAGGAGGTGAGCAATTATAGGTTTGATGGATAAGAGATTCTTATATGTTTTCAAGAGGTGTCATTTCATCAGGGATTTGCAAAGATAACAAGGTTTCTCACAGCATCCATCTCCCTCAAGACTTCCTATGTATCTTAGCCTAAACTTCAGCTAAATATTTTGCCCAGTGTTTGGAGAATTCAAAGGTTGCACATGCACCAGGATTCCAAGAAAGCAACAAGAGAGTAAATGAGAAGAAAAGAAAAGGGAAAAGAAAAACCCATTGCTTTGTAGCTCTATGAAGGACATTGAGTTCCAGTGCTCCCTCTCTGTTGTTGGTGTCTTGCTGTGCTATCTTTAATGTACTCTATAAACCCAGTGCAGACACGTGCTTGCTTTATTTGCACTCATAAGATCTTCATTGAATAAATTGCTAACAACTACAATAATAATAATATTGTGCAACAGTGGTATTTGCCATAACTAAAGCAGACAATGGAGAGTTCCCTAACCCAGAGCAAAGCAGTAAGAAGGAGCTTACAGGTGTGACACAATTAAAAGGTGCTAATATCATTAATTATTATTAACACTTGTATTTCTGTAGCAGAAGGAGCTACAAGCAGATTCAGATCCCAGTGCCGCAGTGTTGTTCAAAAGCATAGTAAGATCATTCCTCCCCTGAAAAAGAATACATTCAAAGCCTTTTCTCTTGCAAAATATTCACAGGTGAGGGAATAACGTACCTCTGAAGAGCAGCTTGCAGGACTCCTAGGCAATGCAGACAGAGGAAGAATAATTTTCCCATTATACAGATGGGGAACATGGATATTTGCATCAGCTAGTAAAGAAAACCTGGAAGGGTGCAGTGAATCCAAATCTCGTGATGCCTAGTTCTGTACCTTAATTACTAGGTTGTCCTTAAGTTACTGCTTAATGGTATCAAACATTTCTAAAAATGTCTTGAACTGATGCTGGATTCAATTTCCTAAAAGTTTAAGATAAAGCATAATACTATGTGTATAGGGAGAATAAAAGAAGAGTCCTAAAGATAAAATTAATGAGACACAGATAGCAAATGATAGCACGAACTTTCTAACTCCTGTCTTAATAAACGATAATGTTCCAATACACTGAAAACTGTACCAGAAAAATTTTATTAGATCAAATGTTCTGTGACTGCAGGGCATACCTGACTCTTCAGGTGACAATAGTTCTTGGGTTTTGGAAACTCTTTTCCTGAACTATTTCACTTAACATAGATGGTTTTATTTTGCATATGTTTATAACTCTTCAAATCTGAAATTTGTGCTAGTTCATCTTTATTTTTGTGGACCCTAACATTTGTCCTTGATATTCTCTGAGAATATCATCTAGGAAAAGAGTGAAGTGCAATTTTTTAACAGTATAAGATATACACATGTGAGATACTTCATGTTTTGTACAAACCAGGAAGAAACCAATTAACTCCATAATGAATTTCCTCCTTTTTAAGCTCCTGGTGAGGCACTACTAAAATGAATATCTAAGGAAGTCAGTTCTTTTTCTATACTTTGATATGGCTAAAACTGCCAAAACAGTAATATGGCCCTTGCACTCCAGAACCCCTCTTCTGTCTGTTCTCTGAGGATGCAAATTTATTTCTTGGATGACTTCTTATTGCCAACTCTGCCTGAACCAGTGCAGGCTTTTAATGCAGAAGATTCCTGATTAAATCTCTGGTGGGTTAATCAAGATGGTTACCAGCATACTAATACTTGACGTTAGTATAGTTTTTAATATCACAAATTATATTAAAATAATGCTTACTTCAGACAGTAAATCAAGCACTCCAAAGATAGGAAGTGTTAATATTAATATAGATTTTGGAACTAGGGCTACTACCCATAAGACCATCCAGTATGATAGTTTTTAATTACTTGATCACCATCTGTTTTTCTCACAGGACCCATGTTCTTTCAGTGCGTTGAACTATGTATGTTTTCTGTACCACTTGCTAAGCAACAAAATAAAAGCTAAAGCTTATAAAGCTAAACCAGCTCATTATGGAATGAATAATTTCTCTGTGAGGGAATGCAACTAAGGTTCCAGACACAGGCAAGTAAACGGACTTTTTGATGCATTCACCAATTTTCTTCTTCTGTCATTTATTCTCATCCCTCAAACTCTATTCATGAAGCTATTTCTTGAAAATATCTGTATTTTTATTTAGTGTTTTGTGTACATATTTAATGATGAACTGTTGAAGCTGGGGGAAATTAACACACAACCTCTCTTGGAACATGTTTGTATCATGATGCTTCTACAACTAGAAGGCCTCTCATACTTTCAGGCTATCTAATCCAGTCTTCAGTTCCTGTCTGACTTTTTGACATTGGTTCCTCCCTTCCTGCTGACTTTATGTTGAGACATGGAGTCCTTTTGGTCCCTTGTACTGTTGATGTAGATTTTTTCTTCTAATCCTGTGTTATGTCAGGTGATAGATGAGATCATAAGTCACATCATGATGTCTGTATGGAAGTGGCATCTGATTTCTGCTCTTCTGCAGTTGTCTAATTTCCTTCCTCCACTTTCTGGATCTGCAGTGACTCTGTATGATCTATGTCCCTTGGTAGCCTGTGTGGTTGTCTTTTCCTTGCTTTCCATGGTTAGACTGATAGTAACGGAGAATCTGGTTATCTTTATGGTCTCTTGACTGCCTTTGTGTTCTCCCACAGCCATCAGCTAACTGCACCTTGTGGGGTGCAGAGTCTCTGACCTCTGAGTGACGAGAGGAAATACTCCCTACAGAATGGCAGGGTGCATTGCAAGGAGACTCAACCATGCAATCAGGAACGCCTTCTTGGATCTCTCATCTGTGTCATCTGGGTCTTGGTTCTCTTCGGTGTTGACTCTAATTGTCTAATAGAGACAGTATTAGAGTCTTGTGAGAAGAGATGTCCTGTGCTTACCTCCCCATTTGGTATCAATGCACCTTCAGTCCACTGTGGCTTAGTATCTGAACATGGTGTGGAGGGTATGCTTCTACATAACATAGTTGCAGTTTCGTGGTGACAATTCTTCTTGAGTGTCCTGCAGACAGTATGTGTCCCAAAAAATACTGTAATTCTATATTGTGAATATGACATTAAAATGAGAATGGTGTGTTCCAGTCTTTTTCCAGAGTTGGGCTACAATTTCAAAATTTCTCCTTGCTGGGGAAGGGAAGACCTTTTTCATACTTCTCATTGTTCTCTCCAAACTCAATCACTAAAGTAGTTTTATTTCACTAGCTTTTGTGTATTTCTCCATCTCATGGTAGAAACTGTTAAGTCTGCTCACATTACTGCTTGCTCCCCACTGTATTCACCCTACACTCAGTAAGAGTGAATTTCTTTCTATGGCACTAGGTCTTTGCAATCTAGTGAATTCTGGAGTGCAAGCTCTCTCCCTGCTATATTCTCATCGGCGTTACACTCATCATCCACAAAGGTCTAAGTGCAGCACGAAAGCAGCCTGTGAGATTCATCCAACTAATACAGACATCTGCTATGCAGAGAGTTAGTCCACATCTAGTTAGTCCCTTTAAGATTATCTTACTGGAAAGAAATAGGAACTCTTACATCACAGTGCAGTGCCTCTTAGAGTAGACAGATAAAATAGGTCAGATGAATCACTTCTTAAAAGGGCCTATTTCTGACCACAGAATATAGATTGAGTCCTCGGTGACTTGGTCAGCTGCTGGCATCTGCATTGTAGATGCATTAAATGAGATGAAACCCTCTCTCAGAGCCCGTTTCAACTATAGATGCTCCTAATCAGCTTTTTAGCTCTTACAACACAGGAGACCTGATGATGCCCACTAACATGCTTTGAGTGCAGAATGCAGCAGTTTCCTTATGCAGCTTTCCAATGACTTGTCATCATCCTACATATTCTCCTAACCCTGAAGTTAAACTGATGAATATATTTTTCTTTAAAAAACATAGCAAATAAATAACTCCTTTTCTAAAAGAACAAATATTTCTATGTCTAAGAAATCCACCAGCAAATGGTTTAGCATTCTGGTTACTGGACAGCTTCAGCTGGGACCAGTCCTGCTT
Organism: Phaethon aethereus; assembly: GCF_964289735.1. NCBI lineage: Eukaryota > Metazoa > Chordata > Aves > Phaethontiformes > Phaethontidae > Phaethon > Phaethon aethereus. Next base: position 69,038,553 of record NC_138578.1, on the reverse strand, counting down.
CTGAAATTGGGGTCCCTTTGTAGAAGAAATGCAAGCTTTCTCTGGCCAGAGTGATAATAGGTAGAAAGTCACTAGTTCTGTCATCACTAGGGTTACACAACAGCAAGTGGTGGTTACAGATGCAAAAGCATGTCTCTTTTCTTCCCTAGATGAGCCTTGTGGCCCCCTTTGGGTGATGCCTGCCATGTCAAATTTCAGTTTGAACAGTTGAAGCTTGGCAGAGAGTAAGCAACAGAAAGTGGGATCTCTTCAGGACAAGGGCTGGCTAACATTAAAAATAGACACTGCTACCAGCTCTTTTCTATTTGCTCAATGTCAAGGCTTTATTTCTGGCCTTCCTTATGCTTAATTTAAAATGAGAGATTCATCGTAAACCTTGGTGATTTTCTTGGATCAGTTAGATTGGTATAGTTATCATGAACAATATTTTTTCATTAGAAGGAATAATTTCCTCCCCTAACTTGCAGACTCATGCTCTTAGCAATGGAAAGCCATAAGCAGGCTCCATCCTTGTAGTCATAAAGGTGAAATTCCCAAGTTCTGCCTTTCCTGTTAAGGCCCTGAGTGGGTGAATTGTCCTGAAGCACTGTAGCAGGACCTACATGGTGCACTGAGCTTGGGCTATCCCTTCAAAGTACCCATGTCCTTTTCTCCTTATGGGCCTAGTATCAATTGTTTTTTCTTGGAGGCTGGGAAGAAAACAGTTTAATACCCCGTTCCTCTTCTAACTTTCAACAACGCAATACCTCCAACCTCTGAATGCTTTTGAAAAATCCTTTGCTAATCCTGACATTTTTTTCTGTTTGCCGATATCTGACTGATTTATAACAGTTTCAAAGGGAACTGAGCACCTCATCTATTATCAATCAAACCTCACCTCTTGCTAAACTGTAGAAAGACTATTCCAGCTGTACAGCTGTTACTCACCAGGCACCATGTACCAGCAAAGAGATTAGAGGTCTTGAACTTTACGGAGAGCATTCTCATAGCACTCACTGAATTATGTACTGTTGCCAAATTCCCCATGCATCATGATGAGAGTATGCTATACTTACGTGGGACAGTGTTATTTTCAATCAAATTTGTGGCGGGCTAGGATATGATAATATATTTTCATGCCGCTCTGTTACTTGCAACACCAAGTGTATCAAGCAGTTGGAAGAAGATTCAGAAACTCAGGAGTCCCAGACTAGCTGATTTTCTCAAGTGACTGAGGGTAGAATTCACTTTACAAGACTTCAATGTAAAAAACCAGACATCTAGTCCAAAGCAGTTTAGGATGTTTTTTTAAGGCAGATGGGATGAATGTTCCTCTGCAAGTGCCTGTTTCTTCCTGCTGACTATGGAGAGGACCTAGACAACCACTTAGATTAATTCTTAACGTTTAGATGGCTGAAATCAGGTGAGATGAATCCCATCCTAATTTTATGTTGGGACTCCTAAGTTTCTAATTCATGGAAGTAAAGAAAGAATGGCAGTGTTAGAGCAAATGAGCAGTTTTGCAATCCCATGTTTCTGTCTGTGATAGTGACCAGTATCATACCAATGTATAGCCTTTGAGTATATGGAGCATCATTGCTTCATTTTTTAGGCTAGGTTGGTTTTTTTCCCCACTTTACCTTTTTCTTTAAGCATCCTCAATGAATCTATAAGGAAGACTTTCTTTCCAGGAACAAGGCAAGTAATGAGCATGGCTTAAAATCCAGGATATGTCTATCTCCAATACAGTGTACCCAACTGCCTTATCCTCACACCACAATTCAGCTTTTTTTGCTAGTACCTTTAATTGATCTGGTGGTGGTCAGTGCTAGAAAGCTGCAGAGGATTTGTAATATCACAGTAGTGATGTAGTGCTGCACAACAGCTGGGGAGCAGGAGATGGAAATTAATGTTTTCCTAGTCCCTCCCTTGCAAACCCCTACGTGATATAACATAACACAATACAATGATGAAATGATACCAAGGCTGCTCTGCACCTCCTGTAAGTGAGCCAAGGCGAAAGAGACCTTATTGAAACAAAAGATTTTGACTTAAAACAAAACAAAAAATCCTGCAATTAGGTCATTTTGATAGTTGCAAAACCATTTTTTTCGTAGGAAGTATTAAACCATTAGAAAAGTGAGACATTTAACTTGACATTTCACTTTAGAGTAAATAATTCTTTATTAAAATGCTAAATTTTTTTTCTGAGAAATAAAATTTCTGACTTCAGGTAGCTTGGATACTGATATGTCATCCTGAAACCTTGTAGGATGGAAACACAAATTGCAAGGGATTAACTGTTCACCATTTTATTCATCTGCTTAACCCTGTGCAGACTCAATTCCTGCAGCACTGTGTAAGGCAGGAGGATCACAGTCCAGTTTCTGAGAACTCACCGGTGGCTGTGGAGTGGCTTGGGCTCTGCCAGGGCTTTCTGCCTGCCACCTGCCCATGACAGGAGGAAACCCGAGTAACAAAGCTTATCCTAAACTTGTACATTGCATTCAAGTGTGATGTGGAAGCTTATTTTTGGTATGGGACAAATCCTGCTCACTTGGTCAAGTGGTGAATTTTGCTGCCTTCAGTGGGACTTGTCATCTGGAAAAAACACTGGAGAAAGATAGCACTGGCCCAAGAGCAAACTTGTTACCCTCCTCACCACTAAAAGAGCTTTCAAAAGCAATCAAAGCAGGTTTCAACGGCATTTGACTTGAAGTCTGTGTATGGTAAAACAAACCTATAAAACTCCACTTGCCCCCCTTTCTCCCCTCTTGATTTACAAAGGTGGAAACTTTCAGGATGTCTTAGTTGTAGACAATAAAACATTTTTCAAAAACACATTAAGAGTGTCAAAAACTACCTTTGAGATGAGTAACATCCTTTAAAGTAATGGGCTAAATCAAACCAAAACCTTTGCTGACATTTTGATTGCATTTGTGTTAGTCGGTATAATGAAAAATTAACTTTACACATAAAAAATTTATTGTACCTTCTTTTATTGCCTAGCAAGGTAAGTTTAGTGTAGCCAACTGAACCATGCTTCTTCATGGGTTGTCACTTTATACACTTTATTATTGTAACTTATGGGGATGTTTGTAAGCAAAGGAGTGTTATTTATTCTGCAGTACTCCCATTTGCTCACTCGTTACGCTCATCATGGCTTTATGTAATAAACTTCATAATATTACACATTAATGGGGTTATTTAAACTATAACTACTATAAGTTAATGTGCAAATGCCTTGCAGTTTTCCCATGTTTACTCGCAATTTTGGAATAATGTTCAAGACGTGCTCTGAGTCTGGGAGGAATCACACTCTTTAGTGCAATAATGTATGGGGAAACATACAATTATTTAATAAATATAGAAGAATTGACATTAATGTCTGTATATCATTGGGTGTGCCTATTCATTAAATGATTGCTTGATACTTATTTGTGGCAGATAAAGCATATTCAGTGCCATTTCATGCAAATTGCTCTGACAAATACTTGCCCAAACTAGAGCAAATTTTGAAAATAGTTAAAATGTTGTTGAAGTCTCCCTTGCTTTCCTAAGAGTTAGCAAAAATGAGAAGCAGCTAAACTGCAGTTATCCAAAGGCAAGAACTCTGGCGATTAACTTTATTATTGCTTATTATGTGCTGACCTGATCTATAAATCTATAATTCTTCTATATGCTTTCTGCTTGAAGGTTCTTTTGAAACAAAAGCTTGAGAACTTCAGAAGTAATTCCTAAGAAAGTAATTTTTATATGAAACTGTTATTTTCTTGTCGACTTACAGGTACACTATTTTTTCCTTTGTTCTTGAAACCAGAATGTGCATGTGTGATCAATAGTGTAGGAAGTATCTGAGTATTGAAAACACACAGATATTCTGTTGCCTCATAGAAATAATCGAACTTCCCATGATACCATGACTTTGTGCTGAAATTGATAAACTGCTACCTGACTTTTCAGAGGATAATTATTTTAATTCATGAGTTTCGCATACTGTAACTGTTCCTTAAATAAATTTTGGCCATCTAACAGAGTACAAACAGTGTGTATTAAAAAGTTGATCTGATGAAATTACATCACTTTCAAAAGCAGATGTTCCCATTATTCAAAAGAAGCCATTGATTTTTCAGAGCACTTCCTGAACCTCCTGAGAATGACAGCTAGTGATGAGGAAACCTCTTGGTAAAAGCCAGTGATGTAAGTTCGAAACACCATTTTACATGACAGATGATAGCTATTAATTTGCAGAGAGATGTGTGTGCTTTGGTGCATATGCCTATAAGCGAAAAGTCCAACATCAGAACAGCTCAGGCTTAAGTAAAGAAATAACTGGGTGGAGGGGATACCTGGTGCTCCTTGAAGGTCAGTTCCTCTCCATTTTACATGAGCTATCCCTGGCTTCCTTGCTACTGCCCTATTTCAGATTTGCCCCCCCCCTTTCAATGTAACAGATAAAAGGACAGGATCTTCTGTTTTGAAATGACCCTGAAAAGTTCAGACCAAAGCCCTTTTAAATTCCATTATCTGAAATGCAGAAATCCTCTATGAAATGCTGCCAAGCATTGCCATGGCAACATGATGTCACCCAGTGACAGAACAAGCGTCGTAGCATTTAGCTAAGGCCGTGTCGCTTTCTCCGTGAGCAAAAAAGTGACGGGGAAGGCAGGGGCCCAGCTGGGCAAAGGCACGTCTGCAATCGAAACATTTCCACTCACCTTTGGAGGGGGAGAGAAACCGCTTTCACTTCGTGTCTGCGAACTCAGGGCAGGGTCTAAACCGCACAGGCAGGAGATGCGGGTTATCGAGAAGGGAGCGCAAACAGCGGATAAGCAGCTGTCAGTCGGCGTGCCCTGAAGGCAGGTGCGAAAGGAGGTGGCCGGGCTCTGCGGGCCGCCCGCTCCCTGGGGCCGTGGGTGAGGCCTGCGGCCACCACATGGGGCCCGGGCCCGGGCAACGCGAGCGCGGCTCACCTCTCACGGCGCACGCAGCAGGTGCCTTTTCACTATGTTTAGCTGCTCACGTGAAATTCTGACAGGCTTTAAACACCGGCTCGTACTTTCCCATTGGGTGCCGGGTGGATTTTAGACTGAGCTGAGCTTTAAACTTGTGAGGGCGGAACCTTGTTACGTGGGTGCACCGCTTCACTGCTATGGGCCTCAGCCAAGGAAAAACTCCCAGTCAATATGTTTTTCCTCCAAGCTTTTAATAACCTTCGGAGCAAGACAACAAGTACAGAAATTACCCACAGAATCTGCTACGGGATGAGCAAAAATAAGATATTTTGGCGCAGACTGGAGGTGAAGAAAACAGGAAGGGGCCTGCTGGAATTCTTGGCAATTAGAAGTCCCACATACGAGCAATTGCAGCATGCTCTGGAGAAGTTTAACTTTTTTACTACAGTTAAAAAACTTCTTTTTTTTTGTGTGTGTGTGTGTATGTGTTTCTGGCTTCTTTAGTGCTTCCAAACTCTGGAACCCAGAGCAGCTGCTCAGAGGTGCGAGGCAGAGCCAAAGGTGTGCTACGCGGTGCTGAAGATCTTTTGCAAATGGGTATGTCAAAGTTCTCACTAGTTTTAATCTGAGTTCACAGTCCTTGAGGCATCGGTGAAACTAACACCTCATAATGAAAACAGGGCAAAACTGCAAGGCAAATGTGATTTCGATATTTACACAGATCTCAAGCACATTTCAAAGCTGTGAGCCAGCCCAGCTTTGTTGGGTTTTATTTGGATTTGCACTGAGAATACTTAGAAAAGTTATAATTGGGATATTAATTTCTCCCATTTTCTATAAAATATGCTAGATTGCTCTGTATCAGTTGTGGTATAAAGATGACAACATTTGAATGGAGAGGAACTGTAAAAATCATATTTAGGAACACCTGAAATCATGCAGATTTTTCAAGTATCCTTTCTTGTGCTGACATTCTTAAGGTTTCACTTTTTCTAGAGAGATTTTAGAATATTAAACTGAAATACATTTACTCTGGCCTTTCATAATCCTTACTGATGTGATGTGGGAAGTCCCATCTTTTCACCTCTCCCATTGCTCTTCTCTTGTTGATGTAAAACCAACTTAAGTTATTTGTACATATTCTCACAGTGGGTGAAAATGACATCCTAGGTCTCTGAATACAGCTCCTCACCATATCATTCCACATCATATCACTCATCTTGTAGAACTAAGTGCTATTTTAAACTCTACCACAGTGATTAGGAGACCTTTCCAGAATCTGATTTTTCTAATAATTAGCAGTTGTCTCATAATTTCTGGTATCTGTGTATTCACACTTTCCTGCTCAGTCCCATTGAGTTTTCTCATCAAGGCAAATGAAAGTCAAAACTTGCTCTACCATTACTATTGACAACTTGTCTTGCCTGACTATAACTATTTTTCGATATGTAACTTTGTTGCTCTACCTTGTAACAAAGGCATCACCCTTACTTCCCTAAGAGGTGTAGGTACTTCTATGCCTGTACTTCAGCAGTAACTTTTTGCAGCAAAACTGTGTTGTTTTCCCGAGCATACTATAATTGCCCACCACAACCATCTAGGATGAAGTCAACGAAGGGCAACCTGGGTTATCCATGTTTTTCGTTTTGGAGAGCACTCCTTTCCTTTGAAATCAATGATGATTACTCCTCACTTTTTGAGGATTTAGCTGAGATCAATTGCTGTTCAGCATCTCTCAAGTGTAATTTTTGTATGAAGATACCGAACCTTGGATTCAGGCACCCACATTTAAGGACCCTTATCTGGAAACACTTGCAATGGGGATCTGGTCCTGAAGGAGTACCTCAGATGGTCTATGTAGTGCTCTGTTCAGTGATGGTGGAAAATGTGAAGGAACTGGGCAGCTGAGATAAGGGGTTGTTACCCTGTCCAGTTCATGCTGGTCTGCTGCAAGTCCTATTTCACTGGGCATGTGTTAACTGTTTAGCTGCAGTCATATTTCACAAGATTGTTGAGTTAACATTGCATGAATTATACACGGTTTATAAAATGATTATTTAATCAGTGGAAAATTAAGTTCATAGATGTTTTCCAAATCTGAACCAGGACATTCATCAGCAGAACTGCTAAATTTTTAATCAACTCTGCTGTGCTTGATGTAGCTATCATTCTAAATTGCCCTCTCTCTGCTGGTCCTCTTGTTGCAATATATATCTTAGCATTATCCGTTCTCATTGCTAATTGATTTTTTCAGCTCAGACTTAAGGCTGAATGACATGTCATTCATTATTTTCATCAAAGGGCAGTTTTACTTACTTTTAACAGAAGAAGCGCTTTAAATATTAGGATGAATGATTTGAAATGCTGTCCCAAGTTCTTTGGTTCCTTCTAACCACCAAATACTTAGAGGTATCTTTTAAAAGTAAACTTGTGGCAGAGGTATAAAAAGCAAGGATTTTTGTTTGTCTTGAAGTTGAGGAACAGTTTGAAACACTCCGGCCTGGATTTGTTCTGGGATTTGTTTGCTTAACTCATTTCTGGAAAAGGTCTAGATGAGAAGCAACAATGAGCAGTACAGGTTCTCCAGGTATTTGACCCACCCCATGTAAGAATTCAGTTGCAAACCCAATTTTTCCTGTTCTATAAAACCTCTGGGAACTCTTTTTCATGAAAATAATGAGAAAAGTATTTCCAAAGATGAGAAAAACTTCAGAGAATTTACCCTGGGAATAACCTGATAGTCTAGATACTACTTCTCCCTAGAGCCATGCCAGGTAGGAGAGAGAGCATGAACATAATGCCTTCTCAGTCCTGGTTTCTCATGGTCCACTGAGCAAGCTTTTCAGGAGAGCCAGTAGCAGAAGGTGAGAAGCCTTTTCTAATAGAGATAGATTAATTTTGTCCCCTCAGTCATACATGTGACCCAGTCTGTTCCTTAAAGGAACTTGGGATGTATGTAAGCAGCCAAGAAATCTTGTCTTTACTCACCTGAACAAACACTTAGTTAAATCTCCTTGTAAGCGCTACCTGTCTGCACAGGCATGTTATAAATCTCACTATGCATTTTTAAGCAACCTAAATTCACTCATCATCAGAATATGGTTCACTCTTGCTTGGGACTTCAACCTATTACTTACTATTCTGAATGACATGACTTGACATACGAGGACTGCAGTTTAAAGCTCAGAGTAATTTTTTAAGGACAGCCAGGTCTTGAATCTGGCAGTCAAGTTTAATGCAAGCTAGAGATTTTTACATATGGACATAATGTAAATTAAAAAAAAATCCTATTATATCATAGTTTTCCTGCTGTACGATGGCTGCCAGCTCCTCTTGTTTGTTTCCCGTGCTGCGTACATTGGTGTAGATGCACTTCAGTTGGGATATTGATCCCACCACCTTTTCTTGGGAGAAGCCCTAATTCTTATGTGACCATTCTCTGGTGCTTCTGTCATTTCTTAACACATCAATAATGCTTGTGTCTTTGCTGCCACGTGGATCTCCATCCCTTACCTCCACTAAGATGGCAGTAGATCCCCTACCTTGCTGGTACACTGTCACTCAAACATTGGCATGCTGTCCCCAGGCTTATTTCTAGGTAAGCTAATTTTATCCCTTTCCCCTTTCAAATCTAGTTTAAAGCTCTTTGAATGAGCCCTGCTGACTCCTGTGCAAAGGTCCTTTTCCCCCATTGAGACAGGTGTACCCCATCTGTTGCTAGCAGGCCTGGTGTCCTGTAAACTGACCCATGATCAAAAACCCCCAAATTCTGCCAGTGACACCAGGTTTGGAGCCAGTTATTGATCTCTTGGCTCTTCCTGCTTCTTCCCTCATGGTTCCCTGCAACTGGAAAGGTAGAGGAGAACACTACTTGTGCTTCTGATCCCTTAAGCAGTTATTCCAAGGCCCTGAAGTTCTTCTTGATTGCCCTTGGACTTATTGTTGCAACTTCATTACTGTCTACCTGAAAAATGTAATGGATAATAATCTGAGGGCCATACCAGCGTAGGAAGCTTTCTCTTCATGTCTTTAGCCCAGGCCCCAGGGAGGCAGCAGACGTCCCTAAGAAATGTGTCTGGTCTGCATATTGGGCCCTCTGTTCTCCTCAGAAGGGGGTCTCCTGTGACAATGACCCACCTTTTTTTCTTTATGGAAGCAGTTTTGACACAGGGCATAGGCCGATTTAACCTCAGTAATACCTCCAAGCTAGATGAACCATCATTCTCATTATCACAAAGAACCACAGAATCATTAAGGTTGGAAAAGATCTTTAAGATCATCGAGTCCAACCATCACTACCCAACACTACCATGCCCACTAAACCATAGCTGGAAGTGCCAAGTCTACAGGTTCTTTGAACACTTCCAGTGATGGTGACTCCACCACCTCCCTGGGCAGCCTGTTCCAATGCTTGACCACTCTCTCTGTAAAGAATTTTTTCCTGATATCCAGTCTAAACCTCCCCTGGCGCAACTTGAGGCCATTTCCTCTCCTCCTATCACTAGTTATTTGGGAGAAGAGACCAACACTCACATCACCACAACCCCCTTTCAGGTAGTTGTAGAGAGCGATGAGGTCTCCCCTCAGCCTCTTCTTCTCCAGACTGAAAAACCCCAGTTCCCTCAGCCACTTCTTGTAAACTTGTGCTCCAGACCCCTCACCAGCTTCGTTGCCCTTCTCTGGACACGCTCCAGCAACTCAACGTCATCTTGTAGTGAGGGGCCCAAAACTGAACACAGTTGTCAAAGTGCGGCCTCACTAGTGTTCAGTACAGGGGCACAATCACTTCCCTAGTCCTGCTGGTCACACTATTTCTGATACAGGCCAGGATGCTGTTGGCCACCTGGGCACACTGCTGGTTCATTCTTAGCCGGCTGTCAACCAGCATCCCCAGGTCCTTTTCTGCTGGGCAGCTCTCCAGCCACTCCTCCCCAAGCCTGTAGCGTTGCATGGGGTTGTTGTGGCCCAAGTGCAGGACCCGGCACTTGGCCTTATTAAACCTCATACAGTTGACCTCCACCATTGATCCAGCCTGTCCAGATCCCTCTGCAGAGCCCTCCTACCCTCCAGCAGTTCAACCTGGTGTCATCTGCAAACTTACTGAGGGAGCATTTGATCCCCTCATCTAGATCATCAATAAAGATATTGAACAAGACCAGTCCCAGAACTAAGCCCTGGGGAACACCGCTTGTGACCAGGAAACCAACTGGATTTAACTTCATTCACCACTACTCTCTGAGTTCGGCCATCCAGCCAGTTCTTTATCAGGTTAGTCAAGCAGAACCTGCCTTTCATGAACCCATGCTGGCTGGGCCTGATCCCTTGGTTGTCCTGCACATGTCCTGTGAGCACCCTCAAGATGAACCTCTCCATAATCTTCTCCAGTACCGAGGTCAGGCTGACAGGCCTGTAGTTCCCGGGATCCTCCTTCTGGCCCTTCTTGTAGACGGGCGTCAAATTGGCAAACCTCCAGTCATCTGGGACCTCCTCTGTTAACCAGGACTGCTGATAACTGATGGAGAGTGGCTTGGCAGGCTCCTCCACCATCTCTCTCAGTATTCTTGGGTGGATCCCATCAGGCCCCATAGACTTGTGGGTGTCCAGGTGGCATAGCTTTTTTTTTTTTTTATGAGGTACCATCACATATATAAAGTATCCATCACTTAGTATAGTTGTTCAGCTACATTTGCTGCTTCTGGCAATGAGATGTCACCAAGGAAAAGAATAGTTTATTGCAATTGTCCTTCCTTTAAGGATCCCTCTTTCAAACCACTTATCTGAATACATGTTATGGCAGGGAGTGTTATGGTTGAATTATTGAATCTATTTTTGCAATTGTTGTTCGGTTCCACTTGCAGAGTCTCATACCTATTATGCAAGGACACCTGTGAGTGCATTAATAGCAAGAGGAGGTCTAAAGAAAACATTGGACTGACACTTGGCAAAGATGGTAACCTGTCTAACAGGAATGAAGAAAAAGCAGAGGCATTCAATGCTTTTTTTGCCTCAGTCTTGAACAATTCTGATAAGACCTTGGGCTGCCCTGTTCTCTGAATTGGAGGACCAGGAGTGTGGAGACAAGGACTTTCCATTTGTGGACACTGAAACTGTAAGGGATCAGCTGTATCAACTAAAGGTTCACAAGTCCATGGGGCCTGATGGGATTCATCCCAAGGTACTGAAGGAGCTAGCGGATGTTATGGCAGGACCCCTCTCGATCATCTACCAAAGATCTTGGGAGGCTCGGAAGGTCCCTGCTGACTGGAAGCTAGCCAATGTTATTCAAATTTACAAGAAGGGCGTGAGGGAAGACCCAGGAAACTACAGACCTGTTAGTCTAACCTCAGTTCCTGGAAAAAATCTGGAGAAGGTTATACCAGGTACTATTGAAAGGCATTTAAAGAATAATGCAATCATCAGGCACAGTCAAACATGGGTTCATAAAATGAAAGTCCTGTTTAACTAATTTGACATCCTTCTATGATAAGGTCACCTGCTGAGTGGATGAAGGGAAGGCTGTGGATGTAGCTTTTTTTGATTTTTAGTAAGGCTTTTGATACTGTGCCTCAAAACACCCTTCTGGACAAGTTGTCCAACTGTGAGATGAGCATGTTCATGGTGCTCTGGGTGAAGAACTGGCTGAAGGACAGAGCACAAAGGGTTGTCATGAACGGGGCTACATCTGGCTAGTGACCAGTCACCAGCAGAGTTCCTCAGGGTTCAACTATATGGCCAGTTCTGTTCAATATATTTCTCAATGATCTGGATACAAGGGTTGAATACACTGTTAGCAAGTTTGCTGACGATACCAAACTGGGAGGTGCTGTTGACTGTCTTGAGGGACAAGATGCCTCACAGAAGGATCTAGATAGGTTGGAGCATTGGGCAATGATTAATGACATGAAATTTAACAGGACCGAATACCCGATTCTGCACCTGGGATGGAGTAATGCTGAGCACAAGTATAAATTGGGAGAGGAGGGGTTGGAGAGCAGCCCTGCAGAACGGGATCTGGGGGTGCTGGTTGACAGCAGGCTCAACAGGAGTCAGCAGTTTGCCCAAGAGGGCAAACCCCATCCTGGGGTGCATCAAACACAACATGATCAGCCAGTCAAGAGAGGTGATTGTCCCACTGTAGTCAGCATTGGTGTGGCCTCACCTTGTGTACTGTGTGCAGTTCTGGGCCACACAGTTTAAAGATATTAGGGTAGCTGAATATGTCCGGAGCAGGGCAACAAAGCTGGCGAATAGGCTAGAAGGAATGTCCTATGAGGAGTCGCTAAGGTTTGTCTACTTTGGAGAAAAGGAAGCTGAGGGGTGACTTTATTGCTCTCTACAGCTTCCTGAGGAGGGGAAATGGAGAGGGAGGTGCTGATCTCTTCTCCCTGGTATCCAGTGATAGGATGTATGGGACTGATTCAAAGCTGCACCAGGGGAGTTTTAGAGTGGACAATTAGGAAGCATTTCTTTCCCATTTAAGGGTGGTCAAACACTGGAACAGGCTTCCTGGAGAGGTGGTGATGCCCCAAGCCTGTCAGTGTTTAAGAGGCATTTAGACAGTGCCCTTAACAACATGCTTTAACTTTTGCTTAGCTCTGAAGTGGTCGGGAAGTTGGACTAGATGATCATTGTAGGTCTCTTCCAACTGAAATGTTCTAGTCTAGTCTAGTCTGTTCTATTCTGTTCTGTTCTATTCTACTCTTCTGTGCATAGTTAAGCAAGGGTGCAACAGAAAGTACAGTAGCAGTTAAGAGTTTCTGAACCACACAATATATTAGGGTAGAAACAAGTGACATACTAGAGGTTAGAGATGCTGTGATGCATGTAAATTTTACTCTCAGTTTCCATCCAGATGTTCTGTACTCCTCAAGTTCTTCTATTTGTCCCCATTCTCTTAAATTTTTGTATGTTTAATGTAACAAGATAGGGAAGAGATTCAATAGGACAATTGAAATCTCCTGTATGCATAATGCAGCATCTGTTTTGAAACAATTATTCTCCAGCAATATATTTTGAATATCATGTTCATTTTATGAACATATTTCTTCACAGTTTTGTTATTCGTTTGGTTAATATAAAAGCAGTGAAAATAAGGACCAGATGCTCAGCTGGAATAAAATTTACGCCAGCTGAAGATCTATCCAGAGTTACAAAAACCTCCTATGGTGAAACACAGATGAAAGTGTCAAGCCACAAAATGTTATTTCGTATCACTCTGAAACCGTGCAGAAAAATAAAGATCTGCATTGGTTCAATGAAGAATTATAAATAAACCTTCATTTATTCAAGACATTTCATGAACCATTTTTCATCTCTTGACAAATCTGAGATGATTTTTAAGTCTCTAATAAAACCATAATGGTTTGAGGTTTTGAAAGAAAAGTTTTGCCTTGTTTTTTCTGCAGATAATGGTCTGAAATTAATTTCACTTATTCTTATCCACTTCCCTACACTTAGAGTTTATTCTGCATGCAAACACAGAATATATATGTATGTGGCATATGATACATATGACAAATACTGCTTATTCACACTGCACATCTAAGATCAGATGTGCCCAAAGTATAAAAAGGTTTTCAAATGAAATAGCTTAATCACTTCCATATTCTACAGGTCTATTTTTGGCAGTAATACTAGCCTCTGGTTTGCACATGTATTTATTTAATGACAGTCTCTATTCCTTAAATTGCCAATTGTATTGCTGATTTTCTTTTCATGGTAATAATGCAGTTCTTTCAGAATGTTTGTATTAGCTTGTCATCAGGGTTGTTGTTTTCTTTATTGGGGGGTGAGGGGTGTCTTCCTTTTTTCCAGGAGGTTGCATTCGTCAAATTGGAGAGCAGGCAGTTATTATAGAGATTTTAAATTTTTACAGTTAATCTCCACTCCTGTGAAGGCTTATCCACGTTTCTTACTTGGCAGTTTCAGAACCTAAACAGCTTTTGTGGGTTTTTTTATATTTCTGAACCTAAAGAAATTGGTCTGGTGATAATTAGACATTGTGCAGTTAGTTTCAAAGTGCACTATCGACTACAGGAAGATTCATCCCAGGACAAAATTCTCAGCCGGAGCTTACAAATTCTGTGTAAAGACCTGGCTCTTGCACAGTCTCATGAAATAGCTTTGAATAAATCACTGACATTCAGATACCCAAAGTTCTTCAGATTCCTAATTCCCTAGTTTGAAACTTCTCGGATTTAGGTACCTCAATTTTCTTGCATATGTAGACAAAAAAAATATGTGTGACTGATTACAGCAAGGCAGAGTGCGACTCCCATAAAGAGTGAAAGTGTAAATGCCCCCATCTATCCATGCTGTTAGCATGCATGTACCCACGCCTCAGTTCCTTACGTGTTTAAAAAAAACAAAGCTGTATCCAAACAGATCTTGAGTTTTCCAGAGTAGGGCTCACTGCGTTTACATTTAAAGGTGTTTGAAGCCATGGTGCTCTGGTCATGGAAATTAATAATAAAAATATAGGTGAATAGTGGTGATATCAATGTTTAGCTACTCTTTAAACACGTGCTTCTAAGTATGTAGAAGCTATGCTCTATATCTGCCTACATTCATATATATTCAACAGTACTGGGCTAATTATATCATTTGTACTCCAAAGAATTATGGGAGCCTATAGCAAAGTTTCCTGCGTTCTCCTCCCATACCTCTTCAGCTGAACATGAGTCAGAGCTGCACTGCTTATTACAATATTATTAGGATAAGTTGTTTTAGTAAAGCACTAAATAATTCATAAGGAAATTTGCAAAAGCAAATATGTTTGCCTTTTTCCCCACGTCCATTGAGTGTGAAGACAATTGTTCACTTTCTTCAAATATTTGGTTTTAAAATGTGGTAACAGTACATTATTTTCCACTCTAGCTGGCCTGTGTGTTTTTTTCTTTTCTCAGTAAAACATCTGAAAACTTGGTGCCATAGCGAAGCCAAGGAAAGTGTACACACATCTGAGACATTTTAATACATTCTTAATCTGTTCTTAAAAGACAACAGGACACATAAGATAGAGTAAATCTCAGCTTGCAAGTACCCCGGGCCAGGTCTACAAGGTGTTTAAACAGCTGATTTCCACTAAAGTTTCATCATAGGCCTGTACACTGGTTTAAATAGAAACAGTGCTGTTACACCTACCCTGCAGTTGCACAAAGTGGTGAAAATCAGGGTGCAAATCCCCGTCATAGTGGGCACCATAGAAATGAAAGGGGGACACTGTTCACTAGAGCATTTACAGTTTTATCCTATTTCTTTTAGTTTAATTTCTGTTGGTATCTAGTATTCCAGGATGGCACACCACTATGGAATAAACCCCAAAATGTCAGTTTAGAAGACGTCTGGATCCTCTAATGGAGGCATAGCCTCTCTTACTTTTTTATAGAATTTCAAAAGATATTTCCAAAGAACAGGAATGCCTCCAGACCACTGAGTTTGACAATGTAACATGTGCCCAGACTGTCTGCAAGCCCCACACAACACATCATCCTTCTGGGAAGGAAGAGGTAAGTCGCACAAGCAAACCTTAAGCGAGCACAGTGTGAGCAGATGGTGTTAATTCCAAAGTCAACTCATGCACCTAAATTTGCTTCATCTCAGGAGGGACAAACACACAAGATGGTTGTGTGAGCTTGAACTGTCATTTCCTAGAGCTGGTTCATCCAAACAGGGATGAACCTTTCAGTTTTCATTTGAAATGTCAAGTTCAATTAAACCAGGGTTAAAGCCTGCCACAACTGAATTCAGATCAAAGCTAGAAGACAAATTTTTTCTGCCAATGAGACAGCCAGTTTCAGATTGACTTTTATGTACCAAATCCTCACAGACAACAGATACATGAAGAATTTGGGGGGGAGAAGGAAAAATAAAGTTAGCATTTAAAGATCTCTGTGTTCACATTCCACCTGAGAGGAGAGCAAACATCTAAATGTTACTAAAGCAAAAATAGCTCAT
This sequence comes from Phaethon aethereus, assembly GCF_964289735.1. NCBI lineage: Eukaryota > Metazoa > Chordata > Aves > Phaethontiformes > Phaethontidae > Phaethon > Phaethon aethereus. The sequence continues at coordinate 69,022,663 of NC_138578.1, read as the reverse complement.
GGGAAAGCATTTCTTAACCAAAGAGAATATTTCTATAATTTGGGGGGTTTAAAAGAAAGCCAATAGTCAAAGGATGACTCATCTCCTTTGACTTTAGCAATTGAGAATGTAAGCCTAGCCTATGCTGGGTGTCCAAGTTCCTGTGATGATGAACGGAGGAAAGGAAATGTCCCCAGAGGCAATCCACACCACCCGAGACATGACTTTGGCTGGACACACTCCTCCTCCTCCTCGTAAAATTTCTGTCTCTTTCTGCTGACTCAGGAAAGGAACCAGAGTGCTGTCTTGCTCAAGAACTTAGTTTTTGTATGGATAAAACCAAGATAAAGTAGGTTTTCCCCTCAGTGGAAACTTTATATCCGAATTAATAAATGAGCATTTTTAAAATATAATTTCCCTTCTTCTATGTTCTTAGCTGAAGCTTCATTTGTATCTGAGCAGAACTTCACAGCTTTAAATCTTTGACAGCTTCTCTTCCATTGTAAGTTTGTACAGCACCAAGCACGCTGCTATCAGACAAATAGAAAGAATAATAAAACTCAATCATGCTTGTATATATAGAAGGCCAATCAATGTAAACACAGGGTTTCTCTAAACAGGAGAAAAGCGGAAGCCAGATGGCATGAAATCATTGATAGCTGTTCCATAAACTTTTCCTGCAATCAAATCTAATTGAAATAACACTAGATTGTAGGCTTTAGCAGGTGGGCAGCACACACAGCTGTTTCTGCTAGATGATTTCCAAAGAATACATACATAAAACATTTCACAGGGACTGACATACGGGGAAAAAGGTTAGCCCAGATGGAATGCTCTCTTTCAGGCTTTATTTCACCGACAGATTTCTGAAGCCTGCCTCTTTAAATGTATGAGCAGAAGTGTTTTTCTGGTATTGTTGAACCAATTACAGTAATATACAATGTGGTTGGGAGGTATGGCCTGGTGACGCAAGGTCTTCAACGCCAATTCATAGTTCAAGGAAAGGCAGAGCAGAGAGGGACCTCCTAGTGCCCACTATATTGCTTTTCAGTAAGGTAAGAGAAATGTATCCGAATCACCTCTGAGAGATATTTCTGTTTCATATTTCATAGTCATTCCCTGAGGAAAGATTCCACCAGCTTCCTCAGTAGTTGATTCCAGGCTTTCCCTGCACTAATAGCTAGATATTTTCATAACTTTTAATATAATTAAGATAATGGCCACATGTGGTCAAGGAGAGAAAATAATTGATGTCTTTTTCCATTTTAATCTTTCACATATTCATCATTTATCATGGATTTACCGCATTCTCTCTCCTCCTTCTGTCCTTTTCTGCAGACAGATATCCCACAGCAAAACTCCTGAAGGCTCACAGATGAGCTGCAAGAACCAGGTGGGTCTTCTCAGAGAGGTCCAGCATCGAAGACGGGCTTGGCAGGGTGACCAGAAAGCTAATTCAGAAGTTTGGGCTGAATTTTACTTTGAACTTTTATTTGCGTTGGAAATGGAGACTCAAAAGAAAACACGGAGAAAGGAAGGAGAAATGGGAATGACTAACTGATGTGGACCAAGTGAGAGCCTATAGGAAAGACTGTGAACTAAAACACACTGTGTAGGTCCACTACCTAGCGCCACAGTAAAGCTCCTACCCTTCATGATCATTATATAAATATACTACCTAAAGATCAACATGGTCTTTTCTATTAATATTTGTATCATAATCTGTGCTTTTAATACTTCAGTCTAATACATCAGAAACTACCACTGTCTCAGTAAAAGCAATCCAGAAGTGATGACATGAGTGAACTCTGGCTTCTCTTCAGATCTTTCACCTTTTAATAAAGATTTCTGTGGAGACAAACAGTTTATTTATAGCAGCCTTCCAGTACTTAAAGGGAGCCTACAGGAAAGATGGGGAGGGACTCTTTATCAGAGAGTCTAGTGATAAGATGAGGGGTAATGGTTTTAAACTGAAAGAGGGTAGATTTATATTGGATATAAGGAAGAAATTCTTCGCTATGAGGGTGGTGAGAAGTTGTGGATGTCCCATCCCTGGAAGTGTTCAAGGACAGATTGGCTGGGGCTTTGTGCAACCTGGTCTAGTGGAAGGTGTCTCTGCCCATGGCAGGGGGGTTGGAACTAGATGGTCTTTAAGGTCCCTTTCAACCCAAACCATTCTATGATTCTATGATTTTAACAATAGAATTACATGCAAACTATGCTATTTAATAATGATGACCTCTTGGACTGCAGGAGTCTTTGCAGATACTGCTTTGAAAATGGTAGTTCTGAGGTTAATGGCATCCAGCCTCCAGTATATTAGAAATATAATATATATTAATAGTATATTAGTGACGCTGGGAGTAGAGAAGGGGAGAGAAAACATCACTATATCACTACACAAAAATACAGTTTTAAATGTTAGGCATGATTGTGGCCACCCCAGTTCAGAAAACAAAAGGTACAATGAAAGGCAGCAAGGAAGATTAGAAGTTTGAAATGGGTTCTGTCCAAAGAGATATTAAACAGAATAGCACTTTACAGCACAGAAAAGAAAGAGTTTGTGGTTTATAAAATGATGAATGCCAAGGAGGAAGGAAGGGAATGGTGGCTATTATATCTTGTAAGACAAGAACATCAAGGCACCAAATGAAACTATCAGACTGCAGGCTTTACACAAAAAGCACTTCTTCACATAATCCATAACTTGAGATGCCATTGCCACAGGATGCTTTGGAAGCCAAAATTATAAATGGTTTCAAGAAACATCTAGAGAAACTCATGGAGTAAATATCTGCTGTGGGCTTATAAACACAACAGTGTGGGCCAGGAAGTCCTGACCCGCAGAGGCGTCCCAGGGAGGTGCCACCCTGGGCTTACCCTGCAATCAGCCTCCTCAGGGTTGTTTTCCAGTCACTGTTAGAGACCAGGCATGGTCCCATAGAGCCCCTTTCTCCTTCTTGTGTGGTTGCAAATACAGCCTGTGTGCTACTTCAGAAACCAGGTACAGTTCTCAAGCAAAAAGCCACTCTCCTCAGAGAGACGGAAGAAATCAGCAGTGGCCCCAAGTGGTGGGAGCAACTGTTTGCAAAAGACAGTGAGCATCAGCCCTGGGGTGATATGACTCTGCAAGAAATAAATGAGTGTGAAGCAAATGCTTTTAAAAGCACCCATCTCAGCTCTGCAACAGAGGAAACAGGAACACTCAGAAAGAATCAGTGACAAAAGATCCAAAAGAGGCAGTTGGTTCCCTGCAGGGGAGAAAACAGTGTTTACAGAGATGCAGAGCAGTAAATCATCAAAATGTTCTTTTGAAAATATTTCAAATGTAATGTTCATTCCTACATTTATGTTTGAGACACAATAAAGAGAGAAAAAAGATACAGCCCTTGCCTTTAAGGGCATTTGTACTAAAGCAGGTGCAACATGTCAAGCAAGAACGATAGCAAACCAACAAAGAGGAAAGAGGAGGGACTTCAGGAGGAGTGGGGGCACATGGACTACGTGTAAATTTATATGGTTATTTTGTATTACTAGGAAAAATCTTCATCAGATTGTTTATTGACTTGTTCTCTATATCTTTACTTGGCTTAAACTGAAGTAATTATTTCAGACTGCTGAAGGGGTCTATTTTAGCACGGTCTCACGAAGGTTGATTATGGGAAGGAGTTCGTGGGAGGCAAAGGAGTGGAGACAAAAGGAGAGATGAAGATAAAGAACAATAGATGCAGAAACAGGAGGGACCTAGTGCAGAACCTGGCATTGCTTTTAATAATAGCTGTCTCTCATATAGAGCTTGTTTCAAGCACAGATTTTGAAGTCTTTTAAATAGAAGTCTGAATAATTTTCTTCATATTATAACAGGACAAATGATATGCTCAAGGTCACTCAGCAGAAAAAAATGTACTGTAGCCAGGCAGAGGATTCACAGTCCCTGAATGCTAGTGCCGTGGTGCCCACGATCCACACTTCCACTCCGTCAGCTTGGACTGTCACCTGTGACGCAGAGGTAACATATTAGAAATTAATTTATCAGCTGCTTTCTCTACAAATGATACGCTGAGTTACCGTATCAGCCTGTTTGTAAGGACAACTGACCTTGGCAGGAACATGTACACAGGCAGGGATTTACTTGGGGAATGGAGAGGGTTTAAGCTCTCTGATCCTCCTTATTACGAGTACCTGATGTAAACCAGTACCCAGACATTTAACATAGCCTCAGCTAGACTGGAGACATATTAAGACAGATGTGCCCATTCAGGACCACAGCCAGGACTCTCTCAAGGCCAGATACACAATCTGTTCAAATAATGATTTGCAATACACCCCAAGAGGACAGGTGATCCCCAAAGTCCAGAGGTTTACCGGCATACTCAGACATAAGGGGGAGTAGAAAGTGCCATGCTCACAGATTATCTGAAATGTGCTCTCTCAGTGTTATAGATGTGCCAGCATGTTGATACACATGACCTTTTTTTGGCATTTGAAATGCACAAATTCCACTGACTCCCAAACCATACAGAATGGCTCCAATTATTATTGAATTATTCTAAGTGTTAATGTTCTAATTACATGCTTGTATAATGAGCAGAGAAACAATTTAATTGCACACAGTACACAGTAGCATTCTTTTTTAAAAAAATACAATTCTTTATCACAGGTGATGTAATAAGAAATCTTTTCAACTAATGATAAAAAAATACTTAATCATCATCAAAAACAGAGATGTTATTTAATGAACCAGCTATTATTACTGGTCTCTTATTTGCCCCAACTAAGACAATTATATTATATCTCAAAATGTAACATCTTCAAGAAGAAATGATTTTATGTGGCTGGACCATGCACATTTACAGTAAGAGTATTACCTTAACTCATTGCCATACTACAATGGAATTTCTGCTTGCCTGGTTCATTGCAAACCCCACTCAACAGCTGTGCTGCAGATGTAGTCACACATGCATCTACAATTTCTTTCTCCCAGCACTGTCTGGCCTTCCATACCTTAGAAGACATTCCTGTTTATTTTTTTAGAAGGAAGTCTTTACATCTACCAACTCAAAATTAGCCCAGCATCATTCACATGGATAGATCTACAACTAGTAGCAAGTATTACTCAAGGTACATTGCTTATGCTTATCTTTTTTACTGCTGATGCTAGTCTTGTCGTGGAGCAGTTTAGAGGGGATCTTTTTATAAATGTGAAATTTTAATGGCTTGAAAGATTTTGGATTACATTTGCTTTGACGTCTTGAACTAGTGGCAGGAATTTTCTCTGCTAAGCTAATTACCACATGAAATTGTTTTGAGCAACTGTATGTCATCATCATCATCATCATCATGATTCACTGCTATTCAGAAAACAAGTGGCTGCAGCACCATACTGCAGACATGAAATGCACAAACTGTAGTACGCTTATTGTATGGAGTAACAATTATTTTCCCTCTTTGTGCTTATCGAAAGGTAACTCTAATGTGTTGGCTAACGAATTCCACAACAACTGTGTGTGATCTTATAATTACATGGTTCAGGGTCCACATCAGATAATCAAACTATTTCTTCAGTTCAATTTTACAATGATACAGACATAGCTCACTGAAGTATTCACCTAAAATCAGGTTTATTCAGTGGCCAGTGGAACCATCTTCACTTCCTTAAATGGACGGCTGAATATATACAGGATCAACCACATACTTACTTTTAGGCAGATTCTGGCACTAGTTTAATGAATAAAGATTGTACTGTGGAAACCAATTGCCATATTTGGAATTAATGTATTGATTTCTGCTAGAAATTTCTGCATCAAAATTTCTGCATCAAATTTTCTGCTCTGTCAGTAGCACAAGACCATATTTCAGCACATGCAATGTATAATCTAAAAGGAAAGAAATCCAATGAATCAAATCCCTAGAGCTAATATTCAGTAAACTATCCTGTATATACATATTTCCAGTCAATAGCAATTTTATTTTCTCTAAAATCTATGGATTATTATATCCTTCTAGTGTCTTCTCCCGATGTTTTGTTTCCAGCAAAAGCGCTCCCTCTGCAAGAAAACACAAGAATAATGCATATCCGTGCATCAGCCATTTAGCTGTTAACAAACAGAGATAATGGCCATTGGGAATGTAAAAGCTAGACTACTTGGCTGCTCTGACAAATGAAATCCAGGAGTAATGAGTCACACTAGATGTGATCCTTTAAAAAGAAACATTGGCAAACTCTCAGATTTTAAAATAACTTCGCTGAGACCAAGCGGAGCTGTCTCCAGCCATGATGAAAAATCTAAAAATGAGTATCTGACTGTGCAGATAATTCCAGCAGCCTGGCAACGTTCATTTGCGAAGCAGCCTGGCTTGGTAAGACACTCGTACCGACGCTAATGTGAACTGGACGGTGCAGATACCTCTTGCACGGTCACGGCATACCTGGCGCCTTCATTCGTACCCTGCTGCCCGTGGTTATTGGCACAGGGAGGACATAACGTGCACGCCTGCGAGCCAGCCCCTGCTGCGGGCTTCGTTTTGCTCCGCAGGGCTAGGCAGGCTGCGAGCGCTCGCTTCCCTGAGCGCAGGAGGCCGAGCACGTCTTCCCTGCAGGTTTAGCTGCATCTGCACCATCCTGGCAGCCGAAGGGGAGGAGCGCAAGTATGTCCCCCACCGCCAAGGGCTGAAGGTGGATCCTCCTCAGGATATGTAGCATACACGGGTCTTGGGCTGGATTTGCAAGACCTATTACTGTGGATAGTAACTGACAAATCACCCATGTGGTTTGGTTTTTTGTGCTAATGTGCTGTTTGCAACAGAGGTAAAAGGCAAGATTTTGATTTAACTTTGCATGTTTGCTCCATCTGAACAGGAACCAAACCCATCCACTGCTCTGCAACTTTTGAAAACAAACTTTTATCTGGTGCAGTTGTTGAAGGAAATGCTATTTTTCATTTCTCTGCACCTCATGACAGCCTATGCCCAAGTTGTTTGTGATTCATCTAAATCATCTAAAGGCACATCTAAAAAAATTATTGGAAAAATATAATATTTCTCATCTGTCTGCAAAAATAGTGCATGCAGAAGTTCACTGCCAGAGAAAAGCCTGCTTAACTTTCTGGTTCAGCAAGAAAATCTCAAACAGAGTTCATGGCTATAGGAAAAAAGTCTACCTGTCATACCATATATCTTTTAGGCTTTGAAGAACCACACATTAATCAGTAGAAGCAAGGCAGAAACAAACAAAGTGAAAAACCCCAGACACATTCCATTTTTGTCACAGTGGATTTCTTACAGAGATCTCTTCAGGCAGACTTTCTTTTGACTCCTAACTAAATGATCATTGCTAGATGAAATCAAAGTTTGCACTTCAGTGCTCTGCTTCAACAGCGTACGATGCAAACCACTAACACTGCTGGCTGAAATAATTTTATTAGGCAGCAGAGAATTTTTTAAATGCTTAAATTAGAATTGCAGCTATTCATGCTTTTTCAGTATTATATGTTTTGGGGTTTTTTTTGTAGCCATAAAGGAATTCCAGGCATACAATGGTGCTGGGCAGTGTTCTGTAAAATATTGGTATTTTACAGATACGTCACACTACAGAAATGGATTTGGGAACACAGAAACGAATGATGTATGAAATGCAAAGCAGAAATGTCACTGATCACTGATATAACTATTATATTCAGGAGCAGGCAAAAATTCAGTTTTACTGTCAGGCAGGTTTGCAATACTTCCATTTTATCTAGGCTACTTGTGCTTTCTCAGCAGAAAATTCACATTAAATAACATTAAGCAGAGAAGAGACTACACGATAATAGAGTCTCTGTGTAAAGGTTTTATCACTGGGAGATTGGGTTGCCTGAGTTATTCATTAGTTGATATATTGCAGATATTTCAAAAGGAAGCAAAAGAAGGCATAAGCAGTATTCTTAAAATGTTCTTGCATTGTTTCTTTGTACATATTTCTCTAGATTCCTTTGTTATTGTGAGACCAAATGCACTGATTACAAGCCAAGAAAAACTTCATGACCAGTGCATTAACCTCTGGATGTTGTCTGTAAAGGATCTGATTCAACCCTGCTGAAATCAATAGGAACCTCTCTTTTGATTTCAAAGATTTTTAGATTTCATACTAATTTATTAAAAATGTTTTTAAAATGTAATAGTTTAGGACATTACACAACTAGAAAGAGTTCTCTGCATACTTTTATAAAGCCAGGAATGACCTCTCTGCATGAGTATAAAGATAACAGTAAGATCACCAGCTATCGGAGCGAACATTTTAATGGCAGATCAGGAATGAATGAGTATCTATCTCCTATCCCGCTACATGAGATGTTACCTGTTGCCCTCAGGGGAAAGGAAAGAGAGGATATATTTCCATAATGAGCATTCTCTTCTCCGTAGGGTCCTTGCTGGATAAAGATACCTTTTGGTAACTGTTTGAACTTGCTCAGCTGGTTGGAATGAGAGAAACATCCCCACAAAAAACAATAAGCAGATTGATGGCAGAGTGAAGGTGAAGTGGCCAAAAGTGCCAAAAATTTATCAAAAGTGCATGCAGTTTTACATACGGCTTTATAATTTATCAGGAAAAAAATGGATAGCACCACCCTGTGATATGTCAGATGAGATAGTTCTTTCATTTTAGTCAAAGATTTGGTGGAAATGGCGATATAGCATTGCATGTTAAGTACAGAAATATTAAAAGTCAAGTGTAGGGCTATATCAGCTAATAGAATACAGACCTAGTCAAATATGAATACAAGCTTGGAATTACAGAAAATAAGAGCAGAAAATAAATGAAGGAGTCATCCAGTCATTCCTCTATTCTGAGAATAAATTCCTCTCATTCTTATGCCATTCTTGATAGACATTTGCCCAAACCACTCTTAAAAATATCTCAGGTGGGGTTTCCAATAAAGTCCCGGACTCTCTGCTCCAGTGCTTCATTATCCTTCTTGCTGGAAAGATTTTCCTTATGTCCAACCTTTATCTGCCTTGCTGTAATTTAAGAGCATTTGTTCTATCTGACAGGCAGACAAAGGGAAGAGCTCATTCCCTTCCTCATCTAAGCTGTCTGTTATTTAAAATTCCAGTCTTTGGATCAAAAATATCCAACACCTTCATTTTTCCCCAGATGCCCCTTCTTCATCTTCATGATTCTCATTGGTGTCCTTTGCTCTTTCTCCAGCTAATCTACATCTTTCTTGTGCTCCATCATCTAAGCTGGACACAGGGCACATATTGAAGACATAACCTCAGTGAGAAATCTTGATGTTTACTGGCTCTAAGAAGAGCCACTTAATGAGTAAGCACACATATATTTGTTTGTCTTTTTGCAGAGAATGCTGGGTTTTTTTTGGTGACTCATTTTAAACCCAAGTTCCTTTCTGCAGGTCTGCTGCATTACCTTCCAGCTTTTGTGTGCTTTACTATTCCTGCAGAAAGGCAGAGCTTTGCATTTTTTAGCTTATTGAATTACATTCTATTTTTTCCAGACTATTTCTCCAATATATCAACATTGTTGTAATTCTAATCCTGTCTTGTCATACACATATTGCCCAGCTGGTGCTCTCTGTGCACTTAATATATGTGGTGTTCATCCTGTCTTGAAAATCACAAATAGAAGCGGTGCATAGTGTTCAGGTTAATTCTTGTAAACACCCGCTCAATCCATCCCTCTAATTTAATCAGGAATTAGTGACACCTACTCTTTTAATACACTTCTCTCCAATGAGTAATGCACTCACCTAATAACTCCATCTAGTCCACGTTTCCTAAGCCTGCACATGAGAGTCCAGAGGTGTACTGAAGTCAAGATACATGACATCTACCAATTTTCTTCTTATCCACAAGGCCTGTTACGCTCTCGTTGTACAATCATTCCTTTAATTACCAAAGTTCATGTTTCATAACAGAAAATGTATGTGACAAAAATTCTGTCTGAGATAGGAATCCAGGAGAAAGTGGTACCATAGCAAAGGTCTTTGTGGTCTAAGCCCATGGTGCACTCCACTGTTGACATACTTTCAGAATAATTGCAGGCACTGATTTATATTGTCTTCCTTATCCACAAACACAAACCAGAGGATGTGCCTTCTCAGCACCTCTTGGGATGGAAAACTCTTAGAAGATCACACATTGGTCTGGAAGACTCCTGGAAGACCACCACCTAAACAAAGTGATGAACCAACTCCTAGTTTTAATACAATGCAGTCGTGGTACCAAAGCATGGGTATGATGAATTCCCTGGAAAATACTCTCTTTATGATGCTTGCCTCAATACAGTTCAGTGTCAGTCCAAGTTCCTGTGAATGTTAGGCAGAGGACTGTAAAGGGTGTGAAATGTTTTTGCTCATCATCCAACATGTTGAGACATCATATAAACAGGCAAGCTAAGACAGTGTAGATTTTATTGAACTGTATAACTTTCAAAATAAATAAGCAAAAATCAGTAAGTGGTTGCAAGCTCATGAAGGGAAACTACGGTGGCAAGAACAGAATGGTGCTTTACAATTGTGCATTTCGCTCAGATGGGTGAATGTCCAAATGGATGAAACACTACTTCAGTTTGAAAATTCTATCCAGAGCTTCTCTAGACTTCTTGAAAAACGGACAGAAATTCCAATGAGTAAATGATTTGATGAATTTTTATGGACAAGCATTTATCCAACTTGGTAAAAACAATAGAAAGAATATTAGTACTTTTGATAACCATCTTAATACCTGGGAGTGGTGAAACAAAAATATTATTTAAACCATTTCAGAACCTTAAAGAAGTTTGACTTCAGTGTAAGTTCCAAAATTGCAAAGGTTGAACAGGAGACTGTACAAAAGACCATTTCATTGTGATGGCATGAAATGCCACTGTCCCAGTCAGTGATGCAAAACCAGAAACAGGTGAACAGCATTTTTTTCCTCACAAGCAATGGATCCATGCAAGTAAAGCAAACGAATCTCTTGGGGAGGACTGAGAGAGCAAAGAAACAGACCATGAGTTTGGGAAAGGTAAATCAGCAATGACTAATGAAAAAAGTGCGGTAGGAGGACACGCTGTCAGCAGGTGTGTCCTCTCATGGCTAGCAATAGCTACAGTGGAAAGCTCTGAGAATTCCTTCTGTTGCCTGTCACTTGTTGGAGCAGTTATGCATGAAATATCTTTTGGGAAATCTTACCCAAAATCCACCACTTGTGTCAGGAGCCCCTATGTTTTTCTTTGAAGCTGGGTCCTTGAGGATCTTAAAAATGTCTTGGGTCTTTTGTACTTGCATATGCTGAAACATTTATGGCGATCTCTTTCTTATATGCCAGCAACAACAATCTGACATGAAGGTAAGATGAATCTGCACTTTTAGGAGGTGTCCTAAAAAGAATGAGTGTTCTACCTCTGTCTTTGACAAAGTGTCTACAGCTCTGGTGGTGGGTCAACAAGTTTTTACTGGTGTCCCTCCACAATCTCTTGGCCAATTCAGCTTGAGTTATCATAGGGCCCAAAAGCTACCTCTCTGTCACTTCATCTCTGCTCGCCATCTGCAGGGACTCTGATCTACTCCTAATGTTTCCCAGCTTTAACAGAGACACAAGAACAAAACATGTTCAGAGGGCTATCCTCACAACTGGATGAAACCCTCTTTGTCACGCACGTCTCTCCACAAACACAGGCTGCCCTGTTCCGTCTGATGAAAGTAACCTCTTTGTCTGAGGTATGTACAGTATCTTTCTCTTCCTTTATTATCAAGGATGGACAATATAATACACTTAAGTCATATTTTATGGACACAAAACATAAGGAAAATATAAAAGTGGTTCTGGACATCCTGACCTATAATTACTCCAAATGAATATTGAGAAATAGAAATACAGAAGTATTTTAAAGATATTCGCAATCATCTGCAACATTGCATCCATACAGCAGATATAAATCAGCCCAAGTTTCAGAAAAGCTTACTATTTTCTCTTACGTCTGATGCTTGAGACCTTTCACTTGTTCAGTGCTTATGATTAAAATTTTTTCCTCAGTCCTCTCCCAAATTATTTCCAACTCTCCTGAACTGAAAATAGTGCCCCAAATCATAAGTTTTAGAGTTTGTTTATCATATTTCATCAACACATTTTTGGATGAAATCTCGATTAATTTTTGTTGTTGTTGTTGTTGTTGTCTCTGGGAAATACCCATTGCCCAGCAAAAGTGCTAATATTTCACAGAAGAAAAGAAAGCATGGAACTGAAGATAGTTTGATTTAGGGGAACTACTGTGTTGTCACAGACTTGCCCTGTATACTCCCTTCTGCTCTAGAAGCCAGTTAGTTCAGCTAGAAACAGGGTCCCCTGTGCAGCAGTTGCTGGCTTTGAAGGCACAACTGATGCCTCCACAGCTGAGGGGTCCACCATATCCTCTGCAACATTGGAGGATTATTCCACATTAGTGCATTATCCCCCTGCCAGTAGGGCAGAATGGGTGAGTGAAGCAAGTAAGTGACAAAGCAAAACCAATACCACACTGCAATGTCACAGTCAAATATTCAGCTTTTTTTTTTTTTTACAGGCAAAGATCTCACTTTTCCAAAGAAATGTCAACAATGATAACAATGTAGAAAAGACCCTCCACTTTCTGATGAGTGGAATGAAGCCCCCATAATCCAAGGGGAAAGGGTTAGTGACCTACAGCACCACTTAAACATGTACAAGTCTATGGGACCAGATGGGATCTATCCAAGGGTACTCAGGGAGCTGGAAAAAGTGTTCACCAAGCCACTTTCAATCATTTCTCAGCAGTCTTGGCTAACTGGTGGGGTCCCAGGGGACTGGAGGTTAGCAAATGTGATGCCCATCCACAAGAAGGGCTGGAAGGAGGATCCAGGGAACTACAGGTCTGTCAGTCTGACCTTGGTGCCAGGGAACTTTATGGAGCAGATCATCACGACTGCCATCAGGGGGCACGTATAGGACAACCAGGTCATCAGGCCCAGTCAGCATGGATTTATGAAAGGCAGGTCCTGCTTGACCAACCTGACCTCCTTCTGTGACAAGGTGATCAACTTAGTGGATGAGGGAAAGGCTGTGGACTTTGTCTGTCTAGACTTTAGGAAAGCCTTTAACACTGTTTCCCACAGCATTCTCCTGGAGAAACTGGCTGCTTGTGGCTTGGATGGCTTACCCACTCTTACTTGGGTAAAAAACTGTCTGGATGGCTGGACCCAAGGAGTTGTCATGAGTGGAGTTAAATCCAGTTGGCAGCTGGTCACAAGTGCTGTTGCCCAGGGCTCAGTATTGGAGCCAGTTCTCTTTAATATATTATCAATGGTCTGGACAAAGGGATCAAGTGCATCCTCAGTAAGTTTGCAGACAACACAAAGTTGGGCAGGAGTGTTGATCTGCTTGAGGGCAGGAAGGTTCTACAGAGGGATCTGGACAGGCTGGATCGATGGGCCAAGGCCAATTGTATGAGATTCATCAAGGCTAAATGCTGTGTCCTGCAACTTGGGTCACACCAACCCCATGCAACGCTACAGGCTTGGGGAAGAATGGCTGGGAAGTTGCCTGGCAGAAAAGGACCTGGGGGTGTTGGTTGACAGCTGACTGAATATGAGCCAGCAGTGTGCCCAGGTGGCCAAGAAGGATAACAGCATCCTGGCTTGTATCAGAAATAGTGTGGCCAGCCGGGGTAGGGAAGTGATTGTGCCCCTGTACTCGGCACTGATGAAGCCACATCTCGAATACTGTGTTCAGTTTTGGGCTCAAGAAAGACATTGAGTTGCTGGAGCATGTTGAAAGAAGGGCCATGAAGCTGGTGAGGGGTCTGGAGCGCAAGTCTTATGAGGGGCAGCTGAGGGAACTGGGATTGTTTAGCCTGGAGAAAAGGAGGCTGAGGGGAGACCTTTTCGCTTTCTATGAGTACCCGAAAGGAGGTTGCAGCGAGGTGGTTGTTGGTCTCTTCTCCCAAGTAACAAGCAATAGGACAAGAGGAAATTGCCCCGAGTTGTGCTGGGAGAGGTTTAGATAGGATATTATGAAGAATTTCTTCACTGAAAGGATTGTCAAGCATTGGAACAGGCTGCCCTTGGAAGTGGTTGAGTCACCATCTGTGGAGGTATTTAAAAGATGTGTAGATGTGGTGCTTAGGGACATGCTTTAGTAGTGGACTTGTCAGTGCTAGGTTAATGGTTGGACTTAATGATTTTAAAGGTCTTTTCCAACATAAAGGATTCTGTAATACTATGATTCTATAAGACTAATAGTAATTATGAAAGTTGCCCACATACCATGGAGTCCCTAAAGAAAGAAAATGATGTCCCTCCTTCTTACTCTTGAGTTATTTTAGATAAATAACCACACACGTCTACAAGTAATGATGATGGAGTAGAAGTTACACCGGTCGAAAGTAGGTTCATATGCCACTGCCAATGTTTTTCTACCTTTTGTTGGTGGTAGGAAAATCCTTGATTTTTCTTTATGTTACTCTATAAGAGAGTATATGCAAGTCAGTAGTAGGACTGTCATTGCAGGTTATTGTACCACCAGCGTGGCATCTCTGAATAGATATGTTAAATAACCTCTTTTTTTTTTTTTTCCCTCCAGGGTAATATAGCTGAAAACAACTTTTCATATATCAACTGTTGACTCCTGTGGGAATGTGTCAAGCACTGGTAGGTTTTAGCATTGAGTGCTGAGCTAAGTGAATTTATGCTGGTGGATTTATACTGTGAAGATTCAAAGAAGTGAGACATTATTCACTCTTAGTTTGGGCTGGTAATATTAGACTATTATTTAAAAAAAGGAAAAACATATGTTTAAGCTGGTACATCATGACAAATTAGAAGGCAGGGAGTGTGTTTGGGAGTGCTTGTTATTTTTCCTTCTAGCCAGTTTCAAAGTCTTTGTACTTTATTCTAAGAATCACAATCAAACTTTACTCCTCTCAGTTCTTTCCCAAACGATTCTTCTCTGCAGAAATACAAGATACATTTTTCAGTTTTGTTTTGGGCTGACAAGTTCCTTTTGCTCTTGACAACTGATGGCACATATAATAACAACAACAAATCTCTAAAACAATTCTCCCTTTCTCACTGCTTTACTGACCGATCCTTGAGAAATATAGGAGAAGAATCAAGAGTATAGAGTGATGTGTCAACATAGCAGGAACCTTGGATCCATTTGCTTCTGAGCCTGTTTTACAACGTAACCCTTGTGGGGGTTACAGCAGGCCCTGCGATACCAGGACAGAGCCTCTCCAGACCTAATATTTAATTTACACAGGGTGTCCAGTCTTCACGGACCTTGGAAAACAGGGGTATCACAGAAAGGGAGAATTTGATGACAGTGTCCCTTTGGGGAAATAAAAGGAACATGAAGAATTCCAGCTATGGTCTGGAGAATCCTACCAAAAGGAAATAGTGAAAAATAATTAATAAGTCCTCTTGTGCCCAGAGTTCCTTTTCATACATATTTAAAGTGTTATTTATGGCTCCATCCTTTCTGACTGCTTTATTTATTTGCACTGGGTCTTTCAGCTGGCAATGTTTGCTATCTTGCTTCAGGTTATATCAACAGTCTGAAAGGGAAATGCATGCCAGTGAGTGTCAATGCCCCTTCTTGGCAACATATTCAGGTTTCCTCAGATTCAAGTCATCCCACAAACTTTAGTTGCTATTACTTCAGGCAACGTTTAAAGAGATCTGCCATTACACTAAAAAAGACCTTAACATAGAACCAAATGACATTGCCAAAAATGTTGTTGAAAGCAGAAAATTAAAGATTATGCTCTGGGGCATACCTTTCTTGTTAAAGATGGAGAACATCTGAAGTGGGTTTTTTTATTTTACATGAAAAAGGACCATAGACTTTTTGGTTAAAAATTCAACACACCTTCCCTTCTCAGCCTGCAGCCTGTTAAGAGTTCTGGATAGTGCAGTCCAAAGGGCCAATGCCTAGACTAATTTCAGATCTCCTCACAGACACCACTGGAAACATTACTTCATTCTCATATGAAGAGGGTGAAAAAGAAGGTGCATCCTGTATAGCAGCTGTTGAGTATTGCAGAAAACTCTGTTGGCTTATGCAGATAAAAGTAGTATGAGACCCAATGCAGAATACAGCAAGTATAAAAACTCAAGTTTCTTTTTGATAGGTAACCCAGGATGCAAACAAGGATTCATGCTTGCAAGCACTTTTAAGATATCACTGATGTAGATAAATAATAATTAGGGAAATATTAAAAAAAATAGAGTTAAGAAAAACGTGTTTTCCTGACACCTGTTGCTTCCCACATTAAATATGCTTTTGAAGATTTGAATGGTTTTCATGGTGCGTTTTACAAGAGCCAAGACAAACATTATTATGTAACCTTGGTTAAAATCCTCTGCTTCCCCGGTAATTCAAATTGCTTGTGAATGTAAATCACAACGGTTTGCAACGAAGATACCGTTACCAACTGGTACTATAAGTTTTGTTTCATGATGGGTCTGTGGCCTCAGATTTTTTTTAAGTGCCAAAGAAATAGTTTAAAGAACAGTGGCTCTGTCATTTTATATTAAATATCTGCAACAGGTTTAACAGCTGAAATTCATGGGATTATCCAGCTTTATGAACCCTGCTGAGTAAGCTGAACTAGAAGAAAGCTTTGTTTCTGATGGAAAAGGTGCCACTGTGGCCTGGCAAATCAAACACATTAGGATTTACGTTCCTGCCTCTAAGCTAAATGGTCACTTGCTGCACTACATAAACAGCAAGGAAAATGCTCTTTTGGCAGATGCCCTGACCTGCATGAGTGGAAGCCTACATAAAAGCTTCTGAGAAAGGCCCGATTAAAGCTGATCAGAGAGAAATTTTCCCTTGGAGACTGTTGGTGTCAGCAGTTTTGGATAATCTCTGTCATATTAGTGGCATTTGTATTGTATTAGTGATTTACATAGTTTAATACAACGTTAAAAATGCTAGCACAATGTGAGTGGCTAATGTTTTACATGTGATATCTCTATCCCGCAACAGACTTTTAAAGACTACTAATAGAAATGGCTAATATTAAAAAATTTATTGTGAAAAATAAAGCAGAAGTAAAAATCTTAGAAGTTTTAAAAAGAGCACCAAAACCAAGGAAACCTCAGATATATTTAGAAAAATCAAAGGAAACTTTTTCCATAGTTAGGCAGTACACAGGAGCATAGGCTTTTGTCAAATTGTCTGCTGATTTCTTTCACTCTTCCCAGAGCTCATAAAAGTCTATGCAATATGACCTGAGTTATGGAATGGAACATACACTTATTAAATTTGCAGCTGACATGAAGCTAGGAAGGACTACAAGTAAATGGGAGGGTAGGATTCGAATTCAAAAATCATCTTGACAGGTTGGAAGAATGGGCTGAAAAGAACAAGATGAAATTCAATAGAGACAAATGCAACTCTCAGGCAGGAATTATCAGCTGCAGCAACAGAAGATAAGGAACAACTGGTGAGGCAGTAGTTCTGCAGCCAAATAGCCAGGTTTATTGTGAACTGCAGGTGGTGGTCAGGTCTCCCCCACGTATGTCCCAGGTTTGGTTTCAGGCAATAACCTTCTCCAAAGTTGCAGACCAGCCAAAGAAATATTGCAGAGCCACGATAACAGTCATAAGTCAAGGAAACATGACCCTGAGATCAAAGGGGCATAAAAAAGAGGAGGTTGAGGGGCATGATAACAGTTTTCAAGTGTGTGAAAGATTGTTATGAAGGGGTGAGGGGAAACATCTGGTGCTCATGGCCACAGAGCATAGGATGAGAAGGAAGAATTTTAAATTACAAGAAACATGTGGGTCAGATTTTATGAAAAGTACTGAAAATGTTAGGGATAGAAAATCAATTGGAAGATTTTACAGATGGAGGCCAGGGGATCCCTAATATTAGAGGTCTTTAAGGACATCATACTGTTGAAAAACAGCCTGTCCTAATAGATATCTCCCAGGAATGACTAATCTGGGGAAATGGACCAAATGTCCTCCTGATGTCCTTCACAGTCGTATCCTTCTGTGGGTCTATGAATTACAAGAGACAATACAACTATTGAGTGGGTAAGGCTGCATTACTTCAAGGGAAGGATAGTGTGGCTCAGGGTTTGGGAAGGCAAATATTTATCAGTGACTTTTGAAGGATGTACAATGATTTAGAAGTGCATAATACCAGAATTTCTGGCATCTTTTCATCACCGGCTTTGCAATCATTTGCTCTGTGAAAATAACCTCATTGCTTAGTCTCTTGGTATCAATCCTCTATCTGTTAAGTAGCTGTAACTCAGTGCTATCATGAGGCTATGAGTTAATAAATGCTTATACTGCGTACAGAAAATTCTGGATGAAAGGGATATAAAACTGCAAGTAATGATCCCTTATTTATTGTTGCCATGGTTCAATAAATGCTAGTTGGTTCCAGTTTTCTTAGGTAGCACTGGTTCCTTTACATTAAGAATCTTAATTTTGGAGGAAGTTGCAAACCAAATCCAACTCTCTTTGAACTTTAGAAAAAAAATGTCATCAGCATTATTATTTCCAGGCTACTGCATGAAACACTTTGTTTGCAAGGATTAGCAGCATGTAGACCAGAGCTGGAGATCCCTGACCTCTGCAGCGATGGAGCCATAACTCCTTACTTGTCAGCTGCCTCCTCTCCTGTAACAACCTTCCACCTACAGCAAACATGAGCCACAGCGCACATTTGAGCAGCTGTGACCTGTGCTGGAGGTCAGCTGCATTCCCAGGAGCTCCCAATCCATGAGAATTAAAAGGCAGTGTGATCTTGTCCTTGCCACCCCACAGAGAGGTCTTGTGAGCCCAACATCACCCCGTCATTCCGCTATCCAGCGGACCTCTGCCTTGCACACCTATTACTCACACTAGTGTTTTGTCACCTGCAAGAGTTGTGTTCACTCTGTAGATTCAAGTACAGTCATGACCATGACACAGATAAAACTGTTTATTTTCTTTAGCTGTCAGTCTTAAGGCTGTAAAAGTACTTGTAATTTTTATACATGGTACACAGCTCTTAGTTGCTCTTGTGATATTTGCAGCTAGGAAGCCTTGTTCTTTAAAGGAAACAAAACCAGACAGAAATCTGAGACAGGGTCCAAGTTGGCACCCACGTGCTTTGACAGAGAAAGTGATGCTTTGACCTTCCTGAAGCTGAAATCCAGAACACTGAGGTGGGCTCCTCAGCTACTTACACAGTGGTTAGGAAGAAGAAGGTACATCACAGAAGTCTTCAAAATAATCTGCCCTTTCTACAAGGGAAATGCCCAAGGCTTACACACTGAACAGGGAATTGCCTGTAACTTGTCTCCAGAAAAACTCTGGGAATAGAGTAATCTCCTAAATAAAGGCCTTTTCAGGTGCCTGCATCTATTTAGAATTCATTGAAGCAAAGAGCCTGTGACCTTTCCTAAAAGAAGCTGAATGAAAATGGCTTTTTTTTTTTTTTTTTTTTAGCATGAGTAGTGAAAATATTCCTCTTTTCTTTGATTTCCTCAGGGCAGCCCAGTGCTGATGCACAAATAAGGCAGTGATATGAAGGTAGCACAGGGTGGCCTCCTCTCCCATCACACAACACAGATCATAACTTTTCCCAACCTCTCTTCCACTTAAAGTTATGCCTCTGTGTTACTCTAGTAATCTAAGAGGACCCTCCCTGAGCAGAGAACGTGCCTCGTGCCTAACACTGGCTTGGCTCAGCCATACTTGTAGATTGTTAATGCAAACAATACGCAACATGGTCAGCTGTTTAAAAGCAGGATGGCTGATTTCTAATGGAGGGTGGAGGGCCTGAGGCCACTGTTCCAGCCAACCTCTTCCACAGCATTCTTGCAGATAATGTAACTCTTGAACCTACTGAGAGTAGTCAGAGGGTAAGTAGCCTAGATTCTGTCTCCATGTCCACCACCTCCCTAAGTATCAGGTTAAAACATCCTCTCAGATGGAGATGTCTCTGCTTTTTTTGCTCAAGTGTGCAGAAAAATATTCAAAACCTAGTCAAAATATCTGGTGTATTTTCAGTGGAATCCAATTTGATATGCCTGTAGCCAGAGCCTCAGCAGAGAAATACATAAATGTGGTTTCTAGACCGTGAATGAACTTAGTTATGATGGATATGCTGTGTCACAGACCGTCAGGACCGAGGTGCTTCTGGGCATGGGCTCAGGAGAGCTCTGGATGCCCAGCAGACGGCAAGGGGGTGTCCATGACATCCAATCTCCTTCAGGGCCAAGTAGCAACTGAAGGGAGGACTCAAGGTCACAGTTTTATAACATAGACACCTGTGTTAGACCTACACCTGATTTTACGTAACCAAATCTTTATTTAATATGATCCTAGTCTTTACGTTTAACTATCTTTATTTGTCAGACTGGGAAATCAAGTAGCTTTCCCAAGCCTAAGTATTCAGACAACCAGCTCCCCAAGTCAGTCTGAGACAAGCAAGAGTCAGTAGATTTAGGTTTCTCATTTAAGGATTTAGGCCTAAGGAACTTGATGAACAGAGCTCAGAATAATAAAGAAGCTCCTGACCCCTGGCCCAGCATCCTGCTACCCTGCTGGTACCACTGCTCGCATTGTGAGGGAGAAAGAAGATCACGCCAGCAGACCCGTTTGTGGGGGTCTATTAGAGCACTTTCACTAATTTCCAGGAGCAGGTGCTGAAATTAAAGCAGAAACAAAAACCTGCCGTTACTTGTGATTCCCATGAGAAAGCAATTGGTCTCCCATGGTCTTCCTTACATGGATTACACATGACAATACAAGCACACACAAATTAAGTAGATTCTGGGTATTTCCTCTTTCAGGAAATTAATTTTTCATAAGTTACTATAAAGTATTTTATTGAATCAACCCTTAAATATCTTCCCTGTAGTGCCCCAGCCCTCGTCACTTTCTTTTGCCTGAGCACTTTGCCCTCAGCCCATGAATAATGAAACCGAGCAATTACAAACAAGCAACGCCTCCTGCTGCAAAGCCCAGAAACTAATCCGATGGGGCTTTCCTCTTTTACTTTTGAAAGTCTGGGCTCCCCTGAGGGGAAGAAGGTCATACGTGCCCTTAGTAATCTGGCTGAAAGGCACGGTGGACATTTCACAGTGCTCCAGTTGCTCACTTTGCTTAACGTAATAAAAATTTTACAAATGGTGTTGAAAAATTGTAAAAATGGGGTTGAAAACCCCCTGAATTTCCATTTTTTTTTAACCCACTGCTATTGTAGTTACTAATGAGGAAATGTCAGCATTTATTTATGGTACCACAGCACTATATGGCTCCTTCATGAGCTGTATAATTCTGATACTTTTCACCTCATTTGAAAAATTGTTTCAAAGAGACTTTGGATAAATTTTGCAGAGCTGCAGTTGTGAACATTGAGGTGAATCTACTGACACAGCTTCAGCAGATGCTTTTACTACTGTTCATTAACTTCAGCTTTGCTGCAATCAGAATTATATAAGAGACATAAAAGAAATTTAAAAAAAGTGACTCATGCAATTTGATTTCTGCTGTGTCATTTCCTACTGTTTTTCTCTCTGTACCTCAACAGGCTGGCAATCAAACAGACTACTGAGGTCACAATACAGAAATGAATGGCAAGGGTTCAAAGTTAAAAATGCAATTATCTTTCCTACTTCCAAATTGAATTACAAGTGTAACATCACTGAAGCTATAACAGAAAACTCGTTCCAGCTTTTATTCTGGTTTGATTTGGCAAAGATGTTGTCTCCTCTCCCTTCCCACTCCTCTTCCCCTTCCTTTTCCCCTACTCCTTTCAACTTCGTGGTGAGGTTTAGAAACATTCATTTCAGAAAAGGGGTATATTTCATGCGTTCAATTTGAAACCAATTAGTCCGTCATTTTACGTTCATGTCACATAGGGTACTTGAATCTTCAGATATATATTTTCTTCAGCTTTACGGATATTCACTTAATCTAAAGCCACAGCTAAACTTTCTGTTCTTCTACAGGATAGAAGATCAAACATGGTAAAATCAGCATTTGAGAAAACCTATTTTTTTTCCTTTCTGCTGCAATTTATGAGCTTGGGGAGCGGAGGAAGTGGTGAAATGGGGGAATGGAAGTATAAATCCTTATTCACCCAATATTCATCTACGTGCAACAGAGCTACCCAGCAAGTGCGTGGTTGTATCTGAATAACAGAATAGGCATTTCTCATACACCTACTGAATTGTCATAAAGAATGCAAACTGAAGCTTGCAGGTGCTTTAGTGAGTGAGTTTTGAGTACAGGAAGCCTTCAACTGTTCAGGATGATCCAAATAAGCAGATAATATCAGAGATAAGAGGAAAGGCTTTTTTTTGGAACTTCCCAGAATATATATTTCAGAAAAAAGATACTGTTCTTGAATTTAAAATGCACTTCTTCATTACTGTCTTTATGTTGATGAATTTTTTATTCTTTTCCTTCCCTAATTTATGTTTTCCCATTTGTTTTTGCGTGAATCTATTTCCAGAGCATTTACATTCCTACAGCAAGTCTCTCAAATATTCATTAGTTATTAAATTGCTTTTCCTAGATCAATCAAGTGGTAATTGCACTTGTTTTGAAAGACCTGATCCAGCACTATCAACCAAGCTATCCTACCAGTGTAATTCCATTGAATTTAGTCTAATAGTTTCTAGTTTATTCCAGTGAAATTTCAAGGACAAGCAGCTATATGACCTCTTTTGGACCAGTTTCATTAAGGAACATGGGTGCTAACAGGTCATATGTTACAAAACATAAATCCCAGGCATAACATTCAGTTTGGAATCCAGGTGTTAGAATCACAGAATCACAGAATCACTAGGTTGGAAAGGACCTTCAAGATCATCAAGTCCAACCATTAATCCTGCGCCACCATGTCCCCTAAACCATGTCCTGAAGCGCCACATCCACACGTTTTTTGAACACTTCCAGAGATGGCGACTCCACCACCTCCCTGGGCAGCCTGTTCCAATGCCTGACCACCCTCTCAGTGAAGAAACTTTTCCTTAATATCCAATGTAAACTTCCCCTGGCACAACTTGAGGCCATTTCCTCTCATCCTATCACTAGTTACTTGGGAGAAGAGACCAACACCCTCGTTGCCACAACCCCCTTTCAGGTAGTTGTAGAGAGCGATAAGGTCTCCCCTCAGCCTCCTCTTCTCCAGACTAAACAACCCCAGTTCCCTCAGCTGCTCCTCATAAGACTTGTGCTCCAGCCCCCTCACCAGCTTCGTTGCCCTTCTCTGGACACGCTCCAGCACCTCAGCATCCTTCTTGTAGTGAGGGGCCCAAAACTGAACACAGGATTCAAGGTGCGGCCTCACCAGTGCTGAGTACAGGGGCACAATCACTTCCCTACTCCTGCTGGCCACACTATTCCTGATACAGGCCAGGACGCTGTTGGCCTTCTTGGCCACCTGGGCACACTGCTGGCTCATGTTCAGCCGGCTGTCAACCAGCACCCCCAGGTCCCTTTCCGCCGGGCTGCTCTCCAGCCACTCCTCCCCAAGCCTGTAGTGTTGCAGGGGGTTGTTGTGGCCGAAGTGCAGGACTCTGCACTTGGCCTTATTAAACCTCATACAGTTGGCCTCTGCCCATCAATCCAGCCTGTCCAGCTCCCTCTGCAGAGACCTCCTGCCCTCCAGCAGATCAACACTCCCACCCAATAAGGACATAAACCCTCTGCATGAGCACACTGCTTGAGAAGAATGATCCAAAAAAGTTACTGGATTAGAAGCTGTTTTAATAGGAAACACTAAGCACAGAAATATCTAAACACTCACCTTTTTTACGAAGCTTAAACTCCTCAGTTAAATTACAATGCAGAACCTGGTGTCCTCTCTTGGAAAAAATCACTTTGAAATAATCTCAAAAGTCTTTAAATGCAGGTATTAGAGGAGGATTCTTTACAAAAGAGACATTTTCACAACAGTCCACTAGTTAGAGTATGAGTCTCACGAAGACCTTGCTTCAGTTCCTTTCTCCACTTAAAAATTAAAATAAAAATTCACAAGAAAAATGTGTACACCACAAACCAATAGTTTGTTTATTTTAAAATAAAGAATATTCAGCATGTTAAGGAAATTATAAATGCCTATTTCAAGATATACTTTAAAATGTTCATGTTTAGAACAAGGGAATTCAGCAATCTTGTTGGCAACAGGAACAATTCCTTAGGAACTTTAAACGCCACAGAATGTAGATCACCTCTCAGGGCATAAACTGATAGAGTTCTATAAGATTAACAGTGCTGATTTAAAAATCTGTGCATTTCCAGGTATTGCTATCAGCTGCAAACTCAGTGCCACTGAATTTCAAAACTTCATGTTCAGTTAAACCATTAACAATCACCTTGGTATTAACTGTATTGCTGCCTGTGTGGCAGAATAGAGATGTATCAAATAAATCACCATATCTTTCCTTTCAGTCTTTGCTCTCAGGTTCTTAGGGGACACACAGATGGAAAATGAACAAGTAAAAAGAAAGGAGACATAAAAAATTCAGGTCTGTTAACACTCATAAATCCCCAGGCTTTTCTACAGATTAAAGGCTCAAGCTAAGGGGATAAAGTTAATCTTAAATTTAAGACAAGTCACCTTTCCACATCACAGTATTTTTTGTAGCAATAAATAAACATCCTCTCATTTATTCTTCTAAAAAATGTCTGTGTTGAGTGATCTTCACAGAACATTTGTCAAAAATCTTTTAAAGCTATACTTACTCTCAAACTCCTAGTAGAAGTCCATGCTCCTGAATATTCAGAAACACAAAATGGTACGATAGGTAGAAGACAGACAGATAGCTAAATTAATTATTTAAAAGGAACAAGCATTTACTGTTGATGCTCAAACTTCAGCAAAGCCAGATGTGAAGTAACGTAAGACAGATTGCACAGTTCATCAAGATTCCAATGGCTGAACAAAACTTAATGCAGAGAAAGCTAGTTATAACCTTGAAAATGTTTAGTACAAAAATCTTCAATTAATCAAAATATGAATAACTGAGTTAATTTGTGGGCATGGAAGATGGTTAGGAGAACATCTAATTTCTTTTTCTTGTTTGTGTGGTTTTTAAAGTTATCTTGCCCATAATGCAATGCACTTCACTCGTTATATTTAAATTTACTTCCTCTAGAATTGTTTTTGATTGGAAAATGCATATCTAAGTTTTGAACCATGATACAGATCTAATTTTACATTTGAATTACATTTACCAAAAACCTGAGAGTGTTAAATTTTGAGATATTAGTGCTAGCATATCTACAGCCTTTTCACACTAGGGAATTTAAAGAAAAAATTCCCAGCTGTGTTAACATTGGTTCAGCTGTGTCAGTGGAAGCTTGATGATTTGCTCATCTTTCCACTTTTAATACAGCAGTGAACTATGTGAATCCACATTCATTAATTTTTTTTTTCTAGTTCAAAAACTAAATGACTTGATGATTAGCAGATATTCAAATGCTCTCTTTAAAATTATTTAAATCTCCCAAATATGTTCTCAGATAACCCAGACACCTTCATAAGGAAATACTGCCATTTTCCTCATGAGGCTGTCATTTTTATTACTTCACATCATATTTTGCCATTGTGTTCCATCTTCCTCTATGATGCATCATGATTTCTTTTTCAAAGAAGTGGTTCATCATAGGAGTTCTTGGCAATAAAGAACTAACATAGATAAGGTAGATAATGGAAAATACAGGCATATGTACAATTTCCCAAGCCCTCTAGAACATATTTGGGAGTTGGAACTAGATGGTCTTTAAGATCCCTTCCAATACAAACCATTCTATGGGTCTGTGATTCTATGATATTTGAAGAGCAAGTATTCGGAAGAGGAGACATTTGACTTTCTGAAACCTCTTCCTCTATAAAAATCAGAAAATTTGGAAATACTCTTACTGAAAACAGTTTTGATGGCTAACTTTCAGCCACTCTTAAAGTCTCTACTCTGTATTCCAGCACAGCTGAAATGGTGATATTGGGAGGGGAATCTTTTTCTTAGAATTTCCTCACGTACCTCAAGCCAGTGATATAAACTGTATCTGAAAACACTATAGAGTTAAATAATGCAGGCTCACAGCTGCTTTCTTTTTTAATCCAGCCTCACTGCATAGTTCTACAGCAAGGAAACAAGAAACAACAGCCATGTTCTGAAATATTATTTCCCAAACTACATTGAGAGGACCAAGCAGAGAAGCCAGGAAAGGTGATCAGGGAGCTCAGGCAGTGGTAAGGAGAACGGCTCTGTTCTGCTGCTGCTCTGCAGTCACTCGAAGCCACGAAGTCCTGACACGGGTGTTCTGTTCACTGATGGAAATAGCTTTGCTCAGCATTGCATAATGCGAACCTCGGCAAAACAGCTGCTGCTGGTGGGAGCCTTATAAAGATACCGCCCTGTGCAATGGGAAGGCAGACTGGAGCCGGGGAGGCTGACGCTGGAAAACCAGAAACCAACTGCCTGTGTGCCCCGTTTCACTCCCAGTCTGATGTTTGTCCCCTGGCTGTGAATACACACAGAGACCTTCACTGACAACATAGGACAAATCTAAATTAAAGACCAAGTAAGGAAGTTGTGTCACAATTCAGGGAAATTTTCCGGAGAGATCTTTAATTCCCAGGCTGTGCTCACTGGCCTTGACTACCGTGGAACATCACAGTAAGGACAGACAATCCTAAATAACGTGGTGGATGTGGAATAACCAAATTATGACAGCTTCATGCTGAGAGTCCCTGGCAATTTCCTTGCACCAAGGGTGTCTGTAAAAGATGTCTGAGGATTGAGCCTTTTCTTTCTTTTCCTCCATGTATCTTTTAACATGGGGAATGATGTATCCAGACAACGGGATAAAAGGACAGTACATTAACAGGAGACTGATGCCTGTTCCTTTTGCCGGTAGTCTTCTCTGCAACTTTGAGAAAGATCCTGCTTACACACTTTTTTCCTTCATCCATCTTCCAAACTTGTCCAAAGTAATGTTTTCTCTAAGTGTGAGTAGTTCCCTGAAAAGCAACTGAACAACTTGAAGACAAACATGTGTTTGCTGGAGGGGGTGGGTCTCGGACTGCAATCTGTTTGCAAAATGTATGTATTGCTGTTTATTTCTTTGTGCAGTTAATACATTTTGCTGTACACCAAGTAAGGCAACAAATAAAATAATAAAGAAAACTGTGTCTGAAGTTCAACAAAGTTGCAAATTCTTACTTTTATGACCATCCCGTTTCATGCCAGCAGAGTGACATTGGTAGGATTTTTTTATGTCTAATGGGCATATCCATGTTCCTGCCAAACACGCTGCATGCCAGATGAGCTACTGCCAGGTTATAAACTTCGAAGGACTTACTATCCAGAGGAATAAAAGAGTTTGCTCTCAGGCTACATTTTGCACTTTTATTAACAGATTCATTGCTACCTTACAGAGTAGCTTCATCAGTCAAGGAGCACCTTCAGCGCTGTCCAAACCCCAGAGATGGATCCAAATGTCCCTGATTACATAAAGTTTCCATTTTGACCTCAGATGGCATTGGACAGCCTCAGTGTTCTCTTTTGGCTCCAACCAAACACCCACGTTTTGCTTGGAAGATGCCACATTCACAAGTACAGGGAACAAGCCATGATATAGTTTGACAAAACAAAAGGGGAGAAACGCATTTTTCTGTGACTATGTGAATTAGAATTTAATCAGAGATATAAAATAGAATGCAAAAAGACAATACCTTGTTTGGACTTGGAAAAGCTTGGAAAGCTTTTAAGAACATGTACCCTACTCAACAGACATGCTTACACTCTCTCCTTACTAGAGATATCCTTATGAAAAAAGACAATAAAATACTCAGACAACCATTAACGTTCATTGAATGTGAGACTCAAAGAGTCTGCCTGAAAATTTGACATGTAATTTGCAAAGAATATCCTATAAAATACAAATAGTTCAAAATGCCATACATTTTGGGTCAGCATCAAATTACTTTCAGGAAAGCAAAAATTTGAAAAAAAATGTATCAAATTTTTTTCATTTAGCTCCTCATTTCAATCAACTTTAAAAAAAAAAATCCATGGCCATTTTGAGCTTTTTAAAACATTCTTTAAAATGGTTTTGAAAAGAAAATTGAGAATTTTGATTTACAAACTGACCTGTCCAAATATGTTGATTGTTTAGGAATTCTTTCTAATGCATTTTCCAGTATGTGCCTTTTGGCAAAACATGAATTTACAAAACAGTTTGGTTTCATCGTATCTTTATTTTTCAGTGAAAAACATTTTAACGAAGGAATATCACCTTGCTTCATTCAGAAGCCTCAATATATATAACTGATACGAATATGACATAATAATTTTCACCTCAAATCAGATTTGTATGAAGCAGGCCTTCTGAAGAACCATATTTAGTGCATATTCACTGACATCTTATAAACATATAATTTAAGTGGCTTTTTTTTTTTCAAAAAATGTGTAGACATAGCACTTTGGGACACGGTTCAGTGGGCATGGCGGTGTTGGGTTGACAGTTGGGATTGCTGATTTTAGAGGTCTTTCTTTTCCAACCTTAATGATTAAATCTATGATACTAAGTGATGTTTTTACCTATATCTATCCTCTGGACAACTGTTCTCTAACCCTGTTGATCAGGGGTATCATCAATATCCTTTCATAAAATACATGCATTTTTTTAGTATATACTCTTTTTTATCTTATATTAACCTTATATTAAAGGTTGTGTCAACTGTGTTATTTCAGCAGTCACAAAACAAGGTGAGATACTGCTTTGACACTACTCCCCTGTGGGATCTGGAGAAAATCACCCTGCAATGCTGCTTTTCTGCTTACAGTGTCAGGTCTTTGAGAAGAAATTGTCGTTCACATCATATTTGTATATTGTCTCCCAGCTGAGACCTCCAGATGCTACTATAATACAAAGATTAAATAGCGGTACTATCTGTTAAATAATGAATACTGCAAGCATGCCAATGAGACATCCATTTGGGATGAGGAGGCTAAGAGCAGAGATTAAATAACTTTCCCAAGGTCATGTGATTCATTATTGCCAGAGAAAAGATGGTGTGTGCAAGAGCCTTGCGTCCAGAATAGGGGCACATGCAAGGACTCCCCACGACCCTCTCTACTGGGGTGCTACACTCTTGCGATACTCGACAGTTATCAAGTAAAGTGGTGCTGAAAATAGCGGCATTGCTCAGCCAAGGGGAAAGTTGGT
This sequence comes from Phaethon aethereus, assembly GCF_964289735.1. NCBI lineage: Eukaryota > Metazoa > Chordata > Aves > Phaethontiformes > Phaethontidae > Phaethon > Phaethon aethereus. Next base: position 68,993,495 of record NC_138578.1, on the reverse strand, counting down.
GGGATCTAACAATCATTTGAGCAGGACACATGGGGACTTGGGGCTCCACTACTCTACAGATGAAAAGCTGAACTAGAAGTATAGAGGAAGCAGTATCATAGACTACTTCTGTACTCATATATTAGTGTCAGGGAGCATTCCTGGGCACTGGACATCAGTTGTATGTACCACTGGAACGGCAGTCTCCCAAAGGATCCTGGCCAAAGTTCATGAGCTACCATGGGTCAGAAGCCATTCCCAGTTAACCATTTATCTCCTGGCAAATATGCAGCTCTAGAGGGTAAGAGAAGTACATGTAAGGACGTATGGCATCCCCTGCCAGTGGGGCTCAAAGGCAGAGATCAGTCTTAGACGTGTTTAATCTTCTTGTACAGCCTGTAGCACTTGCAAACCCACCAAGCTCAGTCCTGCATTTATGGCACTTTGAAGGTCAGAACATATTTGACCTCAAGGAGATTTTCTTTTTAAGTTCATTGTGTTGGTGCAGCAGAGGACTGCCACTCCACACCTCTCCAGTTTACATTCATTGGCTCTCAGAGACATCTCACGACCAGAAAGGAGCTACTTGCATCTCCAGGACAGAACCTGCCACCCTGCTAATTACACACCATGGCCCACCATGGTAAGTCCAGCCGACCTTAGCTGTACGCTACTCCTCGAACAGGGTCCTTATGTGTGCTCTGACCACTGTCATCCGCAGGCAGTTGCTTGGCAACACCGGCATCTTCGATATTTACTTGCCAGATGTTAGGTAATAAACTCACCAATGGGGCTACAGCTAGCTCATTTCCTCTGCCGTTCGCCGCAGAGGATAAAGTGAATCTGTGGAATCTCCGTGATATGTCTAAACAACTGCCTGAAGACATTCTTCTGTTACAAATTGGATTCCTGTTTCAAGTGACAGACCCTTTACCCCTAGACGCTGTCTCATGTTTGGGAATAAACAGAGAGAGAGAGCACCTGAGGAGCTGCTGTTCCTATTTGTGCATCAGCATACCAAACAGCGCGCTGCCGGGTAATCAGTGACCGCACGCCTGACATCATGCAGGCGGCAAACTACAGCCGGCGCTTGCTAGACACAGACGATCAGTACAAACTGAACTGTGCAGGAGGATAAGTAACTATCACATTTCCTGACTGGGATGGTGATATTGGTGGAAAAGGTGAAGCGTTGGGATTGGCAAGACATCTCCATCTAATGAGCAAATGAGAGAGTCTGGGCTAGCATACCCCACCCACCCCCTTCCTCCTTTCTCATGGAAAACAACATATTTTTGCAGGGAAAAGACAGGATAGAATCAGCAGCCCAAGACCCGTCCCTTCTCCACAGCGTTTGGTGAGCTGGTAAAACAAACTAATTGATCATCTTCTAACTATTTGCCAAGAAGTTGCTTAAATCCAGCCAGAGTGCTCTGTGACTTCTCATGGTAGGTTTGAAAGGAAAGCCTTCATGATGCCATGACTGGGATTTTGTGCTTGATGCCACTATTGGATAATCCAATATATTGGATTTCTCAACCCACCTGAGACACACAAACACACAAAAAAGGTGCAAATTCTTCCTGTAACATGAAATAAACAAACTGAATGAGCAATAGAGAGAAAGAAAGTCACGTAACCTATTATTAGCTTGTCAAAAAGAAGGTATCTAACCTGAGTTACTGTCTGGGCTCCTTCATGAGTCAGTGGAGAAGATGGATAGAGTGCCTTAGAGAGGAGGAACCTGTTTGTCCTTCCTGACTACAGAGAGGAACTAAATGAGGACTTGAGACTGGACACCTAACCTTAAATAGCCAATGTTAGTTGTGTCGAATCCTATCCAAATTTCTGTAGATAATGTACCACTCTTAGGTTGTGCCAAACTAACTTTTTCTCAGAAAGGTCAGAAGAGAAAGAGAGGGACTAAAGTCTAGTTAGATAGCTGCTACACATCACAGCTTTCACTCAGTCAGATAACCAATCTGTTACCTGTCTCTGGTTTTATGACTCCATTATAAACAGACATGTAGAATTTTGGGGGAGCATACATTTAAATTGGGTCAAATGGATCAACGCTGACTCCAGAGAAGCTGGACTGGATCTTCATATGCATGCAGAGGCTTCCCGGTGAGCTGGTGGAAGACTTGACTCTGTTCAGATTCTGGATCCTACATATTTAAATAATACATCAGAACCTAAGGACTGCTGAACTGGATCAGATTAAATATTTATCCCTGTTTCTCTCTCCAGCAGTGGCCAAGAGCAGATGTTTACAAAAAAGATGTAGCACTGTGATACATTTGTAGTGCTTGACAGCCAGAAATGTAAGGACTTGTTTGGTCAGAGGCTGTATCAATATGTTTGTGCTTAGGAATCCCTGATGGCTTTTTCTTCCAGAGTAAGTATTCTTCATAATAAAACCATGTAGCTTCTGTCAAAAAAACATCTGGGATTTCCCATTTTGAATGTACCCAGAGGAACGAGTGAAAGAGTGGCCATGGATTCTGATAGAAAAGGTTGTGAACTCCTGGCAGGAATTGTGTCCATCCTGCAGGGAAGCCAAGGTGAGCTCCACTCTGCTGGGTCTGCAGTCTTAGCGTAGCAGGATTTCCTTTCATAGTTTGAGTTCATAAGAGACACCTACTCCTCCCTGTTATATAATTCTAAGAAAATATTTGAGGATGCACATTGCCATGTAAATGTCAGATATTATTTTTACTAACATCAACTTATCATTGCAACAGCTGTTTGATATTCAAACTAATCACAAGGAAAATGTACTGCCCAGGATTTCACTAAGTGTGCTTAGCACTGATTCGCCATCGCATAAATGAGTATGAACACAGGCATGAAAAGCTGAGGTGATGAAAAGAAAGCTAACACCTTCAAATACTGATGCTGGGACATGTGTTGCCAGCACAGCATTTCTCTCCTGACATTGAAGGAGCATATTTCATGTCCTGAGAGTTGCTAAGCTTGAGAGGTGCAGCTATTTCTGAATGAAGGGTCCTTCAGAGCTCTGAGATCTTTGATGCTCTCTCCTTGCAACCCAAAGAAGGAAGAAAGTCTGCCCCTCCCAATGCAGTGTATATCCAGAGAGATTTGCAAAAGAAACAAGTTTCACAGACAGCCTCAGTGGTGGATGACTGAGCATCATACCTTGTGGCAGATGAAAGGAAATGTCAAGCCCCGTCAGCGCTCTGCTTATGAGGATGGACAGCAACGTGTGTCTGTGCAGCCCAGCAGAAATGAAGTGTCATTTAAATCACTTATGTACAGAAATGAGCAATGCTGTCGGCAGCTCCTTCCTACCTTTCAAGTATGCCACCACTTTTGGAAACCAAGAACCAGCTTTGACAACAGATTTATACCCATAGTTTCCAACTGCTTGCCAAGCACCCAGAGTTGCATTCAAATTTGTCTCACACAAACCTTACCCTGGCAAGACTATGGGCTCAAATGGGTGCAGTGACATTCACTGGTATGGCGAGGGGAATCTATAAGATTTTTAATTTATTAGACTCAATTTCTAGCAGCAAAAAAAATTCTTGCTGGACAGGACTTGAACCTAGAAGAGCAGGAAATGAAAATTATTCCTTATAGAAAAAAAAGGAAGGCAGAAGGATGAGGAGAAGGAGACATTTAGGATGTTCTTATTGGTGGAACACCACCGTCATGAGAGGTACCAACGAAGGAAATGAAGGCAAGGACAGAGTCATTCAAAATCTCAAAGACAGAGACAAAAATACTGAACTAGTGCATGAAAAGCAGTGTCAACAGAGAAATTTTATGCCTTGATTGATGAGGAAGATGCACCATTGTACTATTTGCAGTTTGAATGGAAGGGAGTGGCTGAAATTACTCACAGCAGAGTTTTCTGTCGCTGTTTCTGCAATTGCCATACTTTCACTTCAAACTGAATCTGCGCTTTTTCTTAGTGACATCATGACTTTTTTTCCACAGTGAGATCAATAATAGACAATACTAAGTGACACAAGCTATAACCATCTTTCGAAAGCTATAAACAAGTGAAAATCTAGTTTAACTTACATTATATACTTTGATAACTTACCTACTCTGTTCTTTTATTGATAATAGGACAAAACCTAACACAGCATAACACAACATGTGACAGAAGAATGAGAAACACATACTGTAAAATCAGTTCCTGAAGGCAAAGTAGTCTCCATTCTGGGTCCAGTACTGTGACTCTTAATCTTGGTTTCGAGAGATGACTAGATCGGCAAAGATCGTACGGTTCCTTTTTTATTCAGTGCTTGCACATGGCTAGTTTGCACACACACATGAGTTGGTGTCACAGTTTAGACCATAAAAGAATAAGAAAAGTGGACAAATACCCCATCTCTACCTTTTTCTCTCATGGGAAGGTGAGTCAATTTAAGAGCTGACATAGGGGTTTGACTTTTAGAAGTTGCTGGGCACATCCCGTTGAAATCACATTCTCCAGAGGTTCTCCCCTGGGATGACCAAAACCATACAGTCTAAGACTCCTACTAACATCTACAAATGTCAGTCTGTCGCAGTACTTTCAACTTTTGATGGAGGCAAGTGTCACGGTTGCTCCGTAGTAGCTCTGTAGTCCTTTCATCATGCTAGGATCTTCCTGAGTTAATTAACATGGGGCAGAGTGTATTGACTAAAACTGCAGTAGGATTATTGGGTAAGAGTGGACATCTGCTTCTCTTCCAGGGTCTTGCCATGGTATTTGCCATTTTGTTTTCATGCTCCAGGAGGTGCCTTCTCCCACTCCCACAGACTGTGCCTCACTGTTTGATACCAAGAACTGAAATTATGACTTGAAGCTGGATACCACCAAGGATTTTATACTCTCACTCTTGGGATTTCTGTAGCCATCATAATGTGCCACAGCCCTTATGTGCTATCTCAAATGTATCTAACAAGTGTACTTATCATGCAGAAAATCATGAATACATGAGTTCAAGCAGAGTGTGAAACATGGAACAATGATGATTAGATAATGGCTCCATTATCCATACAAGTGCAATGCTACTACAGTATTTCATCATAAGATAACATATCTGAAATCTGCAGCTGAGATTTTCAAAACTGTCTAGGGTATTGAGGTACACATCCACCATTAATGTTAATGTGTCTATGTCCCCTCCACCACTTAAAAAATTTCAACCTATGTTTCGAGAGAAAATAATAAGCTAAGTACAAGATAATTTCAAGTCTGAAGGTCACAGATATCACAAGGGATTCATGCTGGCCTTTACCACAGTAAAATACCAAGCACAGATCCTTTCATGGGAAATTTGTTCCAACTCAAATGCAAAATTAAATCAGTATCTTCAAAATTTCCTATGAAAGGAGCTTGAGGAAAAGATTACTTTATTAACAGTTTAATTGCAGAATTTTCATTTATTTTTCTGAGTTTTATGAGAAGGTTCTTTTTACATTATTTGTTAGCATAGTCATCTTAGAATGGAATAGTAGTATTACTGATGCGGGATAAGAAAATGTAACAACTAAAGTATTTTCTTTGGAAAATTTTTACATTAATTAGCTAGCATTGATAAAAAGGACTTTTCTTCTGAATTAAGATGTCACCTACTTCCAGTGCAATGAAATAATACAGCCCTTTTAAAGATAAAAAAAAATCTAATAACCGAATAAATGGAACTGATTTTTTTTAATCTGAGAAAGTTTTTTGTAAATAAGATAGAAACAAACACAAATTTTTTTCCCCGAGGTGATTTTTTTGCCCAATGATTTTATAAAAAAATTAGGCTTGGAACAACTACTTCACTGCAGACAAAACTTTCCTGAGGTAGGTTTGGAACTGGCAATATTAGTTAATATTAAACCATGACATAAATGAAAGTGAGCCATTAATTTAATTTATATAGGGGCAAATAATGTATATTCACACATATAATGTTTTTTTAAAAAGGTTAATACAGCATATCTTTCAGAAATCAGGTGGAAGCTGATTTAGATATAACGTGCCACGCTGTTTGAATGGCAGTTGTGTATTCAGCTCTACTGTCCTCTGTCAAAGACTTGCAAATAGAGGTGTAAACTGATTTTGTGTCAGTCACTGCAAAAGGAATCTCTCCATATTCTTATGATGGGAAAAGCTTTTACTGAAGACTTGTTACAGGTGAGCATACCCATCGAGTAACAGGAAACACGAAACCGAATAGAAAGCAAGCAGATGTTTCTTCCAGGTATGCTGAGCTAGCATTTTTTCCAACAATGTCAAATTATGCAAAGTCACTGCATGTGTCTAGAAAGACACACATAACTTCGTGACTCCTGCTTCTATTATTTAGACTGTTAATTGAATGACTTGGTAAACTCAAGTAAATTAAATATCTGATGAAGGATGGGTCATAGATAGCATTCCTCTGCCTTCAGAAAAATGATATTGACAAACTGCTGATGAAGATTAAGTTGATAGGTGCCAAAGTTTTAAAAAAAAAAAAAGTTTGTCAGCTGTATGGTAAAGTGCTTTGGAGACCTGGAACACACTCATATGCATGAACAATAAAATGTTTCTTGATGATAGTCTGCCTCACAGTTCATTTGCCTGAAAATCTCTTGGCAGCCATCTGGATCAGGTTTAAATAAAATGTAATACTAAGCCCCTAATCTGACAGTGATAAACTGGTAACAATGATTATTCATGAGTTTACAGGGAGAGTAGACCTTGAGAGGCAGATGCGAGTCCTTTCTTTCAAGCCCAGTTTCAGTGCTTTGAATGTATTGGAACCACTTCAGAACATAAGGTTTGTTTTATAAAAAGAAAAAAAATGCTATTTTAATTAGCTTGACATCTAATTGCTTCCTAATTGTCAGAAGTTCCCCTAAAGAAAAAGAAAGAAATGAACTAATTTCCCAAGGCTTGCTGCACATACACCCTCACATAAAATATTTTTTTTTTTAAGTTGACTGTCCAAATTTAATTAAATAGCTTGGCCTTGTTTCAGGGGGCAACTGTTCTGAAGTAGAGGGATACCACTTTACTGTTTTATTGAAATAGAACACTTTGGGAGGGTGTTTCAGGAACACTTAACTTTGTCTGAACTTTGCTCTCATGAATTAATCTTCAAGGTTTGGTCAATGTATAAAGTTCTTTATTCCTCATGGGCCTAATCCCATGTCTTTCTAAGTCAACAGGCAGTCTTCCATTGACTTCCTTGCACTTTGGTTCAACCTTTAAATTTATTCAGGTTAAGATGGGAATTTAGGGAACTGGTTTTATAGGAAGCTTTCTGCTACAATTTCATCAATGTTATGGAGCTTTCCCTAGTAAAGTTTTGTGTCTGTTAGTCTGTGCCTTTCTCTCTTTGGGTAATGCTTAGTAAAGAAATGTGGTGCAGATAGGAAGGAGTTGTTTAATGTCATCACTTAGGCAGGAGGAAACAGCTCATTCACCTTTGCAAGTATATCATCTGCATCTAGGATCTTCTCTCCTGAATTCCACATTTCTGCTGCAAGGCGCACACAGCCACAGAAGCTGTGCCATACTGTGAACGTCTTTTAGAAGCTTGTGCTTGATGTAAAGTAAGTAAGTAAAGTGCTTTCTTCTCTTCCTGCTCCCAAAGGAGAGCATCAAATGCTTCTGAAAAGGGAGAGGCATGGAAAGCTCCATCCTGAGAGCAGCTGCAGCCTTTGCAGACTCCCCTGTTTGACCCCATTACATTCTAATGCACAAACTTTATTCCCCATGGCACAAACTACACGACAAAGAGTTGGACCCCTCATGGATAATTCAGGTGCCAGCAGTTCATGGGAGCTATTTGGAATAAACTAGGAGAAGGAACATTCATATTGTTAGAGAGACCCTTGTAGGAAGAACCATCCTCTCAGAATAGAGGCCATGCACATCGTTATCTAACTCCAAGTGTTGGCACTGATTATGATTATTTATTTAGAGCACAATGGCATCTAGATGTTCCAGCTAAGACTGGGAGCCTGCAGAAAGAAACTGATGACCTAAAGATCTTCTCCAAGAAACTCCAAGCCTAAACCGATGTCAGCTGTAAAGGTAAGGCAATTGGATTATAGTCTTTCTGCTGGGGTAGAATAGTCTCCCATAGAAACAAAACGACCCCAGTTTCCATCTACAGTCCTACACTGCTTTTCAGCTATGCTGACCTTTTCTTCAGTTACTTGAGATTCCCTTCTCTCCTCCTTCTGTTTTTCTTTTGAACCCAGGGGTAACAGGCAAGAACTAAGCTAAAAGTTCAGAGTCATCGAACATACATCCAAAGATATTTTCTCAACTGTTTGCAGATGTGAAGATAAGGGGTTACAGAATCCCAGGCACTAAATTCTCTCCTGGGATCCAGGAAAATAAGGGAATATGGCTGGAGCCAGGCTGGGTATTTTCCTCAGGCAGAGAAAATAATTGTCACCCTATATGGCTAGAAGTAAATACTTTACCTGTTGGAGCTAATGAGAGACAACAGCCCTTTTGGCCTCCCTGGCAAGTCCAACCTAATGGAGAACTGCTTCTTCCTCTCTATCACCACAGGATGTGGCTTGAGATACTCAGTTTTACTCCTACTCTGATGCATGAGGTTGGTACAAATTCTGCCCTGAACCCTTTTTGGGTATTAACAACCTAATGACATTACTCCGGGGCTGTCATTTTTCATCTTGGTATTCTTATGTTGCTGATCTGCACTGCAGCACTTTCCTTTGCTCCCAAGGACTCAGACTTTGCTTTGTAGTTATATGACTATTCAGGAGTGGCCTGAAGGTTCAGTCAAACCAGAATCAGTGGGGGACTGACCTTTAACACTCTAGGAAAGGGAGAGCCAAAATTAATCTTCAAACCAAGTTTCCTTCTTAAACACAGAGCCAGGGGGGAAATTATCCACGGTTGCTAAGGGAGATCAGTTAAGTCTAACCAGAGCTCTCTGAACACATCCTCGGCACAGCAAGCCATGAACTTGGAATTCCATTTGAGAGAAGTTCAGCTGGAACCAGTGATCACAGAAAGCTGGTTTCAAGACTCACACACAAATTCACAGTAATCAATTCAACTAGTATAAAGCAAGACTGGTAAAAACAGCTCAACTGTGTGAAGCTTATTCTAGGTGGGTCCTGGAGACTTTCCTACTCCTATGTGACATCTCCGAGTTTCACAGATGTCCCGTTTCCAAGAGCACAAAAGTGATGATGGAGTCATGCCATCCCCGTTATCTGGACAGGGAAGCAGTATCTGCTCTCCTTGTCAAAAGAATGCCACTTTTGACTCCAGTATCACTTCAGTCATGTAGGCCCCTTTTCAGATCTACTCCTTAGGATTCTGCAAGGATCCATGCCACAGGCGACCCTAGGAAAACGAGCAGTTGAGGCAGAAATTGCCCATTAGACCTCAGAATTGTTGTAACACCCTTTTTAGATGCAGCACATAAATTGCAGAATAAAAAATAAATGAACATGCTCCAGAATCGGATGACAGTAAGAATAGGCTATAATGGAACTGAAAAAAGAAAAAAAGACTACACTGTCAGAGACTAAGGAAAAAAGCATAGTTAAATCCATGGCAGGAGATTACATGCTTGCACATTTTACCCGTCCCAAAATTTTTATGCAAATAATTAGAAAAGTTCCCCAAAGCAGAAACAGAGAAAGTTCTCAGTGAAGGAAAACCCTTTCTGCTAAATGCAGCACACGTCACAGTGCTCCCATTGTTTAGCCCTAAGCACCGTGTGTGCCCTGTGGTGCTTCATGCCGGAGCAAACCCACCTGCCTTAATGTAGGTGAAGAAAATAGTTCTCTCTCTCCTGGAGCTACTCATCCGCTGTTTGGCACTAACATACTTTGCCTTGAATTTGTTATGAGTCCCCTAGAAAGGTGTTTTTTGTTCTGCCCAGGCACCTGCCATCAGCTCCACCTGCCATCTCATAAACACATCTCTGAAGGCTGAACTAGCTGTGGTGGTACTCTGGGGACATCCTGGAGTACTCAGCGACAAAAGACAGCAGAGCTTATACACTGTCCAAGTAGATATTGCTGCAGGTGATTAAATAAACCCACAAGCTTCTTTTCAGATGGATCTACAGCTAGAAATAAGTGCTTTGGAATAGGTTTTACTGGGTGGAAACTGGGAAGCTAATTTTGGCCCCTTTTTGTAACAAAGCGGGAGGGCAGTGGCAGAAGGCGGCTGCCGTTACAGGAACAGCCAGCTTGGCTAGTTACTACGAATGGATAACAGAACTCAAAGGGTTGGTGCCAATGGAAATGGTGGTTTCATTGGACTTTCCTTAAAATGACAGACGACTACTAATCCTTGCTGTATTATAATATATACCCAGAACGTATTTGGTTGCAGGCTTTTGATTCTAACCAACGTCTAAAAGTCAGTCATGTAAAAAAGCATGGAGCATCTAGTTATGTGGCATGGTTATGGGCCTGTACCCTCTGAGAAGGGACCCAATAATTACAAGAATACTTGCAAAAAGAGAAAGGAAAAAAAGCAAAGGTCTAATTTTCTTGTCCTCTGCCTACTTTTACACTGGCACCCTTCCAAGGATCACTTGGAACCAATGGAGCTGGCTATGATTAAAGAGCCCACACAGACACACACACAAACAAAAAACGGATTACACAGCAGAGCAACAAGACCAAAGACCATTTGAAATGGATTGCTTACTCAAAAGGAGCTGCTTCTTGGAAGAGACATGGCTGTGCTAGTTAATCAGTACTGTCGAAACAGATGTCTCTATCATAGCCTGTTATTTATTTTGCGTCAAGAAAGCAACAGTACCTGGTGAAGTTTGGGAAGAAAACACAACAAATTGCTTTTCTAGAACTGAAGAGAACAGATTTATGTAGGAGGTTGCTCCAAAAATGCACTGCAATATAACATTGGGATTGATGGAAAAAAGAAATGTATGTATAATATTTCTGACTACACTGCTGACAGGACAGTTGTTCTGGAGGAAATAATTTTTACACTGCATCCAAAAAAAAGCAGCCAACCATCTCCTGAGATCAAATTGGTTAGAAGACAAGATCTTGAACACATAAATACAAAAGAAACTTTCCTCTGGCTACAAAGGAAAAAACAAAGTGAAGCCTCTGATTAAAAATGAAATAATGTGCCTCCAGTATTGAGCCTCAGGTCATCTGCATGACAGTGCATCATTAATGAAGAGCACTAGGTTCCTCACAGCTACAGGTCTTCCAAAAGAGCAGTCTGTGGATCATAGGGGTTCACTTCCATGGCAGAAATTGATGTTTGAAGTTACTCTTCCTTACTGAGCTGTGAAACATGAAGGAAAGGTAGTATATGGGACCACAGCTGGAAGCAGTAGTTGGCTATGCTTAAATTCCATCACACGGGTTAGAAGTATGACTATGGAGTAATCATTTTTGGAATCTAGAATTTTAAATTATCACAAGTAAAATAGTATCAATTCAATATATGTATTGAATGCATATTTTGCTGTGTTTTTTCTCAGCTGAAATAGCTACGTTTCTTCAGTGTACAGAAATGGATTAGTACGTTCTGATTAGCAATGTTTTGAACTTAAATTTTCCATTTTAACATTTCACAACTTGAGTTCACCCAAAATGAGAATGAAATGAAGCATATTTTAAATAAAAATTAGAGTTAGGGAAAAAAAAAAGATAACGTATCTTTTCTAGGAAAAGAAAAAAAAATTAAGTATTAGGAGGGGGTTTCTCAACATTGGACCAATGGTTAGAATCAGCAATGAAAGTCCTGCACCCTTTGTATGCTGATGACCAAAATGTTGCTGCAAAGACTTCTGTAGACAAAGCAGAAAAAAATTTATTTAGCATGAAAGTATCGAAGATTCCAAGCTTGATAGTATTCCAATTCCGATTCCCTCCCCTATTAGAAGGAAAACCCGACAGTTTTTACCCCTGCAAAGTTTTTGGGTTTTGGTGAAATATGAAAGATTGAAGACCAGATCCTAGCCTTGAATCAGCCAGAGTTTAGATTGACGCAGAATTTCTCAAACTCTTCTTGTAACTACTGTCTTCTGAAGAAATAAATGCTAACTGAAATGGCGCTTGAAGGGGGACCTCAGTCTTCCAAACCTCAGGTGCACACTTGTAAAGGGATCTATAAATCTTTGCCACAGGTTTGGACACTAAGTCTGTTTTGGTCCTGGAAATACTAAATAAAATACCTGTTCATACAAATGTGCATAAACAGTAGTATAATCTGAAAGAAGGACATTTCAGAAACAACAATATCTCTGTATTTTACACAGTGATGGCATGAATGTCCTGGATATTTCACATCCTCTACTACTTGTTGCTTATACAGTTCCAGATGTCAGTAATTCAGCAGCCAAGTTTTGAACTAATGAAACTCTAGACTTGAGCACACATCTCTCCCCCCCCCCAAATTGTTTATAAGTGAAAAGTTTCTTTATGTGAAAGACAAAAAATATACCTAATAGTTACAGGTAAGATAAACAGCTAGGGATGAATTTTCTGAAGTTTTGGATTTTTTTTTCTTTCTAGACTAATTTTAACATTTTTATTTAAAAGTGTTGGTTTCTTATTTAGATATAAGCTTTTTTTGAAAATTTCTGTCTAATATAAAGATTAATTAATCCACAAACATTGTTTTTACAAATCCCCGATTTCAGTTCTGTAAGCACACCAAGAGAGTAAATTGCTACACATACGTTTCAATGAGGACATCGATTAGCCATGTACTATCTTCCCTGTGATTCACAATAGCCATATTCATCTTTGTTATATTTTTAAAACTGAAAATTAAAAACTGGTAATACCAACACAAATATACTCTCTCTTCATATTATAATGAAAAGAAGTGGAAGATCCTCTTTCAGTATAAGCTTTAGTTTCAACAGAAGCGAAAGAAGCAGAAAATTACTCAGACTGGTTTTTGCTCTTCACTTTTCTCCTCTCTTTTAACAAGGACCATGACCTTTAACATGCACCACCTGCATATTGGAGCATAGCTCAAGGAATACATGTCACCTAGAGATCTTCCAGTATTGTGGAAGGAGAACAAAATCCAAGGTTAAGTGCTCAAATATTAACAGAATAAACAGAGGAACAAAGAGGAAGCCATGAAGAAGAGCATTTATGAAATAAAACCTGAAAATACTCTTTAATTCTTCATTAAGAGGTCACAATCGAGGCCTCAATTAGAAGCATGACTTAATTCCTGACATATCTGAAATTTGTTTGGAAAGCTGTATTTCACAAATTTCTTAAATTCTTTATAGATATAAATAAAACCTAGAGTTTGCATATTCTCAAACTCAGCTGGGAACATTCATTGTTTTGAACAATTCAGTCGTTTATTCATTCTTTCCCTCAGTTTCTAAACCTCAGGAGGCTGTGGTTTGCCTGCACCTCGTGCCCTTAGGCCAACTGCTCATAGGTGCAAACGGCAGATGGCCGCAGCAGAGGGAGCAGGCAGCGGCATCGCAGGTTGAAAAGCAGCCACGGGAGTCCTGATTCCAGATCATCCAAGCATGCCACTGTGCTCCAGTACCTGCCTTGTATTCCCGATGGCTCCCATCAAGGCACGTTCTTGATGAGGGGTTTGGATGCTTTCAGCAAAGAGGTCTAGGCTGGGTGTTTCTTTTGGAGAAAGGGGCAAGAAAACATAAACGTAGAAATTGCCAGGTAAGAAAACCTGAAACAGCTTGAAAAAGCAACCTACAGTGCTTCTGAGAAAAGGTTTTGGGAAGGGAGTTGAGAAGGTACTACTTGAAAGAGATTTGATGCTTTCAGCTGGAAAATTGCCTCTGGGTTGTTTGAATCTTCATGTTTTCAGGGATGGAGATCTTTCCTAAATGTCTAACACTTCTGACCATGGGAAATACTGTAAATTTCACTTTTTATAGCCTACTCCTTCTCTCCTTGGTGCCACTAGACCCCAGCATTGACAACCACCTTGCCTGTGTCCCACCTGCCCCCCCAGACTGCTCCTCCAGCATAGGATCCTTCACCCACCCTTCCCCAGCGGAACCTGGGGAAGCCTCCCGCAGCCTTCCTCCAGCCTCTCAAGGCAAAGCTGCCAGCTGACCCTTTGGCCATTTTCAAATGGGGTTAAAAAAACGGTATCAACTTCCCATGAAAGCCAGTCAGTGAAGAAACACCTGAGGTTTTTTTAGACCCAGTGACTTTCTTTTGTTTGATACTTGTAACCTACTTTAAAAAAAAATTAATATCTGCTTCTATGAGAAGATTTAGGTCTTCTGCTGTTGTGGAAAACAGATTTATGGCTTAACTTTGACTAAAGGTTGGTGAAAGTTTTTGGCTAAAATATCTCTTGGAGAAAATTATTCAGTGAACAGCAAAATATATCAACAACTCCTGTTGAATTTACTGAATAGTTTGAGCTACGAAAGGATTAAAGTAGTCCTCTTTCCAAAAAAGTGTGTTGATATTTAAGGAAAATTGGGGGGTTATATTTTCTTCATTCAAAATAGTATTTAATTTAGCAAATTTTTAACAAAGATATTTTAAAACTAAAAAATAAAACAAAACAAAATTTAAACAATGCATTTTCCTTTAGGTCAAATGAAGCAAGTAATCTGACCAAAGATAATTTAATTTATCTTAAAAATGTTTCCTTTACACTCAATGCAAAATTATTTTTTCTTTACTTTCAGAAATACCAGCAAAACAAAAGATTCACTATTTACACAGCTGCTTTTCTAACACATACACCCCAGTTCTCATGGTTACATTTCTTATTCCTGGCTGGGCTTCCCAAGAACATTCCACTACTTAATAGCAATAACATGGGTCAATTCAGGCTCGAGGTAGGTAGGTAGTGTTTAGCGGATTTTTGCCCACTTCCAGTACGTCTGAATAGATTCCATTTTATTATTTTATCAGTTTCTCAAAACTGGGGTAACATTTTATGTTGCAATCTTTTCTTTGATTTGGGTGAAGGAAGGTTCAGGATTCTAATAAAGGAAGGTACTAATACAAGTACTAATATAAGTTTCCTACTTCAGAAGGTTTTATTATTTCCTTACCATTTTCATTATTATTATATTTTAGTAGCATTCTTGTAGAAGTCTTGTTCCTGGCCCAGTTTATCTTACCAGAATTTCATGTCCTCATTCTTGGAAATCCACTGCATCTAGCTGTTGGGCTGCTCTAAGTTTTACCCAGAAACTTTGGTTACTGTGCTCTGGTAAGATACTTCAGGTTAAGTTTGTCGCTTTTGGAATTTTCTTCTGCTGAAGCTGTGGAGTTGGCCTGCTTCACTAGGATTTAATCTTACATTAAAAAAAGAGACCCAATGTTTTCTTTAGCATTTAACCAATTTCACACCAAAAAGCTCTTCCTTTTTACACCCTCACAGCTAGTCCAGTATTTATTGCTTTTCCCCTTTTGTACCTTCCCATTTTAAGTTCTGTGGACACCATCTTATACTCTAGTAATTCTCACCTTTCACTGTTCTACTTGCCTTTTCTCCCTTTATTTCATTTTATTTTCATCCACTAGACATATTTCTCTGACACCATTTTCCTTTCCTGTCTCACTGAATGCTTTTACTGGTTTGAACTTCTGTACTAGCTTTCCATGCTTCCCCTGTCCCCCACCACTGCATCCTCTCTGGAGCTTTCTTGGGCTCTATTATTTCTACATTCTGGTTTTGTCCTCAAGCTGATATACTCTCTAATGCCTTTTCTCCTTTGTTTCTTACTCTGAATCTGTTATGTATAAGTTGTTCAATGCTTCCCTCTCTCCTTTTGTTAGTATTTTCCTTATGCTTATAACACTCTTCAGGTGCACATATTCAAAAATCATCCTCACTTCATCCAAAAGCTAGAACCACCCTTTGCGTGACCAGTTTGAGTAATCACAGCAACTAGATCCCAGTCTGCCTTCGCGTTCCCTATTGTGATACTTGTCTTCTTAGCCTTTTCTTTCCCAACAATTATTTTATTGAGCTTGTAGGTGTGATCAGGACAGTGGGTTCCAAAGCACTGGAAAGGTATTTTGGATAATATTTACAATTTAGCTTTAAGATATCCTTCCTACTTCTCATCAGAAATCTAGGTTTCTTTTGCTGCCTCAAGGGGATCATGATTAGCAAAAGGATCCCAGTTAGAGTACATACTCCCCATATCTAGCCTGACCGATCCCTGGTTTCTGTACAAAGGATTTTTACATACTGGGTGGAACAAGGGCCATTAAGTAGTCTTAGAGCCCACAACAAAAGGATACGAGTAGTGAAGCTTAACTATAACTTAATAATTGCTAACAACAAATTGTTATTTACAATGTAACCAGACAAAGGAGGACCTTACTGTATCACATAAAAAAAAGGAGGAAAAAAAAAAAAAGAAGATATCACCATGCTATAGCTTCCATCTGTTCAGACATGGAAGGAGATCTTCGCATGACATTTAGAACAAATATGGTATTTGTTTATCCAAAACAGAGACTATCGAATTCTGAAGCCCGTTCCTCAGGCACATCTCGCTGAGAGTGCCTGAGCTGCAGGATACCGCCCCAAAGCTGACCTCATTCTGAAAGCTGAATCCAAATGAATACAAAAATATTTGTTTATTGAAATGTGTTGTAGCAGTTTTCAAAAAGTGACCTAGTGAGACTTGCAGCAGAGGAAAAAGGTCTATTTTAGTTACTGCTCAGCTCAGTATGTTATGCATCAACCTAGGGTTCCTTCTACTAAGGCTCTCAAATTGTTTTAGGGAAGAACAGAATGAATAAAATATATATTACTTCTACAGAACTGGTTTTCACTCTCAGCTATATCAGGATAACTTCAGAGTAAATCTAAGGAAGTAAATGGTTTTCTAACAGTATGAAAATGAACAAATTGAGCTCATGTTTTATTTGCCAAGTGTTTTCATGTTATGCTGGCAAATGGACAGTGACAGGATGTACAGGTTTTGGGAGCCCTTTGGCAGGCACTAACGAAGCCCTATTATACCACATGACAATGCAGCCATTTGCGAATGCTACCAGAACCAGACTTCCTAGCCAGAAGCATAGAAGTTCCTCTCACTGGTTTGTTGTCATTGCACGCTTACTTGCTAAATGCTAAGGCAAAAAGGCAGCCTGGATTTTTCCTTGAGGTGGCAATTGGGGTTGAACGAGAATTTTTTCACTAAATCCCAAACTTGAAAGAAGACCACTAAATAGAAGCTACAAACAACTGTCATCTACTCTTTTTCTCCTCCCCTTAAACATAAGCTCAAGCCCTCTCCAAAATCCCACAATACCCAGGATCATGGTTCTTTTATTCAGTCAGAACAGATCATTTCCTTTTGGAGATAAGCTTTCAACCTCGCATTAAATTACTTGCATTATTTATCAACAACCTCTATATTTGCTGAAAGAATAGAGTCATTTGTCATATTAATTTCATGTGTGCGTAAAGAATAGAGGGCCAGATCCCAAAAAGACCTTGAGCACCTTAAATGCATCTCCTGGAAGAGCTGGGCTCCTAAATCTGTCTTCAATCCTGAAAGCATCCTCTGAGTTGTCACTCCACATGAGAGTGCTGACACTTCTGTGCCACCTCCCTCCAGCGGTCACAAAGCCCTGGTCACTGGGCTGCCCCTCCAGCCCCAATGGGAAGCCAGCAGAGCTGTCTGGAGGCTTCAGTGGAAGAGTAGTAGTTTATTCCTCAAGAGGATCTAATGCAGATGTAGGAGACTGCTCCTGGCTAAAGTCAGCATTGATTGCCACCTCCTTCTAAGACCGCCACAGGAGGTCTAAGTACTCACTTTGAGTCAAGACTATCAGCTAGAGAAACTGGTTGTAACTCTTCCCCTTTTAGTGTCCTAAATGACCCAGGCATGGGCATGTTCACTGCTCTTTTTGAGCCACGCAGGAGAGCGAGAGAACAGCCACGCAAGAAATAACTATGAAAGTGATTGAGACCAAATGGTTGCATTAGGTTGCGATAGAGAGGGGAGTGCTGAGCCTGGGTTTCACCCTGACACATTCAAACAGCTGAAATGTATCAAAATGCCATCCTTGCAGGTTTCTTCCAACACTCCCATTGTAATAACCCTGTTTCCCCTGCCCCTTGTGATTTCAGGTGACCCATACCCCTACAGCATTTCCGTCCCTCATGAGCCAGAGGAGAGGCAGTTCATTGAAAGCTGCATATGGTCCAAGTTGCTACCCAAGAAACCCTGCCAGCTGGCTACTGTCAAAGTGAACTGAAAGTTGTGGTCCAACAAGGCTGACTAGGAGGAAAAGTCCTAAACTAGTTCTCACAGCAGGAGAAGAGACATCGTCAGTGCTGTCTCAGCTGTCTTCCAGGCTCATCTTCTTCGTCAGTGTTGACTGAAGTTGGTCATCAAGGCTCAAAATAGGGAATAGTGTAGCGAATAGCAGCAGCTTGCTTACCTACCATTGTATAAAACCTCACTCCACATTTTCTGTGTTATTACTTGAGACTATAAAGAGCAATCGATGATCTCCATCACATCAAAGAAAGCCTCCAGCTCCAGAGTTTATCCCTGTTCTGTACACCCTGGACCTGGTGTTTCCCAACTCACCTGTCCATCCCTTTCCCCAAGTTAGAATGGGGATTCAAGCAAAAGGCTAAAATGGAGGGGATTATCAGCATTGACTCTTGTTAGCATATGTGGGCAACAGCTTATCACCTACTGTTAGTGTACTGAAACACAGAATAGAACTGCATTTCTGTAAAAGACATTGGGTGCAAAATTGGACAGAAGAGTGTCAGATTGCAGTTGTTCCATTCTTTCACAAAAAATGTGAAATAACATGTTAACTGCCTTCTGGGCATACAGTAAGCATCCATTAAAATAATTACCATATGGCTCTTTTTGGGGTATGGTAACTTTCATGTTATTTCATGATCCATTTAGATGAACAATTTCACAATGCACCTACAGGACCTTGGAAGGATTTTATCAGGTTACTGGATTAAGATTTTGAGAGAGATTTTGAGGAAAAAACAGGTGGAAATAACAGCTCACACAGTGCCTCTGCAGAGTGATTGCTGGGCTACAGTCTCCGTTCAAATGGGAAAAGGAAATCCCTTGAAATAAAAAGTCTGGCTGCTGCTGATTAGCTGACAAGAACGAAATTGAACACTATGCGCATAAAACTATATGTGCTACCAACAGATCCATCATGTCAGCAATTCATTTTCTTATGGTAGCATGGGCTTGGAGAGGAATCCATTAAGACCCAACTAAATTAATAGCAGAGAAGAGAAACATCCCCTGCCTTGCATGATTTTCTATACACATGGCTTCAAGTCTAGTTTTGAGTTGTTATTTTTTTATATTTATCCCTTCCTCACCCATTAACTTTACTGCATTATATAGTCAGGGCCCTAAAAATTCTGCTTTTTGCAGTTATCAGCATATAACTTGCATCAGTTTCTCCAGCTGCAGGAATACTGTAGTAAGAATATTCTGTATGGAGCAGATACCTCTAAATCTTTGAGTCGTTGCAGTTGTATCTGAAGCTTATAACAAGGGCACGATAGACTGAGGATGAACACTGGGTAAGATTAACCTAAAATACCATATGAGTAATTTTTTTAAAACAGTTTGTATCACCTCTATGTTTTTCTCATTTTACTCCTTGCACAGTTGTTGAAATGCATTGTCTGTTGGAGGACTCCAGTTGTGGTGGTGATGGTAAGTTAGGTAGCAAGTCCCATGAAGCATGTTAATATGCGCTAATCTTTTAATAATGATGAATATTTGACTCTTTGTAATGGGGATTTTTTTTTAAAGAGGCTTTCCACACAAAAAAAAATTGTCACAATGGTTGTCACAAGTAAGCTTCCCTCCCCTTTGAAAGAATTGACTGTAGTGGAAAAGATAATTACTTAGTTCCTTTATCTCCGAATTATTTGTAATAAAACCTGAAATCGCACCACAAGGTCTTTCATGAGGATGTCATAAATTAAGATGCATCGATGTATTTGGTGCATCTGTTCAGCTCCACGCTCCTTTGTCTTCTGCAAATAGCGCAGCAGCTTCAATACCCAGCAGACAGCATTTACGCAAATGATGTCGTGGTCTGTATCATTAATATTCAGCGATTGTCTGTCATAGACACCTTACTGTACATCTGTTATGCAAATTTATGTTAATTTTTGCTCACTGACAGCTGCCTTGGTTCCCTCCCTAAAATGATCTTTTCCATTTTGAAGTTTGCAATCTGTTCCCAAAAATGTTAATCTAACAATTAACTGAAATTGCTAAACAGAAATTTTACATGTTATGTCCAAAATAGAAACCAGTGTTTTTAAATAGATGGTGAATCTTCTCTTCACATCATTTGTTTTATATGTGATTCAGAGAAGGGTAAACATTGATCTTTGCACAGCCTGTGTTGGGATAAGTGACAATCTCCCTATACAGTAATAGGTTTTGCAGGAAATGATGCCATCTTGTTTTCACATAGGCTATGGGCATAAAACTGACTTTCCCATTAAAAGCTCTTCTTTGTACAATTTTTCCCTATTTAGACTTTTGGAAATGGAGAGGCCACACTTTATTAATACATTATTTAAACCTTTGATACTATGATATGACCATATTTTAAATGAAGACAGCAAGCGTTTTAAAAGTGTTCCAGAGCAATTACAACATCATGATAGCATAACATATCATGAGAAGTGAGATATGGAGGTCTTAGAAGCTAGATTCAGATTTCAGGGGCAAATGCTTTGACCCAGTGTCCCCACAACCAGGTTTTTACTTCCAGAGTGAGGAACCAGACAAGTTACATCAAGTATCCCACAAGGAAACAGTGGACATCTGGGCAGGTGGTGTATAGGAGAGGCTTTAAGTGTCTTAGACATTAGGGGAAGTACGTAAGGGACAGAAAAACGGTCTCCGCCTTTAACCAATGTAGAACCAAATTGCAGGTACAGGGTATTTACAAGTTCTGGGACATTGTTTAGAGCTGGAGCAAAAGAAACGTTGACAGGAACCAGGGAGAGATTGGATCATGCATACACCTGCAGAAAATGTCAGAAACATGAGGTTAGCTCTGTGTCTCTGAGACAACAGCTCTGAAACTGGGGATGAAGTGGAAAGGGGTTGCAGTCGCAGATCGGGCTGTTAGGAAGGGGAATTAAATAAGAGTAGGCATATTGCCCACGTTGGGAAAGAAGCCCCTATGTGTCCATATACCGAGGCCAACAGCTTCAAAGCAGAAACCACTTAACTACATTGCCTGGCAGTGTAATAGGGCCACGATGTAACAGATTTTTCAGAAACCTATGGCCAAATCGGAATTTGACAGCATAATACAGAACCTGACTATAAACCATACAGAAAGACAGGCTGAAAGAAGTTAAGTTGTAGACGTTAGAAACAGCATTACAGTGCACCACAGATTCAATATCAGTCTTCACCACAGAAAATACAGCCAAGATACCTATCCAAGCCCTACCCTTATCAGGAAATAAAGAGCACGCTATGTCAGGCTGAGCTGTCAAAATAAGAAGAATAGGAAAATTAAACTGATAAATTAAAGAGCAGCACGTCACCTGACTGATGGTATCCCTCCAGGAGATCTCTTAGAAGCATAGCTGCCATTTCCAACAAAGAATACAGAACAGCTCATTAAAAAACACAGAATAGCAGGGTAGCAAACATTGCCCTTTCCTTCCAAAAAGGGAAACAGGGGAATTCTCAGAGTTACAAACTATGAATACTCAGAAAAGTTTTTTGAACAATAATTAAGACAAAAGTATAAAATCACCAAAATGAGAATGCTATGAGACCAAGCTGGCAGAGCTTCTGTTTAGGAAAACTGATCTTCTCTAGTCTATTGAGATGCATCAAGAGTATTAAGCGATGGACGATGACGACCATTTTGTAAATAAGTTCACTTGAAAGCCAATGTATTTAATTGAAAAAGTATTTCCTGAGGAACCAATTAGGAAAACAAAGTAATCATGTAAGAAGAGCAAATATTCTGCTGTAGTTCAGAAAGTGATTGACAAAACCACAGCAAATAGAAGTATATAACTTACTCTCGAATTAGAAACTCGGAGCGAAAAATTGCCGAGCTATTTTAGAAACTGCAGTTAATAAGATTGTTTGGAAAAGGGCTAAACAGCCATATCGGTATTTGCAGGTGACAGCACTTTTCCTAGATGTCTAGACAAAGGAAAGTGCTTGACAGACCTTAGGAAGGCCTTTAAAATAGATGACAAGGCAGCACTTGAAAAAACAAATTCAATGTCAAGTACGAAATAAATTTGGGGACATGGGATACTACATTTTAAGGAACCTCCTGAGGCATCAGGTTATACCATTTACTATTACAGGCAATAACATCATATAACTTCTCATGAGAAGTTTATCAAGTTGCCATTTTTGTTCTAACCAGAATTATCATACACATTTTTGGTAAACAATCTCCTCAAAGTTTGATTTGTTTATAGCGACATTGAAGTGTATAACAGAGGCTACAGCTAAAGAGAATGATCATAAAAATTAAAACTGACTACGACTCCTGTGTTTCACCTGTCTTTTCATGAAACACTTTTCTAGTTAAAGTAGAACTTGCAATATAGTTCAAATAATATTAAACTATCCTAATGTAGGGAAGAGCCCCGCAGTAAGATTTGTTAATGTTTTTTTAACATTTTTTTTAACATTTTTTTAAATGTTAACTGACATTGTTGCGAATGAGCCGTATTCTAGTTTTATGAGGTTTTTAGGCACCAGCAGGGAATGGAAGGATCCTTCTCACGGTCATCTTCATACCGTCTTCTGTGCATGTATTTCATAAGTACTTTTCCTAACTAATTACAACCACCTGAAACACCCTCCTAGGGAAGTATCAGGTTTTTTAATTACAGGAGATTGGCAGGGGACATAAGACAGCAGACAACCAAAGGTTGTCTCTCTTGCATCACCTGCAATGTTGGAGTAAAGTGGTGGAATAACAGTAGGAGTAGTGCAGGCAGAAAACTAAGAGCAGTGGACCAGCCCAAGATTATAGCATCCAGCTGGCACCCCAGCAAGCACCCCCCTTCCTGCTGGATGCTGTTCATCAGCCCTAAAGCTCAGGGCTCTGCCTCTGCTGTTTTAGCTTAGTTTTCAACTTATTTCAAACATCCTGAGTCCAGAGAGATTGTTATTAAATTGAGAAATTATCTCTCTGTCCACAGAGAGATATAGTTTTCATTGTTTGAAATAGTTCAGTCATGGTAGTTGGAAGAACAAAATGCCAGAGAGCAGCTAAAACATAATTAACTTCAGATCTTAAATCTGGTATCACTTTGGTGACCAGATCTTCTAAAACTGACTTTTTGGCCTTGATGACATTAAGATTAGATGATGCCTTTTATGTTTTTGTGTTGGTTTTTTTTTTTAAATACACTAGCATTTTACTGTCATGTGGCTGAGTATTTTGTAAGGAAAAACACTGTGATGAACTGCTTTATTTAATGTCATTAAATCCTTGACAATATTTTTGTACCATGTAAGCCTCAAGCTGCTGACTACAGCCTCAGCAGGAGCTCAGGGACCATGCTAGAAATTTCAACCTATAGAAATGAGCTGAAACAAAGACAATTTTGCCATTTTGATTTTCTCTGTCTTCCCATTTTGGAATGGAAACATATTTCAGTATTTCCTGGTAAAAAAGCTGTCAGAAAGTTGTGACAGACCAATTAGAGTATTCTGCTTCCAGAAAACAAACACTAGTCTAGTTTTCCAGTTTCTGAATATCTTTATTATATAGACAAAATAAATTTCATCAGAAACAGCCCCTTAAAATGAAAAAAATCAAAACCTTGTTCCAAAACTGGTGAAGTACTTAATTTTAATTATTTCAAAACTCTTCCAGATTGATAAAAGTCTTAATGAACCTTATTTCATTGGAAGAGGTGTGCCTTTGACAGACGTTTCCTGAGCTGCTCTCTCCTGAGCTGTGATGTGCTAGAAACTGGGTTTTGAACTGCCTGTAACCAAAATGCTGAGTCCAACTGAACTGCAACAGCTCACACCCTATACCCAGCCCTTTACACATGCTTTATATAAAAAAAAACAACCAAAGACGAACAAACCAACAGCACAGCAGCTTTCTTGGCTATACACCCGGGAGAAACGCCGCAAAATCCTGCCCCAGAAGCGCAGAGGCGGTCAGCAATTCTCAGAAAGACCCTGGAGATACGATGGCTGCTCCCAGCACGGCTGGCTAGCCCACCACCACGCAGCCCCTCACTACGCTGTCATTGCCCAGCAGCCTTTGGAGACGGTACCTGCAGCCACAAAGGGGGTTGGTTTGTTTTAGGAATGTCCCAGAACCAGACAAAACCACTGTTATTTTCACTTTAGCTGTTCTTTATTTTGACATCTACCTGCCCAAGAGAGAATACACACGCCTAGAAAGAGAGACTTAATTAGATTTCTTATTTCTGACAGCCACTAGTGCAATAATATTCTCTTCTCCCTACCTGCACAAGTCACAGAAAAAAAAAGATTGGAGGGCTCTGAAAAGATCAGAAGTCTGCTAAATTGTTCACAAGAACAGTATTGAAGTCCACCTGTGAAGAGTTGCGTTTCTTTATCGGACTGAATGACTTTCATCGGTCATTTTACTGGCCAGTGTAGAAGTACGTAAGTTAATGCACATGGGGAAAACCCCCACCAAACACACACAAAACTTGTTCCACCACCATTCCTCTGACTGTTACTAATTAGTGATGGGATTTTGGGGTTATGATAGGTAATTTCATGGATCTATCATTTCACTGATTAATAGTAATCAAATCAGATGGTTAAATACTAGGAATTATTAGGAGAGGAGTAGAGAACAAGACAGATGATATCATGACCCTGACAAATAAATCCATAGTTTTCCGGTGTCTCAGGTATTGTGTTTTACACTTGCCTCCAGTTCTGAAAAAGTAAAAAGAAGACTGTAAAACCAGGAAACATTCTAAGAAGATCATGAAAAATCACTTTTGTGTAAAGAATAGCTAAATAAGCTGTGTGTCTTCAGTCTGCAGAATATAATAATGCATAGAGACATTACTGGCATGAGTGTTTAGGAAATGACTGTTCACTCTTTTTTCCATTCCAAGAGCTCAGGAGCAAGGAGGAGCTGGACTAAACACAGAGGAGGTGGTGCCTCTTCATTCCCTGGGTAGCAAATTGCAAGAGCCCCTAGAAGGGCCACGCCTGATTCAGAAAGTCTCCACACCGACTACTGTTGGAAGCCAAGAGAGTGGGGAGGGAGGGCAGGTGCATGTATGTCTACCCTACTGCTCTCTAGGGCATCTATTTCTCTCAAATGCAGATGCAAGATACTAGGCAAGAGAGACCTTCCCCAGAGGCTTAGACATTCACATCAGGTAAATAAAAGATCTCCGTGCCATTCACAAGAGAAATTAATAAAGTGTTCAAATTAAAGAAAAAAAACCAGAGAAACCATTTTGTATTTTTCAGCCCTAGATAGATCACAAAGCATTCCTAAAGATATACAGCCAAAGTTACCTTCCAAGATAGGACTATTTATTTTGCCCATATGAGAACAATGCACCTCCTTGTCCTCTGCTCAGCAAGTCCCAGCACTGAAGGAACCTCCTGCTTTCACTCCCCACCTTTATACACTGCAGCTATGAGCTGTGACCAACCAAAGCTGAAAAGCACCATCCTAAAGAAGTGCTTTGTCGTCAGGCCTCTGCCTCCCCTTCCCAACTCTCTAAAATCCTGCTCACAGATGAAAAACATTTAGTCTACAGTGTCATCACACAAACCGCCTCACCTGAGAAAAGCACTTGCTTTGGTTGTGGTACTGTTGGGAGCTCCTCTCAGCTCCTGCTGAGGAGGAGGTATGTCCTCTACCTCATACGTCATCCTCATCATTTTTGAAGACAAGTCTTTATCAGAACATGTCTTCAGCAACCGGAAATTTAAAGTCACAAGTTTCAAAACAGATTTAGCAAAACAGTAGCTAGAATTAACAGAGAAAAAAATCTGTGGAGATTTCTAATAAAGAATGATCTAGGAGAGATTTTTGGTCACTAGATTGTTTTAACCTATTCCTTTCAGTTCCACTTAATCTAAATCCAATTAAATAATTGTACATATCTTTTATATAAAACTGCTGCTAATCTAACAAGCATCAATGACTTGTGAACCTCTGCTACTTGTATTTAATTGTTCTGCTCCTTTAATAATGCCATAGTGATAAAGAAGAACAGAAAATAAAATTTGAATAATTAATTAATGTGTCTGGGAAGCAGAACAGCTTAAATTTGTGAGTGTATATATGCTGATATTTCCTGACATCTTATTCAAAAATGATGCTATACTAAAAATACTACCAAAAGAATATTGATTCAAGATGATGCGATAATCAGGAGCAGGTTATGAGTGAGGACACATCACAAATGTAGAACTTTCTGTAGTTGTAACTGCAAATAATTGAGATGTTCCATGGAAAAGGATTCCTTTAATATAAGAACAATGCAGCTTTAGAAGGTCATTTTGAGTGTGGGTTTGTTTTTTTTTTATTTGAGGGGTGGGCGGCTTAAAACAATGTCACATCTCTGCAGACTCATTGGAAAAAGTTTCTTTAATCTGCATAGAAGAAAACATCAAGCTCACAATTGAGTAGGAATAGGCGACATTTTGATCTAGGTAATATGAGAATATATAAAACAGAAATTGAGCTATTTTAGATGTGCAGCAGTGTATATAGGTTCAGAATTCTGCCCAACAACTTTCATTAAAATGAAGTCCTTCTCAAATGTGAAATATTACTAGGAAATAAGTAGAGGTGGCAATGAAAAGAACAGATGAACCTAGATATGCTTTAAGACAATTTACTTAGGCAGGTGTGCAGGTTAGAGAAACTCACAAAGAAACTCCTCCTGTAAAAATGTATATATTCACCTCGTTAACTGCCTGGGCTTCTCCATTCACACCTCTTTGGCCTTTGTTTTCCATTAATTCTAGTAAATGAGGTTATTTGTAGAAATGTCAAAGAAAAAAATGAATTTAAGCAAGAAGAATACCCCTGAAAAGCAAATTTGCAGTATTTCAAGCTCATTTGGGGATTTATACCAAGACGTGAATCCCACAAGCTGTGTTTAGAGCTTGGGA
This sequence comes from Phaethon aethereus, assembly GCF_964289735.1. Lineage (NCBI taxonomy): Eukaryota > Metazoa > Chordata > Aves > Phaethontiformes > Phaethontidae > Phaethon > Phaethon aethereus. Next base: position 68,966,427 of record NC_138578.1, on the reverse strand, counting down.
GAGGGAGCGCTTTGGCAAGCTGTGCCTTCGGGAAGAGCACAGCATTTTCCAGCCATGTGCATCTTTCCTCGCACACTGCAATTTTCACAAAACTCATCAAACCTCCTGCCGAAAGTAAAATGACTGAATTCAAGTTTTAATGTAGATATCTTGTACATTTCCATCGCATCGTATTTACATTGAAAAAGTCACGAGCTGAACTTTGTAAAACAGTAGATCCAGTGTGGTGAATCATCATGTTGTTGGCGAATAATGTTTACACATGAATACACTGAGCTTTCCTCAGTTGTGTTTTAATACAAACCTTGGGATTACGTCTAGGTGGCACTCTGTCTGCTGAACCACAATCAGCTGCAATAAAGAGAAGTACACTCATTTATTCCCAGGACCTTTCAGTTAAGCCATCGTTCTATAAGGAACAAATAAGCATTTTCACAAGCATATCTGCAATCTACTCCATTCTGCAAATTTTTCGGCTTAGTTCTCCATGGTCCTGGCAGCTACAACCTCCCAAGTAGAGTGGTTCAGGCAGCCCTAAAGCAAGTCCTAAGGAATGGGATTACTGAAAAGATGTTCCTGTTTGGTTTTTTTTTAACTCTATTTGCACTACAAATTATTATGAATTTTCAGTGTTTCCCTGCCACTCATTATTGTGATGTCCAAACATCTGGATACAGGCAATACACGTTGACCTGGCTGGCTGCTGCAGTTTTCCAGTAAAATCACACTGTTAAGGTGGGCAGCCAGTCCCATATGATTGTGTTAGTATTACTATTATTACTTAGTATTACTATTATTACCATTACCATTACCATTACCATTACCAATTATTATTATTTTACTGCCCAATATCAGGACCTCTCTATTCTCTGTAACTGACTTCTTTCTTTAGTTTGCAGCTGCTGCAAATGAAACACCTGCAATCGTTGTGGATAACTATTGGAAAACACATTTGAAGTCAAAAGTCCCACAAAATCTGTATGTAGTAAAAATTCTTCAGAGGACTGCAATAAGCATCACTTTTTGCACAATCATTGTGATTCTCTGTAGGCTACACCCGCAAGCTAAAATCTAGCTATACACAGTCCATAAGATCATTTGGTTATATCAAAGATGATTGCAACCTGGAGCCAATTCTGGAGAAGTGTCCAACAGATGAACTATGCAAATAAGCCTTGTTTTCCACAAAGAGCCTTTCTGCTGTCGACTCTATTTACTGTCACTGTAACATTATCCATCATGCCATAGAAAGTGCCAGACATAAAAATAAAGTGGAAATCTATAAAACTGGTTTTAAGCCAGTAAAAAATGTCAATTTCATGGCAGTCTTTATTAATCCTATTAACTGCACTACTTTGGAATCCATAGGATTTCATAAGACTCGTAATGCAAGCAGTATTTGGATAAAAGAAGGCACACAGAAATCCCATGTAGGCATACACAGAGAAACTTGAAGAAACAACTCAATGGCTGACATCCAGTTATGTCATGTCAGTAATGTCAAAGGTGATAAGATTGAGAAGGCTATGCAGTCTTATTAAGCTGGTTATCTTCTCTGTGGTGCCACCACGGGAAATCTTAATGTTGCAGTTTAGAGACGTAGCTTCATACAGTTGACTTGAACAATATCCTCTCCCTCACTTTATGGGCTGAGCTGTCGTGTTGATCTCTGTCTCCCTCCATGTATCATGCCACACCTCTCTTCTTAAAGAAAAAATTGTGTTTTCATCAGGGGAGATCTAATACAGTGAATCACACGTAATTGCAAGAGCATTGTACAAAATGTGTGAAACACATTCTGAAATATTTTTCCTACTATCATAACCACTCTTAACTTTTTGCTTTATGCATTATATTCAGAATTACTATTTTTCCTGAATAATTGTGCTACATGCATAACTGGCCTAGAGTGTGTAGAATTAAATATTTTACAATAAGAAATTCTAAAGGAAAAGAAAAAAAATATTCTCTCTCTTCAGCAATGTGCTTAGCTCTAAGCACGTACAATAAACTGAATGTCTGACTGTGAACCTTCTTTCCCTCTGGGGAACATTTGTGCACATAAGTAACCCCATTTAGTTGCACTGGGAGAAGCACACGAAAGATTCCAAAGGCAAACGTCGGAGGAGAGCTGTTCAGCTGGAGCTGCACGTGAGAGGCCAGGCTGTGAACTGTGGTTTATTAATTCATTTTGGCAATGTGACCCAATAAGTGCAAAATAACAATAATGTGAAATACAGCACACAAAATGTGACTAAGAGCAATTATGTTAACTGTGAGTCTAATCTCGAAGAAAGCAGCAATGAGGGATGCTCAGCATCCCAGGACATGTGTGGTTAACCTCAGCTAACTGGGTTACTCTCCCTGTGCTCTCTGTTACGTCGATGGGGAAAGATAAGCTCACTCAGACCATTATTCTAGAGCAAAACCCCAACTTTACTTACTTTTACTTACTCCTTAGGACTCTCTGCGTCCATCTCTCTCTCACACGTTCCAGGAGGATGGTTAGTGTCTTAGAAATGTGTCTCTTGTAAATACCTGTCTTAGAACTGTGGCTGAAAGTAAACTCCACTACATAAATTAATCTAAGTGAGGTATGAATTTACATGTTGAATGCCAAGATATAACATACAGATTGCCACCAACAAAGCAAAAGAGGGTGCAAATGAAGCACATATTCAGTGGCTTTGCTTGTTGGCAAATAACAAACAGATGTAGAAATCGATATCTGCTACATTGGGGAAGTTCAAAATAATTACTATCAGCACAGGGAAGAGGGCCAGGGCCCAGGAGGGAGGTTGTCACAGGCTGCCCATGGCCGTCCAGTGCCAGCACTGCCCTGAGCTGGGATTTGGCCTGGGCCAGCCAGTGCTGCCCCACACCGTGCCCAGGCAATGCTGCGGGGGAACCTGAAGCCCAGGAAGGGTACCCAGAGGCCACCCTATTCTGCAGTGGTCAACGTGCCAGCCGTGCAGACAGGTTACGTCAGGCTGTTTGCCCTGAGGGGCAGACGATAAGCTGTGTCCCACTTTATGCAATGCTATAAAAACAGCCTGTCTTGACAAGACTGCGGCACGGCTGCTTAATGTGATCTTAATTTGCACCCCCATGCCCATCTCCACAGGCAATATAGATTCCTGTTTCAACATTGCTATAGACAGGTTTACAACCAACATGAAATAAAAACACCTAATACCTCAGTCCTGCCCTTGGCACAGGCCTTTTTTTTTTTTTAGTATAGTGACTGAATTATTCCCTTATCCATGATATATTCCTATTAATAACATTCTGCTCTGACTAACAAACAGCTTTATTTTATTGCCATGATTTCTGGCTTTCTCAGTCTTTAAAAATATGAACTGAAACACTCACTCCAGGAGTGGTCAAAAAATATTGCTACTTCCATACGATATTGCAGGTAGTAAATCTTTTCACATATGAAAATTAATCCCTTTGCTTGTTTAGAGAGACACATTGCAAAATAAAATCACAACTGTAAGTGATAAGAAGATCTCCACAATTGATATCCCTGCCTGCTTTCAACTGATACCTGCTGCAAGGAAATCTGCTGCTTTCATAGAAATATCAACCACAGTGGAGATGACATTGCTGGGATGCAGCACATCAGCAAAGAGAGCAGAGAGAATCTTCATTAACAGCATCTCAATTAGATGGATATGAAGGGTTGATCCTGGGCATATCGACTTCATTTGTGGTGTTTGCTCTGTACGGGCTTCAGGGAGAAAGGCAAGTCCAGCCCGAAGCCTCAGTTGCTGACAACAGTTCTGCTCTCCTAACGGAGCAGAACTTTCTCTGAGGAGGCAAAGCTTGTCTGGGCGAGGACTTCCTTGAATCTTAGTCTGAGACCATCAAGAGACCTAAAAGTCTCTAAGGTCTACAATAAACACCAACACATTCAGTTTCAAGTGCAAGGTGTAAATCTTTCCATCTGCTTTTTCTAACAGGAACACAAAATAATAATCACATTTAAAGGAAGAAAAGAAAAATCCCCACATACTTTACAGCCCACGTATATCTAACTGAAGTACTCAGACACTGTGGCAGTAATGGTGATAGAAACTTAGCGAAGCCAGAGGGGCTGCAGCTCAGGGCCAGGCAGTGTTCATGGGTCCATGGCCGCACAACCAGCATCCTGAGACACTTTCCCAGGTGGCTGGGGATATCTCCTGCCCTGAGAAGCCCTTACACATTGGGCAGACTTCCTTCCTTGAGCCAGGACAGATTGTCTAAGTTTACTAGTCAAGCTCAGAAAATGATGCCTTCGGAGGAACCGGTCATGTTGAGGTTTATAATAGTTTGATCACATTCTAAAAACCTTAAAAATTATCCTCCTAGTTTCCTCTGCAGCACCATCACCATTGCTTTGTGTGATAGGATTGACTACTTGGGCAAATGAAGGTGACAAATCAAACCTAGGAGTACCAGATGTCCTCTGCTGTATTCCTGGTGACCACCTCTTAGAAAGGGATTTGCACTAAGTGAGTTTATACGGCTCCAAAGAGAAGATAATCTATGCAAGGCAAAAAAAAACCCCAAACCACCAGAAAAAAAACACCCACCTCAATTTGCAGTAGTTTAATCAAGTTGTGAAGGAACAGAGGGTCCTTTATAAAAAATAAACCATCTGCATTTTGTAGCTTTCAGGAAAGTGGATACGTAGTGTGCTAATAGGGAGATGGATGCTGGCAGCCTCAGTCCCACCTCCCGAGTCACCAGCTCTCCATCCCGCAGGATGTTCTTGGCTTTGCTCTTCTGTTGTCCAAGTATGACCCCAGTTTAGATGTCTTACAGGAACAAGCGAGTTAAGTGGGACCTGATCAGTTCTCTACCCACTTGAGAAGGCCGATTGACAAAATTGCATCATACTACGCGAGCCAAAGAAAAGTAATCATTTTTTGCGAAGCTGAAACTTACCATCAGGAAAGGAAATAAAAGAGAAGAAAGCAAAGCAAGCTATCACAGAAAGTGTTTCACTGCCATGGCCAGTTGAGCTTAAGGCCATGCATGCTTTCACTGGTTTGGTATGTTCCGAAGGAGGAAGAAGTTTTCAAGTTTGTCCTGCTCACCGTGTGACCCGGCGCAGGCTGCTCCACCCTGCCTCACAGCGGTGCAGAGCCTGCCAAGCCTGCTGCTGAGATTCCCTCACCGCCTCCTCCGGCACCGAGCGCACAGCGTAGCTACCCGGTTTCTCTCCTCCGTGGGTTGTCAGCACCATGATAAAGTGTTCTGGGGGTTCGTTTTTTTTTTTCTTCTTTTTCTCTGTATTCTGAGTTACTTCCCATTTTTCCTTAGGGGATATATAAATCCAATCTTAACAGTTTATTCCTCAAGCACGAGGGACTACCAGATAAAATAACGCAAGCTAAGGAATGTAGGCCAAGTATGTGTCCCAATAGTCAAAGTGAGTTTCACCATGGACTGCAAAGGGACTCAGACTTGGCCCTATTTCTGCAGATATGGAAAACATTAGTGAAGCTTTAGAACATGCCTGGGGCTCTGTCCTAGCCTCTGTTGAGCAGCTATAGGAAAAATGTAGGAAACATAAATTTCTCCTCTGCTCATGAGCCAGGGCGAGAGACTTGTCCAACGAAGCATCTGTGACAGCACCTTTTGAAAGTGCCATACATTTCCAAGCTATCAAAGATATATCCGAGATATAAAATGCATGCAACCCCCAGCAGCAGTTACAGCCAGTAGGGAAAGGTGGGCTCCTTGTGGAGGAGCACGACACATCCCAAAAGGGGCTGCAGCCAAGACACACAGTCCTGGTGGGAGCTGACAGTATCTCCAAGGCAGAGGAAACATTAGGCTGTGCTCTTGTTCTGTACCGCTGTACGAGCTAAGCAGGTTTAGCTCATGCTTCATAATTACCAGAAGTGATTTATTCTCTCGCTATCATCACAAAAGCTTAATCAAGAGAAAGGTCATAAAAAAGGTCCAGACTTTTACACATTGCAAAAGTCTGGTTTGGATATTCTGCTGCGTATTAGGAGTGGAGCTTCTTTGCTCCATAGTTTGAGCAGAAATGGACTTGGCAAAGGAGAGGATCTAATCAACTTCATTTGTACTTTGCCTTCTCTCAGAGAAACTGAGAACATATGTCAAATCAAGCAACCACAGAAGTGTCCAGGGTCATGGTTTTCATTTTTCTGGAAAAATAGAACAGATGGAAGGCCAAGTAACCACATTTATTCATTGTATGTGACTTTCGATCATGGGTGTGTAAGAGGTTAAACATTGTCTTCCTCCTGTTGTTTGCCAGTTCAAGTTTAAGAAGTTTGCTGTGGAATTATTCTTAAAGAACTGTGCATAAGACTGACAAAACCAGCTAAGCAATAGGAAAAAAAACCCCACTGCAGAGTGTTTGGGCATGTAACTGCAGTAACTGCAAGACTTAAGGAAGATGAGAATTACTATGGTGTAATGCAATTTTGCTATGGGAGGGAGGTTAAAATCTCTCCATACGGTTTGGTCTTATTTTAGAGAGTGATGCACATAGACACTGTAATTTCATACACACCAAGTGAAAAGGGTGATTTCTGCATAACAATATGTCATTTCCTTCTATCCCAGGCTGTTCTGTATTCTGACCATTCTGGAATGACCTTTCTGGTGCTGAAATCAAGCAGCTCCCTGATAGCGCGTGCAAAGGGTTTAGCTATGTTTGGTGTTCAATATAAAGACCCAGGCGTGTCATTTTGCCATGGCAAATTTAGAGCGAAAGAATGGATTAGTCATGGCAAAAATGCTAAGTACAGATGAAACTCGGCAAAAGCTACGGGCTTGTTTTCTAATGGCTTGGTGAGTGTTGTGCCATTCTATTTATCAGAGAGAGTTTTACTGATGATTGGTTTTCTGTTGTTTGTGGTTTTAAATATGAGGGTAGCTAAGAATGTGATGGATGAGGCAGTGCTGGAACTGAAGGGGAACAAAGACCGCTGTAAAATTAGTGTCTTTCTGTAAAGATAAAAAGATTAATAATATAAGATTTATTATTTACATCCATATTGCCTCAAAATTTTAGCCAGGGACCAGGAGTTCATAACGCTTTGTGATGGACATGGCCAAGATCATCAAAAGCTTAGAAATTAGGATTAAGATGAGAGGGAGCACCTGGCTTTAGGCAGATAGCCACAGGATTATGAAGAAGCAGTGGAATGGGCCCTGTTCCTCAGAAGCATTTCCAGCAGACCAGCAGTCTGCTCTTCAAAAAGCTTGGGTGGCACAGAAAGGGAAAACAAGAAGGAAGGTTTTGAAGGAGAATAACTAAGTAAAATGCTGTGAATGTTTCTAGCTCAGAGCATGAATTAGTCAAAACCAACTCCAAATATATGCAAACCACAGTTAGTGATTTCCAGCACGGGACCCAGGACATGGCATGGCCTGAGCCCTGAGCAGCCATGATTGCCTTCAGCTCATGTGAGGGAAGAGTTATTTTTGTCTTCCTGGATGAAGGTCAAGACTCTCCAAGACAAGTGACACTGGGATCAGTGAACCCATCGTGTTTAGCATTGTGAATAAGTGCAAGACTCCCATTTTCCTGCTGTGAAGTTTGCTTTCTATTTGTGACATCCACACCCAAAGCAAACTCTGTGAAGTTCATGGAGTTATGCAGTGTAACTTTGCTCTGGGAGATTCAAGTAAAATGCTTGATATTTGTGAAGTTTCTATGTTCAACACTTCTGTTTGTCTTTGGTTTTGGATTTTTTCCTAAAAAGAACTTTGATTCTCAGGCTGAGATTTTAAACACACAGAAGTCTGGAAATTCTAAGTTACTGTTACCACAGCAACCAGAATTATAAATACCAATTAAAGACTGTAGGTGTAACAACCACACAGAGTAACACCAATTTCTACAGAAGGAGTCTCCATTCTGGCTAATAAGAATCTTCTATTGAGTTTTTGTAGTTTTATGTGAATAGAAACAGATATGCAAATAATGACCCTTCTCCAAACCAAAAGCTTCCCAATTAAATTATTGTATAAAGTTTTAACTGTAGAATTTTCTACTTTTCTTGCTACATTATCCATGATTTTGGATTTAGCAGAAAATAGTCCCTTTCCCCAAATCCTGGAAATCTAAACATAAAAAAAAAATTTCATATTGAATATTAAATTATTGTATAAAGTTTTAACTGTAGAATTTTCTACTTTTCTTGCTACATTATCCATGATTTTGGACTTAGCAGAAAATAGTCCCTTTCCCCAAATCCTGGAAATCTAAACATAAAAAAAAAAATTCATATTGAATATTAAACATTGAGATAATATGGATTCTAATTACCTGTGGTTCAGTTCTACAAATCTGATTGAAGAGCTTGTGTAGCACCAAAACTTTGGAAACTTTGGATTCTCCTTAGAGCATAGTCTTATATATAAGAGCATGCTAACACTGGATTGATTAATTTGTTTTATAGTGGTTGTTATCAATTTATCATCCTATACTTACAACTGGTAGACAGTTATGATTAAAAAAGAAGACTTCTCTCTCAAAAATTGGAATACAATTTTTTGACAAAGAAACTGCACGGACAGGGCTCGTCTTACTGTCCCTCTCCACTGACCATGAAAGGGGCTGGCTGACAGGCTGGGTCCAGAAGCCTAACTTTTACTCACTAAATTTAGGTGAGATTAATTCCTTTCTTTAAGGAGAATGCACTACTTTTCTTCTACCATTGGAAGCAAGGTCTGCTTGAAACTGATCTGTGAGACTGGCCTTTGTGCAACCCCAGGAGAGCAGATGGGCTTTAAAGAAAGATGGAGCCACTGGGACATTATGAGAACCCTGAGAAGTGGGCATTTGAAGTTACCATTGCCAGCCCTATAAAATGGGAAGGAAAAAAATTATTTTTGATTTTCAGGACCTTTAAGCTAACAACATGGTCAAGACAGGCATCACAGAAGTGGTGTGCACATGAAGAGGTGACACACTAGGAATCACCTAGATCGCTCCAGAGGGTGTGACATCCCCAAACAACGCCTTGCAGGTTACTCAGGCCACATAGTGCGGTAGCAGCTTATACTGCTTCATTTTGTCTGTGTATATACATTTAATTTCATGTGTACATACATGCCACCACTGAGCAGTTAAAGCTGCTGAAAATGATGGGCCTCGCTGTAATAGTTTTAAGTTTTACTCTGTCATAACTGAAGGAGAAAAAGTGGTTTTTAAATGGGGAGCAGTGATAAATAATGAATGTTAACATTTCAAAGGAAATTATTAATCAGTCAGAGGAAGGAATGTTTCTAGGTTTCAAGCACAAAATATTAATAGATTTCAAGGCCAGGAATGTACTTCTGAAAATGATGGGTTTTGGCATCCCCCAAAATTTCACCCAAATTGTCATTTCAAAATGTTTTTGTCTTTTTTTACCATGCATTGATACAGGAAATCAAAACTTTGTAAAATAACTGCAGTTATATAAATTTCTCTGATATTCAGCCACTGCTGCTTGGCTTTATGGATCATCACATCTACTCTGTTTCTAGTAACGTGTTTATACTTCTTGGGGAAACATTTGTGCCTCCTAATCAAATAAATCTAATAGAATCAATTTCACATGCAAATCACAGGAATGATGGAAGATGTTTCACTTCGAAACCATTTGAACTCTTAAGTCTCCATGCACCAAGATGCCAGTCTGTGTTTTGAAGTATCGCTCCTGAGATTCCAAAAAGGTGGATATTTAGGAGTATTCAACTGCTGGCAGTTTCACCTGTTACTGATTGGAAACATCATTTGCTCTGAGTCCCCTTTTTGGGGTTACCTTGGAGTACAGGAAAATCACACGAACAAAAACGCATGCAGACACTAGACATGCAAACACATAGAGAGAGGCTGTAAGATAACCCTCACACTGTTTTTAGCCTGTGCCCATGTTTTATCTCTCCCATCAGCTATACTTTTCCTCTCACACAGACACACACCTGAGGATAGGAGTCATCTCACTTATCTTAATTCATCTAAAAATTGTCTAGTCTAAACTGGTTATCTAGGTTCCCTCTAGAGTCTGTGCAGGGGAAAAAAGCGAGAGGTAGGCACATCCAGAGGGCAATTCACTCACCTGCCTTAGACACTCAGGATGGCATGAATCAGTCTTTAAAAATGCTCTTCTCTCTCCTTTGGCAGCAGATGGAACATAGACAACCTGCCTGGAGAAGATAATTAACTGATAAAGTTAAGTAAGGTGATTCCCACTCCATATATAGTGGGAATATTCTGGTTTTGGAGACTGTGTTGTCCTTTGTTGGGATCTATCATGCTAGTGGAAGAGACAAATCTTTCACTAAGACAAACAAGCAGGCCGGTTGGAATCTAATCTGAGTTCAGGTTGCACCTTTTTGCTAGTGAGAAAGTGTTTGGAAAGCATCCTCAAATTTTCATGCACCAACATGTTTCACCCTTCAGGTTAGAACTGGAAGTGGTGAAATAGTACAAGAAAATCAACCTTGGCTTTGCTGCAATGCAGCTCCCATGAGATTTCTTCCCAGGTTGAAAAAGTAAAGGATGTTGGAATAGTTCAATCAAATTCTGGGCAACTGTCCACACTTTGGGGTGCAGCAAACAGAGCAGAACACCTGTGAGATTCTTCATGGTCGTCTTCTTCAAAGTCTGCCTAAACATTTTTTGAAACTGCAGACTAGTATAGTATACAGCAGACCAGCTACAACGCAAGATAGGGCATATAGAGAACACAAGGCTCAGTGCATTAACTCTCTGTGTAATTCATGGACTCAGTCATTATTTACTATAGCTCTAAAGTGGCTTCCAATAGCCCCCTCAGGAATTAGCACTCGCTCTGTGCTCGTGGTAGTAGCATTCATCCAGTTAAAGCCCAATATACTTCTCACAGAAGATGAAGCAGAGTGTTATGGAGATGAAGAGTTGTTTAATACATGGCCCCACGCTGCACACTATTCAAACACTTTCTGGAGAGAGGACTGCTCCTTTCCTCCTGCAATTCCAGGCAGCCCTCTGTACCAGGTAGCTAAACACACTGCAGCAACAGCACGGAGGTATAAAGGTCAAAATCTCCACGAGCCTTGAGTGCCCTTTCTAAGACACCTAACAACTGGTATTTTCAGAAGGCACAGCACTATATAGCATTTGCCATGTAAAAGGAACAGATTTTGTCAATTTAACTTGTGATAGTGAGTCCACAGAACTTCCAGAAAGCAGATCACAGGTGCTTTATCTTGTCTAAGAGGTTAGAAAATGGGACAAAAGAAAAATAGTTTTCTTTTTTAAATTCATGAGCTACTGTAAAAAGTTTGGTTTTAATGTATTTCCTAGCATGAAAAGAGAATGTAATGGAAGAGACAGAGGTTTCTTCATATCAGTAGATAAATGCCTTAATTGCAAGTCTTTCCTCCTACTGTAGTTTACGCTTTGTTTCCCATTTCTACTAAGGTCCTACAGAAAACATTTCATTAAAAAACCTTTTAGCTTTCATTCCTTACACTATTCAGTGTATTTTAAATGGGAAGCTGGCGAAGGGTTCAAGACCTCACCTATAATCTTTTGCAATTTTGCTCCACAAAGCTTCATGAAAATACAGTCTTGCAGATGTTGTTTCTTTTTTCTTACATGTCTCCCTTTCCAGCCAGAGAAGATGCTCTCAATGGGACTATCTAGATTCACAAAATTCTTTCATCATCATTTTCTTCTTTCACTCTTCAAAATCCTTCAATAATTCATCTTGTCCTTCTCCTAGATTCAGTACAATCTAGACTTTGCCTCAGTAGGCTAGGAAAAATCCTTCTTAATTTAAGATTGAAAGTAAAGTTTCTCAAGACAATTGGTTAGGGAGTCAGAGCCATCAGTGCTGCAATTTAATATCAGTGCTCCCTTTAAATAAATTGTCATTACAGCTTTTGGGTTACAAGGTTCAGAGTGAGCTGTACAGTTCACATTGTCCAATTACCTTAACTTGAATTAAATAAAATCCTCAAATTTTATAAAACTGTAAAAGTTGTAAGGTGCAACTTAAATGTGCAAAGGCTGCCTTGTCCCATTCTGATGCGAAAGCTCTTGGACTGATGGTCAGCTCTGTTTTGTAGGGGAAGAGGACTATGCTTAATGAGAAGTGGGGTATCCATGGCATACTTTGGTCACTTCTCTATTAACAAAGCCAGCCTATACCCTAAGGTATTATCACTACCATCACTTATCACTTATCATCACTATCAATGACCCAATTGGAAGAAAAGCTGGAAACGGATTTCCAGCTTCAGTTCTATTTTCTAAAGAAAGGACATTTCTAGCCTCTTTCTTTGTGATTAAAGCCTTCGACGTGCAAGCTGCTAGAAAACTGATGTAACCAGATTGTCAGGATGGAAAGAAACAAGCAGCTGGGATCCCCATCTGCTGCAATAAGGAGCTAAGCTAAAAATCCTCCCAGCATACTCATCTGAGGTAAAATGAGTCAATAAAACTGTATTTTTATCCATAGAAGCACCCTACAAATTCCTTCCTTTTCTTCTACTTCCCTGCACCCTACCCCTTTACATCACACTTAAACCAGTATCATCCGATATGGTCAGGGTTTTTAGCCAAGTCCACAGTCTGGTATAGGAACAAAATCCATAGCCTGTAATTTATGTTCAATGTCAAGGGCATAATTTGCCTCATTGTCTTCAACAATGTGACACACAAATGTGTCAATTGTGGTGCTCCCTCTGACCTGTCGATAGTGCCTACAATTGCCACTCCAATATGATGGAGTCACTGGTGTCACTGAAGCGACATTAGGCATTTGGCGCAGCCTCTTTATCTCGAACGGCAGTCAGCAGTATAAATAAACAGTAACATACCAGTTCCGCTGCCTGTGACTCCAGAAGCTGAGAAATAGGGAATACTATTTTAAACAATAGTTTAAAACATGATAAAAGAAAAGATTGATTCAGATCAAAGATGTCATTTCATTTTATGCTGGGAAAAAAACAAAACCAGATGGGAATTGAGAGTTATAGATATGTATAATTTAAAAAAATGGTGACTCTTAATATTTAATATCAATAAAGTTGAAACTAAAGTCATGTGGCTTTTCTGCCTTTGTTATTTTTAATTACTTTCCTTTTTAATATAAATAATACATTTAGTTTCTCTTCCTGGTCTTCTAAATTATTTGTCTTTTTATATATTTTTTTTTATTCTATTGCCTCTATTTTAGTTTTTATCTTATTTTTCCTAACTGAAATGTTTTATTCTGTAGAGTATAAACTATTTCTGCCTTTCTACTTCTTGACCTTGTTTTGATGTTCTTTCTGTCTTCTTTATTTCTTCTGTATTTCCACCCTCATTTTTTGAATATTTGAAACTGCAACAAAACTCAGGGGATGCCCTCTTACTTAAAATATTCAACTTCAATTTTTTTTTACAGAATGGAAGCTTAGAATGGAAAATATTTCTGTTCATAGAACTTTAAATTTAATTAAGAATTTTAAGATATTAACCATAACTATCATTTGATTGCTCTATATGCTTGTGTAAGGGTTACATCAAAATGTTTATGACAGAGACAAAATACTAAATTTTGTCCAGGGAAAACAATTTATGATGCAAAGCCTTACTGTTTTAACGCAGAAAGCGTTTTAATTGCACTAGTTGTAAAGTCCAAAGACCCTCCCCCTGCTCCTTCAATCTCAAAACAATTTTTCTATATCTTTTGTAACCAGAGAAAAGCAGAGAAAGAACACAAGGTAGAAACAAGGAAGGGAAGTGGGCACAGTGTGCAGCTTCAGGGTACATACACCTTTGTGCAAACAGACAAAAGAAAACCAAGGTGCCTGAGGCATCCTGTTTTGAGCAGTCTTGGCTACAATGGTATTCTGCTTTGTTTGACAAAAAAATGATAATTATTCACATGTATTCTCTCATCAGCGTACTGGATGTTGTCAACACCTCACAACAGACTCGGACCATGTCCCTAAGATTGTGGCATTGTGGCTGTGTAAGTTCATAAACATCAGGCTAACATAGTTCCACAGAGGATGCATAGACCTTGATGCCACGATTTCAAAAGGTTTTTCAAAGGACAGGTACATTTCTGCTCTTTCATATATTTCTCATGACGATTGTCCCATGGGGCTCGGTTAGATATGGGGCTGTTTTTTCCCCCGCATCTAACTGCTTCAGCTACACACCTTCCTCAAGCACTTTGTCTTTGACCAGCGTTTAAGGATCAGCCCTTTGTCAGTGCTGAGGAAACGCGCCGGCAGGCAGCCCCTGTGTAAAGCCTTAGTACTACACGGTCTGGGTTTTGCCAGGCACCACCAGCAACATCCTCTCTCCAAAATCGCGACAGCTGGGGGGTAGTCGGGAGCCCTGCAGCAGCGTGCCTGTGTCTCCACCGCAGCACCATTTGTGGTATCACACAGCTACCAGCCACCAGCCCCTTGACCAGACCACAGCCAAGGAGCACGGCTGGAAGGACAAAACGACAAAAAAGAGGATCCCAAAGAGGCAGCATTACACCGTGGCTTATTGTCTATGGTCAAAACAAGTTTAAGGAGTATAAATAGGAAGCAGAACTCTCCTCTCTAGTGTTGATGGTGCACTGAGGGTTTTTTTTTTTTAAGTGCTCTTCAGATTTGGTGCATGAATTATCACCTCTAATAGCTGATAATTAAACCACTTCAGCAAAGCTGTGAAATAGAGAGGACTAGCAATAAAATCTCAATCTCACCTGGCAATTATTTTGAAACTATTCTCCAAATAACCACATAAATAAATCTGTCTATGTCACAGGCAATTCTCTGCAGACTGACTATTCCATAAATAAACATACACACAGATGCACACATCCATAGCCACATCTATATGTATAAGCTTCAGTGAAATATGGAATAGATCTTAAAATCAATTGCACAATCAAGGAGAAGAATATGACAAAACTAGAAACATACTCAATGACCTCTCTTGAACACTGTATAACTGCTCAAGAACACAATACAAAGGGTAGATAAAAAAGAGCTAATAAGCAGATATTTTTCATTTATAGAATCTGAAAAGCTATCTGGCAATCCTGCTCATTGTTCTGTTTTAGAAGTAAAACAAACTGTTCTAGGGACAAGTATCGATTTCACCATTAAAAGAAAACAACCTATTCATAAATATTAAGTGATGATATTATCTCTTTCCATGACTGTTTTCTTATAGGCAACAAAAGAAACATAATCCACATCCAGGGAAACAATAAATAGCTTTAGCAGCTACAGAATCTACTCATCCAACACATCTCTTAAATGGAAAACAGGAAGGACATTTTGGGAAGCTACCCCACTATGGAAAAAAGTAACAGCGTCCTATAAAGGACTGCAGTGCCACAGACAAAATTCTACAGATGTAGAAGGGACAACATTAAGTATTTCAAGCCTTCTGATCTGATGAAAAACGCCCTCTCTGTGTCTTATCTTCCAAAAAAGAAGGTTTTGTGCTCTATAGTTGAAGGATAAAACAAAAAACCTCACCTTATACAGTAGTGCGAGAACCTTTGTGTTAGGAAGCTTAACATTTAGAATCTTTTAATAAAAATGCAGGTTAGAGCTCAGAATTTCCCTGTACTCATCCTTTCTTAGAAACCAGGAGTTTTGGAGTCCTTTTAGGTAAGGAAGTAAAACACTGGAAAATTGTTGATGGTTGATAGTGAAGTTGTAACAGTGAATTAGTAATCAGGTCCAAAGACCTCTTTCAGTACCTTTACCCTCTTCTCAGAATTAAGCAATTTGCTTTATTATTCTAGTATTCAAAACCTGCTGACTTTCAAAAACAGTTGTGTGTATGGACATTTCAAGATGCACCTGAATTATGTTTCCACCTCCTCTTTCCAAGTATGATTGATAAAAAATTTTGCTTGTTTTCATTTACACAAAAGATGATGTCTTCCTGTAGCCACATAATCCAGGAACTGGAGCTGCAAGAAAAGCACTATGCGTAGAATTATGCAAAAAGAGACAGTGAAAGAGAAGTGGACACTAGGGACCCATGCAGCAGTAAATTAAGAGGGGAGAGAAAGATGTCCACTCTTAAAAACATGTTACCCACAGTTCAGAAACATCTGACAACACTTTATGGGGGGAAAACTTTATCATCAACCCTGGAAACACTAGTCACTACAGAACAGAGATGTGGTAGAATCAAGCCTACACAAAAGCTCGGTCCCAACTGGACGACGCTGTTTATAGAGGAAGGCCATTTGTCGCAGAATGAA
Organism: Phaethon aethereus; assembly: GCF_964289735.1. NCBI lineage: Eukaryota > Metazoa > Chordata > Aves > Phaethontiformes > Phaethontidae > Phaethon > Phaethon aethereus. Next base: position 68,950,195 of record NC_138578.1, on the reverse strand, counting down.
ACACAGACCTCCTTTGCCTCCACATGAGACTGCCCTCTCTCCTTGATGTGGTGCTACATATTTTTCCCCAGAAATACTTGAGACGATTTCTTTTTGCTACTTATAGGCATACAAAAATTGCCACAAGGCAAATTGTAGTGGGGAGTAGAATTGAGAAAGGAAGCAAAAAACGTGAGTGGGAATATGCATAGGCAGACAGAGAGATAAACTAGGATCACATTCGTTTCACTGATTTCTCTTGAGTTGTTCCTAATTTGCCCAGCAAGAATATCAGGCCCAACAATTCATAGCTATTATTTGATTCAGAAATGTCAGTGCAGAAGGGAACAGTGCCAGTGAATAAAGCATTTTCCCTAATGAATACATACATATCATTAGGATTGAACACTTTATTTTATAATCAGTACAGTCACTAAAATTAAATATAAAACCAAATGCTTTAGATAAAGCCATCATCACTTATGATAGTCATGTTTCATGCAGTAGCTTTCATTAGAGTGTAGGCAAGCAATGACTTTGTTTTTGCAGTATCAAAACCTCCCACTCTATAATCTACATCAGAATCAAGGGGATAGAATTTTTCAGAATTTCTCCAGAGCTGACAAGGAGCGAACAGCTGCAAGAACAGCAAACAAAGAATATTTCAGTTTTGAAAAGCTCTTGCAAATTTTTATTTATTATGAAAGGCATGTTTCAGATAAGTCCTAGTGCATCTGGAAGAAGTTTTTGACTGGAAAAATCATATTCTTATAGAGTTTGGATATATTTACACACTTTAAATCCAAAGTCATAATTCAGACATCTTCTTGTTCTTGTGAAGAATGAAGCAAATATGAGTTGTAAAGTTATGCAGCTTCTGAGGAATTTTTTGTCTGTGTGCAGAGGTTATGTCTGGGGGGTAAGCTCCAGCCTGTTTTCACTATATTACTTCTGTAACTTTGGTGCAAGAAGCAATATAGGGAAAACTATCTGGTGTTGTCTTTTAGTTGCTTTCTGACAAGCAGTCTGTCATTTAATTCACTTTCCTCTTTATCAAATGCTCTATCCATTTCACAGATTAATGGGTTTTATACCCATATTATTATTTTATATTACATGGTACTGTCTTAAACAATAGAAACTCAAAATTTAAAATAAAAAAGGATGAGGCAAAAAAAGAAAAAGAAAAAGCACTGAAAGAAAAAAATGTTCCAAAAAGGTCTACTGGTTTCTGTCCTGGTCTCAAAAGACCAAGCATACACAATGATGACAAAGTAACACTGTAAAACAAGGTACGTTAAACAAATCCCTGAAGCAATTTATGGCAAGAAAATATGACCTCAGATAAGCTGCGCTAATACAAAAATTAACTGCACTGGTAAATTAGACAGAGATGGATAGGTTTTATAGATGGAGCAGTGAAAATTGAGGTGGCTAGTGAAATGGCAAAGTCAGTCCAACGTAGGCTGTGAGAAGTTGCAGATGGATCTCACAACACTGACCGTCCATGGTTAAATATAAGATTAAATTCAATGCTGCTAAGTTCAGTGTACGTGAGAAAAACAATTTTAACTGCATGTATATTTCAAGAGCCTCTAAATTACTTAATAACCCTCAGGAAAGAGATTTTAGACTCATTGTGAATGCTCTCGGAAAATGTCAGTTCAGTGCCTAGTGATGGTTCAAAGAACAAACAGCATCATCTGAATTGTCAGAAGAGGAATAGAGAGCAAAGCAGAACAGAAAATATTATGCTGCTGCAGAAATCAATGGTGCACCCATTTTTTGAATCGTATGTGCAGTTTTGGTCCCACTATTACAAAAATGATAGAGTAGAGCTAGAAAAGGGCAATAAAAATCAGATTATTGAATGGCTTTTTTGGGAAGAGAGACTAAATAAGGTATGACTCTTCAAGCAATGAGTAAGGGGAAATACAATAGAGGTCTATAAAATCAGGTTTGCCAGAGAGAAGTTGCAGGGACAATATATATTGGCAACGTGTGCCATGGGTCATACAAAAATATTGTTAGACAGCAGGCTTAAACCATACAAAAGGAAGTACTTTTTCAAACAACACATAAATTGCAAAACTCATGGCCACAGGAAGTTCTGAAAGCCAAAAATATAAATTGGTGAGGGATTAGACTGCCTTTTAAATGCAGCAGTATGGGTGTGACCTCCAACTAAGTCCCCAGGCTGCTGATTGTTGGGAGGCAGGAAGGCAAGGCTGGAAAGCACAATTTCCAGTACGCTTTTTAAGATCAGAATATTCAGAGAATGATATTTTCCTTTCTGGCTTGCGAACAATAAAAAGCATTACTATGCATTTTCATTCTCTCTCTGGAAATACCACCTATTAAAAGATTTCTATTCTCTTTAAGGCAGAAAAGCTAAATAACTGGTTCTTTAGTTCTTTTTCAGGCTGAAACTGCCTTATGTTACTGCCTCTCACAGAAATGGATACAGGAGACAATGGGCCTTTTGGTTCCTAAGTTCTTGCTAAATATCAAAGAATCGCTTCCTCAATTTTTTTCAAACAAACACTGAAGTGAAAGTACACAGTGCATCGAAGTACAACTTTCTTAAAGTATAATGTTAAGAGTTTTCTTCCTTGTGATGTCAGCTTTGCCAGTTTTTTATGACTTACAGAAGCTTTGTATCAGTCACAGAAAACATATCTGAGCTGTGTAACTCAAAATGTTCTGGCATTATACACCAGATCAGTCTAAACTCAAGAGCTAGAGAAAAGAACAGCAAAAAAGAATAATATCTTCCTTAATGGTATCATCAGGTAGTTTTACTTCAAGGGCCCTGTAATGTCTTGTTTTTGTCTGACATAAAGTTGCATAGCCAGAAATAACTTCAGAAATGTTGTCAGAAAAAAATATTTTTTTAGCTTTCCTGTTACCAAAAGAACAAGAACTTTCTTATGATTTATATTTCGATTTCTGGGACTATATGGTACTGCCTATGCTGTTTGTAGCATCTGCCATTTCTTTAGTGTTCTCAATATACTGATCTTGATGGAGACCATAATGGATCCTAACTGTGCTTCTGCAATAAATATGTCCTACTAGCTATCTGCTGTACGTTGAGCTTCCCTGCTTTAGGATCTCATTTCCAAGTCCAGCAGTTACAGAGTCTGGACACCAACCCAGCCGAGTGTCCTGTGTGCAGCAAGTCTGGAGAGCTCATTAGGCAAAGCTTGCAGGGAAACCGTTAGAAGGAGGCAGAGATAACTGTCTGAAAAAGTATTTATTTCTGGGCTGTGGTGGGAATGCAGTCTCTTTTAGCTGCCGAGTTGTTTACACAGGTCTACATGTAAATAAATTGTGTTAACTGAGGAAAATGTATACTGAAAGGCTGTTATTCTTAGAAGCCATCTTTATATTTTAAAGTTTTGTTTTTAATCTAATAATCAACAAGAAACAAGATTTTTTTTTCTTTTTTCTTTTTTCCTTTTTTCTTTCTTTTCCTTTTTTTTCTTTTTTTTCCTTTAAATACAGCTTGCAGAGGTGGAGGTACTGAGCAAGTGATAGTCAAGATGAACATTAACTTTTCTGGAGAAATGCTGGGTTAACTGCAGATTTTCCCCACATCTGCCTATGGAGATCTGAATGGGGAGAGCGCTGCCCTTCTGGCTGCAGTTCAGTGTCAGACTGGACATTTGAGCCATCAAGTGTCTCACTCCTGCTGCCCCGCTGAAACCTCATGGGGCGATCCATACCGCCGGGTTTATACACCTACGGTTTGCACAGCCGCATCCCAGCTGCTCTGCATGGTTAAAGCAGAGAAACAGACATCTGAGGGGCACCATTCATCTCACACACCCCAGTCATTTGGCTGAGAGGAATTACACTCTAAAAGCAGCTATTTATTTCTACTGACTTTAAAGGAAGTTTGGACGACTTGTTCAGGTGTAGCCAACTGTAGTGTAGTGCCTACAGTTAGGTGAGACAAATCCCCCAAATTTCTCTTGCTAGCTTTCCTGCCAAGGCTACACCCACCAAATCTCTACTTCAGTTTCCTTTGTCCATATTCTCTTCCCTGTGTGAAAATAAGTGTCCCAACCCTGCCTTTACTGTGGACCTTGCTCACGAGACACAAAATATCAGCAGCTATCTCCCTGTTTTCACTCTCAGCTCTGCAAATGTTAAGCTGCAAGCTTCACCTGCTAGTCTGAACTCAGTGACATTAGATTTGATGGTGGGAGCTCAGTGACATTAGATTTGATGGCAGTTGCATCGGTTCCCTCACGTGTTTTCTAGGTGGCTGCCTGTGCCCATAACAGAAGAGACAACCGCATGCCCTGTAATCACTCACATTCCCCAGGGGGGCTGGTTAGACAGGCTCTGCTTTTTGCTTTCCTTAGAGCATAATTCTTCTGTCCTCAGTCATGGTCACAGTCCCAGTAATGTCCAGGAGAATTACTCCCTTGAGTTAATACTGCCGAACCCCTGTTTCACTTCTCTTTAATCATGCTAATCTTCATCTTTTATTCACTAACTGATAACAATGGAATTGCAAGCTCTGCCTTACCTTCATCTAAATCTTAGTCAATGATATGTAATCCATTTAGAAATTCTAGAGAAGATGGCAGAATCAACTCTTTATTAGTGATGCCATAGGTGAGTTAGAGAGGTCATCTGGTGCTTCACAAATCAGTAAGGAAAAATCTCATAGGCAAAGCATTTTTTTTTTCTGTTGTCATATTTTTCTGGCTTGGAAGTTACTTCTTGTCCTGTACAATATTGAAAGTAAAACTATCTCCAAACATCACAGCATTTCACTGGGTGGCCGAAACAAACAGGCTGATTTTTAAACTGCTGCTATGGCTATTCCGATGGTCTGTCAGGAAGCCAATACTATTCAACACCTATATGACTGATTATATCTCAATCCCTCACCAGACAACCAAACAGATGTCACCACCAAGGATGCCTAGTGGCTGCTGAATAACATTTCTGCTGCAGTGACACGGCCTCAATCAGGAAGAGAGGGGATTTTCTCAGGGAGGTAATTACCTCTTACTGATATGAAATCTGGATGCTGAAAACAGTGAGGCTTCTAAACAGTGTGGCAGAGGGAACAAATTTAAAAAGAATAGAGGCATCCAACCCTACCTACAAATGGTGAATATCAGACTAGCAACAAATATTTTGCAGAACTAGGCTGAACTCTATTTGAACGAATATCTTCTCAAAGTGCCAGGGATGACAAATACTGTATTCTTGACTGCACTAACACATTATTCAGTCAACACAACACATTTGAGTGAAGAAATGCTCTTTGCTTTGAGCTGATATGCAGGAATGCTACCAAGACTCAGGCATGGCATTCAAATATATTTCCACTATGTTTTGCATAAGCCATTTCTAAGGAAGAAAAAAGCCTCTGTAATATGAAATTTGCACTAAAAACAATGCGCGTGTTGATGGTTTCATGATTTATTGCAGAATTAGAACAGTAACCTGTGTGTTTTCCCACCTCCTTGAAACGTACTGTGATAAACATGCTGAGTTACTGTTAATGATAGTGATATGTAGTCCGTTCACACAAGAAGAAATATATTCCAGATACGCATTCATCACAGCTTTAGTAAGCTCATGAAATAAAATGGCATTCTTACCTCTGTGTAGTCAGGTTTCTTGCTAGAGACAAGAGCAGCATTTTAACTATCTGCTGAGTCTCTACTTCATTTCACTGTATTGCAACTTGGAAATCTCTTTTCCTCTGTCTGACCTAGTGTGGATTTTTGTTTCCTGGAGACGTTTTTCTTCATTTTTAGCCTCTCAGTAAACTCAATATGGTCAACAGTTAAATGTGTAAGGCTTATTTATTTATTTAGTATTTTGTCTAAGTCCCAGGTAGCTCTTAAAATGTAAGCTTTACTACTTCATTTATACTCAAAACACCTATTATTATTTACAAGGATTTGAGCTAGAGCTGTTTAATGTGAATGCCTATAACATCATGCATAAATCTGTACTGATCCCCCCCTAAAGAGACTGACTCCGAGGAGGGAAACTTCCTCCAAAGACAAAGGTTATGATCAAATCCTGTCCATAGGAGTAGGCACATAAACTCTCTTCAACTACACTGGAGTGACCTGAACTTACACCAACTCTCTGTGGCAGAGAATGAACAAACATGTCAAGCCTTAGAAATTCCTGGTTCCTGCACCATGCTTTGTAGATCAACAGATTTATTTTTTGGTTAATATTTTTCATATGGATTGCAATACTTAAAGAGAAAACAGTCCCTCAAAGCATTGGGTATATCTGCAGAGCACCCCAGACAGCTTTGCACTGTTGAAGAAACCTGTCTCTATATAGCACATGAAGACTGCAGTTGCTTTGGGCCCCTCTGTTGCCTGTGCAACACTTTGGGCTCCCTTGCAAAGTAGGTTGCTCCATCTGAGACAGGGTGATGGAAGCTTGTGGCCAAGCAAGGAGCAGGAGCCTGCAGTGCATCCAGACACTGCGAACACGATGGATTGCTGGAGCTTGGCTCCTCTCTGTGAAACCACCACACCCACTTGCGGTGGTCTTCCTGGGATTGATTGCATCATGGAGATGTCAAGCCATGTTTTTTTTTTCTTTCCATCCAGTCGCTCCCGGGCTGTGCTGGTCATTTCTGTAGGTAACCCCTGCCCACTCCATTTTATATTCTGGACACACTAACCACAACATTTTGTCTGCATCTATCTCAGGAAAATAAGTGATAAATGCATCCTTGAAAACTCGGCTCTGAATAGGACCAGCCATCCTTTTAGCCAGACTTCAAAAAGGCTGAAGGATAAAGAAACTGAGAATACAAGGCCTGAACCAGACTATATACAGGCCTGGATTATTTTACTGTTGACTTAAACTGGCTTTGCACCAGGCCCAAATTGTACAGAGTTGTTTGATGAATCAGATACTTAAATGAAGCCAACTGAGAGGACCTAAACAGGCTCTGGGCGGGAGGCATTGCCAAATTCCACACATACAGCAATGTGCAAAGCCAAGAGGCCAAATGTTTCTTCAGAAAAAAGCACACACAGTTTGTAGAAAATATGCAGCTTAAAGCTGATTTATGTTACGCACTATGCATGAATATTTTGTTTGCCTAGCACAGAGGAAACCAAAAGCTATCTAATTGCAGATCTCTACGCTCATCTGCACTGATTAAGAGACAGGCAGAGATAAGACTGGGGACAAAGATTGGTCTCTCAGCTAACACTTGAAAGGCCTTGTGCCTTCTTGTTAGCCTTGGATGATCTCTGATTGTGTGATGGAAATGAGCAAGGAGCATCTGTCAGTTTAGACTGAATGTCCAGGGACACAAATAGCACAACTATTAAGCTATGACTGTGACAACAGGGAAGGCTGAGTCAAGCTTTTACCTCCTTGCTGTAGGCACAAAGGAACATGTCATTACCTTTTCCAAGGTTTTTTTAAAGGTTTCACAGTTTCTTCTCAAGTCCCTTAGGAGCATGTCCTACCACCCTGTTTTAAAGGTCTCAAAACAGGTCGCACAGAAGGGTGGCACTGGGGCACCCTCAGGTGTATGGCGTTGTGAGGCTGGCTACAATGCTGAAGTGTTGGGAGAAGGTGGCCCACAGAGCTTTGAGATCATCAGTGTCTTGAGGCCACAACTTTTGTTGTAGGTGTGCAACAGTCATTGTAGACTTGGACATATCACCAGCATATGCCACCAGAGTTGATTTTGCACTAACTGTCCATGTGGACTTACTGTCATATACATGCTTCAGTAAATATCTATTTACTTCTAGTAAATATCTGTTTCAGTAAACATCTACAGCAGATTTCTACAGTGAACGACATTAAGATAGCTGTGAATCAGTGGAGTTTTTACCGCTTCAGCTACAAATCTGGTAATGAAACACACACATTTTACTGATACCAGCACAGCAAGGCTGTTGAAGAGTTGATAATGAACTTTGGGTCTTTATTTGTCAATGAAGAAATTATAACTTGACAGGGAGGAGAAGATAGTCAGTAGGCATTACTTAAAATTAGAAGCTGCATCTCCTGAAGACCTTTCCACTCTGTGAGCAGAACTATTTTAGAATTTATACAACACTATGTAAGAGCTGTAAGGGAGATGCTTAGCCCATCACAGCCCTTTTTAAGACCTGGGGGAAGAAAAATATTGAAATTGTGAGTTGGTCTTAAGGGCTTTGCAACCTGGATAAGAATCTCACAGAATCATAGAATAGTTTGGGTTGGAAGCGACCTTTTAAGGTCATCTAGTCCAATCCCCCTGCAATGACCAGGGACATCTTCAACTAGACCAGGTTGCTCAAAGCCCTGTCCAACCTGCCCTTGAATGTTTCCAGGGATGGGGCATCTACCACCTCTCTGGGAAACCTGTGCCTGCACCTCACCACCCTCATTGTGAAAAATTTTTTCCTTATATCAAGTCTAAACCTACCCTCTTTTAGTTTAAAACCGTTACCCTTTGTCCTATCGCTACAGACCTTGCTAAAAATTCTGTCCCCATCTTCTTCTCCAGGCTAAACAAGCCCAACTCTCTCATCCTGTCCTCATAGCAGAATTTCTCCATCCCTCTGATCATTTTTGTGGCTCTCCTCTGGACCCTCTCCAACAAGTCCATGTCTTTCCTGTGCTGAGGGCTCCAGAGCTGGATGCAGGACTCCAGGTGGGGTCTCACCAGAGCAGAGTAGAGGGGCAGAATCCCCTCCCTCGACCTGTTGGCACGCTGCTTTGGATGCAGCCCAGGATGTGGTTGGCCTTCTGGGCTGTAAGCACATATTGCCGGCTCATGTCCAGCTTTTTATCCACCAGTACCCCCAAGTCCTTCTCCTCAGGGCTGCTCTCAGTCCCTTCATCCCCCAGGCTGTATTGGTAGGGGTTGCTCCAACCAAGGTGCAGCACCCTGCACATGTCCTTGTTGAACCTCATGAGGTTCACACCGGCCCATTCCTTCAGCTTGTCCAGGTACCTCTGGATGGTATCCTGTCCCTCAGGCATGTCAACCGCACCACTGAGCTTGGTGTCATCTGAAAACTTGCTGAAGGTGCACTTGACCCCACTGTCTATGTCATTGATGAAGATATTAAAGAGTACTTGTCCCAGTACAGACTCCTGAGGGACACCGCTCATCACCGATCTCCATCTGGACATTGAGACATTGACCACTACCAGAGGGATGTGACCATCCAACCAATTCATCATCCACCGAATAGCCCACCCATCAAATCCATATCTCTCCAATACAGAGAGAAGGATGTTGTAGGGGACCATGTCAGAGGCCTTGCAGAAGTCCAGATAGATGACATCAGTAGCTCTTCCCTTGTCCACTGATGTGGTCACTCCATCATAGAAGGCCGCTAGATTGGTCAGGCAAGACTTGCACATGGTAAAGCCATGCTGGCTGTCTCAAATCACCTCCCTGTCCTTCATGTGCCTTAGCATAGCTTCTGGGAGGATCTGTTCCACGATCTTCCCAAGCACAGAGGTGAGGCTGATGGGTCGTTAGTTCCCAGGGTCCTCCTTGCTACCTTTTTTAAAAGTGAAATGTTTTCCTTTTTCCAGTCTCTAGGGACTTCACCTGACTGCCATGGCTTTTCAAATATCATAGAGAGTGGCCACTTCCCTCAGGACTCTGGGATGCATCTTGTCAGGTCCCATAGACTTGTGCATGTTCAGGTTCCTCAAGTGGTCTGAAACCTCATGTTCTCTTACAGTGGGAGTCAATATGTTCCGCCAGTCCTCATCTTCCAGTCCATCCCCTCGAGAGGTGTGGTAAGAGAATTGAAGACTACCAGTGAAGTCTGAGGCAAAGAAGTTGTTGAGTACTTCAGCCTTCTCATTTGTTGTTACCAGTTTGCCAGTCTTGCTCATCAGAGGGGGGTATTAGTGCTACTGCCACAATTTGGGGTTTTTTGATAATGGGATGGCCTACATGGCACCTGGCTTGCTGACATCAGATGGGATTCACCTTTCTCAAGGGGGGAAGATGGTCTTTGCTCACAAGCTGGCGGAGCTTATTGACAGGGCTTTAAACTAGATTCAAAGGGGAAAGGGGATAATATCAGACCCACACAAGCTGTGGGATGACACAGCAAGGTTAGAGGCATGGGGTGCTAGCAAGGCCCCTCAGCCTGTTGCACCAGAGAAAGACTTCAAAGGAACTAAAGGGAGTTCCTCTAAGAGGGTGACATGACTGACAGCCCAGCTGCAGTGCCTCTACACCAATGCACGCAGCATGGGCAACAAACAGGAGGAGCTAGAAGCCACCATGCCGCTTGAAAGCTATGACCTGGTTGCTATTCGTGAAACATGGTGGGAAGAATCCCGTGACTGGATTGCAGCTATCGATGGCTACAGGCTGTTCAGAAGGGACAGGTGAGGAAAGAAGAGCAGAGGTGTTGCCCTCTACGTCAAGAGATGGATAGAGTGTGAAGAGCTGTCTCAGGAATAGCCAAGAGCAGGTCAAAAGCATATGGATAAGAATCAGAGACTGAGGCAACAAAAACCTTGTGTCTGGTGTCTACTACAGGCTGCCCAATCAAGGGGAGTCCATTGATGAAGCTTTCTTACTCCAGCTACAGGACGCATCGTGCTTGCAGGCTCTCGTCCTGCTGGGGGACTTCAACCACTCCAACATCTGCTGGAAAAGTAGCATGGTGAGCTGTAGGCAATCCAGGAGAGTCCTGGAGTGCATGGAGGATAACAGCTTAAGGTAATAGATAGCCCTACCAGATGGGATGCAATGCTGGACCTGTTGGTCACCAACACAGGTGAGCTAATTAATGATGTCAAGATTGGAGGCAGCCTGGGCTGCAGTGATCATGCACTGGTGGAGTTCACAGTTCTGAGGGATATGGGACAGGCAAAGAGTAAAGTCAGGACCCTGAATTTTAGGAAAGCAAACTTCCCGCTCTTTAGGCAGTTAGTCAATAGGACCCCCTGGGAAACTGCCCTCAGGGGATGAGGGAGCAGAACAAAGCTGGCAGATCTTTAAAGACTCTATTTTCCATAGAGTGCAAGAGGCTCTCAATCTCCAGGTGTACGAAATCAGGAAAGGAAGGCAAGAGACCTGCATTGCTGAGTGGAGACCTGCTGGGCAAACTAAAGGGCAAAGGAAATGCACAGGCAGTGGAAGCAGGGACAGGTATCCTGGGAAGAGTACAGGGTCGCTGCCTGGTTGTTTAGGGATGGGGTCAGAAAAGCCAAGGTGCGGCTGGAGCTGAACTTGGCAAGGGATGCAAAGAATAATAAGAAGGGCTTCTACAAGTACGTCAGCCACAAAAGGAAGGTCACTCATACAGTTTTCAATATCCATCGATAAAGCTCCCTTCTGAGCTTAACTTCAAATCCCTGGGGCAAAAAGATGAAAAGGACATGCCAACTTTCTGATAGTTCTAAGGCCAAAGAAACAAACAGAGACACCACTTAAACATTTGTCTAAATTACACATGGGGCCTCTGCAGCCTAGCACGGGATCTAGGGTATGACCAAGAAAGAAAGGTAGTTCAGTGAAGAACCTTGTTACAGTGCGGTATAACTGTGCATCATCATATGTCTTCTTTTGAAGTAAACTGTGTTTTTCCAGGCTAAGTAATTTTTTATTGTAAATTAAGGAAAGCAATGATCAGAAATAAAGAAAATATAAACTCTTTATAAATTATCGTGGTTCTTCTGCAAGGAACACCTGAAACCTTAAGCAACAGCAGAACTGTTACCCCTGCAGACAGTAGTACGCTAATGCATACAATGAAAATTGCAGTTGCTTAGCTGACAGAGCTAAAACCTCACATGATGTTAGCTGGTTTGACTTAAATCCCAGTTTGGACAGTTTCCAGGAAAGAACATAAAAATTATGGCTCAATGATTTCCATTCTTTGTGTTCTTCTGAAAAAAGATTTCCTTCTGGTGTTTACAAAAAATAAAATCAATAATTCAAAGCAGGTATTTCCAGTAGAGACAGAAGGACATGGATGTCATCATAAAAAGTGCTGGTAAAACATCATCTGACTAAATGTATGTCCATGTTCAAAAAAGTTCATTTAAACTGAAGTATGTGCTAGGAAGGGCACTAGTATCAAGGTAGACGAAGTTTCAAATTTCCTGATGGTTCTGTTTAGATGAAATGACAAAGATCATACCCATCAAGACCAAGAAATTCAGGGGTTTTTAAGGAATTAAAGAATGTTTATGATACAGATCAGGATGACACCATCAGTGAAAACTTTGCTTTGCCTGAGTTGTGGGCTGAGTAGTTGAAATGTGACTCAATGAATGGACGAGGTTTCCTGCCTGTTGCTACTATTCTTTATTATTTGCTCAGTGGTTATAGGGCATTCTCGACTGTGCATGACACAAAGATGGCCCCTTTCCTACAGAGTGAAGGGGGCTTGTAAGATTTACATCTGTAATGTATAATTGATACTCATACGCTGTTATTAACTCTGTTCTTATGGGCTTGGCATACAATGGGGAGTTATTAGGAGGGCTTTGAAAGAGAAGTCATGGGTAATTTGGCAAACTCTGAATGGGAATTTGGCTTCCTGCATGTTTTCCATGCATATATTCCATGTCCATTTCTAGCCTTCTTTCCTCATTAATTGAATTTCTTTCTGATTGTTCTTTGCCCCAAAGTTTTTTTAAAAAAAGAGATATTTTAAATTAGTTCCATCTCATTGCACAGAAACTAGAAAAATGTTCCACAGTACCCATAAAATAACAAGTACTCTTTTAAAAAAATAGTCTTAAAAAGCTGCTGAAACTTCCCAGCTTCATTTTTTTCATGGAGCCACTGTTTAATTTACAGTAAGTCGAGAGGCAGGAGGGATGATAAAGTTAAGCTCATGCTGTTGAGAACAATTATCCTGGCCCAGAGACATATGTAGCCCCAGAAGGTTGAACAGACCACCATAGCTTAAAGGCACTAAGATAAAAGGGCACGTGCTGCGTGGGCCCAGTGGGAGCAAGGCCGCAGCCTGCAAACAGAGCCCACTCAGCTTTCATTTGATTTGTGCCTCTCTCTCTCTTAAATTTTTGATTTATTTAATAAGACCCTGGTGCATTAATTGGAAAGCAAAAGACAATGGTAGCTGGGACAGCATGACAATATCAATCTAACATTTGCTACAGACAAAAATAGCTGGGCCAAGAATCATGGCAGTGTCTCTTTCTAAAAGATTGAAGACATTCAAGCAAGATGTAAAGTAAAATAGATGAAGTCAGGGGACATTTAGATTCTGCACCAACAGAATAGCAGCAACTATTCTTTTTTTCCCTTCTCTCATTAATCATGCTGGTTAATTGTTGGGATAATGATTTCACAAGTTCATGTAGTACACAAAAGGATTATCCTCAAACTGCACGTAACACTTGGCATTTACTTCTACATATGCCAGCATCTCCGCATTGAAATGTGAGGATGTTTTTCATTTTCCTTTTTTTATCATCTAGTTTTCCTGGAAAATGAATTGGATGTTTTTCTCAAAGATGGAAATAAATATAGAGAGAAAACTTCAAATACCAATTAATAAAGAAGATCACATCTTTTTATATGGAAAACAGTAAAGGACATAAAGATAGATAAATAAAGAAAACAGTTTTGTAGTTTAAGATGCTAAGTCACACCTCTCAAAAAGGATTCAATCTTTTGTTAGGGGTCTTTTTTTTTAAGAAATTTTGGAATTTTGAATACCTCTTGGCAGCCAAATTCAGATTTCTAAAAATAACAGAATATCAAGACCCTGGTTTCTGTAATTTCAGTCCTCACTGTCCAGAAAAATGTGATACCTATTTGTCACTGAGGCTAGAGAGATTGCTTCCGGATGCCTTTAAGGAATGCCTGAATTCTTAAACATTTAATGCTTAATGATTAAAAACTTACATTTTTTTTCAAGCTGAGAGATCAATTAAATTCCTTGTTATCCCTCTTACTGTTTTTTGGATTGGTAACATTTTATTACTGTTTTATTCTAGTGCTTTTTCCCATTTGCCTGTAGATTTTAAAGTATCTTTTTTTCTGTTTGGTTTTTTTTTTCCTAAAGAACACTGCCAAAACCATCCTGAATACTATTGATTCCCATCTCCAATGTGTAAGAAAGATACATCAGGTTTCTGTGCACTATTTGGATCTTCCAAAACTTTGTAATCTTCCAGCAAAGTGACTTGTGAGGCATTGTTCTTTCTAAAGTAATCACTGGAGAAAGACTGATTCCATTACTTGGCAGTTCCAAACCTCCTGCTTTTAATTCTGAAAGCTTATAGGTTTATTTGATACAAAAACTACCCACCGAAGGAAGAACAGATAAATATAAGATAATTTGGTTTCTCTTATTGTGCCCTTTTTTTTCCCTCTACAGATTGATGCTCAAGCCGATAAACAGCGAGTTGTTGCCATAGCAGTATTTTATGATGTCAAGCATGTACAACTTGCACTGCACTCTCTCTCTTCATGATGGAAAAGCAGCTCGGCAGCAATCCTCTCGGCTTACTCTTGTGCATTTTCTTAGTTGAATGTTTGTAACTCCTTCTGACAAAATTTTGGCCCTGTCTGAGACAAAGCAACAATCTCTCAGGGTGAGATCATAGTCACACATTTTACCACAGCAAGGAATGAAAGATTGATAAAAACACAGAGCGACCTGGTTTGTCCTCTGTTTTATAGTGGAGGCATCAGGAAATCCCTTACCTTCCTCATAGACATAAAGGTCTCGTTCACAATGCAATGAAAAAGGTGTCATTTCTTTTAGAAGAGGTTTCACCGTGCCCTGCCTCAAAGCGTCCCCTTTAGATGCAGCCCTGGATTAAATATCTAGAATTAATGATTCAGACAGAAATAGTCTTGTCTGTTCCAATAGTGACTCCATTTTAACCCTCCCACGCAAAAAAACCATCAAGATGTTAATGTTTTCAAATGGAAAAATTCATGTTTCATCTCAAAATGACAGCTTTCACTTTGCCTCCTCACCTCTGTCCCGCTGCAGACATCATCAGATCAGGGAGGACAAGCAATACCTTTTGATCTGTTGGGAGTGTCCCATCACATTGGCACATCACAACAGTAAGTATCTCCTCCTTCCCTTCAACCCTAAAAGTTGCATGATCTTGAATTACAAATAAGTTTGAAACCACTGCAATCAGCACATGGGGACTCCATGAGCAGGAATGAAGGTTAAATTCAAGGGCTAAATTATTTATTGCAAACTATTTGCTTAGCCCTGGCACTGAAGAACAGCGGAACAAATGGAATTGTTAGAAGCAACACGTATTAAGAACAAAGGCTGCAATCCCATTTCTAGTATTCCATGCTTAAATTTCCCCTGTGCTTTAAAAACTGCAGTGTTAGCTTTTCTTTCTCATTAAACTGCCTCTCTTCTATATTGAACTTAACTTGTATTTTTTTTTCCATTTTCAGTTTGCCTAAAAACCATGTGTTCTGAAAAATTCAATGGGTATAAAGAATGAAAACAGAAACCATCTATGAGGCAGTGCATACAGCTGTACAGGCACTGGATTGCCCAGGGAGGGCATCTCATCACTGCTGTGACATCTCATCACTGCTGTGAGGCTACAACTCATCCAAAATGCAGAAGCGCCTCTTACCACGCTGCAGGGAAACTGCAGTGATCACGGACACAACAGGAGCGCTGCCTTCGGAAAGGTGGTGAGCGATGAGCTGGGACCACCACACCAGCAGTCTTGCACCCACGCACATGGTCCATCTCAGCCTTCTCCATCCAAGGCGTCAGCACAGCCTGTTTAATCAACGAGGACACTGCTGTTAGCCTTGGAGGGCGGCGTCTCCCCAGCCTTACGCCCGTACCTCTGAGTCGGTCTCTGTAGTCCTGCTAAGCAAGACCAGCTGAAGGTGCCACCCTGGGATGGAGGTGGCACACCAGGTTGGCTCTGGCCCTTCTTTCTGCTACTTTTGAAGCTTTCATGCTCTGTATTATTTTTATGCACTCCCTCAGCATCTCACAGCCAAGGGAGCGTAACATTTTAGTCATTTAGAGCCAAGTTCTGCCCTCGTTTACACCCATGCAACTCATGGCCTTGGGAGACAAATAAATCTGCCAACAAACCATCGTTCAAAGTTCCATTTCTTAAAAAAAACACCACCAAAACAAATAGAAGGGTTTTGCAGCAAATGAAGTGTGGTCAGTCAAGTAATACCGAGCTGAACTTTGAGTGAGTTATGAGCTAATTTGCTGTGATACAATGCATTATGAACCTGGTAGACTACAGAGGCTTCAGCAAGCTGGGCGAGTTCTGTAGTTACTCCAAATTAATGAAAATAAACCATATTATCCCACTTTTACATACAAACAGATTCTGTCTTCTCTGATTCTCTATAACAGTAGTCATAGTTACAATGCTAAATTTCTTGCTGTACAGCACATGAGTATTACCACACGTCTTCTAAGTTAAGACATCAGCAACCCTATCCTGAAGATTCTCAGTAACACCAATGCTTTTAGAGATAAAGTTCTCTCAAGTGTCCTGCATCAAGCATCCTTCTGACTTTCTACTTAGGAAAATATCCCATTGGCCTCAATAGGTTATGTTTTTACATGTTTATCCGATAGTAAAGATTCTAAGACTTACAGGACACATTATAGCAGTATGATGTCCCACTTACTTACAAATTTATTTTTCCACCATTTTTAGAATAAGCTTCTTTGCTAAAGAAAAGTCCTAAACATTAACATCACTGCTCTAGGTTGTATGTGAGAGTTTGTTACAAAGCGATGGTTTTGCTCATATAAAAGCAATCTGTGGAAATGTTCTGAGCCCTGTTTTCAGGACATTCTTCCCAAGAAGTGTTGCGTCTCTAAAGGCTGGAATAAAGCTTCAAATCAATGTTCTTTTAGCTCTTCCCAACACTAAGATATTAACACCCATTTTCTGAACAATTGCTACAGGTTTATGCTGCAGAACAAAGGGGATGAGAAGTGTGGCCATTCCTCAATGAAAGCTACCAGGAGGTCACCCCACCCTTCATAGGTGTGGAGCCAAATACCTCCTGTTTCAGATTAGCAGATGTGCGCATGGTAAGACCCTTTGAGTCACTTCACTGGTTATTGCTGATCTCTTCAGTGCTAGTTGCATACTGACATGGCCAAAGAGCAGAGCTGTCTGTCTCCTGCTAGAGTCACTGATGCGAAACCCTAAAACTCCTAAACTGAGTTAATTATGCTGTGGTTCTGTTGCCATTGTCACATGTTTATTCACTTTATGTTGCAAACTGGCATAATACTGACATTCATTCTAAATTATCACAGCATTTACTTTCACTTTGGTCTAAAATTCCTGGTTTCAAAAAAAAGATTTGTAAATTTGGTAGTTTTTAATACAAAATGCCTTCTGTGATTCAGACATTTATTTTCTTTTTTTTTAAGGGTTTTTAAACACTTCATAGCTCAGGAATAAATCAACAAGACATTGAAAACATTAAAAATTCCCTGATTGAAATTATTATAACATTCTAACAAGTTTTGAGTGGGGGTTTTTTTCAGTACTTGGAGTGTCTGTAGCACGAGTCAAACATACTTACACATTCATAGAAACTGTGCTTGGAAGGGACCCCTCTGAATGTCTCAAAGCCACCTTTCTGCTCAGAGCAGGTGTCTCACCAGCATGACAGCAGAATGGCTATGCCCTTGTCTAGCTCACCCTTGCAAACCTTCACAGATGGAGACTCCATAACTTTTCTGTGTAACCTGCTCTGGTCTCAAACTACGGAGTTTGTAAGTCAGACAGACATATTTATGCTATGATACAAAAGTGCTAATAATTTTCCAAACTTATACGGAAACACAGTTCATGTCTTCAAGAGACTGCAATCAGAAAGCAAAAAACAAAACAAACAGAAAAAAAAATCCAACTCGCTGCATAGTGGGGGTCACATCTAAGTGTAAAGAAAAAATGACCACTACCCTCCCAGCAGTTCCACTTCTTTTAGTTTGATTCAACATCCAGCCTAAACCAGCCAGCAAAATCTGCAATACAGAGATAAATTACTCCTGCAGAATTATAAACTCTAATGAAACAGAGAAACAAGGACTGTGCCAGGCTATTTGTGACTACATTGACATTTCTGTAGTGTTTTGACCATAGCAGTCTATTTTATTTCAGGATAACATTCTGCCTTTTCCTTGACTGGATAGTGAATTCCTCTTTCTGAATGTCATTTGTACAGCTATAATAGAAAATTAATTCCAGCATAGAATTGGCTGCATTTAGTGATGAAAAAAAAGCGATTCAAATGTATTTACACATTTTAAGAATGCACACATTTATATCCACATGTGTGTGTTTGTCTATATAGTACACATAAACACAGATCTATAGATAAAATTGGTAATAGATAGGTAGATATAAATAGCCATAATTATAATTACTATGTAATTTCATGTTTGTAAAAGAAAATATTCATTCATAAAAAGTCTGTAAGTATTTAATTATTGATGAATTTACTTAAATTGTAGTTTAAAAATACTCTCTTCCAGCAACCACGGAGTTATTCTTTCTAATTGCTCACTTTTTTTTAGCTCCTATTTCCTTCTCCTTTTCTTCTTAGTCTTCTCATATATGAGAGAGCTTTTCATGCTTCCCAAGTGCATTGAGGAACATTTTAAAATCACCTACAAACTTGTATTAGGTATCCACAGTCATTAGGTGCCCCTGATGGAACTATAATGAGATGGTACTAACTGATGAATTAGACCTTCTACTGAAGATGAAGTGAACACAGCAACCTTTGAGGTGAAATGTGCCACAGAATAACACAATGCAGATGATATTTCAAGATTATATGTGTCTTTGTGCCCCACTGAGCAAAATATACTGATTTATTAATAACAAACCAGATTGCTACCAAACATGTGCTATCAGCACAGAGATTATATTGTTTATACAGTTCATATGTTTGAGCAGATATGCTTTTGAAAAGCTTTTAGGTAGTTTATGTTATTAATGATTGAATTTCTCTTTGTACCTCAAAAAGCTAAAGGACTCTCCCAGCTGAACAGTGTTGACATCTCCCATGCAGTTTCCATGGCTCCCAGAAGACCTTGTAAGGACAAAGATAAGATTTTTTTTGCACAAAGATTATTTTGTAAAGCGACATCCCAGAGTCTTATGTTCATCTATACTGTTAAATTGGCTGAGCTTTGATGGTCAAACAGAGGGTTGGAGCCACACTGCTTGGAGCTACCTGCCTCTGGAGCAGACTGGCCATCTCTCTGTTATTTAGTGCTTGTACTGGGTCTCATCTGGGCCCTTGTTGTCCTAAAGTGTAAAAATTGTTGGGGAGGTTTTGGCTAAAAGCATCTGTGGTAATGCAAAAGCTGTTTTGCAGCCCTCTGGGGAGGTGTGAGGGAATGTGTGGGGTGCTAGAGGATGTAAAGCCTTCTGAGATACTGTTGGAGGACCATGTAGGCTACACAGAACCAAATCAGATGCAGTCTCATCTGTGTTGTCTTTTCAAGTGGTTCTTGGAGTGCACTATCTCCAAAACCATACTTAGATTTTTTTCAGATAAAACTATTTGGTTGATTTCAAAAAAGAAACCAAGAACAAACTAAACTTTTTGTAAAACAGAATATCATGAGGCACCGTGATTTATTCATGGACAACTCAAGGGAGAAGAGCTGGAGACAACGTTCAACTGACACGTTTTTCATCAGCTAATTGAATCACAACAGTTAGGAACTCTGGTTGGGAGAAGTGGGAACCATCAAATGGCAGATTCTGGAAGTGCTTGTTAAAGTTTTTGTTATATTCCAAACAGAACATGTTCAGTGTTTCAGCAATAAACAGACTGCTGCTACGTGTTTCATGGTGATAAATAATAACCAAAGCAAAAAGTTACCTAAGAGACTATGTATACACCATCAAATCCACACTTCTGCTCAAGGTGAAGATTATGGAAGCATTTGTTGAGAACCCCAGCTTGCTGACTGGATAGAAATGTTCCTTTCTGAGAAAGACATACTGAGATTAAATTTGGCAGTAACACACCTGCACATACTTTTCTAAAATGTGTTTTGCAATCATACCTCTTAATTATGGGAACATGACCTTATGACTTCTACAGACATATTC
Organism: Phaethon aethereus; assembly: GCF_964289735.1. Lineage (NCBI taxonomy): Eukaryota > Metazoa > Chordata > Aves > Phaethontiformes > Phaethontidae > Phaethon > Phaethon aethereus. The sequence continues at coordinate 68,930,116 of NC_138578.1, read as the reverse complement.
TGCATTGGTGCTAACCTGGGAACCTTGGGATTCCCATCTCCATAACCAGATCCAAGAGCTGTCTCAAGATGGGGAGTGCATGGCATGTCCTTTCCCATAAGGTTGTATTTTTTCCTTCATATGAAAATGCCAGTGACTTCACACTCAGAAGACTGTAAGTTTATGCAATAAATGAGAGGAGAAGTGACAGAGCTATAAGGATAGCTGTATTCTTAATTTCCTCATACTATATTTTCATTTCTCTCAAGACTTTTCCTTGAGCAACATGAAACTTGGTGTCACACAAAAACTAACAGCAACTGCATTATCTCTTCAACACACCATAACACAGAAGTTGTACTTACTTCTATGGATATCGCTCATTAAGTCTGTCCTCTCAAGTGATAAATGTCGTTCTGCTAAACCTTACCTGAATGATCCCTGAATGCACATTTTGACTTAAGTCCTACAGGCTTCACGCTGACAAAGTTCTCTTCTTGGAGAGTTTTTTCACAGAGCTTTTGGGTCAGGTTTTATGCTTGTGACTCATGAATAAAATCTCTCAGTCCTTCCTGTAACATTTCACTCAAGGTTAATCATTATATAATACAGAGACACCTGAGAAAAAGACTACCCTGCCTATACACTCTCCAAAATACTTTAAGTTCTAAAATCCTTGCCTTCCTCATCAAACTCCATAATTACTTAATTAAAACTACAGTATGAGACTAACAAGCTACTGCCGGCTCTCAAAAACTTAGCTTGCAGTAATTAGAACACAGAAGCCTTTATAACCTGATACACCTTAAAAGATCCTCTTTCCCATCACCTTTCTTACCTCAAAAATCTTCCTTTCTTTCATTTTGCTTCCTTTTAATATCTTAGCTTCCTTGATGGTAACTGTTGCCTTGGCAGGTACCAAATTTACATATCACTTGCCTCCATGACCAGTACACAGTGCTATCCCAGGCTGGTTGCAGGCTGCTGGCATCACCTGGTCAGCAGGACACTGCTAGGCATTTTCAGACCTAGCTAGAAACAGATAAGAAGACTATGAACATGGGGCTCACTCTCTACTTATTTCTCTTCCAGTATTACAGTATTACATTCCTCAAAATTTGAGAATGCCCCTGCTCTTGACAAGCAATTCAGTGGAGTCCTGCTCTGGCTTCATACCTGTGGCAGCCATCGTCCACCAAGCAAATGAGACTGTTTCCAATTCCTCAGCACCCCAACATATACTGAGGTAATTACCAATCTACAGGAGCAAAGAGTTAATTGAAAATCATAGGCTCTTTCAGATGGTATCAAGCCTGCAATTCTCCAGAGGATCCAGAAACTGTAATCACTCAGTGAGCACTTTTCCCTATGCTCTCACCCCCTGAGGGTGACCTTACTCTACAAAAAATCCATCCATCTCTTGCATGCTTTATGCATGTTCCCCATGGAGTATGCATTTTATGTAACAGGATGATTAATTCTTCATCTCCACATCAGGGAGAAAGAGTTCCTTGAAGAGGCAAGGTAAAAGGATTGGGGTGATGCAATCCTCCCTGAAACAGACTTTCATGAGGCTTTACTTTGCTTTTGTGCTTAGAGATGTTGTTATTTAAATGGACTTGATGCTGGTAAGTGAGAACAGAGGAGGTGTTTGCTATGCTGTTTGAAGATAATTGATTTTCAGCTAGCCCCCCTGAGTATTTAGTGCCTGCTGGGCATTACATGATAGACTGTACTCTCTATCTGCTGTTCATACCAGTTTTACTTGTTTACAAAGCTACGGTGTACCTGGCTCTGGTATTAAAAGACAGTCAGCGTGACTTATCCATGGGGACTTCAGCCCCTTGTAAGCTTTAGCTGTTGCATTGGAATTAATGCCACTGAAGAAATCCTATTCTTGTGTGCCCTCAGCTCACTTTCCACTTTTCCAGAACACTTGGCAAAGAGTTTCATTCATGCCTGTTACTATCTACAGTCAGGAGGCTGTCTCAATATGGGACCATTATCTATAAAGTTAGCCCATACATTTAAAGGAATGTCTAAAATTAGGCATCTAAATGTGCATATTCATAAGTACTCTGAATGTAAAAGATTATCCCAGGTAAAGAAAAAATTTAAAAAGATAGTAATTACTGACTTCAGAGAAGTTCAGTGTCCTTTGCTGTCTTTGATCAGCAAAGAATTTGTACAATTCCATCTTGGTGTTGGAAATGTTGATCCTGTACACATAGCATTCAGCACTGGTGAGCCAACCCAACTGGTTCTTTCCCCGCATGGTCCCAGAGATCCATCCTTTCTTCCGTAGTGCTTGAAATAAAATATTTTTTTTAACCTGGGGTCATTCCCTGCTGTAATCAGCAGACCTTTCTTTTGTAACCCTTTGCATACTCACAGTCCCCAGAAGCTTCCTGGCTTGGGACTACAAAAATACTGATGAATGTTGTTGATAGGAGCTTCTGCATTCATTGCAAAGATACCAAAGATACTTGTTTTAAACAAATACCTCTGCCGATGCTGTCACACCTGGACTGTTCCCAGTATCTCATCAAACTCACTGGCATTTCCAAACTACAGCCCTCAGTGTAGGAATGTCCAAAAAATGAAGAGACTTTCTGAAGTTATGGGGGAGGTCTGTTACAGAGCAAGAGCTTAAGTTTAGATCTCCTGATCCTCATTGCAGCCCATTAACCCACCACTCCTATCAAAAAAATAGGACAGGCAGAGGGGTAAATGCACCTTGAGTGAATTCTCAGTGTACTGTAAATTCATTGGAAATATGCTGTGCTAACTCAAGTAACTTAGCTCATTAAACCCTGGGGTTCATTTTCTTGCCTGTTCTTAGACTATATTACCTTTTTTTCTGCTTTATTATGATGTAGTTTATTTTTTTATTTAATTCTGGTGAGAATTACTAGCAGGTTGCTAGTGCATGTATATGTGCATTGCAGGCAACAAAGACACCACATCTGTTCTATCTCCCTGCCCCCACAGCTGGGAAATCTCTGCATTCTTCACCGGGCATGACTTACTGCATGGTACAGCTCAGTGCAGATAAAAACACAAAAAAATAGAAGTTCTTGGTTTGTCACATCAGCTCAGTGTCAGCATTTCACACAGCCAGGACCTACTCTGAATATATTCTTCCCATTACACATGGGTCACGCATCTACGAGCAGTACTTACTTCGGTTATTCACAGAATCACAGTATCATTAAGGTTGGAAAAGACCTTTAAGATCATCGAGTTCAACCATCAACCCAACACCACCATGTCCACTAAATCATCTCCCGAAGTGCCATGTCCACACGTTTTTTGAATATGTCCAGTGTTAGTGACTCCATCACTTCCCTGGGCAGCCTATTCCAATGTTTGACCACTATCTCAGTAAAGAAATTTTCCGTAATATCTAGTCTAAACCTTCCCTGGTGCAACTTGAGGTCATTTCCTCTCGTCCTATCGCTAGTTACTTGGGAGAAGAGACCAACATCCACCTCACCACAACCCCCTTTCGGGTAGTTGTAGAGAGTGATGAGGTCTCCCCTCAGCTTCCTCCTCTCCAGACTAAACAACCCCAGTTCCCTCAGTCGCTTCTCATAAGATTTGTTCTCCAGACCTCTCACCAGCTTTGTTACCCTTCTTTGGACACGCTCCAGTACCTCAATGTCCTTCTTGTTGTGAGGGGCCCAAAAGTGAACACAGTATTTGAGGTGCAGCCTCACCAGTGCCAAGAGACCACTCATGGAAAGCCAAGAACACTAATGCCACCCTGGGTAATGTGTCCACCCTGTGTATGTGTCCGCTGTGCAATGTCAGCAAAGGCAAGTGCTGGTCACATCTCACAGCGTAAACTTCACTGTATATGATCACAGCTTCCTTAACCTCAACTTGTTTAGAGTGATACATCTTCCAGACTTTCCATTAAAAAATATCAGTTAAATAAAGAAATAAAAAATTTTGAAATTTAATATCAAAATTTTGGATGGAAATGTACTGATCTTGTCAGATTATACTTGAAAAATTATTGAAATGGATTATTTCCACCTTGTCATTTTAATTTGCATAGCATAAGAGAACCTAAAGCAGATAAAACAATGACTCTTAAGCAAACTATATTGGTGACACTGAAATAATTCTTTTGGGATATAGTTATGAAAAAGTCCTGGGAGATTTCAGATTTCATTAAAATTCACAATCTCATGAGTTGTATTGAAAAATTGGTACTATTTTGTGATGGGAATTCTGGGGTTTTTTTGCCAATTCCTGTATGGGTACTAGACTGAAAGCTTACAGTAAGTAAACTATGAAGGCAGATAGATAAAGCTGAGTTTTAATAAAGGATTATTTTGAAAAAAAACCCAAACATTATTATGAGGTTATAATGGGGAAGAACGGCTGCTGCAAGGGCCAATTTGAAGAAGCTCATGGTCACGGCCATTGTGGTGTGGCCAAAAAGCTGACATAAAGTCTATGTGCCCAGCACACCAGGTTATGCTCCTAAGGTTGGTATTTCTGTGGATATAGTAGAAAAGAGTCTCCTGAGGAAAAACAGGAGCTGGGTAATAGCTTGAGCCACTTTCCTGTGGAGCTATGAGCAGGGAATGCATCAAATTGACTTGGATCCCTGTTCAAAGAGAAGTCAGGGGAACAGCCAAAGTGCCCTTGGCAGCACTACTTGTTTGATTAGGGACCCAAAACTGCAGACACCTAAGCACAGGCTTAGCTTTAATAGAACAAGTAATTCCAAGGCAGGGAACCACTGACAAGCCTGAAGGCAAATATGTACGTAGGTTTTTGCAGATGTGTGTTTAAGATGCCTATGTTACTGTATTGTTGACCAGACAGAAATCTTTCAAAAGCAAATACAGTTTTATGGTGAGACAGCTCTTAAAGAAGTAAAAGTTATAGCAATATTATTAGCTGAACGGATGAGGCATAATTTACATAATTGCTGTGAAACATCTTTAAGGCTACAGTGATCAAAAAGTGTTTAGCAGTTTTGTTCTTGAAATTTAGATCTAATGTTAAGCCAGCCTTGCCCTCCAAGTGGGATTCTGTATTACAGAGTGAAAATAAGTAAATTTTCTCGCCTAGAAGATTTTTTAATCGTATTAAGAGTTATAAAACTTCACTTTGATTTTGTTGAGAGCAGAAGTGGTTTTAAAACTGTCTTTCTTCCAAAAAACAACTGAAGTTGTGGTCCTAAGAGTTTGTGGGACATCTTTAATTTATCTGAAGAGGAATCACGGAAGTTCCAACTGAGGTGCTATACATAATAAGTCTTGTGGCTGTTAAATAATTCCCGGTAGACAGCCATGAGCATTATTAATGAGGCCCCATTAATAGTTTAGAGAACCCTTAGTTGAACTCTACTTGCAGTTCCATTCATTAATTGCAGTAATTAACATTAAGGACTGCAAAAGCTTAATAAATGGCTTTTCCATTAATACATATGATGCTTATAGTGAAGTCAGGTACTTACAGAGCCATAACTGTGGAGTGTATTTGAAGCAACAGCAGTTTTCAAACAGCACACAAAACTTGCAGTTTATCCTTTGATACTTGCAGAAAGAGAAATCATAACTCTGAAACTAAGGAGGCTTCCTATCACACTGGTAGTGCAGCAAGAATTTATCTTTCCATCTGTTCCTATCTGTAGTGTTATGCCTTTTTTTTTCCCTCCCTAATATAATGTGTAAGCTTCTGGGACTACTTGGTTGTCCTTCATTTCAGCAAATAATCACAATAATGATGATGATTATAATACAAATTGGATTCATCACAATTTGAACAGAATGCGAAGCCATGGCAGAAAACACTTCAGCTGAGAAAAAAACCACCATTGCTGCACAGGTTAGGTAAAACTCTTCAAACAGATGTGCAAAGAATTAAAAGATGGAGAGTAACTTATCAGTTATTACATTAAAAAATGCAGAACCAAACACTGAAGAAATGACAAACCACATTAAATGAATAGACATAATCAGCCTAGTCTATGTTCTCTCAGGAACATACAAAATTTGGAAATAGTCCACCATGGAACATAAAGGCAAAAGGCAGTATTGCCACCAGAAAGAACAAGGAAGGTTGTCATTCTGGCAGGTTCTCGTGTAAAAGAAATGCATAAATATCGATAAGAATATGATTACAGAATCCATAGGCTTATATTAAGTAAGACAAATTTAGAAAAAAAGGTGTTGGGAGTGAATATTCAAGTTATTGATCAACCAATCTTTCTTCCTAGCAAGAAAAGAATACTGTGAAGTTGGTTTATTTCAACGAAATCAAAACCAGAGCCCTATTGTAGCAACCCTCTTTAAGGTATTTCTAGTTTCCTCCGTAGCAAGTAGATCCCACCATTTTCTTTAGAAAAACAATTATGTTAATTATAAGGTCCTTCTCAAATTCCAACTTAATAATTGCATTTTGTCTGCTTACATTTTCACAGCTGTGACAGGAAAATTTTTATTCACCTGCTGTTTTAAACTATCGTGTACCTATACTATTAATTAGTTGCTACATTTCACCCCAGAAACAGCTACAATTCACAAGTGGATTTAAAAGACTCCTGGACATTCTTTATATAGGTATGTATAAAAGTGCTTTTATCCTTTAGAGTATACAGCTGTAAGATTATTTTAATTAACTCATAATTCTGACAAATATTTATCTAGTCCTCTGGAAGTTGGAATGGCTTACAAAATGAAATCTTTTCCTTCCTTAAAAATCTGGTAAGGTGCCATACGCAATAGAAATTTATAGGCAGATCCCAGATACTGATAGAAAGATGAAGTATATGCTCTTGCTTTTATCCAGTTGCTGTGAAAAAAATATGGGTACAAAAGTATTTTTACCTACTTTTAGTTCTCAGATTCACGTACAATACAAATTGAATGTAGTACATTTTTACTCCATTAAAATGGCACCTTTTTTTTTTCCTTCAAGCCTGGGGGGTTAAATATTTCCAGATTCATCACAGCAAAAGAAAGCAAATATATCTTTCATTAAAATTGATTCACACACTGTCAGAATATAATGTCATAAAATCATCTTTTCACTGCTCTCTAGAGAACGTTGTGTTCTGGGCCTTCCAGGCAGCATTGTCATCTCTACCTTGATATCCGACAGCTATCTAGAAATCATGTCGCTTAAGTGGAGCACTTTTGTGCCATTCAGAAATCTTATTGACTGTAAATTAGAGGTGAAATGGACATAGAAACTAGCAGTCCAGATTGATACAGCCATTATCAGATTCTTATTAATACTTCAGCTAAGTATTAATCATCTGTATTATTCCCACATATGGATTACTACCTATAAAGGGAACATTGTTCCTTCTCAGGTTTCTGTGTTTGTAACAGCATTTTAAATACTGAAGATAATAGCAACAGAACTCTATTTGCCTGCCAGTGTAAGGAGCAAGATGGAAAAGCCTTTGGGTTGGGAAAATTATGGCCATAGTCTGGTGACAGGGTGACATCTAATTTCAGTGCATCCTTACGGGACCCAGGATTCAGATGAAAGCACGTGAAAGGAAAGTTCCTTTCATTACTGCCTCAGGTAATACCATGATATAGTATCAGCTGAATTTTTCTTCTGATAATCCATGACAATTTTGCCTTGGGCCAGCCTATAGACATGATGAATCTCATATATTCTGCACAGGACGGGTATAACCAAGCACTATCAGGTTCCTCAGGTAGCTAACACCCACTGTGGACTAAGACACTGCTCTTGTTTGTTGGTCTTGGCCTGGGAAAAAAAGCAAGACTTCATGATCCTTCTGTCTTGACTTTTTCAATGATTTCAATGATTTTTGGGTAATGTGCTGTGAAGAACTATGGCAGCCCTAAGCTTAGAGAGGATCTGACCTCCAGGCTATCCAGAAGACCTACGGAATCAATGTGGGTTGCAATGTGAGTTAAAGCCATTCTTACACACAGATGCAGCTCAGACACCACCTGAGGTACAAGACTTATAAAGCTAGGCACTGATTTAAAATTTTTAGGTCACATCCAAACAGAAGGTTTGTAAAGGCCAGTACCGATATGGTGCTAGCCTGGACATGTAACTGCTAAAAATGGCTGTGCCTATATTGGCAAGGACTGTGGTGCAACAAGACCAAATCTGCAGAGCGAAAGCTTTGATGCTGTAGTCAGCACCCACAAACACATCTGAACATGGCTTACTTTGGACTAATTCTACTCTAGCCCTGTCAGCTGAGCATCTATTAGTATTTCGAACACATGAGATGCTTTCCCAGAGCCCATCTCTTTGGTTTCGTTTCAGTCACAATGTATCCGGTTCATGTGCTCCAAAACCACTCTAAGATGTGATTACAAGTTTAGAAAATGCGGGTCTATCAGAAGATTTGCTTCCAGATTTGCTCTTTCCACCACAGAATGGAAATAAAATGGTAATGCAGATGCATCCACCACTGATGTCTATGCAGAGGAAGGCTGTTTCTGTCCATATTTTCTGTCCAAACTCTAAAAGTTTGTACCTCTGGTGGCCCAGCAAACTGCTCATTTCCTATTGTTGCCATTGAAAAACCACACCTTCAAAAGCTATCTTTGCCTTGTTTCTTGTGCATCAGTCTGAGAGGTAAAATCCTTTTCCCACTAAAGTCAACAGAAGTTTTTCCACTGATATTCATGCAGCTAGGATTTTTCCAAACATTTGTGCACATGCAACATAAAGTATCCTTCAGCGTGCCAAGAACTAGAAAGGACAAGAGCATGAAAGCGTGCTCGTCCTATGTGGTGGATGGCTGACTGGCTCAGGACACCCCAGAGATGCTGTAGGACTAGCAGAGGCTATGGTCTTGGGATTTACCTTAGACTTCAGTGGTAATCCACATCCCAGTTCTCACAGTTGGAGACAGCAAACAGCACTGTGCTCAGAGTCCCAGAGCCTGAATTCAGTCATACTCTTGGTGGGTATTCAAGCAAGTCACCTCAGCCTCTGCTTCATTTGCTGCCTACCTCCTATCTGGGTTATTTCAGCTGTAAGAACAACTGCGCAAGGTTATTTTCCATGCTTACATGCAAGAGCTTAGCACAACAGGGAGCTCTGGGCATGAGTGGTGCTGGCCTGGAACAACTACCAGCATCAAAATACAATGTTGTTCTCAGAGAATTGTGATTCCTCCCTCTCCTGTGAGCTTCACCTGAAGTTTCTCATGTCACAAGACATAAAGGATTAATGTCATGAAGGAAAATAACCTATCATCTGGGAGAATTGTGTTTTGTAAGACTTATCTATTCCTATCAGTGTTGGCACTCAGCTACTCTTAACTGAGCACTGATCAATGGGAGTGGACTTCATGGGTGCTATGGGTTGCATATGACTACTTTACTCCAAAAGTTGCTGGCGCTGTATTTACTTTGTATCCTACTTTTCTTTCCTCTTCTTTTTTTTTAACAGCTTTTATTCACATGTGAGTTTCTGGCAGTTTCAATATGTTAAAATCCATTTAGACAACATTAAAACAGAGAATTCTTCACCGTATAAATTTAATTCCAATTACTCTTATTCCCTTGTTATCTGCTGGTTATAATGTGAAGTACTTTCAAAATTGGCATATTAAAGAAGCTATAATTTGCTCAACAGCTGTAGAAACTGTGATAATTAGAGGAAAAATTAATTGGTTTTATTTTGATGTTTCTTTTATTATATTGCAAGGATGAGAATTTTCTTTTCAAGGTAGAGAGTCATCAATTCTCATCTGTCCATTCATCTATGTATATACCTCAGCATCACACTTCTCTGAGCACCTTCCAAAAATGAAAATATGGAAATAATATTTATCTCTTTCTTCTCCCTTCAGTCTGTAGAAGAAATAGATTTCTAGATTTTAAAGTCAACAAGGACCACTAGGTTATCTAGTGTGAGATCCTTGATCAAGCTTTACACCTAGGCATGCCTTTACTGAACACAAGGATGTGATTTCAACTCAGGCAATTCCAGTCAGGCATTTAGTTTTGATATGAAAGCTTCAAGAAATGAAAAATTAGGCACTTCCTTCAGCAGTTTCTTCCCATGTGTGCTGAGCACCTGTGTTCCTTCCTTCTGGTTCAATCTCTGCAGATTTAAGTTCTAGCTCCTAGTTCTTACAGTGCCTTTTTCTAGTAGATTAGAAAGCTCTTTAGCAGTGGCTATTTTCACTTCACAGTGACATGCATACCATCAAATCAAAGCTTATATTGGTCTCCTCTGGATAAATTAATTAGATTTAAATTTCTATGTTTTCCACTGTAAGAGATCTTTTGGACCACAGGTGAGATGCATCCAATTTCTTATGTTCATTTGTTAAATTACAAGATCCAAAACCAGACTCAGCAGCTTGATTTGGCACAGTTTCTATGAGGTGAAGTGGCAAAACCACGTGCCAGCTCTTAATCCCTGCTTCCTTGTTTTCATATTCAAGGGGCACTAGGCTTTTGCTGTAGCTTTAGGCAGGTTGCTCACAGATTATGTCTTCATCAGCATGATTCCTAAGCCATTTGCAACCTATTTGCACAGTCTTTTCCTCAACTTTAGCTGTGAAGGACAGATTTCTACTAGCCCAGACACTACTTTCTAGTAAATGTTCTAGCAAGTCCAGTTCCCATGAAAGATGTCTTACATATTGATTCTTATTATGCAAGGCACTTTAGAAGAAAGCTATGAAGAAAACTCAATTTGTGCAAGACCTAGCTCTGAAGATACTTACAGAGAGGAGCACAAAGTGAACCTATGTGGCTAGATTCATGGCTGGAGCAGATCAGCTCAATTTCTAAAAATAAGTGGTAAGTGGATCCCTCCAAAATTAAAATTAAAGAATCATTGACTCGTCTTGCAGATAATGGCCTGAGCCTTTCTGTTCCTTAAACTTCCAATCGATGCAATGAGTATACAAATATTTATCCTTATAAGTATTTTTCATTAACAGCTAATTATAGTATACTTCTGCAATTAATTATTAGCTGCTTTAAGTCGATATCTTACAAGATTAAACTAAACAAAGAGAATTGGTCATTCTTAACATGGTGCAAGTTAGGAAATTGTTTTAAGATAAGTTTAATTCCAGTTAAACAAGATGTACTGTAAATGTTCCCTTATACATTCATTTGACATCCAAGTCTCTGGAGAACTTTTTGCTCTTTTTCTACTTTGCTCTACATTTATTTTACTTCCCCTCTGGACATCCATTACAGAGAGCAATTGGGTTGCCGTGCTCAGACACCATTGCTGCAACACTACCCTAAGCTATCTGTTTCTTTAGAGTGCAGGTTCAATTCTGTTTGTTTATTGACTTTCTCCAGGTTTCTCAGAACACCTTCTTAGGGCTGCTTGCAAGCTGACTGTGCTGCCAGCCTGAAGTCTGGCTCCGGAAAGGGCAAGAGGAAGCCTGTCCCTGGGGGTAAGGAGCCCAGCAGCACCGCAAATATGTTAGATTCCACTGTAAATTCCACAAATAGTTAATAACAGGCTATATTTCCTTTCCCAAGCTAGACCATGAAAATGAACAGAACCGTATGTTAAAAAAAAGCCACATAGAAGAATGAATGACTTTTGGTGTCTCAGTTATCACAGTAGGGAGGAAAAATGGGAAACTTGCACATATCCTTCCCTAGGTTGCTAAATTGTGTACCAGAAGCTTTTTACCCACCAAAAAGCTCAGTATAAGGTACTGTGTTCCACCTAGAAGAAATACCAGTAGTGAGTGAAACCTAATGCAAATGGGGTTAGTATCTCCTTATCACCTGGTAATCTATCTTTAAAGGGTTAGAAAAGAGAGTGGTAATAATGCTTGAGCAGGCCTAACTTACAGCAAAGACAGAGGTTCCATTTTTTGCCACTGCAGATAAAATCCAAGAGAATTAATCTGTGCAGAGACACAAGACTATCTCACCTTCCAAAGGCAATTACTTCCACTGAGAAAAGTTGTTACAACAAAAGCTTTTTATTTTCAAAGTGTGAAATCAACCTTCAACTGCACATATCTGCAAAAGAAAAAAAAAATCATCGAATTACCAGACTGGTATTACTGATTTAATATGATAAAGATCTACATATGATTTTGAACAGTTCAAAATTAATTCCATAATTAATCATGCAAGTCTTACTGCAGTTGTTAGATCAATGGTTTATCCATTGTACAGCTTGACCAAAACAAGGCACATAGTACTGGTTAGGTCTCATATGCAATTCATTGACATCGAAGGGCTCTCCCAGATATTTCACTGAGGTTTCAGATATAGCATTATAAATGCTCCTTAAAATGAAACTATGGTCTTAAAGCAGAAAGAGAAGTCATAAAGAAACCAAGCTATTTTACTGATGACTCTGCAGCCTTTCCTGGAGACTTGGAAACAAGTACTGGAAGTTTTTCTTTTAGCAGCTTGATTCTTTGCTGCAAGGTATTGGTATTAAGGTATTAAGGGCAAAGGAAGAAATGTAAAAAAAAAACCCAACAACAATAAAATGGTCTATTGTCAGGAAGACACGATACATTCTTTCCATTTTGTTCCTATATTTTTTTTTTTACAGTAGCAAACTGTTTTACTGTTTCAATATCTGAAGGAGGAGATGCAGTAGGGTAGGCTGCTCAGAAGACTGTGGGGACCTGGTCTAGCAGGGTGTGCTGTGACTGTTGGCTTGTACAAAACAAACTGCAAAGCAGTTGTAAAGTTGTTACACTCCTGCTGGCAGTATCATACACAGATCTTACATTCCCTTTACACTTTGACTGCAAAAAGCAAGAAAGAGCATCAATCGGGTCCTAGTCTTTCTTCCATCCCATTGTACACCTTATATATACTTTTATATACTAGCCAAACTACGTTGTGAAAAAAGAAGAGTTGTGGAATTGTGCAGGGTTTTTTCATGAATTGCTCTAAAAATATTCAAAAGTGGTTAGCCTGGTGTTCTCTGGGGAAAAAAAAGGAAGATTGAAATACTGATTCTAAGAATTTAAATCACCTAGATGTAAGTCTAGAGGCAGTAAAAGAAAGTGAGATTTCTTTAGCGACTATCTAGATAGTTGAAAGAGAAATATTTAATTATTCCTCACTTGTTTAAAGGAAAGGATGAGATTTTTTATGCTAAACTTGCACTGCAAAGTCTATATTTTCTGTTTTTTTAAAAAATATCACTGTATGTGTTAAAGGCTCATCCTCCTCTCTTTGCATGGGTCTGTTTACTACTAATGCAGTATATGTTAAAGTGCCTGAAGTCAATGGAAAAGCATTAATGGCCAGAAAGTACATTTATACACTTTCAGTCCAACATGTCTCATGAAACAAATCAAATTCACATAATAGACTTTGCAAAAAAGAGTGAAAAAGTAGAGGGACTTTTTACTCACTAACACGAAACCACTTCTGACATATAAATAAAAGTGCCATTTCTGTGTCTCTTGCTTAAGATGTGTAAACAACAAAATAATTCTGATTTGTACACTGTTTCTGGTAGAAATGAAAGCCAAGTGACCAATTTGAGTCATTTTATGTCTTTCAGATGAATAGCTGTGAGGAACATCCTTTGAGGCAGACAAATGATCTGAGACAGTTCCCAAAAGGTATGATTATATATAAGCACCTGCTTGCTGTTATGATGATTCAGTCAAGAACAATTGTGAATGCTTTTATGAGTCCTGCAAAGCTATTAACCTCAGCAGAGAGTAAACCAGTCTTTTCCTTAAGTGTCAGAGTTCTGAAAACCCTCCAGCAACATTCATGTATAATATGATGAGCAAGTCTTTGTGTATTGGACCACATAGTCCAGAAAGACAAAACTTCAGACTGCTTGACTACAAGGACACGGGTGAGCAGTTTGGAAACTGAAATTAGTCTAAATTCAATAACGATGAGATTTGTGAAAGGCCTTTGCTAGTACTCCAGGCTATCTGAACTGGTGAAACTTAGTTTGGCTACAGCTCCTGGCAGAGATGCTTTTCAGTCACCTCAGGATGCAGACTGAGATTTTCAGATTTCTGCAGCAAAGTCAGGAAGGACTGCGTAGCATGAAGCCTGGATTTAATTCAGACTTTGTCACAGGAGCACAAAACCAGCAAAACACAACGAGACTAACTTTACATCAAGAGAAATGTGAAGGAAAGTCTCTCACCTTTCATGTTGTTGTGAGGCAATGACAATTAGACAAATAGGGAGCATGAAAGAGGTGGTCCAGGAGAAAGTGAATGCTGTTAATTTCTATATGCAAAATGGACTATTAGAAAGGCTTAAATGTCAGAATGTAATAGCACATCCTGCTTTCATTTGTGTGTCTCTTAAAAATCAAAAACAAGAGAAGAGGAAAGACAACACTGTGTGTGTATGCACAAATAATGGACCCTTACACATAGTGAAGATGGGAATTATGGACATATCACAAGCTTAGAGTTTCTTAACAGAAGACACTTATGGAAATGAATGTGGCTTAACAACAGTCCACATTAAAATGACATGCAGCAAATTTTGTACAATATAGATAAAATAATATGTATGTATAGTGGGTTGAACCTGTCTGAACACCAGGTGCCCACCAAAAGTCGCTTTATCACTCCCCTCCTCAGCTGGACAGGGGAGAGAAAATGTAACAAAAAAATTGTGTGTCGAGGTAAGGACGGGGAGAGATCACTCACCAATTATCATCATGGGCAAAACAGACTCAACTTGGAGAAATTCATTTAATTTATTGCCAATCAAATCAGAGTTGGGTAATGAGAACTAAAACCAAATCTCAAAACATCTTCCTCCCACCCCTCCCTTCTTCCCAGGCTCAACTTCACTCCCAATTTCTCTCCCTCCTCCCCCCAAGTGGGACAGAGGGACAGGCAATGGGGGTAGTGGTCAGTTCATGACATGTTGTCTGTGATGCCCCTTCCTACTCACCCTCTGCCCCTGCTCCAGCCTCGGGTTCCCCCACGGGAGACCGTCCTCCATGAACTTCTCCAACATGAGTCTTTCCCACAGGCTGCAGTTCTTCACAAGCTGCTCCAGCCTGGGTCCCCCCACGGGTGCTGTCCTTCAGGAACAGGCTGCTCCAGCCCGGCCCCCGCAGGGTCCCAGGTCCTGCCAGCAAACCTGCTCCAGCCGGGGCTCCTCTCTCTCCCCACGGGGCCACAGGCCCTGCCAGGAGCCGGCCCCAGCACGGGCTGCCCACGGGGTCACGGCCTCCTTCGGGCATCCCCCTGCTCCGGCGTGGGGCCCTCCCCGGGTGCGGGTGGAGATCTGCTCCCCCGTGGAGCTCCATGGCCGCAGGGGCACAGCCGGCCTCCCCGTGGGCTTCCCCAGGGGCTGCCGGGGAACCTCTGCTCTGGCACCTGGAGCCCTCCTGCCCCTTCTGCTGCTCTGACCTGGGGGCTGCACATATTCTCACTCCTGTCTTCAGCTGCAAATTGCCCAGGTTTCGTTTTTTCCCCTTCTTAACTCTGTTCCCCCAGAAGCGCTACCATCATCGCTGATGGGCTCGGCCTTGGCCAGTGCTGGGTCCATCTTGGAGCCGCTGGCATTGGCTCTGTTGGGCACAGGGGAAGCTTCTGGCAGCTTCTCATAGAAGCCGCCCCTGCAGCCCCCCCGCTACCAAAACCTTGAAACGCAACCCAATACAGTATGTATAGAAAATAGACATAAAAACATGTTTATGCATGTTTGATGACAAAGTTACTTCAAAGCCAGTGTGCAGACAGAAAATGGGATGTCATCATGAGTAGCACTAGTTTGTGTGAATGAAGAGAGTTCCAGCATGAACAAAGCTCCTGAGGATGTGACAGTGGTGCCATAACCCCCTCTTCACTGAAGAGAAACACACTTGTCAAGGCCATGAGCTTCTGTTCTGCAATCAGCGATCTCCAGACTCATTATGAAACTTTGCAGAGCTGCAAATGTCAAACACTTGTACAGGAAAGATTTATACATACGTATTCAGCTATATTTTTCTGCTTTGTGGCAAGTCATGGCTATTAAGCTGCCAGACATCTTAGCTCTAAATATTCACCTATATTACAAAAAAAATTCTCACGTTAGTCCTGTGTCATTGGTAGCTATGCATGTAATTTAACTCAAAAAATAATTTTCTCATACGTCTCATCAGAAAAAGCCCTTGTCCACAGAACAGTGTGACCTAAGTGGGCAGAGAATTACGGCAGGAGAACATTTCTATCCATCTTACTACAATGTTAGTACATTGATAAAGCAGGTTTTGGCTCTGTGAAGAGCACCTGGTCTCCCAGTCACACCTAAGGAGTGAAGAGTCATTAGCAGAAAAGCACAACTGCTGCCTTCCTCTATCACTTCTTTGCCTCTTTGGCTTCATTCCAATAACTGAAGCTGAAGCCTGCCCAGACATGGCCTCTTTCCCACCTTCCCTTTTCTTATTGCTCTTTTCAAACTTGGTAGGACAAAGTCTGATGCTAGCATCACCCAGATCAATGATGCTTTTCAAAGAGATTGAGTCGAGCATGTAAAATTCCTCCCGTCAGCCTGTACTTCGTAGATTACATAACCTTGATTGACATATGTGAAGTGGTTCGGTGAGCTGTGATCAACTAGGGATTAGTCTGATCTTGAGTTTTATGCACAGATGAAGGGGTTGGATAAGGGAAGTAATTTTTTTTTCCTGCTTATTTGTGCTTTTTATGAGTGGAAATATCTGTCTTATTTGTAAAGACTGTTGGTAGAGAGCTGGATAGTGACCACTTCTCCCCAGCTGCATAAAAGGCATGAAAGAAAAGGTTTCAATTGCCTGTGGTTTGCTGCTCTTCCAGTCTGACGCTTTGCTCAGCTGCTGTATTAACGCAGTCTTTCAACCCTGAATTAGATCCCTCCAGCCAGCAACAACGCCAAACCCATGCACTTAGAGCAATGTCTGTTCTGACTGCAACATGAATCAATATACCAAATCTAGTTCTAAACTAGGCAGTTTGTGTTCTGGGGCAGCAAAGATGTATTTACACAGAGTTCAGCTCCTCAAGTAAGAGCTCACACTCTCTGGCAGGCTTGCTCAGTTCTTCAGTGTTGAAATTGATGCCATCATCTCCTCATTTATTGGCCAATGTAGTTAGATTAAACCCAGCCTGGCACTGTGCCTGAAAGCAGTGCGTTCATTACACCCATTGCCACATAAGTGTACTCTTGTGGAGTGGAAACACTTTCAACCTGAGCAACTAGTTCATCCAAGCTCTATGTAACAGACTGCAGCTCACGGTGAAGAAACAATCTACCAATCTGGCACAGCCTAAACCTTTCTGGATTCGTGCATTCCTGGTGTCACAGTTTCTGCTGGGGACTAAAAATGTAGTCACATTTTCATGTAAAGAACAGTGAAAATATCCCAGAAAAGCTCAACTTACCAAGTGCTAAGAATGATTGGACATGGCTCTCTCACATGAATGATACACCACCATTTTGGATACAGTTGAGTTGATATATTTGGTGGAGTTCACAAAAACTTTGATGTAGACCTACATACTTGCCAAGATCAGGTCTTGAGTTCCTGCCTAAAGTCAGGTTTTGGTTCCAACATGTGCACACAGAGCACATGTAAGAAATTACTCTGATAAAATATTTTTTCAGCAATTGTTGGTTCACTAAGATGTTAGAAAAAAGTTGTGATGTACAACAAAACATTTCCCAAGAAATCTCTTAAACACTTGATATTGGCTTAAAAGAAAGTTCTAAATTCAAGTCCTCGTCTGTGTCTTAACAAGCTAGCTGTTTTGCAGAGGGTATTTCTCCAACGTCATTTGCCAAATGCAAAGTGAAAAAATATCTGAAATCATCATAATTTTCATAGGCTAAGAAAGCTGTCTCCCACTAAGTATGAAACACATATAGGTGCAAAAGGTTGGAGGGGTTCACAACAGCTGATTTTAGTCCTTTTTTTGCTGGAAAATATTTTTGAGTACACTAGCCCTAAATAATCCCACATTTTGTGTCCAAGATTTTTTTTTTTTAAGAGATCAATGTAAGTGCAGTTTTTCACTCAGCTTTATTTTATATATACAAGCTTTAACCTTCACTTTATTTGCTGAATGGGTGGGTCATGACTCATCGACATAATCTCTTCAAAGTCTGCCAGCCTGGGTGCCTTCCCTAATGATATTACTTGTTTTGTGCATTGATACAGTGACAGTTGAGAAAAATGCTTTTTCTTTGAAAGGTCAGTGTACAGCTTAATCTACATCAGAGCAATCAGTTTCTGCAAAGTCTATTGCTGAAACATAGTTTTTAACCTTTTTACATCTCAGCTTTTCAGTCATCTTTTCACTTACTGTGCTCTGGACTGACACATCAGCTATTTGACGTTAAAGTTTGAATTCTTTTCTCCAAAATGCTAAGTTTGGTAAGGTCAGGAGTATATCTGTTCTTCCTTATCCTCAAGAGTATTTTAATGAAAGACCAACATTACACAGCTCAGTGCTAAAAGGATTATAGAAATTGCAGAGCACAGCACTCCTTACTCTGTTTTATGCGGAGAATTAAAGCCAGAAGTGGTCTGTTTTTCCACTACAAATAGTGTTTGCATCCCACCATGACTGGACAGAACCTCAAGAGGTCTTGCTATCCACCTACCTGCAGTATTGTTTTCCTGCTATTTGCCATCAAGCTGTGGTCAATAAGTAACTCGGGGCAGAACTGAACACAGTCAGCATGGAAAGCAACTACGTTAATAATTCCTCTGCCTTCAGACCTTCAAAACAGTATTGTGCTTTTGAGAGTGTTTCATGCTGCATATGCACACACACACACACAGGAGGAATACACACTGTTGGAAAAACAAAGTATTCTACTACTGCAAGTTTTTTCAAGACAACTAGAGGAATTCTTTAGGTGGGCCAGACGTAGATGTGCAAACATCTAATGAGACAATCAGCAGAAAGGCAGTGAATCAAATAGAATACTACCACATGACTCTACTTGAAATTTATTATGTGAATTAAATAATACAGTTCAAAACCTTTTTACATCACTTTGCTGTTCTCCCTTGGCACAAGAGAATGAATTAGACAGCTGTCACCTTGTCTGTAAATAATGTTCAAAGCTAATTTCTTTGAAGATGTTCCTTTATGTGCATTTCAGTAAGATGAATGTAGGTAATTAAATATTAAGATATTTAAATCAAGTTGAATATAGTCAGCAGCCGAAGTAAATTACTACCTTGTACTGAATCTTTATCACATGAATCTGCTTGTTTTGTTTTGTTTTGTCTTACTCTATTCAGAAAGCAGTACCAAGGAATTTTACGAGTTGTGGATACAGTGTTCAGATGACGACCTCTTTTTTTTTCAAACAGGGCCAAATTTTTCCCTGGTTTGTGTCTTGCTGGATACGGCATAAGGTGTGAGAGGTGAGGATCATATTCTGATGTGAGGTTGTATTCTGTGCTTTGTACCCAGAGTAAATTACTGAGCAAAACATTGGAGTGAAAGCCTTTCTGAGGGGGAACAACCAGAAGTAGTGCATACTCTATAAACTGCAATGCCAAGGAGAAAGGTGGCCACAAGGCCAGAGAGAAACATCAAAGAAGGTTCAGTGAGATTTTTAATGCCCATGGAGACGCGATCAGGATGTTGGTGTTTAATATCCCAATTACACCTCATCAAAGTCAAAGGGAGCTTTGTCATTAGGCTTTGTCTGGTGCATTAAGATGTGGAACACCATGGCTTTGCCTTGGCAGGAGGAGATGTTGTGCTAGTTGCACCAGAACTGAGCCTGTGCTTCCAGCTCTGACATGCCATTAAGCTACGATGGCTGGATTTATCACTCAGACTTGTCACATGACAAGAAATATGAACAATTAAGTGACTGGGAAATGGTCAGTATGAACTCAGCAAAGCAAATATGGTTACTTTTTAGTGCATGAATTTTATGCTATGCACTTAAGCATTTTGGACTACATATAAGGAAGAAATTTTTCATAATGAAGGTGATGAAACACTGGCACAGGTCACCCAGAGAGGTGGTAGATGCTCCATCCCTAGAAACATTCAAGGTCAGGTTGGACGGGGCCCTGAGAAACCTGCTCTAGTTGAAGATCTCCCTTCTCATTGCTGGGAGGTTGGACTAGATGACCTTGAAATGTTCCTTCCAACCAAAACTATTCTGTGATTTTATATTTCAGAGTCACAAATCATTTGCAGCCATCAACCACAGCCTATGGATGTGACCTGAGTCTACAGGAAACCAGACACCTCTAGGTAACTAAAATAAAATTTAATTCATACTTATTGATGCTAGCACTAAAATGGGGAGAGGAAGGTGGGCTTGTGTATAAGCTCCCAATTGAAGCAGAGCTGTATGAAGGTGAGAACAGCAGAGCTGTCCAAAAGTGGCACTGTTTTTTCCTTATTTCCAAGCTGTTTTGTGTACCATCCGCTGTTATGTCAAGTCATCCCACATGCAGTCTGTTTTGATTTGATTTTTTAAGAGTCTCACACTCCCTGGGTCAGGAGAACCATGCCAAAAATACACATTTGACAGTGACAGGATAGAGACTCTTCTCCATTTGCATCCCCTTTGTGCTACCTCCAGTTTAATGGAGGATGATGACAGTGGGTATGGTGAAAAATAAAGGATTGTATGAAAGCAAGACATTTATTGTATTCCTTAACAGCTCAGTTCCAGGCATCCTAATAATACAATATTTTTTCAAGTATGTATTGGTCTTGTAAGGAAGATGTAGCCTCATTTTGGAATGGCACTGCTACACTGCAACACCTTTGCAGCCTTTACACTTCAGTAATTAAGTTATTTATTGGAGAACTACTCTATAAATTCCCCCCAAACAGGCAGTAAAAAAACCCATATACACACATAGCACATAAGTGATTTATAGGGACTGGCTGCCTTTAAGCTATGTAGCAAAGTAATGATTCCTTCAAGTTGGATGGCTAGTTTTAGTGACGTGTATACTAAACAGTTGCCATGTAATATCTCCCTGTAAACTGCTACACTGCAAGTTGTCATTGCTCTTTGCAGTATAAAAATTGTGACAAACATACTGAAAGAGTGATCTGTTTTCTCTTTTAGCTGACTGTTCTTCCAAGATTGTGAGGGGAATAGCAAGCATGTTTGTAATTAAAGATAACACACAATTCTTCTGTGTTATCATTTTACCTACAAAACCTCAGGGTAAAACAGCTTTAGCATGAAAAGAAACACATATGGAGCTGCTGATGGGATATTCTCTGCTTGAAGTACAGCTTAGAGAGAGCAAAAATCCTGAGCACGGATCCTAACAATAGAAAAATAAATAGGATTCCATCTTGTGCCTCTGTCTGCTCAGTACTCTCATATAATAGCTGTCTCCAAAGTGCTGAAATAAAACTTCTCCCAGACAACCATTACCTGCTATTATCATCTAAGAAGATGGGACTGCCTGTAATCTCCATTCACTGCCCACAGTGGTCAGCAAACCCACTTAGTACATGGAGACTTTCAGGTGTTCCCTTCCCACAGAGACCTAGCCAGGCCAATGAGAATGTCTCCTGCTGACTTCTGTGGGCACATGGACATGACACAACAAATAGGAAAATGTGTGCTCTTACGAACACATCAGACCTGCACACAAAATACAAAAATTCGTCCATCAGAAGCAGCATGGAGGTGTTAATATCTTTCAGACAGAAGGAAAAGGGCATACATGTTACTATGAAATTTTAACTGAAATTAATATATTTAAGAAAGATCTGCTCTTTCACAGAAACTGTTGGAATTTCATGAGTATTTTTCAGCCAAACTCCCTGCCATGGCCCTGCCTTGCTCAGCAGGGCATGCAGAAGCAGGCATGTCTTAATGAGGCTGTGAAGCCTGTCCCTCTAGATGTGCCTGTGAGATCAGGCCATAGTCCAGATGTTGTCTGATCTTCAGTCTGGTTGTAGGAAGGCTTGTGAGGCCTCGTTCTCTTCTGTAGACTGCATGACATGTCTCAGGCATGACCCCTTGGTATCCAATTCAGAAAACAGACTAGTTCTTCTTATTAATAAGGATTATCTTACCACTGTCACCTCTCACTTTTCCCACATTAAATAATCACAGTTGTCCTTTCTGGTTTTAAAATCTACTACTCTATGACCCCTGGATTTAAAATTTGCCAAGGCTTTGGCATATTTAGATCAAGGCTTTTTGTTTTGGTCAATCTTTATATTTTAATATGATGTGCACACACAATTTTCCCAGTTATGTTAGGAAGCAACCCCCATACCTATGCTTTAACTGGAAAAAACGAGCACCAGTTCATTACATGCCAATTTATTAACATGCCTCAGTAATTCCCAATGGGAACCAAGCACAGGTTTTCATGGGAGCATGCAAAAACATTTGAGAACACAATAACAATCTGGTACGTGGCATCTTTTAGACACAGTAATGGAAAAGACCATGGAAATTTTATGTGGACTTTATGGAAAATAATGAAGTATAGAAAATGTATGAGTAGGGCACTGTCAATGAAACTCTGCAATCAGATTATTTTTCTACCAGGCTCTAACTCCTGCTTCATGATGCATAGCGTATATCACAACCTAGTATTTCCCAGTAGGGCCCATAACAGTGAGAACTATTGATTAAATGTTAACCCCTTGACCTGAAAGTCAAAATTTCACAAAGTGCATCCCGTTACCCGAAATAATAATGTGTCAAGAAAGATCAACAATTCCAAACAGTTGCTGTAATATGAATTTTCATCTGTGGATTTGATTTTAAATTTAAAGAGTTCAAACTTATTTTTCACTGTGTATAATTGTGAAACAAGTGCACTTTAAAATATAGCATTGAGTAGTGTAACCTATACACACACACATGTATTTATATAGTAGTGATAAAATATTATTTGTAAATTAGCAAATAGAAAAATAAATATCAATCTGCATATGGATTTCAACATACCGTTATGCTACAATGTGTACGTGTGTTTTCAACTACTAGTCACATTAAGATTGGCAGTTTCTAATAATTGGTTATTTGCATACATAATTATAGGAATTGCACAAACTCTTTAAGACTATAAATGCGCATACAATATATTTCTTTTTTATCTTGAAGTTAGTTAGTTTACTCAGAATTTCTTCATTGGTTCTCTTTCTGAAATTCACCTTCTTCCTGGCGATTTTTTTTTCCTAAAGCCTTGACATCTTATCTGTAAGACAAGCTCACATGTTTTCATTTTTCTAATGAAATATTTATGAGAAGTAGGATTTTCTTTATCTGAAGAAAATATATAATTTAAGTCAGAAAATGTTCAGCTCCTACAGGCTTAATTGGCAAATTTACAAATAGGCAATTCTGAAAATATTAATTCAGATTAAAATCTCTGGGGTTCAAACAGCAGAGCAAAACCTCAAGGTGAAAACTACTGGAATTCTCTTGTAATGCTTTCTCTGGCTGGATACTTTTGACTTCATGATGCAACAATGATTTTATTCATAGTGCCTTATACTAAGAATGCTGTCAACAGAGAGGGCTTCAAGTGAAAAAAAACTGTAGTAATTATAGAACTAGGTCAAAACTTTGTGGTTCTGTCCACTCACTTGGTTTAGGGGTTTTTTTAATTTATTGCTTAAGAAAATAATATCACTGATTGTAAGCATTACTATTAATTTCATTAATTCTCTAGACATCAATGCTCAAAGACATTTAGATGCCTGCTTTCACTAGAAGTTACCTCTTAAATATGTCAGAGGATAGATGTGTCTACATTTCCCAGTGGCACTGAATCAAGACACAGCATAACGAGTCAGTGTGTAAAGCACTGTTGTATCTGCCTCTGAAATATTTGTAGGGCATCCTAAAAACATCTTCAGCAACACACTGTCACGGCCAGGGGCTCTATACATCAAATCCATGTTTATGCAGTAACCCGTAAGGCTACTCCTTTGGAAAGTCCTTACCAAGGTGTAGTCAATGGCAGCAATACGACGACTTTCATTTATCAGAAGCAGTGTAAAACCCAAGCACTGTACTAAATAAGGAGAATCACAGGAGAAGACCTGCAGAGTTTTACTTTTCATTACAGGAGAGTTCCACTGTGGTGGAGTTTATGGACTTATGATTTTATAGAGTGTGCTTCTGATTTCTTATTTTTTACCTAAACCCATTCAATCAATTACTTTAATTTATGGTCTGGGCAGGCTGCAAGTTATTGTGTGACAAGTTTTCAGTGCTTGAAAACAGTATAGGGCAATACTCATCATAGAGAAGAGCTGTGCCTTGAAATGTTTTCTGGGTTCTTGTTCTTCCTCTCTCCGCCCCACTATATTGCTTGGGGATGGGGGGTTATTTCCGACACTGTACAGAAAGAAGATAGTGGTCAGAGGTCCTTTTACATTTTTAGGACTCTTCATACATTGTTCATAATCATACCATAATTATTGAACATTGCAAAGGTCCCGTTTAATCAATGGACAAATTACAATGAATAGCAAATCTATAGGCAAAAATAATTTGATGTCACTGCACAAATCCAACCTGAGGCTTTGTCAGAGATGGTATCACAACAAACTGCTAGTGGTTCTTACTGGATTTCTTTAAAACCCAAGCTAGCTGGACAGCATTGAACAAGCAGAGAAACCAGGAGCACGGTGCCTCCGTTCCCTTTGCTCCCCTTTTGTTCCCCGTACTCGGAAATCAGCCACAGCTTTTGTCCTCAGTGAGTTCACTGTGCAAAGGGACGGGTCAAAGGCAGGGCATGGGAAGGAAGTTGCTGAGTGCATTTCTCAGTGTGGACACACTTTCTCGGTCTGACCCTGGGCGGATCAGACTTGATAGACCTCCACTGCCTCATCTGTGTAACAACCAGAATAAAACCAGGTGCTTCAGCTCTCCCTCTCCTTGCTTTAGGCTGCCCAGAGGATGGCCACCCACTATGCAGAAGAACAGCTCTGTCCTTCTATGTAATAAGCAAGGGTTAAAGCATGAACACAAAAAGTGGGAAGTCTGTGGTTTTAAGCTCCTTTACAACTATTGGAATACCTACTTTTTGCATTTCCCTTGGAAATGTCCAGACATGTCCAGACATGTCCAGAAATGTCCCTGGGAAGTGCCCAGACCATCAGGCTGTGATTCAGCAGGGACATTTTGTTCTCCCACTGAGGCCATGATTCCTGAGACAGGCATGGAAAATCGATGGAGCTGGAAAGAGAAGGTAATGGGCAGGAAGGAGCCCAGCACTTGGAACTCATTGTTGTCATGCTGCAGAGAGCAAAAATACAAACATGTTCCAGAAAGGATTAGACCAATTCACGGACGATAGGTCCATCAGAAGCTACTCAGTACATAGGCAGAGACAATTTCATGTTGCTCAGAAAGTCTTCAAATCACTGATGGCTGGGGGAAGATGCATATCAGTAGGATATTCCCACATTTACCTTCTTTATCATGCTTTTACCTAAACATTGTCTTGGAACAGCATGCTGGGTTAAGCAGACTCCAGGTCTGAAACAGAAGGATTGTTCTACTGGAACTTCTGCAAAGGACGAGGCTCCAACTCCCGACCTTCTTTACAGGTTTTATATTAAATAGTCATTGACTGGAGGAGGTGCAGCAGAAATAATCCTACAATCAAGGTCAACCTCAAGTAAAAGCAGGAAACATGCACAAGAGAAACCATGAATGAGGGGAGTCAGTTCAACCTCAACACTACACTAGATCTTAGTGCTCCTGCTGTCCTTGCAAGTGTGCCAATGCATGCCATTTCAGCTGGCTGCAGTTGTGTGATGCACATGTTTCTTACAGGGAACAAAGGACAACATTCATTTCACACAGACCGCTAAACAGCTGACAGATGATAATGACTTCATGTCACAGGTGACCCAAAGGTGAAGGTCTCCCATATCTCATTACGCAGCCCCTTAGATGTCCAGTAATCCCAAGTACTTTTTGTCAGGCTCACACTTTTTTGTCTGGGAAGAAAGCATTCAATCATGCAGAATATTCCTCTCCCTTTGCCAGATCCTTCCTTCAGGATGCGAAGCCCCTCAGGCTTTTCAGGTCTGAGATACCGTATTTGGAAGGTTATTTTCACCAGCTTGTAAAGCCTGAAGCAGGCATCACCAGTCTCAAGCACACAGAGCTCTAATTGAAACTGTTCCCAGCAGCTCTGTATCTACATATATACATCCTGATTATGACAAAGCTCATGAATAATCACTGGTATGAACTTGTTCCTCATTGTCACAAGTTCAGGAAAGCAATGGGGATCCACTTGCATCACCCTATCCCTCTGTACGGCAAAGATGACAAAGTTCCCATTTTCTAAAAATAATTACATAGCCCAGTGTGAATTTGTGCTGCAAAGGGCACCAGGATGACTCACAAGCACAGAGATTATGAAAATGTATTGGCGCTGCAGCATTAGGATTAAGATGGGGCGAAGTTGTAAATATTCAGCTTCACTTTAGGTTTCACCTCAGCTCTTCATACTCCTGGCTAACCCCATTTGCAGAATTAACTCTGCATTGTTGTTTCCTTAAGCACCCGAAAATATCCTCTTCTAAAAGCTTTTATATGTGATGCAGCAAAATCTTCTGCTTTTAGTGCTGTGCTCTCCCTCCCTTGTTAACACATGTGGTTTTCAAAGGGGGAAAATACAAGCCAGGCAATTTCTGTTTTCTGACCCCATGAATCTAAAATGAGATGGTTTCGTTGTCTTTCTTTATCCACACTGCAATTGCTGTTCCTGGTGTGTTTCCAGAATGCACCTCTCTGGGGATCCACGCACAATCACAGCATATTAGAATATTTCAATGCTTTTGTTTTCCTCATGGCTCTTGCAATGATTTTCTTTCATATTCCTGATCCTTGCTGGCACATACTGTAGTACCTCCATTGAAGTAAATGAAATGTCATTTATTTGTACCCACTGAGGATTTGATCTGAGACCTTTAGCTTTATCTGTGTTGTATCATAGCCTAAAAAGTTTACTGTATGTTTTGCTTTTATGAAGAGCTTAAATATATATAGTTATATATACAAACTGCATATCAAACACTCAAGTAAAACTTCTATGACCATTTACTGATTATATGAACGTAAAGAGAGTATTAATAATGCCAAGAAAATGATTTTCAACATCCTAAATAGACCCCAGTAGTGAAAGGTGTAAAGTGAAATCTTGTCTCAAGATGGCATAGTGATCAAGATAAGTAACATTCATGGTACTTTTCCAGAAAACTGAGGTCTTTTCTATTGGTGTGGTGGGTTGACCCTGGCTGAACGCCCACCAGAGCCGCTCTGTCACTGCCCTCCTCAGCTGGACAGGGAAGAAAATATAACAAAAGGCTCCTGGGTCAAGGTAAGGACAGGGAGAGATCACTCACCAATTACCGTCACAGGCAAAACAGACTCAACTTGGGGAAATTAATTTAATTTATTGCCAATCAAATCAGAGTTGGGTAATGACAACTAAAACCAAATCTTAAAACACCTTCCTCCCACCCCTCCCTTCTTCCCAGGCTCAACTTCACTCCCAATTACTCTCCCTCCCACCCCCGAGCAGCTCAGGGGGATTGGGAATGGGGGTTGTGGTCAGTTCATCACACACTGTCTCTGTCACTCCTTCCTCCTCAGGGGAGGACTCCTCACCCTCTGCCCTGCTCCAGCCTGGTGTCCCTCCCACGGGAGACCGTCCTCCATGGACTTCTCCAACATGAGTCCTTCCCACAGGCTGCAGTTCTTCAGGAACTGCTCCAGCCTGGGTCCCCCCACGGGTGCCGTCCTTCAGGAACAGGCTGCTCCAGCCTGGCCCCCGCGGGGTCCCAGGTCCTGCCAGCAACCCTGCTCCAGCCGGGGCTCTTCTCTCTGCCCACGGGGCCACAGGCCCTGCCAGGAGCTGGCCCCAGCGCAGGCTGCCCACGGGGTCACGGCCTCCTTCGGGCATCCCCCTGCTCCGGCGTGGGGCCCTCCGTGGATGCGGGTGCAGATCTGCTCCCCCGTGGAGCTCCATGGCTGCAGGGGCACAGCCGGCCTCCCCGTGGGCTTCCCCAGGGGCTGCCGGGGACCCTCTGCTCCGGCTCCTGGAGCCCTCCTGCCCCTTCTGCCGCTCTGACCTGGGGGGCTGCACATATTCTCACTCCTGTCTTCAGCTGCACATTGCCCAGGTTTCGTTTTTTCCCCTTCTTAACTCTGTTCTCCCAGAGGCGCTACCATCATCGCTGATGGGCTCAGCCTTGGCCAGCAGCGGGTCCATCTTGGAGCCACTGGCACTGGCTCTGTTGGGCACAGGGGAAGCTCCTGGCAGCTTCTCACAGAAGCCGCCCCGGTAGCCCCCACTGCTACCAAAACCTTGCCACGCAAACCCCATACATTTGGTTACTCTGACCTGGAAAATCAACACTTTCAAAAGTATTGGCAGGTGAAATTTAAGGTTAGATCTGGCCAAACTGTGTATGTTCACTTGAAGAGAAATTTAGATTTTTTTTCCATTATCAATCAGTAGAAAGGAATGCTTTGGAAGCATTGCTATAACAATAAACTTCTTACCTTGAAAATTATATTTAGGAAAAATATTGATTTCAGTTACAAAATACAGACATTTTAACCTGTTCATTATACAGTTATGGTTTTGTATTAATTTGTTTCATTGTACTCAGTAGCAGGTCTTTATAAATGTCATATCATGTAATGCCTAAAACTGATATGTCATGGAAAAACAAAGCGTATGTATATATATTAAAAAAAATCAAAATGTAACTCTCTTTCAATGATAATAATTCCAAAACAAAATGCTTTCAACTTAAATTTTTTTCCTTAATGGCTTTGATTTAAATGGGTACACACTGCAAAATGTCCTAGTGCTTCTATATATTATTTTCCAAGAAATTGTTTTGACAAAACTTTTAAACTGTGTTCAAGCTGCAGAAGATGTAGCTGATAAATATGACTGAGATAATAGCAAGAGACTGTAATTTTTTCCCCATGAAGACAGCAAGGCAGTGGAGCAGGCTGTCCGGAGACGCTGTGAAGTCTCCATCCTTGGAAGCATTGAAGACCAGACTAGATAAAGTCCTGAGCAACCTGGTCTGATCTCACAGCTGCCCAGGCCTCCTATGGTCCCTTCCAACTTAAACTGTCCTACCTCCAATCCTAGGACATATGAATTATGTTGTAGAGCTACCGATGCTTTCCAACACAACGGAGGAGTTAATGTGCTACAGATCAAAATTTTTAAAATTTCTATTTTTGGTTACTCACAGTAACCAAACTGTTATTTCTTTACTAGAGTCACCAATAGGAGCTGCTTTAACTAGCTGGATATATTAATGACTTTCTTCTGAGAAAGGTATAAACTCAAATCAATCATTACAAAGTCTTCTGGAAGCCAACTACAACTTCCAGCTCAGAAATTCTAGCAGATGCATGAAATATCATGGACAGTGTGTTATCATGATCTGTTACTGGGTTACTGAAGGGTCAGAAAGAAAACAAGATGATCGATATACCATGAGGAGAAGGAACAGACAGGCTCAGGAGCTACTGGTCTGGTTCTGATCTCACTGAATCATGTGCTTTACAGCTATAGATCAATCTGTAGGAACGTAGCCTTCCAAAGCCAGGCTCACTATCAGGATTGTAATATTAAATGTGGATCATCATAAAAGCAATGCCACATATTTATTATTTTCAGCTTCATACATGCCAAACTGTTTGTGTTCTGTTGTAACTAAAATATATAGCAATATCACATGAATATATTGGAATTATTTAATATGATAAAATTAATAAGATAAAATAAATACAGAAGCACAGAACAATATAAATCACAGCCAGAAATGTAGACATCTTCAAAGATGAAATTGCTTTTTGCCTCCAACCCTTTACTTTCACCTGCATTTTCAGAACTTTATGTTCTGCCTGCTCTTAGGAGCACCACATTTGGGATATTGTAAAATATTGCCTGCACCTTACAAACTTTCACCTTTCTATCCAGTTGTAGTCTTGATATTAGCGACCTTCTCTGAAGGTGAGAGTACAAGTAGAAGTAGCTATGAATTACCTGTACCAGCTTGATTTTGGAAGCTCAGATCCAACCTGTAATTTCTTGAGTTCAGGTCCACAAACATTCACTCTTTCACTTTTGGGAGGGTGATATTTTGGCCCAGTCTGGGCCTAAACATCTTGCCTCGAGCTCATGTATTTTGGACAAAAGCAAGTAAAGCGGGTGCTGTGTTCAGTTGTAGAGAAAATATGCGAAGACCTCCTTCTCTGAAAAAATCCCAAACATTTGAACCAAAGTAGCAAAGCAAAGAGTGAGAATAGACACAAAGAGGAGAAAATGTGATTATAAAATATTTTCCCGTGCCCTTTCGCAAAGCTGCGGTCAATGCCCATGCCAGCTACCCGCAGGGCATAGCACTGCTTCGGCTTGCGCTGCGGTTTCAGCAGAGCCTTTCGGCACCTTGCAGGAGAATGTGCGAAGGACTTGCTGGCTGGGATTCTCCGCTCACCACGGGTGTGAGGCAAACACACCTTTTGTTGCACAATGTGGTACTGAAGTGAGTCACGGATCCAGGGCAGCTATAGGTAATACTCAGCAGAAAACCAGTCTGAAAGAGATTTTGATTCAGGGAGGGAATCCCAGTAATTTGTTGACGTTAATAACTGTCCATGATACTCCCGTTCAATGGACTTAGCTGTTTCATAATCTGTACAAAATGTTGTTTGCAAAAGAATACAAAATGGTAACTATTGAAGTTTCTGTAACAGTTTTGTATTATCCCTAACCATTATTGTGGTGGCACCTTGTGCCCAGGTGGCCAAGGCGGCCAACAGCGTCCTGGCCTGTATCAGCAATAGTGTGGCCAGCAGGACGAGGGAAGTGATTGTGCCCCTGGACTCGGCACTGGTGAGGCCACACCTCGAATCCTGTGTTCAGTTTTGGGCCCCTCACTACAAGAAGGATGTTGAGGTGCTGGAGCGTGTCCAGAGAAGGGCAACGAAGCTGGTGAGGGGGCTGGAGCACAAGTCTTATGAGGAGCGGCTGAGGGAACTGGGGTTGTTTAGTCTAGAGAAGAGGAGGCTGAGGGGAGACCTTATCGCTCTCTACAACTACCTGAAAGGGGGTTGTGGCGACGAGGGTGTTGGTCTCTTCTCCCAAGTAACCAGCGATAGGACAAGAGGAAATGGCCTCACTTTGTGCCAGGGGAGGTTTAGATTGGATATTAGGGAAAATTTCTTCACTGAGAGGGTGGTAAGGTATTGGAACAGGGTGCCCAGGGAGGTGGTGGAATCACCATCTCTGGAAGTGTTCAAAAAACATGTGGATGTGGCGCTTCAGGATGTGGTTTAGGGGACATGGTGGCGCTGGATTAATGGATGGACGTGATGATCTTGAAGGTCCTTTCCAACCTTAGTGATTCTGTGATTCTGTGTGTGTGTGATAATCATGGCCCTGTTGTGCTCAGTGCTTTAAACACACACACATAAATTCTTCATGCCTCAAGAGTTTTCAGTGCAGTGACTATGGGGTAGATCATCACAGTGATTGCGGTACTTACGAATGCATAGGGATGCCCACTGTGGATTTCAAAAGGAAAGACAGATGGAAAACACAGCTTCTAACTTCAGCCCTCTAAAACATAACTGTTTTGTCTAAACTAGTTTTCTAGGCTACTCTCCTAATGGCACAGGGAGATATAAAGACAACTCTCATGACAGACTCATTGCATCCAAAAACATGTATCAGTTCATGGGACACCTACCATGTGTACAGGTATTTAAATTCTGAAGCCAGATCCAGGAGACATTTCTCATGATTTTGAGGAAAAGCATCTAAAATTAAAATGAAATTTTAATTAAAATATCCCATATGAATTTTTAATAATAAAACCAAATATTAATATTACATTCTGAAATAACAGTAGAAACAATTCCCTTTTATACTTTTTCCCCCTTTCTTTTATTCCTTTGTGAAATTTTTTATAGTAGAAGTGAAATCTATTATTTTTTTAGATTGAAATTTGCTTCATGTTTTCTGCCTCTCCAGCTTTTTAGAACTGCCTACAGTTTTAAATTTTCCAATACTATAACATTTTTAAATGTATTATTGGGCTTTATAACAGTGCCCACAAGTATATCTGGAGCATAAAACATTCCAAAAAAGAAAAGAGCAAGGAAAGAAAAAGGAAGAACTGGAAGGGAAAGGCGCACATTATTCCCACAGACAGAAGTGATGAAATGCTACCCGTTCCATTTTCATACACTGAGAAAAAAGAAGGGAGTAAAACTTTAAAAAATATAAAATATATAATTGCAAGGTTTTTTCTTTCCACTGGAAACCCTGACAAATTTTTTTTTAAAAATGTATTTCTCTCCAGTTTACAACCATAACTGATTTGAACACTTTTTTTTCCTGAAAAAAATTTACTGCTTATAGCTAAGATGAGATACTTGTAAGAATTTCCAGAGACAGTAAAGAATCTTCCCATCCAAACCCCAGGCAATTTGAAGAGATGTATGGGACAGTAGCAGCCTGGCCAGCCACACACCACTTACAGGCTGCCAGCAGACCTTTAGTGCAAAACTAATCACCTAGAAAATACCAGGAGAGCAGACTAAGCTCATATTGCTCTTGATCTACAGCCAGAAACTCTTGTGTGTTTGACAAGGGTCTCTGCAGCAAAATAAGCCACAATCAGAGTATATAACTAGATACTTAGATTAAGGCACTGCCCCCAGCATTAACGAGATTGTGTTAAGCTTACATTCAAGTCACCACCACCACTTGCTGTTCTTGCAAGTCCTGTGCAACTTCGTTAATAATCAGGCACTGAGCAGATAATGTGGTGTTCAAAATCACAACTGACGCTTAGAAATTGGAAAAATAAATCTCCGAGACAAGAGATGAACATAATTGTAGCTAATTTATAATGGGCTTTCTGCAGTGAAAATAGGGAATTTTGAAGACTGCATAAGCCAGGAAAAAGGCAGTGTGGGGGACAAGATGGCATCTCAAGCACTATGAGGTCCTCTGTGATTTGAACTGATTGTAAATGAGGTGTCCCCACTATGTTTTGTTATTTTTTAAAAAAATCCATGCCTCTTCTCATTGTTAAGAAAAAGCTAATGCTGATACAGCCCGTGCAGTGCAGGCAGCCCTCACAGAATGTGAAGGGCAACCAAGGTAAATCAGTACCAGGACATACACTACTGGCTTACAATTTCGAGGCTACAGCATTCGTTTTAAATGTGTGTCTTATTCCTTTCACCTCAGTGCAGACTCAATGTTCATCAATGTACTGCTTATTGACCTTGTGGTCATATGCTGAACCAAAGCACTATATTATCACAGAACTTTTTCTTACCTTTACGGTGTTTGTAATACACTTTGCCAAGTCCGCATCTCATAAGAGGCTGTAATGCTGAAATGCATTATAAGGAGGGGGAAAATCATATAAACAAAGCATTCAAGAGCTACAGAATTGAGAACATTCCCAAAGAACTCAGCTTAAAAATACATTTTAGACATAACAAAGAAAACCTTGCATCACGTTGTTTCTTGCTCTGAATAAAAGTAATAAAGATTCTGACTTTAGAGCCATTTAACTAAAGCACATTTCTAATACCATACTCCACTGAGCTCCAGAACACCTTCTTGCTTTGATTTCTAATGTTCCACATTTAGCAATCACCCCATTTGTTCTGGTGGGTAATAGGAACAGTATTTATGGGCGAGAAACGCTTCGAACAGCTCCTGTCCTTGAGAAGCCATTCGCTGCACTTGTATTCCTCATATGCTGTGCTCTGTCATATTTAAGAAGCTGCTCACATGTACAATACTGTGTATTGTAAAGCTTTCCTTTTCCAAACCACGCTATACCTATGTGTTCCTGAATAACTTTCAGCAATTTTTTTGGTGAGCAGTTCTGAGTGCTTAGCGCACAGCTACCTTCTCAGTATTGGACAAAGATATAAGAGATGCTTAAAGGATTGGGAAAATGTGCTATAGGAGCAGTTCCCTGTAGGTTTTAAGTACAACAGTGGTTGGCACAAAGAAATAAATCAGCAGAAACTTCTTGTATTTTTCACCTATGTTTTAATGGAGATTATTTGTTTTGGTGATGTAGAGGAACTAAATATAACCTTGATAATGTCTCTGCAAGAGACTGCATCTCTAGCTGAGTGGCACTACTGCAGAGAGGCATTGAAGATATTTGGCCTAGCATGCTGCCTTCTGCCATGGCAGAAGACAGTTCAGTCAAGACTTCACATCCATGGGAGCCTTGGCTGGTTTACCTTTCTCATTTTTTTCTCAATCCAGATACTCCCTTGACATGTTGCTAAAGCTCTTCATTTTCCTTGAGTTTGGATGAAAGGAAATCAAATGCAGAATGAGTAGGATATTGCTCAAGAATATTAGGATACAGCATGGTAGAAGTCAGAGAGCTGAAAAGTAGCAAATACAGTAGATAAATTGCAAATCATACGTGGCTGATAAATCATGGTGTAAAAATATTTGGAACCTCACACTGATGAGAAAAGACAGGTATCCCTCATTACGTCACCTGTCTAACACAGTGTTAGGGTGCTGTCTTTGCAGGAGATTGAATATTTTTGAGGAATTTGTGAGCTGGATCATATGTCCTTTATGAAAATTCCCAAGACGTAATTGGTCTACACAGTCTTTTGAATATGTGTTTTCCTTTCTGGAGTACTGCCTCTGTTCCTCCTTCCCAATCATACAAAGCTCTTCTGTGGCTGGTTAAGATACAACAGGTAGATGTGGGAATAAGTCATGCCCTCTGCATATTGTCACACCAGAGGTAGGGCAGTGCCAAAACCCCAGAGAGTGATTTGACTTTGCTTTTCTTGTTCCACTTGATTGTTTTGAGAAACTCCAAGGACTGCAGATGCTTCTGCACCCAAAGGGGAAATATCTTCACAACACACCTTTTCTTTTTATTGTATGAAGTGAGCAATCTGTACAAGAAAAGCAAATGGTGTAATTCCATTTCAAAAAGGAAACATACTGTGCCAAGGGCACAGCCACCACTCCCCATCCAGTAAATCCATGGGTCTATCCAGAACATACATGCATTTTTGTTTGTTCAAAAAAAAAAAAAAAAAAATCAGAACTGAGTGTTTTGCACTTCTAGTATTACTGAAAACTCCTTGCAGAAAGCTAAGTATAAAACAGGCAAGGTCAGATAAGCCTAAAGCAAGCAGCTGAATACCCTAGCTGTAGAAATCCTGAGGCCATCTCTTATAGACCAAGTTCCATTAAAATACAGATTGTATCAGAGAAGAGATGTAGCTTTGTACTTTAAAACCTGCCTATTGTGCAAAAGGCATTAGGCTTATATCAGTCTAGCTGAGATTTTTATGGCAATTTAGATGATGGCAAATTATTAATGTAGAAGTACCTGTTTTATCGAGAATATCACTTTGCTTTTTGTCTGATTTTCATCATGTGCCATATGTACAGCAGTTGATCAAAGGCTGTGAATGCATTATCTCTTGCCTCGCTTATCATTTCTGAGAAAAGATGAGATGGAGGAGAAGGGAGGGACAGAAGATGACGATCAGAAATAGAAAAGTTTCAAAGTAGATCAAATAAGGCTGTCTGTAATAGTTTTCCTTTAATGAAAGGCATCATTAATCAGCTGTAATGGTGGCTAAGAGTGTTGGTGAAACAGTACATAAGCTGAAAAAAGCAGTCTCCAAGAATAAATGTATACTGCATTGCAGCAGACATGCTTCTTATTAGTTTAACTCAAATGTCACTAGTTAATGGGGAAAGCGATTTAGCAACTGTCCTACATGGTGACACTAGTTTCTTCATCAGCCTCTCTCCAGGCACCTGACTGATGTACATGTGCAACATGCCAACAACAGATACGCATTTATGAATAGTTTCCCTTTTTTACCCTCCCAGCCCCCGTAAAAAAAGGGTGGGGGGATAAACAGAGTTCTGTTACTGCCTGTGAATGAAAAACTGCCTTGCTTGAAGCCCTGCAAGAAGGATTTACACTGCAGCACAGCCAGGGAACAGCTGGGAGATGAACGGATCGATAGCATCGATGATATTGGTGCAGTGCCTGCCTGAGCCAGGGCACCTATGCTTGGCACCAGGCTGAAGCAACGCGTGCCACGGTCATCCCTCCGCCGCCGTAACCTGCTCCACCACCCAAAACCTGCACACCCGTCTGGCTTATGTCCTGTCATCAGGGCGAGAGTGCCAGGGCTGTTAAACAGAGAAACTCACTTAGATTTTCAGTAGTCCCTTTGGAAAGTTCCTGTAATAACCTCCCCTTAAGAGTGCCATATACATGTAAGGGTGGTAAAAGCATTGTATGATCCTCCTCTGCCATTTTGCAGAGACAGACTGCAGAGCTGTCAATAACCTGTCCTGTGGCTCCTGTGCTCCTCAGCGGAGCAGACTGGAGCTGGAGCAGAGCAGCCCCGGGGGAGCAGACTCACTGTCCAGAAGAGCCCAAAAGGCACCAGAGATTAAAAAGACCTTAAAGCTGCCCTAACTTCTGCCAAAGTCCAGAAACAGGACCAAGGGGAACCATTGCACAGCTCTGTTTTACAGCTCTCTCCCATATCTGCAATGTTCACAAAGCTCATACTAATATTTAAGAAAATTATCTTTTAAACATTCCTGTTAAGACTAAATATAGTTTTTTGCATTTATTTGAGTATAAAAAATAATAAACATGCTATCCAGGTGAATCTAGCAATCTGAAAACTTGTGGTAGCGCAACAATGGGAAACCATCAATAGCAAATACTCAGCTATAAAATCAGGACTTCATTTCATTAAGCCAGCAGTATTACATTATTATGTACAGCTCAAGTTGAAAGACAACGAATGTGAATGGAAATATCTTGAAAAAGTGAACTTAAAACTGTATGGAACAAGGTGACAGGATGGTAAGTGTTGTTCACCCAAACGTGTGCCTTCTGAAAGGCATAGAAAAGTTTTAGGGAGCATCAGATGTTAAAAAAGCACAGATGAGTGCTGACAAATTAAGCTATGACTTAATTACGAAATGAGAGGCTTTGCTCCACTGTTGAACATTTTCAGAATTTTTTCATGCAGACAAGGACACTTTTTCTTGGACATATTAAGACCCCAGTTTTGGGTAATTCCTCCTGCTTTGGTTGTTACCACTGGAACTTCAGTTAATTGACACCTACTCTGAATTTGCTACTTTATGGGTGTCAGGGAAACATGAAAAGAAGACTTCAACACGCTAACTGACAGGCATCAGATAGAACCTTCTCCACCCTTCTTTTACCAGCAGAAGTTGCTTTTAACAATACTGAAAATGAAAGACCAAAAGTGTATTCAGATCACAACCTGGAATTAATGTATAAGGAAAGATTATAAGAAAAAGGACAAGCACACTTGGATACTCTCCCTAATACATCCTCTAAGCTGTCAGATGTCATAATATCCTAAGCTAGATGTTGTATCTATGTGTTTAACAGCCCTTCAGGATCTTTTTTTTTCCCATTAATTCCATGAATTGCCTTTTGCAGCCACTTAAACTTTTAATATCCACTACATCCTGTAGTAAAAAGACAAAAAAATTCCCCAGATTGGCTCAAGTCCTGCAGGCATTAGAAGGCAGTTAGTGAAACTGTGAGAAATAGTAAAGAATTTTTCCTTTTTTTTTTTTTTTTTTTTTGCCCCTTGCACAGTTTTGTAGAGTTTTATCATCTTCCCTTCATTCATTCCTTTTCCAAGTTGCAACATGCCAGTCCAAGCTCTCCTCACAGGAAGCCAGGCACCTTTACAAGAAGGGTTTGCTGATCTTCCATGATGTTTGACATTTTGACATTTGCCTACAGAATTCTAGAGAAAATGGGTGTATCCAATTGTAATAATTTTGCTTTAGTTCACATTGATATTCCCTTCATATCTCTGTCTTACCCTTTTTTTTTTCTGAAAAGGAGAGGAAAGTGAGAAGAGTGTTCTATTATCCCAGATCTCTGCAGCTACCTGCCATGTTTCTGGGTGCCTCTGCTTCAGCGGGGACTTTGTTGATGCTGCAGCAAAATGTAGTATCAAACAACCCAGAAAGCCAAAACGTTCCTATTCAATGTTTATATGATAAAATCATAGAATCATATAAGCAATAATAATCTTCAACATCTCATTATCAAATTACTCAGCTAATTTAAAAAAACCCCAAACTTTAGATAAGGGCCAAATAAGCAGCAGTTCTAGCTGCCTTTACAGATATTTCTTATTACCACCTTTTCCTATGAGAATGAGCTCTGCTAGAACAGTGAAGTGGCTGAAATTCAGTCATTCCATGTGCCAGAGCAAAAATGTACCTTTTCACCTCCAGCACTAGGGAACAGTTGGTTTTCACAGAGAACACGCAAAAAGTCATGTCCTGCTGATTTGGTTTACTAACTGTGGAACTAAAAATATTCTTTTTGGCCTGTCAGAACAGCTGATCTTGTAATTCACTTCAAGATCCAAGTGACCTGCACAAAAAAATGCCTGCTTTGCTTTTCGCCTAACCAATAGCAATAAGCCAGTGCACTGAACAAGTAAAGAAAATATCTGACTGAGCTGCAGCTGGAGAATACGGCTTGCCCCCACACTCTTTTACTGCACATTTGAAAAAAGAAATCTGCTGAAGTTTACAATCGGAAACAGATTTTTGCAATGTGCTAATGCAAAATGCATGTAGCAAATGGAAGATTCTGCCTGCACACAGGACAGTTGTCAGTCTGTCAACATCTGCGCTTAGAAATGAAGATAGAATTGCTTGTACCCAGATATCCGCCTTTATCTGGCAGCATACTTTCTCTTACGTACTCTGGGTTAAAACTCTGAAGAAACCTTTAATATGTCAAATAGGAGGAGTTATTACCTTACTTTGAAAAGACTCCTTGAGTTTGTTTACTTGTGACTAACCTTATATCTTTACCAGTGAGAACTGGCAGTGAGCACGAACAATAACCCCAACTGCAAATCTTTACTAAGTAGCACAGAGCTGAAGCCTGACAAACTGAGATAGTAAGCACTTCAACAGGGTCAGGAGCAGGGCAGTTGCTAGAGGCATCATCTGAAGCATCATCTAAAGCATCAGCAATGGTACCATGGTCCTACCTGTCTAGCCAATTCATCACATGAGTGAGTGATGCTAAAGGTTTACCAAGATCATAATTATGTTAGGCTGGGATTAAAACACTGTCCAGGTAGTCTGGGTCTTCCCCCAAGATGTGGCCATTAGAGTCATTAGAATGTTATTTCTAAAGGAGGTGATGGAATAGGGCTGAAGTCGTACATCTACACTGAGACTGGAGGTGGCTTCTGCTTTGGAAACAACCCATCACACCTTCTTAGGTGAAAACACACATGTTCAACACTGGGACTAAGTAGCCAGTATTTTTATGCCATTTTTTTTCCAGGTCTAGATCTAGGTCTATTCATTTTCTTCAACTGTGCTGTATTCTGGACCAGCAGACTGCTTCAAGAGCTATCAAGAGAGGAGTTAAAACTACAAAACCAGGAGTCTGAAACCCAAATTGCTGCAATAAAACTGTTGACAAACACAGTATGGAAACATCCCAGAAACGAGTTAACTAGCAGCATGTGATCAAACAAATATATGGACTTTTCGGTGGGAGGTTAAGAAATAACCATCTTCTCTGTGACTAGTACGTGTTTGCACTTTGAACTTCAGTCATGAGAACCTCCTGTTTCTGTTCATTTTCTGGCTGCTCCCACGCAGTCAGTGGCACATCAGCGACTCAGGAAAGATCAGCCTGTGCTGTAAAGCACCCAGCTCTGTAGAATTCAGCTTCCATTTAGTTCTTCTAATAAAGAGGCTTGTTTTTGTTTAATTTGGTAGAATTCAATACTAGCAGTGTCATCTGCTGGAGATACAGCCCAAAGAGTAACATTTCCATTCAAACACTTTAAATGCCATGTACAGACTTATCTAGATGTTTGTCTGCATTTTTTTGCTGCTAAGAAGGAGAGGGATGATTAGCTCTATCAGTTTATGGTGGCAGAGAGGAAAAGGCACAGTGCCAAAATATTTCAAATCAGATCACCATCATGAGCTCTGCTATCTCAGAAGGAAAAAAAAAATTAATCTTGCTTGCAGGTGGGCAAAATTCAATGCTGCCAAGAAAAATGCAAGCAAAACTGCTTTTACCTCTAAGAAAAGTGTCTCCAGCTGCCGCATTATGGTACCAAACAAGTTCCACATGTCAGACGAGGAATGTAGTGTGGTGCTGAAAAAAAGAAATGGCAGGCACCATCTGTATTCTTATAAATTCAGCAGTTGCCTAGAGAGTTGCTGCCATTGCAAGAAGCAAGATTCCTTCTCTGCTATTAATAAGGAAACTTGACAAGACTGAAAAGGGCTTGAAGGAGCTGTCATTAGAGAAGTTTACATTCCACAGCATCTCCAAGCAAAGCAAATGCAGCACTGAAACATGTAGGTACTCACCATCCTGTGACTGTCTGCCAAAAAAATTTCCAGTAAATAGAACCTAGTTCTTGAAGTGGAAAAGGGCTGGGGCAGTAGCAGACCTGCATCTTTTTAAAACACTATTAGGCACTGTTTGGCTTCACTTCTTATGAAGACTTCAGAACAGCTCTATCGGTGAGTAGAGGGATCAAAAGTATACTGGTCAGCCCTGCATGGAGCAGCCTTGAAATCTGTACCATGAAATCAGGAAAGACTTGTTCTGCAGCTTTGCTGTCAACACATGTAAGAAGATCTTCCAAGGCAAGGACCACCTGTCTGTGTCCACACTCCTCCAGCCGATGCAAAGTGGCATGAAACAAAAAGAGGATTAAAGGAATCGGTAAGGAAATTTGTGGCAACCACAAGACGCAGCAATTTGCTTTGGAAGTTATATACTTGCTTGTGGATGTGAGGGAAGGGAAGAGGACTGTTGTCATGTTCAACGAACTCTGGGGCTTTCATCTGCCTGGGCTGCCTGACTGCCCGAGTGCCACTGACTTCTTCCGGCACAGCGTACCGTGAAAGCGAAGGAACTTCTGCGGAGCGGCATGGAGGTGAATATGCCAAGCAGCTCATTAGCGTAATGGTGCATTGCTCACTGTGAAGATGCCAATTCCCGTTTCGAGCCTGGAGGGTATGCAAAGGGCAGGTAAACAGTTAATGAATACGGTTCTTTCAATTGAGCGGCTGAATCTGTGCTGAACTTTTAAATCTTTTATAGCTGTGATATTTCAGAGTCCTAAAAATGAATCAGAACATCTGACAGGTATGCCATGAAGTTCCATATACACACCGTGCCAAGATTTAGCACTGAGCATTTACCTTCTGATATGCTGACAAAGGGAAAATGCTTTATGCAGAGGCCTGTGGGCTGTTTTGCACCTAAAAGAAACTGGTAAAATTGAGCTTTTTAGTGTTTCTTTTCTCACATAGAAAATTTTTCATGTAGAAAAATTCCATTGAAATACATGCAGTGGCTTCCCAGTACTACCACAAGCAAAAGGTTACTTCATCAATAAAATAATGTTGGCACTCGAAGGCTTAATATATACATTACTGAGGAGGTGGTGCTCAAGGTCAATATTGAAATACAGTCAGCAATGTCCCAAATGTTAAACTAATGCTCTGTACTTACATTGCCCAGTTCATCTCAAAGCTCCTTCCTCTCCAAACAAACAAGGAACAGTTAACCAGCCTGAATTATAGCCACAATTTCACTGAAACCCCTTTGTGGCATCTATTTACCACCCTGCAGTAAAACTGCATGCTTTTGTTGATCAGAAAATTGCATATTTCCTGAAAAAAGAAGTAGCAAGTTTTCCAAGGAATTTCTCTTTTTTTCCAGAGCCAAAGAAAAATGAGAACGTAATGCCTCACTTTGATATAAAACAGCACTGCTGTTTAGATTCCTGCCTTTAAGTTTGCAGATTCCCAAAGCTGTGTCTGAATCCATTACTGACATCTCCTGTGTTTTTGGGACTGTCACTCACAGCCCCTTTTCCCATACCCACATATAGACGCTATAAGCCTTGCTGTTCCTGTGCTGAACCTTGCACAACAGCCAGTTGCTGGCAATCCCACATTACCAAAGCAGCGTGGACCATGGAGGTTTTCAAGACCTGGCTGGATGATGCCCTGAGTAACCTGGTCTGAAGTCATGGCTGACCCTGCTTTGAGAGGTAGCTGGACTAGAGACCTCCTGAGGTCCCTTCCAGCCTGGGCTACCCTGTGGTCCTGCCTACCTGCCGGGGTGCGCAGTCTCTGATGCTGGAGCATAAGCAAGGGTGTAAGGAAAGGCGAATGAAGAGTGACTGCTACAGGATGGATTTGCTTTCAGAAGGATTTTGAGGTACAGGAAGAAAAAGTTCCATAATTTGCTGTTACAGAGGTTAATCTTTAAAATTTTCTCAGGACAGTAGATTTTTTTTACTTAATTCCTCTCTAGAATATTATCACATACAGAGCAGGAACTGCTGGCAAGGATGCACGTGTGTTGTGTTGAGGCAGGGTGTGGGCTTTTTTTTCCACACATATGCCATGAACGTGTTTTTGTGATGTGGTATTGAAAACTCCTGAATCTCATCGAGACATCTTCAACTGTACGCCAAGCCCTGTTGCTGCAGTATGAGTCCTTCAGTGGACAGAGATATTCTGACTCTGGGAGAGACATTTCTGTTCAAGTCCATATTCATAAGAAGTATCCATAAGAAAAAAGAAAAAAAAAAGGTAGATAATCACAACAAAAATCTGGCAGGAAAAAAAAAATATTTCTGCACCTTCCTTGATTTGAGAAAATGTACACAGAGAAGCAATTAAAAAAGGCTTAACTTAAATTGGTTTTCCAGATGAACAATGGTTTGGATAGCAGTGATCGCATATATAACATTTATCCCTTGGATTAATGATACTCTCTTCCAATTCTCCTTAATCCCATTACAAAGTCAATAAATATTTCTTTTTTCCCCAACACTATTCTTCTGCATTTTTTAGAAAAAGGGGGAAGAGAAGAGAAGAGAAGAGAAGAGAAGAGAAGAGAAGAGAAGAGAAGAGAAGAGAAGAGAAGAGAAGAGAAGAGAAGAGAAGAGAAGAGAAGAGAAGAGAAGAGAAGAGAAGAGAAGAGAAGAGAAGAGAAGAGAAGAGAAAAAACTAAATTTAGAACTTGAGGAAGCTGCTGTCTCTGGAAAATCTTTGCATGAAAATTGCTCATCTGATCTCAAACTTCCCCTCTCAATGGCATTTCAGCAGTTCACTCCAACGAGTGTCAGAGCCCATATGATGTGTTATGCCTTACTGAGTGACTCTTGGCACAAAGCACCTGACAACATACAGCAAAAACTTCCAATAGTGTCCTCTCTATCCCAGCACTGTACAAATACTACTCGTATGTGGAGCTGCTACAGCTCTTAAATGGTTTCCTATTGCTGTATTGGATTATAAAACATTTTGCAATCTTCTCCTAAAGATTTCCAGCTCCTCTTTTTTCAGCTGCCGGTCTTTGAAATTTGACAGGAGAAAGTCCTGTGGTCATTGGGTGCCTTTCTTTGACTACATATATACATACGTAGGTATGCGTGATCTTGTTGATCATACACATATATAAAAATATATGTAGCTGTTCTTTTCAAAGCTACTTAGTGATACCCTAATTATGTAAATTATTAAGTCAAATCTATTTATAGCCATAATTACATGACATAATCCATCCCAAAGACAAATGGATGGACTGGACAGAAAAAATTCTGTCTGATCTCTTTTATTTTAAAGATTTTGATGTCTTTTGTGGTTCTCACTATATTTAGTTCATTTAGAAAATGTCTGTCCAAAACAGCATAGTCAACTTTTTTGCACATTTTATTAAGAATACCTCCGTTAAAATACCTTCAGAACACAATCTGGTTTTGTTACGCCCATTGACAATCAACAAAGCTTTTTTTGTTCCTTGAACTGTGCTTATCAGCTAAACCACAAGTGGGAAGCACAACAAACGCTTCAGAACAATGCCATCAGATACAGAAACTTTGTGATTGCTCCTGTCCAACCAGCACTTTATGAAAACTGCATGTTGCAAAAGATTAAAAATTCTGCCTTGACTGGGTTCATTTTTTAATAAAAAGGGGGAAAGGGGACAGGGAGCCTTGGGAGGATCAGAAGAACAGATTAGCTGTCTACAGAAACACTAGTTATGTATCATTAACTCCACTGGAGCTATTCATAGTTAAAGCTGAAAAATACCCAAGTTGACATTCCTTCCTCCCATGCTGTCAGGGGGGAGGCCAGACACAAGATTTTCCACTTCATCTCCCAGTCTCCTTTCATATACAGGCTCTCAGCAAACTTCTCATGTTGCCACAACAGAGACCTTGAACCTTCAAAGCTATCTACAGAGACAGACCCTTATCCCTGATCAATATGGCTCAGCAGAGGCACAGGCTGCCCACACATATCTCTTTGCAGGACTGGGACTTATGTTTTCAGTGACTGAATTTACTTTTCATAAGAGGGGAGAACATCACTGCCAATTGGTGTCGGAAAAGTGAGATTAAAAAGTCTCATTTTCATAGAACAATAAGAATGGAAAAGAGCTTTCTTTGGAGAGCTGGTCACCACTGTGACAGAGAGAAGTCAGCGGTACACCCACCCCTGAATCCTTTTCTGCCTCAGTAAGTAAGACCGAGCTAATGGCAGAAGAGGTGAATTTTCTCCAAAAGAGGGACTTCTGCATTAGGTCCAGTATGAATATCAACATGCATGACATAAAGGAAAAAAAGCTACATTAGTTCATTTTTCAAATAGTGTTAAGTACTGATGAAGGACAAGAATATTGTGCAATTCAGAGCATGAGCAGAGAGCAACAAAATAGAAACTTGCTTGAAAACATGCCATCCATGAGAAGAATCACTCATTCTGTGAACACTGGCGAGGAGGAGTGGAAAACCTGAAAAGCATGACCCTGATGGAAAGTAGCATTGGAAGGTGAAGTTAGACAAAACTCAGATGCCTAATGCTTAAGACCAAAGAG
The DNA here is from genome assembly GCF_964289735.1 of Phaethon aethereus. Classification (NCBI taxonomy): domain Eukaryota; kingdom Metazoa; phylum Chordata; class Aves; order Phaethontiformes; family Phaethontidae; genus Phaethon; species Phaethon aethereus. The sequence goes on along the minus strand of NC_138578.1, from coordinate 68,885,196 downwards.
GCTTGGTTGGAATCCTCTCATCAACGTTTTCCTCATTTTTTTTTTTTTAAAGAGGAACTTAGCTGAGCCTCTGTGTGTCTCCACTGGCCAGAGAAGCTACCTCCAATAGAGATGGCTGTGGAACCAAAGACAAGGTTGTTGTTTCAGTTCAGCACTGCCTCCAAGCTCCACCATGCAGCCCAGCTAATTTTTTTTTAAGAGGCCAGATTTTGTTTGTTTAGGGAGATCAGTTAGTTCTTACTGCTTCAGGGATCCCTGTATAGTTTTGCAGCACCCTACCCCTCTAAGGCAAGTCTCTGCCCAACATGTACTGATGCATAATGGCTTCTTTAGAAGATCAAAGTTTAATTTTTAGAAATAAGGAATTGAGGAGTTCATGATGTTCCCATGATGTTTTTCTTTAAAGTCATTTGGTTTCCAAGGGTATGCTTGCACTTTGTATTCAAGGAAGATGTAAACTTGTTCTGGTGAGGGTGCTGATAGAAGGACTGCCTCCCACAGAGGAGTTGCCTGTATTAAATATGTATAGGCTGACTAAACAAGATCCATAGGGAATATTAAAGTGTTTTAATAACTGGAGTGTAAGGACAAAGAAGAGAGAGGAATGTAGGTGCATATTAATGGCAAAACCAAAATGAAATAATATGATAAAACATCTTTGACATTTGCACGTTTGTGACATGATGTTAATACTAGAACTGAAGACAGCCAGCAGGGAAAAATTTTGCATAGACTAAGAAATATTCCCTATGAAAGCCCACAGAACTGTAACATATTCCTCTTGACTTCTTTCTCTATGTATTTACAAAGCCAATATAAGATGCAGAAACCCCGACCAAATCTTAGTTGGTCAGATGTGATTTATGAAATGTCAACAGCTGTGAATATACCCTAATATGTAGCAAGCCAGTGCATGCCTCTGCTGCATCATTTGTACTGAAAGCCTGATGCTTGTGCGGGGAAAATATGGGGTCAGTATCCACATGATAAGAATGAAATACAATTTGAATGTATTTATGCTGCATACTCAGCAAGGCCACTCCGTGTTTTGCTTCATGAAAAATCACTCAGTGTTGATTATCAATACTACAGCATTGATCACCCAGACTACAGGCCAGCTGTTCAAAGCTGAAAGGATGAGAACTCCTAAAAAGCACCAGAGACAGCAAACAAATATCTCTTCTCAGCTCTTGGGGACGCAACTGTCTGTGCATGACACATACATGGTGTGACACACCATCTCATGTGAGTGGGACGTGGGGCTCAGCCAAGATAATATTTCTGTTCTTATTACCTAGGAAGTACATTCAGATTATGTCCATCTGCTATGTCAGATGGAGCTTGTTCAACCTAAACAAGGTGGAGGCAGTTGTATCCCCTCCAGTGCCTTTAGGAAAAGCATAAATAAAATTCTGGAACATACTCCTTGCAAAGTCCCCTTCGCATTTCCTTCATGGAGATGGAAAATGATGCACTCTGCAAATATACACAAGAGTGTCATACTTGAAATAACCATGGAACCATTCACCAGGCAAACTGGATGCTGGCATCCCTGCCAGAAAGAAAGAACCCATCCATCTCTTGTGCCCAATACAGGACCCTTGAGCCTAGGGTCAAGCAGCCCATTGTTTGCAGGACTGCATAGGTGGGGTGTCTTAGCCTTCAAAGCCAGGCAGCACTGAGAGGCTACTGATTCACTGTGAACACAGAAACTTTCTTGCACATTTTTTCTTGCTTAGTGGAGAGACATGGTGGAGCTCATGCTGAGGTGGCATCCTCAGCATCCAAGGAGAAGCAATAATGGTGTGAGCCAATTAAACCCCCCAGGCATGCCAGACCAAGGAGGAATACTACCCATCTTAATTTAATTTTAGGCATCACAGACTGGAGATTTTCTTAACTTTTGTTTCTATCTTCATGATAATCAACTACAAACAACCTCCAGTAATCCTGGTAACACATTACAAAGGAGTTTTCTTACTGTGTTTCATGTTGGCCATTCCCAGTACAGTGTGTGTTAATCTTTTTCAACACAGACCTTGAGCTCACTCTAGAGTATAAGAAGTTTTGGGTTTTTTTCTTAAGGGAAAAATGCAGATGATTTCCTTCCAAGTAGGGCTCAATCATCTTTAAAGAAATTCTGTATCGGATTGTTCCCTCTTTTTGCTTAGTTTCCCTTTCAAATAAGAAAAGAACATGCCAATTTGAATGTTATTTCAGTGATTGTCTCATATTAAAACCACAACTCAATAACTATGGAAGAAGGCAGGTGGGAAGAGACTTTCATACCAAAAAAAGAGTTTGTCATTTTCTCACTAGCAAAAAGGAAGCGAAGAAATTTCTGGAGAAAAAAAGCAAAAGCATCTCTTAACTGTAGGTCTTTTCCCTTCCTTATAGGAAGCAATTATAATTGTCTCTCAGTGCTTATTCCAAAGTACCAAACAAGTCCTTCAGTGTATCACTTGTAGTACCTTACTCCTATCCCCAGTAGAATTTCTCAACTGGTGATCTAGGTTTTGGTCCTCTTCTGACTGAAGTCACAGGGAGTTCCACCTGAGCAACATCACAGTAGGCAATGGGAGCCAAGGGCTCCTACATAGAAAAAGTTGATAGACATTTCAATTTATGCAGGCACTACCTAGACCCAAAAATGTCAGAATTAAATTAGCTTATGCAGAATCCTCCCTATCAGTAACTAGGCAAGTAGTGTTTCTCGCTTCAAACTTATTACACAGTCACAACTTTACCTCAGGATTTTGGGGTTTTTTGCACACCAATATGTTTTACACCACCCATCTCTTCTTGTATAATTCATCAAACATTAGTGGAGTTTCCTAAACATTCCATACTATTACTAAGCCTGCAGCCATCATCTTAAGAGGGAAGAGGGCTGCAGGCTGAAAGAGGGCTTTCTTCCATATTGTGAAGATCTATCTGCCATTCAGTTCTATCCTTGTTATCACAGAATCATAGAATAGTTTGGGTTGGAAGCAACCTTTTAAGATCATCTAGTCCTACCCCCCTGCAGTGAACAGCGATATCTTCAACTAGATCAGGTTGCTCAAAGCCCTGTCCAACCTGCCCTTGAATGTTTCCAGGGATGGGGCAACTTGTTCCAGTGTTTTACCACCCTCATTGAGAAAATTTTTTTCCTTATACCTAGTCTAAATCTACCCTCTTTGAGTTTAAAGCCATTACCCCTTATCCTATCACTACCCATCCTTGTAAAAAGTCCCTCACCAGCTTTCTTGTAGGCCCTTTTTTTAGGTACTCCCTCACCAGCTTTCTTGTAGGCCCTTTTTTTAGGTACTGGAAGGCTGCTGTGAGGTCTCCCTGGAGCCTTCTCTTCTCCAGGCTGAACAAACCCAACTCTCTCAGCCTGTCCTCACAGGAGAGGTGTTCCATCCCTCTGATCATTTTTCTGGCCCTCCTCTGGACCCTCTCCAACAGGTTCATGTCTTGCCTGTGCTGAGGGCTCCAGAGCTGAACACAGTACCCCAGGTGGGGTCTCACCAGAGTGGAGTAGAGGGGCAGAATCACCTCCCTTGACCTGCTGGCCATGCTGCTTTGCATGCAGCCCAGGATGTGGTTGGCCTTCTGGGCTGTAAGCACACATTGCCGGCTCATGTCCAGCTTTTCATCCACCAGTACCCTCAAGTCCTTCTCATCAGGGCTGCTCTCGATCTCTTCATCCCCCAGCCTGTATTCATACTGTGGGTAGCTCTGATCCATGTGCAGGACCTTGCACTTGGCCTTGTTGAGGCTCATGAGGTTCACATGGGTCCATTCCTCGAGCTTGTCCAGGTCCCTCTGTATGGCCTCCCATCCCTTATGCGGGATCAGGTTTCTGATCCATTCATCTTGTTTGGCTAAACAGTGGAATTATAGCTGCCATTTCTCAGCGTGTTTACCCAGTGGGCTGTCCATGATATGCAGAGGTGAAAGGCCTGAAGCCCACAGTGCTTTCAGCCCAGAACATAGGGTGGTAGGGTCTAATCAGACAAGCTGGCAGGAAACATGGGGATATTTTTCCTGAGGTTTTTTCTATCATTAACTATATCTTAAACTGCCCACAATCAAGATGTAAACATGCAGTAGGGGTCCAAAATGAATCTTCTGTATATGTCATATGGAAGACTTGTAAAATTTATAGAAATAGGTCTTCTCATGTCAAACTGAACCGGGTGGGTGTTGAAATGACTACACTCTGCTTATGATTCAGTCTCGTAGCGGTAAAAAACATTCCCAGCAAACTATCATTGCTATATGTCAGGGTAGATCTTCCCTGAATGCCAGACGGAGGCTTTGCGCAGAATCTGACTGCAGAACAAGCACGACCAGCCCCAAGCGATCCCTGCAGACACGCAGCTTCTGCCTTCCCTGCCGCGCAGCCGGACAAGCGAGGGGCTGTTGGGGATGCGTCTGTGCTGCGCCCCCGGCCTCAGCCCGGTCTGCAGCCATTTCTCTTTGCTGTTAGAGCAGCCCCAGGGCTGCAGGGGTTGCCTTTGGGCACAACATCTTCCCAGGAAAAGGCTGTGTTGTGCCCACCCGCTTGCCTCCGCGCCCCATTTCTCACTTGCCGGGCTGCTGTTTGGCTGGACCCAGAGATCTGCTTCCCTTACGGCTGTCCTTGCCATTGCCAGCAGCTCCGCGCTCTCCCCCACCAACCTCTTTGTCCCGATGTTCTTGAAGCCAATTTCATTATGCAACTTTCCAAAGCTCTTGGGTAATCTGCTTTCATTCTCCCGCTTTCCTTTCCTTATCAGTATTTATACTCTTAACTCCAGTACCTCATTCTTTACACATGGCATGTCCCTCTTTCTAATACTTGATTACTTTTTGCACTCGCTTATTCAGAGTGACCTTTTTCACTCCTAGTGTATTTATCGCTAGATGGTTCTCATAACCCTTGGGCATATTGTCATTTATCTTTCAACTTGTTCAATTCTCTCCTCTTCCAATTCATCTCTGCTTAGTATCCCTTTTGTTCCTCCAAATATTGTGCTGCTGAAAGCAAAGCATTTTAAATACTTAAAAAAAAAAATTAATTGTTGCCTGGCTGCTTCCCCACTATTATGTTTCCAGTGGTTGCATTTCCTTAGAGAAAGAACAGCCAGATGCTTTCAATATGAATGGCTTGACTTAAATTCATATGACTGAGGAAAACAGCAAGGCAAAAATTGGAGGATGGCACAGCAGAGGGGCTGAGAGGACAGCATGGCTGCTGCCTTTGCCATCCAGCTGCCAGTGCAGTAGATGGCACAGAAACGTCAAATAGCGTCAAGCCACATACGGTTCACCTGCCATATCTTCCCGAGGAGAAAATTAAGGCAAGAACTGATTGATTCCAGATAGAGTCTGAACGCAACTTCTGGATCTTAATAACCTGTGACATTTTTGAAGCAAAGCTTTGCAAAGTGGTGCAATTCTTTGAGTATTTATAAATCCAGCCCACATTTCTCCTCTCATGCATTATGAAGGAAATTAGCCACACCCTAAATTGAAAACCATATTGTTCAGTTCTTTAATACAGCTTGTTCTATTTATATCTAGCTAAATCTGCTGCTAACATGTTGCTGTCAAAGTCACGTAATGAAAAATGGACTAGATTTTTTGTGATGACGGGCAAGCACCTTTTGCACCATAAACAGAGCCCCAGAACCAAACTTGTTGGCAGTTTTAGTGCCTTCAGTATTTTTCTGACCATGACAGAGAATATTTTTTGAACCTCAGTTCCAAAGGCTGACTACAGGATGGACACCAAGATCCGGCAGTCTTTTCCCTTGTACAATGAGTCAGTCAAATCAACCTCTGTTCTGTGCAGAAAGGTAAAATGAAATCCTCTTCCTTCCCACTTTAAGATATAACATAACCTAAACAGTCAGTTAGTGAGGATTTTCCTGTTCAATCAAGTTGATAAATGTAAAATGGAAGCTGTGACTGGGAGTAAAGTATCAACCAGCTGTGTTGACTAAACTGCGGTGCAGTAACCCATCCACTGCACAGAAAATGCATTTTCAGCACTGGCAAATGGCTGTGGTAAATGGCTCAAAATATCCATCAGCCTGAATGTACTGTTACATATTTACTTAAGGAAGTTTAATCCCTGAAAGAAAGCCTTAAAAGTAAGACACACATTAAACAGATATGCTTGCACAGTGACTGACATCCATTGCCAGGATTTTAGTCTATGAGGGTAAAACTGGAGGTCAGTGGAGAACATACCTACATTTCAATATTCGGGCAGGTCAAGAGACAGTTCTGCGATTCCCTACCTAGAAAAACAGCTGTACTTAAGTCTATGTGGCAATTTGTTGCCACCAAACGTTGTTCCTACTGAGCAGCCAAGGTAATCCAAAAGTCCTACCACTCTGCAGGTCTCCCTTTCCATTTCAAGAGGTGAAGAACATACTTTACCTCCTCCCAGCCGTGGCAGAAGAGCTTGACATCTCTTACATCCTACAGGTAATATTTGGGAAGTATTCTATGCTTAAATTAAGCAACATAGGGTAGTGTAAGCTTCCTACGTTCTTCTCGTTCTGCTTCTGCTGTGCTGGTGTTAGCTGAGCTTCATGAAACACCGAGCCCGGAATCGAGCACTCCAGCACTGTGTGCGCCTCTCAGGGCTACTGTTTCAGGCTGCCTGCAGACTCAGGCATGCACCATTCATCTTGTCAAGTTTTCCCTTGCAACTATAGCTGATAGAAACTTGCATTTTATTATGAATATAAGTTTAAATAGTGATCTAATCTGAGCCAGGGCTTTAAGCAAGGGCATGTGGTTTAACCAGCAGACAGCTGTGTAACATGTAGGCAGCAGCAAGTCCCATGGCTGCAAGTCCCGTTTTCCTGCTTTTACCCTAATGTAACAGTTTCACTATAATTGGGAAGCAGCGGAGAGGAATTCACATGACATTTTCCCTAACGCACAATGAACAATAACATCCTACAGGCTTCATTGGACTGCAACTCTGTATTAAGTGTTCCAGCACTTTTTTGCCATTCTTGGTAGATGAGCATTTTACCCTTTTCATACATTTGGTTTGGATCAGAAGTGTTAGAGTCCTGTACTGTGTTTCAATGTCTAAAATAATGCAGTGCAAGCAAAGTACCAGTGTAAAATAGTGAAATATTAATATCCTGTTTGGAAACTGTGATTCAATCAGTGCTGCACTCATCCACTGAGTTACATGCAAAGAATACGGCATCCCCAAATGAACTTGTTTTATCCTCCGAGTATGTCCTGGCTTCTTTATTTGGGACAGATTTTATATCCCATTAATATCCATTGCTTTTGGCCATGTTCTGATGAGGTAGGTTAGCCTAACAGAGAAAACACCATGTTTTTCCTTCTTCTGTTTGGTGGTTCTTTTGCTCTGTGCTTTTCATAAACCTTCTTGCTCTCTCCAACTAGGATTTTTCCTCTATTCAGCTCTTGCTTTATTTCTAGGGAAAAAAATAATTGTGTAATAGGGAAGAAACAAGAAATACTGTTGAGAAGTGGTTCCTCAAAGTCAAGAGCTCGTTTAAATGACCCTGTTTTGGCTATACCCAGAACCAGCCATTGCTCTTTGGAGTCAGGAGCAGCTGGTTAGCTCACAGTCCTTTGTGTTTGGTTTGATAACCAATACCTAAATGAAGATGCAGGAGTCCAAGTGGAGCTAACTCCAGAGCCATCAGTTCCTACGGTTCAGAGCGACACCTTCACACTTTTCTTCCCAAGCCCTCACATGGGCCCTGATATGGGACGTTTCCCACACTTTTGCTCTCACACGACTACATGTCCAAGCCTGCCCTCATGGCATAACCTGACACCGGACAGGCAGAAGCTCAAGGAAACTTAATTACATGTTAAAGATTCATAATGGTAGAGGAAGCAAGCTACAGATAATCCACCTTTGTATCCAAAATACCTACCAAATATACCAGATTTCCTTGCCTTCAGGGAAAAGCTCCGGACGGAGTGTAGCAGGTGCATGGGTACAAGGACAGTGGCAAAACAGTGGTTAAACCAGTTAAGCAATTCAGGTTTCAGTAGTCGGAGGAATTTCATATGTGTTTTAAATGTGAACTTAGTTAGGGATTCCCAGACTAATTTTTATAGGTTGAATTATTTAGAAAATACCGTTTCCTCTCAAGGATTCTCCCCTTAGGTAATTGATAAATATTTATAACCCAGACTCCCTCTTAATGAAGATTTTTGCCTGGGAATAACAATTAAGAGTCTTCGTCAGAATCCCAAGTTGAAAATAACTGTCATTCAAATGTTATTATTTTTGAGTATGCGTAAAATATTGCCTTCCAAGATCCAAGGAAAAATCTTTGTTGGCAAGTTGTTTGAAACAATGCCTAACTAAATGTGAAGGGGCTTGTCTTAACAGCATACCAATGAGGTGTAACTGGCAATCAGGTGTGACTTGTTTAACAAATTAACAATATGTTTCTCTAATAGGAAATTTGTTGCTCCACATTCAGCATTGAAGATTTGCAGCTACTTAAAAAATCTACAGAGACTTTCAACATAATTAAGGTTACATTTACTTTGAAATTCATGACGGCCATATAAAAGCAAACTAGCAATATTGTACATCTAGAAAATCACACTTTTGTGAATTTTCTTAAGCCTTTTGTTAAGGGTAACTCATTTACACGTTAAAAAACAAATGAGAATTCATCAAACTATCAGTAACAGCTGTATCTAATTCTGAAGTATTTTCTGTTAAAAAATCAGGTCTCTTAACCTTATTCTTATTTGATCTGTAAAAATTCCTAAAGTCAAGAGGAACAGGAATTTGAGGTTATACAGATAATCATAATTCATTCCATGCTAAGTTACTGATCTATTCCTGTTTGTTAATTCCAGAAATTACTGTGACATTTATCAACATGCTGCTGGTGGCCATTTCTGAATAAGTTTGGTCTAATCATAGATTTCTATGTTTACTCAGCTAATTAAGCAAACGCCTCTCCCCACCATCCAAGCAGCTGAGATGTGATGGTCTCTGTATCAACAGGTTACTTGCTTCCATAGCCTGCATCTGCTCCAAAGTATCCCAAAGCTGGAGAAATATTTGATGAAGAACCGTAGACTGGAAGAGTTTTTCATGGAGTCTCGATATTTTACAAGTCCTGAAAAATGTTTTTGTTCTTGCTACTTGTTACTGCTACTGCTTTTATCTCCAAACATCTGTATGCTATATGGTGTTGAAAGATACATAAATACACCTCTTCCCTTTTTATCAAAGATGGACACTATATGGTATACTTCTAAACATGTTTAAAGAAAGTGTGACAAGTGTTTATAAAACGCACCCATAAGAGACCATCTTCAAACTCTAATTTCCAAAACTAGCAGTATTAGATTTCATCCTTTTTCTTTGCAAAACTGTTGATCCAAATGAATGTAGATCTGTGAAAAAAAACACTTCCAATTCAACCTGTGCTTTAGTTTTTTATAGATAGGCAATTAAGCTTATAAAAATTCTTTGAAAAATCCACATTATGGGGAAAAAGAATAATCAAAAGAAATTGAAAGGAAACCCCACTTTGGAGCACAACAGACCTCCTTATAAATGCATTTCTATCAGTGATCACTTTAATTTTGTTAGTCTTTACATGGAAAATCACAGACTACTAAAGGAATTCAACCCCTCCTCTGGGCTGTCTGGGTTTTTTTTCCCAGATGACTTGTACTTCTAAATCTCCTAAGCAACAAGCCAGCTACAACTTCCCTTGAGAGACTATTCTCACCCTGAATTTATTTATTGTTTATAGTCTGAAAGTTTTTCATGAGGTGTGCCCTAAATGTTCCTTTCCCTTACTGAACAATAACCCTCCCTTTTCTTTAAAAGGGCTTTTACCCCTTTGGGTATTTGCAGATTCCTACCCTCCTTAGCATGTTGATTCCTTCTAGTTTTCCCCATAACGTCTTTCCTCAGTGCTCTTTAAATCCTTTCCAGCTCTTCAGTATCACTACAGGGACCAGGCTCATCTCACTTATCTTAGAATAGCTGAAGCTTTAATGATCAGCTAAAACAAGACCCTTGCATTAGAGGCAGTAAAAATTAGATGAGTTAATCCCAGCACAGGTGAACAGAAAAGATCACAATATCAACAGCATGGCAGCTTCCTTCCCCCTTTAGCAAAATTTAACATGATATGTTTCATTTACACTGAAGAATCCTGTAAGTCACAGTGCACTTAATAATAGCCTTGCTTTATGTGGGTGCTTTTTTCAGAGGAGAATGAAAGATCATATAATTACCTCATTGTCCCAGAATCAAACATTTGCAGGGAAAAAACAGAATTGTAGGAAGTGTGGCCAATTTTTAGCTTTCAACAAAAACAGAGAAATTAATATTTATCAGACATTTCACTAAGAGCCACAAGAGTTTTCTGTTAAACTCAATGGAGGTTGAAGGGTTCTTAGTATTTAGTATACCATATAAATATATCATATATCATGAAATGCATGCAACATAATGCACATTTTACTTTCTTTTAAGTCAGCTTTATTCAATTTGAGATGTTATATTTTTTCCAGAGCTAATTTTTAAAGCCAAATTCCATGACAGTGAAAGCAATGTGGACTGAAACCAAAACATTTATGTCTTATCATAAAGCCAAAGACAACGTACCACAATCTCCTGTTTCTGATTCCAGCAATGAGTGCTGAAAGTTTACAGGGGCATAGCATTGCAGAATACCTAACAGTATAAACAAAAAGGTAATACTTAGGCACGCTCCTAATGTTAAAGAATACTATTGTATTTAATCCCCGTATACAGAGAACAAACCTGAATCCATTTGAAATATTTTTTCAAATGAATGAGAAGTTACCCCTAGGATTTATTTTCACAGTAAAAGAAAATCTTTTATTATAAATCATATGAAATAATCCTGAAGAAAGCCAGTCAGTGCAGTTTCTTTTAGTATGGAAAAGACAAAGGTTTATTCTAACCCAATGGACTTCTGAGTTGAAATCGTAAGTTATTAAATCCTACTGCTCCTGCTAAGTGTGGGACATCTTCTAATTACCTATTCTACTGATGCTATTAACTGTTATGGACTTAAGACCAAGTTTGGTTTTCAGGTGTATTGAGGTAACTCCAATGACAACTGTGAAAGCTCTACAAATATAAGACAATATTTTAGTCTGAACACTGATTTCTCACCATATTGGCATAACTGTCTTGAAAACTCACTCACAGAAGAGGTTAGACAAGTCCATCTGGCGCATATATCTAGAGAGAGAGACACAGACTTGTAGATAAATATGTTTCTTAGAACTCCTAAGAAGAGTGTGTTGGGCCCACACAAACAAGAGGTTCTGGAGCTCATGAGCTAAAGAGGTCCAAATCCATAAGATGCTGGGTGTCCTGCTTGCCCACTGCAGTGATTTCCTGTCAGTCCTGGAGGTGGTCCCATCAGTCAGCAAGAATTGAACACCTCTCTGCCCACCAAAGCAGATGTGAGATGGTGATTCTGAGATAATTATGAAAACTTAAATAACAGAGAGCCCCTTTTTGGTCATTCGCTACATCCCAACAAGCACTACAGGAGCTCAAATGCCAGAGGAAACATCTGTCATAATACATTTAACCTATAAAATTGGTACAAACTCAGTGATACATTTTAAATTTTTTAGAATCATAGTTCTCTGCATAGGTATAGAGTTGTTTTTTTTTGAAGCCTTGATGCCCACAGACTTGATCTGACATGGTGCCATGTAGCTCCAGACTTACGTTGTCTTGGCAGATGCATACTGACAAAGTTTTGCGTAATGTTATGTCCCATGATTTTTAAGGACAATGCCATATAATCAATGAGATACAGATGCCATACATACTGAGGGAGGAAGATGTGCATATGTCTTTGTGTGCATATATTCTCATGTATGCACATGTCTGTGTGTATCTACACATATATATATCTCTATATAATGTAATCACTATGATAAAGATTTTAATTTAAAAAATGTAAAAGGTTTTAATAAAGAGTTTTGTACTCTCTAGTCTCCCTTTATAGTTCTTCTCTATGTATTTGTGTGAATAGAAGAATAAAGCACAGCTACTGTATTTACTCTGGAGGTTTCATTATGCAAACTAAAAATCTAAATTAATGGAAATGTTTTGACAAACACGCCACAGGTCACCTCCAAGTAGCCAGTGTTGAGACGACAATGCCAGATTAATACTCAGGCCAAACAGGTCAGTTGTGCAAGGTTGTCAAAGATTGCTGACATCATGTATTAATTAGTCTTTATACATTTCCGATGGAAAAGGGTTCTCCCCATAAATACTGCATATGGCAGTCAACAGGATCATGGAGGCCTCATGAATTCGTAGGTACATTAACAAAATGTATTACACTGTAAAATTTGAACTACCTAGCATCATAAGAGGGGATAGTTTTTTTGAAGAAGGTGTGTGCCCACTGATCACTGCAATTCTCTCTGTTATGACTGTGACATTGCCTGGTTTTTACACTCTTTTCAGCCCATACCACTTAAACTGCTCTGATTTTAAAAATCCCAAAACCAATTTGCCATGGAAAAGACAGAGGAGCCTGAAAACTGAACTGACCATTTCTGTCTTCGTCACAGCACAGACCGTGTCAACTGAGAAATGCAGAGCATGCTGGTAGAAGACAAGATGTTAGTAATGAGCCAAATGAATCCCTGGTGTGACCTCGCTCACTTCATTAGAGTTATCCCCAGGATAAATTTGTCCCAGTGTACTGAAAACTCTAAAAGTTTTGAGCTGAAGAGAATAGCAGTATATAGGAAAATGACAGTCCTTCCCCGAATATTTAAACTGGTTTGTTAAACCAGTGAATCTGATTCCAAACTATGTTTGCAGCTTGTTTTTGATATAGTCTCTTGAATCACTTTTACAGTTCCAGAAAGTGTTGCATGATCCAGCCAGCAACATGGTGCATTAATAAGCAATGAGCTATGCAGTCCTGTCAAAACAGGCTCATTAGTAAGCTGGCTGCTGGGTTTTTGCAACCACTAGCTAAACTTTGGCAATATAAACAGGGGCACCTACAGGGAAGTCCCACAAGCTGCCTGTGCTTTAAAAGATTTAAAGACTTATTTTAAAACATATAAATAGGACCCAGCATCAATTTTCAGCAGTGCAAATACAAAATAATTTTCCAAAAGTCTCATAAAAGCTTTATTGCAATGATTAGGTAGAAAGTTTCTTCTCATGTGATTAAAAAAAATCCCATAATATAAAGCAAAAACTACAATATATTGTTAGGCTCGTAAAACCTGACTCTAGTTTTTCAGGACTGTAAACAAAGTAAGGCACTTTGATGCTCTGATGATTGGACAGTAATTGGAAGGCCACACAAGTTCATAATATATATGAAGAGCACAATACATTAAAAGTCCCTGTTTATGAATAGCTCGCTGATCGCTTCTCCAGTGACTCAACCAAGCTCGTCCATGAAGATTTAAGGGTACCATGCCTTGCCTTTCTTTGCAAGACTGCAAGGAAGCACCCAGACTACCCTGAGCAAACACTAGTAAGTCCTGTCAGCCACCTCGGGTAACAAAGAGAACTGCTAGAAACCACTAAAACATTTGAGCATAAAGAAATCATTTCAATGGAAGAAGTTTTGAATGCATTTGTCTTTGTAAATATATATACATATGCATATTTTTAATATCTCTTTATACTTGGTGAATGCTGTTAGATTTTATTTATTTACCACCAGGCTTGGAATTTCAGAGGCTGTAGTAATCCCACCCGGAGGTGTTGTCCACCAGTTGACACCACCTTCCCAGCGTCCTTGTCTAAGGGTCGAGTCCCAGCTGTTTCTACATCACCAGTGAGCAGCAGCAGTAATCTGGGTGGCTTTTGAAACTGCCTGCTTGGCCAGGAGGCAGGTGAGCATTTTTCTTGCCTGCGACCCTGCCTCTCCAGCTGCAGCCTTTGCTGTCGGGAAGCCGCAATGCCAGTGCTCCACCCGTAACCCGTCCGGAAAAAAGAGCTCTTTCACAATGTCACCTCGCCTGGCAAGTGGATGTGGCACTTGGGCTCTGTGAGCAGACATGCTTTTGCTGGACGCATTGCCTTTGACCTGTGAAGCTCCAATGAGTTTATTATCTGCCTGCTGTGGAAATCACCTCTCTCCATGAAAGAAACATTGCTTTAGCCTCTTTACATATATCAGAATGCGTTTTTCATATATAGCCACCAGACATACCTGTCTGCAATAAGTACACATTGGTGTCTGCAACTAATAGATTCGAGAGCATTATCTTTTCCCTAGGCCCTTTTCCACACTATGCTTCTGCAGAAGCAGGTCCATGTAAGGACCATTGGGGCAAAAAGAACAGGTGAAAATCAGCATCAGCAGAGGTCAGACTCCGGTCTTATATCTAAACACATACTATAGATTTACATCTACTTCCTAGGACAGTTAGCTGTAGAAAAAGGAAACGGGCCCTTTTGTTTTCACTGAAGTACTCGGGTTCAGAAGTTGTAATATTCACTTTAAAACCAGAAATTAAAAGCACGTTTTTGAGAAAGATAGTGACTATTAATATTACCTTCTAACTGCAGTCCTTGCTGTAATACTGTGATGTCATTAGTTTTTATCCAATGTCCATACTGTGTAAATGTATGTATATTTTTTCAATGGCTAGTAGTGTAAAACCTTTATTTTGTTCTATTATGTAAACTTTCCCATTCAGGTGGCAGGCAATTTATTGCAGCACTTCAATGGATTGTAATGGCTGTAGTAACTGTGCAGTTAAGTGCTGTTTCTAAAGAGTAGAACTGGCAAAATATTTAATGAAGCATTTGGCTTTCTGTGTGACGAGATGAGAGAACCCTGTTGTATGCCAAATCAATCTGATTTTGCACAATATATCCATTCAAGCAGCAATTCTCAGGGCTGGAGAGCCAGAGTTGCTGAGAGACTAGATTTTCTAGGCTGTAGAGAAAATACTACTTCCAGATGTAATGGGAGACATGGATTTGCAGCATGATTTGGACAAATTCTGTGGAAGCTCTTCAATCTTTGCTGAAAGTCTGCAAGAATTTTCTTCAGTGTTACTGCTGTTCTATGGGTTTAACACTGTAATATCAATATCTAACACTGCTAATTCCCTAGGAAATGTATATACTGCAATCATACTCTACAAGGTGAGACACACAGATTGGGTAACTGCTGAGAATGAGCAGCTAGTTTGATGTTACCTGTGTAAGAGTCATGCAAAGATTTTTTTTCTCTTTTTTTTGGAGGTGGGGATGCTTTGTTGTTGTTTAATGCTTCTTTTTTGGGCAATTTCCACTCCATGTTCAACTTCAAGGCAATTCATTTCCATACATTTCAAGAGTACAGAACCTGACAGGGCCAATTTTTTGTCTAGTGTCATTAAGGAAAATATTACAATTATCACTTCATCCAGACACCAAAAATCTTCCATAAATTTCTTCCATAAATAGCCGTAAGAAGGAGTAGAACATCATTAAACTCTTAGCACATGCCATTCTACTGAAGTAAAAGCTGATCCCAGTGGGTCCTGGATCCCACAATTATCTCAGATTTCTGGCCCTGAAATTTCAGCCCAGGGCAGCCTTTCTACAAGCTTCTTCATCCCAGACTTCATTGTAGCTGTGCCTGGAAAACACTTGCAGAGTTCACAAAATCTGCTCTACTGGAAAAGAAAAGCAAAGCATGAGAAAGCTGCTGAGCTCTGACTTTGCCATGCTCTCATTCTGAAGGAGGAGTAATAAACTATTGGTTTTAGAGGCACCACTGTTGTCACCTGCAATGTTACCGATACTTTTATCACCCTCAGAAGTCTCTCTTTAGCCAATTATTAAATTATGTCATGGGATGGATATTTTTAGGTGGTGTCTCAATCCCTTCTGTGATGCTGGAAAATCTTCGCCGATACCAACACACCAACTGGAAACATTCAGAGACTGGAAGAACAAACCTCCACAGCTTGAAATCAAAAGTTAGCCTCTGCTGCCGATGGAGCAAGCAGCGCCATGTCCTCTGGCAGGCGGGCACTGAGCAGGCTAGCAGAGGACAACACAGCAACCTAGAAGAAGTAGTATGGAAATTTAGAAACCCTTTTTAGATGATGCCTGTGGAACACAGTACTGTGGAAAGGTCAACACGTGACAACAACAGCCACCAAGGCTTTGAGAGGGCAGCGTAACGTCGTGTGCTGCAGGCACAAATGCCAGGGGCAACGAGACACTTGGCGTAGGAGGAAATCCAGCCAGCCACCTCCCCACAAGCAGAAACGACTTGTAGGTGTGCTCCCACTGGCAGACCATGCTGCATGCTCAATGCAATTTTTTTCTTAAGAGTATCAGGACGATCATAAGAAGTGCCAAAATCAGTTTGAGGCCACTCCCACCCTCGCTGAGGAATTTTCAAGCCAGACAATTGTTGTGATGAGTATTAATAAGTCACCTTTCAGCTTCAGCGCATCACAGGAACATGGACTGGGAGAAGAAGGCTGAGCAGAGATTACCAAAGCCGCTCTGCAGCAGCAGTGCCACGAGCAAGGGGGACCCTGGATTTCGGCTGGGATGTGACTGAGGCTATTGCTGCAGCAAGACTGAACCAACTTCCAGGCCCTTTAAGCAAACAAATAAAGCAAAACAAGATTTGCTTAGTGCTGCTACCTCTTGCTCTTTCACAGCTTCTAGGATCCCTTTTTGTTGTTGGTGGTTTTCTTTTAATTGGAAAAGAGCAGGTATTTTTCATAGTCTCATAAATTTTTAAATAACCCCTGAGCTTAATAAAGTCTTTTCTTCTGCTCCATGTTCATAACACCTGCATTTAATCAAGCCAAATTCTCCTTTTTTCTATCTTTTGCATGGCTCTCCTGCATGTTCAAAAGGACTTGTGGTCCCCTTCCTTTGACTCAATCCTTTATAACTGTTCTTTACAGATACCACCAGTTCAATGGTTGTCACCCAAAATAAGAACATTTCTGGATCTGGATTCTCAAAAATGAGCCATTGAAGACATATCCATTCCAAGAAGAAGGATGAGTCATCTGGAAAACAGAAGATAAAATACAAATTTTCCTGCAATAATGAAGCTTTCGCTTTGTTGCAGAAAAAACATAGAATTAAAAACAAATGAAATATGGCTTGCTTTTCAATCCAACCAGCTAACTATATTTTTGAAGAGGTTTAAGGTTCTGCTGCATTTTGAAAAGTGATTCCCTACACTTCTTATAAACATAACTTACTGGAGTAATCTACAGAAATAAGACAAAACTGCATGAAGATTACTTCTGCAGGGTACATTGTTTTGGACCATTATCGTGGAACAACACAGACATTTCACTCCAGAGGGGACATAATACACACGTAAAAGTAGCATCGTTCCAAGAAAAATTGCAGGGGAGTGGGCAAAGAAAAGCTCTCAGAAAAATATAGGGTTTGATCTTCTCATCTATTACATCAAAAATGTTTTTACTGAATTATTTAGCACATTGAAAGAGATACCACAAGTGGAGAAGCATGAAATTCAGGGGATAATTGCCCAGGGAGGCAGCTCATTCCCTCTTTCTGGTACAATTTTAGCAGGAAGGTTAGACACAGCACAATAAATCTACAAGTAGATATCAAATAAAAGATGTTGTTGCAAATGAGGCAAATGATGACTCCTTAGAGAAAGAAGATCAAAAAGAAGAACAAGGCAATAATTTAAAGCACTGTAAGAATAAAATTGTTGATTACTGTTTAAAACATGAATAGAGCTGAAAAACCACAATGCAATGCAAAATAAGACAAAATAGTGGCTAGTTGTTCTCTGCTAGAACCACTGAATCGAGTGGCTTAGGTTTACCTGGAGTAAACATCCAAATCCAGACTGAGGAAGTAAATCACTTGAAAGGTACAGTAGTATTTCAGAAAATTAAGTTAGAAGCACTTGTGTATCTGAGGGCAGTCTGACTTGGTCTGTGTTCTCCAAAGAAGATGTTCCTTAAACTACTGGGGCTGTGGGCAAGCAGCCCTATTTTCCTTTGGAAAATACAGACCAATCTCCATGTACGTCCAGCCAAGTTGCCAAGTTGCCACCAAAACTGCAAACATTTCAGGTGGAACAAAATGGATAGAAAGCGAAGGACAAAAGTTAGGAGATGCATTATGAAAAAATATCTTACAGTGTTTATTCAGTCCTACTACAACAGGGGATGTTGGTTGATGAGAAGCTCAACATGACCCGGCAATGTGCGCTTGCAGCCCAGAAAGCCAACCACATCCTGGGCTGCATCAAAAGCAGCGTGGCCAGCAGGTCAAGGGAGGTGATTCTGCCCCTCTGCCCTGCTCTGGTGAGACCCCACCTGGAGTCCTGTGTCCAGCTCTGGAGCCCTCAGCACAGGAAAGACATGGACCTGTTGGAGCAGGTCCAGAGGAGGGCCACAGAAATGATCAGAGGGATGGAACAGCTCTCCTCTGAGGACAGGCTGAGACAGTTGGGGTTGTTCAACCTGGAGAAGAGAAGGCTCTGGGGATACCTTATTGCAGCCTTTCAGTACCAAAAGGGGGCCTGCAAGAAAGCTGGAGAGTGACTTTTTACAAGGATGGGTAGTGATGGGACCAGAGGTAATGGTTTTAAACTGGAAGAGGATAGATTTAGAATAACTATGAGGAAGAAATATTTTACTATGAGGGTGATGAGGCACTGGAACAAGTTGCCCAGAGAAATTGTGGATGCCCCATCCCTGGAAGTGTTCAAGGCCAGGTTGGACAGGGCTTTGAGCAACCTGGTCTAGTGGAAGGTGACCCTGCCCACAGCAGAGTGGTTGGAACGAGATGAGCTTTAAGGTCCCTTCCAACCCAAAACACTCTATGATTCTATGATTCATACGGTCCAGGTTTGACAACTGAGCTAAATTCAGATTTGCCTTACTTGAAATCAGTAGGTGGAATAAGAGAATAAAGTGCTCCTCATTGTGACTGAATATCTCTGAATTTGACTTCTGTGCTTTGTTTCTGGCACCTGACAACCTCTGTCTGCAGTAACGATAGATTTCTCATAAATACAGTTGAAGAGCTTTAGGAATCTGTTTGTTAACTGAATGAATTGTTGTTGTACAAAACAAATGACTCATTTCCAGGTACTCTCACATTTTTCTCAATCACCTGTTTCAGCATTGGCATCTCTCAGTTTAAGCCTAATAATGCCATAAATCATCACACGAAAGATCTAAAGCTGTTCTAATTTGCAAGACAGTTTTCCCAGATTGTTTATTCTTTCTGGGTTTGGGGTTTTTTTATACATACATTAAAAAAAACCAAACCTTGATTGTAAGGAAAACTATAACACATGAACAAAAGATTTAACCCCTATCCCATTTGTTCCCACAAACACACATGTTCTGATTTGAATTTCACATTGTTTTAGTTTGTACAGTTTCCATTGGATCATGATACACTCTGGTGTGAAATCAAAGCAGGCCTGTAGTAGGTAGCATAGCCAGAGGGGACTAGCGAAACTTTAAAAACTTAATATCCATTGTTCATTTCAGTTCATCACTTGCATTATTAGCAGCAGCTGTTCTACTACAAACTACATTTTCCTACCCTTTGGGTATGCAGTGCTGCATCTCTAAATAGCTGCAAAATTTGATGTAGCCTGTTGAGAACAACTGACTGTCATCTAAGGTTGCTGGGGGATCTTGGCAAGATGCTTTCACCCTCTTTCTTGTGGAGGATGTTTTGTTTTAAGTTTCTCCACCTGTTTATTCACAAGTGACTTCAAATATATTGTCTTCAAACATTAATAGAGCTGCTGCTTCATACCCCAACTACAGTTAAAATCCTGTTTATCCATATTGCATATAGCTTGGTGGCTCTAACAATATATTTTCAAAACATAGGTCTATTCCATGTTACAAACCTACAAACCTTTACTGATCTAAACCACAGCTGAAACATGGGCATTCCTGCATCTGTTTTCAGACAGAGAAGATATTTCTTCCAATTATGGCACTATTTTCCCTAGAAAAGGTGACATGCAGAAAGAACAAAGGGGCCAAGAAAGGGAACTTCAGACCAATGTTCTTCTAAGAGACTTATGAAAAGCTTTCAGACAAGGGAAAAGAGAAAGGGAATGGAATTCAATTAAATTTTGAGTTGAAAGTTTGGTAGGCTATTAGAAGAGGTTATGTTTGAAACATTCTGCTTTGTTCCTCCTTAACCTAAGTATTTTCATCTCATAAAAGAAAAATAGTCATTGTTTTCTGGACACATTTCTATTTTAATTTCTAGCCAAAGAAATATTATGCCATAAGCCACAGATGAATTGTAATTAAAGAATGGAGTTTTAAAACTACATAGACCACACAAATCTTGGCTAATAATAAGCCAGATATAATAATTATACACCCAGACCATCAAAACCACTGCCATACTTCCCATCTACATCATTACGCAAACTAACATTTTCTTTCAAGATTTTTCCTTGCCATTGTCTTTCCCTTCCTTTGCAGAAAGGCTTACTATGCTACCCCTCAAGTTACAGGCAACATTGCAGTGGAAGGAAACTCCCAGATCACCAAGTGAAAATTCCTGCTGTCATAGATAACTACAGCTGATAATCTCATCCATAAACTGTGCCAGCTCCACCTTATTCCCACTGGAAGGCCTTTCCAGAATGTTACAGCTCTCATGGTCAGAAATTTTCCTCCAGTTTCCAGACTGAACTTTTATTCCTCTGGGGTGCCTTCCCACCCAGATGTGTTTGCAGACAGCATTCATATATCCCTTCTCAGCTTTCATTCTGTCAGGTTAAATAATCCTAGCTCTGCCTGTGAGAAATACTTCCATTCTTTAATCACACTAAGAGGACCAGTTTTAGACAAAAGTTCCTTGACCTAAGTTTCCTATAGCTAAGCAAACCTTTTTTGTCTGTTCATTTTAATATCCTTTTCCACTTTTAACTTAGCTGGACTTCCAGCACCATTCTTTCTACACCAGTAGTCCCTGCCTTGCAAAAGGCAGCTTTATTTGCTGACTAGTTTTTCTCCCCAAAATAGGTTCTTCATTTATTTCTAGTATCTTTTTGATTTGTAAGGGCTGACTCTAGCTTGTGAAAGAGCTTCCTGACATTTTGCTTACTTCTGACAGAAAGACATTCCCGGAGTCCTTTGCAGTTTGTTCCCAAGTTCCTCAGTCTGGGCTACAGACTACATTCACTTATTCCTTTAGTATGTTGGGTTCCTTCTTGAAACTGTGAATCCCAGACACCTTTGCACCACGTTCTTTTTTCATGTCTAAATGATTTTGACCAAAACTTGTTCTGACACTTTGCCGTCTACCACAAACAGGAGTAATTAAGATGACTAGGTTACCTTATTTCAATATTTGTCCTCTCTGAACTCTGACATACATCAATATTGCTACGTCAGTCATGACTGCTATCCCAGCAGGTTTCTGTAGCCTCTGATCCATCAGTGTTCCACACAGCACAGCAGCGTACGTCCCTCCATTTTGTTTTCAAGACTGGCGTTTAACTGTACCTTGAGGTGTAGCTGGACTCACCATTCCCACCAATAACTGACTGCTGAGCAACATTTCTGCCTGCTCTCTCCTAAGGTGTGATATGCCATTACTGCTGCCATTTTCCTTTCCTCAAGTAGAAACATCAGGAGGGTTGACTATGAACCTCTTCAGCTTTCTTCCCTCCCACTTTCTAGTAATCTAAGTTTTCATTATCAGCAGCAGGAGTCTTGATACCATCAAGACCAAAATCTGATTTCATCAGATTTTTAAGGAATAGGAAGTCTGTTTTCTTTGATTCCACAGAGATTACAAAACATGTTTCTCTACAGTAGCAGAGGCAGGACTCATTGATCCAAAGGTCCACTCCAATCTAATATTGCAATGGCCAAATATCAGAAGACCTTATAGCATCAGTTATCTGTTTGTCCTGGTTTCAGCCGGGATAGAGTTAATTTTCTTCACAGAAGCTAGCGTGAGACTATGTTTTGGATTTGTAATGAAAATAATGTTGATAACATGCTGATGTTTTCAGTTGTTGCTAAGTAGTCAAGGACAGTCCCGCTTCTCGTGCTGGCCGGCCAGCAAGAAGGCTGGGGGTGGCATGAGGAGCTGGGAGGGGACACAGCCAGGACAGCTGACCCAGGCTGGCCAAAGGGATATTCCATACCATATAACGTCACACTCAGTATATAAAGCTAGGACGAAGAAGAAGGAAGTGGGGGGCCATTCGGACTGATGGTGTTTGTCTTCCCAAGAAACCGTTATGCGTGATGCAGCCCTGCTTCCCTGGGGATGGCTGAACACCCGCCTGCCCGTGGGGAGTGGTGAATGGATTCCTTGTTCTGCTCTGCTTGCATGCACGGCTTTTGCTTTCCCCATTAAACTGCCTTTATCTCAAACCACGAGTTTCCTCACTTTTACTCTTCCGATTCTCTCCCCCGTCCTGCTGAGAGGCAGTGAGTGAGCGGCTGCGTGGGCCTTAGTTGCCAGCTGGGGTTAAACCATGACACTGTTGAAGTCCATTATCCTTTCACACCCTTTTCTCAGTGCTAAAAATCACCTGAGACATCACTTCCTTGGTCCTAAGGACATCTGGTAATGTCATTTTTCCTGATGTGAAGGTGAGCCATGAATTCTTCTCCACTCCCTTGCACATCTCTTCTGAGCTACTGTCTATAGCTCCGAGCCTCGGGGAGCTGCCATCCTCAAAGAAAACACGTGCTTCATTTTGTTGAACACTGAGCCAGCGTCCCATCGCTTACCTTCCCTTGTGCTGATACGCTGTGCTCTCTTCAACCCACTCCTCTGTCTATAGTTGCTGCTTTTCATTCACAGTCTGTTATCGTATTCTCTCCTGGAGTCTTTATCCCTAACTATTTCCATTTTCCTTTCATCTCTTCTTGTGAAACTTGCCTCTCTTATGTCTTCTTTCTCGCCATGTTGTCTTCTCTTTCTGTTTGTTTACCCTCCTTCTTCAGTGCAGAAAACATTTTGTCTGTTCTTCAAACAAAAAACTTCTCTGTTGTCCAAGCTCTACTTCTGCCTTGGCCTTAAGGGGATGGACTTCTGTGAAGCACCACTTTCAAAGGACGTTTGGTTGGCTAGTACAGTCTGTATGCACAAATTTTGATCTGCCCTTGCAGATTTCTCTCCTTTATTCTTCTTGCTCTTTTCAAACTCTTGAATTTCATTGTTATCCATGGCCTTAAATTTTCTCACCCAAGAACTCTTTCGGATGTCATTTCATTAAAAAAGTACTTTCCTCAGATAAACCCTCAAGGACAGTATTAGCCTGCTGCTTATTCACACAATCAATATATAAAACATCAAGCACAGGAATCCCCAAATAAGCATCTCATTGCTCTTCAGGCTCTCTCAGTCACTAGCCACTTGGATTTTTGATACTTTTAGCTAAGCCATTCCTGTCCCCTTCAGGGACAGCTGAATATTCATTAGCAGCAATTAAAGACAGGAAACCTGACTCCCTTAGCTATAAGACCTTTGACCTCTCACCACACACAAATACAAAACTACCTTTAAACCACAAATGACAACTAGACCTTCTCATTAAGAACTGCAACCAAACCACTGAACCTACAAATGATGAAGTGCAACCTAATAAACCACTAAGCAACAGAAAATGCCAGTTAACTTACTCCCCAAAATACAAGAACTTCTTTATCCTCCGCCAAGGCCAATTCCCACCCAGACACCCCTGTTTACTGTGCTCCCATCAGTGGGTTCTTTTATGCCATGGAAAACTCGACGTGCAATACAGAATATCCAAAACTGTTGGGGTTTTTTGATACATTTCTTCATTAGATGGGCAAATTCATGCTTCTGTCCAGATTTTCAACTACATCTCAACAACAAGCACAAGAGATACTGTGGACTTACGCATGCAACCACATGATACAAAATATTAGGAAGACTGACTGACTATAATAACTAACTGACTTTAATAACAACCACAGGTTAAACAAGGACTGTGTTACCATTATGGAGAGAAAACAGGCAACTTTGGTAACATCTTTGTGCATACAAATGAGGAAAAAATAACCTGAGCCCCATTGTGTTTATTTATTATTGCCATCTAAGTCATTATGAGATGCTGTGACTTTCCATAGCAAAGCCACATAGTGCAAATGTCATTAATTCCTTTTCCTTCCTAATCCAAAATTAAGAACATTAAAATGCATTAAATTCAAGACATTATAATTTAAAGGGAGATTTTATAAAGGTTCTTTGGTAGTCAAGGCTATATCGGTATTTCCATTCTGTTTTGTAAGTGCTTATAAATCAGCCATAAATGCTGCTCGTTTTGGAACCTGCTATCCATGTTTTCAAGCCACAACCAATCATTCATTATATCTTTTCCTGAAAATGTGATTCAGATCAATCTTTCAGCTGGGTGAGGTGAGTTTTTGGATGCCAGTGATCTGAAGCAGTGTGCCAGAAGGATAGAAAAATGCATTATAATGAAGTTTTAATGTAAAACAGAACTCTTGCTGATTTAAAATAATGCTTTTTGAGGTCTGCAAGAAAACAAAACCAGAAACCAAATAAATTAATACAGTTTCTCAAGCAATAATATACATTTGTAGTTTTTGAAAACAAATTAAGAGCCAAGCCAGTAAAATGGTGAGGACATCTTCAGCTTGCACAACTACTTCTCAGCTTCCTAGCTCCTACAGCTCCTACAGCTACATGGGGAGCTCTGTATCTGTCAAAGCTGCAAGCAGGCAGGCTGTGCATCCTCAGAGCAATTTTGGATTTTGTTGCCCTGCATTTAACAAAGCAATCACCAAATGCTACTTTTCAGTGGCTGGTCACTTCCTAACCAGGCTGCTTCGTATTTTGAACCACTCTACATGGTAGAGGGGAAAAGGGGCATGAATACTTTTCTTTTCAAGCTCCAAACAGGCTGTTACAGCTGATCCAGGAGTAAAGCTGTGTTGGATGGATTCAAAACCATCTAAGAGCAGTCAGGAGAGAATTAGAAGATTAAGGCCAACTGCAGCACCCTCATTTGTTTGTCTCCTTTATTGGGCTGCTCACAGACATGCTCAGTCGTATGGAAAAAGCTATCTTACTGGTACTTTAAAAGCAAAAGCCACTGGACCCACAGATATATCTGCAAATGGGAAGATGACATTTGTTATCACCCAACCCAGCCTAGAGACACATTTTGCAGTCTGACAAACACACTAATTCTTAGGGAATCATGTTCAGTTCTTACAGCAGACCTTAGGTTAAAAATCACAGGGCAAGAAAGGGACTGAAACCAAACAAATTCTTCTGTCTCACTAAAACTTGTGTGCTTAATAATATTCTTTCCATAATTACTATATATTACTGTTGGCATTAACAGGCCTCCAAATGAATTTAGTCTCCATTGTACTCAACGCTGCCTGAATGTAATGAAAATAAGGGCCATGGCCAAAGAGCTTACATTTCAAATCCACTGATCAAAGTATATACCAGAAACAATACTCAAACTTTCAAGGCTTATTAACATCAGAAACAAAAAATTAAAAAAACCTTCCATAACTAGGCAAGATGATCTTTTGACTCTGAATCTGGATTAGTGTTCAGTTTGGAAGGAGAATTGTGTTTTAATAAAGTCAAGAACACTTTCAGCTCTCTATGGAGGCATGCATTGAATTGATTAAAGAATGGCTCTGTGGGATAGCTAGCTTTCAACTGAATAGGTGAAGAATCTTATTCTGAGATCTTTTGAAATGGAACAGCAGCTTGGATAAATTGATTATATCTTTCACAAAAATATAACACCACAGTTAATTAAAAGATTCTGACAAAAAAAATAGCATGCATGAAAAATAATACAGTTTCAAGACAGCCTTCAGTGTTTTTTTATAATCTTCATTTGTAAATATCATATTTATTTTACAAATAAGTCAATATGGACCTAAGAAATGTTGAACTGTAGAGCTTGTCAAACCATTATTGAGGACATACTATCTTCTTTTTAGTACATTTCATAAACTATTTATTTTGTCTTTAGATCACTTGAGATGTTCAGTTGTTTACAATTATTGTTTCTATTTCTTGCCTGGATGACTGTTTATTTTAAACTGAGTGATGAATAGTTTTACTATTGCCTTGCAGTTATGAAGTGAGTTTTCAAGGTTGGAGAAGTGGTTATATTGAGAAAGGTAAATCAGCCTTAGGTAGACTTTTTTTCCCCCAGACACAAAAAACTAAAATCAGGTGTCACAGAAAGGTGCAAGAGCTGCTCAGAACACAGAATCCTCTTTGCACAAAGAAATTCCTTCAAATCCCTTCAGGTCACAAGGATTTATGTATGCCTGGTTTGTTTAAATATTCTCTACCCTGTTCCTCCTCCAACAAGGATAAAGATTCCTCGCCCTGAACTTTCCCTTTGGTCCCAAAGACATGGGACTCCTGAAGGACAGTCTTACAAGTAAAGACCATAGTGAAGAAGACATCAAGTACTTTGGCCTTTTCCATGTCCGCTGTCACCAGGTCAGCAGCAGGTTCGCATTTTCTGTAGTCTTCTTTTTGCTGCTAATATACCTGTAGAAGTCCTTCTTGTTGGCATTCACATCCATCGCCAAATTCAATTTCGGATGTCCTTGACTTTCCTAGCCCCATCCCTTGTTTAAACACTGTCTCTGTATTCATCCTGGGTGATTTTACCCTGCTTCCAACTTGTCTATTCTTCCTTTTTCATATCTGGCTTTATTCAGGTCCTCCTTGTTCATCCATGCAGGCCTCCTGCCACTTTTGCTTGCTTTCCTGCTTGTCAGGATAGACCATTCTTGAGCTTGGAGGAGGTAATCAACCATGTCTCCAGGAAGCCTCTTTCTCTCCAGGGCCATATCCCCTGGGAATCTTCCAAACAGGTCGTTGAACAAGAAAACGTCTGTTCTGAAGTTCAGAATTATGATCCTGCTTTTTTGCACTGCTCCCACCTCTCAAGAACCTGAACTCCACATCTCATGGTCACTGCAGCCGAGGCTGGCCCTGATCTTCATATCCACCACCAGCTCATACTTGTTTGTATCAGGTCTGTCAGCGTGTACCCCCTTGTTAGCTCCTCTATCACCTGTATCAAGAAGTTATCATCCGTGCACTCCAGAAACTCCTGGATTGTTTGTGCCCTGCTGTGTTGCCCTTCCAGCAGATATCAGGGTGATTAAAGTCCCCCATTAGGACCAGGGCTTGCAAACATCAGGCTTCTTCCAGTTGTCTGCAGCGGTGCTCATCTACTTCCCGATTGAGCTATCAGTAGCATGCACCCACCACAAGTCACCCACATTGATACACCCACTAACCCTAGCTTGCAAGCTCTGAGCTGGCTCATTGTCCCTCCCAGGGCAGAGTTCCATGCATCCCTGCTGCGCTCTCATTGCAAGGGCATGCATCCCCCTGGATGGTCCTTCCTGAAGAGCCCCTATCCATCCATGGCAGCACTCCAGCCTGACGCTCTGGTTCAGGCCAGACCTACCCTTGTGTGAACATAAACATGCTGTTGAACAACTGAGCTGTTCCCAGGGTTAAGGCGCCATAAATTTTTGCCTAAGCTTTATGTCCCTTCATGAATTAAGGCAATTCAGACAGCAGGCAGCATTCTTGTTAACAGTTCATTTTCTCTCCCCTCTCCATCTCCTGTCAGGAAACAGCTTACAGGTCTTCCTGATGCTCTTCTAGAAGAAATCATAGTTACACAGAGAATTTTACAAGCAATAAATTCTAGAGGAAAAAAAATTACTTTGACGTGTTGCAGAACATGAAGTCAACAAATAGGAAATTTTACTTCTGTACAAGCACCCTCACTCATTGTCTTTCCATTGGGCTAACAGTGGTGGAGTGAAATAAGTGCTGTTGACACATATTTTCCATCATAGTTTGGGTCAGTTCTCTGTTTCTGGGGGGTGAGAGTCCTTTGGAAGATGTTTAATTCACTGCTAGCTGAATCATGACTATTTGCTTATATGACCTCTATATGAGCATGGCATGCTCTGGAAATGCATCCTGGATACTTCCCACATCCACATATGGAATGTGGACTCTCATGACTTCATATTTCAAACTCTGGGCTCAGAAATCTAGAGATATTTATGACTGGACAGCCTTTGGGGGGGATTAAATACACATTGTTGCACAGTTAAGCTGTTAAGTACTGCCTGTGCCAAGAAAATATGGGAGTAAATATTCAGCCTACACCGCCTCCCTCATCGTACATCAAAGCAAACCATAAAAAACGAACCTGCAAAACACCTATAAGTTACTTAGAAAAGTCTGGCTAACTGCAAATAGCCAGCTAACAGAAAAGCACTTGTCTGTGTTGACTGTTCCCAGCTGCTCATCTTCCAATATAAGGCACAAACGAAGGTCTCTACACTCAGATGAGAGTAACCTCTTGACTCATGAAGCAATGGGCTGCACATACGCCACTCACTAATCCACAACACCAGCAAGGGAACATCTCACTGCTAAGAACAATGACAACCACATCTAGCCTGGCAGTCACTGCGCTTGCTTACTGTGCACATATGTATTTTACCACAGATCATAGTTGTCTTGATTACTGTACAGAAAATCCACCTTTCTGGACCTTTTTCTATTCAAATATATGAAATTCACCCATGATCATGAACATGGAAAATAGCAAGGAGTGCTGCAATTACAACAGTGAAAGAGAACATAATTTCATTGATCCCAGCATCCAGCCATCTGCTGCCACCAGGATACGGTGCTTCAGAGAGGAGAGAGACAACATTCTTCCTTTGCCCCCCACCGCCTATTAACTTGCAAGCTAAACCCCAAGTTTGGCAATCCTTCTCATCACCACAAAGCTTACTGGAGAAATGTTGAACTCTCTTAATTTAGCATAAGAGCTCTAGCAGTGATATCCATTAGAAAACTTCAGAAAACATGTACTCCAACATTGCTCTGGACCCTTTCAAGCTGCATACCTGTCCCTCTGAGACTGGCTTGAAAAGTAAACAGAAAAGCAGGGCTAATAAGTGTGCAACAGGTAATTTGTACACAGTGGTGCAATGAAACCTATCTAGTAACGTAAATTGCTTACAGAATGATCCTGTGAAGATAAATCAAAACATAGAAAAACAAATGTTTAGTATTTGCTTATTAATGTCTACATCTTTTTTTCCCAACTAACTACAAAGAGATGCCATTTAAAGTGGATGTATCCAATGAGTTCAACTCCATAACTCTGCTGGCTTCTTGTATGGTGTGTAGTAATCCTAAACTGCAATTTTTTTCTTGTTTGATCTTCTTGTTTTAAGCAAGAAAAAGGATCATGAAAGCATTTTGAAGTATTTTTTGGTCTTTTAATTCAGTCACACTTTCTGCTTTCCATGGTTTAAATTATTCATAGCAAATTGTGCAGATTCAGATGTCAGCAAGTCATCGGCTAAATAACAAATTCAAAAAGGACTCTGCAGCCATTCTCAATAACATATCAGAGGCATCCTGTACCCAGGCACAAGTGATCATTCCCTTTCAAGTAACATTTGCAGATTAACTCATCTCATTCTTTAATGACTTTAAAGCTACCTGATGCTCTAAAGGCACAGGTATTAGATGGTCATGTTCTGTTTAAAAATTTCTCTAGAACAGATTAAATGGCATTCCCAGCTGAAGCCATTTAACTGAAGAATACATGCGACGTTTTACCCCAACAGTGCACTCTGCCAAAAAGACCCTTCAAAAAGGGTGAAGAAGAGTCTTCAGGTATTGTCTTGGTTTTGTTTGTTGGATATCTTTTTTTCATCAAACTTAATCTAACCTAATCTCAGGCATTAGCCTGTGAACCTCCTTGGAGTGGATGTTCAGTTCACAAATGACATCTTCTCTACATCCACTGCAACAGTCACTACCCAGGAATCCTCAACCTCTTCTCCCCATGACAAACAAAAAGGAGCATAAATGAAGCAATATTTTGGCCAGAAAACTCAAACAGATAAAACAACAGAGATTCTTCTCATTCCCTCTGAGGGCATTTTGGGCATAGTAGCTGCATTGGTACAGTGAGCTACCAGTGGTCCTGAGACCAACGTGAAGACCAGTTGTGTAGATGGTTCAGGTAGGGGACATGGAAGCACAAGCTCAACATGGGCAATCACAACCTCTGCACACCCTCTGAAGACCAAGCAACTTAGGGCACCGCCAGGCACCAGCAGGCTGTCTTCAGGCTGAACTATGAAGACAGTTGGTAGGCCACCATGCCAAGCTCATGACCCCTGGACACTGGTCTTACTGAGAAGTGCAGGCATGTGCACAAGCAATTCCCTAATGCTTGAGAGTAGGCTGGGCTCATAAGAGAAAATATTTAAAGCAAACTTCCTACCCAGAGGAATTTATGATCTGAAGGACTGGATGGACACTTCAGAGTGTTTTATATCCTGGGACAGGTTGGAGGGAGAGGGAAGAATGTGAAACAAACACAGGGTGACAAAAAAATATTTCCCATTATTCAGTTTAAGGTCATAGAGTTACAGCCATGTGTAACGGATGCCTAATGCTTGTCTCTAAATAAGGTATTTGTATGGGAACATGGCCAGTTAGGCAGCTACCTGGTCACCCGTGGATGAAAGCAACTGATTTATATGAGCACACCGGGCATTTACACACATAAATTACCCAGTTACTCACACAGTACCCATCTGGGTTTGAAAGTCCAGGTCCCAGTTTGCAAAGAGCTGGGGGAGGCTTCTGGACAAATAATTGATAAACGGTAAAATCCTTTTGATGTCAAGTGCCAAGGGGCCAGGGATGTCCAGCGTAGCTGCATGAGGAAACTCACGGGCAGCTCAGAGGATCTGGCCCAGGGTAGCCTCCTGCTGCCTCCAGCTGTGACTGCACAAGGCACCCGAAGAGAAGCAGAGCACCAGCCTTCCTCTACTTATCAGTCTTCCTGTATCCCATAAGCCCATGTTTTTCTCAAGCCTTGTCTAGTTTTGAATAAAACACAAAATGGTCTCCAAAATTAGACCAATCAATGCACAGAAAGCACTCTAAGCACTCTGGCTGTGCCCGACCTGTGACTGAATACTCACCATTATATTTAGCTCAACCATTTGCAAGCCTGTGATGTTGAACAAATGCTCTACTTTCCACTAGTTTTACAAAGTGCTCCTAAATTTAACTCTGAGTCAACACTGTGCGACTGCACATTTAAGTTAACCTGCACAGTCAGCTTATAAATTTTTAAGAAGCTTTTCCTTTCCTAACAGTGAATGTAAATGCAAGTTATTTGAACAAAGACACTAATTTATCAGTTACAAAAATGAATGCACCTCTTTGACTACTCCTGACTGCTTGAAATGTGTATTTTCTATTAACGTTAATGTAGATAAATGACAAAAATTATGTGTAAAATGCAGAATAAAAATAAGAATGCCTGAACATAGTCAGGTATAAATTGCCATACTTCCAGCAACATCAGTGGTGCTATGCCCATTTTTTTGTAGCTGAAGATCTGGCTGTTAGTTTTGAACTTCTCAAGATACTTTTGTGATATGTGATGCTTATAATCTTTTCATCTAGTGCTGACTTTCTTTCTGTCTTTTGATTTGAAACAATGATAATACATTGTTTATGCTCTCACTCTATCTGCAAACATCTCCTGTGCAGTCAACAAGTTTTGAACAGTGCTTATTGATATTAAAATTGTTTATGTGTCTTCATAAACATAGGCCTGTGTTAGAAAAAAAAGAAGCATTGTTGTTGCTTCTAGTCTTGACCTACAATGCAGACAGAAGAGCATTATTTAAGAAAAATTTTGGGAAAAAAGGCAGAATTAAGTAAATTAAATAATGGATATCCCGTAAAAGACTTGCATAGAAGGAAAGGGCAAAAATACATGGGGAGGAAAGAGATTAAGGAAGAGTTTAGGGTAGTAAATGCTGGGGGTAGTAAATGTAGTTAGATGCTACATTTTCTTAAAATCACAGTTTACTCAAACTCAACTAGCATGTGTTTTGCACAAGATCACATTCAGAATCACAGAAAAATGAGCAAATACTACATCTATGAGAGTCTTCTCTCTTACAGTAGTAGTAGTAACAGCATTGTGTACTGAGCAAGTTTGTGGGATCTCTGATATGAATTAAGGCCCCACTGAACCAAATGCTGTATAATGATGGCCCCGCACCAGGGGTTTTGCAATGAAAGATCAGAATGGGTACACCCCTATTCCCAACACACGGGCCCATGGCTGGTGGATGCAAAATCCACCACAAGTAGTTTTCTCAACTCTTATACTTCCTGCTCTACTTCCAGCATTTGGTAGTTGCGACAGCTGCAAAAAGAAGGCTCTGCCCTTGCCTTGAATACTATTTCAAATAATTGTTCCTGCCAAATAAATGGACCATTTCTTCAAATACAATATTACTCATCAGCTGTCTCAGCCACACCTATTCTTATCTAATGTGTGTGGTCTTTCCATGAACTCCAGTCTTCTATTTTAAATTTACACTCACTGACAGAATTTAATTAAATCCTTTTTTATTATTATTATTAATTATATGCACAGTCCAAGATGAGAGACACATGACAGAAAATGAGCATGGACTTCAGCAACTGAGGTCAAGTTCTTTGGCATATACGAAAAGCAGAGGAAGAGAAAGTGTAGGTGAATGCAATTATGCTCTTGTTCATGCCCAAATTTATGCCAATGAACTAAAAAAAGGGCACCAAACATCTTGAAGAGGTAGAAGGGACAAGAGCACTCAGCTGTTCTAGTTTTTAGATGATCCACTGAAGTCAGCTGGATATTGCACTGAGATACTTACATCGGAATAAACCCAGATTACCCTCTGTCAGGATGCACATGCTGAGAAAGAAGGGCCTTAGTTGTCTGCTAAAATGAGCACAGGAAGAGAAGATTTACTTGTAGAATAATCACAAAAAAGTTTCACTTACCTTTTAATCCAGAACCCAGGGAAACGCAAGGTCTCACTTTAGTCTCAGTACCCAGCTGAGGCAGTACTACACTGGGTACATCAGCAAGCAGCAAAGGCACCTTCATCAACACTGATGATCAGAACTGCATTTTCAAATCTCCCAACCATTTCTCCCTTACTGTTGTTTTAATTTGCACAATACAGTTATCTCAGAGCACACAAACCAGATCTCTTTCAGCTGAAGCTAAACCCAAACCTGTGCTCCAGCTACTAATGAGCATTCAGCCTACAGCACCAGGCTACAGTTAACATGAAGTCCCCAAAACCACACATAGTGCAGAGGTCAATGCAGGTTGTTTCACTCAGCAGATACACTCCTAATCGAGCAAACTACTTGCTAATGTAGAAAGAGTCATGTTCAACCACTGCACAAAGGGACAATGACAAGTGGGGACAAGGCTGATTATAGTCAGCCAAAATCAACTGTCAAGCCCTAACAAGCTTGTGATGAAGTACAGCTAATGTAATTACCACCTTAGGGTCCAAAAGAAGTGTACCGATATAGTAGAAGACAAATGGGATAGTAAGCAAAAGTCAGGCTTGAGTAAAAAGCAAGGATTTCCAAACTGAAGGCTGTGATCAAGTCAGCTGCATGGTGACAGTGAGAAAAAGTGCAGTAAGTCAATGCAAGGCAACGCAGCCAACAGAGGAATGTGAGCAAGCAGTTACTTGAGTAAGGAACTCAAAGCCCATAGTTTAGGCTAAATAACATAAATAGACAATGGTAGTTCCTTAACTTCTTTGACAGAAAAAACTATTAGGAGAACCATCTTTCTTTAACTTCTTCCCTTTTCACTCCTTCCGCTGGTTTCATATTACATTTTCATCGTGAAGGCTGCAAGGGTTTTTCTACAATTCCCAAGACAGGGATGATGGGTTTTGCTGTTGACATTACTAGTGAACCACACATGAATTCATAACAGCTCCCATGTCCGAAGGAGACCACATAAGAAATTACCCTCACACAAACATCTTTTTTTCCTTGATATCTGATACCATAAACCTGTTACTTCCCTCATGGAACAGAGGTCTTTGGGGAAAAACAAAGTGGACAAGAATTTCTAAGGAAAGAAAAAAGGCAGAGTTTCTACTGAAGAACTTTGTAGACTTTTTCCTTACATTATAAAGAAGACAAGAAACCAACCTGAAAAACATTGCATTTGTAGGTCACCTTTAAAGAGTAAATAACAAATAATTATACACACTCCATCATACCGAGTTCTGCATATAATGTTGATGTTCCTCAGTTCATCTGTCTTTCATGATGAGGGGATTCATCCATCAGTTAGTCATCAACAAGCTTGTCATATGGGGGTGATAGAAGTTATCTTCAAGGTAACTTACTGGCACTACTTAATTAAATATCTTGAAATATTGCATATTATTTTCCTGTACCACCACTGGAGACAACGGTAATTACATGGTGATTCCCACAAATGCTTTATGAATCCTCAATTATTGTGCTACTAGCCAGATTTGACATTATTACTGATAGACTGTAATGAATTATTTGTAGTTAAGTATTTAAAATAGTCAGCCACTTTTTTTGTTTATAAATTATCCGAGATTGTCCATTCTTCAAAGTTACTCGGATTGTCTTTGCAAAGTATCCAATGACTGGGTGTTTGAAAAATTCCTGATGATTTTGACTGGGTAATTTCCAAGGCAACAAAAAGTTCCAGCACATCCCTAAAACACAGCCATCCTAAGTGCCCACAGATAATTATATATCTATATTACAGCTTATTTCCATTAATAAGTTTTTGATCTTATAAACACTCCTAAGCGTGGACTCAGGGACATTTATTCCTCATATTTCCATTATCTTCCTCACCGAAGGCCATATAGATGCGACAAGTGTTGCTTTATTAGGTAAACGTGGAGCCTGTTTCTCAGTCTGTCAGTAGATGCGCTCCCATTTGCAGGTCGTGGCATCCGGAGCCCACCGGAGGATTCACAAATTTCTACATTTCCAAGGATGACAGTGGTTCACGTTTCTGCCTGACCAACTCTTTCATGAAGTTTCAGTGCCAACCAGAAGCTTCTTCCAGGGAGCTGACAGCCATAAAGTGTTTTTGAAAATATCATGAATACTTTTGTGCCACTGCAAATCAGAGCATTTGCTGAGCGTTATTTAATATTCCCATTCCTGTTGCCACATCCTGTTTATATGTGGGCGCTATTTCTGACCATGCAATTTATTGATATTGTATTATGTTTGTTCCAAGTGGATCTTGCAATTTCTCCAGTTTTCTTCCTGCTGTGTCTTCCTCTGACGAGTGCAGTTCACCCCAGGGTGCATCACAGACAAGGCACTTTCTGGGAAGATGAAAGAGTATGGTAATGGTATGAGGGAGTTGAGAGAGACATTAGCAGACAAGGAAAAACATACAACTTACTTAAAAACTTGGAAATGGTTCTGTGTTCCTAAAAATTCAAAATCTCATTTTATCCCCTCATTTTCACTAATTATAATTGCAGGGCGTAAATCCACACTAGTGTCCCCCAGAGTCTCCTCCAGATATTTTGCTTCCACATCCTGTGAGGCCATTTTCTCCTTTCTGTTTCCATGTCTCTTATTCTCTCTAACTCCTGCTATTTGCTCTACCACATCTCTGCTAAGTTCCAGGTCCCAGCGGACTCTCCCCCTCCAGTTCTTTATTTGCTTTAATATGCTCCTTGCCTGCAAATATGTTATCTGTTTTTCTCCACTTCCACTAATTTTCTTCTCCTCTTCATCCTAAACATCACTATTTCCTGCAGCACATTGAATATTTAACTGCCACTATAAAGCCTCGCCTAAGTACTCCATATATTTTTCTCATTCCCTTTTTCAAATGGTCTGGTGCTTTTCTAGTT
The DNA here is from genome assembly GCF_964289735.1 of Phaethon aethereus. Taxonomy (NCBI): domain Eukaryota; kingdom Metazoa; phylum Chordata; class Aves; order Phaethontiformes; family Phaethontidae; genus Phaethon; species Phaethon aethereus. Next base: position 68,849,358 of record NC_138578.1, on the reverse strand, counting down.
CATGTCTGAATTACCAATTTAAATACATCTCAACTACTGTTGACAGGGGCCAATGAGGATACTGAAACGCATCTACTTTGCCCAAAGACGCTTCACCACAGTGTAATAAATATCAGTATCTGCTGTCCTGGTATCGTCCAGGTATCGTACTCCACCAGGCCCTGAACACATCTTACGGGGCTCTCTCTGCCTTTTATGAATATTGCCCGTCCCTGGAAATCTTTAAGAGACAGCAGACATTTTTCTGAAAGAGATCTTCTAGATGTTTCCTGTGCTAAACCAGTCACGCTCCCTGTTCCTAATCCCGGTACTTTTGCCACGGTGGCTGCTTTTACTTTACATAGTGCACCATGTGGTGCTTTGTGGAGTATAGGCAGGGAATACTTATCACCTGCAGAAGTGTTATGATCATTTCCTCCTGACATTTCATGCTATCAAGTGATATAAACTACGATGAAATGTCATCATTCAAATACAGCAGCAAAAAGAAGCCAAGTCCAAACATGAGCTGACTACAGAGTATGTGGAAAACACCCCCTCTTTATCAGAAAATAGTGGAAAAGTAGTTGATAGTTTATGTCATAACATACAAAGTCTCTGAAGTCATGCATTATTCATGGAAAAAAGTCATCTACTTTGTGTCTTTAAAGAAGACACATTAAAAAGTACAGTGTTAAAAATAGATGGCATTTTATCGGAGATCATAATTATTTTAAAAGTTGGCAACAGGGCTTTTTAGTTCCTAAAGTGACCTTTCAAGATGAAATGAGGAAAAGAAAAGCCACTCTGAGGAAGAAGCAATGAAAAACTCCAGTGCACAGAGGTGTTCATGTTCAATCTGAATTTTAGTATAATCTCCAATGAGAACAGAGGCCAGTAAAATCACATTCAGAAGAATTATTAAACAGCAGTGTAGGTCTGTTGAATGACACAGCGTTTGAAACACCGTTTTGCCCAAAATTGTCATGATACATCTGTAATTTGGAAATCCAAACTTCGCCTGGGCAGTAAATGAGAAATGCACAAATATATTGAAGATCATAAACATGACCAGAAAGCAATCCCTGAATACCATTTACATGTCTCAGTGTTGCTACGCATATTATCAGTACACAGACTTGCTTTCATTTCCCTTGATCAGTGTTCATTCTTCTGCTTACTTTCCTCCTAAGCGAAGACCATGCAAAAATATTGCTGGCGTTACACTTTAAATCAACGGTAATATCATCATCAGAGCTGGACAAATAATTGGCCAAAATTATGCAGAAAAGCAGCAGTTCTGAACGACCTTTTGACTCCCCCATCCCCACCCTTGCTTCATTTTTTCTGTGGCACCTCATGTGTGGTCAGTCTCTGGTGCAGGTGCTGGGAGTCCAAGTGTCACCTCCTACAGCCTTTACTGGGCAAGACCCAAGCGAGGATGAACGAGAGCGAGCATCGGCTGTGGGCAGCCAGGATGCCTTGCAAAGATGGTGCCAACCGATTGCTTTGTCCTTTACCTTTATTATTCACCTGCCTAAAGCACAGTCAGCTCCTCAGAAGTGTTGCAGAAGAGGTAGGACTCGAAGAGCACTAGCAAAAGTTCAGGCCAACTCCAGGAATGTATCCTTGCTCAGAAAGGATGTTAAGTGCCTTGTGAAGTCCTGCTGAGGCTGGTGGGACTGAAAGAAAGTGCTTAAAGTTAAGCACATGGTTAAATGATTTCTAGACTTAAGCTGCTACTGTTTTTCTGACTAGTGCCGTGTTCTTGGAGGCCATTTCATTCCTCGTGGGCAGTGGAAGAAGAGGCACAAGGCTCTTGTCTCTGCAAGGGGGGGATGGCTGTTTGCCCAGGTGCATTTCTCCACTGCGTTAGGCAAGTTCCAATGGAGTAACCAAGTATTCTGCATTTCACCTTTATTTACATTTATTCTCATGTTTACATTACACTAATCTAAATCAAAGCATTAATTAAATAACTGCTTCCTTTTGGGGCAGTTGCCTCCTTTTTACAGCTGCCTGAATGGGAAGTAGAATCTCCGTAACACAGTGCCTTCAAAAATGAACAAGAGGAGCAGAGGTGCAATGAGCAACCCACTGGCTCCGAAGAGACCTGGCTTAAAGAAAGATAAATCTGGGACACGATCAGCATGTTCACAACATTCAGTCTCCTACTGGATAGCTAAAAAGGACTAAATTGTCTAGTGAATGCCTAATGTCCCTATTAACTGCAACGATCAGGTGGCAAACTCTATGCTGGCAGCAGGGACAAAATGCAGGCAGTAGGCACAGCATGAGTGGCTACAAGCAGATATTACAGCACCAAAATGATAACTTTAACCTCTGCCTTCAAAAAATACCACAAATTTTATATTTTATTATTCATAGGAAATATTCTGCATAAAAAAGTATAAACATGGCTTTAATGCAACAATATTGCATTGTCAGCTCTTGGTAATAGGTTTAATTTTAACTCAGGAAAGCCACAAAAACAAATCAAGCCTTTTGTGTCCCTTTGCATTCTTATGGTTACAAATGAGATTTCCAGCAGCTTAAATTCCAGTGTATGGTGGCTGCATATTGAATCATTAATTACCTAAGTAGATAGCACAGTCTAGCTCCCTTCTGGTAGGAAAAAAAAAAAAAAATCAGATTGAAACCCTAAGCTGTGGTTTGTATCTTTTTAAAGAAATCCCATCTGTTAGTTTCTACTCCAGAACATTCAGAAATGTTTGCCTGAAGGGAAAAAATCCCTAAAACGAAAAATGTCATTGCAGTAGTAGGAGATGGGCTTACCTCCCACTATGTTTTAAATTCAGTACTGCAGTTCTGGCCCTCAAACCCATCTTGTGCAGTGACAGGTCTGAGCTGCAATATTGAACTTACACAGGTTTGAGGAGCCAAAACTTTACGTTCCTTAGCATAGGTCAGAGCACAGCTTAAAATGACGCCTATAGGGAGTGATTAGGAAAAAAGGGCAGACGAAAGCAAAAGGGCACGTAAGCTCTATGCAAGAACACGAGGCTTTGAAAGTATGAGGAAAAAGTCATCATTTAGAAAGAAGAAGAAAGTTTCTGCTGTTATTTACGTTGGTATCTGTGCCAGGGAGAGCACTGAGCACTCAAGGCTCTCTGCACTAAGCACTGTTTAAACACATAAGAAGATAGTCCCATCCTTGGAAAGGTTTCAGTCTAGGGCCTTTCCTCCTCTGCCTTTCGCAAACATTGTAAAGCTATGCCTCTTCATCTAATGGCAATGAAGCGCTGTCAAACTAGATAAAGCAAAATGCTTGCTGTGCTTACCATCCCTTGCAGAACATATTTTATCATCCATAACAATAAAGTGTAATTTATGCATTTTTATCAAACTCTGCATTATTTAAATAACATCTGCAAAGATCAGATTGCAATATGTTCTGGGAGATATTGTTTTGCCCTGAGTTCATAAAATGTTATATTTTTCAGTTAAATCTCCTGCCACAATTTCATCTGCAGTTACCAGTAATTTTTTATCTATTTGCCAGATCTTGTTTTGAGTGATAAAACTTCTCAAAGCCAGATGATTTGCAAAACTTTCTTCAGTTCGCTGTGAATATAGATTTAAAGCAGGACAGAACCAATGACCATGGCTCATTTATTGGGTTTCTTTCTTAAAAAAACATATGTAAAAGAGGCATCAAGAAAATCAGTCTTTTCACAGGCTTTTCATTTATTTAAGTAAACCCCATCCTGATGGAGGACCGTGCCCAAACAAAGCTTTTCCAACCTTTCTATAGAGTATACTTAAAAGGATTTCCCACTGAAATATTGACTATCCACTGTTCTCTGGAGCATCCACTTCTCTCACAAGCAAAAAGCAGGCATCTGGAATAACCACTTGGATCAATTTAGTTCAACAGTGAATAGGTGTATCCTTCACCCCTGTCCAAATTACTGCTGTACCTCAGCAGTTTCCCACACTTTCATGCACTGATAGGACTTCCAGGGAATATCCCCTGTTTCTCTGTGCTGCGTTAAGCTGAGCTACTCCAGGGCCCTTCCTTGATGGGCAAAACGTGTCTGTCCTCCTGAGCTCCTGAAGCGGACTCTAAAAAGTGACTGAAGTCGATGATTATTTGCAAAGTGGCCAGGTCATTTCCATGAAAGAAAGAGATGCTGGTAGTCTGTGGTTCTACTCAGATGAAACCACCCGGGACTAAAAGCGTGCTTGCTCTTGGATCAGTACTTTGGGCAATGGCATTTTCAGCGAAACCGGCATAGAAGCCAAAGTTGCTTTTGCAGTGAAAACCTGCCCAAGGCAAGGAGTCCATTTTTCAATATCTCAGCAAAATTCACTGTCCTCTGTCTGCTCTTCCAGGGAACGCTCAGAACTGAACAGACTCACCCTTTATTTGGGGCTATCTAGCCCAAATCACACGAATATTGGTGAACCTATCAGGATTTTTCTTCTGGTAAGTCAACCAGGACTCCACCAGAACCCTAACGTAAGAGGCCTGTGGCATGCTAGAACAACAAGCTCTTTAGGTACTATATTTATCAGTTCTTGAGAAGTATCGAGGCCTCTTTTCCACATCTAGAGCTGATGTTTTCTGTTACTCACCTGCATTTTTAAGCAGGATCCATGCCTTGTATCACATTGAAAGGACATATGTTTTTCACTCCTGTCTCACTTCCCCCACTCTCCGTCACTAATCTGACACTGCGGTAACCAAGAACCTTTCCGAGGGACTAGGTGTTGTCTCCACACTAGTGTGCATACATCAAATTTGCGTGCTGTAATTAAGGAAGGATTAGCTGGTAGTTTGCACTAGCTACTGAGACAACTTCAGAAAATAAGCTCTTTATTATAGAGGTAGTTAAAGCAACTGCTTTGCTTTATGACTCATACACAAACAAGTATAGGAGTCTTCATTGTTGTAACAGAAGCTGTAAGAATTGTAGAATTAATATTATCTTCAAGGAAACTGTATTAGGAGTTTTTGAACCACTGGTAATATAAAAATGAGACACTTTCTTGGCCTTTAAGACATGTGCTCCACATTTCTTTTATTCTTCTGAATAATAAAAATGCACACATAAATATGTTCACAAAGAGGTAACTCCATCCCTGGGTTCTGAGACCTATAAACCAAGGTAACTCTGCTTTCCTTGTTACAAACATCTTATGATCAAGTTATACAACTAGGCATAGTTGAACATATATATGTGGTTAAGCCCATTTAAAATTATTAGGGGCTAGGAAAATATATTTGGAATGTACTGTTGGTATCCAAAGATGTAAAGTTATAATATCCCAATGGTATGAACAAAGAGAGAGTAGGAATTTATATTAGGCAGTACACTACAACAAGGTCTCACAGGCAGAGAGCAGGAGTAGGTTAAAAAGTGGAAGAGTGCTAGGGGAGGCCAGGTGGAAGATGAGCTTATGAGGTGACAGCTCTGTATTGCCTGAGCTTGTCTAGAGGTGGATGGAGAAGAGAGTTCTTTTTAAAGGGGACTTCAGTATTTCAAAATATATTTGTGCTCCTAACCGGGTTTTAGCTTTCCATTGGCAAGAAGGTGGCGAGGCCAGCTCCAGCGTGACCTACCAGGAGCACCAGTGTCCTCAGAGAGAACATCCTCTAGAAACACCCACCAGGGGAACACATGGAATTCAAGGGAGCGGGGGAAAAACAGAACATATATGCATATAAACGCACACACACACACTGCCAACTGTAAATGGCCTCCATTGTTCCTGATCTCGCTCCTTTATTCCCACCACAAAAAAAATTATGAGACCCGACTATTCATACAGCATTTCCAGAAATTTAATAGAGCGTATAGATTAGACTCTGAGGGCCAAGTGCTGGTGTCAGATACACCCAATGAAACCCCATCTGAGAACAGAATTTGGCTCAGATTCAGCAGGCAAATGAAAGTTTTTTTTCCATTTTCAGAAGAAACCCAAGTATGTAAAGTTTATAGGCACTAGTAGGAGAATAAATCAATTTAAGTCCATGTCACACCATTCTTTACAGTTTTGTAACAAGGTGTACTTTGTTAGATTTTAATCTGCATACATTTGAGACAGCAAAGCTCTTCAAAATCATCTTTTAATGGCATCGCAATTTATAGACAGTAACTAATTTCAAACTTCATAGCACTTGGCTTTTATGATTATTTCAAATCATTTAAATGCAAATGAATTTCCAGAGAGAGAAAACATCAAATGCCCTTGAGTGGCAACATGTAATAGAACTGCGAGCAGAAATCACAGTAGGAATTTGAAGCAGTCTGATAGGGTTTGACGGGAGGTCTGTATAAAAGTGTTTGCCTAAATCCAATTTACATTTCATTTCACATTATATTCTATTTACCCATTTTGTCATTTTAATATGACTTATTTACTTAATCCTGCTCTGAAATCCAATCTACTACCAAGAGCAAATGTGGAATTCTGGTCAGGATAGGACTTACAGCTATTTTGCATTTTAGGACAATGGTAATATAGTTTCTAAAAGAGAGCTAGCTCTCTTTTTCCCCACAGTTAATAACGTTACAGCACCATGCAGCCAAAAACATTTGTGCATGCCTTAAATAATTGCATTTCTTTCAAGCTAAGCAATTGTTTGCCTACTGACGGAGTAACATTTCCTGGGAGGCATTGCTAAGCTACAGTACATAGAAAATATTTGGACACAGAGTGCTCAGAAAGATCTGAACTATTCTTAATGTGATTGCACTCAGAAGGATGAGAACCATCCTGGAACTCCCCATCCAGCAGCAGCTACAATGAAGCACCACGGGTTGATTTTTCCCAGCCAGCTGGATTTGCGTGAGGAAGCAAGAGCTGGTCTACCTTTAGTGCTTCTTGTCCTTTGGAATAAGCAGTGTAGGGAAGGACCCAACTGCACCTGGTATCTTGGTATCATCTGCCCAACTGTCAACTTCCAGCCTTTATGTTAAGAAATGGACACAACCTTTTTCTTTTTCCCTGAAAAAAAACTGTACCTGTCCATCTGCAATTGCAAAGTGACCAGATGCATTCTGCTCTGCCCTATCCCAGTGCAAATTCTGTGCTAGAAGCTAAAGCAGGCTAAACCATGTCATTCAGCATTTGTACGTGGGCAGAGGGGATTCTGCAGCTCGTACAGCCTCCAAGGGGATTTGACCGTGGCACGGGCTAGTCTTACATACGCAACCAAGGCATACATCTCTGTGCTGAGGAAAGGCGAACTCCTGTGACCATGCAGACCCTAATTTCTCCACACACCTTTTTTCCAGGTCTGGTACCTGAATGAAGAGGCAAAACTACACTACAAACTCATTAATTCCAGCAAAGGCTATATACAGTAACCTGAAGATCTAATCTGCAGGAGAGGAGAATGAGGGAACAACACGAATTTGTCTTTCTGCTGAACAGCAACATCTGAACATTTTCGTATTTCCTAGAGATGAACTGCACTACTTAAGACTGCAACTAAGTCTAAAATTTAGATCTCACATGTTTCCAAAATCTGTATTTTTAAAGGTAACGGAAGACACAAATACCTTCAGATACTCAGGGCTATTCACCATTCCTTGCCATGCTTCCAGCAACGTAGCCTTGGTTTGCAGAAATACGTTAATATTTTAATTTCTTATCACATATAAATTACTGATAGAGTTGGTACAATGTTTGTTAGTGAAAACTCCTATAGTCAGGTAAACCGAGTGATGGATCCGAGGGAAAACAGGAGTAAAATATTGTGCTTGGGATAGAGAGATTACTAAAATTATGCAATTCCAACAGCAGCCAATTTCACAATCAAGATGTCTTTTCTCTTGCAAAGGCAATTTTTATATGCCTTCTGCACATAAATGTCACTATTTTGTTTATTACATGTTTCTTTTTCATTTATTTGATGAATTTTGTGTATATTCTGTGTGAAGAGACTTCTAAGAAAGTACATTTGTCCTCTGTTTTGAGCAATTTGTCTTTTGCAAGGGTGATGTAACTGAGTAAAAGCAGTAATACACAGCCTTTTATCAAAAACTTATCAGCACTGTTCAAACAGCTAGGCAGTTCATTAGATTGGAGTAAGCTAACTGCTAGGCTAGCTTTGGACCTACAGTTTGTCAGGTTAGATGCTCGTTATTTTTTTCATTTTTCAAACTTCGTGCAAAGTTCCACTTTGTGGAAATAATGATTCATATATCAACCTGAAGAGACCCATCAGTAACAAACCTTTAATAAAGATACTGAGTCTTTATTTTTACTGGGTACACCTGTACCATCAACAAATACTGGTTGGCTAATAAACCCTGGTTGGCTTCCAGGTCTCGGTGACTGATCGCCCCGGTTTCATCAGCGTGGCTTTGCTCACAAGCTCGGCCTTGGATGCTTCCCTTCTTTGAAAAAAAACAGGGTGAGGTCTAGGGGAATAGTCCCTCTCAGAGGCCATTTTCATAAAGCTGGATGGCCCAGGCTGCAGCAAGTTTTACGCCCCAGGTATTTGCTGTGTGCGTAAGGCCAGGTCCCCTCGCAAGCAGGTGAAGTTCCTCAGTGGGGAGCTGAAATCCACTGCAAGAAACTTTTATGATAGTAGAAAACAATCTTAATAAATAAAATAGGTGGAACTTAAATCAAAACCAGAATGTGTCAGGAGACAATATAATTCACGTTTCCTTATTTATACAAAATACCGAATTCCCTTTTTAATTTCTTCCCCCTCCTACTACTTTTCTTTCCACGGAGCAGTGAGATGTTTTTGGTAATACCTGAAAGTCCCTATTTTAACATTTATTTCCTTTTCTGCAATGGAATAAAGCTTTTTCTTCCTGGAACTGTTGCTACTATTTTCTGAATTTACATATGGGTGTTATATGATAAGAGAAATAATAGAAACCCTCACTGTGAATTAGAAAGTGCAAAAAGACCCTAGACTTCAGGCAATATGCTTCATACACTCAGAGCACACTTCGAAGCCAAGAAGCACTGCTGTTCACGTAAGAACAGTTGCTTTGCAGCTGGCTGATACAACTCTTCCAAACCTGCTGAGTGCACTGCTTTTTTTCCTGTGTTTGTGACACCCCCCCCGGACAGCTCGGTATCGATAGGTCATTTTATGCACGACATAACCGCTTTGAACAAGCTCTATATTTTTAAAGCAAATACTTCGGTACCTTTTATATTACGGGAAAGAAGGGAGAAAACACAAAAATAATGCAATTGAACTGTAATCTTCAAAACGTAGCGCGGCTGAGAGACAAATCTCTATTTTTATGACTGGACAAACAATAGAAGGAGGGGGGAGATGTGACAGTCCTGTTTCTAACCCACAGATTAAATATGATGCGGTAATAACACAGATTGAAGGGATGTGTATTGTATCAGGGCCAGAATTGAGCGAGTGTCCTACCTCACCACAATGTGAGATCGAAAATAAGGGACAGACTTCCATGCAGGGCATATACACGTCCCATACGTACACTACATCATTTACAAAATATTCATTAACATTTCAAACTGACATGAAAATTATTAGCTTGAGTAAAATATCAGCTTGCTGCTCTTCATCGCAAAGGTTTCTGCAGTGAAAAAACTACTGAGATTATGAGCATCTCACAAAACAGTTATTCACCTAGAAAAAAAAGACAGTTACCATTAAAAAAAATTATATACAAAACTTAGTTCTGTGTATATACGTGTGACTCCACACACACACAAAACTAAGTATTTAGGATAAGAATTAATATGCAGTGTCTGGCAAAATATTCAACATTTTTCTCCAGTATAATAATCTTTTTAAACATGTTAGGACCTTTTTGCAGGTCAATCACAGGTTTGAGACAAGCTGTAATTTAAATCAGCTCTATTCTGCATCTAATATGGATGTTTCACTGAAAAATAATTAAAACTAACCACACTACTTGCAACTCTTCGCCTGTCAGAAACAGACCGCTGTTGCGTGTGCATGTTGCTGATCTCAGACAAGGAAACCTTGCAGAAAAGACAAGGAGGTGACAAAGCAATTGCCCGCAGTGGGTGATGTAAAGAGTTGTAATAAAGAGGCGTTCCCTGCTCACGCTACCTTCATCTCACCTCATCTCCTCCTATTCGGTGACTCACTTCCGTTGCCTACACCGCTCTTTCGGCTAATGGTGGCAACAGATAGCTCTCCTGGCAAGCAACAGAGTATATCAGAGCTATCGACTGTATCTCTACTTTTTCAGCAGCAAGATGGTTCAGTTTGTTCATCAAAGAGTCTCAGCTTGTTTAATCTCCTTTATCGGCCCCACTTCCCTCTCAGGCTTGCAAAGGCTCCTGCTCTTTAAATTGCTGCCTTCATCTAAGCCAATGTAGTGCGTATTTCCCCCTTCCACAGAATGATGCTTCAACGCCAAAGACAGGGAGCATGAGAGAGAGAGAAATAATCTTGGCACTCGTTCAGGCTGTTGTGGAGAAAAAGACGGGAAAAAAACCCAGACTGCCAATGGGGATTTCCTCCGTAATAAGCCAGATGGCATCATAGGATGCTTGGGGAGACTGTTTCTGTCTAATTCTCTTCGGTGGCAGAAACTGCCAAGGCCTGGCTTTTGTGGTAAAACCACGGACTAGCTATTTTATATTCCTTCTCTTTGCCGCCCGTGCTGTCCCCACCTGTCACCGATGTCTTTCTAATGCAGCCAGTGCCCCATACAGGCTCCTTCCCCTCCTTTCTCTCCCTCACTCCCAGACTCCAACTGGTATTCCCCTTCCACCCATACCAGCAACATGGCTGCAACTTTTGCTTTACATCCCAGTGACTTACAAGTTAATTCCTTTCTTTTCTTTAAGTGCAAAATATTTCACATGAAGTGGGGAAAAACAGCTGTGCAATTTCTAAAGGTTGCTATCCTGGCGAGAGACCAAAGCAGGGATCGACGCGGTGAAATGGGGAGCTGGCACTCCGTAGCACACGGGCTCTCGGCAGCTCAGATGTCAGGAGGGACAACCTGCTTGAAACACTGGCTGGGGTTACAAGGGTTATTTTTATCTATATTTATAAATTTTGTGTGTATACATCTATGTCTGCTTCTATTTTTTTTTTTTCCGTATCTGCAAAACTTTGGTGTTTCTGCTGCATTCTGAAATGCAGGCTCAATCTCTCTGCATACCAAATGCATAGGAGAGACTGTGTATTCCAGAAACATGGAAAACCTTATAGAAAACCTGTATGTGATTGCTGTGGGCTTTTTGGTTCCTTAGAGTCAGATCTATAAGCTGCCTGCCTGCCTTGAGGGCTTGTATATCCAGTGTATGGACTAAGTTGTTTTTCCTCTGCAGAAACAGTCCTATCTTGTATTCGGCATGGAGCAGTTAGATGTTTTAAATTCACTTTTTGCTCAGAGAAAAGTAGCATTTTCCCACTACTTTCCGAAGTTGTTTCTTCCTTTTTGACACGGCTCTTTGTCTCCAAGTAGTCATCATGCGCAGATATCACTGCAGAAGGGTAAAATACATCCCAGAGTATCGTTTCACATAGGCAATAAAGCTGCTAATGGCTGCTGTGGCAAAGGCACTTACAAAACTTTGCATGCAGTGTGCTGGTAGGAAGGCGCAGAGCTAACGTGGGGATGTAGGACGAGACACAGACAGCTGCTAGTCTGTGAAAGCAGGCCTACAAGAGCCATAAAAATCACAACATTTATAACCTGATAAACAACATGCTCATTGATACACTGTCAGCTGGGATAATCTAAAGAAAATGAGATGTTATTTGCTTTATCTAGGTATAAAATAGCAGAAATAACGCTTACAGGATTTTCCCAAGATGTAATGTGTCATGACTTCTTGGAAGTAAAGCCTTGCAGGCAGCTGTCTCATCGTGAAGTTGATGAATGTCTCACGATAAAAATGTATTTTTTTTTCCCAATTAAATAAAGATGTACCATTTACAATCACATTTTTTTATGAACAGCAATAGTCTATACTACATCTTTTAATTTATGAAGAGAAATCTGAGAACCGGCAACTGGGAAGTAAGGACCAATCTCCCCTTCTTCTCTGCAACAGCTTTCTGTGCCTCTGACAGCAGAACAGAAACCAAGACCTGAATGGGGGTGGACCTGGTCCCAAAGAATCCTGGGGAGACAGGGGAGAGCCTCCACCCATGCTGCAGCTGAGACTGGGGCCCCATGTTTTGGCGGAGAGGGTCTCCCCGCAGCACTCAGCAGGGCGGGGGGTCCCTAGAGGAGCTGGGTGCTGCTCCGGGCAGCAGAGCAGAGCAATGGGCTTCCCCGCCGACCAGCACACTGTCCCCTCAGGGACAGAGCCCAAAGCACCCCACCAGCTCCCGGTGTGGCCCCAGCGCCCTCCACGCTCTTCTTCTCCGCTCGTATCCCGCTGCATTGCTTCCTAACGCCGGCGCAGCCGTACAACGCCCCGCATGCCTGGGCTCCCCTCCCGCCTGGCCCTCGCCTGCGGCGCAGCAGATTTTGGTTCCCAGAACCCGTCTCCAGGGCCAGGGCGAGTAGGAAAGCAGAATTTCTTGACACTGCTCCGTCTAAGGCTGGAAGAGAGACCGGCCGGGCGGAACTGATGGGGCCCAAAGACAGCTTAGCACTGGCTTTTGCTGAGTGCCTTCCTCAGCCACGACGTGTTGCAGCCAGAGCATAAGCCAAAATCTGAGCCAGTACATTTAAATAGGGCAATAACAACAAAGCCATTTTGTTCGCTCCCAGCTGCGTGCTGAACATTGTTTCGTGCTCATGACCACACCACTATTTGGTACAGGTCGCCGAGCTCTGGGGTCGGCGATGCCCACTGTGGTCCCGAGGGCCGGTGGGAGCTGGTGCTGCCAGCAGCCTGTGCCTGCCTCTGCAGGGAAACTGGAAACTATGCGAAGGCACATGGAAAATAAGGAGGTGATTGGTGACAGCCAACATGGCTTCACTGAGGGCAAATCATGCCTGACAAATTTGGCAGCCTTCTACGACAGGGTTACAGCATTGGTGAATAAGGGAAAAGTGACTGATGTCATCTACCTGGACTTGTGCAAAGCATTTGACACTGTCCAGCACAACATCCTTGTCTCTAAATTGGAGAGACATGGATTTGGTGGATGGACCACTCAGTGGATAAGAAACTGGCTGGATGGTCACACTCAAAGAGATGTCACATCAGTGATGGGTGGCATTCCTCAGAGGTCAGTATTGCGACCGGTGCTGTTTAACATCTTTGTCAGCAACATGGACAGTGGAACTGAGTGCACCCTCAGCAAGTTTGATGACAACACCAAGCTGTGTGGTGTGGTCAACACACGAGAGGGAAGGGTTGTCGTCCAGAAGGACCTTGAGAGGCTTGAGAGGTGAGCCCGTGTGAACCTCATGAAGTTCAACAAGGCCAAGTGCAGGGTCCTGGGGCAATCCCAAGCACAAATACAGGCTGGATGGAGAATGGATTGAGAGCAGCCCTGAGGAGAAGGACTTGGGGGTGTTGGTTGATGAGAAGCCCAACATGACCCAGCAATGTGTGCTTGCAGCCCAGAAAGCCAACCACATCCTGGGCTGCATCAAAAGAAGCATTACCAGCAGGCCAAGGGAGGTGATTCTGCCCCTCTGCCCTGCTCTGGTGAGACCCCACCTGGAGTACTGTGTCCAGCTCTGGAGCCCTCAGCACAGGAAAGACATGGACCTGTTGGAGCGGGTCCAGAGGAGGGCCACAGAAATGATCAGAGGGATGGAACACCTCTCCTCTGAGGACAGGCTGAGACAGTTGGGGTTGTTCAGCCTGGAGAAGAGAAGGCTCTGGGGAGACCTTATTGCAGCCTTTCAGTACCAAAAGGGGGCCTGCAAGAAAGCTGGAGAGTGACTTTTTACAAGGATGTGTAGTGATAGGACAAGGGGCAATGGTTTTAAACTGAAAAAAGGTAGATTTAGATTAGCTATAAGGAAGAAATTCTTCACTATGAGGTTGACGAGGCACTGGCACAGGTTGCCCAGAGAAGTTGTGGATGCCCCATCCCTGGAAGTGTTCAAGGCCAGGTTGGACAGGGCTTTGAGCAACCTGGTCTAGTGGAAGGTGACCCTGCTCATGGCAGGGAGGTTGGATTAGATCAGCTTTAAGGTCCCTTCCAACCTAAACCATTCTATGATTCTATGATTCTATGATTCCATGTTGGGGGGGCTTTCTGCTTCAACTACACGACTATAAAAGTAAGCTTTCAGGAAATATGGAAGTATAATGTCTCTGAGGCAAGAGAAAGATTTTTTCAAGATGAGTATAATGGCAGAGCCTACCCTTCAATTGTATTTTTGAACTGGGCTTGACTATGGATATTGATCCTTTAAAAGATATTCAGTAGAACTCTGATCTTGATAGCGGCTGCCAGATACCTGTGAAATACAGTGTCTCATGCAAGCTCTAATGTAGCGAGGGGAAGGCACAGTTTTTAAACTGCAACCTCATTTCTCTGACAATGCACATAATTTTGATGTGTGAACATGGTACCGTGAGGCCTCCTATCAACATGATCGCTGTGCCAGTGGAAGTTTTGAAAACTTCCAAGCAGGCCGATAAATTTCCATAAAAGTGTTGCCAGCCCATAATCAGATGGCCAAGAGTTCCCAGTTGCACCAAAGATAAAAACTGATTATATTTGTCCTCATGTGAACCAAACAGTCCTACTGAAATCAGCAGTACCCATATGTATTAATATGAGTCCTTTGACTGAAAGAGCTGGGTTTTTGGCAGTCCACAGATTTAGGGATTTTCTTCATTTCTGTTTCAAAGAGTGAAAATTAAAAGAGCAGAACATAAAACAAAAACTCAAAGGACTCTGTGCCATTTAAACTGGAGTTATTTTTCTTTGGCAAGCCAAACTCTGCCTTTGGCCTTTATGTGACTTTCTCAAAGTCATAGTCTACTGTTTCCTCTTCTCAAATTCAAAGGCAGCGCCTATTGTTGAGATACCATGCTCATAGCCAGTTGCTTCTAAAGCAACTCTGCAGAAAATACTCTATAATTTTTCCAAATCTGGAAACTGAACATTTGTTTTATGACTTGTTCCCACCAGGAAGGATCCAAATCAAAAACCCTCCTTCCACCTCAATTTTGTGTTTTTCCTTTTCCATGGCTGCCTCACTAGTGCAGGCAGCTGCAAGCCCCAAAACATGGACATTTAATGTAACTGTATTTGTTAAGCTGGAAAGATTTTACGCCATAGGAGAGCTAATTAAAGTTATTCTGTAGTGAAAAAGAATGTCATAGAAACATCCAATATAACTGAGGGGATGGAGAAAAAGCAAAAACCAAAAAAGGCTTGTTCTAAACTTCCTTTCTAGAGTAACTGCCAATAAGATTCAGAAGTTTTCTGTAATTTCATCCAGCCCCCTTCCCCTGCCCCCGCTTTATTAAATTAAAGGCCAGGAAGTCCCTCTTTGCCAGCTTTGCTCGTCTTAGCTGATTAACGTAGTTACCGTCTGTGTTTAGCCAACAGCTTTTTTTTTCTTTCTCTCTCTCTCTTTTATTCTTTTATGGAAATGTATTTCAGAAAGCCCTTCACCTTGACAGGAGGACACCTGGGAATGAAGGATCCATCTTCATCCTCAGCAGGTTGCTGCCGACCATTCCCTGGTAGAAGTGCATGTCCTCCTCCCAGCTTCCACGTCCGTCTGAGCAGAGCTGGAGCTCTGTGCCCAGGCAGGACTTGAGAAGTGGTACGGCAATAGTGGCATTGATACAGCACTCTGGGTGGGATGGGACTAATTTGGCCAGGCACAGCACACTGCAGATGCAATTGCTGCTCCTCCTGCCCTAACCTGTGGATGAAGGTAACACCACAGTGTCAGACAGCTGCTACAGCAGACCCTGCAGTTCCTATAAAGCCCCATGCAGTGGTTTAATTTTTACAGTTGTTTGCTTAAAGGCTTCACTTTTAATAATTCCAAGAGAATGATCAAAGCAAAGCAGTGGAGCCTCTAGCATTTTCTCCTGCTTCCTTTCCGTACTGGCACAAGGAGATGAAGGCGGCATTTCTGCAAAGTCATGACTCAAGTATAAAAATAAAATTTACATTTATCATATTTGGAGGCAGCCAAGAAAAACTGACCTCATGGTATGAGCTCTAAGAAAGCTCAGAAGGGAGAAATTAAAATAATTAGTAGCAATTACTACCAAAATTATGGTACTGAATAGGACAGTACCTAATAATGAGAGGTCACAATTACTAATGCACCCTTCTGTATGCTCATTTATCTTCTCAGTATTGTAGTCATTTGTGTTGTCCTCTCACACAGCAGGATCCCCAGCATCACTTTCCTTTCCCTTTTATAAGAAGTTCACAATAAACAAGGGTTCAACATGTTCAGAACAGCAGTTTGTGCCTTCTGAGGGCTTGAAATAATATGGGCTTCTCTTTCAGTGTCTCTGTAAAAGCAGCTTTTCTGCACCTGAGACTCATTGTCTTTCACTTTATCATGTTACAAGAGAACACGGCTAAGAGGTAAGAAAAACTAAGTTAATTTAGATTTTCACCCAGATAAATGGAAACAGAATCAAACTTTCCATTCTTCTTCAGGCACTTAGGCGTTGCGCATCCTAGGAAGGTTTATCCGTGGATTTTACTGATGGAGCTAATTTGACCTACCAATGGAGCTACTGTAGGCATGATGACAAGAAATCCCTTTACTGCTATCACAGTATAAAAATGCTTACACACAGTGGCATTCACGTAAGTATTTCTATCAAACTAGCCATCCTGACAAAACAAACACCTGTATTTTTTGGTCTTAAAACTTGAAACTGAAGAGGGCCTTGAGAGGTCACCTAGACCATCTGCCTATCTGATACTTTTCTATAGATGTATGGTAACTTGGATTGCTAAAACTCTGCAATTTGTAATATTGGTCTGAGAGCAAATCAGCACAAAGGCATTTTGCTACTTAAAAATACTTATTTTAAAAAAGGCATTTTGAGTCAACCCTTTTCTCCTTAATCAAAATGTTTTCTTTCAGCACAAATATGAAAGTAAACTTCAAAAAGTAACATTAAAATGATAAATTACATTGTCCTATTCCAGAAATTTCATAGCGCATTATATCAACTCTACTTAAGCCATTTTTCATCGCCGGATCTCATTCAAATCAATATTGTCTTGAAGGACATTCTAATTTCAACATCACAGCATTTTCCTGAAGCCAAGTCTTAAAAAAAGTGTTGACCATATTAATTATTTCTTGCTTTAGCTAAAAGTGGACATAGCATTAAAAAAAACGCAATGAGCATAATACATTGTGTTCTTTATAATCTAGACATAACAACAATGTTTTTTGAAAAATCTAGACATGTATGCCTAGGCAAATTAACTATCTGATATGGCCTAGACAAACAGCAAACTTCCTCCCTTTCTGTAGGGGACGGACAGAAGTCCTCCTATAGATCCAGATGTGCCAGTTAATCACCCTCCTCCTGGAAGCTACAGCCTCCACCAGAGGGCTGGCAGAGCAGTCTACCAGAGCACTCTAAATTACTTCAGGAAAAAGCAATTAAGTTAGCTTAAGTGACTTTAACTGGGAAATTGTCGGGCACAATAATCACCACTTCAGACAGAGATGAACGCACTAGAACAGCAACTCCTTCCATCAACACACTTGTACCAAAGTGGGCATCTCTCCATCATTTCAGGTTTGAGCCAAAACCCACTTCAGTCGACAAGATTTCCAGACTTAAAAAAGTAGAATCTAACCCTTGTTCAATCTTTGGCTATGAAATAATGCTTTTCTCAGCGTTTCTTTATCACCCATTTCTTTTTATTTTTTTTCTTTTTTTCTGCCCGGGCACTGTTGTGATTGAGTAACCTAGACCGAAAGAGAATGTCTTGATAAAGTCAACATTGCGTGCCTGAATCAGTACTACAGAAAACAACAAATGTCACTCTGCTGCTTCTGCCACTTCAGCACCACTCCAAAGGTCACTAATTCCTTGGGAAGCTGCCATAAATAGCCTGCCTCTCATACAGAAGTGTTCTGCCAAAATTTTAACTCGGAGTCGCCCTGTATTTGCACCTTCAGTCATCAATACTTTTTGACAATCCTCTGCTAGAACGCACTTTCCATCTTAACACCTTATTAATTCCATGGCTACATCTTTCCCCACACTCCCACAGCAATTCCAGGACTCCCACTCAAGTTTCTCTGACACCTAGAAGTGTAACTAGAAGGGAAACTCTCTTCGTAGTGATGTAGCTCCTGTTGGCAGAGCCGTGCTTCTGCCTGTTCCTCCCCAAAAGTCGAACTACACCAGCAAGGACGTTTTTCTATGTTACTTTAAACTGGATCCACACTGGCACTTTTGCCAGTACTGCAATGCTGCATCCAAATGTAAATGAATGTAAATGAATTTACATCCAAACCCACCAGTTCAACACTGGGTTTCCCCTGTGAGATATGGCCTCAGTTAAGCAGCAGCTTTGTCTCCTCTCGCGCAGGCAGCCTTGGTGGGAAACACAAAAAAAAGTCTCCTATCAGCATCAATACAAACCAGGCACCTCGTAGTGTATCGCTTGCTGTACACAGCAGCCTACGCACGTGAGGAAACGAATGATCTCAGGAGAGAGAAGGTTGATCCTTCTGCGTATATACCAGCTGAACTACCTATTTCAACAGAAAGTGCATGCACGTGTGTGTGTGTGCATGCAAGAAACAGAGAGGGAGAGAGCACAAGGGAGAAAATACTGTCTCTTCAAGCCTTACTGCTCAATGTTGCAGTACTGGAATCCAGTTAGAGATCCCCCAGCTGGACAAACCTTCCTCATCCGCTGCCTGGTGGAACTGCTATAAAAATAAATAAATACTGAAGGGCTGTCTTCTGCACATCACTGCTTTCTGACCTCTGTGGGTAAAGATGACTCTACCACAGCCAGCACAAGCCTCCGAAGATTATGGAGGATGTTTTCAAAGAAACAAAATGAGCACAGTAAGCCTAACAAACACTGGAAAACGTTACTGGGCAGCACAGTAAACACTGAGCCAGAATAAGCGAAGGGCTTTGCTTCAGGGAAAGTACTGAGTAAAAGAAAAGGCAGATGAAAGCAGCCATTCAGAAACTGCATAATCAGATGTAGACATATCTTCAGAATACAATAAAACAAGGACATGAATCCCGTATCACGCCCCTCACTCAATCAAACCTGAACCTTGTTGGTTCAGAAATACAAAGGCTTAGAAGAAATTAGAGGATCTCACTGGATGGACCAGGTATTTAAGACCAAATAATTATCCTCAAAAAAAGCATTGAAGATGTTTCTTTGAAACATTTCATACAGTCTTTTCATGCTTGCAAAAATTTATACCACTGGAAATAATCTAGGGGATAAAATTCAAGACATAAACCCTAAAAAGTATGCTACCCGAGGGATGAACACTGTAATTATACAAAACCTGTTATGGTACTCAATAATGTGTAGCCTACCTGGAATCAATAGAACTAACTCAGCAGGCAGAGAGCAGAATCTGTACCTTAATTTCTTTTCTTATTTAAATTGAAAGGCTCATTTTCTGTAAGATTTTCAAGGTCCTTGTAATCTTCAGACTTACCTTTGAATTCTTCATTTTTTTCTGCTACTGAACAAAGTCTTGCCTTCAAATTGGCAGCTTTGAACTCTTGCCTCGATGAATGATTGCAGCATCTTAAAGCCTGCGATGAAAGCACCAGCAGTTTAGGCAGAAAGCAAAATATGAGTAAGAAGTAAACGTATCACGTAGCTTCTACTGTCATACTGCCCCTCCCTTACTCAATGGCCCTTTCCGCACCCTTCACCTTCATCCCGCAATTACTGACATATTTTATTCTTGTTTCTCTTTCTTCCAGTAATGCTGCTAAGGCACAAGGTGCTTTTTGGGACAGCAAGATCACAGTGGAAAGATTTGCGCCCATTTCTCAAAATGATCGAGCCTATATTAAAAATGTCCTCACATGCATCTCTTCAGCCTGTATTTCTATTCTCTTCTGTTCTACTTCCCCTGTTGAAGCTGGTTAAGGTACTGGAAAAATTAGTTGAACAAGTGGAAAAGGCTGAATGTGCTTATTTAAAGTCCATCCCTGTATTCAGCTTTGGTATCTGAGTTCTGCTGACTCAGGTTTGCTGATTGAGTGTCTAACTTGAAAATAAAGCCAGTGTTTAGTCACAGGTAAGGCTTTTATTTAGCTGAGTCAGCTCTCACTCACCAAAAGATTTGAAAGTAAGAATTATAGGCTATGCTTAGAAAGCAGCATAGACATCTTCTGTTTAGATGCTCTTCGTCCCAGAGCTAGGCAGCTAAGCCCTCTTGTGTAACACAATGAGTACCTTGGCACGGCATCTACAGCTCTACTGCAGCTGTCAGCCAGTAGAAAAAGATAAAAATATGTCTTAAATCTCACCTTCAGGGTGTTCCTGCTAGACATGGCATCACAGACTTTTTCCTGATTTAGATATTTTTGTGCTTCCTTGTACAGATAGAACAGGGTGGGAACACTGTGCCACTTCCACGTACACACCAGAAGAAAAATGACCACAGCTGGTGACCTAGCTAAGCGATGAAAGTATCCACCAAGGACATTGAAGACCTATGCTCTGATTTCCTACCTCAAAATTTTTCATGTGTTGCATAAAGAAGCCTTGGAGCAGGGAGAAAACCCATGTCTCCACCTAAATAAATGCTAGTCTTATTGAGCAAGAGAGTCCCATTGAGGCTTACTTTCCTTCTGGTTCAATAACTGCTGAATTCTTCCTTGAGCAGTGGCACAACTTCAAAAGGAGGTGCAGATGGTACCTGCACCGCAGAGTCGCCCATAGATCTAAATCCTCTTGAGGTGGTAGGAGCTGGAGTCCGAGGAGGACACCATCAAGGCCATACAGACACTGCTGACATTTCCCCGACTCACGTACGCGCTGCCGTGAGCCCAGCCCCAGCCCTTGCAAACTGGCCCAGAGATCATTAGGGATGCAGAAAGCGCCTGGTGCATGGAGTGATGTTTTCTGAGAACTGCTGCAAAGGAAGCAGGCGGCTGCATCTGCCAGCTGCAGCTTTTTCAGACCCTGCTTTCAAGCCAGGATGAATGTTGCAATAATCGAGTCTGCAGGCGGCAGAGACGTCTGACTAGGACAGGTCCTGACTGGAAACAATGGGATGCATTGCTCTTTGCAGGTGGGGGATCCAGTGTCAGCTGGGCTTACAGGCAGCCTCATCTCTTGCAGGCTCCTCCGAAGCGCCATGCAGTTTATATTGCGAGTAAACTAGGACTCTGGTTGCACAGCAAGAGGAATGTGTCCAACTGGCAGGGAGAGTAAATACTTCTCTGAACAGGCAGTAATCGGTTAACGTTACTCTAAAACAAACACTGAGAAAGCATAGCACTTTAGCAATTAAAGGTCCAAATTTGCAAAATTAATTAGTGTTTCCCACAGCATAGCACCCTACTTATGAACAGCTCTGTTGTAAATGTATGATGCTCTAATATGAAAAGAGAGCATTCTTATGTTAATTATCTAATTAACTAATCTGGGCACAATTAGCAGCTGAAACAGCACAGCATTACACTCTCTTCCTTCTTTCCTTCCGGATTCAAGATTGCCTTTAAATATGTACTTTCAAGTGGCAGGGGACCCTGGTGATAGAGCTTGCTACCACGTTAACCAGACCTCAGTGCCAGCAGAAGTTCCAATGAGCAGGCACTGAAACAGGAGAGGCAGAAATAGCTCTGGCACGTTGTTTAGGAGAGGTAGAGAGTCAGTTATTGAATCTCACCCCCAAAGTTAGCATACCCTCCAGGAAAGTCATCCATGTCACTTCACGGAAAGTCAGCGTGAAACGCTCAAGAATACAGTAGTCTGTTTCTCTGCCCCTTTGGAAACCCAACGCCACTTAACAAGACCTCCCTGACAGCAGTATTTTCCAAAGGATGTCTCAGTGGCTGTTTCAGAGGTCTGAAAATAGCAAGTCTCATTCATTTCTACTTTGCTGCCAGGATAGCTATTGACTTCAGTAAAGTTTACTGTGGCATGAAGAGAAGAACTAGAGAAACTGTGTGCAGATCTCTGACAAAAACATACCAGAGAGAAGTACCTTTGCTGAAAAAGGTCTAAATCAGCCTCAGAGGATGGCTTAGACAATGTCTCAAAGTCCTGCCTCACCTTCCATTATGATGATCCTAAAACAAGGGTAGAAATGTAAAGTAAAATATTTATTTCAACATTTTTTACATTTGTACATTTCCGTATCTGCTTTAGATGGCATTTTTTTATTTAGGAAATTGGTTTTGTGCTCAGTAACTAAAAAAAAGGAGAAAAAGATAACATAAGCCGAGAGTGACAAGTTCTATACCAAGTTGTACAAAATGTTGATCAATCTAAAACATTTTTGCTTTGCCTTCCTTCTGGGTGGTTTGGCTTTTAGGATTCTGCTTGTTTCTTAGTTCATTTTTTTAATACAGGAAGGAGGATTTTCCATTAAAAAAGAGTTTGGGTGGATGTATTGTAATGTTCCCCCTCTCTCACTTTTTCAGTGCTCTCCAAGAAGAAGAGGTGTAGTCACACACCTTTGCCTTTATGGTGCGGGGTTGTTTCTGAGACAGTGCTATCTATCGTGCATTACAGAATTACAAAATCATTTCTGTTGGAAAGAACCAGAGTAGGTCATCTAATCCAACACCACCAAGACTAACTAGATGAGCTTACTCAGGACTTGTCCTATTGAGTTCTGAGCAATTCCAAGGATGGCAACTCCAGCACCTCTCCAGCCAATCTGCTCTACCTTTTGCTGCTCTCATCGTGAAAAACACGTCTTAATAACTAACTGGAATTTCCTGTATTCCAAGTTGCGTCTGTTGCCTGTTGCCCTTTTACTGTGCAACTCCCATAAGAGTCTGGATTCATCTTCTCTACAGACTCCCAATAGGTAGCTGCAGACAGCAATGAGACTTGCTTCAGTTGTCCCTTCTCCAGGCTAAAATAAACCAGTTGCCCCAGACTCTCCTTCTACATTGCTTGCTCCAACCCCCGACCACCCTGGTGGCCCCTCCGTTGGACTTGCTCCAGGGGCTTGATGTCTGTCTTGTGCTGAGAAACGCAAAGCTGGACTCAGTACTCCACCTGACCTCCGGCCAATGCCGAGTGGAGGAGAACGATCACTTCCTGCAGCCTGCTGGCCTACTCTGGCCAGCACAGCTTCACAGAGGTGCTCCGGGTTGGGAAGGTTACAATACAGCACTCTGATGGACAAGTTCTGAGAAACCTGAGCTAATATTGAGGTTGTCCTCGCCTTCACAAAGCAAGGGGTGTAGTAGGTCATCTCCAGATGTCCCTCCAACCTAGGCCGGCATGCAGGTTTGTGCAGTTCCTCAGGAGGCTGCAGCCACAGGCACCCACATCCAGCACAGGATCTAGGCTGCAGCCACAGTCCCTGCACACGAGAGCCCAAAGTGTATATCTACATGGACCAGAACAGACTTTTCTCAGAGTCTGAGCACTCCAGACTGATCCCTGCTTCATCCCGGGGGCCACAGCATACCCCAAGTGAATAAATCCTACAGGGAGAAAGAATGAATCATCTCAGCAACAGCATTGCACTAATGAAACTAACAGCCAGCCGAAAGCTGCCTTGCACGCCCTCGGGTCCAACAGGCGCTTGCATTTGTCCGTACTCATCTGGGTAGACATAACCAGAGCCTGAGATCATGAACAACCCGTGTGCAATGCAGGGAAAAAAAGCTAAACAAGAAAAGAAGAAAAAAAAAAAAAGAGAGACAAAAGACTATTCCCAGACACCATCACTAGGTCAGGTATTCTCTGGATGTATTGCGTAAGTCAGCTCTTATTTAAAACTCTCTCTTACTCCGTATGTTAACTCAGTCACAGAGGTAAACCCTGTGAGCCATCTGCTTTTGGTGTGACAGCTAACCGAGGGAAGGACTCACGACATCATATTTCCTTGTGCAAGGAGGCTGATTCTTACAGGACCTTAAAATGCAGTGCTGGGCACCTATTTTATTTTATTAATAACTTTTGCCAAAATGAACCAACATCCTTGGCTCTTAAACAATGACTGATGAATTAGCCACACAAATCATTGCATCTAATAACCTTTATAAGCCAAAAAAGAATAAACTACTTCAAACATACAGAATTCCACCATATCAAAAATTAACCATAACTGACTGATAGGACGACAAAGAGAGCTGCCTGCCTTTGCTGTGGGATAAATCACCATACTTAATATATTTTACCAGACACCGCCACATTTCCATATGTTTTATTTAAGCCTTGTATGATTTGTATAAATCCATAAGAACCCTTCTGAAACTATCCTGCTGTCCCAGAAATGACACCGCATGACCATGAGTTACTCTGGATACCTTTACTATGCTATTCCTAAAGCAAAATATTTGGGTTTGTAGAGCCTTTTCTCGCAAGCCATTACAAGCCTAGACACCTACCAGTTCTCCAGCCAAATGCAGAAGTCAAAGTAACTCCTGCCTAAGCTCTGCAAGGAAACCATCGCCCCAGATGCTGGATCTTGCACAACACAACAGGGCTCAAACGTGCACAGTGGCTTTCAAACACCATGTGAATAGTTGTCCTACCTACATATAAGAAATTACTGTACCAAGAATCCTGGAGAATGGTTTATAAAATGCCTTTATTTCAGGAAAATTCTCAGCCTTTTTGAGGAACACACAGCCACAGGTGCTTTAGGGGCACAAGACCCAGATTTCAGTCATATGTACAAGAATTTGCCAAACAGAGTTTTCAAGCTACAGGCACCAGTATACAGCTGTATGCCTTAGTATGCCACTGTACAGACCCTTTTGAGTTCCACTAAAGAATTACAGGGACACCAGGGCATCCGTAAGGCATCTGTTTACAGACGGAAAGGCTGATTTTTGTCTGGAAACAGCCATTTCAGAATTTCTTCCTTATCCACGCAATTATGGAAAATATGTAGAAAAACAGCACTCTGTGACTTACATTACAAATTGCTATTAAGCAACAATGTTTGAATTTTGTTATGCTGAGTGCAAACTTTTATCATCAAGCCAGAGGAAAAAATATCTATCAGATATACATAAGAGATACTCGTGACCTGCTTATGGATATCCCACTAGCTGGAAAAAAAGACACCATGGAGCGTTAATGAGACACATGATTTTCTGGTTTATTTCTTGAACGTTGAGTCTTGATGTTTTTTTGGTAGAGAACTTCTTGGTGAAATAAGTCATGAAAGTACTGAAATTCATCCTCTTTTGGGACATCTAAGTGAGTGTTTCCAAATTCCTTATATTAACACATCAATAGAATTTGTTACAAATATTACTAGTTTGTGCCAGAAAGTTTATAACAAGATGCTGGCCAGCTACCAAACCACTAACCCTCTAGAACTGGCTTAGGGACAATTCAGTACGTTATTTGATGAAAGAGAGTATATGGCCTACGAAGGCCTGGAAGACTTATTTCACAACGTGGCTTGCTTACTCAGTGATCCAGCTTGGCAGCTCCCCGCTCAGAGAGGGACCCCACCCCGGCCAGCTATGCTGAGACCAGACTATCATCTGAGCCGCTGACTCTCCTGTTGGGCTCCGATTGCCGCAAACTGCGTCCAGGCTCTCCGTTTTAAAACAAAGGCAAATGACGTGCACAGACGTCACCCTTTGTACGGGATGGAGTGCTGATGCCCTGCTCCCATTCAGCAAGCAGTTACAAAGGGCATGTGCTGCCTTTTAGTGGTAAAGCTGAACTTCTGGTAATGCCCGCTGATACTTCATTTTAGGGTCTGGGTTCTTCTCCTTTTTCTAAGAGGAACATCAATTTCATACTTTCCTCCACCATACTGTCTTTCATCCTAAAATACTTCCCAATTTAAACATGTTTACAGTATTACTTTTTTTAATCCGTTCCTGTGCCATGGGAATAACAGAAGCACCGTGGTGTAACGTGCAGAGCGTCACTGCTTTTTAATTGAAGCTGGGAAGCAGTGAATATTGCCTTTATCTGGGACTACAAAGGTAATTAAAATAGCTGAAACCTCAGGTTAATTAAAAACCCCTCTCTGACCTAGGAAGATTGTTAGTGAGTCCAAATGATCAGATTCCTCTTTGAAGATCATCCTTGTAAAGCTGTTTTTTGTATAAAAAGGCACTGGTACTTTCTGCATTTAAAAAAAATAAAATAAGGATTCAGCTCCTTACAAGATGCTTCTAGACTCAAAGGAGATGTTTGTGCATGCTGATTCTTCATGCAAGCTAACTACTGCATTTCTCTAAAATTCTGTTTCCTTATGCTATTACTCCCCTTACCCGCCCCCCAAGTGCACCTCTTTGATTTAAGATTACAGCTGAGTTAGTTTTAGGATTATCTTACAGCACAGAGTGAAACCAGTGTCAAGGACCCGATGAGCAGGCAGGAGGCTGTTATCGATAGTTATCATGCAATCACCGTAAAGAGGCTGTGCATTCTGCTCTTCTCCTCTTCCCTTCGAGGACTGATGGATCTTTGGCTTCTCAGAGGTTTCACGGCACTTTCAAAAACTATCCTATTAATTTTTCTTTAATGTCTGTCATATTGCTTATGCCAAGGACTTTCCTGACCGGCAACAAATGGAAACCTAACTAAGAGTTTCTAGAAATCACCTTTAGATTTGAGACATAAGTCAGGGACATCGTGTACTGAAATGAGCAAAATGATTACCAAGACTTGGCAACCTTCAGCAGCCAGAGGGGAGAAAGTGCAGCTCTCCTCCTCCAGCAATTCACATTCGGAGTAGCTGCCTGCCTCTTTTCTCTCCCATGCTAAATCAAATTCACTGTTATGCTTGTAGTTTAGATAGTACTGGAATAACAACGTCTTTAAAATACACATGTTCTCCAGAGATGTTCACGACTAAATCTTGTTTGTCGCTATTTCACTAATTAATAAAACAGATCAAGTCATCCATGGGTTTCTGTGCTGCTTTACTGGTGTTTAAGCCACATGTTGATATTAATCTTTTGGAACCAAAATGTGGCAATAAGCAAGACTGAATATATTTCAGCTCATCTTAGAGCAGCAATTCTCAGTCCCTAACGGGGCAAGGTAATACCTCCTAGGGGTTGAGAGAAGCCTCGTAAACGCTGCTCCCACCCTGTCCATCTCCACCACTGAAGGCTTTCTCCATTCTGGCAGCCATGGGAGGAGAGTGGTATTTATTTTATGTCAGTTGGAACATGGGGATGAGATAGGCTGGATGGGAATGGGTTGAAAAACAATGGCTGCTTGCATGCTGATGACTATCCAATTGGATTTATTTGATTAATCCTCTTCTTGATCCCTGGGCAATGGTCAGCTGAACCATCGCAACCAGCTGAACTTGTGCAACCATGCCAGCACTACAGAAAAGGCTGCTTTTTGTCTTTGTGGATTTTCCCAGGCCCGTCAGCTCAACTTATAGCCTGAAATGTGAGAAGCTGGGTTGTGAACAAGAGATCTCTGCGGAGTTAGAAGCAGCACAGAGACCAGGGTGATCATGCCTGAGAGAGGAACAGGTTCTGGATACAAACATCACGAGCAAGCTTGGGTCAAGGGGTGCTGCAAACCCCCACTGGGAGGTACGTGCAGGATTCAGTAGGGGACAAGGCCAGCTTTGGTGGAGCTTGTTCTCAGGACAACAGGAGGACGGCAAAGCACACGGCATGTTGCTCTGTGGACGCCAAGGAGTTGCAGACAGGTGCAGAACAAGCGTACCAACATGGGAGGAGAAAACCATCAGGTCGGAGTCCAAAGTATTACAGCAAATAGGAAGGGGGAGGTGGGCATCGTGCAAAATATGTGAAAGATGTGAACTTTAAAAGTCACATTGCATGTCTGCCTATGTCAGGCATGGTTTTGAGGTACTAGCTTTCAGGGATGCTCTTTAATCCATTTGTATTATGTGATGAACATTCATACCCTATTCAAATATTCCTTCCCAATGCTCTACTTAAAATCCGCTGTTTTCCCTAATAGACAGGAAGAGTTTGAAAATATTCTTCTGGTGTGAACCCAGCAATCCTGTGCTTTCTGCTGCTGTTTTGGTCATGAGGACACAGCAGTAGGGACAGGCCTGTGGCAGTTACTGCCTCATGTGACATGGGGCACACAGGTTGCACAAGGCTGTGCCAATGACATTTTTCTTCCCACTTTTTCAGTCCTACTGCCCAGTAAATCAGCATCTGAGATAAACAACAGAAGAAACTCTCAGTACCAGAGTAATACAGAAGTCAGTGAAACTTCTGTTTTTCTTCACAATTCTTTCCATCTTTATGTCCAATCCAAAATAAATAAATAAAATGAAAAAAAAAAAAAAAACACAACAAAAAAACCTTTAAAATAATGAGGTCCCTCTTACCCAGTTCAGCCAGTGTCTCCAAAGAGCTGGAAATAGTTAAATTGATATTTATGCAATTCATCCCAACTCTGCAGTCTACCATCACCCAAAGAAAACTTCCCCTTGTGGAAGACGGGAAGTTTATCTAGCTGCAGTCTTGGATTACCTCGCTTCAGTCCTGAGGCAATACAGATGCCAATTATATGATGCACGTAGCATACATCTTTAAATACTCTGTAAAACAATCCCTGAGAAATAATTGCTACTCTCATTCTAATCAGGCATGGAAAATACAGCTGACAAGCTTCCTTAACTGTTGGTAAGAAATTAAACCTTTGGTGTGTTTGGTAACAGGTTCATTCTTCTGTGTGTATTAGTTATGGTACAGCAATCACTGATTTACCCAGGTCTGTAAGACGACTTTAATTCTTTTGCTAAACACCAGTTAGCCTACGTGCTTCCACATCACTTGAAATGGTAAAGCAACTGCTCATCTCCTTGCTCTTCCTCCCTTTATTTTAGGGCTGCATTCTTTGTGGTCAGTAAGTGCCAACTAATCTTGGGCAATCTCTTGTCCTTTGTACAAGGAGATAAATAAATACAAATTGTAATTTCACTCTAAAGGAACAGGATTTTTTTAAAATATGAATAATTTTCATAAAGGCAGAAAACTTTTTGTGCTTCTGTCTGTAGAGTCTAATCATTAGATGACTAACTAAGGCAACTGCAAATGGTTGAGGCTTTTTTAGACAACATGACCAAAGAAGTTTTTCAAACCCTGCTATCCAACTCAAGTTGACTTTTACCCAGTTTTTAAAAGTACCATTTCACCTAATCTATTAATTATGTAGACAAGCCTATGTGATATCTTCATTAATTCATCTTCATCTTCGTTAACTATATCCCAGTACCTCTCCCCAAGGTGGCATCATAAGCTCTTTTAGTATGCCCAGAGAACATAACCACTAACTAGAATTTCAGCTTTTCCACCTGATTTAACTCACAACAAAATTTAATGAAATAGGACTCTTCATAGAACTCTCTCTAAACCTCTAAATCTTCCTACGATCATCATAAGGAGTGGTAGCCTACAAACTGCTTCCTTTTAGAAAAAAAAAATTAATAGAGCATTAAACCTACCTTCATGAAATCAGCAGACACATGAGAAAAAAATTACGTACAGTCATACTCTCAATTCTCTGCAATTTTTTCTAAAGAGAACACTCCAAATGTCCGCCTTAATGAATTCAAAAAGACTTTGAACATTGCCAGAATATTACTCTGAAGAGCTTGCTTTGCATCCCTAAGACCTCTATGGAAAATTAAATGTAAGACAACCCTATTCTAAAAGAAAATTTCTCAAACTTCCCCTCCTAGCAGCATTCCAACTTTGTTAAAGTCATCTCAGATGAGATGAAACAGGAACCTGACCGTGCCTGAGGAATAAATACCTGACAACACATCTCCACAGCCACCAGCATGGATCCCACAAACACACACCCTAAGGAGGTGTACGGCCATGGAATGCACCTTCTTCCCTCATTGAAACCACACTTGTGAAACCGAGTAATCACTGTTTCCCAGAACAAACTCACAAGTAAAACAATACAGGACACTAACACCCAGGTACCAGTAGGAAAGCACTTTTCACAAAAAAGATATTACACCTCTGATTTCTTAATCCTGTTACTCGAGAGAGACATGAACCTTCAACACGAACCTGGAAATAAAAGTTCATCATTCTACTGCCTACTTGAAAAACATGGGTTCACTAGAGCTACAAGGTTTATATCACATTATAACTTTCCCCAGTACCTTGCACACACTCACCGTTGCTTATGCCATGGAAATCCCTGACTTGTACCATGGAAATCCCTGATTCTCTTTTCCCAACCTCAACGTTTCTTCTTAGAGATTGCTGAAACAATGGAAGTGTCACCAGAAAATTATACTGACTACAAGAAGACAGACTGACATTTGATTTAAGTAAACTTCTATGCAGATGACTACCTCCAAGGGAGGCAAAGAAGAGATACACATTAGGAAAGCTTCTCGTACTACGACTTTGAATAAAAGAATGGGCATAGTATCATGGGAAGTATCTGGGGCCGTTGAACAAAGAAATTATCTAAAGCTTCATGATATTAACGTTTTGTATTTTTCTATTGCATTGAAGGTAACAGAATTTTTATAGTCTTTGAAAAGAAAGAATTTTTCTTCAAAGGAACACCTGGCTCCATCCTCAATTTCCTTCACCAGCAGAAAATATATTTGCCAAGTGCTTATGCAAAAAGAGAGGTAACAGTAATAGAACTCGATAAAAGAGATCATGAACATATAGTAGGCTTTCTTAAAAAAGTTCCTCTTACTGTTACACATGGAATATCTGATCTGAGAACTACTGTAGGATAAAACGCTAAAGTAAAGCCATGTTAGGCAGCTGAAGAAATAACACAGAGTGACAAACACTAACACAAAATGCAGCTATATTCCAAAGGAGTCTGTCAAAAACGACACAAGCTCATTCACACTTTGAAATCTAATCATTTGGTTCATTCCCTCTGTTCTATTTGAGCCAGGATATGTGTAAGACATTTACCCACCGTTAAATTGGTAGCCGCCTTTGAGAAAATTTGATCATAGTCATGACTACTACTTTTCTTTTATCATTCAGGGAACAAGTAATTCTGAACTGTATTACGGTAGGCTTTCTGATTTGAATTTTGTTTTCTGGTTCTCTTTGCTTTTCGTCTGCTGTCATTTCTTTTCCTGGGGATATATTTTGCCACTTGGGAAGTTCTGAGAAGATAAAACACTGTGCGATTAAAAATTCTTAACCGTCCAAAGCATGTGTGTTTGTGTTTGTGGAGACTATATTTATTCTCTGTCTCCCTGGAAAAGCTCCTAGCTTTTTTCTTTCTAGCTCATCTCTGGCACTTCATTTGTAACATACAACAGGCTTCCAAAGACAGATGCAACACAAAAAGAAAAAGGGAGAGAGAAAATGCTGAGTTCATCACCATAAATTATTGATGCTTCTTCTACTTAACTTACTCATCAGGATTCATTGTTAATGAGGTGTGGATTTTAGTTTTAAATTTGCCATGTAGCACTGCAGGCATTCAATTTGAAGCACTGCATTAAAGAGGATTTCTCCCAATGTGTGTCTCTGGTTCCATTTCCTGCAGTAGGTCTCTGCAACTGTGACTTGGCAGGCACTGGTGGTATTTATCCACAGCACAGAATGCAATAGGAAACAGAAAGACAAGAGGAAGACTTTTATTATGTAACTGATAAAATACAGAAACAGATGCTGTGTGATTGCTCTGGAATTAATTGATTAATTTAAAGGGTTAATTGACTCATTGTATTCCTATGGGGTAAACTGGAATTCAGATTAATTGCAGTGATCCAGTGTCTGGGAGCACCAGGAAATCTGCCAACATATATTACTGAATTTCCATCTTCCAGTTTGCAACTACGTTAAATTAGGGTCAGATGCTGCTGCTATTGTCATTCCTCATGTTGGACTCCCACTGCCTTTAACAGAAAACAAAGCTGGCTTGTAGGCTGGGGTCAGTACTGGGAATTTCTCAGTTAATCAGCCAAGATGAAAACTGGGAGGGAGGTGGGAGTGAACTGGTTTGGGTTTACCCCAGCGGAAGTTTCCACCGAAGCATGCTAAAAAAAATAAAATGGGATGACAAATTGATTCATTTTAGGGTTTTTCCGGAGGGCTCCAGCAGTGGCCTGACCATCTAAACTGAAACCACTGGGAGCTTTATCACCGACTGCAGGAGGATCAGGCATAAACAACTGCGACATCTTTTTGAAAACTCCACATGGCCCGTTGTGCCACGAGGCTCCCCAGGGCTGAATGTCACTTGCAGAACTCCCCACAGCACCTACATACCTTCTGATATGGGTATCGGCCCCAGACATCTGCGCGGGAAGACCGGCCCAAGGCTGAGAGGCTGAAGTTCAAAATCCTGGTCCATCATCTACTTCCTGGGGGGACTTTGGGAAACCTGCATTGTCCGACTGTGCCACAGCTCTTTATCTGTAAATTAATACTAGCAGTTCACTGCCTTAAAGATCTATTGCAGGGATAAATACATTATAGCTTATACAATGGGTACAAGATCAAATGAGTAGCTAAGACAGGCAGACATGAACATCCTGGGGGTTTTTTCATCCTAAATCAGGCAAACTAGCAATTAAAGTGGCCTTTTTCTGCTACACAGTAAAAAGGAGTAGGGAAAAAGAAACCCACTTAAAGAGCTGCTCCTAAAAATATGAAATGTATTTTAATTATGCAGGGGAATTAATTTTAGATTAACTGAGGAAAATCTCATGGGGCATCCAGCCAACCCATCCATCTCCTATCACCGGAGAATTTCAGCTTTCCAAACAGACCTGTAACATTCCACTTCTCAGGGTCTTCTCTGAATACCAAGCTTATTATCTCTCGAGTCCTTCATTATCTGTCACTGTCATAAAAAGCAGCATATACTCCAAAGGAAATTAAACGCTGAAGAAAAAAAGTGTATTAGGCTATCTAATCACCCTTTCCCTCCCCTTTCCTGGGTTTCTCCCCACCGTATCATCTTTGCCCTTCAGCCACATGCAAAACCTTGTCAGCTTTGCCTCCGCTCTTTCCCTTTTTGCCCCTCTGTTTCCTGCCACTTCGTTCCTTAAATTTAAAATACGTACCAATATCTGAATGCAGCTGTCTGGGACAGTGTCAGGTGACTGGGGACATGATGCTATTCAGGCAGTGCATGGCCACCGTTAGTTGGCAGGGCTGAGTGTTCTTCGTCTTGGTCTCCTCCTTGGACAACACGAATACCAGAAGCCTGGTTAAAACTCATGGTACAAGCTAACTCAAAAACCCCACGCACGGCCCCTTGCTGCTCTGCCCCAATGCCAACGCTCAGGCTGTGCCTGGCCTCACTTGGAGCAGTGGGACCTTGTGGCTACGGCACTGGAGAGTGAGTCGTACCCCTGGTTTTGCCCCTGGCCGGACAGATGCCTTTGAGCAGCTCGCTCTACCCCCATATCTCCTCCTGTGAAAGGAGGAGACGCTCTTCATCAGCAGGCTCTGTATGAAGTAGGAGTTGCTGGTAGCAATAGTGACACCCATAGCACAACACTACCCGCTCCAGCCCTGGTAACTTCTTCATATCTGGAGAATGCCCTTACCGACCTCGGTTTCCTCTTCCTTTCTGCAGTACCAATATTTCCATTGCTTATTTCAGTTCAGGCATCTCCCTGTATTCCAAACCATCTCGAACTCTGCTGCTGCCTTCACCTGCATCCCCACCTCCTGCTGTTTCACCGGCTGCTCGGTGTGTAGCGCCGCTCCAACAGCCACCAGACCAGTGGGCAGAAAGTTTGCCTATTTTTTCTTTTGTAATACATACAAAAGCTCAAATCTTCCAGTGGCACGGTCCCACAGCACTCTCCTCCTGTGACTGCACCCCTTCACCGTACTGCACTGTCCCCAGGGACTTCTCCACACTGCTTGGGTACTGTGTAGTGCCTTGTGCTGAATGCTTATGGTGCTTTCTAATGGAAAATGATTTGAAAAATGTAAATGGTGAGATTCCTTGAACAGCAGACTGGAAGAGTTTAAACAGTTTTTTTATTGAAAATATTTTCAAAAATACAAGTATGTTAAAAACTTCAGCAGCTGCAGCTATCAACAGCAACAGGAAAAGTGAAATAAATCAAAACCATTAGCATACTTTCTAACCGAAAGAATAATGTCATTTTAAAATAGTGCTGTGGAGAGTACAGGGATTTTCCTTTACTGGAAAAGATGATTGGATCGAGAATAAAAGAAAAACATTTGAAAAGGAAAAGGAAATTTACCAAATCAAAACAAAGGGACTACCAAAAAAATGCACCAAGAAGTAGAACTTTAAACCCCTTCCAAAAAATTGCACCAAATGACTTTCCAAAAGTTGAGACAAATTAGGCCAACCCCAGCTGTGGGGTAGCTGCTGACTCCTGCCAGCTGAGGATCTGGCCCAGAACATCTCAGCTTTTTGATAAAATTATAATCAGAGTAGAAAAGGACAGATTATTCAGTCCTCCTCAACAACACATGAAATCCTTCGCAGGGGTCATAAGAAACCCCATGGGAAAAACATGAGATGTAGAAGGTGAAAAATAGTGGGTGGGAACCTGCTCTTTTCTCCTCTTCCAACCCAAGGCTGCTGATGTGCCCCACAGCCCAAAAAGCAAAGCAGCGCCTTTTGCCCAGCCCCTGTACAGCAAACCTGCTGCCAGCGGCTGGCTCAAGCGGGGACAAGATCCACACCAGCAGAACATCGAAAATAGGCTCTGGGCTCTCACACCACTCGGATGTGAATAAGTAAGTTGAATAACATATGGGATATTTGGGGATAGTTTTTATGGATATCCTTGGCTTGGTTAAATATATATTTTTGTTACGATATTAACTAGGTATTTATTAAATATTTAAGAACTGCACAGTTAGGGCACAGAGAGTTTCCTCTGTGGATGGGATGGCTTATAATTTCTCATTTCAGGGTTCCTTGCTTTCGCTATTTTTTTTAAGCACTATTTGCAAGGAATCTGTTCAAAGTAGAGCAACGCAACTTTGATCGTGCATGGCCAATCCTAAATTCCTATACTTTTAAATACTTTTCAATTATTCGTGGTTCTGCTCGAGAGTTGTTGTCCAGTCTGCTAAGATCTGCTGATCCTCTCCTGAGAGTATTTTAATTTATTAATGTGAACAGACCTTGTAAATTCACACTTAGTGATTATTAATTTCCCTTCTGCTCCAGACACTTCTATCTAGGCTGTCTCATTTGAAAGGTTTTGAGCTTTTTTTAAATCTCTGTTCATCTCGCAATATTAAACTGTTGTCTTTGCCATGCAAGGACGGCTGTCAAAACAGACAATTCTTGCTATAAGGGGGCCCAGAGTTTGTGCTTGGGGTGATACTCATAGAACTGACAAGCTCAAACACGGTTCCCTGGAAAGAGAACATGCACCAAAAAAGTAGATCAAGCTGTACGATACTGACTGGTTATCCAAAATGTATAAATATTGATATAGCAGATTGAGCAATATGAAGGGGAACTGCAGTCAGAAATTGCAGAAAGCTGCTTTAGAGTCGAAATCCTACCTAGATAATGAATATGCTGCAGTCATACCCTCCTGCTTTCATTCTCATTCAGTTATCCCTGGCTGTCAAACAAAATAAATGGCACATCTCTTGTGAAATCACATCTATATTTAATATTTTTTCACCATTTCCAAATTTTCTTTTATATATATAGCTCTTTAATTAGACATCCTGACAACATGGCAACAGATCAAACTGTTGGATGGGTTCTGAGACTCCTGCTGCTTATGTCAGTGTCATTTTCATTTCCTCAACCCTCTTTTTACAATTTACTTCTTGGATTAACTTTCTAAGCCTCCCCGCTACCAAATCATTCATCCTTAACACTACTTCCCAAGTAAAATAAACCTAAGGTGATATTGCAGCTACTATGCCATGCTTGCAGTCTTGCAGTTATGGCTGACACGGCTCCCAAAATGGAAAATATGTTTAGAAATTGTTTAGAAAATAGAAAAAGATTTGTCAAAATATGTTCCATATTCATTTTTGCATGAGAAATATGCATAAACAGCCCGCTCAGTTCTCAAAATTACAAACCACAATTAAAAATATATTGTCTCCACATTGCCCCAGATGACAGGGGAGAGAAGAAGGAGGAAAGAAGTAAACTAAAAAAAGAAAAATTACTAGCTGTTAGCATTTCTATCTTAAACAATAAAGTATTAAAAAAGTAGTATTTTTGTTTCTCAGAAAGACTATTTCCAAGGAGAAAAGTTTCAAAAGAAAAACCCAGTTACCACCCCTTCTTCCTAAGCTGGTTTTTGCCATTTGCTCACTCTAATCTTCTACTATGCCGTGTCCATCTTAAATTGTAATATGCCTACAGAAGAGATTTGCTTTGTCCTGATTGTCCTACAGACACAATGCTGAATATAAAAACGTGCAGCAATAACAGCTTGGCGGTCACATGTGTTATGGAATGTCATCTCTTTGACTGAGACGGAGGGGACCAGAAATGAAACATCATCATGGAAAGCAAAGCCCTGAGTCTAGGAAAACTGAGGGGCCAGTGTAGCTTAAAGTTATCAGACAATACATTTTGGTTTGTAGGGGTTTTTTTCTTCAGATTTGTTTGCAAGCCAGAGGTATTCACATAGTTTTGCATCATTAAATCAGACCTTTCAGAGCCAAAATAACTCATAAAGGACTTAAAGGCCACAATTTTGTTTGATGAATTCTCAGCAAGGAGAGCAAAGGTCAAAACCATACAGTTTGCTTTGCTGCCTTTGTTGCTTTTTTTGATGACAGAACTGAAAAGTCCTGTTGAATTTCATGATTGAATGAATACATAAGTCAATGTAATACTATAGTCCAAGGAAATACTATACACAGCTGAAAACAAAGTAAGAGCCAATGTCAAGCTCATCCCTGGCCTGCCTCCCCTCTGCTTCCTAAGAGAAGTCATTACCTAGTGTTTATTTACAAGACTGGGGAAAAAAAAAATCTTGGAAAAATAAAGGCTTTGTGCTCAGATTTCAGGCATGAAATGGTGTCCCACTGTGTCATTTTGGATTTGCCATTTAAAGGCTTACAGTGTGTTTGCTTGAACAGTCCCTTTTTTTAAGAAGAGGAATTTAGTTCTTTGGAATCTGACAGTCTCAGAAGGGCTGCTCAGATGTTTTTATTAATTAGTTAATATTTGTGCAATGCTTAAAGTATCAAGTGCTATATAAATGTTAAGCTATGGAATTTGGTCCTACAATTAAATAGCAATTATAAACAATGAAAAATTCATATTTATATATTTGCTAGGAATTTACATGAGCATGACATATTTGATAGCTTAGCAGAGAGCTCCTAATCTATCCAAAGCCATATAAAGTTTAGGGATATGGCCAACAGCCCGTTTAAATAACAAAGCAAAAGTCATATTTTCCCCTGTGTTTCCATGTTAGCCTTCAAGGCTCCAATTAAAAGCAATTTAAGAACAGAAAACTTTCACATCTGATTTTCCCATGCAGTTCGCATCTACTAGATCTTTTACATGTACAAAATACAGATTTGCCCCTGAAATCACATTAAGTGTGCAAATTAAAAAAAAAAAACCCACACATTTGGGTTCAGCTTAAAACCTACAGCCTTGAAAGCTCCCAGCTCATCTGTTGACATTACAAAAGATAAAAGTACCAGAGAAATAGCAAAAAATGCTGAGTGCCTAGTTACTTTTCCTGGCTTTTTCTTCTACATATGAATGTCAGACTGTTAATGAAAAGACTCTTAATGAATCAACACTCTCACAACAGTGTCACTAATGAATTACTGGTAGCTAGAAATGAAGACTAAAAATACTATGGCCCCCTTTAGTGCAGAGTTATCTTATCACCATGCTGTAGCCAGAACTGTTAGGCTGAAAAATGCATTTACTTAAGAAAATAGCATCATGAAGCAGAACCACGGTAACAACAATACTTCTGTTGCCAGAACACACTTGTAGTTGGTGGGTGGCTTGTATAACTTGAGCACTTAATTAAGTAATTTTTCCAATAAATACATTGTAGGGCATTAATTTTTACTGATGGCTAAATATCTGCTAAGTAGCTACCCTGTCTCTTAGGCAACCAGACTAGATTTTAATAACTTGCAGGACAAAAGAGCAACAGGCGCATAGATTCTGGTGAGGGTGTCAGCATTTCCATTATAAACCCCATTTTAGCGCTGGGGAGGGTACTCTAATTTGAACATCAAAACATGCCAGGGATAGCTTTTATCCGGGAGTCATTTTCTGCTTTTCTAGTAAGTGCCATTTGCATCCATTTGGAAGAATCTTAAATGTACAGAGCTTGGAGAGGGGTGGGGAGGAAGGAAAAAAAAAGCTTAAACAAAGAATTAAAAAAAAAGGATGAAGACCTAAAACAGTGGGCTTTGGGTTTTAAATACAGTATTGAGCCTTTAGGTTTGAGTCAGAGATACTGATGCCAGTAACTGCAAATCTGATCAAGGATGGGCCCAAGGTCGCATGGGACCTTCAGGACACAGGTCTGTGCTATATAATCTAGAGATGCTGATTTACAGCGATGCCGATTTACAGCGATGCCATTTTTAAGTCAGGAAGCAAGAGGCACAACGTGCTACTCGTGATGGTGGGAAAGGGTGGTCCTTTGGAAGTAGCAAATGAAATCAAAACCCTGCTCAGTCTGTAAATCCTAAGGGTATAATACTCTCCCTTCAGAGGAGTTTGCATGTTAAGCTCCACTGTTGTAGGCATTTTCTAATTCCAACTCACTATAAATTTAAAACAGCCTTCACTTCCTTTCCTAAATATATTTGTGGGAGTTTTATATGTGTTCGGGATCAGCTATGAATCAGCCACTCCACCTAAGAGCATTTCAGGTATGGATGAAAATGACTCTTATATATTCAGTAGTTTGATATATATTTTAAGCCTGTAAAGTTGTTTGTAACAAAAGCTGTTTTATAACTAAACTACGTTATTACTATGAACCAGGCCAATAATATGTGTTTTAAAGCTATCTGGATACAAGTTTGCATTAGTGGCTCAGTCAACATCCACATCTGTAAAAAATAAAACAATAAAAAATAAATAATGCATATAGAAACTCTTGTCAAAATTCTTTCAGGCAGTTCCATTTTATACACAATTCATTTCCAATGTTTTAAATACTGAAATATTGATTTATGTTGAAGAGGCATCCTAAACTTACATAGCAAATAGGCTTCCCACACCTTACAGACCTTCAAATAACTTCAAAATAGTGCAGATAAAGTGGCTTCTATCCAGACCGTCTTATTTTCAGGTTTTTTCCCTTTTTTTTGTTTGGACTAACCCATACTTCAAGCTTTTTCTACATAGCCTTTTTC